>NC_073704.1:56632795-57835920 GCF_023634085.1 Falco cherrug | reverse complement strand
GTCACCATATGAATGAAAAGTAATTACTTCTGCTGGGAAACTGAAGCCATGACACAGCTTCCACAATACCTTCACCACAAGCCTGCATGCATCAGTGCTAGAGAAATCCCATAGCCAATAAAATGCCCCTAAGGAAATGGATGTGAAATCAGTTTAGTTTAAAACAAAATCCCTACAACACTGTACTTTATCACTATTCTGGTGGGGAAAAAAAATAATGAAAAGAAGTAGATGTAGTGCTTCATTCCACACAATAGTATAACCAACAGGGACAGAAACAGAAGGTTTGGGACACATGGGTTTATGTGGATCGTATGACCTCAATATCGATCACATGTTATTTACATGTGCTTGAAAAACACGATTACACACATGTGAATCACATGTGAATAAATGAGATTGGATCCTAAAGTTATGAGAGCTGCTTGAAACTCCATGTGTGAAATCAGTAAGTGCAAGCCTGAAAACCGTGCAAGTTTATACTGGGAGTGGAAGATCGCAGAGAAGAGTCTCAGCTGTTCCACGAAAGGGTTACATCCCTGTTCCTTGCTCAGCATCCGCACCATGTCAGCAGCAGCAGTGCAATATGAAACAACAGTAAGAGAAATCAACGTTAACGCCACCAGACCCTCTCTCCTACCTACAGAAAGACCAAGCAATTGCATTGCTCACTTGTTCTCTGAATGCAGCCAGGCAAACATACCCACCTGGGGTTTATTGCACCTACTGTAAACAAGCCAAGCTGCCCAGCTGCTGCATGAACAGTCCTGCGTCCCCCCCATCCCCGTGGTGTCCTCGGTGCAGGGGATGAGGCTGGCCAGGCAGGGCTGAGCACCAGGCACATCTTCCTCCATCCTGCCCACGACGGGCACAAAACCCACCTGTGCTTTGGGGGCACAAGCCGGACCATGCACCTCTCCTCTGATAGCCAAGGTTCAGAGCAAAGCTTGAGAGGATGGGGACCGTTTCATGCCTTTCCTCCCACAGGCATGACAAAATGACAAAACCTTCCCATTTCTGTCTATCGCCAGGTTTAGCTTAGTTTGCCTTTAGAGGACTTTCAGAAGGATAAATGAATGCTACTGAAGAGGGGTGAGAGGGTAGCTGGATGTCAGGTTTGTATCCAAGGTTTCTAGCCAGAGCCAAGTAAAACCTCTGGTATTTCCCAGACTTATGTCCATTGGTCCCAGCTGATGTTCCACACTTGTAGCTGACTTCTGTGCATCCTATTTTTAATTTATTTATTTATCTATTGCCCACCAAGGTTTTTTTTCCAGAGAAATCCCTATAAAGAAACAGTAGATACATTAATGGATCTGAACTAAAACTCCAGAGTCTCTGCTGAGTATTTGGGTATGTTATGCCATACCAGGAGGTGCTGGGCAGCTGTGCTCAGGGGCTTTGATCCAGGACCACCACAGCCCTAGCTATATTGCCAAACAGTGGGAAACCCCAGGCAGTGTCCTGCACTGGGAAGAAATGTCCCTGCTGCTCTTCTCCCTGCAGTAAACACGTGGCAGCCACCCCTTCCCACAGGGTCGAGGTTTCTTCATGGACACGCACGTCCAACACTTCACATAGCTAGAAACCATCCATCAACTCCTGGTCCTGTCTCCCAGCCTTCCTGCAGTCCCCTTCCACTTGCCATAGCCGAAATAATCCCAGAAGAGAGACAGAGACTCTGTAACTAAGCGGTTCCCTAAAAGTACCCCATTTTACAAACGAGCACGGGATGAACAGCTGTTTTTTACAGGCTATGAAATATGCTGTGGGCTTGAAAGGGATTCCTTGTGTTGTTGGAGGGTAATGACAAGGTGGACACTAAAGGTCAGGGAAGAGGGATGTGATTCTCCTCTTCCCTGGGGCTTTGCAAGGCAACGGGAGAAAGGAAGTTTTTCCAGACCGGGACTGAGGCGCAACCTGCTTGTGGGGGCAGCCAGATCACTTCACACAATTAAAGGAATGTCATCAAATCTACAGGGATCTCCCAGTCCTCTTTTCCAGTTGCAGGAATTGTGCTTTTGTTAAAAAAAAAAAAAAAAAAAAAAAAAGAACAAATTCTGCTACCACCTTGCCCTGCCTTTGCAAGGAATTGGCTGGTTCTGAAAACAAAGGTGTCTTTCCATGCTGGGCAGCCTCACCCCCACAGCTGGCCACCCACGTGCTCCTACCCATCCCCTGGCAGACCCACAGCAGCGCTCCAAGCCGATGGCCAGCGCTGTGTCCTTCATTGCTGAGCTTCAGGCCTTGCCCCAGCAAAGTCAGCCTGGTGTTTGGTGTAAAATCTCAACTTCTGGAGCTGCCGCCTGCTTCAAGGGCAATTCATCTTCTATGGAGACCACAACAACTTGAGGTGCCATCACCCTGTGCTGTCATGGCCATGCAGGGTAAAAGGAAGGACCAGCCCTGCTGGGAAACCAGGCAAATTTGGCCTTAATGCCTTTCAGCCAAAGAGGATAAATAATGACAAAGAGGATGACGGGGACAGTGCCACGTTTGAGAGGAACAGACGGGAAGGTGCCTGGTTGCTGCAGCAACAAAGCTGGGCTTTCGGAAAGATGGGGTTTTCTTTCTTTTTTCACCTGCCAATCTTCCCCCCACGTCAGCACTCTGCCACTGCGGGAGACGAGCAGTGACATTTACACTCCCACTAACAAGCTGGTTCGATGATGGGCAGCTCTGCAGGAGAGCATCTGGTGTCACAGAGCCCAAGCAGAGAGGATGGGAGGGTCCTCTCAAGCATTTAGCATGATTTGGGACTTTTTATTATTATGAGCATTATTAGGGCAGGAGCGTGCATGGAAACAGCAGGCAAAGCCTCAGTGGAGCATGCAGCGTTTCCTACCATTCATGTGCAATCAGTGGGAGCAATGAGATGCCACTCTTCCCCAGAGAACGTCTCAGCGTGTCCTGCTGGGAGAGGGAAGGAAACAAAAAAGCAAAGAAAAAGGAGAAGATGAGCAAGAAGTCAAGTGACATCACGGGAGCAATTTCACTTCTCAGCCTGGCAAAGTAAATGCAAGAAAAACACAACAGCTCTGAAATTAATTGCATGAAATAGTGGTGCAGGAAACTGTTTTGGGTCATCTCCTCTCTCTTGCTGGTCGATTTGCTGCTGGCATCAGGAGGAAAGCAGAAATTCAGAGTGAGCAGCCTTTCCTGGCTGCCAGACTGCTCTGCCATCGCAGCCGGCTGCGAAGGTGCCCTGCTGGACCAAGACCCCCAAACTGGGGGTGGAAATACAAGAATGTCATGGCCAATAAAACATGAAACTTGTGTATTCCCATGCCCGGCAGAGCCAAGGAAGCTGGGTTTCCTAAGGATCTATGACTCCAAGTCAAAGACCCATGGGGAGTCTCTGATGCCTCATATGGATTGCACCAATACATTTATTTGAGTGAGAGCATTAATAATAGGCTTTCTCTTCTCTACAGTACAAATCTTGGAGGTTCCTGGTATCTTGGAGATCTCCACCCTTCTGTGAAATCAAGGTGAAAGTATGGGCTGAAAGTTATTAGTAAGACACAGACAAATAGGCTGATCCACCTCCTTCCCTGTCCCCAACCTTCCCTCTGAGCACAGCTCATGGGCTAATCAGGCACTTTTCATTAAGGAGCCAGGCTGAAAGGTCAGGATGTCACGGAGAGCAGCCCACCTCTAGTGTCTTTGTCCCTCCCTGAAGCTGGTGCAGCCCCTTCAGACTGAATTTGAAGAGGAAAAGTAGCAGATGTGTTATAACCCAGTTTTCTCAGAGTAATTTCTCTGCTTTTCTAAATCTTCACTAAAAAACTCCCTAAGTTTTTCAGCTGGTGCTTAAAAGTATACCCAGTAATCTGCAGAGAAGAGATGGCTGAACAAACGTACAGTCAAGCCTGGGGGAAAAATGCATGAAGGCAGATTACAAAAGACCAGATAAATAATTCTTCAAATATGGAAACCGCAGAAATTAAGAGGATATTTGCAGTAATCTCTCATTACAGACAGCACACAGGAAGCATTGGCAAGATTGCAAACTGGCCGGCATAGGAACATTATACCTGGGCGAAACCAAACCTGCCCACCGCATCTGCAGCGGTGCAACACACACGGTGACAGCGGTGAAACTCTTGGCAGAAATGTCAATCAAAGAAGCATGGAAAATGAAATCACTTGTGGAGTTTTTTCCAGTGACTAAAACTCTGCAGGGGTGATGCCTAACCAAACCTCAGCATATTTCAGCAGAGGATTCAGGATGGCAAGTTGCTCCTCGTGGCACTGGAGCCTGCGGCAAGAGCTCCGTGCTTGGCAGCTCACATGGCCAGTGGGGCCAGATGAAGGAGAAGCAGGAAAAAACCATTTTTTATCATTCTTGACTGGAATCCTCTTTTCTTCTTATAAAAAAAAAAAAAAAAAAAAAAGAACAACAACGAAAAAAACCACCAACAAAAAGCCCCCAGACGTTAAATTCTGTTATGGGAAGGGTTTTTTTAATTTTGAAAATTAAAGTGGTTTCATCCATTGTGGGTTGACTTTTTGCCATCAAACCCTAATACAACAAAAGACCAAATCCTTTTGCAAAAGGTACTTACCTGAAAGACAGTGCCAGTGCCAGGCAGGCTGCTTTTGAATCAAAACCTCCTGTGCTCATGTAGGCGTTCAGTTTTGGACCCTTTCAACATTGCTCTAATATAGTTTTCTGCTTCCTGAATCCTTGTCCTTCCCAAAAAGTGTGGGTTACTTATTGTAAAACCTGCCAAGCCAAGCAAGTGAAACAACTGTCCTACAAGGGCAAGGAACAAACTGTGCCACCCACAGGTCCACGTGCCCATGGAGTAGCAGGGAACACCAAGAACCGTACAGAGGCTTCGTTACCAACTGCAGACACTTCTACAGGCATAAATACTGTTCTTTCACTGTGTGGCTGCATCTCAGATGATCCATATGCAATTTTCCTCCCACATCCAGGGAGCAGGGCTGTCAACGCTGGTCAAACCCTGATTGTTCCAACAGATTTGCAATGACCTGTTGAGCTTGCCCTGGGGAATCTGTACTAGCAAATTGGGATTGAGTTGATATTGCAGAGCAGTGACAAGCCCGGAGCAGGGGGCTTCTAGCTGGTTGCAGTACAGAGAAAATATGTCCTTGAAAACAGGAGCCTTGCACACGGAGATGAGCCAAGATTTTGGGTCCTGCTGCTGCCCAAATTATCCCAACACTCCAATTCCACCTGGTCAGCACAGAGGAGAAGGTTTTGAGAGCTGCACGGAGTGACATCAGGGTTAGATGTGGGGACTCTGCCTCCCCAGCAGTGAAACTGGTCTTTCTGAAACTCACCTCTTCCCCAGAGAGCTGTGATAATTCATTAGGCAATTGTATAATCAGAATGTAGCTGCTGGCTGGGAGTTGTGGTCCATTAATAGCCCTATTTATTGCCAACCAAATAATTAGCTTAGACATGCATCAACGGGTCTTGATTACATATAAAATAACTGCCTTATTACATAGAAATCAAATGAGTTTCCGAGGACAGCTCAGGTGTCACCTCAACCTCAGTATCGAAGAGGAAAAGAAAAAAAAAAAAAGAAAAAAAGAAGAAAACCCAGCCATTTCGATGTGTTGCTCAGCAACAGAATTTGCGGGGGAAACAATCTAGGAATGAAGGAATGAGCATTTCCAAGAGAACAGGTTATTTCAGGCAAGACATCAGGGACAAGTAAATGTCACAGAGGAGGAGAACTTTTTTTTTCTTCTCCTTTAATCAATAATTTAAACTAAGCATTTTGGGTAAAACAAGCATTTAAGTTAGCTGATTGAAAAATGGAAATCCCAAACCTTTGCAAAGAGTCACGTTGCTGAAGAAATGTTTATTTGTTTGTGTGAGGGAAACATTAGATTTACTAGACACTGAATTAAAAATTGAAAATGCTCTTAGAAATGTCACTTGTTCATTTAAAGGGGAAGATGATGTAATGCTTATATTGCTCTATTGTGCAACATCCCTCCCAGAGCAATCTCATATTAATTTTGTTGTTCTCCTTCCCACATTCCCTCCCCTCCCTCCCTTCTCCTTTCTCTTATAGGACAAGACAAGCGCACTGAGTCTCAGCAATGTGGCGGGGGTTTTCTATATCCTCATCGGTGGGCTCGGACTAGCCATGCTGGTTGCCTTAATCGAGTTTTGTTACAAGTCCAGAAGTGAATCAAAGCGGATGAAGGTGGCAACCCATTCCCCGGCCTTTCACACCTTCTCTCTGATCCTACCCTGGCTCCAAAGCTGCCTTCAGAGACGGATGCAGCCCAGACCATGGGTGGAAAGCCAAGACATAGGGACAACGAAGTGACCGTGTCACTCGGCTTGCTAGAAAGGCATAGGAGCATCAGAGGAAGCTAAAGGAGGGTCAAGTGGGCTGTAGTGGGGAGCTGATGAGAGATCAGACACGTGGCATAACGCTAGCTCAAAATCCAGATATAGAGCAAAATCATAGCACAGACGGTGACAGGAACACGTCGCCGTTCCTTAAAATTAATGAAAACAGACTACAGCAGCGTGGATGAAGTGTGCTAGGGCTGGTGTGATACAGCCATTACTGCAATATGACAAAATCCTCAAAGCCAAGCAGTTAACAGCAAGATAAAACTGGGGTAGCACAGCAATGAGTCACATCCTATTGTTCCCTTTGCTGGCACCGTTTGCAGGTTGGCGACAGCGATGTGCGCTCAGAGCGCTGTTGCCCTGGCATGGATGATGTGGGTCTCCAAATTCAGAATTATGGGTCCTCTTAGAGAGAAGTTGGCCTCGAATATCTCCTGTAATGTGGTGGAGTTTTTTCTCCGCCCTGTCATGGTCATGCAAAGCATCCTTCCTGTGACCCAGGAGATTTGTTTCAGCCCTAAATTGTGGTGTGTCTAAATTTCAGTGTCATGTCAAAAGTGGATTAGATTTGAGAGCCTTGGGGATACATATTTAATGCAGCATCTGCGGAACAAGTACATCTTGACTCAGATGACTAGCAGAGATGATCCCTTATACAGATACCATTGTGTGCAAGGGTACAGAGGGATCTGGGCTGTGAGAGTAATACATCCCTTTTCTTCCTCATCTTGACCTCTCCCATGAGCATGGAAGTAGTCCATACAAGTATATGAAGTATGCAGTGAGTTTCATAAAATCAAGAGCTTTTCACTTCCCTGAGCACTGAAACTTACCCAGAATCAAATGGAAAATAAGCAATCATTTCTTTGGGGTTTATGTCACCATTTCGCAACATGCTTAATGTTTTGTCAGCAATAACAGCACTTCTAATTCACTGAAAATGTGCAACAGCTCTTTTCCCATTGAGGTTCAGAAAATTCTGCAGGCAATGAGAGGCACATTGATCACAGGTGTAAGATAATGTGAACGATTAATGTCCCTGAATATACAAAAACTAAATTCTAATTGCTGTCTACGCTGTAAAGCTAGATATGCCACAAATACACTGTGAAAGAGTGTCAGAATGCAATAGCTCCACAGTTTTAAGGAGATTCTGCCCTGCTGTTGGCTTCCCTGTGTTACTGGAAATGACCCACTGATTCATGTACCTCAGTGTCAGCTTGCAGTGCTTTTGCCCTTTAAAAAACCAGCCACTATGGGAAGGAATCGTTGCTCCCAGTGTTAACATCTGGTTGAGGCTTGTCCCTTTGGCTGGCTCCCACCACCAGTGGCTGCCCCACAAAGCCATTCAGCAGAGCCCAGGCAAGCACCCAGATGGGGCTCCAGCTCCACGCCTGGCAAGTGCTTCTGAATAGCTGCTCCAGATTTATCTGTTCTGGATAATTCTTCACCTGTATATCCCCATCCAGAAAGGATGATGGTGCCCTTAGAGATAGCTTTAACACAAAGGCACCAAGTGGACTTCATCTCTTAGTTTAATTGTTCTAAACAGATGGTTTCCTTAGATCTCTGAAAGCAAACATTTTGGGTGGTGTCTGGAGCAGGAAGATGAGATTTAGTTTCCTGAATTAGGTTTGCATTTCCAGGTTACCTCAGTCGTCACTGTAGACAAAAACATAGGCACGTGCTCTGCTTCTCACATGAGAAAAGTTAAACATATGCTTGCAGTGAGTCAGAGTCCACAATGCATAACAGCACTGGAGTAGTAATAGCATATCTATGGGGGAAGTGTGTATAATACCTCTGCTCAGATCCAGGATGACTGTTCTTATGTTGTAGAGTTTGAGTAGTTTTTGCATATGGCACGTATGCTTTATAGCCCAAAATACTGCTGAAACATTTGATTTTTGAATGTAAAGGAGGTGTGAATTAACAGAGCAGATGCAGTAGGGACATGCAGGAAGCAAGAGTCTGATTGGAGACAAGGAGGGAGAGAACAGTGACAGAAAGACAATGCTGGTTTATATTGTAATATCTCCAACATTGCTAAGGACAGGGGGAGACCCCCCCGTCCTTCCTAAAAAGGGTTTTTGTTTAATCCCACAGCAATCAATCAACGAAGCCATACGGACATCAACCCTTCCCAGGCCGGCTGCAGCAGGAGGCAGTGGAGAAAACGGACGTGTGGTCAGCCACGATTTCCCCAAGTCCATGCAGACGATCCCATGCATGAGCCACAGCACTGGCATGTCCCTGGGAGCTACGGGATTATAATTGGCCTTTTGACCCATTGCCTGGGTGAGAGCAGGGGCAGCCCAACTCCACCCCCTCCAGAGCCAAAAACAAACCCAACACCAACAAGACAAACGATGATGACAGAAGGGACAAATTGGATGGATCATCTCGAGGAAATCAAATCTATTTCCCTTTTTATTTGCAAACAGATCCACCGACAGGAGAACAGAAACAGGTCTGTACTGCAATAAGGAGAGTGTAACGGGATTTAACAGACTCACGAACCATCCCTGATCAAAGAACCACTGGAACACTAATGAGGACTATGCCATTTTGTTTTAACTTGGTTGTTAATAAGTCTTAGTGTGTGCAATATATATATTTTTTCTTACTAATTCCTGTGGTGTCAGGGTAACATCAGCCCTTTCCCCCTTCCCTGCTCACTCCTTCAATCTGGTTTAGTTTGGGATGCAAACCATAATGTCTGAGCTACTAACAGCAAAAAAGAAAATCCAATCAATGGCAAGTTGAACTCCCTGCAGGGCGTCAGCATTGACCCCTTTTGTCCATCATGATTCTGCCTTCTGTCGTTCTGTTGTGAACTCGGGCTGGGGCGTTACTGCACACAGCCCTCCCTGCAACGGGAAGGACTTGGTGCAAGAAAGAGCCTGAACAAAAACACGAGGCTGTTTCACAGGGGTAAAGTCATGAATGAGTTTGGAAACCCCAGGTAACCTGAGGACAAGTAATAATCCTTCCAGAGATGATGAGTGGCAGTTCAAGAGAAGAATCATGTGCCTGGAGTGGAGAGTGTCACGCATGGCAGATAGAGCAGATGGTTGGTCTAAGATCATGGTTGGCTGCTGTTCATGGAAAAGGGAAAGTAAATGCCGCATTACCCTCACATGCAACTCTCCTGCCTAGGTTATTGGGGGCTAATAAGCAATTGTGAACCATTTCTTCATTGCTTAGCTTCTGTGTGTGCTCCCTTTTTGGTGGTCACATAAGGGAACCACCCTGAGCTGGGAACAGACCATCTCAAGACATCCAGTTCTAGATGGCTGCCTATTAACCAGTAAAACATGCTAGAAGTTATGGGGCTGCAATGGGAATATCCCTGCCTTTTTGCTCTGAAATCCCTTTATGGCCATTCTACCAATTAAAAAGGACATTTTGTAGATAGTTGGCCTGAACGGCTTCCTGGAAGGACCTGCTGAAGCAATCCAAGAAGGAGACCCTAGAAGAGCTTCATTCAAGTATCCATGACAGTCGACAGCATCAGGGCTGGTCGAACTCAGCCTTCCCATCAAGTTGTGGCCTGTCTGGGTACAAAACCCAAAGTAGCAGATTCCCACTCATGTATCCATAGAGAGGGGAAGCATCCACAAGCAAGGAGAGCAGGTTGATGACCCCAGACTCGGTATCGCAGAAACCTGCACTGCCAGGTGGGCAGCTGGGTGTCCAGCCACAGGCATGGAGATCAAAGGGGCAAGGATGGTGATCCAGAACTGCACAAAAGGTTCATTCCGTGAAACACTGGCATGGACAGACAAATGCTTCCCACCCTGGTGGGACAGAGACACCTCCCCAGAAGTAAAGAATTCCCAGGGGAGCATCAGGAGAGAGAGAAGATCTGTGGGGCGGGGAGCAGTGAACCCACTTAGCCTTGTCCCATCTCACTGATGGCAAATAAAATTCAAAGCTTTTCATAGGACACAGCAAATATATGTCCAGGGACTGAGCTGCTATTGGAGTGTTCTGAGCTGCTTTTCCTTTTTTATCTCTCCTTTTTTTAACTTTTTTTCCTTTATTTTTTCTGCTACATAGCAAGAAAGAAGCAGGAAAAGAAGGGAGGCAGGTGAACAGAAGGTGCTGCAGGCAAGTGACTGGCACAGGTCTGTGAGAAGGATATGTCCGTGCAGCTGTCCATAAGTACAGCTGGAAGCTGCCTGAACACCAGTTTCCATCAGCGTACCAAGGTGCAGAGCAATACGTTTACCACCTTTAACACCAGCCTGGTCTGAAGTATCTGTTCCACTTACCCACTTGTCATGCAACACCTTGGAGACCAGAATGTCAGAGTCAAGGTCCTAACAGCATGTCTTGTGTCGATATGTTTTCCTCTCTCCACCGCTGGAAGCGGTTGTGATCTTCCTCTCTCATCACTGAACATGAACTCCGTTATCAGCCACTCCAAACACCTCTTCAGGTCATTTTGTGTTGGTTATTATTATTTTCAATCCACTTTTCTTACTTTTAACTTCAGTTCCGTGTAAGTGCTAGCACAGCGGAAGCATCCCACAAGCTAGCCTGTTTCCATGCCCAAAAGCCCTCGGATGCATCTCCTGACCCAGCTCTTGCCACGTCCCAGACCTTGCCATGGCAGTGCACCACCGGGTGCTGCGGTGGGAGCAGGCTGCCGAGAGCCATCGGTGCCCCGTCCTCCTCCAAAGACAGGACCATGTGGCAGCAGGTCACGGGGAGCCCAACCGGGCAGTCGGATGGTCTCGTGAGAAGGAGCGCATCAGTGCTAGGACTGGCCGCCTGTGATGTGAAGATGGGAGATGCTGTTTTCAAAGGCTTTTGATCAGTGGAGGGGTTTAAAAAAAAAAAATTAATAGGACAAAAGCGTGGAAAATGTTAACTTGTAATATGTATTTTTACTACACTTTTCTTAAAAATAGAGTAATGGTAAAACTCTTAAAGACATTGACATTTTTTCTCAACAGGAATCCATATTTAACAGTTTTGCCTTTCATTAAATTTTGCTCTTTGGTACCTGGATCTTTTATTTAACAGCTATATTTGTTTTAACTCTCTTTTGTTTTTTCTTTCTTTTTTTCTTGTTTTTATTATTTTGGCAGTGCTGCAAAGGATTTTGCTTTATCAAACGCAACAATGTTTTTCTTTTCACATTCTCTTTTTTTCAAGCAACATTTTTATTGGTAATTATTATTTACACAAAAATGAAACTATCAGCTGGAATTTTAGCACCAAGGATTCACGATCCATTTTTCATACCTGTCCATGCCATTTTGTGCCAGTGCTGGATGTGTGGAAATGAAAATGATGTTATCCCTCAGGCAGTATTACCCAACCTGAATCAAACGAGACTTCCTTGATTATTGCTGTGTCTGAGTTGTGAACAGCAGCCAAATAAACTGCTTCAGGTTGAAATTGGGAATCTATCTAATATTTACCCAAAGGTCAGGAAACTAAACATTCGTTGGGTTCAAAGTTAATGATTTCACTTTGTTTGGAGTTTTGTGGGGTTATTTTCTGGGGAGGGCTATTAGTGGCTTTTAACTTGTTTTTAGAGAAAGAAAAGATGTGGTCAGCTCAGGGAGAATTCAGAACCAGCACTGGTCCAAAAATCCTCACCAGGATCAGCTTTCCTAGGAACTCCCATGCTGTTTCAGAGGCTTAGACACTGAAGAAGTTTCTCACCCAGTTTTCACAGCGTTAACCTGCTAAATTCCTCATCCAAAAGTCTGTTCAAGGGGAAAGAGCACAGGATTTAAAGGGCCTTGGACATCCGTGCGGATGCTGACAGATTCAAGGTCTCCAACATTCAAAAGAGAATGTTTTACCTGCTGGTAAGTTTTAAAGATAAAGTCAGCAAGGGGTCAAATGAATACGTTTTGAAAAGGGCTGTGAAACCTCAGGCCTCAAATGCAAGAGACTCCCAGGCGATGGGACCCGGAGGAGAGGTTTCCCAGGGGCGGGCTGTGCTGGTTCAGCCCATTTTGGTCTCCCACAATTGCTCAGCCACTCGGTACCGTGCTGTGGGCTTGGACCCTGTCGCAAAATGCTCTTCTTGCTCAATGGTTCACTCTCAGTTCCCAGTGAGGTTGCAGAAATGCACAATAAATATTCCTTTGTATCTTGGCATAAACAAGACAAAATTCCCTCCAAATATTCCTAGTAAGAAAGTCTCCAGCAAGAATACAAAACCATCTTCAGCAATTATTGAAGAAAAAAAACCAAAACACTGAACCTTGAAGTGGAAGAGGTGAGAAACAGATGCATCACCTAGTCTATCCGTTTGCTGTGAGATGATAACCCTGGCATCAGGACACAAAGCTGGGAGTCTCCAAAAAGATATGGCTGGACCTTTTTGTCCGTGTACCCACCTACCATCACATGCAAGGAGAACTTACTTGCGTAAGCTCAGTGAAGGGATGGGGCAGGGGTGCATCAATTTTTGCTGTAACCCACTGGGTACCACTAACCTGTTCAGTTCCAGCAACTCAGGCACATAGCTCCATCACAGTTTTTGGGAGACGTGGGGAAGTTTGCACTGTGAGTGCTCAGTTTTCAGTGACACGGTCAGTCACTCAGGTCTCACACATGGCTCTGAGTGCCTAGGAGAACATTTTTCTAACAGGTCAGTCCACCATGGAGGCACATGTCAGAGCTTAGGTGACCCATCAAAGTGGTGTGTTGTATCCTTAGGACACTGTTGGTACTCTTCACTGCCGTGGTATGAGAAATAACAGCACAGACTGGGGCTTGGCCGGCAGAGGTTGCTCTGAAGCACCACCTTGGAAACTGGAAGAGATGGGTTCAGGTCCTTCTCACCAGCAAAAGTACCAGATTAACCCCAAATATCTTTCAGAGATTTGTGTGTGATCTGTTCTCTGACAGCTTTTATAGCTGCTGACCTCTCTTAAACACAGATTCCTCAGTTGTCTTCATGTTTCCTATGGGCACAAATCAATTCGTCATCCACCAGTGCTGGTTTGGTGTCTTGGCAGCCCACTGCTGGCTGAAACCCCCATGCTTACATCTCTGCTACCCACTTAATTAACTAAGTAACAGAAATACAGGGATGTCACTATGCCATGCGCAGCTGCCTACCAGCACGCAGGAGGGCAGTGCTTCTGGGGCAAAATCCACATGCAGACCCCAGCTCAAAAGATGCGAGACAGTGTCAGACAGACTCTTGGGCTCCATATTGCTCCAGCTTCATTACAAAGATTACACACCTCCCAGCTTCCTTCTTGCATAGTGCTGCTCTGTTCTTTTCCAGGCACTTGGTCCTGATGGTTTGAGAGTATGAGAGGGATAAATTTAGTGTGCAAGGACCTGGAAGAGGTTCCCCTAGGCATGGAGGGGTAGCTTGAGACTGATCTCTCCATCAAAATCCTGACCATTCCCACTTTGGGATTCTCCACTCAGCCCTGACCTGCAACATCAACTCCCAATTCTCTTCTGTCCATCCCCGTCTCTCCTTCACCTGTACACCAATCCCAGCCTCAGCACTGCCAGCTGCTCCCCTGCCCTGGCATAGGCTCTGGGTATGTACGTGGTGGTTGTCTTATTGCAGATAAGTCTATATCATTGTAAAGCTTTAGAAAGCAAATGAACTCACTTTCCTTTGGGATGGGGGCAGAGAGGTGAATCCAGCTCCACGCTGGGCAGAGCTGATCCCATGGCCCATCACACTGTACTAAGACAGAACGGAGCCTTTCTGCAAGTGGGGTGTTATATGAAGCCACAGTCTTGCAAAGTGCTAAGTTATCGGGCTCTTCCCAGAGCATTTAGATCAATCTCCCTTTGGCTGGTGTGCACTTATCCCGAGGAGGCATCGCTGTCTGGCTGCCAGGAGGTACACCTGGCTCGGGGATGGGGAGAGGCAGGGTGCTGGGCATCATCTCCACCAAGCTCGTACCTGAGTGAACTCACCTGCTGAACGTGTGCAAGGGGAGAGCTGCCTCTAGAGCAATGAAGCACAGTAATCCTCGCTCCCAGAAGGGATACTGAGAAATGTAATTAGACAATGTTTGCAAATCCCTTTCTCATGCACTAATTGTATAGTGCGCACACACACATACATGCACACACAGGTATTAAGAGAGCTGTTGACAGTCCAAATTAGTTGTCAAGGCACCTTTTCATTCCTAAGGATCAATACAGTATAATGTAACAGCCACAAAGTATGTTCATTACTCTGCAGGGCTGGTTTAACATGCTCTCTGGATCCCTTTGGCAGTAATTCCTCCTCTGTTCGAGCTGGCATCAAAATTAATGGCATGTCGTGTTCTATAAGTCCTGACTTTTTAGATGAAAGGTACATGGTGTTGTTTGCATCAGTATTACAGTGTAATAAATCAATGCTTTCCCATTGGAAGGATTTCAGACGATTTCACAACTTGCTCTCAGGAACTCAAAAGACAACATGTCTGCCAGACCATGGGCCAATAAAAAAAGAATATTATCCATAAAAACAGGAAAAGGAGGGGGGAAAGCCCCAGGCATTTCATTGCAGTGTTGTTACCTGGTTCATGTAGGATGCTGGAGCCAGACAGCAATGCCAAAGTCTCATCGGGCCCCATCACACGAGGTGATGCACAGTTCAAGGGAGCATATTCCCTGCATCGAGGAGGTTACAGGCAGAGGCTGGGAGGGGGAACACAGCCTGATTGCACTTGGCCAAGTAGGAGCAGAGACAAAAGTAGAGTTTGCGTTCCAATTGCCAGACCCTAGAACAAACTGCTCCCAATTTTCACAACGGCAGCTGGAAAGGAGAAGAGGAGCAAAGACTGAGCGTGCCAGGACAGAGCACCCAGCAAGTCCCTGAAAGCTGCCTACAGAGCTATTGTCCCAGCTCCTGTGGTAGCTGCTGCCCAGAGTGCAGTTCACCTACTTAACATCTTTGCCAAGCAAAACTTAAATTCCCCTGCTCCCTGGAGCACATGTGCAAGGCAGGAAGAGGCTGAACTTGAAAGGGGAGCCGTTTTGCTGCCTCAGATTAGCTCAAACTATGTGACAAGCTTTCCTCACTTCAAAACCAATGTTGTTAACCTTGAAATCTGCATTATTAATATTTCAACATGAGTCCCATCAGGAGCTGCCAAAAGAGCTCTCCTGGACTTGTGACGGCTCGTCCTGTTTGATTCTAATCATATATGAATGCATGAGTTAAGAAGACATCATTAAAAGTACATTAAGTTTAATTATGCTAGCAGCCGCAGACAGTGGGAGCATCAGCTTAATGCAGAATGCATAATTAGATCAGACCTAACCCATTAGATACATATTTGTTAAAGAAAATGTTCCTTGTCTATAAGTGTCACTACAAAGTGATCCGTAGGGTTTGGAGAAACAGCACCATTATCTGGGGACTACTGTCCCCCCTCCCCCCTCCCTGCCCATCACCCCTGTGCACGCTGCTGAGCCCTCGCTCCGCTCATTGCATATCCAGTTTTACAAAAGCACAGAAAAAACAGAGCAAGGAGACCCTGTGCCCTGGCAGCCAGGCCCTGGGGAGGTGCTCTAGTGGACCCAGATCCCCTTTGCAAGGACCTGGCACTGCGGAGCAGACTGTAGTGCTCACAGCCCTGGGCGGGGGGGGTGGCCTCACAACCCAGTTAGACCAGTGCAGCTGTGCCTGGGGATGGAAACGGGTGGTTCCAACATGGCTGATGCCCTTTCACAGACTCCATCTGCTGTTGGCTGCAGGGTGGGTTAGGACAACTTTCCAAACTAAAAAGAAAAAGGCAAAAATAAACCAAAATAATAAAAGCAAAAGCATTTCATCTCCTTTTAGGGCTGGTCCAGCTCTCTCCACTAACACCAGGAGGGCAGCAGCTGGGGCCCACGGCTGCGGCAGCAGGGAAGGTGGCAAGTCCCTTTTCCCAGCAGCACGGTGTTACAAACCACCCACTGCACTGCTCTGCAAAGCCACTGCATTCGAGGGAAACCCCCATCACCGGTGGGCTTAAGCTAAGCCTTGTAATGAGCAGCCATGGGTTGCCACCCCCGTCTTGACCCCACAGCAGGGCTGCAGGGATAACTGGTACCAGAAACCCCTCACACCACTGAGCAGCACCACTGCAGTAGGGACAACATCTCCGATGCCTGAGCCTCCAGGTAACCAGGTTGCTGTGGCTTGGTGCTTCTCAGCTGGGATACATGGAATCCTGTAGCCATGTGCTTGTCCCATGGAGCAATTCCAGCATATCGCCCAGCCCAGCCCCTGTGGCAGTGGTCCCTGCTTGGCAGAGCATTTCCCAGCTCCTGGGGCCAGCCCCAGAAGTGATGCACCTCACTGGCATGCTGCTAAACCACAGCGCCCATGGGTCTGCATGCTCACGGCCATCCTCCTTGCTGCAGAGAAGGGTGAAGTTACTACGAGCCTTTAACTGCCACAGGTTATGCACACCCATCATCCCACAGAGTAACTCAGCTCCGCTCTGGACGTGGAGAGGTGCTGTGCAAAGCTGAGCTCCCAGTCCTGTTTGAGGATGATTTCAGCTGATGTCTCCTCCAGCCTAGAGACAAAGTGGGCTGGAAAGGGGAAGAGGTCAAGGCCACCATGGGACACGTGCCTGGAAGCTGTGGGTGAGTGCAGGAGTAATTGAGGTTCAGGAGGGAACCCGAGAACCCCACACTCACTGGCACTCAGCACTGGCAGGAGACGCTTACACTTAACAGCCCAGTCGAGCCCTCTAACACCTGCCTAAGTGCTGAAAATTATTGCTATTAAAATATAATGACCTCTTGCTGCCTCTCCTCTGTGGAGCTGCGTAAGGGCTCTGTTAGGAAGCCACAGCACAGAGGCACAGCCCCACGGGCAGGGTTCAAACCTTTCTGAAGGTACCTGTTGCAGCCGAAGGCTGGCTCCAAATGGACCACAATTACTGGTTAGGCAATAACTGAGATTTCCAGGAAGTTTTCTGAATAAAGCTTCTGCTAACTTGGGTTTGGGGATGGCTTTTTGGTTTGGTTTGGTTTCTTTTTTTGAGAGAGAATCCCTACCAGTAAGCCCATTTTATCCGTATTTCATTTTCATCCTTGCCACCTCCATCCCATCTCCACCCCAGCCATGCAGGCAAGGGTGGCATGAGCAGGTTAAGCTGTGCCATGGGGTCCCGGAGGGGATGAGCTGGGGGTCCAGCAGCCTGGGGGGCTCCTTCTGCCCCCCATTTTGCAATGCTGTGGGACACCAGCGCCATCCTGCCCACAGGGTCTTGCAAAGGGGGTTGGAGGAACACATGTCTGGCTGCTGGCCACAGTTTCCATGTTCTCTGTTTTTCAGGGTTTTTAACTGACAACGATCATCAGCATTTCTAATTTCAATCTAATAAACATAGGGAAAGACCGGATAAAGGCTGTCGTGATTTTCTTTCCCATTTCTGTGCTGAAGTGTATCTGTTTGCCAACAGCCATCAGAAGCCGGAGTCCTGGTCCAGCTGAGAAGCAGGAAAAGGCATGGCAAAGACTTGGGAAAACTTTCTTCCCCTAAGCTGTTGAATTATAGTGAATTGTACGTACCCTTAGCTGCTGATGTACTTTTTGGCTGGGAGATGTTTGGGGAGCTATCTGGAAACAATCTAACCTCCCAAGGCTTTTTAGAGGACTCATTGATCTTTCTAAATGGGCAGCAACTGACATGTTCAAAGCGAGCACCCTGTGCGTAAGTGTTTGCACACGTGTCCATCTGTGTGTTATTTAAAAATAAAGCAGCAACCCCCCAAAAAATCAAAGATGAGCACAAAGAGCAGCTCTTTGGAAGAAAGAAATGTGAGGACCTTTAAATCCTCACTATCAATTCCCTTAATGTGGTAATCCACATGGCAAGATGAAAGGGCAATCCAGGTCCTCTTAATTGTTCTTTCCAAAGAAAAACAACCAAACAATTGCATTCATTCAGCAATCAAAGGGAAATCTAAGTTAACCTCTTTGTGGCCAGTTTGCCCCAGCTGGCTGCTGACATTCCTGATGGGAGACAGGTTATAGCTGCAACCCTGGAAGCCACAAGCCATATTTTCCCAGGGACTCATAGGCAAATTTTAGGTTCTAAAAACCTTCTCTGTGACCCCACCAGACATCTGGCAGAATTCAGCAAGATGTCAAATATCTCTATCTACCCTGCAATATTTGACAGGATCCTGACACAGTGACATGACTGCAGGGTGATCAGCTCTTAGGTTTCATTTGAAGAAGTGTTTTCACTCTGGTGTAAGACAAATCTACCCACCCATCACAGACTATGTGTCATTTTTTTAGTACATTTGCTGATTATCCAAAGAGCACTAAGAGAGCCTGAACACTGCTGCAGTGACTCCTCGATCCTCTATCACACTAATGGGCACAGAAAGGGCTGCAAAGTCCCTTTCTGAAAAAAAAATGGAGGCACAGAAAGATTCCCACGAGATCAGTGATACACAAGAAGCCCAGGCAAAGGGACAAGGGACTGACCAGTCTCCTGACCTTCAGAGGGCTCCCCTCTTCTAAAGTCAGCAGATCACCACACTGAGACCATCCTGCCCAGTGCTCAATATTTCCAGAAACAGGGACATGCCCATGCTGCAAACCCTCATCCTTTTTAAAAAGATTTTGTGATGCCATGAGTTTGTGCCAGGTCAGAGAGGAAGGGAATAGCCTGAGGTTTGATGCAGTAAGGCAAGCAGAACTCCACTTCATCCTCCCTCCCTTCCTGTTATGTTTCCTGAAGGTACCAAAGTGTTAATTCAGAAAGGTATTTTCAGGTTTAAGAGAAGCATAGCCCAGATGTAGCTTCATGGTAAATGCTCTGAGTCCAGCCTACTAGATCCTATAAGTAGCTAGGACTTCACGACAGCAGCACTACCTCCTTCCATGGGAATGGCTTTCCAGGGCAGGGGTTTCATCCCTGGTGTTCCCAGCATCGCCTGATGCCACACAGGGTACCACGCGTGGGCTACAGTGAGGTGTAAAGGTCTGTGCCTGGAGCTTGGTGAAGAAAGGGTTAACACCATACCCACCTATTAACTGCAAAGCTGGGCCTGACTGGGAGGAACTGGGAGATTACCAGGAGCTATAAAGGTGTGCTGAGAGGGCAGGGAGGGCTTTGCTGGGGGAGCTGGGCTAGGGCAGGAGCAGGAGGCATGGCTAGGATTTGGAAAGGGATGCAGCTGGCTGCCCTAATGCAGGAGCCTTCTGCAATCAACCACTGCACCCTCTCTTGGATCTGTGGAGCAGAGGGGAGAAAAGGCACTTTCTTGCTTTTAATACCACAGGTAGGATGGGACACTTTGTGCTACTTTCTGTCTGAGCTGGTCTCCAAGCAGATGTGCAGGAAAGAGCTCCCTTATCCTGGGATGTGGCTGATCCCTTTGATGTTCTTCAGCTGCTGACAGAGGCAGGAGGCTGCTGCTCAGGAAGGGAATGGGAGGGGGCTAAAAAGGGGTCAAGAGAGAGCTTCAGAGCTGCTGAATCCTGTGCCTTCACAGGAGACTGGTGCAAAGTGAGGGGGGTGATGTTAATGTTAAAGGGAATTGGGGCACAGCAAGGGAGAATCTCTGTACACTGAGCAAAGGCAAAACTCAGAAATGTGTGCCCTCAGGTGGTCTAACCCAACTGCTTTGCAGGCCAGGAAATACTTCTTGGCAACTGTAGTGCTGTATGCCAGGGAAAGCAAATACAGTCTGTCTCCAGGCCAGGGAGGAATAACCAAACTCATGCAAGCAGCCTGCAAAGGAGAAACAGCCCTGTATGCTTTCCCAAAGACAGAGCATGACCGACTGCTGTGATTTGCTTTGTTTGTCTGTTTTTCTCCTGAAGATGCTTGTCTTTCTAAGTGAGGGAGGTGTGGTAGGTTTAATGCAAATGAGCTTCACAAAAACATTTGATTTTGTGGGGGAGCTCATTAGCTAAAATGACGACTGTAAAAGAAGAGTTGTCAAAGTGAGACATCTAAAGAGAAGATAATGAGTTGTACTGCAAAGCATAACTGGGTAGAAGGAAAGGTACATATACAGTTTCTCTGACGGTTTTATCTTTCAACTAATGTTAATTCACATGAACTGAAAAACTTTGAATTTGTGGGATAAAAAGACAGGATGAAAAGCAGTGGTTCAACACCATGATTGAGGGGGAGACTGCAAGGCTATCTACTGCTAGAAAGAGCAGAGGAAGATCTGGGTATGCCTGCTGGTTACTGCGTGGATGTTTGCCACCAGTGGGATTGCATGCTACAGTCACCAAAATGAAATCAAGGGAAATAAAAAAAGGCAAACTGATTAAAGGGTCACAGCAAGAGAGTTCCAGCTGGGAGAACACTTTGGTGACACCAAAAAAGTTATGCTTAATCCTGGCCAGCCACCATCAAGAAAGCAGACCTAAAACTAGAATAACTGGGAATTCAGCTGTGCGGGAAATCCTTTCCAGCCTCATTTATTTTCCTGCCTACCAGCAGTATGGGGGGCACTGTTATCTAAAGGGCCTCTATCTATGAAATGTCTTCTCTGTGGTGTCCCAGGGGTTTGTAATCCTACTTGTGAAGTTACTGGGCTATGGACTTGCCAAGAGCAAGGGAATGTCCCCTCCCTGGGCTAGCTAGCCCCAAATTGTCTGCAAAAGGTTTTTAACCTGCCTGAGAAATGTCTCCTGAAATTTAAGCAAGGAGGAAAGCAAGATGGAGAAGGGGCCAAGGACACAGCGAGCTGGTAGACAGGAGAAACTGAGAGAGGGGAGGGTTGTAAAGCAGATGCTGGTGCATAGCGAGTAAGTTGTAATGAGCTGTGATGGAGCTCGTCCCCAGCCAGCCAGTGTGCAAGGTGCAGCAAGGCTGCGAGCGCAGCGCCGAGGGGCTGGGAGGGAGCGGAAAGCGCCGGGGCGCTCCGTAGGTGTTACTTTTCTGATTTAATAAGCTTCAGCTGCTCCCTGCGAACGTGCCGGCTCCCTTCGGAGGTGCCAGCTATGTAACTGGGGCATCTCTCTGGCCCCCGTTGTCAGCATCTCTTGAAGGTGAGAGAAAATTCGTACGAGCACCAGGTTTGCTGGCATTGAGAGGCACTGGGCTGAGAACAGCCCGCCTCGGAAATACTACCGAGCTGACACGTGGGGCTCCTCCTACGCTTGGCAGGGAGGCAGAGAGGGAAGGCTTAAAAGCATAATTTGTTCAGGAATAAAAAAGCAGCGTCTTTGTGCCAGTTGGCTTGGAGGCAGTGAGGTACAGCAGGGAAAACAAGGTTTTATTTGGTGGGTTTGACATCTCTCTGGTAGGGACTGGCTCATAGTTACTGCTTTTTGCCACTTCTAGGTAGATTGCATGTGAAAGAGTGGGTGGTTTCCTACGGTGCCCTGATATGTAGGTTGTGAAGCAGTAGGTTTTCAGTGAAGAGGTTCTGAAGAGCTGCAGGATGCCAGCAGTGAGGCTGGGGATGACCTTGTGGAGTGAGGCAGTGCCTCCTTTCTGCTCGGATCCAGTTTACCTGGGGTCCAGGTGCTGCACATCCCAAATGCACCCCCTGCCATGGTCACAAAGCCCTGAGCAATCCTTTGCCACCAGCAATGAAGGAGAAGAGATGCTCAAAGTGCAAGTTACCCTGGAATTATCTGGAGACCTGGGTGTTCCTCCATAGCTCAGGTCAGTGCTTGGACAACTTCTCAGGTTTTCCCTTTTCCACCCACTTCAGCAGAGAAAACATCCCAAGGTTTTTCCCTGACACTGTAAGAATGTGGAGACTTGTCACCCCGGGTGATGGAGAGGGCAAGCCCAGCTCACGAGGGACATGGTGGTGCAGAAGCCACAGTGGTTCCCTCTGCAATCAGCACCTGCTGGGCAACAGAAGGGCCAAAATCACTTGGGCCTTAAAAGCCATGGAAGATCTGTCTTATGATGGGTTTTTTATTTCACTGCCTGATTGCTTTGCCCTCCTGTCCTCTGTTCTTTGTCACGTGTAAACACATTTCAAGGAAAAAGGAATTCCCAAGGTCCCAGATCCCACCATGTATCCATAAACAGTTGTTTTGGTAAGCATTGCAAAGGGCAGGGGATCCAGATGGCTGGTGAATATTGCACTAATTCAGTTTTCACATGCAGCAAAAGCGCTCCCAAAGGAACAGAGGAGGAGGAAGATCTTGTCATGTCTCACCACTTGTTTAGAAACCAACTTCGGGTCCCGTCAGTGCCAAAGTCCCAGGACACATCTTCTCGCTCTGATTTATAGCTACAGCCACGGAGAGCTTTCTCTTGCAAGCTAAAAGCAGCTGAGAGGGGAACTTCAGAAAAGACGAAGGAAGGTGAGCTGCTCCAGCTCACGCAGCCCCGCCGCGGTGCCGCGGACGCTGCCTGCCGCCGCCTTGCGTGGCAAGGGCCAAATGATCGGGATAATTGTTCTCCCAGCTCTCCCAGCAATTCACTGACTATGTACATTTAGGTTTCAATTAATTTGCTGGCTCTAAATGAACTACCTCCTATTGCTTTCCGCAGTCAAGCCTTGTTAATTGAAAATAGCATTTATCTTATCTCTAGGAGAAGGCTGGACAAAAGTAGGGCGACAAAATCCAGTATGAAGGTAGCACCAAGTGAAAGGAGAGGGAAAATGAAGGCAAGGGAGGAGAGCAGCCAAGGGAAAAAGTTCAGGCTTTTTTTTTTTTTTTTTTTTTTTCCTCAATGGCTTTAGTGCTTTCAGGCTCTCCTGATTTGGAAGGTGTTGTGTTTTTTTCACCTGGACTTGTGTGATCCCACTTCCAGTGCATGTCAGCAGGGCTATGTGTGCTTGGGGGAGCACTGGTTGGTGCTGCAAGGGCTCGTGAACAGGGGCTTTAGCCTCACTGCTCCCTCCAATATCTCAGTGCTGGCAGAGGCCACTGGAGCACAGGATGAGTAGCTTGCACCTGGGCAAACCAGAGCACAAGCAGTTGCATTCAATGCATTTCCTTGGGTGCTGAGTGAACCCCAAGTAGTTGTTCATCCCAGCTTTCTTTTCACAGAGGTAGCCATGCTCCTGGAGAAACAGAGGCTGCAACATCAAAAGTGTCTTGAAAACAGAACAACCCCAGGAGTCCACCTCCTACTCCATTTCCCAAGGAAAGTCCTTTAAAAAGATTGCCAGCCATGCTGTATTGTTTGAAGAATGATCCCAGTTCCTTACCTTTAAATTGAGTTGCAAAGTAAGTCCTTCAGACATGAGATCTAGCACAGGTTTGGGTTTCATTTTTTCCTTTTCTTGGTCTGATTACTTAACCCCCCTTTGTGAGTTTCCCACCAACTGAACCTAATGTTATCTCATACACACACACACACAGTCGTCATCTCATTAAAGGGAAAGCAGAGAAACTGACTTTAATAAATTTTAACACGCTGCGTGAAAAAATCTGACAATTAAAGCTTCCTGCCCCCAGACCTTTGAAAAAGACACGTGGTAAATCCCCTTCAGTCTTTAAAGTGCGGCTCATCCTTTGATAGTGGCATGTGGTGGTAGGAGAGGAGGCAGGGGAAGGAAAGAAATAGGAGCATCAGGATTTAAAGACACTGACAGACAAAAGATGACCCTCCGTTTTTCACCCTCCTTCCAGAAACTGAGGAGAGAACGAGCATCATTAGAAGGAGACTGATAAGCCCGGCTCACTCTGGAGGGAAGGGTGTGGGGAGGGAGGCAGGATGGAGGTGGGTCCAACCAGGCATCACTGGGCATACTTCATTACAGAGGGGTGCTCAGTGAACGGCATTTACCCTCCAAGTACAGCTCTGTGATGATTTTTGTTGCTGCTGCTGCAAGCAGGTGGATACCAAGCAAGGCCATGGATCAGGTTGGCTGGTCCTCTGTAAACCTTGTGGGAAAGCATCCTAGAGATAAATTCATCATCAGGATAAATTCATCCTGGTCACTACTCATTGATGACAACCACTCCTAGTATTGTCTTTCTGGAGAAATGGTTTGGGTTTTTTTTTTATGGACAGGGAGAAACAGGTTTATTTTATCACTGTTGAAGCTAAGACAGTGGGAAGGAGTTGTACTCAGCAGGTGTTCAACTTTCCTGTAATGAGATGGGAGCCTCTCAGGGTATCTTGGTCCTCCTACCACCTTCTGAAACCTTGAGCAGGTTTTCTGATCTCTCAATCACCTACGATTCCTGATCAGTTGTACAACAGAGATGACGATCTTCATTCCCATTCCCTTATGGCTCATGTCAAAAGTGCATAAAGGAGCACAAACCTCTTGGAAGAAAGGCACAAAGTATTTTTATTTTTTTTTTTTTTATGACTTAGACTCTGATATCCCTTATTTGGGGCCTAAAAGCTTTCTCTTTTTTCATTCCACTTACCTGATCCTTCAGATGGCAAGATATGGTGAATGAAGGAGATTTTACAAGAGAAATCACTGATTTTGTGCACAGACAGATGAAATACAAGCAGTGAGGAACTGATGATAGACAGGAACTCATTAGTGTGAAAACCCTCAGGTGCCTTGTAAGGTTTCTCCTCCGAGTCTGCTGAAGTGATAACACCACTGGAGGTGGCTTTTCCAGAAAAGGAATATCCAGCCAGGGACTGTCGGTTTGATTGGATTGCAATGAAGCTTCATATCATGCCTGAAACACAATCTGTGGAGCCAACAAAAGTTTGCCAGAAGACAAGAACAGGACAGGAGACTGTGGTGCAGCTTGGCTTTAGCCTAGTATGAGAGCCAGGGGAGGTGAGCTGCAAGCTGCAAATGGAGAATATAGTAGGTGGAAAGACATGAGGAATTTGCTGTGGGTAGGCTGAGGAACCCAAAATGATGCAGAGCAATTTTAAAAAAAAGAGAGCTTAAAGTAGGTGCTGGATAGGTAACTGGGAGAGCGTTGCCTCTTCTCCTCCAGAGGGAAGGAAAGCTGGTCACCCTCCACCGACATTGCTTGGTAGCCACATGAAGGGGCACTACTGCCTCTGCTTGCCTCTGTGGAGCACAGAAATGCTACAGGAAGACTTTTGCATTGAGAGCTGTTGATCCAGCCTTCTTGGAGTACCCAGACTTCTCCTCCCATCTTTATATAGTTCCTGTGACCATTCCTTCCATCCCCATCTTTCTTATCACATGTTTCCCTGCCTGGAGAGATGATGTAGTAGATGATGTAGTCACTGGGGTAGGCTGTGCTCCTGTGTCAAGAGAAGAGGTCTCCTGGGTGGTCCCTGGTGTGATGGGCACACAGGCATCTCACCTGCTCTCCCGGTGGTGTTCCCTGCCAGATCTCTAGTTCTCTCCTTGCCACCTAGTGTCCGCTTGTGTTTAGGATTCTGATTTATCCCTAAGATTCAAGTAATATTTGCGCCTTTTGGTGTTTAGGGAAGATATTCCTTTTATTCAGTTGCCTTTGTTGATGCTGAGGTCAAAGAGGACAGACTATTTTTGCTGACACCAGCCCCGTTCCATGTGCTTGCAGAGGCAAAGCGCTGTGCGTGTGTGTTTGTGAAGGGGGTGAGAGGGCACATTTCTCCAGCGGGATCTTTGAGCCCTTGCAAAAACAGAGAACACAGCTGCCCTGCAGCCCAGACCCACCCAAAGCTTGTGCAAACCAGTCAGCTGCCGTGTCCCAGCCACCAGCTGCACTGGGAACAAAGCCCAGGAGAGGAGCCCACACAGGGCAGCACAATGCACTCCCCCCTCTCCATCTAACCCCAGCCCCTCGCACCCCATTGGTGACCCCCATTCCCAGCACTGCCCAGCAAATGCTGCCCTGCGGCAGCAGCTCACCCAAGGAGGATGAAGCCAGGAGGGTCCCTGCCTGCTTGGTGGCTGTTGCTGGGTGGCCTGGGCCTTTCCTATGCCAAAAAAAAAATATTTTGGGGAAAGCTTTTGTCCTGGCTTTGTGATTTCAGCAGTTATTTTTCAGTCTGTGTTAGCAGATGGGAGGGGATGCCCAGCACTGGCTGCACCATGTCCTGTGCTGTCATTCCCTTTGGCATCAGACCCAGATAAGTGGTCCAAGCACCTCAGGTCTCCTGTCCTCCAACCCAAAGGAACAAGCCTTTCCTTATCAGGGAAGAATAGTCTGTGGGCCTTTCATCACAACGACAGGCCCTGCTCTGGCCCCCAGGACTCCAGTTCTTCTGTGACTACAGCAGTGTTTGATTTCCAAGGCAATTTAGTTTTGGGCAAAAAGCAATCTCGGCACCCCTGGCTGCTGCCTGCTGCCGCCCGCCTGCAGCACCCCAGGTCAGAGCAGCCGCTCTGCTCATCAGCGGCTGGGGGCAAACGCGCCTGGGAGCCCCAGGCAGGCACACCAGCCAGGGGCTGCGGGAAGCCGAGGTGTTTGATGTTTGACTTATTTATTTATTTAGCAGCCAGTGTCTCTGCAAGAGTCCCTTTCTGCAGAGGAGCGATAAGCTGCTCTTGGCTTCTGCTTGCCCACCCCTGCTGGCTCCATTTCTGCCAGGCACCATCTCATTAGCATGAACCAAAAAGTCCCTGCTTAGATCTCTGCCAGGCTGCCCTCCCTGCCCTGCCTCTGAAACTGCCAGCGTGTCATGGAAACAGCCAGCCGAGCTGCCAGGCTCAGCAGCGTGTGCAAGGGAGAGGGACGAGGGATGAGGGATGGCTCCAGAGATGCCCCAGGAAACCACAAGACAGAGATGCAGCTCCAGAACTAGATCTCCATTGCCCTTCTCACAGCTGGGCTGGGTATGGTGTGGTATACAAGGCAATTTAAATACGTGTAATTAAGTCAATCTGCTTGCACAGTGTTGATTTGCAGCTAAAGGTCAATAATACATGTCTGAGGCTGCACTGGAGTGGCTGAGGGCTGAGCCCAACAAGCCCTGTGCTTGGACTCCTTCCCCCACATCACAGGTGGGAGCAATTCTCTCGACACAGACTCTGCGGGGACTTGTACTTCTGTGCAGGGGCTTGTACCTCTCCATGTGGGTGCAGCTCATCCCCAGGTGTGCCCAGCTCCTGTCCTGCTATGCGCTCCTGCCCACCGCTGCTCACAGTGCCCCTGGTCACCACGCTGCTCCACCCCACACTAAAACCTCATCGCTCTGCTGGGGTTTGGGCAGAGCTCTACCAGGTGATGCTCCCGCATCCCACACATCCAGTTGTTCCAAGCTGTGATGCCCCCAGCCATCCCACTCCTCCTCCCAGCCCACTGCAGCTGAGCAGCCAGGAAGGGGAGACACGCTGCTGGAGAGGATCAGATCATTTTAAAAAGGAATTGGTATGTGCTTCCCACCACAGCATCAGGCTCGGTGTGCCACAAGCTGAGGAGAAGGGGAAAGCTGTATATCCAGCGGAACCTAGCAGGGCAGGAGGATGCTGTTGCCCAGGCAACGGTTTTGTTTTTCTCACCAAATACAAGCCAGGCGAGTTACGGCAGAGCCTTTCCCATGGGCCAGGCCAACACTGAGAGGACATTTGTTAACATGCATGGGCTAGTTGCTTGCAGGTGCTAAGCGTGGGGATGCTGGAGGTACAGAAACATCGCTCCAGTCACTGAATTAACAGACACCCTCTCATGTAATCAGGAGCTCGTGGCTGCATGCACAAGCCCTGTGCTGGCAGTAACTGGGCTCCCATCCCAGCTTGGCCATGGATCTGCTGGTCAGTGCTGGGCAAACGGTCCCGCTTTCACAGAGCCTGGGAGCAGTGCATTGGAAAGGGCTGGAGAGGACACAGCTCCTCCTCAGAGAGCTAGAATTAATAGTTGGAAGCTGCTAGCTGCGCTGGCAATGCCAAGCTATCCACATTGTGCCTGTGCCATTCACATCTCTCTCTTGCTTTGCGGGGGATATTTATTATTATCTTTATTAATTACATACTGCAGTGGACTTAAAATAGGGAGGAGGGGGAAGGAATGACCAGTGCTTTCCCACCATAGAAAAACAAAGCATTACATTTTGTACTTGTATCTTTCATTTCACAAAGTGTGAGATGCATTACTAATTGCACAATTATTTTGTTCCATGGCACTTGCAAAACAGAACTTGGAGTGCTTTCAGCAAATTCTGGTGTTGAGGAAATAATGACTTGATTTTTTAAAAAAGTGCTAAATTAAGTGCTCTTCCTTTATAAGAAATATTTCTTGGGCTTCTAGGATATTTCTTCCCTAACCTTTTTAAGATAGAAGAAGCAAAGCTTTGCTGCATTAGTAATATGCTGGAGTCAGCGTGAACCCTGAGAAAAGGAAGGGGATGAGTAGGGACCGCTCCCTGCCCACCTCCCCTCCCAACCCCATCGTGGCATTTGAGCCCCTTTCTGGCAGGGGGCTGAGCTGCAGCAAGTCACTTGCTTCCTCCTGAAGGCCAGATGACACCTTACATGCAAAATTCATTCCATGCCTTACAGAGGTGCCAACACACATCACACATGCATAGCGCTGGAGCAGCTCCTGCTCCCGGAGGACAGTGGGGTGGTAGAAGTGCTCCAGCAGTGAGGCCCAAAGCTTGAGCAGTGGGAAGAGAGGGGCAATGTGTGTTTGCACTCAGGGAGAGGGGCAGCGGTGAAGCTGGAACGCAGCAGACGAGTTCCTTTCACAAGGTGTGCACAGACTGCAATATGCCAATACTCCCAGGGAGGTGGATTTTGCAGGTCTTTAAATTTGGAGGTGCCAAAAGTTCTCCTGAGGCAAGAGGTGGGATAGCCCCATCTCTGCAGTGCTGGGCTGCCACGTGTCCTTCCATGGCTGCTCTGTGTAAGTCCACCCTGCCTCCCTCTCCCACCACAACTCGGCCAGCCAAACTCAATTTAATACAACTACAAAATGAATGACATTGAAAATAGCTCTATGGGCTTTTTTCGGTGTGTTTCTCTCTTGCCACTTTCCCACCAGTACCACCACACATTAAAAATCCAGTCGCTGGGCCAGACCCCAGTCTTTCTTCCAGCTCTGCCCTGGGCTGAGAGTGCGCCTGGCAGCATGCAAGAGCAGCATGGACAAGGGCAATCTTGCTCAGCTCAGCAGGTAAGCACAGATGTTTGGAACACTAACCTCTTCAAAACCAGAAGAAAAATAAGTCTGTTTCTGTGAGATTGATCTGCTGGCACCGACAGAGCGATCAGCTGGACTTCTAGGAGAGCAGCAACAAACAGCAAATTAGAAGGTGTCAGCCAGCTGAGATTTCAGACAAATTAGAGAACGAAATGGCAATGTCACTGCGCTGTGCCTTTCAGCAGCTGCTGGCTAGGCTAAGCCAGCTCCTTGCTTTCCTGCAAGCCAGCCCCTGACTCCGCTGCAGTGGCCGGTGGCCGTGTGTTAAGGCAAGGGAGCTGGTGGCCAGGTGGGAGCTGCCGCCAGAGCACCCTGTGGGGATGCTGCACCCACTCCCTGCAGCGCTGGGCTCCAGCAGCCACCGGGCACCTTCAAGCCGAGCTGTTCCTGCCACCAGCCAAAACTTCACCTTCCTGTCAATTACCTATATTAAAGAAAGTGTGAAGCTCTTTCTGCTTGTCTTAGGGGGCCTTGAAATACAGCTACCCAAACCCCAAGATGCCCGTGCCCCGTGTGCAGGAGTGCTGGGCAGGCTCTGCGAGGTGCTTTGACCAGCATGAGCACAGGTGCTGAATCACCGTCCTGCTACAGCCCACTTTGGATGTGGAACTCCTGCATCCGTGACGCAGCATCGCTGTTAACTTGTGCAGCCCAAAGGTAGATCTGGATTTTCCTTAGTGCCCCCCAATTCCACCTAACTGTGATGCTTTAAAATCTCTCTCTTCTTCTGACAGTAAGATATTCCTCGCTGTGCAGCTGAAGAAGAAAGTGAAGTTGTGGTCAGAAACAACCATTCCCATGGGAGGTCAGTGGGTCAAACAACTTGAGTTGCCTTCACAGACTGTGCCAGTCTGGTGAGAGATGTTTCCACCAACGCACAGTATCTCAGTAACCGTTAGGTGCCCTAAGGAGGATCTGAGCACCCCACAGAAACTCTGCCTTTATCCCCAAATGCTGACCTACCACATACTTTAAACTCTGATCTCAAGGGAATGATGCTCCCAATGCTTTCATCCACCAAATCCGACACTGCTCCAAATGAGATGGATAATTAAACACCTCTGCTGATCCTGAAATCCTTTAGAATAAAAAATCCCAGATTACAACAGCACAGAAGACATCACCAAAGGAGTACAGGTTGACAGCTAAATTCCGTTCAGGTAAAAGCACTTACGTGTGTGGTTTCATCTTCTTCTGAAGTCACAGAATTTTTAAGAATTTTTTGCCCTTGGTTCTAAGGAGACAAAACTTCTCCTGACAGTTTTGAATTTAGATTTATGAAGTCTACTTTCACTCCTTCTCCCATTCCTGTTGAATAAAGGCAAATACTTGCCATTTTCTCCTGCAGCTTTTATCATGGAAATCAATTCTCCTTTTTGGCTGAAATGTCTGGAGCGAGTTAAACTACCCCCAAGAAATTATTGGAATAGCTGGATGTGCGAGACACACAGAACGAAAAGCCTGCAAACAAAATGGGGGATGGAGAATGCTTTCAAGTGCTTTATAATTACTAAGTCTTTTTTTTTTTTTAATCCTGTTTACATTTAACTTTGCACATTAAATTCATAACTGTGGTGTGCAACCAGGTGCAGTAGCAATATACAAAATCTGATTAAGAGGAGCAAATGAAGAAGATGGGAGGATTTGGGATGGGAAAGGAGGGGCGTTGTGATGGAATTAGCACCGGCTGATTTTCAACCTTTCCAACAATAAATTGCTTGTCAAGAAACTCAACGGGGACCAACTACCGTCAGTTAACTGCACTTGAGAAAAATAATTGGAATGCAAAATGCAATGGCTCACAGCAATCTCCAAAATGTCCTGGCTCCTTGGGTTTCCGTCCAGTGGGCTCTGCCTTGCTGCAGCTTGGCATCTTCAAGGCCCTTTCTGCTCCTCTCTTTCACTCGCTGATGCTAATTGTTATGTTTTTTTACAAATCCTTGTTCAAACTTAAATAAAAAGGAGTCTTGGGCAGTCTGGCTGGATTGAACTCTTATGTCTGCATCTTTTCAGCCCTGCCAGTGATGATCAAAATAAAAGTTACATTTTAACCAGGTTTGCTATTAGAACAAAACAAGGATCAACTAATTACTGATCTCACTTAGGGAAGTCTCCCAGCTAACACTGGTGCTTAAGCATTATTGGCCACTTCATATTAATAGCTGTAGAAGTGAAAGTTAAGTATCAGCATCCTTCTTACACAGAGGCAGAAGTCGCAGACCCAGTGAGAAGTGACTTGTTAAGATTGCTCAAAAAAAAATGTGCCAAACCAGAAATTTAATCTCCACCTGGGGTTTATTTCAAATTCTCATCGCTGCCACAGAAATAGAAGGACCCATACAGAGAAAAACAACAGAGATGTGGGTATACTTCAGAATTTATATTTCTATTGTTTTCCTATGGTCAATAGGTACACCTGCTCCCATGGGCCGGGCTGCATCCTGCACGCTCCTCTGAACAGCAAGTCACCAGAGCCCTCCTTGGATCCCAGCACCGCTCACCTTCGGAAAGGGAGGTAAGGTGCCAAAATCCAAGGCTGAATCCAGGTTAAAAAATGCTGTCAGGGATGCGGTGAAACCTCCAGCCCCAGGTATCTGGATGTAACAGCGGCTGGGCAGATGAGTTATACTGAGTCGATCAAAGGTTCTCGAAATCTCAGTGGCAAGTTCTGCCGAGCATCCCTGGGTCAACCTGAATGCATCACCCCGTTCCCAGCAAAACTCTGGAGACTCTCAGACTGGGCAAAGGCACTGGAGCTGGAACGCACCACAGCAGGACCCTGTGCCCCCCCAAAACCCACACCTGCAAACCCAGGGCTGAGACAGCCCAGGCTGCCCACTAGCCCCAAGAAATCCAAGCCCAGTGTAGCACACCCCCAGAATCCCGGCCAGCCTGAGCCTGCTCAGAAGCGGGATCTTTTCCATCACATGAGAAAACACCTCCTGCAGAAAACAGAGGAATGAGAGCTGATCTCTGAGCTATGTCATCTCCCTGTGCTGCCTTCAGCTCACTGTTATCGTGGAGCTGCTGAGGGACTCTGACCTTTGTAGGAAATGTTAAATCGTTGTGGCTTTCATATTGTTTAATATTCCTCATTGATTAGTTTCCATCTCCCTGAAGGCAAGAGGATTTGACTGAGAGCCAGAGCTCAGCAGTACCCGATGCTGTGGGTGGTATTGAGCTTTTGAGAGAGAAAAAGCTGACAAAATAAAATGCAGCAAATGACTTTCAAAAATAAAGACAAGAAAACTAATAACTTTCAGAATGGATGTTTTTCCTGACCTGGGCTAAAATCCCACTACCGTTTCCATAAAGCTTTAACTCCCAGAGACAGACAAACATTGACAGCTTATTTCAGCTCCCAGCCATGGGTTTCATTTGTTGCAGCTATAGAAATGTCATCTGGGCCTGGGTTTTGGTGGGGTTTTTTTGCCAAGAATTGTCTGTATTTGCTGTGCCCACCCAAGAGTAGGCTTGTGGGTGCAGCAGCCGTGTGTGTGTCCTCGCCAGTGATCTGGGGCGCCTGCGGCAGGGTTCTGGGTGCTGCCTCCCCACCTCGTCATCCTCTGGTGGACAGGGCTTCCAAGTCCAGCCTCAAGCAGGCAGGAGGAGGAAGAGCCGCCCATTCTGCTGGCGCAGGCGGAGCTGCTGCCAGGGAAAAAGCCAGCAGAAGTAGCACACAGAGATCAGGGGAGGTAGTTTTTCATGGGGTGGGGGCCAAGCGCAGCTCCCAGCAGGGTGTCCTGCTTCTCCAGGCTCCGAGCACCCATCCTCGCATAAGTCCACCCCTGTGCCATACACGCTGAATGAAGCAGTGCCACTGAGTAAGGTGGGGACCTGTCATTATAGCCTGTTTAACTGCCTCAAAGCTCGTTTTGAGGAACCATAAGCAGTAATCTCCCTCCTAATAGAATAGCCAAGAATAGCCATGTCGAGGCAGATCTTGCTACTTGATTAATCTCATTTCAGCCCCAGCCTCCCTCTCCCGAAGCTTCTCCACAAAGCCCTGACTTGCCTCTTTCCACTGAGTCATGCACAGCACAGATCCCTCCACTCCCAGGCTCTTTCTTCAGTCTCATGATATTTTTAAAGCCTGGATTGGTTCTTTTTCTCCCCGTGTCCAGCCAAGTATATGATGGGATCTGGTTTACGAAGCCAGGTTTTGCATCTCCTGCCAGGAATCCCAGTAACAGCCTCCGAAGGGGATCTGGTGCTCAGCACATCCCATGCCATAGCCTTTGGCATCGGCAGAGCTGGAGCCCCATTGCAGCAGCCGGTGCGGGGAAACTCCCCGCTCTCTTCTGCCCAGCCATTCCCTCCCTGGTGTCCCAAGATTCCAGGGTCTCCAGCATTTTCAAATGGCTGTTACACCTCCCCAAACAGCCTCCCCCCTGCTCCCCCTACCCGCCCTCACCCCTGCTATGGTTCATTAACAGGGACCTCCCGCCCACGAGGCTGCAAAACCACTGCCCTTGTTCTGCCAACAAATACCAGAGACGTGGAGAGAAAAAAGAGGAAAACCAAGAACCAAGAGGAAAACATAGACCTGAAGAGCGGTCATTGCTTTTGTTGTTTTAAGGGTTTTGTGCTATCCCATGTCAGCTTAGGCTGGGTCAATATAATAATAGCAGTAGATAATGGTGAAATACCAGGTATTAAGAAGTAGCTTAGAATTAATCTCAACCTTATTTATTTATTTCTAAGTACAGCAGTGCACCTCCTAGCTCCCTTATCTTTTTGGGTGCACCTGGAATTGTGAAAGCTTTAAACTTGCAAATCCAAAGCTTAAACGAGGTAAACAGTTTTGCTTCAAACACTCCAGAATGGGGACGGGGAAGAAAAATCATGCTCTGTATTTTGCCTTTGGATTTATTGGGTGTGCAGAAGAGGAAGGTTTGGAGGAGCTTATGGGTTTGTATTTGTACAGGAGCTGAAAAGCTTGTGCCTGCTTAGCAGCCTTCATTGCACTGCACGCGGTAAGGAGAGAGCTGCCCATCCTGCATGCCAGCGTGAGCCCCAGCACTGCCAGGCCAGCCATCCTGCTGCAACATGGGCACTAGGGATGGATTTCCCCCAACTCTACTCAATGTCTTTAAAAACTGCTTTTTAAGCATCTCTTTACCCATCTTAGAATAAAACTTGCCTTCCTCCTACTGCAGTTATTTGTGGAAGTTTTATAAAAGTGTCCAGAAAGTAGAATAATTTTCTCCTTTCACTCCTGGGCCCTTCAAAATCCTAAAATAAAATGTAACCATCCTCCTAAAAAAACAGTAGTGATGTCAGTGTATCTGAGTGATGTCAGGAGTGGTCACGGAGACAGCCCAGTAACTAACCCTGAAGGATCCCCACGGGTCTCTGCCCCAGAGGAGCCTGCAAGCGGCAGAGCGGGAGCTGTGCCCTGCCAGCGGCGATGGAGGTGGCTGTCAGCGGAGGATGCTTTTTTCCAGGGCAGATTTTCATCCCCCCACTAAGAAGCTCTGACAGCACACACCAGCTGAAACCAGGGGTTTGCATCAGCCTGACAACACTGCCTGCATCCCTCGCTGTGGAAATACATTTCAGCTGCACCATCTCTCTGATATAAATATGTTTTCCAATCCATTGGGAGCACAACAGACTGATTCTGTTGGCAGTGGGGCATTTCCCACTGCTTAGGGCTGCCCACCATGGGATGTTGTAACTCCCCAGTCTGAGCTGGGACCTAGAAACAAAGAACGGGAATTTCCAGCATTTGGCACGCATCATGCCTGGCTCCTCAAGGTTTAACTTTTGACCAGGATCTTGCAAAGTCTGTAGAGTTGTAAAGAGGATTTGTGCTATACAGTCCATCTTTTAGCTATTTGCAGGAAAACAGGGCACTGCATGTAAGAAAAATAAGAGCTGCAGCAGCAATTCACTAACCCATGAATAAAATTTGATGAGGACATGCCTCCACTCAGTCCTGGCTACTTTTTCTGTTTACACCACACTCCCCAAAGTACCTGGTGGCTGGTCATGAACAGCGAGCATACCTGCCCAGAGGACAGAGCTCAGGTGGGCTTGAGTTTGGTGGGAGTGAGAAACCTCAAAGTAGGGTTTTTTAAGGGTAAACCCCCTGGTTTTAAGGTAATTTTTGAACTTCAAGAGCATATTAATGTGCCAGCAAAGTCAGATCCATTTCCCAGCTTTTCTTCAGGAAGAAAGGACAGGGGTCCACATACTTTCTGCAGGCTCAAAAAGCAAGAAGCCAGAGAGGGCTTGCAATCTATTCATATTAATTATATTTCTTTCCAGACTTGACTTTTACAGCAGTCTTCAGTTTGAGCTCCTCATTTTTCAGTGTTTGGGGCTAGCTGGCAGGTTTTCAGTTTCCATCAGTGGTGTAAAGAGGATGGTTATCCCCAAGTGCCTGAGAGTGCCCAGAAGAGCCAGGGGAAGTCTGGAGGAGGGAGCAGGACGGCGCTGTCCTTGCAGCCGAGAGAATGAAGAGGGACAGCTGCACCACAATGCAGCCCTACCTGCTGCTTTTCAGTAACCACCCAACGTAACTTTTCCCCCCACCCCCCTCTCCTTTTTCACTATGAAGATTTATGGGGAGGAAGGTGCCCAGCTGCATCTGAGTGCAATAAACCTCTCGTGGCTGGTAAAAACCGATGAGCTATTCTTCCAGCTTGTTAGCAGTCAGGAAGATGGAAGGAAGTGGGAGGAATCCAGAGGGTGAGGTTTTCTAATGCCTCACTCGTCACTGCCGAACCTAGCGCTATTTATGGTGCAATTATCACCGCGGACAGACTCCTTTATCATCCAGCCAATATTCTGAGTAGAAATCCTATTGCAGCCCAGCCACTCCATATATCATCGGGGCGCAGGCGATGGCCAGGTGAAGAGGTTCGCTTGTGGAGAACTCATCTGCCAGCCGCTGCTTGTCCCTGGCATCCCTGCCCACCCTGTATTTACGACCAGGGAGGAGGCTGCCGTCCTTCTGCCCTCGCAGCAGTGCCCAGCACAGCGGGAGGAGGTGAGGACAGTGCAGGGCTGCTCTGCACAGCAATGCCAATGGGGGGTTCCTGCAGGAATCTTTTCCTGTTGGGGCACGAGGGATGGGATTTTTTTACTAGTAACACATATACAAGCCAGCACCAAACCTGCTGGACTGTGGATGGCTGAGGGCAGCAGGGAAGGGAGAGGAATCTGCATGGAAGTGGCAGGAGCTGTGTTTTGAACCCCCTGTGGTTGTGTAAATGAGCCACAAGGCAGAAGACAGGGAGCCAAGCTCCTTATGCCCTGGTCATGTCTCTGAAGAGCAGGTTCCCTGCGCCTCTAAGTACCCCCCACAGCTCTGGTCCACCCTCCTCACCCCCTGCCTGGCCCTATTGCCTGAGCCAGTGCTGCAAGCACCATCCTCAAGGAGTCACCTTTGGGGGTCAGCCCAGCTCTGCAGACCAAAATTTGGAATTTTTTTTTTTCCTCATCCCAAAATTCCTTTTTCTCTAAGGGAGGAAACTACACCTTTCTCCTTACTTTGTGCTCAAATCTCTCCCAAACTTTGGCTGCACTTCTTCATGGGGCTAGAGGGTCTTGGAACAAACTCCTGCAATGCCTAGTCCTCTGGCTGGTTTGGGACAAGACCAGAGCAGACTGACTCATGAGCACCACCAGTGAAGCCAGGTTTCCTTTTAAATACCTATCTGGAAAGAGTGTGGTGTAGATTTTCTGGTGTCTAAAAAGGGTTGAGCATCCCCTTCTGTAGGGGAACGAAGGCAATGAGTTGATTGACACTGATAATATGCAGCTGTGGCCTTGCTTTGACGATGTGCAGCTGTGACCCTACAGCAAAATGGTTAAATAGCTCCGAGGGGTGTGACAGAGGAGGTTTTGGATGAAGAAGGGAACCAGGATGAAGCAGAGACAAGGCGGAGTGTGGTCTGGCCTCTGGAGGATGAAGAACCAGTATGGACGGTAGAGTTTGACCAATGGTAAAGCTTTTTGATGCTTATTATTTTATTTGCGTTGCATTACTTCCTGACTGCTGTAACACAAATTGTAACACCCTTCTCCTCCTCACTGGCAGATGCATTTCTTTCCTCTACTTCATTGCCTGTTTTCACAGACCCCGTCAGCACCTCAGTATATGTGGAAGCCTCTTCCCCTGTGTCAAACGTGGGTGGTACTGGGCAGCTGCTAGTGGGAACAAGTAAGAAAGCACGCAAGGCTGCTGAGTCACATAGCCTAATTTTCCTGGAGAATCGGACTAAATTCCCACCCACGTCACTGTTTCCACTGCCAGGGCAGAGCTGAGATGCGCCCTGGTCTCCACTCAACCATCTCCCCTTTATCTTTCATTGCACAGAGCTGGGCTGCATTTATTAAGAGATGAGCCTTAACACTTGCAAAAGGAGTGAAATTCTTGAGGCACTGGAGCTAAAATAACCATTGCTTGCACTGCCTGTTTACCTTCTAATTGTGACTGACTCCTGCCTTTTCACGTTCCTGGTGCTTGAAAAGGGAAGAACAGATCTAGGCAATGTAATTTAATACACCAAACATACCGGCTTAATTGCAATCCCCATAAGCCGGCCACACAAAACTCTAAACAAATTCAATTAATTTATTTCGATTTGCACAAGTCTCCCTCTCAGACTGTAATTAATGGAGGGAAACAATTAAGGTAAACACAGCACAGCTGAGAGAGCTGTCCTTGCTAAAAGTCACATTTTATTTTAATAATGCTGTATTTATAGAAGTTCCACACTTTTAACAAGTTTCCCATTTCCTCAATGTTTAATCGCTCCTGTAAATATTTTGCCTGGGCTGAAACAGTTTTGTGAAATCAGAAATCAACGGGGAGGGCACGAGGCAGGGAGAGGCTGGTGGGGGCTCAGGGTGGACATGGCTGTGGGCAAAGGCTCAGGCAAGGGGGTCGTATCGGACCCCATATAGCCTCCCTCTCTCCACCAAAGCAGCGATGGCTGGCTTTGCTGAGGCTTGCTTCCACTGGGTTGTGGTGCCTTACGCTGAGCGGCACCTCACCAAGCTGGTGCCAGTGGTTCCCAGTAGCTGCAGTAAACGCCTTCCCCCTTACAGTCCTACACATCTGGAATGAAGCCAGTGGGTGTTCATTAAGGCTTTGATAGCCTCCAAGAGAGCCATTAGCATCAGTGATGGCTCTGCCATACTGTGCCTTCCAGGGATGGGGTTCCACCTGGGCACTGTCACGGCAGGGGCTGGATAGAGTGGTGCTGGGGGTAATCCTGCACCCCCTGCCCCATGCTCAGCCGCGTTGCTGTCATGGGACTGGGGACAGTCACACACTGGGGGGCTATAATCCCCCCTCCAGGTTCTCCTCAGGGGGCTGTAAGGTGGCCCTGCATCAGGCAGTGTGGGAGGGCTGGGGGGAGCCCCGTGCAGCTGCCCCGAATCCAGGGCTCCCCAGCTGCCGGTCGGCACCATCACTAGTGTGATGGGCCCAAATGGGTTCGGAAAAGCCTGTCCCAGTAAATCTGTTTACCAATGGTGTAAATTATCCATGATCACGCTGAGGCAGCTCCACCTGATGCATCATCCCAGATCAGGGCTTGGCTTTGCATGGCTCTGGCGTGCAGCTCAGCCAGCGACATGCCAGCAAGACTCCTCCAAAATGCCACCAGACCGGAGGCATAGGCATTTGTCCAGCTGCTACTTGATCTCTGCTCTGGGTCACCTTTAGCACATGCCCACAATCACCCTGCTCTGCTCCGCACAAGACAGAGTGATTTCATGCTGCATGCAGCCTGGCCAGAGGCAGGGACCAGGACATTCCTCCAGGGGGACAGGGAGATCCCACTCCAACTGCGGCTTTAAGTCACTTTTTTCATCACTTGTCATTTTCCGGCTTTGAATACATCCTGTTGGGTGATTTTTCTTGCAAGAGGTGGCACATCTGTCTTCACTGCTTTCCTTTGGGTTTGTTTTTTATTTTTTTGAAAAAGCAGGAACAATACAATCCATCTTTCATTACACCAACTGGTATTGCTAAAGGATGGAAAAAATTAGGTGCTGCTTTTCTCCTTTTTCTTCCCACCTTCATTAACCTTAACATGTACTGTATTCCTCTTCCAACACAAGTGTGGCCTTGCTAGAGAAGAAGATCTTAGTTCAAGCAACCTCGTGTTGATTTTCCGCTATTTCAAGTACTGGCTGGCCTAATTAGTTTGGAAATGCACCATTTGTTAAAGAAAAATGAGGCACAGCCTGACATCTCCTGTATTAATTACTTGCCTCTTTAGCTAATTGCTGGCCCACGCTACTAGGTGAGGGAAGTTGTCACCGATGCCTCGAGTTGAAGGTGTCGAATGGGAAGGGAGGAAATGGTACTGTTGGAGGGAAGGTCAGGTTTTGGGATAATGGAAGCAGGGCCAGTGTTAGTGCTGGTTTACACCTCCCCAGGAATGCAAAAAAACAGGTGCAGGATACGTCCCAGCATCCACAGAGGTGGTGGCTAGGTGGGGTGGGAAGAGGGACCCACTGGGAGAGTGGTCCCCTGACTACCAGGGACCTTGTTGGGTCACCCTGTTAGGTGACACATTGCCACTTCCCACCCACAGTTCCTGCCTGTAAAATCCAGAGAAGCATACAGATGTCTGTTTGAAAAGCTCCGATGAGGTCTGCTGTATAAAGGCCAGAAATCATTACTAGGTGGTGTGGATGTGCAGGGGAGGAGTGCATGTGGAGATGGAAAAATACAGGGAGGAAACAAATCCGAGCCGCAGAACGCAAAGCGTGGTGGCACAGGTGGTCATGACCTTCTGTGCTGTAGGGCTGGGTGTCTTGTCTCCCGTCAGGTCCTGAGCGCCACCAAGGAGCCTTATGCAGAGATGGATTCATCTCCCCATGGTGCTGGCTGCTGATTTGGGGGTGAAGCTGCCACATGCACTGCCACCAATCTGAGGCAGAGGGGCTGGGGGTGTCCATAGCTGCCAGTCCCAGCCGTGCCAGGCAGGACCAGATCCAGCCCTTCTGAGGCTCCTGGCAGAGGATGAGTTGAAGCAAGAGCCCCTGGAGATGAGGAAAGAGTCGCTCCTGGCTGCACCAGCTCCTCTGTGTCCCCACAGACGGTCAGGCTGTAGCAGCCTGGGACCAAAAGCTGCCCAAAATGGACCTTGAAGAGCAGAGCATCTCAGGAGGTGACAGTTTACTGGGAGCTAGTGATGAGCGCAACAACCACCTCACAGTCCCACCTGCTGGTGAGGACAATGCGGTCGGTTTCCTCACCCTGACAGATATTTGGAGCAGGGTGGGGAGGGTGGCAGTGTGGAAATTACCAGGTCCTTCCCAGCTGCCCCCAACCAGATCCCAGCTGCTCGGTGAAACAGCTAGTCCTCCCGGTGGGGCTGGGAGATGCCTGGTCTGCCTTTTCAAGGGGTCGTGGGACGCTGTTCTGCCTCAGCTGCGTGCTGGGACAAGGGGTTGCTTCATCTCCCACCTCTGAGCTGAGGCCATGCCCAGCAGGATGGCTGCAGGAGGATGGTGAGGACACCCCCCTACCGCCCCGAGTCCCCCGCCCCGGACCCGAGAGAGCAAACAGGACCCGGAGCGGAGAGGGGCTCCCCCTGGCATAGACCCTGTGCGCTTGGGGACCTGCGGGTGGCCAGCCCCAGCTTCGCTTCAGTGCTGGTGGGGAGCTGGGCTGAAAGCAGGGCTGCTTTTGGGGCTGGGCTTGAGAGAAGCATGGCCAAGGCTGCGGCTGCCGCTGCTGCTGCGCATCCCCTCGGCGGCGCCTTCCTCCCGCCCGCACTCGGCCTCCGCCTGACACCTAGCGGGGCGGCGCGGCACGCGCTCCCGGCGCCACCGGGGCTGGCAGCGGCCACCGGGCTCTGCCAGGGCCAGGGCACGGCTGCCGCTGCAGAGCACTGCTGGGGGTGAAACTCGGGGTGCACGTAACTCCGCGGGGAGGCAGGTATTAACGGCCCGGCAGAGACCCCGCTCTGAAGCACGGGACCTCCCCGGGGTTGCCCCCCGGCTCCAGCCCCCCCCCCGCGCTGTCTTTTCTGCGGTTGATCCCGGTTCCCAGGCAGGGGGCAAAGCAGAACCGAGCAGGGAAAGTGCCTTTGTCACCCTTGGCTTCGGGTGGCGCATTTGGGAGGTAGAGGGAAGAGGGGAGGTGGGAGCCAGAGGCAGGCGAGGGCTGTGCTGTAGGGCATCCCCCTGCTCAGAGCTGAGGGCTGTCCACTCCATCCAGGGCCACCCTCTGATTGTAGAGCCCTGTAGTACGTGTCTCCCTGGATTGTCACTCGTGCCTAATGCCAGCTGCCAAAAGCAAACCTGCTCCTTGCAGCCCTCCACCCACAGTTGCAAAGGCAGGACAGGGACAGATGGTCTCCATGGCATTCAAGGGACAGACACCCTCCAGGGTCATCCCACACTGGTCTCCCAGTTCCCACCCTTCCACAAAGCCTTTAGCTGCAAGGATGGGCAGGAGCTAAGTCCGTCCTGCCCTGTTTCACATGCTCACTTTCTGTGAGCAAAACCACCCTATTTTTTTTCCCCTGTTGCCATCCACCTTTGCTGGACTGTGTTCACTGTGTCTATCCAACTTACTGCCTCTGAAGGCCAGGGTGTCACCTCTCCATGCGCCCCCACATCTCCTTGGTGGTGACCAAGCATGTTCATCAGTGAGCAGCTAAAAGTTAAACACCAGCAACAAAACAACAACAGTCCTTATTTCAATGACCACGAAGAAAATTTAATTCAAAGAGCAAAGACACCAATACAAGCTCCAAAGGTGCTCCGAGCAAACCGGAGCAGCTTGCACAAGTCCCTTCCCAAAGCAGCCAGGCAGATGTGGCTCTGGTTCCTGGCTCTCCCCCTGGGAAGACTCACGCTTCTCCCCTGCATCCCCCCCTGCCCCCGCCTGGCTGAGGGACCTGCAGTGGTCCAGGGAGCTCCCACACCTGGGGAACAGGCTACTCCAGAGGCGAGTGAGGGGCTCAGGGGGTGGGGTTGTCACTGGGTGAGCTCACCTTGATCCTGCAGAAAAGAAAGGCACTTCCCAAACTTCAGTGACATCCTGCCACCTGCATGCACGTGCCCTGGGACTGTGAGGCATCCTTCCATCACTTACCCCTGCCCACCCCTATGTGACACCCCAGGGATGTAGCCCCTCAGGGGAGTCACGGTGTCTCAATGACAGAAGGAAACTGGGGGAGGTCATGGCTCAAAGGTAGAGGAGCAAATCCATTTTGAGTTGCCCTCAGCCACCCTACGCTCACTATGATGCTCCCTGCAAATGAGGCACTTTGCTGGAGAGGAATGACCCAGACCTCTCACTCCTGGAGAAGGCAGAACAGGGAAAGGTGGAGACCTTGGGCAGGGACCTCTCCAAGAGTTGTGTCCAGAGCCTCCTGCCCTGGGCTCAGCCCAGCAACACATGCAATAAGAAGCACCATAGCCCCAGCCTGATTTTCTCTCCCTCACATACATCCAACAGCCCACGGAGCCCCCACATGGGATGTGGGGCCTTTGAGAAAAGCAGGGATAAAATTCAGGAACCAATGTTAACCCAATGACTAAGTGGATGTCACTCCCAAAATTCAACCCAAAGCCACTGAAATTATGGATGGGAGACAAAAACCCCAAACCTTCAGGATTTCCATGGATGAAAGCCTGGTCTGTCCAGGGGGATAGCTTTTTCCCCGTGTCTACAGACAAGCAGCAGACAGGCACTTGCAGATAGGCACTTGCTCCCCTAACACGGGGCTCACTGCCCCGGTCACCGGTCCTACCCCCTTCCCACCGCTCCAGAGGTCTGGCTGCCTTTGACTTTACTCTGTGCTCTTTTGGGGGATCCTGAACTGTTCTGGGTCCCAAGTGCAAGGATCCAGCCTCAGCTCAGATCCTGATTTTCTCCTGAGGAGGCAGAAAGTTCACAAGAAACACTGAACATGAGAAAATTGCACATGCCAAGGAGCAGAAAGTCTCACAAAATTCACTCCCAGGCTTAACTCCCTTGTGCCATCGGCTCCTTGCAGCCCCCAGGTCTACCCTACAACCTGAACCCAGCCAGGCTCAGGAAGAGCAGCCTTTGGGTGGGGAGAAAAGCACCAATACTACCAACTCCCCCCCTTCCCATGGGACTTCACGGCAGTGGAGCCAGCAGTCAGGAAAGCAGCCAGCAGCCTCCAGCACAGCTCCAGCCCAGGGAAGTGGCCGGCAATCTTTGCACAGCAACCACAGCAGAGCACTGAGCAAAGCGGTGGGAGAGGGATGTCCAGACCTGCATGCATCTCCTTGCTGTGTGGCTATGGAAGTGGTTAGGAGCAGGACCATGAGTTTCAGATTGCTTACTTTAACCTTTCTTCTCCTTCAAATAGAAATTTAGTTAAAGTTGTAAGCAGAGGCAGAGCTGTCAGCCCCCGATGCTGAGGCAAGCCATCGGGACCCTCTGCCTCCCGGTGCCACCTCTCCCAAGCTTCTAAATCTGCTGCACAGAGCAGGACCATCTACCAAAGACCCCTAAGTTCCCCTTCAAAGCAGAAGAGCCAAAACCAAGGTGATCCTGGCACTTGGTCCTCTGCCCTAAGGAGAATCCTCCTTAGTGCCAAAGCAGCTCAGCAAGTGATTTTGGTTCCCAAGACACAACCCAGATTTCCATCCCAGTCCCCCCTTCAGGGGCATGGCACAGCCCTGTCACCGAGCAGCTCCCGGAGGTGGCATGGACGGCGTAGTGTCACTGCCGGTGCAGCACCGGCCCCACGAGCTGGGCAGAGGGTGCCCAACTCATCGCTGAGGTCACTTTTGGGGGGGCTTAAGCCAATCGCAAAACCATGAATCAACACATAGAGAAACCCAAGGGGGTGGAGGTCTCCCCTGCAGAGAGGGCAGGGGCCAGGGGGCTCAGACATGGCCCTGGGGGCTGCGCTCAGGCAGCGGGTGCCTGCCTGGGGGCTGCTGCAGCAGGGCGGTGAGGATGCGCTGCAGCTGGGTGAGGCGGGCATGCAGGGAGGTGGTGGAGAAGAGGTTCAGCTGGTAGGACGGGTCAAGGGGCAGGATGGAGATGAGCCACCAGCACCACGTTGGGCCATCTGCCAAAGCCTGGAGGGGAGAGAGGGAGAGACCCCCACGTCAGGAACTGCAAGGTGAATGCATGGCCTTTGGGCAGCGTCGCTGATGGGAAATTGTTGCTCTTGCCAGGACAGCAAAGCCAGCTTTGGCCAAGGTATTCTGCTGACTGGCCCTTTTATCTGTCCAGGCTCAAAATTTCTTGATAAACTAATTTAATTTCCAGACAAGCATTCCCCAGGGAGTCTCTAGACACAGGTGTAACCTGTGTACTGTACTAAAGTCTGTACTAAAGAGACAAAGAAATATCTCGTGCATTTCCTTGTTGAAGGTGATGCTTTTTGTAAAAGCGGGCCAGATCCTGCGTGGTCGGTGCCTTTTGGGGCACTTGCCTTATCACCACAGAAAAAGGCGAGGTGCAGGCCAGGCAGGCACAGCTGCTGGGCAGTGCTTTTGTAAACTTTTTTTCAAAGCCTGAGATAAACTAAGAGGGAAATGTTCAATTCAGTTGAAGGAAGATGAGGAGTTCTGTTATTCTGAGCACAGCATTGACGTGACTGCTGGCCAGGACAGCCTTAGCCTGGGACAAGCAGCAAGAGCACATTTGTTAACGATCCAGAGAGGAAACATTTTCTTACAGGAGTGAAAACTGAATTTGGGAATTATATTTTTCTCCAGAATCCGAATTTGTTGGAGCAATTTAATAAGCAAACTGCACCCTGCCCTCTCAGCTCCTCTGCTCTGGCCAGCTACAGCTGTCCCAAGGGAACACAGTGAGAGGAGGCTGCAGGCTCACTGAGCTGTGGGGTTCATTTCTTTGCCCATTTGTTTGTTTTCGGTTTGTTTGTTTTTCCCCCCCAAGTGTTTTCAAAACAGTTCAGTTTCTCAGTTCTCATTTAGGAAGAGACTCCAGGAAAGCTTTTAAAACTCAGTGCTCAGTTTCCAAGAGCAGTTAAAAACTATAAACATTAAACAGTTTCAACAGACATCTCCCTGAGAAATGTCGTAACTGGTAAAGCGAGTGAACAACAAGGTTTGTTTTGCTCATCCTGGGGGGGAGCAGGGTGGTTAGCAGGAACCATGCTGCTTCAGAGGTTCTCTTGGTACCCTCCCTATTTAGGGCACCCCTTCCCTCAGGGAATTACCTGGATGTCCTCTTCCTTCTCCGGCAGCTGTCCATGCTGCATCAAAATGTGCCTGGAGACAAGGTCTCTGTGCTCACAGAACTGCTGAGCCAAGCGGTAGGTGCTTTCGTGCAGGCGCTGCAGCTCCTGCAGCTCCTCCGCGGCCACCTGCATGGGGGGAAGAGGAACGGAGGTGTCCATAGGGAGGATCCATCCCACCCTGTTTGCCCTGGCCCTGCCCTCACCTTCTTGTCCTCCAGGTACTCGATGTCGGCAGTGTTGTAGCCGTCCCTGTGTCCACGGCTCAGCACCCGGAACCGCCGCCTGCCGATGGTGTCCACCAAGGACCTCCCGTCCGCCAGCAGCTCGATCTGCCGGATCTCCAGCATGCAGCCGTAGTCAGCGAAACTGGAGGGGGCCAGGGGGAGAAAAGAGGGGCTGAGCTGGGATACTGGTGGGGAGAGAGCTGCTTCTCCTGAAGGTACCAGCATCAGAGGAGGAAATGGCCCAGGAACAAACTGCCTGGGAGGGGGCAAATTTGGAGATTCACTCAACTCTATTGAGTTGCCACTTGCTGCTAAGAGGCCAGGGAATAGCGTGCACGCTGCTTGCACTCCCTTGGATTTGCTATACACCACATTGACTGAGGTCCTCATTCTGTCCTGATGTCCAGGGGTTCTGAAGGCACCACCCCTTGTGGAGACATCCTCCCAAAGCCCAGAAAATGTTATTTATCTCACTTCACTTGAACAGGACTGGAGCACAGCGAGGATAAGTAAATAGAGTTATCTAACTTGGGTTAGGATCCTGGAGACTGAGCCCATCCGAGATCTGGAGGTGCCACCAGGAACATAAGGATGGCCATGCTGCACCAAACAAAAGGCCATTTAACCCCATGTCCTCTCACAGCTCGTTAAGACAAAGTATGAGAAATACAGCAAATTTCAAGTGCTTGCTAAGAAGAGCTGGAGGTCACAGCCAGGGAACCATGCAGCTCTGAGACATCCTGAGCCAGCAGCTGTTCCCAGACCACGGTATTTAACAGCCACCACTAGCTCTGCTCAGCTGCAGCACTGGCCCATTCCTTGCCTGGCCAGTGGTGATGCCAGGAGGCTGCAAGATCCCTTTCGCTTTGCCATGTGGGGAATGCACCACCTCCCTGCTGCTTTTATCTGCAGGGTGCAGTGGGATAGGAAATTGCACCTGGTTCCTTCCCTCCAAACCACTCTGGATTTTAGATGCTCGGGGCCGGGGCAGAAAGGGGCAAATCAGCTTGGGCAGAGGGAAGCCGCTTTGCCCAGAGCTCACCTTTTCCCATTCTCATATATACACATGCCGAACCTCCTTGTGCCAGTCTCCTGGCACCGCCGGATCATGAGGCGGTAGCGAGGCTCGAAGACGTGCAGAGGGCAGGCAATGCCTGGGAAGGACATCGTGCAGACGAAGATGGGGATGTTCTTGGTCAGGCTGAGGGACAGGAGAAGAAATCACTATGAAACCCTCCCAGAGCAAATCCCATCCCAAGGGCTCTGCATCAGTTAGTCCCCCAAACCAGGTGTGTCCTTTACCCTAAGAAATGATGCTCTGGCACAGAGCGGCACCAAAGCTTCCACTTGGCTCACCAAGAGCCCAAGGACAGACTCTGCCCGCAAAACAGCTTCTTGCAGAGATACTCCCTCATCCCCAGATGCCCCATGGGGCACGTCCATACCCACTACCCACGTGGCATTGCGGTGATGTGGTCCTAGAAGTGGGACAGACGTCGGTTGAGCAGAACCACGCCAGAGCAATGGTACGTGGTGTGGACAGCCCCCTCAGAGCCCAGCCCGGCCCCCACGAACATACACACTGGAGCAAGTGCCTGCTTACTTAGAGAGCTCTGCCATCTCGGCCCGGTGCAGCTCCTGGCGCTCGGCCAGCTGTGCGGGGAAGGTGGCCAGCATGATGTCCTGCAGCAGCACAGTGGGGCTGTAGCTTCCAGCTTTCAGGTACTAAAAGAAATTAGACCCAGAAATAGGTTGGAGAAGAGCAGGGAGGGAGCTCTGAGACTCTGTCAGGCTCTGAATCACACTCACTTTTATTGGAGCTGAGGGTAATTTTAGATCAGAGAAAGTCAGGGATAAAACCTATCAGGGGATGTTGAGCCATCTAGCAGGATGGGATGTCAGCTCCACTGAGACCTCCAGACGCTGCTCAGACCCAGGGCCCGTCCCATGCAGCGTCCTGTCTCTGACAGTGATGCAGTCCTTGTATGACAACCTAATTTCCCTGATGGTCTCATCTGAATCCCTTTTCATTAAAGATTAAATCAACTCTCCAGGCTAGCAGGTTTTCCACCCATTTCCATTTTTAAAAGTAATTAGCATTTGCTTCTTTCTTTCCGTCTTTCTCTCTCTCCGCCTCTCAGTCCTGTTTACAATCTCACTAAATCACTGTGGCATCTTGTGGAAATTAATCTCTTGGTCTTAATTATCAACTGTCTGGTCATTCCCACATGAGTGAAGGTGACACCAACCATCCCAGGGAGCTGCTAATGTAAAAGAATTGCACCTTCCCTCCCAGCCCCGGGCACGCTGCTGGCAGCCAGAGCCAGTGCTCAGCTCTCCCTCGGGCTCCATCCCATGGGACACATGCCCTCACCTCTCTCAGGCTCTGTTTGCAGAGGGGGCAGTTGGGCCGGTGGTCCAGGCAGCGTTCAAGGCACTCCTTGCAGAAGGTGTGCCCACACGGTGTCGTCACCGGCTCAAAGAACATCCTGCAAAGGGACTGAAGTCAATGGATTGCAGAGAGTGGCATGGGAGAAGGACCTCAGGTAAGCCCAGCAGAGAAAGACTTCACAGAGCCTCTGTTCACAGGGCTGGGTGCCCTCGAAGCTGCTGTTCCCCAGGTCTGGCTCAGCACCCTGCTTTGGAAGCCCTGGCTGGTCTTAGCCCCATGGTGCAGGGGTCCCACAAAGCACTCGGGGACTTCCAAGAGGCCCAGGCTGCTGCTGCAAGGGTAGAGCTGGTCAGGGTGGGCAAAGCTCACAGGCTTTCCCCCCACAGCCCACAGGCACAGCTCCTGCCTACCCCCAGCCTTGTACCTGCATCTTCCTTGAATCACCTTGCTGGGAGCAAAAGATTTTGTTTCCAGCAGGAACAAGACATTTCCCATGTCTCCTCTTGCCGTCTCAAGGAAAATCTGCTGCCTTCACCAGCCTTCTGCTGCAACGACAACGACGCTGCAGGGATGCAATGCCATGGAAAGCTATCTCACACTGTGTTTTCCGAGCCTTGACAGCCCATGGCTATGAAACTCACCTTCAGTACAGCTGCATTGGCTAAGCTTTGCTCCTAACTCCTGTTAATTAAATGTAAAGGTTCCTAACTGGCTTATTTATTCAATTAGAAGTCTGGGCTCAGACTGTTGGACTTGCACAGCAATGTAAAGCGAGAACTGTCCCAGTTCTGAACACGGCTCCCCATCCCTGTAGGGTGGTATCTCCCCGCAGACCCCATCAGTACGCACATGGCACCCCTTGGTCCTGGCAGCACTGCAGTGGGAAAGTGCCTCCTTCTCCCCTGTTCCCAGAGCAGAGCCAGCAGCAAGCACTCGGGATGCTCACAGGTAGCTCCAGGATCAGAAATTAACTGAAGGTCTCGGGGAAGCCCTGCTCAGCACTGAGCCCTTACTCCTCCTGAACACTGTGTTTCCCTGCTCTCAGAAGAGACCTAAGTTCACCTAACCCAGATTAGATACAGCCTTGATCTCTCTCTCCTCTGTGTCATTCCCCCATGCCAGAGCCAGAACTGGAAAAATCTGCCATACAGGAGACCTTGACCATCTTGCACGTCCAGCAGCGCAACACCCAGCTCTCTGCCAGCAGCCGCTTGCACAACTGCTCAAGGTCCTGGGACACGCCAGAAATAACAGCCTGGTTTCAGCGTGCCCCGTGGCAGCACCCAGCCCTTCCCTGCCCCTGAGTCAGCAGGCAGCCACGGGCTCTACCCTCTCCCCTTTTCTACCTTCAGCAGGCACGGAGCTGGGAAATGCTCCCCTCTGGGTCTGCAACATCCCCATCATAGATGGTATTTCCCTAGGGCAACACCTTCGTGCTCCAGCCTGCAGTTACAAAGGGCAACGGCTGCTTTCAGTCTTTGACCTCACAGAACATCCCCACCTCCACACAGATGTCCCAAGCGATACAGACCTAATGATGCCGCACCTGGAGACAGGGCAACCTGAGCTCCTACAGCCTGGCAGGGCAAAGCGTGTCCCTGTCTGCCCCTCTGATCTCCTCCCTCTACTGGAACCTGCATTTCAGCAGTACTGGGGACTGAGTTTGCTGTTAAGATGTGAAGAAAGATCCCCACCAGGAAAGAAGACCCAGCAGCTGCTAATTCTTCATCCTAAAAGCTCTCCCACCAGAAAACTCACCGTATGCAGAGGGAGCACTCGAAGTCAGATATGCTCAGCAGCTCCCCAAGGCACGGCTGGGTACACTTTGCTGCTGCCGTTTCCTCTTCATTATCTAGTAGCAAAAGAGAAGGCAAGAGAAGGTGGCCCCCCATTCCAATACTGAAAATCAGTCTTTGCTTTCTGACCTTTTCTAGGTGTAAGTAGTTCACTGCTACACAAAACACTTAGAAAGTTACAAACAAAACCACTAGGGAATACAACATCAGCCCCTCTATTAACCCATCTGTGTTCATCCACAGCTTTTACATCACTGGGGTCTCATGGTACTTGGTAGGAGAAGGTGGTATCGCCCTACCTCCTTTTGCAGGCAGGGAAACTGAAGCACTGGGAAGTGAAGTGGCCTAAGAAATTCCCAGATGGAGATCTCTGGAGATGGAAATCTCACCTGCCATGAGTCATCATCACTGCTTGATGTGGCAGTCATCTGGCTAGATGCTAATGGCAAGTTAATGCCAATGGATGTGCTGCTTCTCCCAACGCATGGCACGCCACGTTCTTTGCAAGGGATTTTAAATATAAACCCATCTAAACCCATGGGAACCAAAGGAAGCCTCTCCTTGACTCCATGCAGGGAACAGGTGATGTCTGGCTTTAGCAAGAACTTTTCACCAAGCTAGACCCAAAAGTTTGGTATAAGTTCACCAGCTCAACACAGGAAGATCGGATCCTCCTCAGAGCTGTCCCACCATGTGCCCCCGGGACGTCTGCTCGCTGGGCTGGCACACAGCGCAAGCACCAATTTTCAGTGCCAAAACGGATTTCAAACAAGTATTCTGCGTGAGACAAGATCTTGGTAACTTTGACAACACTCACCTACCAACCACCAGCTCTGCCTCTCTGCCGAAGTCTCCGGGTCTTGCCCTGGCTGGGAAGGGGTGGCTGTCCCCTGGCTGTGCTCAGACCCTGTGGCTCCTCTGCCATCTGTCGACTCTCCCTCCGGACCCTAGGCACAGCAAGGATGAAACCAAGCTCAAAACCTCTTCCCTTTTTTGAATGCACAGCCCTGTCTGTCCCACCGAGCCCAACGGCACCGGGAGGCTTCCTGGTGTGTTGCTGTATATTAACATCTTGCATCTGTGGGACAGCAGGAGAGCGTGGCCCTCAGACATTCCTGCTCATCCCAGGGTTAAAACACGGGTTTACTCTGTCCAGATGTACCACCTGGCACGTGGGTGTATCTGAGCCCATCTTCTCTGATTCCCCTCTCTCTCCAAACTTGCCAAATTCATCTATAGAAGGCAAAGAGCAAAAGATGAGCTTTCCTTAATAGCTGCTAATGGTCTGAGCTGCTCTCATGTGTGGGTTTTGTATGAAAAAAAACATTAAAACTGAATTATTTTTTTTTCCTAAATGTAGTGTGACTTGGGAATTTTAAACACAATGACAGTCTAAAATCTTACCAGAAGTATTGCAGAATGAAAACTAGGAGAGGAATGGAGACAGAAAGAGCCTCCTCTGTTTCCTCAGTCCCCACGGCACCAGCTCTGATGGCACCTTTGCTGTCCCATCTTCCACTACCTGCAGCTTCTCATCCCAGCATGAAACCACACACACGTGGCTGTGGTCTTGCACAGCCTCCCCTTATCACACCTCCTTTCCCATCACTGGAAACCCCCATTTGGGATGTCCCAGAGGGACATTACACCCCGTCACAGACCCAGGTCAATGCAGGCTCTCCTACCTGAGCTTGGGAGGAAGACAATGGGAGTGCAGGGCTCCCTCCATCAACCTGGGGATCGGCTGAGCCCTGGTGAGCATCACCCAGGTTTGCAGCAGCCACGTGTGGCTGTGGAGCATCCTCTCGCTTGAGGATCTGCAAGGAGAAAGCAGGGCTCAGCGGGTGCTGGGAGAAGGAAGCAGGGAGGTGTGCGGGCTGCCAGGCTCCCTCTTTCCCCAAAGCAGCCTCCTGCTCATCACAGGACACATCAGGGTTACTTGTTTCAGTGCTGGCCGAGCTCTCTGTCAAACAAATGCCTTCGTAGCACATAAGGAAGAAAGCAGCATGAGGCAGCAAACAAAATGGTGTATTTTAAAGGCTGGGAGCCATGTTCTCCATCACCCACAAAGAGCAGGGAGTGAGCTGCAGAGGGTAAAATGTCATTCCCCATTCCCTTGCCCTTTTCCTCCTGGGGGGCAAGTGTCCCCTCATGGCATGAAGTCCCTGCGCTGGGGATATTGCTGGCAGCCCACTGGTGACGGTGATTTTGGTACACAGGTGGGTGCTGGCCTGCAATCATCTGCAGAAAAGACACAAAAGAAGCAGCTTTTGGCTGTCTGCTTTGCCTTGGGTGACTACTGATACTGCCTCAAAGCCCACCTCGTGCCATGTCAGCATCTGAACCCTGCAAAACCTGATACTTGAAGCTACAGACTGAGAAAGAGGAGTTTTCTTCACAAATAAACCTGCATCACTGATGGGAAGGCTCCTGGACCAAGATCCAACTCCTCTTGATCCCACTGCTGGCCAGAGCAGCACAACTGTGATGCATGTGAGTCCTTCAGAGGACAAGAGCATCTTCCTGTGCGATGCGAGGGCACAGGACCCTGTCACAGTACAGCCCACGCACCTTCTCCATCTCTTTCCAAGCAGGGTGGAAATGGGGACTGAGTGTCAGGCAGTGTTCCCACGCCAGCAGGGCTTCGGCTCTCTGTCCCATCTCCAGAAGCACCTTTCCTTTCCTGAAGAAGGCCTGCGGAGCAGAAAAACCTGCGGTGACTATAAGACAGCGACCGGCTGAGTATGTGCCCCTTCAGCTCCTACGTGAGTCCCGAGAGAATCTCCCTCCAGCCTCCTGCCTGCTCCCACCCCAGGCCAAAGCACCCAGACACGTCGCTGCTTCCAGGCTCAGACTTGTCTAGAAAAGACAGATCCACCCGCAGCCAAGTACCCGTAAAACAGGACTCCCCCAAAATGCAGCAGTTGCAAAAGCCAAGCAAACAAACCCTGCAGAGACCCAGGGAAGGAGCCAAGGGCTTCTGCCTTTGAAGCTGCGAAACTATTGCCAACGAGTGCTTCACAAATCAGCAAGCGGGCTGCCAGGGCTGATATCTTCAAGAGCAGCTCAGCCTCTGGCCAGTGCTTCTCCAAGCCTGCAACTGCGATCCTGAGCACCAGCGTGGCTACGTGCCCTCACTGTCTGCATGCGAGCAAGGACGGACTGGTGCTGAACCTCTCCCGTTAGTGCAACGCAGCGCTTGCAGCCTGGATTTGCACTAATGGGTCTGGCAAGTGTATTTCTGAGCGGGATGAATTCAATAGCTAGGAGAATTCTGGAAAGGGGGAAACTGCTTCCACACAGTAAGATGTGGTTCCAAGCACAGCCAGCCAATGGGAGTTCCCCTCCACTCACCTCGTGCTCTCCAGGCTCAGCCCTACACACAGCATCCAGGTCCTCCAGCGCCTGTGAGTACTGCCCCAGCGCAGTGAAAGCCTCTGCCCGGCATAGCCGCAGGGACCTGGCATCTGGGGCTGGAAAGAGAAATGTTACCACTCACGTAATGAGTTCATGGTGAGGCAGAGGGGCTGGATGAGACCACGGAGATGCCACCATGGTGGGACAGCCCCTGCGGTGCTGCCTTGAATTGAGCACAGCCAGCTCCTGCTCTCCTCTGGCAGAAGTCACTGGCCTCATCAGTCTCTGCAAGGAAGTTATTTCCCCTAAATATCTCGTTTTAAGCTCTTTGAGGTTCTTCCCTTTGTTTTTCTCCAGCTCCCCCAAATGCCTTCAGCCAAGGGGCCCCACCACTGCCTTGGGGCTGAGCCACGTTGGGGTCTGGGCTCTCATCCATCCTTTTGGGATGCAGCAAAAAGGCTGTACCATACACGTAGTCCCTACAGCGTCTGTTGCCACAGGAGGCTCTGCAATATGATTCACACAGCAGAGCCACAATAACATATTACCAAACAAGCCTGCAGCTATGGAGATCTGAATTCCCAAAACACCAGGGAGCTTCCTGGACCCACCTGGCTGCCACCACCCTCCCAGGGCAGAGGCAAAAACAGGGGGGTGCAAGGATCTTCCCCCCCACATCTCAGGGTTTCCAAGTATGAGAAAAGGCTGAGATTTTCCAAAACGGAGGAACTGAGCATTTACCTCCTCATCAGCAAGATGACACTGATGGGATCTCAGGGAGGGGGATGGGGGGGCACAGCACAGTTCCCACCGGTGCTGCTGGCCATGACACCCCAAGGGTCACAGCACTGAGTGCCCCACACACCCCTGCCTGCTCCTAAACAAGCAGTGAGACCCTCTGCTCTCTTGTCTCTGGGAAACTCCATAACGACCTTCCTTCCTACCAGCACTGCCAGCAGGGGAACTGGGGTGAGGGACATCAAGGAGTACAAGCAAGCAGCACCACGAAAGCCCATACTCATGGTGTAAGCAGGTGCGGGAATGTTTGCAGTTTTGAACTGCAAGGTTTCCCCAGACCCACCCCGTTACACCTCAGCTTGCGTGGAGGTGACCTACACAGACCCAGCGCTGTGCTTAGCTGTGCACGTGCTAGCATTCCAGCTAACGGAACGGCTCTGTGCACCCAGCCCTGCGACCCCCCCAGCGCAGAGCATCGCCCAACAGCTGCCGAGGGCTGGGATCGGGGACCTGCAGCTCCCTGGCCCCTCTGGGGAGGTCTCCAGTGTCACGCAGGTCCCTGCTGGCCCCCAGCTCCCTGTGGGACAACGGTGGGTCCAGCATAGGTAGCATGTGTGGTGGCCCCGCAGGATGCTGGCTCTGAGGCCAACCTTATATCACAAATTAGGCACCATTTGCAGGCACTGGTGCTGCACTTACTGTGGCAAAGTGGTGCAGGCAACAACATCCTGCCGAAGGGCCAGCAGCTCCCTCCAAGGCAAGCCAGGACCAGGGGCCCGGCTGGCAGCCGATCAGGGATCATCAGGAGATGATGACTGATGATGATGATGATGATGTCTCCCATGCACCCACCCCCAGCAGCATTTCCCCTTGCCCCAGTTCAAACATGGCACCGATGCAGCTCTGCCAGCAAATGGCAGGTCAGGACTAGCAGCCCAGGAAGAGCAGGGTGCAGAAAGCCAGCATCTGCCCGCACCTCTGCCTCCACTGTCACCATGCCCGGGCACCCACCAATCTGCCTGGGCACCTGCCACATCTTATCATAGAGGAGAAAACTCTGCCATGGCTTTTGCCTCCTTTCCACCCACGCCCAGCACGGAGCACAGGGAGACCTTGCTCGCTACCTGGTGCCACCAGGACCTGGAGAGCAGCAGACAGCCAGCCGCTCCTGCATCAAGGCCGCACTGTCCACACTGAGCTGTGCAGCAGAGCAACACCTGATCCCTTGGAGCTTATTTTCATTTATAATGTTAGTTCAGACCTTAGGGCTCAAGACAGAAAACAAAGGAACTTGCTGCTGGGTACCCCATCCCACAAGCACGCATCCAAAGACGAAATACTCCAGTTCCTAACAACAGGTAGGGATGAACAAATGGGTACAAAGTCTAGAGGCTTATTTTGCATGTGGGCAAACCCATCCAAACATTTGCACAGCCCAGCAATAAAGTGACCAATTTGGCAAAAAAAAGATGTGCAAAATGTGGCTATGAATTCTGCATTTCCCTTCTGCTGCAGCTATTTTTGATCTATGATATCATTAGACATTAGGGACGTAAGCCAGCTGGCAGCTCTGGTGGCTGATGAGTGACTGATAGTGCTCCCCAGCCTCCCAGCTCCAGGCATGTCAGAAGGCCTCCTGTATTACACGTTACAGTGCATTTCTTTTGCTCACTTGGAAAAACAGAAGATAAAAAGTTGACTATTTTCTCCCAAGAATAAGCGAGCTGCTCCGCAGGCTGGGCTGAGCAGGGCACTGCAAACTGGCCCATCGTGCAACACTGAACCCTACAAAATCCATTCTCGTGGATCAACTATTTATCAGTGGTTACTTTGGAAAGCAAAGGGGAGCCCATAAAAAGTTGTGCAGCCTGAAAGCAGTCTGCAGGAGTTGGAAAACACATCCTGAAAGCACCACCCATGTGGCTGAGCCTGAGCAGCACCAGCAAGCGCAGGTTTACTGGAGCTGCGGCTGTGACTGCGATTTCCTTGTCACCCTAAGCCAGACCTCCCCTGTCCTTTGGGGAGCGGAGCGTGCAGGGAAGACCGAGCACAGAGCTTGCAGGGTTGAATTTTTTCTACTCTTTATGCTCACAGAGGCTTGTTAAAGAGACATACAACCATACACCCCAAACAGTCAAAAGCCTGGCGATGAAGAGCACAGTTCTACAGAACTGTGCACATGCGTTGGCGTTGAGGGACAGGTGTGCGGGGTGTGAGATTGATGCCTATGGTTGCATAAAGAGACCTGCTTTGTGTTGCCAACACCAGGATCGGCTGGCCCGCTCAGCCCTGCGGTTCCAGGCGTACCCTGAACCTCCGGCACTTGTCTGGCAGCAGGTGATGAACAAGTGTCTGCGCCGCAGGAGGAGAGCTGACTGCTGTCATAGAAACGCCGGTGGAGAAAGGACCTTCTGCCACCATCGCCCCAACCCCCTGCTCCAGACACATTGTATAACCCCTTTTATTTAAGCGTTACTCTCCAAGAAATCCACTTACAGCCACCCACTAAAGCAGATCAGCTCCCCCCCCCCCCGGGCCTGATGCTGACCCTGCAGGCAAATGTCTAGCCAGGGCGGGTTGCAGAAGGGGGCTGGGGTGAGGGGCTGCCCTACACCCTGGGGCTGGCACAGGAGCTCAGCCAAGGCTGTGTCCTCGCCAAGCTCCAAGGACGTGCGTGTCCTGGACTGGAAAAGTCCCAACCACTTTACATAATGGCCACCCCCCCCAGGGAGAGCTCTTCCTCTGACCCCAAAATATTGCCAGGCAGCAAGATGCAAGAAGCTGTTTGCTGCTCTTTCCGGCTGCTTGATAATGCCACAAGCACGTGGCTGATGGGACATGGGCTGAGCAGCGGGGCTTGCCTGGCCACCCACCCCCTCCCGTCACCCCGGGACAAGTGCAGACACGGCAGAAACGCCCAGCAGCTGGATCCCCCTTCCCCATCCCCACCAGTCCTGCCTTTCCAATACTTGTACCTTCCCGGCTCGGGGGACACCGCGGTGCTGGGATGCCGTGACCCACACCGGTACCCACCACATCCTCGTCTCCGCTTCAGGCTGGCCCCTGGCCCCCAGCACCCGCAGCCCCCCAGCGCGCCCCGCCAGCCCGGTGGTGCTTACCCAGCTCGACCCCTCTCTGCGCCATCCTCAGCGCCTCCCGCGCGTCCCCGCGGGCCAGCCGGTGGCGGACACGGGCCACCAGCCAGGCCAGCCGGCTCTCCCGCCCCGCGCACTTCTCCAGGAGGCCGCCGAGCACCACGCTGCACCTCGCTGCCCCGACGCCCAGCAGCTTCAGCCTCTCCCGGCACAGGGGGCAGCGGGAGTGCACGGCCCCCCCGAGGCACGGCTTGCAGAAGGAGTGACCGCAGGACACGGTCACCGGCTCCCAGAGGAGGAGGCGGCAGGAGGGGCAGCGCAGCACGTCCAAGTCCCCGCTCCCGGCGCTGCGGGGCTGCCGGCCGGGGCTCCCCCCCCGGGCTGGGGAGGGGGGGCTGGGGGGCCCGCGGCTCATCGCGGCAGTGGCAGCCGAGGCGGGGGAGCTGCCCCCGGGCCGGCACTACCCGCACACGGCGGCCGCCGCCGGGGCCCCGCGCACGGCCCCGCTGCTGCGCCCCGCCCCGCTCAGCCCATCCGCCCGCGGCTCCCGGGCCGGCGCTGGGCTGCGGCTACCGGCACGGCACGGCACGGCACGGCACGGCACGGGCAGGGCTCCCGGGCTGAGCGCGGGGGGCGCCGGCGGCGGAGCTACCGGGGCCGCCATTGGCCGCCGCCTCCGCCCCGCCCCGGCCCCGGCCGCGTTTCGTAACGGAGCCGGCCGTACCGGGGCGCCGCGGGGCGGGCATGGGCTGCTGAGCAGCGTCCCGGGAGTGTTGAGGGGTCCGGTGCCGGTCCCCCGCCGCCGGGACGCGGGGGTGCTGGGGGGTCCGGTGCCGTTCCCCGCAGCCGGGACGCGGGGGTGTCGGGGGGTCCGGAGCAGCCGGGCTGTGGGGTACAAGCCGTGACACTGGAGTGTCACGCCACGCGGGGGATGCTGGAGAGGTCTCTGAACCGGGGTCCCCGGGGTCCCCGGGGCACTCTGGAGCAGGACCAGGTTGCAAAGTGCTGGGGGAGGTTTTGGGGTGCCCAGAGTGGGGCCAGGGCACTTTGGAGCCATCCCAGGGGCCAGGCTGCCGGGGGTACCCGGGGTGCTGCAGAGCAGGGGTGGGACATGTCCTGGGGGACACAGGGTGCTCTGGGACACGGACAGGAGGGTGGGATACCCCAGAGCAACTGAGACACGGGGTACCTGCGATGCTCAGGGGCAGCCCAGGGTGCCGAGGTGAGGCTCTCCGGAGCAGGACTGGGGTGCAGGCTGTCACAGTGCTCCAGAGCTGCCAGGACTGGTGAGGCTGGGGTGCACCAAGTGTCCCTTTGCAGACCCCACTGTGCATCATGGCGGGGTGCTCTGGAGGAACAGAGTGTCCCTCCGGAGTAGACGGAGAAACTGCATCTCCCTCAGATGCTGTGCTTCCACAGAATTCAACGAGTTCAGACTCACTGGGGACAGCCCCTTCCCACTCACGGACCCTCGGAATGGGCTCTGTGTACCAAGGGAGATTCATCCCCCCACCACACAGCCATACAACAAAGGGCTGGCATCTCTTGCATAGCTGGGAAAAACAGCTGAAATCTGGCAGCTCCAGAGCTTAGTAGATGAGGCTTTATGTAAGGATGATGCATGTTTCCCAAGGCCTCTTATGTGTGTCCCCAAAACCAAACCAAACCCAGGCACGCACTGGAAGGGAGGGAGGTCACCAGCGGGACGTGAGTGCTGGTGAAGCCCGTGCCCCACTGAGGGAGTGGCAGGCAGAGGTCTGGGCTGTGGAGCAGGTTTTATTTCAAAACCTACCGTGATTACATTAAACAGCTCATGAGTGGTTTTAAAAGCTCAACAGCTATGATATGTGAGCTTGGAAGGCTTCACTCCTTGCTCCGTTATCTTTTTAAGGAATCCCTTCAGACTGGAGAAATCCCAGAGGAGGTTTAGCAGACAGCCCCGTACGCCCCCTGAGCATGGCATCAGGGACATAGCACCGGGGACAACCAGGAGTGTTGTGGGGCTGTCCCAGACTCTGCCCCACAGGGACCATTTTCCATGTTCCCAATCCACAGGATGAGGCTTTGGTTGCCCTCCCAGAGGGACCTGCCACATCGCTTCCCCCAGCAGCTCTGCCATGGGCAGTTCTCAGATGAGCAAGGCTCATTCACGCCATTCTCTCATGATTTAGTTCTCACCACAGCTAGTTTTTTCCACCAAAACCACCAGGGAGCCCGCACCAGTCTTACCTCCAGATTAAAGACTCATTCGTGACTCCTGAGCTGTGAATTGAGGGTGATTTTAGCTACCACAGCCAACTTTGCAGCGCTGTCCTTGAAGAATGCTCCCACAACCTGTGTGTGTGGCTCAGCCTGGCAACACCAGCCCTTTGCCACAAGCAGCCGGCATCAGGTGAGGCGCGTAGCATCTTTCATCACCCCAGCCAGCTCCTCCAGGAGACACCTGGCTGTTCCCCGGCACCTGTCACGTTCTTTTCCTCACCTGATTCACTCCACAACCATTCTCACATGCGTGGGCTCTCCAGTGCTCTGTAAGCAGTGAGGATACACCGCTGCCTTTGCATAATGCAGTTAAAAATCAATCAGCCACGACACACGAGCCCACTGGAACCCAGCCTTCATTAGCGCCGGTGCAAGAACAATTTGTTTTCTTCATTCTGGCCAGAGCTGAGCTGGTTCTGAACTCCAAATGCTTTCCCTCGTCACTGCTGTTTGTGCTGACTCAGTACATAACTGAAAAAAAAGGGGGAAAAAAAGTCTTTAAATGCTTAATGCTAACCATTCTGCTGGCCAGATGAGGACTTCATGTTTTGCATAACACAGAACAGATTACAGTGTATTTAGGAACTATTTGCAAAGCACATTAGGATTTATTTCATAATAATTTTTTTCCACTTTAAAGGTGGGAAACAGCCCAGGGTTGGTGCAGCATGAGCAGTTCCAGGTGCTGGTGCAGGGGAAACAAGCTCCTCCTGTGGCTCCCAGCCACGCACCCCACTTGTGCTTGGGCTGCAGTACAGCCTCATCGGTGTGGTCCAGACTATGGATGATGCAACATGGGGATCAGGGATTTCACACTGGCTATGTCTGCTCATTTTTAGTGCCTAAGTATTAGTTGTGACATTTATTTTGACCCATTAGGGATTAAGGAGTAGCTCAGAGGTGACAGCACCTTCCCAGTGGTACTTTTTTTTGTTCAGAGAGATGAGACTTGCGTGCTCCTTAGGGTGTCTTCAAAGGCAGCACAAGCACTTGCTAAACAGCAATATGCCCCCTGAATGTCATGACCCCTTTGGCACACAGCTATTCTTGCTCTGCCCACCACCCTCCTCCCGTGAGGATGGGGCTGTCATGTCAGACCTGAAAGTCCTTTTGCACAGAGGTCAAACAGGTTTTCCTGTTTCAAAAGCAAAGGAGTGAAGTACTGGCATCCCAGCTGAGAGGAGGAGTGTTGCCATCAGGAAGGGCCACACACAGGGCTGACGGTGGCATGGATATATAAGAGCCAGTGCAGTCTGCTGGGTGATCAGGCAAAAGAGCCATGGCCAAATCCATCCTCAGCATCATTGCAGACCTCCTCATGCCCCCATGGATTCAGCATTTTTTCAGCAGCACTGTGCCTGGGTCCTTGCCTGTCTGACAGCCTTGAGAGTTGGCCTAGGGAATTATTTTTGCACCTCAGTACGTGCAAATAACACGCAAGGAGTTATTTGCATCATACCCCTCCCAGCCTGACAACAAACACATCAGCTTCCTGGAATTTTTGCTTTCTTTGCATCATATTTCTAGATGCAGGATGTTATTCAGCCACCAGGTTTCTTTATTTGCCACACGCGGTTAAAGCCGGCCCTGGGAAGGAAAGCAAAAGGAAGTGGAAGCAGGTGGTGTGGGAGACTTTGTCTGCATTCATGGCTCGTCTTTTGTAACAAGCACCTTTTCTTTCAGGCCTCTGTATGCAGTAAGGGGAGCTGCTCCATGCCTGGTTTTGTCTCAGGCAGATTGCCACACTGTTCCTTGATGTTTGGTGTTCGAGGTCTGCACTGTGCTGACTAGGCTTTGGGCAGGGAGCAATCATAGAAATTACATGGTATTGTTTCTGGGTCCCAAAACTCTGCTGTGCGAGAGCTCAGAGAGGCCCTGACTCTCTTACTAAGGAGGATCAGATGTAAACAGGGTTGGGGAATTCAAGAAAACTTTAATATTATCCTTTAAAGAAAACTTTAATATTTTCCTTTCTGAGTCATACAGGCTTTGCCTGAGGCATCATCATTCCTAGAGAAATGAGTTGACTGCCACATGGATTGGCGGGACACAGGGCTGCTATGTAACATTAGCTCATTGCTCATGTACCTGGGCTTATGCCTGAACTCCTGGAAACCAGAGACAGAGGGAGAGCCCAGATCTGCATCTGGCTCATTTTACTCTCTTGGGCCAAACATCTTGGCAGACGATTTGGCAGAACATTATCACACAGTTTTGGAAGCAAGTCCCACGTAACATGCATGGAGATGTCTTGTGTACAAGCCACATACCACGGAGAAGGGAGTACAGCTAAAAGCAAGGTCAGGATTGTCCCCATTATCCAGGGGCAAGCCCTAGGATGGGTGACAAGACCATGGTCTGTGGTGAAGGGTGCTATCAGCTTGCCTTGATGCTTTGCAGTTGTTTCGTTGGTGTTTCAAGGGCAGCTGAAGACCCTCCACCTGTAGGAGATCTCATGGAGGGGCCCAAGGTCAGCACAGCTCGTCCAGCACCATCTAATCCTAGGGTGCATAAGGGCATGAATAACATAACCAAGTGATTAGAGGAGGAAAAGCCCTAAGGAACACACTGTCTGAGGACATAATCCACCTTCACATTGCAACAAGCTCCATCACTTCCAAGGAGGTTGATGTCCACAGGAAGCTGCATCCTTGTGGGCCAGACCTGGAGGTCACATCACCCACTTCATCTTCTGGATGGGGAGAGCTGATTTGTAATCAGTCATTACTGCAGGGTCAGACAAAAGTTGCTGGCTTCACAAGCTGCTGTGTGTCACGACCTGGCACGTGTGGCCAGGGGTGACGCCGTGGTGGCCCATAACTGCAGCTCAGGGACTCACCAGGCTGCCCTGCCCCAACCATTCACCATCCTGCGTGGCCTTGGCTCCTTGCCCCAGCAAGAAGTGAGTCTGTGCCGCCTCCCTTATTTCTTCCTTTTTTTTTTACTTTTTCTGTTTAGCTCCCACCCACCTGACAGAGATGCCAGCAGGGCTGGCGGGGACCCAGAGCTCCTTTTTCGCTTTGCCAAAGGAGGCTGCAAGTGGCAGCAGGTGGGTTCTGCAGATGGCAGAGCCTGGGCTGCAGCGATGCCCCTACCCTGCCATGGCCAGGTCAGGTCCAGTGTCCAGCTTGTCCCACTCATCTCATGCCATAAGGGTCACAGGAGGGTGTTAGCTGGTGGAGGAGTGAATTTGCTGGTGCCAGTGGGGTTGTCTGGGTGCAGGGGAAGCATGGGCAAGCTGTGAGGTCCTGCAGCTGGGCATCCCCTCCATGAACACCCCTCCCACTGTGGCCAAGAGCTGCTGCATGAGTGCTCACCCCGGCTGCACTGCCTGGGGAGCTGCAGGTCTTTCCTCCTCTCTCTGCTCTTGGTGTTGGCTGTTGGAAAAACAGATGTTTTTCCAGATGAGCTTTTGCATGTAGCTTCCTCATCCTCTGCCCTGGTCTTTAGTCCTTCAAATCCACCATCTCCACCACCACCAGCCTGATACTTCAGTGTTCTTCACGAGGACAAAAGAGCTCTTGCAAAGCTGGAGCTCAAACTCTAGCTCAGACCTGTATCTGACCATGGAGAACAAAGCACCTTGAGGACTCGGAGAGCAATGCAAGGGGGCTGCTCAGGGTCTTCCTGCAGCCCCACTTCCCCACAGCCAGCCAGTGTGAAGCCCTAAACATAGGCACTGGGCTGGATTTCAGGCAGGACGAGCTGGGCTGTGTCTCTACTGCAATATAAATATATAAATAGCTGCTTGTGGGCTCCCGGGCTGGCTGCAGCAGCGGTGGCCTGGGCAGAGCTCTCTGCTCAGGGAGCAGACGGGTATTTCTGGCTGTGATTTTGTTTTTTTCACAGGTTGTTTTGCCTCCACCTCTCGCTGCACTTTGGACAGCAGGTGAATCGTGTTTGGGGAAGTGAGTCACTGCCCCGCCACCAGCGCACCCTTTCATAACACACGGACGTCACAGCTTTTAAAGAGGTCAAGTTGTTAGTACTCGGCAGAAGATCTGTCACCCAGAAACCTGTCTTGGTGGATCTGTCAGAGCAAATTGCAGGTCTTCCTTTGCCAGAAGCCTGGCACCATTTATTTGTGGATTTTAGGGATGTATTGCAGTGAGGCCTGGGGAGTAGAGAGCCCACTCCACTCTTCCAAAAGAGCAAACACAGGAGTCCTAGAAGGTTCTACAGGGGAGAGGGGGGTGCTTTGAAAGTTGTGTATCCTTAGAGTCATTTTTATGAAAATGAATCCCAAGCAGTTCAGCGAATAAATCTCCGCTATAACTTTTAGCTGCCAATTAACATAGCAAAAAGTCTTAATTTACAGATTTTCAGAATGAAGGGACAAGGTGCAGGATGCAGCACAGAAAAGGGCAAGTATGAGTGCTTTGCAGAGAGCTGGAGCAGAAGCAGGGATTTGACCTTCCAAAACACCCTTCACTTGCAAGACTTAAGTTCCATTTGGGTTTTGCTTTTCTTATTATTCAGCACAAAAATAGAAGAGTCGTTTCATAGGAAACCTCTGCCTAGTGCTCTGCAGAGATTAGCAGATCATAAGCAGGGCTGCCGGAATCAGCTTTTCTGGGAACGTCAGGATTTCTAACTGTTTCCATTTTTTAGTGGAATGAAAAAGCAGCTTGAAATTTTCCATGAAGAAGGTCGCTTGGGAACAGAGGAAAGATTTCTTTTTGATCTCTACCTTAGAGAGGCTTGTTTCCCTAATGGGACACTTTATATAATAAAGCCTCTAGATGCAAGATGAAAAATTTCATCACAAAATAAAGATCCAACTTTTTTGTTCTGAAATTGTTGGCGTTTATAGAAAAATGTCTTCATTTGGGGGCATCTCTGCATGAAATGGTATGGAAAGCAGATCTTTCTCCATTTTCTTGGCATCTCTGCTGCTGTGAGGCCCCAGACAGCTGTGTGCCACGCAGGGTCCCTGCAGGTACCCCCAGCTGCTGTGAGCCAGGGCAGCACAACCCCTCCTGTTCCCTGAGGACCAGGCAAGGTTATTATATAAAGACAAATAGATGTGTGTAAACAAGGCTTGCTTAAGTAACTCTACAGCTGCCAGTTTCTCTTGCTGGTCTTCTTTTCCTACTCCACCCCTCCAGAGCCTGACGTGATGGGTGTTCTGCATGGCTCTGTCCACGTTCCTCTCCCAGCCGGCTGAAGGCACATCAGCTCCAAGGAGCCCCTAGTTGAACCTTGCAGATGCTTTCAAGCAAATGAGGTGGTTAAACACCCGATGAAGTCAGACCTTGTGCCCAGCAGTGCTTGGGAGGCTGCTGGTTGTCACGTCTGTAGGCAGGCACCCATCTCGGCACACCAAGGTCATGCTGGGGGACGCATCCCAAAGGAAAGCCACTGCCCTGCTGCAGCTGAGGGTCCTCAGCATCCCCAAACGCCAAATGTTCCACATGATTTTTGCTTTCTCCAGTGTTTTTAGAGCCCTAATCCATGTGGGTGGCACAAATTCTCGTGCTATATGCCCATTCAGGTCGCCTGGCTTCAAGCCAGGGCTGAGATGCAATGAAACCCTAGGGGCACTAGATAATTTGAAATGGTTTTCACCCCCACAACTTTCTGGGGAAACTTGACCAGTTCAAATCAGGGCAGTACACAGGCACAGAGGGGAGCAAGCTACGTGCAGGGTGAGGTACTGAAGGCAGGACAGAGAACCTCTAGTCTGTCGGAGGAGACGCCTGGATGTTCGCACAGCCAGTCCCTGGGTGTGTTTCGCATTTTACTCTTGTGCCACAGGGATCTGGCTGCGCACGTTCTATTTACACAGAGCTTAGTGCAGTGGCCTGAAGCAGGGACCATAAAACACAAACAGCAAACAGGGAGACTTGCCTGGCTCGGCACTCCATCAGCCAGCAGTGTGGGGTGTACTCAGCACTGCCTCCGAAGACGTGAAGATGCTGAGATCTGGGGCAGGGTGAGGACACGGTGGTGGGGTCAGCCCCAGAGAGACATTTGCAAGCTTCACCCACTTTGGGAGCTGGGGTACAAGGTGCAAAGGACAATTTTAGGGCTTTTAGCTTGTTAGGTGAGACATCTGTCATCAGCTGAAAAGCAGAATCTCACTCCAGTGAGATACAACACCTCTCAGCTCCAACAGAGCATCTACAGGCATCCTTGACCTCAGAAAATAGAGCCTGGCACAGCATGCTTGAAAAGTTTCCAACCTTTAACTTAAAAAGCAAAGGCAGGGCCTCCCTTTTTCATGTCCAGACGCAGAGAATTTATTCCAAGAGATTCCCATCCTGCAGGAGCATGGCCTGAGGGGACTGTAACATGCCACAACTCCATATACTATGTGGAAGTAGGTTGTGTCTTGTGTAAGAGTCCTTGGTACTTCCACAGGAGGGGAAAGTAAAATATGTAAAATAACCCTACGCAGGGCTGTTTTACATTAAGGCACCCTTGTCCATGAAATAAGAAAGCACTTAGACCCGGCCTTTCCCTGGTGAAGCCAAACCAGCACACTGAAACCCAGCTTAGCTTTTGAGGTTGGTTGTTTTTTCCTGTCTTCATGTTTTTCCTTTAATCTTTGTGCTGGATAATTATGACAACATTCCTCAGCATCTTTCCTGCTGCTTGTTGTGCTTATACAAGAGCCGGCTGCATTTGTTCCATGAAAACAACATCTGAAGCCGCGTTCTGTGGTTTCAAATAAAATTGTCCACAGCGCTGAGCCTTAAACTCGAGTTTGCCCGAAATCTGCATTAGTCTGGAAAATGCCCTTAAAAATAAGGGTTCCTCCTTAAGGGAACCAAATCCAGGCAGCGACTCAGCGGGGAGCGCTCAAGTTTGCATTAAGGTTTTGATTGCCGGTGAGACTCGTGGGCTGGGGGGCACACGGCCGGCAGAGCGGTGGGTCGGGGTGCTGGCACTGCTGGCGAGGACAGTGTCCCCCTGCGAGGTCCCCCCCCGCTGGAGGAGGGGGGGGAGCCCGCGGGCCGCCCCCGGCTGCGCTGCGGGAGCCTTTACAAAACAGCCGGGCGGTTATGAAACGCGGGGACCGGCTGCCACACGTCGCAGCCCCGGCAGATGGCGGTGCCAGATCATTTTTCCCAATTTCCCACCTCCCGGGTTTTTTTCCCCACTCCCGGCGCTGCGCCCGGTGCCAGCCCCGCTGTGCTGCAGGCTGCGCACACGCTGCGCGCCCCGCGCTGGGGTAGCACTGCGGGAGGGGGGGCAGTGGGGTGTTGGAGTTCCCCCCCACCCCCGTAACTGCTTTTCGTATATTTTTGATAAATCTGAAGTCACAGCCAGTTGTGACAACTCAGCACAGCCCCAGGAGCCACCTTTGGCGCAGCTCATGCCCCCGCTCAGGATGCTCCATCCCACAGCAAGTGGCGGAGAGGGGACAGGGAGGACACACACTGCCGAACTGTAGGGGACTATGCAGAGCCAGGCAGCCAGAGCTCCTGGATTTCTTCCCAAACTCTTTCATAGTTTTGTACAAAACCTGCTCACACAGATCCCAGCTCCCCACCTCTTGCCTTTCCTTGGCTGTTTCCTTCTCGGGAGGGACAGATAGCACTGGGTAGGCACCATGACTAGGTGAATAAACAGCATTTCTTTCTCCTCGGAGCCCACAAACACCTTTATTTGGCTATAAGTGGCCCGGGCCTGCTCCAGCACATGCTGCCATATGCATCCCCACCTCCTCGGCATGCCCAGGGCGTACACGGCTCCAGCACGGGAAGGCTAATCTTCGTCCTCCTTCTCACCATCCTTGTCACTGCCCTGGTCCTGAGGCAGGAACAAAAAGAAAAGGGACAGCACGTGAGGGGGTTGCTGGGTATTTCATGTCCCATCCCTCAGTACCTCTAGGTATTTGATAGCACCCATAGCCAGCACCCACATAGGGGTCTGTAGGTGCAAACCCCCTCGGGCTGGTGGGCAGCGGGGCAGCCAGGCACAGCACAGGGCTGGCAGTGCGGTTACCTCCTCTAAATCGCTGTCAGAGCTGCTGCTTGTGCTGTCCTTCCCATCTCCCTGCAGGGAGAAAGAGAGATGGACAAGCATCACCGGGGACCCTGCTGCCCTGCTGTTCTCAAGCCAGAGAGATGTCTGGTCTTGGGGGTATGTAGAGTCAGGCTTTGCACCAGTGGTGCTGCCCTGGACCCACATGTGCTCATGGCCCCACAGAGACCTCCAGAGCCAAGAGCAAGGATTCAGTGGTGTGTGCAGTGCAGACAGCATTGCTCTCCACAGCACTATCTCATTGAGGTTGAAATAGGAGGAAAAGGAGAGAGGACTAACTTGGAATACCAGAAGCAAAGAAAGTGCTCTCTCAGTGGAAAAGCCATGCACACAGCATGATTTCTAGGCTGTGGACAGCACAGCTCCATCTACCAGATGTGTGGGGTTGTCATGGGTCAGACATGGCTTCCCTTCACGGCCAGGATGTAAATCAGTTGGGCCCGGTGCCTTCTAACTCCCTACAAACCCTGGGCCAAGCATCTTTCTCCACCGGGCTCAGTGGCAAGCTGGGAGCTCTGCATAGTTCACATCCCCACCACCCATACTCACCTGTGGAGGTGGCCCAGCTCCATAGCTGCCTGCTTCCCCCTGGGACACCGATCGTCCCCGCAGGGGCTGGCCCCATCCTGCCACATGCTGGGTGCCCCACAGACACCACACAGCCAGCGGCACAGTTTGTCCAGGGTATCCCCAGCACAGCCCCTGGCATCAGATCAGGGGCTCACCCTGAGCACCACGGTGGGGACTTTGGGGCTGGAAACCCTCTGGCAAACAGTTCAGCAGATGTGCAGAAAATTCCATTATTTCCCTACCTTTTCTCCTTCCCCTTCCAGCTTCTTCTTGTCCTCTTTTTCTCCCTCGGTCTTTACCGTCTCCTCTTCTTCCTTCTCTTCTTCCTTGTCCTTTTGCTTCTCCTCTCTCTCCTTATCTTCTCGCCCAAACCCTACAACAAGGCACAAAGGGAGGTTCATCGCCAGCACATGCAAACCCGGTGGTTCCCCCTGGGTTCACACCAAATACTCACATTTCAGGATTGTCGACATTTCACTGAAGCCAAAGAGCTCTGGGGCACGAGACCGTCACACCTACAGCACAGAGAGGACCTCAAGGAGCAACTGGAGAGTGGAGTAGGGTGAGCTTTTCAGGGATGAAAATGCCTCACTGCATCCCACCATGTGGTTTTCTCTTCTTCACGGGAGAAGAGGCCCTGTGTACTTTCTACCCCCCAAAACAGCAGGGAAAGAGGTAAAGCAGTCTGTGGCCTCCCCCCCCCAAAAAAAACCAAACCCCCAAACAAACAAAAAACAAAAATCCACACAAAACAAAAAAACCCAAAACAGAACACCACAAACCAACAAAAAAAACCCCAAAACACCAAAAGGACCAGACCTTGTGCCCACCAAGGCAGCACCCGCTGCCCTCCACCCAGGGAAGCAGCAGGGGGAGAGCGACAGGCAGTGAAATCTCAGGGCAAATGTGCAGGGAGATGCCTTAAACCCCCCGTGAGCAAGTGCAAATTACAGAAATATTTCAAATTGAGAATGAATCAATAGGCATTGGGGCTCCCAGGGAGCCCCAGCAGAAAGGAGACCTCCCCTGGGGACAGGGCAATGGCAGGGAGATGGAGACAGCAGAGAGCAGAAGAGAAGCCGAGAGCAACAGCAAGAAAACTCTGAGCATTGATTTGGCGCCTGAAAGGTGACATTAAAAGAAGAGAAAGATGACAGTTTGCTTTAAAAATAGTAGAACCAAAGTCTATTAAATAGCCCAGGCAGGTCAAACCCCCCTTCTCATACACAAATGGCAAGATGGGACAGAGGGAAGGCAGAAGGGGACGAGGGATCGGGTCCCTTCTGCTCACAGGGGGTCCTTCCCCTGCCGCAGTAGGTAATTAGGAAACAGTTTCTCTTCCAGCCACTGATGGAGGGAGGCAGAATATTAATGCTTTCTTTTAATGCTTTTTTAGCCACAAAATGACATCATCTGGTTGGTATTTGGGCTTTTAAAAGAGCTGATCGAAGCTTCTGAGCTGATAACATTGAATTGTATTTCCTAGACAGGCTTTAAAAGCCAGGAGATGCTGCAAGGAGCAGTGGGGTTTGGGGTGGCATCAGAGGAGAGGCAGGTTGGACGGGGAGGGCAGGAGTGTGTGAAGTGGCTGATAAAAGGTGTAATCAGTGCAAAGTTAAAATCTAATTAATAATGAACAGTAATCTAATTAATCTTCGTAATTAAGAAGGGCAACTATTAATTGAAAATAATTAAATTTTAATCTAAAATCATTACAAATAATCAAACGTTAACAAAAGAAAAGACAGCCCCTGGGAAGGTGCAGGAGAAAGTACAGCTGATGCCTGACCCCGGGTCCTGCTCACCAAAGCTGCTGTACAGCTCCACAGTTTGTGTCCAGCCCCAAATCCATGGGGGATGCCCCTGCCTCGTGCCTTCACTGGGGGAGTGTGAGCAGACAGGAAAGGCACAAGGTACACAGAGGTACGCAGAGGTGGACCTCATGCTTTGCACCAAGACACAGGTAACCGGAGCAAAGCATAGCAGCCAGGGCTGGAAAAAGGTAGCGCTGCCCCAGTGCATGCTAAGAAATGCTACTGTGGGGGGTTAAAACCCTTCAGTTCCCCAGCGAACCACTAACCCTGTCCCTGGGGACCAGCCCAGCTGATTTCCAAGAGATGGGGTGGGCTCCCCTGCCCCAGGGCTCTGCCACACTCCTGTCCCCTCTCTGGGGGTGCCACCCAGCACCCTGCACAGCCCTCACTGTGGGTGGTGGCTCAGATGAGGGCTGCCAACACTCAGCTTTTTCCCATCTCAGACCAGCAGATCCTGTTTTGCCTGTTCCTTTGGAGCCTTGGCCACCCTGCATTTTGGGCAGGCAGGTTTCCCTGCCACAGATGAGCTGGTTCCCTAAAGCCCAGGCAGGCAAACCAGCAAAAACCAGCGGCCAGCTCTATGGTCCCTGCTGACAAGCTGCAATTTTCCTCCATGGCCAAGCAAAACACGAGATGCATGTGGCTCAGACCTCTGGCTGACAACACAAACCTGAGTATTTATACCCCATCAGATGCGATGGCCTGGATGGCCTTAATCCCGCCAGGCACAGCGGGCTTACATGTCCCAGGGTTTGTGCCTAGTCTCACCCAGGGGACTGAAGTCCTTCCTGCAAGGCTCCAGCACAACACCCGATTGCCGTCCCCAAAACCACATGGCTCATGCCCAAGAAAGCACGAGCTGCCCCAGGGATGCTTCTACTGCATCCTCTGCTCCACGCTGCCCTCTTGCTCCGCTTCTCCAGCCTGTAAGATTGATCTGTATAGACATCTGTAAATCCCCTTGGTAACAAGAGGGAGACAGGCAAGTGCCTTACCTGGAGCTGAAAAAGGCAAGTGGCCTCCTCGATGCCTGGCTAGCAGCTACCAGGGATCTGGGTATTTGAGTGTTGCCGTCTCCTCCCCAGTCCCACTTTCAGAGCAGAAAAACTGGCTCTGCCACTCGCCATGGACAGCACATGACACCGGGAACATGACCAGTCCCTTTGGTACTCTAAGAGGCATTGCCTCCAGCAGGGGCAGGAGCAGAAAGACCCTACGCAAGCAAGCCAGGGCAGCTCTGGAGGCTGCATACATCCACAGGGACCAGCCCTGGGACCAGGGAGGGCACTGGGGTTCAGCCTGGGAACATGCTATGGTCAGGATCCTGCTGGAAGTAGAGAGGATTTGAGGGTGTCCTTAAAACCATGGTGAGAGGAACCTCCAGCAGGTCCTTGCTCCCCTCTTGGTGGGAGGTGCCAGGCAGCTCCAGGAGGTCCAGGCAAAGGCTGGAGCAGGCAGCTCTCAGCACTCCCAGCTCCGCACAACACTTGCTTGTCCTTGCTGCTGGCTTTCACTCCAACATATCATTAAGCAAATACCTGTCAGCAGAGAGCAGTTACCAGCAGGTCTAAACACTTGCATAATGTGCTTCCCCTCTAATGCAATGCCCTCGTTTTAATAGTACCAATACGGGATAATAACAGTAACAATGTCAGGAAGGGCTTGTGTACGTGAAAGCTGATTTGTCTTCTCCACCTAGGTATTGCCTTTCCCGCAAGATTTTCCCCATTTAAAGCTTTCAACTCTGCATCAACGTTGCTCCCGCAGTCATTTGACTTTAATTTACAGTAATGGCAAGACACCTGGAGCCCCTTCCCACCAACCCAGACTAATCCTGGGTAACTTATGCAAGAAGCAAGCAGCTGTACAGAAGTCTCTTACCCCAAAAACCTGGCCACGTCTGCCCCAGGCCTCCTCCACCAGGGCCTGCACCGGCCCCAAATGCAAAGCGTGAATCCCCTTGGCAAGTTTAGATCAGAAATAAGGGATGGAGTTTAATGGCAAGGGTGGATAAACTCCGGAGCAGCTCAGAAAAGCCGATGGCATCCCTGCTGCTGCCAATTTTACAATCCATAGCTGTACTGCTTTCCAATAGAGATGTTTCAGCTCGTACACAAATCATTCGGTGAACTCGGGGCAGCCAGCACTCAGTCTTAGGGTAAACGATGGCAGCAATGCCACCTGTCCCAGTGTGACACAGCCACCAGGTCAACGCAGCCAGGTAACTCGAGGTACAGCGCGGGAGCTCAGCGGAGATGTGCACAGGGAGCACAGTGCAGAACCCTGGAACAGATCCAGGGAGGCTGTTTGGTGTCAGGACTGGCTGGCATCCAGCCCCGCTCCTCTGAGCAGCTCCTGCCACCTTAGGAGGATCCTCCCTCACAAACACCACGCTCAACCTTATTTTTAACTGGTGACCTCATTGCTCGCTCCCTGCCAGCCCCCAGCCAGGCTCTCAGTGCTCTGATGCAAGGGACCTAAGCCTGCAGCATTCTCCAGTTAGAGCAGCCCAGGGAACAGCCCTGCCATCACTCGCTGGACACAAAGCATCACCCCAGGGAACCTGCTCATCAGAGACTGCCCCGACCATCAGGCCAGGCTGCAGCCACCAGCACCTTACAGCACAGGGGTGGCTGCCACCAGCCAGCAGGACAGCAGAGCGGCAACCGCAGCCACAGCTAGGTGTCAGCCCACAAACCACACAGGCTCTGCTCTCACCCTGCAGCAGGCACAAAGCCGCCCTTAAAGGAAGGAAAGCAACCCGCAGCCAGCGCCCGAAACATCAGCACACAGCCACCTCCGAGCTGTCAAAGCACAGAGCTGCGAGGGACAAGCGAAGCTCACAGGAAACCTTCATTAGCACGTTACTGGCCACTCATGCCCTCCGTTTCTGTGCCAAGGAGCCTTTGGCTACAGACGACCAATCTCTGCTTAAATCACATCATCATAGACCACTGTTTATTTAGGATCCAGCGTGCACACCTGGGAAAGAAATGCTGGAGGTCCCCTCCCTGCCTCTGAGTCAGGCCATTTAATGTGTGCTGCAGGTGACCCGGGACTGCTGTCCCCTTGGTCAGGGCAACCAGTGGCAATGTAACTGCTGCTGTTTCCAAATGAGGAAAACTGCTCATCCCACCTGTGTCAAGAGGTTTCACTGCTACTGAACATGTGTGCTTTAATTATGAAAAATAAGTCCCTGGGAAGCTGGTTGGGCAAGGGCTGGGAGCAAGTCCCAAAGCCCATCAGGAAGACCAAGCCCTTTTTATGTTTTCAACCTTTCCACAGCAGCTGCCAGGAAGCAGTTTTTACAGCTGCAAGTAGAAGAATCCCTCCCAAGGAAAGAAAATAATTGTGGAAGGCTTTCCCCGGTCTGCCCCCCCGCCCCCCCCCCCCAAGTCACTGCCAGCATCTTAGCTAACTCTTATCTATTCTCAGCCACCTCTTGCCTCTCCAAACGCTACCAGAAGTACTCAAATTACTGCCAGCTCTCATTAGGTTCATGCACAAGGCAAGGCTGAGCAAGACCTCCACACAGCTGGATGCTGAATTCTGATGAATCCTTTGGGTAGGAAGATTTCAGCAACTGTGGAACTCTTTTTGTTGGCTATCTATTGTAGTGCTTGCCCTGGCACACAAGTGAAGCTGCTGCATGTTTGATTACTGGCTGCTGCAACAAAATCCAGGTGGGCGTATGACTGAAAGAATTACTGTCTGCAACTTCAAAAAAAAAATCACCTCATTTTCTTTAATTATTAAATTACACTAAAGCACTGCAGGTCAGTGGAATTTATCTGCAAGAAAAGCAGCTGCTGCTTCATAAAACACTGTTACCTTTATTTCTCCTAACATTTCTGTAAAATTTGGCTTTGCAGCAGGAACAAAGCTGCCATTTTGCACTGATGCAGGAACTGGGAGCTCAGCTGTGGGAGCTCTCAGTCCCCAGCCTGGGTTCAGAGCCCTCTCTGCTATGAGACAGTACCTTATGATGTGAAAAGCCCTAGCTGGCCGGGCCCCAGAGCAGCATCCAGCCTTGCCCCACAAGCCACAGTGAGGGCTGAGAAGATACAAAAGACAGCTCTTCCTTCTCATTTCATTTGTGCCCACTGTTATCTTGATAGCTTTTAACTGTAACGGTTGTCAAAACAAATCCTTTCTTTAATAATGCTATCAACCAAAAGAAGAAATAAAATACAGAGTTTATTGTAGTGCAGATTTTTTTTTACCCCAGACACACCCCTTTCAAGTCTAGTTTTCTTTAAGATGCAAAAAAAAGGCTCTCCCTTTAGAGATCTGATCAGTCTAACCATGACCAAGGTAAGGCTTTTTCCATATATATAAAATCAGAGGAGCATTAACCAAAAGATATTCTAATAATAAAAACACTTCTCTACTGCACAAATAGAGCAGAGGAATGTTAAACCTTCAGTACAGCAGAAATGTGCAAGACCTGCTAAAAAACCCAGAGGATTTTCCAAATGGGATTTGAGCATCATTGTTACCAATGAGCAAGTACAGACGCAGGTGTGACACTCAGTCACCTCTGGTTAGCTATTCTGAACTTCTTGAAGAGATCCATTTTGGCTGTGCATTTCTGCTCTTGTGATTCCCACAGAGGCTGCTCCCTCCCAATGGGCAGGCTCAAAAGATAGAAATTGCAGAAAGGAACAAAGCAGGGAACTTTCACAGCACAAAGAAACAGATACTATACGTGGAGCAGCTTCTGAGACAAATCAGAACTCCCGCTAACAGAACCAAATTGCTTCCTCTCCCCCTACATTAATATACCTTCCAAGAAGGAGCATCGCTTTATAACGTTTTTTACACAGGAAGAGGAGAAAAGCAGTAATTCGAGTTTGTGAACAGTCTGTGGCCGATACGTCAAGCTGCATTGAAGAAGGGGAATCCTCCTGCTAAATTCTCTCATTAAATTGCCCAAACACAAATCAATCCCTTTTAGCCAGTTCTCATTTATTGCTATAAAGCGAAGTACCCACATTCTTCGGGCCCAATCAGCATTTTCCCAGCTCACGCTGGAGCAAGCACTCTGCAAAAGAATGAGAAACAGCACCGTAGTGAGAGTCCCCACCGCGCATCCCTGAGTCATTAACAGACACTTTCAGGAAGCCAGGGCTTCTCTTCAGCAACAACGGCTTGATCAGGAATCCTCTCTGCTCTATGCTTTCCAGCCTAGGAACTGCAAAGTTCATCATCATAAATATCGGCCTTCTCTCGCGCTTCCCACCCAGTACTCACTTCAACACCAACACAGAGCTATCGGGAACCTAATTATGCCTTTCTGACTTTAAAATCACACCATGATTTTAGCTAACTCTTTAACTAGCCAGCTGCTACTCTATTCTCCAGCACTGGAGAAGCTCTCTGGACTGTGAAGACAAAGAGCTTGTTAACACATACAGCAGAGGGATTTCAGTGAAAAGATACAGACAGTCTATGGAAACAGAGAAGCAATATGCACTTTAAGTCTGTCACGTTGTCCACCAGCCTGGACTATGCTAATCACATCTCTCAATGTGCTGTAAGAGCTGTCATTGCCATTCTGCATTTAATCACTGTTCTTGCAGCAGCAGTGATCAGAGTTAATCTTTCTCCCTTTAATAAGAGCCATTACATCATTCTCCAGCATGGATACTATGAAGTGGGAAGGTCAAAAAGTTCTTAATTAGAAGGATTCTTATTACTGTGATAGTTCCGTTCTAGCCTCAATAAGAGAGATCTGCAGTACAGGCAGCAAGAGCTGGAAGGCATCTTGGATATACGAAGCACTGTTTGAAGCCTATGAAAACAAAAATCAAAATACACACGTGAATAAATATGCTACCAATCAGTTTTAGTAACCACATACCCATTTCAAACAGCATTAATTAATGCACTTAAGAAACAGAAGCCCAGTGCTTGTCAAATTTTTAAGGATTCATTCTAGAAATCAATTTAATATTAAGTTTTTAAGGGGCTTTATGCCACTCAGCAAAAAAGCAACTGACTTAAAAACTGCCAAACAAGATCAGGTGCAATCCAAACGTAGGATACTGGTTTTGGTAACAGATGACAAGAATTTATTTCTAAGTGAGGCATAAGCATGCTGTGGCAGGAAGGAGAACATACCAACAGGAAACACCCGTTTCCTACCACACCTCAGAAGTTTACAAGCACTGAGAACCAACTTAACAGCTAGGAAGTGTTGGGACTCTGGCATGCTAATTTCTGAGCTTGTCTAATGTTTGACTTTGGACATCTAAATTCTAGAAATCCAGACTGTTGAATTTAATATGCATCTTCTGACTCATCGTAACTGTCAGCTGAGACCACGTAAAGCTCACTCTTCACCAAGTAACTCATCTCTTGTGCAAACCTACATTCATTTATTAGAACTTTTAAGTTATTAGATAAGTAAGCAGAATCTTAGATCATAGGTTAGAGAACTTGGCGTGCATAAGGATATTGAAGTGGAAAAACCCCAGCATATCTATTTTTTAAGTATTAGCTTTAAGTTTTAACTTCAGCATAACTGACCTCCAAAAACACTCCAGTGATTAAGGGATTAAGCACATCTGCTTTCTCTTTGACCTGCAGAGATCACACATATATTATCCTGATTGAAAATCTGATCACATTTCTTCAAGCAAGATAAAGCTAAATCCCCAGTAAGTTTAAAATTGCCATTTGCTCCCTTGAGTATAAGAAAAGTTAAGTCACCAGCTGCAGAGGACCTGCCTTGTAGCATGCAAATCAGAACAAAGTAACCCACATATGCCCAACGCAAATCGTATGTGAATATACACATTACATCTTCAAATGAACTGTGGACAACTGGACAATCTCTAAAGATAATGACAGAGTAACACCTGAGCGTTTTGGAAAATCCACAACAGGATCACAAACCTTATTTTCTTCCGTCTCCTTAGTACTGTCAGCACCAACTCCCACCCCCAGTCTGTGCTAGGCTGAACGCAGCAGGAGGCACTCAAAAGCTCAGCATACATTCAGCTGCCACAGTTAGGGGAACATTGGCCCAGAAGATCAGTTCACAGGGCAAAACATATATATATAAACATGCGAACACAAAAAGCACTTCGTGGTGAAGATCCCAAGGCTGTAATCAACTAACCACATCTCAATCCCAAGAACTATGGTGTAACCCTTACCCCTGCAGTTGTTAAGCACGTAGTAAACTCTTTAGAGAAAGTTGACAGTTCTTTACACAGCAGAATCGTCGTTCTGTGGAATAAGAGTGGGAAAATCATGTAGTAAATACAGTCTACAAGGTAACTTCCTTTTAGCACTCCTGTAACACACAAATACCTTGTTTCCATGCATATACAGCTAAAGTAAACCAAAACTGATACAGAGCATATAAACAGTGTATGAAGATCCAGAGGTTCCCCAAATAAATTAGGGAGGGGAAAGATGGAAAAATAAAGCTGAAGATCTGAAACAGCATTCAGAGGTCAGACACATACATTCCAGAAGGAACAGTACTAACTTGCTTTTTTTTTTTTTTTGACTGACAAGTGTTAACTTCTGAAAGTATTGCATATTTCATACACTTGCAAGTATCTCCCAGCATAAAAGAAAATTCTCATGTCATGCATTATTAGTAAGACCAGTCTACTAATTAGTTGCAGCAATTTTACAGTATCATGTACCTAACATACTAAATGAATAACAGAGGTAATTAAGAATTACCTTTATACAACTGCTTTGTCATATTTTAAATGTGTATCTACTAACTAGCACAAGCTTAGGGCAAACCTTCTTGGCTATATAAAAGCTTTCAAGTAGGGTTTCCTCTTTTTTTAATCAAGAAATGTCTTTAAGCTGGAAAAAGAAACAGCTGAATTCTGCGGGAAGATAGTGATGCCACCCATTGCAACTTTGAACACATATGCAGAACTCAAGAGCCCTGCATCCCATGGATCCCAGAGTTATTAGACAGTTTAATCAGTATGTAAATAATTATATGCTACACATTTACTAAGAGGTGAACTTACTGTGAAAGGGACTTGGCTCTGTCTGTGGCTGTCACCTCTTGCTTCTGACCATGTAGAAACAAAGCTGCAGTTTTGTGAAACATTTCAATGGAGCATGCTGTCAGTTCAGCCAGACTTCTTATGGCAAACGCATGAACGTCCTGCAAGAGTTAAAAAGATTCCCCATACCATATGAAACCTGGAAGCTTTTATTATTTAAAACAAGTGAATCACAATGTACTATGACTACACTGCCCTTTCAGACCTCAGAATCTACACAGAAATAGAAACCCGCAAATTCTGGAATCACAACTGTAACTTAGCAGCCAGGTAAACACTCTGCAGTCAGATATTCTCTTCCTTCATTACTCCATTACCTCTACTGATATTTTAGCATCATGGTCACCATCTCTGGATTCTACTTCTTGGTTTTCTTCACTCTCTTTTTCTTCTTTAGGAAGACTACTGTTGAATCGTGCTATCCATTCATGAGCAGATGTCCTCACCTGTATGAAGATGTACCATAGTATTTAATGACTGGAACAAAGCCCCCCTCTACATACCTCAAAACATGGAGTATTGGATCTCTCTAGAGGAAGGAAACAGCTACAACTCCTGAGCTAGTGAGAAGAACCAGGACAAACGATCCTAGTGCTTTCAGCACATCAACTGATGCAGTTGAGGGCAATTATTTCTCTAGCACCAGGTGCTGGATTTTACCAGCAAGAAGATGACTAACAGAGGTGCTTCAGAAACACATCTGCAGAATGCTGCTGCCACTTGGTGGATCTGAAGGGTAGTGAAATGAAGGCAAGAAACAGGATTCTTCCTCATACCAACTTCTGAACACAGTAAAACCAGCTGCTTTGTACCAAGAGGAGGGCTTCAGTTCATGACTGTAGGTTGATTTCACATGGTGGCTGAAGACTTACTGCTCCCAGTTATCTTTGCCACCACTTATAACTGCCCAGTGACAGGCCAAAGACACGCTGATGTCTACTGATTCAGAGCCAAAGACCTTACAGAACATGATTTTGCCCTATAAAGTCAAAGGAAAAGGCCCAATCTCTTTTGCCTACCATTGTCAAAGGATCTAAAACATGGCTTGTTTTCATGCATTTGATATTTTCACAGGCAAAGCAGGACTGAGAAACAGTTCCTGTGAGGAATCTCTTCAGCTTTTAGAAGATGGGAAATAACTCACCATGATCAGTTTGTCTGGCTTTGAGGAGATACGCAATTCTGAAAACAACTCTGTTACTTCTTTTGTGAACTCCTCGTCTCCTAAAGGACAGGAAAGGTTAAAGAACCCACACAGAAGACAGATACAGGGATAAGCAGCACTTCAATGCACAACTAGTTCTGCACAAGTGTGTCAACTGTTTCCTTTATTTCCTCTTTGAATCATCACCTCAGGCAAGAATGCAAACCTGGTCTTTTTAAATACAGTTTATAAGGGAAGTTCTGAAAAGGTGGAGACATCAGTGCCAGAAGGTTAAAAAAAAGAAAGCTTTTGCTTTCTGAATTCTGGTTTTTTAACTAAGGTTTTTTGGGGTTTTGTTTGGTTTTGTTTGTGGGTTGTTTTTTTTTTTACCGCACTAACTTGAGCATCACCTTGGAGAATCTGAAATATCACTTGAAACCTATGGTTTTCCTATTACATACAGCAGGGCAGATGTTAACAGTGGTGGGAAGGCTAAGAGATCCATCATGTGCAACTATAAAATATACATTAAATGCTAAATGATAGCAAGTGCAGGTGTGTAAGCCCTCCCTGATGAGCCATTTAGGTAAAAGCAATGCAGAAATTTACATTTAAATCTGCATAATCCTCAAGAATCAGATGGTTCTTGTGGATGGATGCCCCTCTGAATCTTTTGGTCTGTGTGGCTAACTCATTTAAAAAATAAATAAAAAGGCTTTTTGCTTTCCCATGGGTTGGGCAACTCTATTCACAGTCTTTCCTTCATGGTCAGGGAAACCCAGCATCTCTCTGAATTTGCATCTTGGCTCAAGGTCAGTTGTATGAACTGCCCAGGAGTCAAACAACTCTAATCCTGCCCTGGCAAGAAATCATTCCTGCTACAGAATTAATGCACAGTAGCTTTCCAGAGATGAAGGGTATTGCTACCTGTCATGCTCCTGGCCACAGGCAGCTTTAGGATTAAGTATCCAGTTAAAGAGTAACTTTGGAATCATGCCCATTGCTAGTGATCAGGGCTGGTTGGTTCTATACTGAGAATTTCGTTAAGAACCAGCTTCTCCTTCCAGAACCTGGGGCTCACTTACCCTTCCTTTCTTCTTCTTCTTCTTCAAAGAATTCAGGTAAAGAAAATGCTTCTTTGAGTTGCTGCATTTCCTCCTTCAGTGTGTCCAATACTTCTCCAGACAAGGTGTTTAGAACTGATTTCACCTGGTTAGGGGCAGCACAACCAAAGAGAAAATCATAAATCCAACAAGAAAAAGAAACAGGATGGAAGACGCAGCACTGGTTTACATTGTGTGTAAAAACATCAAAGAACGATGTAATTGGGAAGTGGTATTTTCCTACAGAAAGAAGGAAAGGGAAAAAGACCTAGTTGTGAAGTCCTGTTAGGTAATAATGGATTCTTAAGGAGTTCTTCAATTTTCTTTCATAAAAAAACAAACAGTGAATGACTTGTGAAATTGCATGCTGATCTGCCCTCCTACCTGCCCCAAGGCAGAGACGACAATCTCTGCTGTGCTCACAACACTCTCCTCTTCTGCAGACCCAGGCAGCAAACAAGTGGGTATGAGGACAGAGCAACTCATGAGAAGTTGCTGAAGACATGCAGGAGCGGCGGCTAGCTGGGTATAGAGAATGGCTTTAGGAGCTGACGTGGGACATAACGCTCCCAAGGTAAACACCAGATCATAACGCAGGGGTCAAAGTGAAGTTGTGTTATCAATCACTTTATAGCAAGTTTTGAGCACTTGATTTTACATGTATATACATATATTTCTGATCTTTTTTGCCCTGCTCAGCCAAACTCAAAAAAGAAGGCAAATTGCTCAAGGCCATTACCTTTGATTCACTCTCTCTGGAAAGCATCTCTAAGGCCTCCAGATGCGAAAGACCCTGAAATTCATCAAACAGTAACCCATAATGGGCTTTCTTCTCTGTAGCCATGGTAACCTCAGTAGCTGTCTGCTGCTCTTCTTTCTCCTTTGCCTCTCGTAAGACCTTGAAAAGAAAAACAGAGGGCTCAGGTCAGTGCCAGAAGATACAGTATATGGGAGGAGAAGCTTTTTCATTCAACAGTAAAAACTGTTGCTTAATGACCGGACTGCAAAAGCAGCAAAAAGAAATGAGAGAAACCAATGAGGAGCCGATACAGAACTGCCATACCTGAGATAACGTAGAGTTTCTGTTCATTAGGCCCTTTGTTTTTTTGAACCCAGGGTCTCCCTCAGCTATTACATCCATTGTCTTTTTCCCGATGAATTCCAAGGCATCCAGACCTCCACTGATAACACTTTTCCCCTAGGAATCACGTTTGGATACAGAGAGTGATTAAAACTTGCAGAAGACTATACAATTGAAGAAATTGAGTTGGGGGATTTGAATCAGCAATGTTACAGTACACACTCAGAGAAAAGCCACATTGGTCCTTGCCACCCTAAAATTCAACCCTAATCACCACAATGAGAGCAGGACGACAACGTAACAGCCACAACACACTATCATCCAACAGTTTAATATAGTACTCTGGCTACTGCAGTAATCTGATGAGAAATATTTTTTCATTTTGTGAACAAGCTGGTTCTCAGCACATTAAAATATTCAGTTCTCATCCTTCAACCAAAAAACACTAGACCTGTGGGTTTTGGTTGCTGACTCTCATTCAAGCCTTAATAGCAGAAGCAAGCTTTCCATCAGCGGCTTTTTCAGATTCATGGGCAAATTGACAAGACAGCAGATCACAAAAGCACAGTTTCTAAGGGTAATGGGTTCCTTTGAAGTGCATTTCTCATGGTCACAGGAGCAAGCTGATTTCCAAGTAATTTGGGCTAGTTTCACAGAAGTTTTTGAAGAGAATGGATTTCATCTCTAGACAGTTCTGTGCAAATCAGTAGAAATATTCCAGGAGTGAGTCTGACCCAGCATTTACCTGAATACTCTAAAGGAAGGGAGCAGGGATAACAGAGTACAGATGTGACACGCACAAACCACACAGTCCACTTTTTGTTATGCATGTATCAACACTGAGTACAGAACTATCAAAATTCAAGACATCTTACACATTAAATGCCAGTTAGAAGCAAGGCACAGGATAAAGGTTGTCTGAAGGTTGAAACCGTTTCTCACCATTCAGCCCACAAAAGTCAAAATTAAAAAAGTTTCCTCTTACAATGTTTTAGATGAAAGGCAAAAACCCCAACGCTCTCTTAAACGCATTTTCTCTTGCATTCCCAACTCACTCACTGTGCTTTGGACAGCAGTAGAGATGGTTGATAAAACTCCAAGAGCCCCAGCAATAGGAAAGGAACTGCCGTCATCAACCGCATCTGTGCTGCCAGCACCAGGATTCTCGCTTCCTGCATTAGAAGGCAGAAAATTAAGTTCCTTGCTCCCAAAAAAAGATCCTGTCAGCTGCAGAGTGCAGAAAATCAACAAACACCGAGTGTCAGCCAGGAGCAGGGCTAGAATTGGGATTATTTTCCTACCTACTTTTCAGAACCAACAGAAGTAAGCAATAGAGTATTATTTTAGCACAGAGATGTCTACCTCAATATACATGACGCCGAGAAGGTGGTATTATTTTGCAGCTAATTACATTATGAGAAATGTTTTGGTGTTTTTCTTACGCAGTAAAAACTGACCTCTTGTAGCATCTCTGGCCTCTGAAGAGATTTCACTAGGACTGGGGATCCCAAGGGTTGTTTCTGCTTTTTCTATGACATTTGAAATACCTTGACCTAGAGAAGACAGCAGTATTACTTTAACCGTGACATATAACAGAAATCAGAACAGAACAGGATTAGGGCTGCATTATTTTTTTAATTATTATTCTGGATTCCTCCTTTCAAGACAGTTTGCCCACCACTAAAACCTACCACTACCCAGCTTGCTTACCAATATAATGAACTCAGGTTTCATCTCAGCTTTTAAATCAAGCTGTAAACACCAGCTGAATACCGTTTAAAATACAGGCTTAAAATTATGTAAACAACTTAAAAACTTGAAAGTAATTTTGGCTGAGCATATCTCCTTAATCTCACTGTACCTTTCGGTACAAGTTTTCCCTGTTACTTGAACAATTCTCTTGACATTTTTCCAATAATTGCTGCTATAACAGAAATCTCCTTCTCTAGAAACAAGCTCAAAAGCAGTAGCTTGACACATGAAGCATGGTTAAAATATTTATCAAACACCAGAAAGAGCCTTACCTACAGTAGCTACAGTAGCAGAGGCAGTTGACAGAAGAGATTTCCCCCAGCTTCCCCAGTACCCCCATCCTGTCTGAACTGCAGCAGGAGAATCTGAGACCTTTAATGAAGAAAAGCAGAAGAGAGAGATGGAGATATTGTGGTGAGGAGAGGAACACAAGCAGTCTGTGATGTGTAACTTTTGCGCAGCTTTTTCTTTTCAGACAAACAGCAATGTGAATTTTCAGAAAAGGATTGGGGCTTATGCTCAGAAAGCTTCTGTGCTCAAAGTCATGAAACGTGCAGTCACATTATTCAGTGGGCACAGGAACATACCATGAGGCTTTCAGCTGCGGGCTCTTCTGTGGCAGCAGGCTGGCTTGGGGGTTTGAGTTCAGGTCTTTTCCGAGTCATAGGCACAGGCTCAAGCTCTTGCTCTTCAGTGCTGTCAGTGCAGCCAAGTTCCTCTGCTTTCTGTTCATTTTCATCTTTGTAAGAGGTTTCTTCTTTCAGATTTTCACCACTGTCTTTCTCAGACATGACTATGAACATCCATAGAAAGAAAGCAGATAAAATAATCACTTCCTTGTACACTTTGACATTAGTTCAAACGCATCACATTTGTGTTTTAAATAATTAAACACAACTAAGACAGAAATCCCTTCATGTTACCACAGCGCATGAACAGATTAAGTTTTTAAGCAAGTGTGTGCACCAAATTACATCTGCCTGGATGAAATGTCACACTTGAAAGTTTAAAGTCCCATAGAAACATGTGGCTTTAACACCCTCTCCACAGGAAAGAAAAAGGTTGCTAACTCTGAAACACAAATGAAAGGTTCAAAAGGTCCTCAGATAATTACATCCATGACTTGCTTCACACACAAAAAAAAAACCACCAACAAAAAAACAACCACCAAAAAAACCCGAACACAAACCCCAAAACTGATCAGGATGGCTGCTTTGAAGGGTGTCAGATATGAATTGGGAAAGCTGGGCAGGTAGGGAGGCAGCAGCTAGTTCATTTCTGTATTTAGGGCTGAGCTTCACCAGGGCATTAACAGCACCCAGAACGTGAAACACACTCCGGCTGCCACCGCACCCGGCCCCCACATCACACCTCGGGGACGAGGGTGCCCGCGAACAGGCTGCCATGCTGCGGCCTGCTCATGGGGCAGAGGTTCCGTGCCTCCTGGCTTTGCTGGCAGCGCTTCAGCAGCTGTGGGACAGCACGTTGAAGGCAGCAGCAGGCAGGGCCTGGCAGCAGCAGCTGGCAGGGCCAGGCCGGGCCCCCCCCAGCCCCCCGGTCCGTGCTGGCACGAAGCTGCGCTCCCTGAGAGGCCCCCACCGAAGCAGTCAGGGCAGCTGCCCCCGCCACCGCCTTCGGTGGGCTTGCAGCGGAGGAGAGGGGCAGCACTACGGCAAGGGCAGCTCCGGGTGACGGGCTGGGCTCCCCCACGCCCCCGGGCCCCCGCAGCACCCCCGGGCCCAGCCGGCCACGAAGTCATCCCAGAGGGGCCACCACCCTGTGCCCCCAGCCCTGCGGCCTCCCTGCGCCTCTGCTTCCCCGGAGACCCCCAGGGTCTCGTAACCACCATGTGGGGCTGCCTGACACCCAGGGGACCCCCAGGTTCCCTAGAGCTCCCCGCGCCACTCCTGCCCCGTAAGGGGACCCCCAGGTGTCCATAACCCCCCCATAGCAGCGCCTGCCCCATGGGCACCCCCAAGTGCCTCAAAGCCCCCGTGCCCTTGGGACTCCCTGTCCCACAGAAGGCCCCTTCGGCCCCCCCGTACCCCCAGCCCTCCGGAGGCCCGCTCCGTGGCCCCGGTGCCGGCCCCGCCTCACCCGCCAGCCCGGGCCGCCCCTCCAGCTCCGCACACCCCGCGCCGGGCGGACCGGGACCACCGAGGCGAGGCGCAGAGCGGCACCTGCCGGCTGACCCCGGAAGTGCGGCCCAGCCCGGAAGGGCGCGCGGGGAAGCACGTCCGGGCGGCGGGGCCGGCGGCGGCAGAGGTGTGCGGCGGGCCGGGGCGCGGGGCCGCGGGGCGGGCGGGGCGGGGCGGGCTCGGCCACCCTCCTCCCGGGGCGGGCGGCGGGCCGCTGCCTCGCTGCGCGACGCCAGGTTTTACCTGGCGGCGTCCGGAATCGGGGGAAACGGCGCAGCGGCGCGCAGGCCCTCCGCACCCACCCCGCTGCTGAGGGAGAGCTCGGGGGCCTGCGTCGCTGTTTTGGCATGGGAATGGGGGGAGGGGGGCAGGCTTCTGGCGTGACGTCAGGCCCGCGTGACGTCAGGCCCGCGTGACGTCAGGCGACGTGGCCTGGGCTCCCTCGGCTGCAATGGGGAGTGTGTTTCCCCTGTAGAGTTTTATGCCTGATCGTTTTCAGCTGACAGAGGGAAAACGCTTGGGGGTGTGTGCAGTGTCAGGCAGCCGCGGGGCCGCGTCCACGGCGGGACACCGGGTCCTGTGCGGCAGCGAGGTCGACTCTCCTCTCCTGCAGATTTTCTCCTTACGTAGGTTTCTGGCCTGTGGGTGCAGCTGCACCCCCACGGAGCCTTCACGGGTGCCGGCTGAAGGTGAGCCCTCCCTGCGGCCTCCCGCGCTGGGAACCCCGGTAATGGCTCTCATCCAGACCACACCATCTATTTTCATAAACTTCCCGGGAGTTAATGTCTGCAGGTCTCTGCCAAATGCGGTTTCCTGATTGGAAAGAGGGTCATGGGGCCCTCGCAGGATGGTCACGGCGGCCTTATTTCTTAAAGACACCACCCTGCAAGTAGGAGGGACACGTGCTCTGTGCAGAAGTGATCCATTTAGTGTGCATTAGTACCAATTAGCTTGTTGTAACTGCCAAAACAGATTGCCGTGTTGTGTGCCAGAAGTGAGAGGAGTCTGTGGTTTTTCAGGTGTGTCTCGGTTTATTACTTCACATTTCTACAGGTATGAAATGATGTTATAAGCAGTGAATGTAAAACCATATATCCTGCAACCTCTTGGGCCCCAGTTTTGCAGTGCCTTATAAATGTTGTAATTTTAAGTACTATCAGTACTTCCATTGACCTCAGTGGGGCTACTTATAATGCTCTTGAGTTAAACACAAATAGACTTCTTTAGGATAAGAGCCAAAGATGACTCATACAAGCGTATGCCTCACGGATTTTTATCTTTCCACTGCTGTTTGTTGTTACAACTTACGGCTTAATAAAGGTTAAATATGTTGAGCTCAACTTCAGGTTCAGTTGTAAAAAAGCCAGTTTTATTCTGCACATTTCATCTTGCTTGGGCTTAATGCTTTCTTGAGTAATTGTGGTGTTGGCACTGTTCATGCTTTATCCTTTTTGGATCCTTTATCAGTTCCAGCAGCTGTTTTGCATAAGTGTGATAGTTGAAGAATATGAATTTCACAAATCATTTTATTTTTCCCAGCACTCGGCAGTGAGAGACCATTGTCTGCTTAGCAATAATGGCTTTTCCAAAAGTGAAATGTGACAAACAATTCCTAATAAATCAGACCTCGAAGGGTTTAATAGTAAAATTCAATGACCCATCACCAATGTTTTATACATTATGCAAGCTCAGTGCAAATACAGTGGAGAGCATATGCAATTACTGAAGATAATTATCTTATTCTTATGAGGGGAAATGTTGCAGAGTATTTCTTGTGTTAAATAATTGACTGAGGTTCCTAATGTCATTTTAGGAGGAGTGTCACAGACACTTGGAAATCTAACAATTTAAATTTAATAATTCAAAATGACAATAACACAGGCAAAGTACAGGAGGTACTGGAATTATTCTCTAATAAATCTATAAACATTATTAGTTGGTAGGTTATTGGTTTAGATGACTGTAAGTTATTCTGTGTGTTTGATTTGATACTGAAGATGAGGGTTTGTCTTCACTGCAGAGCTATCATCAGCTGTAACCGCATCAGATGCTGTCAAGTCAAGCCCCAGTGCATGCAAAAGCCATTAAGTGCAGTGGCATGTTTAACCGAAGGCAGCTGGGTTGTGGAGGGAAGTGTTCTGAAGATCTGCAACCATAGTGCCTCACTTGCTAGTGCAAGCTGTGACAGACTCTCAAACGGCAGCTCCAGCAATCCAAATGTCAGTGGTCCACCGACTACCAATAACCCTCAGCCTGTCTTTAAGAAGTCTGCACAAAGTTGCCAAAGTAAGCAGGTCAGTTGTCAGCAGCCTTCTGAAGGCTCTGAAACACTCTGAAAATCCTAGGGGTCTAAAAAAGGAAAGTTAAAACCACTCCTTCAAACAGAGAAATAGTTGTTGATCAGCAGCAACCTTAGTATTGGGGTTTTTTCAGACCTGTGCAGTTGATGTGGCTGGGATGCTCTTCACCTGAGGCAGCAAGACTCAGTAACACTTTCCCTGAAATATAACTGGTGGAGAACAGGAAGGAAAGAAGCCTTGGTACCATTTTTAACCATTTAGCTGTGGGAAAGTTGCTTCTTCAGCACAACAGTAGAACCGAGGCTTCAGTGTTGGTCTTCCTGTAAATGAATGGAGAAGAGGCACGGTAGAAAGAGTGGGGCCCAGGAAAAAGAAAAAAAGAAAAAAAAGGGCAGATGAAGGGATTGCTGTTTACAGAGAAACAAGTGGAAGGCCTGTTTTCCAGTTTCTCTTGCAGGATTCAGTGGATGAGTTGGTTAGTCAAGCTTGAAGGAGAGTTGGACACAGCTGTCGTCTTTGCCTTCTTTGTTAAACTGGTTTTGGCAATAGCCGCAACAGAAGTGGGTCGGATAACACATTTCTCATCAGATGTCAGGTCTGGAGTCTGATTTGACCTTCAACAAATAAACTTTAGCTGAAAAAATTCCTAGTCTGGGAAGTGTGTTATCAGCACTTTTTCCCATTCTTGAATATACTCGATTTTTCTCTGCTGAAAAGACAATTAATACAAATAATCTGTATTTATTTATATGACATTGTTTTTCATAAGTGATAGGATTTCTGTCTGCTTTAGGCAATATTAACTAGTCAGTCTGGAAGGATGAGAAGTGTCTGCATTATTTCTTAAGAAACTGTATTCCTTTGTATTGCGATATTTATGAATTCAACTCCACTAGCATTTGCTATTGGTAGAAGAAAAGATGATAAATTTGAAGTCACACAGTCAATGAGATGAAGTGAGATATTCTTTAAGATAACATTTTGGCTTGTGGCTTCTGTACTTCATAAATTGTTTTTTAGGGCTCTGGAGCAGTCTAGATGGAATCATAACTTCAGAGAATGCATATTGGATTAGAAATTTTCTTGAATCAGGCTTCCAGGAAAATTGATTACAGATTTCCTCTTATCAGTGTCATTTCATTGTGTTACAAGTTGGTTTTATTCTGGCTTTTAGAAAAGGAAAATCCTTGTGTGCAGACAATATAAAATTAAAGGCGGTATTGTGATGTCTTAAAAAATCTTTTGTGCACATTAATTTGAAGAGTATGGATTCTGTCCCTAGGCAAAACAATTTTTCTAATCGCTCTGAAGTATGGGGCAGCATTTGGGTAGGGAAGATGATAAGCAAGATATGACTGCTGAGATGTAGCAGCATAAAATAAAAGATTTTAAACAGGATCTTGCTTAAAACAAGCAAGAAAGAAGGAGGCAGAGTTAGAAAATACAGCATCAGCAGCAAGAGAGACTGCAAAAAAGGAAGTATGTTTAGACATCGGTATCCCGATATTCCGAAAGGGGCTTCCTCTCTGTGGCTGTAGATAACTGCCAAGAGAGTTTTTCCCAACACAAGAAATTATAAGCATATTATGTAGTATTCAGACATCTGACGCTGAGTGTGCCTCTACAATCAAGTAAGTAGATGTATAAATACTAAAAATCAGGGGAGTATGTGCACTTTGGTTTTGCTCTAGGTGCTAAATGAAAGACTGGCTTTAGAAAACCAGGGCTTAAAAGCACTTTGATATTGGTGGAGAGGGAGGCAGAAATTATATCCTCTTTCTTGCTTTTCTTCCTCTATTAAGAAAACACTTTTTCTCTGTTAACAAATGTAAAATCCACTTTCTGACCCTAAAGATAGTTACGCGTTGCAAGTAGTCTGAACAATTTGTTCTTTTTTTAAACATTTTTCTCCTTAATGATTATTATTCCTGAGATTATTTATTTGGATGGGAAGATGAACGTTTAGAGGACTGAAGGGTGTGCTAATGCCTTCTTACCCTCATTTCATTACTGTTTTATGAGCAGAGCTCTGATTTGGAACCTCTCAGCTGACAGTTTATATTATGCTAATCGAAATCTGTTTACTGGAAATGAAACTTGAATATGCCATAAGCCTGCTATCATTAATAAACTTAAATTTTTTTTTTTTTTTTTTTTTTTGTTTCAGTTGGATTTCCAGTTTCCACTTCTAATATTGATGGTCTTGAAAGTGCATTTGGATCCAGGACATTTTCTATCATTGAACAAATCAAGAGCCTCCTCTCCTATCTCAGAGCAATACAGCTTAATATCATATGACCTCATTTCTCCATATTACATGAAAAAAGAATTATCTGTAGCTTTCCATGAAGCTCAGCTATTGCCTGTTAATTTTGACTGTTAGTACTGATTTTTCAATTGGATTTACACTGAAAAATGTAGCTTTTAACAGGACAGTTGCTTTTGGGTCTTTCAATGCATCACTTCATACAGTGTCTCAAGCTTTAGTAAGTTCTCCAGCACACCATGATATCATAGCCAAAGAAGGGACCAGTATTTTAATTGAATGTAAACTGAACATCAGCCAGTATGAATATATTCTTTGGTATAACTCCAGAGGACACCTGCTTGAACAGAAGGATGAAGGTGAGCTTTCCAGCTGTTTCCTATCCTTCAGGACTCTCCTTTTACACAGTAACTGAAACCTTCGGGAGTTTATTATTATTTTCTCTTCCTATCCTCCATTTACAGTTGGGACATAAGGAGAGGGCAAGACAAAGCCCTTTGCCCTCTGGCATGTTGTACGTGAATTATACCTGAGTTGCTCTGTCCTAGCCCGTTCATGCTGCGGTAGTGCCCCACGGAATCATTTCCTTAAGAGTCATCACAGCATTCAATACAGAATAAATGAGTCTTCATCCTACCAAATACTAACATGTTTTTATTTATTATTTTTGCTCTGGTTTATATTGTATTTTTCCAAACACATGAATTAAACACAGTTCTCCACAACTTGTGACCTTTTCCAGCTGGCAATCAGCGCTTTAATTTTGTTACAGGATTTTTTTAAGCATGGGGTGACTTATTACATTTATTTTCTGGTTTATGCGCCAGTGAGACAGTGGAAACTAACGCAATTTGTGATGGCCGATGATGAAATACATGCTATTTAACCCTTTTGTATAGGGGGAGAATATTTTTTCCTAGCCATTGGCTCTAATAGTTCTGTCCCTGTAGTTTTTAATTTTCAAAAAATAATGTCTTTTAGAGATACATGTGGTTTTCTCTACTCTATTAGTATTAATGAAGGTCATCGAACTAATTGATAGGATCTTCTCGGAGGCCATCTTTCTGGCCTGCAGTATTCAGTAACCTCTTTGTAGTTATAATGCCATCTGGAGATTAGTTCAAAGTAGAGTAATTAGAAGAATGAGTTATGAAAACAGTTTTCCCCCTAAGTTATTAATGCATAGGAAATACTGTATAAAGCTAGCTTCTTTATTGATTTCTTTTTACGTGGGTTTTGTATATCAGCACTGCATGCTCAGCAGAAAACTGTCTCAGGAAAATCCTGGGTTCTTTTGCCAGCCGAGCCATTTACAGACTGATCTTTTCCATGGGTCACTTGACTTTTGACTCTGAACATATGGAAAATTAGGCTTTATAGAGGACAGTCTTTCAAGATAGCATTACACAGTTGGTGAGGAGCACTAGTTAAGAATTAGGTTCCCTGTCAGAAAGAGCTAGCAGTCCAAAAGCACACAAGAAAGTGCAGAGAGAAAGGAGAAAAAGCACAGTAGCAAGCCTGCAGAATAATTTACCATTAAGCAGAAGGATTGGTAACTGGATTATGGTGCTCTGTATCACAAGCATGAAAAGGAAATTTCCATCCTTGGTGTTCTGTTTGTATTATGCTAGAAATGGACTGCTTACTTCCCAGTTCTGTCTCCTGTTGATGGAGCAAACAGTGCATGTCTAGTTTACGTAGTGTTTCTTGTTTCATTAGCTCAGTTTTTTTCTTTTGAATCTCCAGGTGGCCGGTGGAGGATTGCTGATAATTCCCTTAACATCACAAAGGTCAACTTTGCTGATCGGGGGCGATACACGTGTGCAGGTGTTAATCGTAATGACACCTTGTATTACACAGTCACCCTGAGGGTTACCTTCACCTCAGGAGACATGAGTATCTACTATATGATTGTGTGCCTCGTTGCCTTTGCTATAACCCTCATTCTGAACATAACCCGTCTGTGCATGATGAGCAGTCACCTCCGCAAAACCGAGAAGGCTATCAATGAGTTCTTCAGGACGGAAGGGGCTGAGAAGCTTCAGAAGGCTTTTGAGATAGCCAAGCGTATCCCTATCATTACATCTGCCAAAACACTAGAGCTGGCCAAAGTCACTCAGTTTAAGACCATGGAGTTTGCTCGGTACATTGAAGAGCTTGCCAGAAGCATTCCCCTTCCACCTCTGATCCTTAACTGCAGGGCGTTCATGGAGGAGATCTTTGAGGCCGTGCGAGTTGACGATCCCGATGAAGTTGGTGAGGAGGAAAAACAGACCCAAGCCTGTGGTACCCAAGCTGCAATATACCCCGTCAACCCAGAGATCAAGCGCAGCGATTCACCAGCCGGGGATTCAGACGATGGGTCCATGAATGAGCAAGGTCAAGAGATAGCCGTTCAGGTGTCCATTCACCCACAGTCAGAAGTGCAGAGCATTGACACTGTTTCTCACGACAGCTGCCAGTTTGCGCCTTCTGAGGAGGGCACCTGCTGAGGCCAGTAATACGCTGCTGTGGAGAGAGCACAGGTGACCCTGGGATGCTGCCATAAGCGGTCCACAAACAAGCTGCCTCAGTACCATATGCACAAGAGTTTTCCAAATCGTAAGGTGCCAGAACTGCTACTGAAATCTGTATTTTCTGTCAGTGTTGAGCTAACAATTTCAAGTCTGTTAGAGGAGGCCATTTGGAATATTGTGCAGTGGCTTTTCTTTTTAAAGCAAGCTTACTATACTTAAAATATTTACAAAACAGGAATTCTTTGCCCTTGGCTCCTTGGTAGCTTCTAATACTTTTGGTCTGTATTAGAAGTGGCCAAGCTGAGCAGTACAACTTGCAATAAAATCTTTTCCTTTGTGAACCCTTTTCTTCCTTCACAAAGTGGAGCTGGAATTCCTTTGAGTCAGTGTTGTCCTGATGAATTTTGTGTGCTCTTTTTGAATTGCCTTTTGCTGTGTGTAGCCCATCAGAACCATGGTGAGCTTGTACAAATCTGTTTTGTGTCGTGTGCTTCTGTGTTGCTATCAAAATGTACTGTACTTAGAAAAAGAATAGTACCACGATCTGCTGCTGGATTAAACAAATTGTAGTTTCAAAGCAGCTTAGAGAAGAACCAGGGGGTCTCAGTTTTCGGTGCGTCTGCAGCAAACTTGTGCAGCATACTCTAGCGTGTGGAGGGCAAATTATTACGAAGCTTGTTGCTTAAACTTGGTGCTGATTGCCAAAGCGCCTTACAGAATGGAGCAGTAACAGCACTGCCAGCATTGTCTGTCTTCTGACTTTGCTGATTTCACTCACTAGAAAATCCAAAGTTTTATATTGTGTTTGACATTGTTGTGAGAAAAGAGTGACAGTAATTACGTTGTGGCATAATTTAAAAATGAATTAATCTACAGATCAGGTGTCTCAATTCTTTCTGAACAGCATTATAATAAAGGTAGTAAGAAGTAGCGATGCTCACATTGCTCTGGGTAGCACTTTCAGAAAGCAGTGGAAGAAGCTGGTTAGCAGAGGGGGCTGGCTGAGCTATTTGCCAGCCACTGTTTGCAAGAGTGGAGTAACTCACTGAACATTCCCTGGCTAATCCACTGAAGAGGGGTAGCAGAGAGAGCGAGTGGTGCGGGTGTTGACATGTACACACATAAGTCCTTCACCAAGGATCTCCCACATGGCGTCCTCAGCTGTAGAGATCCAGCCTCCAGGAATCGGAGTGCAGACAAGAATCTAGTTTCTTCTTTCACTCTTTGGTGCTGATTTTTTTTCTCCTTAACGTTTGTAAGTTGTATCACTTAAATAGCATTTTATATCCTGTTGAGATTTAGTAGATGTAAGGCTTGTAAGCACTCCACAAATTAATTTCTTACAACTACTGGAAGCATATTGCCATATAATTTTAACAACTTGGCAACAGGAGCACCATTTAATTTCCCACAACTCTTTTTCCTTTCCTTATTATTACAGAAATGTCAGTTGAACAAGTGATTCTGGATGGCTGCTCAGGATTCTTAAGAGGATTTGACATTACATTTACATGAGTAGGGATAGAAAACAAGCAGGCACAGTGGTAATAACAGGGTGGGGTCGTCTGTTGTAATGCATGCTCGTAACAAAGGATCTGAACAAATTATATTTATCGTATCATATCAGAGACGGGGAAACTAAAGCATCTATTACCATTTTAAACTGCCTTCTGGGGAAAGTTCTGCAGTCAGCTACCAGTAAATGCACCCTAGTTGGCTTTGGTGTGTCGGCTAAGAGTGATATTTGTCAGGAAGGAAGAAGATTGCTAGCCTTGGTTATAGTAGCATTCCCACCAGCTTGGTACCATTTCCAAGACCGTAGCAAATTTTAACTGCTTCAGGGGAATAAAGTCTTCTGTAGACACAGGAGCTACTGCCCTCAACAGTAACTTCTTTTTTGTTTCCATAGTTTGATGGCACTTTATGTCCAGGTGAAAAGTTTGTATAGTTTTGTGTTACCTGTCTGCTTTCTTCAAGTTTTTAGAGGTGATCAGTGTTGAAAGATACTCTTGTAGATAAACACCTAGTTCTCTTAGAAGCCCCGCTAAGATGCTGCTGGCTTCACTTCTGTACTACAGCCAGCTCTGCAGGTTTGTTGCATATGCATGAGTGGAGATTTGGGGGTTTGCACCCTTTTGGATGTCCTGGTTGAAAGAGGTGAAGGCTACAAGACAGAATGATCTGATTTAATCTTTGTGCCACAGGCCATCAGGAATGTACCTGCACCTGCCTTTTTTCCCCGTAAACAGCTCTCCTTGCTTCTGTGAAACTACTGCATTATATGCAGCAGTAGCATCTTGGACATTTTGCCCCTGACTACACACACAATGTGGAGATGCAGCCACAAAATCAAAGTTCCATTTAGTTGCTTCCTAAGAAGCAGTTACGCAATCGTGATTGAGAGATGGCTCATCAGAAGTGGCAGCTTACAGGCAGCAGAGTGACAGTAGGGGTGTGTCAGGTGGGTGTTAGGAGAGCAGTTTCTAGATGAATTCAATCTGTTCTTTGATTTTTATACTTTATTTACATAGCTCCAAGTCCTTACTAAGCACAGTTACTCGGTGTCTTCGTGTGTACTGTTGCTGGTGGAAAGCATGATCATGCGTAAAGGTCCTCAGAAATGCGGTGGCAATGTCAATTGCTGGATAGTAAAGCTAAGAGTTTTCCTGAGTTATTACAGTATTTTGTTTACTAAATTAATTTCATTCCCGGGAAGGAGGCTGTTTTGTAAGGATTTCAGTAAATCGGGAGTACTTATTAAATGTAGAAACAGATCCTACTCCCACTGAATTAAATTAGAGCAGATTTGAAGCTCAAGTGTATTTTACAAACAATATTACAGGATTATTATGCATCTGAAAGCAAGGATGATGGTGACGTTATACAGTAAATGTAATTTCCAGAGAATGAAACTTACACTCGTTTCCAAACTTGTAGAACTATTCTTGTTATCCTGAGTAGATGTGTGCACTAAAATTTGTTTGATGCATCTAATTGAACATTAACTTTGAAAGATTATGTAAACATCTGTGTTTCTCTCTTAACCTTTTTGTAGGACAAGGAGAGTCTACAGTGGTTTCCTTGCTTTAAACTAAATTTCTTGACAATCACAAGGCTATTTTATCTCTTCTTTGTGACTTATTTTTATTTTAAATAAAGGAATAATGTTAAATCTATTTGTTACCCAAGAGTATCTAAAACTAACTTTGTAGTGGTTATTTGTATTACCTGGATTGTAATGTAACTGTTTAATGTAGCCACGTAGGATTTCATACTTTCGTAAAATGAATTGGTAGATTTGCAAAATAAATTGAAAACAAAAGCCTGATTTTGTTAGAGTTTTCTTCTTTATCAGTAAAGGGTGCCGAGTGCCTGTCTATCCGAGGTTAAACAGCAGCTCTGTTCTACTAAGCGTGGTGTTAGCCAGCCTGACAAAGGTTGCTGGGGTGTTCAGTCATCTGATAGACTGTTCCCGCTGTGACATCTTTGGGTCTCATTTTTTTCTGTCTCAAAGACCCCAGCAGCATCTGTAATAATTGTTACCAGCTGCATAAACAAATGGTTACAGACCTGAAATGGTTTCAGGAGGGCCCATGCGTTCTCCTTGATTTTACTTTTGCAAGCGAAAAGGGCGACTGTGAAGTGCAGTGACCTGCCACAAACCTGTATTTTCTGTTCTTACGTTTTCACAGGATTGTACTATTCTATATTATAATCACATCTCTTTTTTTCTTTTTTTTCTTTTTCTTTTTTTTTAATTCTCCTGAAAACCCAGTCTATTTGGACAGAATTTACCTCCTAAAAGGCAACAGAGCATGAGTGGGGAGCATCAGAAGTCTTTGAGTGACAAGTCTGTGTTGCTGTTTTTCTAGTGAGTTGCTGAAATTACATAAATTCCCCCTCCTGGGCCAAGGGAGGCATGTGGGCTGCTCTCACTCTGCATCCCTAGAACCAGAGGAGATATAGGTCTGGCTTTACCTTTGCTCTTTGCTAGCCAGCAGTTTATTAAATTACACAGGGACTAACATCCCCTGGAGTGCTGCGCTGACCATACTGACAGTGGGAGGCTGGGGTCTGTCCCACCTCGTTGGGGTGACCAGGCTTGGGTTCCTGCTCCCTTTGCAATCAATTCAGAGTATTAAACTCGGCCAGGGGATGATCCCAAGCCCCTAAGCCAGGTGCTTACTTACCACTACTGGTTACCCCAGGGAGCCAGCCTTATTTCCCATGTGAGTGTCTGATTCTGCATGAAAATAGATGTCTTCTGTATGGGCATGTCCTGCAGCTCTGGATGCCAGCCTGGAGCACAGAGTAAATGTGCCCCTAGTTAAGTGTAAACTGCAGTCCCCCCCACGCCAAACACCAAAAATCTAGCTTGCTGAGAAACCCTCTACAATATAGTCAGTGGGGTTGTGCAATGGGGAATGAGAGCGGGCTTCACCCACATCGTTTTCAATCTCTGGTCGCCAGTCTCTGCACAAGCCAGATAGTAGAATTAAAGCTGAATCTTGGGGTTTTCCCGTGAGAATCAGCTGCTTAAAGGAAGAATTATTGGACCCATACTCCTCAGGCTAGGTCAATGTTCAGTCAGCATCTGCTTTCTACCTCCCTGTTACGAGACGTGCATGAATGGTAACAGGTAAGTTTGTTAAAGCTCCTGTAACCTGACTCCGTGATCCTGTCCACAGTGAGCAAATTAATCTGCATGAATGTAAAGCGCTTTTCCATTTGGATAACAACAGATCATTGAAAAGGGAGCTGCATTAAGGATGATTTACTTTAGTTTTGGGTGTGCTCCTTAAAAAATACATTTTTTCTCAGTGTTGCAGCACTCTTCGTCTTGTGAGTCAAGTCTGCTGGAGACATGCAGTGGAGACACGACCATGTCATTCAACTTGGGCAAGTTACAGCTTTATCGACTTCCCTTCAGCCAGGTCATTTCACACCAGCTGGGTCTCTCTCCTCTTCATTTTTTTAATTGTATAGCAGCTCATTCAGATGTCTCCAAATGCTGCCAGCTTTTTTGCATGTGGAAGGGAGAAAACACCATCAATCAAAAAAAAAATAAAAATGTTTTGCCAGACGCTCAAATATCAAAAAAGCCCAAAAAGCTGGAAAGTTGTGCTTTATCCCTGGTAAGACAGTGCCTATTCTTTGGTCATGCCTGGCTGCCAGTGATCATAATAATACCGAGCAATTAGGCCTTTCATTTTCGTTAGGCTAATTAATTGTTTGCACAGTGCCCTGAATATGGAATAATTTTCCTTTGGAAAGAATAAAAGGATTAGAATGGCTTCATCCCAAGATGCTCAGAACGTATTTTATTTATTTTATGGGAGAAAAATTCTCTTGCGCCCCAAATGCAAACCATATACTTGAGTGTTAATGCCTGCGCTGGGACGTTTACATCAGCAGAGATGCACACAGATTATACATATGTCCATCCATCTGCCTCCACGCTCCATATGGTATCCGGGGTTTCTGCTGCATGTTAATGAATCCACAAAGAGGCTGGAGTCGTCGTCGCGTGTGTGCTGCCGGGTTTGTATGTCAGCCGTTGTCAGATGCTGGGAGAGTGATGAACACATCCCCTCGGAGATCAGCTGTCCGTGGCACAGGCGTGTGCCAGAGGCAGCACCGCTGTAATTACGAGCGCTGTATTGTGATAGTGCTCGGAGGGCAGAGCACTGGGGTGTAGAAATGTACTGGAGACTGCCTCAGGAGGTTTGTGCTCTTAAATACATCAAAGGTAAATGAAACCTGGGCTGGGATTCCATGAAGAAGGGTGCCCACTGCATACAGTATTGCGGGGAGTGTCGGTAGCTCTTTTTTATGTTTGTCCTATCCAGTGCCTCTTTGTGCTACCATGTTGTTAAATACGTATTTCATACTCAGTCGTTCCAAGTGTAAAACAAGCCTGCAGAAAGCCACTTCAGGGGAAAGCGAGGGCACGGATTCAGCTTCAAGTTTAAGGGAGAGGCTGCCATCACACAGACTTCCAGTAGAGTGGTTGGAGATAGCTAGCTGGAGTTGCCCTTGCCTTTCTTCCTCTCCGCTTCTGGTATAAGACCTGTTATGGCCAAGACTTGAAAGTGAAAATTGTGTCACATGCTACTTTCTCTTCCTTTTAAGATCAGGTCACTGAGAACAGCCCTGGGTTCGAAGGGAGCGTGAGGGGCCACCCAGGACAGTCTCTCAGCTACAGACATTTCTCCCGTCTTAGAAACAGCCACTGGCAGAGATGTCGCATCTCCCGAGCAATCTGTTCCCCTGCTAAACTACCCCGACTACTGGAAAGATTTCTCCAATACCTGCCCCCAAGCATCTCTAGATCCATCACCCATCTCATCCTATCCGTGCCTGCTGCTGCTGCATCTGCAGCCCAGACCAGGGCCACCCCAAACACAGGAGAGGAATGGGAGCGGGACACAAAGCAGGGACCGCAGTCGGGTCTATGTGCCTGCTGTGTGAAGATGTCATTCTGTGTTCAGGCTCAGCCTGCAGAATGCAATTGGAAGGCAAACTCCTTTTGTTTATTTAATGTCTGGATGTTTGAATGTTGCTTCTTGAGCTTTGGACCTTCTTGCTGTCTGACTATGCTAGGTCACACAGATGTCCCTGACATCAGTGCTGGCAGCCAACAGTCCCTGCCCCTGTTCACGTCAAACGAGTAAATCCAGTATTTAGGGTGCACATTCTTGTGATAGCTTTGTACATATATGTGGTAGGGGATGGAAAGCAGCAACTGCAAAGAACATGTCCCCCCATTATCTCAAGAGCTTTTCAGCATTTCACTTGCTTTCCTTCCTTGGTGCCTTCTTTTCACTTTGCTTCACAGTAAATATTCTGAGCATCTTGCCTGGTCAATGGGAGAGTCCCAAGTTTTCATTTTTCTCTTTTTTTTTCTTTTGTGAGTTTTTTTTTTCAAGCTTAACTCTCCTAAATAATGACTAGGGAGGAAGACAATGAACCAGAACAGACATGAAGGAGTTTGGACAACTGTCCTAAATTAGAGGATGGGTTTGCTTTGGAAATCCTATATGAATCACACTCTGTTATAGAGTTGGCTTTAACAGCAAATCTCTTGCAGCAGGGTGTCACTTCACTTCTATACATTACTTGAAATGCTTTACTAATTTGATGACCTCGTGGGCTCTCAGAAAAAGCCATTTATCTGTGTTTTGAGGAAAGAGCTCCTCTGAGCTAAAGGGACTGTTTTGTTGCTCAGATTTATTGCTTGGCTGACTTAATTCACCATTCAAACATGCTGATTTTTAGCTGCTGGGCAGTGGCCCTTTCAATGTTAAAACTAATTAACTGCTAGAACTCTTCTTAGTAAGGCTGTTTCCTTACTGTTTGTTTGGTTTTTTAATCCACAGAAATAAAGCAAACACGATCCTTGAATCACAGGTTGTGTGGATACGGTATCAGTGCAGACACAGCACCGTGTTGAATGACTTTGTGGTACAAAGGAAGCAAGGCTGCCGGCTGTCCCCGCTGTCGACGTGACACTGTACAAAGGTAAGATGAGAAAAGAGACAACATACAAAGACAGAAGAAAGGAGAGATGCCAGCATCACCACAAAGTGAGAGCTCCAAGAACAGCAAGAGAGGTCTCCAATACACAGCTAGCGACCCACAGCCACCAAAGATCTGAGCTATGGACCTTGCTGACAGGTCAAGGTCAATGGCGATGCAGCTGGGGGGTCCTTGCACCTCCTTCCCCTTCCTTCAGCCCTGCCACTGCTGTTGCAGCTTGCACTTCTGGAAGGACCGTGTGCTTCGTAGCTTGCATAGATCAGAAGGCTGTGGTGCCTGCTGTCAGGACCTTGTCAAAACCTTGCGTGGGAGGAGAAGGAATGGAAAGGGGGGTCGCTGGCTGTCAGGATGCCTCCGGCTGCAGGAAGTTAAGCTACTGGTTGTTATCTCATCAGGGAATTCTGCTCATCAAAATATTTTCTGGGAAAAGTTTATAACACCTGTGGTATTTCATGGTGATGTCTGAAGAAGGCATAAACAGGTGTAGAAGCTCAAGTGCAAGATAAATTCAGTTGTCTGTTGCACTCCTCCCTCCAGTGCTTTTGTAAAGCGCTGCTGCCCTGCTCCTTGCTCCAAGTCCATAGGTGCGAATGAAGTATAAATCACAGCTGTTAACTGAAAGCAGGGAATCCCTCACTGGCTCCAGCGAGCTCCCCATCTGTCTTTGCTCCTGACAGTTTGATTGCCTTTATCATCATCTTTAAATTCAGAGCTGCAAATACCATTAGTGGTCATAAAGAACGGCAATTCTTCCTGACGTGCCTCAACTACAGTGTCCTTCTCGAGTGGCAGCAAGGAGCACAGGCCAGCCATCTTTCTCCTATGAATTTGGGCTGGGAATCTCAGCCCCGGCTGTCAGTTCACCTCCATCTGATTGTCTGCTTCCTTCCATTTCATTTCAGGTGTCTCCAGGATTTCCAGCCTTCTTCTGAAGCTTCGTGGTCTAGTTGCTCATCCCTGGAGCACAGGAGTATAGAGGAGCATCCCTGGGCGTGTGATCAAGGAAATCTGATGTCACTCGAGTTGCTCTGAACAAAGGGGAAAGTGCAGGGGACCAGCTGTGTCGAGGGGAGAAGGGACCTCTGCTTCCCATGGATGCTGGTGGAGCTCACCTGGCCTTGGCCAGCTGCAGGGGAGCTCCAAAAGCATCATGAGGGTTTTTGTCTGGTAGTTCTCTAGGCAAAGCAAGAAGACAGTTGGTGAAAGTTTGTCATGGAGGGGGCTTGAATAAGGGAAAACACGAATTTGTGGTTGCAAGAGTCAAAAATAGTGTCTTGGGATATGTTGCGGTGATCAGCTGCCCCATCTTTTAGCTCTCAGCCAGAGCATTCCCTGGCCTGGAAAGGTCACCTCAGCGGCAGGACAGGACACAGAGTGTGAGGGGGACAGTGCTGAGGGCTGACCGTGACCCCGGAGATGTGCCAGGGGCCAATGGGGCAGACCAGTTCTCTTCAGTCCCTGACATTTCTCTGTGCACCCGTGAAGCCATCCCTGGAAAGAAGCACATATGGGGTCCACAGGTCTCATCATTTGCCGGCCATCCCTGCTGAACTCTCCTTGCCTGTGCGCACCCACGCTTTGCTTCCCATCAAACTGTCCTTGAAGCGACGCAGCAATGTGCCAGGTGTAGCTCTGCTGCCGCTCTCATCTCGGCAGCCCAAGGCTTTCCATTTGTTTAGCTGAAAGGGAGCCTGGGTCAAGGTTTTTACATGCCAAGCTGAATCGGAACAGAGAACACACAAGTGAGCTCAGAGCCAGGACCTGGGCTGGCAGCAGCCCTGGCAGGAGGGGCAGTACCAAGCTGGGGACCAGGGCAACATAGACAAAGGACGGGGGTGCTGCTGGGGGATGGGATGGGATGGGATGGGATGGGGTGGGATGGGATGGGATGGGATGGGATGGGATGGGATGGGATGGGATGGGATGGGAAGCTGTGGGGTCCCTCTCGTGCAGCCCCAGCTGGCTGTTGAGTGGCGGGGACACATCACGGTCAGGCAGCAGTCCCCAGGGCAGAGCTGGGAAGGAGCTCCTCGCCTGGAGCCCCACACAAGCCCTGAGGCGTCTCGGGTACCGCTAGAGGCAGCTCTTGTTTTGAGCATGGAGAAAGCAGCCGGGTGCTCACAGGCACCGGGCTGCAGCCCAGGGGCTGTGCTGCAGGCAGGAGGGACAGGGCTGCTCCCGCCTGCCCTGAGACACGGCCCTTCCTCCACCAAGGACCTACAGCCCCTTGCAACAACCCACCCGGGCTCTGACAGCCCGATCGGCAGCAGCTTTTCTCCATGGTGGCAAATACAGCGTGTTAAAGCCTGGGTGGGCAAGGGGAGCCCCAGCATCGTGCCAGCCAACCTGAACTGAGGCAAGGAGGGCTTGTAGGGGACATGAGAGGCTCAGGGGGCTGAAACTGGCACCTGGGAGCAGCAATATCCAAGGGAGAAGGCTGGAGTGAGAGCTGTGTGCCCCCCCTCCCTGTTCTGCCCGCACCAAGAGCGATTCCCTGCCACTGGCATCCTGCGGCAGGAGGGCGGGAGATAAAAGCCGACAGGGAATGGATTTGGTTTGTCCTTCTTTCTTTGTAGATTAACAGATCCAGTTCTGACTGAGGGATTTAGTGATTACAGCAACTTAATTGCATGGGGGAAGCATTTTCTAGCAATTACTTCTGTGTCCGTCTTGGCTGGCGGGGTGCTTCTCTTCACACCATGAGCAGCAGGGACAGCGCTAGCATGGCACCTGCCACAGCGTTCGGGGGTGCAGCCGGCCCCCGAGAGGGCAGCCGCAGCCTGGGTGGCACACACAGCTCCAGCCAGGCCTCCAGGACAAGCCCTGCCAGATGGATGCTGCCTGCGGTTGTGCTCCTGCCTGCTCCGTGCCTTGGGGAGCCCTGGGGAGGCTGGAGCCACTCGCCCACCCTCCACTTGGCGCAGGCAGCACGGGCAGTGCAGGCAGCCAGGCAAGTCCTCGGTGACCGAGAAGGTCCTCAGCAGCCGCCCGCCCCTCTCTGCAGCACCAGGGTTCTCCCTGGGTGATCTCCAGCGTTGCTCTTTTCATCTCAGTGCAGCCAGAGAAGAGGCTTATGGTCGCCTTAAAGGAATAAACGATGCATAAAAATATTTGATCAATTAAGCTGAATGATTTGGCAAGCGCAGGCTCCCGCTGTACCCATCCTCCTCACAATTGCCTCATTATCCAGCCCTAAATCAAGCTGTCACAGTTTTTTTTGGCTTGGGGGGGGGGGGGGGGAGAGGGAGGGAGGAAAGGAGGGAGCTGAGTTCCAGCCTTCACCTCCAAAACAGAAAAACCTCTCCCCAAGCAGGGAGTGGGGCAGTGAGTCACCGAGAGCATCCCTCTGCCCGCCTTCCCCCGCCACCCCCTCACACCTTGCTCGCTATCTGCCTGCGCTGCTCCTCATTAATTTGATTGCAGAGGGGGGAGCGGAGACGTGATGGCAGCGCTGCGTTAGCCAGCACGGGCTGGTGCAAGGCTGCGGGGCTCCGCACCACCTCTGCCTGGGACTGGGGGTGCCTTCTGGTGCTGTCCCCAAAGATGCTGTCTCCGTCACTCACTGCTGTCCAGGAATCATCCCAGAAAGGGGACATGTCTCATCAGCAGGGCAGGAAGGTCTGGAGGTGACCCAGGGAGGGGGTCTCCACTCTTCTCGGGTGCCAAAATGAAGAGGGCTCAGACCCTATTTGCTCCTGTCCATGCCATGTGCGACAAGTGTCTGGAGAGCCTCCTCCTGCCTTAGCTGGGACAGGGGGTCCCTGGAGCCCTGCACAATGGGCACACCTGCACTGTAGTATCAGATCAGCCTCTTTTCACGAGGAAACCATGAGGAGATTGCACCAAGAGGCTCTTGATACAAGTAGGTCTTCAGAGGACTCTGCGTGCATGAGCCCCAGACACCAGACATGGAGTCTATCACTGTTTATTAGCCAAGGGAGAAGGAAAAACATCTCTCTGGGAGCCTCAGTGTTTCACAGGCCCTGGAGAAAGCACCCGAGGACCTGTTTCTTGCATCCTCAGGACAATGGATCATCCCTTGCCTTGCATGCAGGGAATCCCTTCTCAGGAAGGGTCCCCCTCCCCCTCTGCCCTCTCTCAGTTGCAGCCTGGATGCTGTGCCAGACCTGTCTGACTCTGCCAGAAGAATCTGGAGGTGACCCATTGATTCACTCCACTGGGTGGGTGGGTGAAACAGCTGCAAACTCATCTGTTCATGGGAGCAGAGCCAGGCAGCCAGAGCATCCCCGTGACACGGGCCTCCCTGCAGCAGAGACAGCCCAAACCAGACCTTCCACACAAGAAAACCTTCAAAGAAAAAAAGATGGGACCATGCAGTATAAACTGCATACAAAACTGCTGTTAGCCAAATGTGTTGTTTTCTCCTGCTGGCACCACCCCAGCGGGCAGGGCAGGGCAGGGCAGGGATGCCGGCTCTGGTGGGCAGGCTGGGACCTTGCTGGTCCCCAGCACCCGCTATGCTGTTGGGGCCGCCGGCAGATCAGCTCGGCACTGGGTCGCTGATGCCCGAGTGACAGCTTGCATGGGTGGCATGTTCGATCCACACTGTTTAGTTTCCATGCCTTTTTTAACACTGTCAAAACATGAGACGCTCCCGCTGCTTTCACAGCCTTGCTAATTGGCTGCAAAGAGCAGATTTCTGTTCAAATTGCAGCTACTTTTGAACTTTGGACTTGCTTTTAAAATCCAATTCCTACAAGGTTTTTCTGCCCTCCTCCCCTTCCAAGCCCGACTCTGCTCCAGCTTGCAGAGCTGTGAAGCAGCACAAGCAGCAACGCACTCCCACAGGTCACACACCCTGCAGTGATCCTGCAAGGGCTTTTTTGCTCCTTTTGCTGGTCGCCCCGGACTTCCCCAGCCTCTGGGACCTCTGGATATAGAGGACTAAAGAGCCCATGCCAACCCATCACCTGGAGCCCGCGAGCAAGACCCTCTCCAGGAAGCATCTCTTCAGCTGAACCTCCAGCAGATGTTGTGGTGTCTCCAGCCTTTCCCACTCCATCCTTGTTGTACTCCCTTCTCCCTACTCCAGTGACTGTTCTTTCCCGCTGACAAGTCTCTTTGATAGCATAGGTGCAGGATAGCACCATGCTTTGGGTGCTGAGTGCAGCACCTGCATGAGCCACAGGAAACACTGCTCTCCTCCCTGTCCTCCACCCATGTCCCAGCTCAGTCACCTCTGCAACTCAGACTTTTTCAGCCTGTTTTCCAGCTCTGCCGAAGCTGGTAACCGTTTGAGCAGGGCTGGAGCCTTCCTGACAGCACACACCTGGCAGGCTCTGGTTTTCCTTAGGTAAGGCCAAATGGGAGCTCTGGAGAAGCTCAGCTGAATCCAGCGGCAGCCAGAGAAGGGCTGGTGAGCTGGGACATCTCCAGGCTCCAACTGTGATCTCCTCCAGGGAGACTGGGAAAATGAGATTATGAGACTGGCCTATGCCCTTGGCAGAAGCGGTGCAAGGAGGAATGGGGGAACTGGACAAAACCCCCTGACCCCTCTCTGGTCATCTCTGAGTCTGCACTGATGAAAACCCGAGCGATGTCCAGGTGTGCAGTGCCAGGAGGGCGAGCCCACGGGGATGGCGCTTGCACTAACACACACGTGCACAGCCGAAGCGCTTGCCACGACCCTGTGGCTCAGGAAATCAGCCTGAGACTGGCAAGGAGCTACTTGCCAGAGCAGAGAAAGTTCATCTCCAGCACATCCTTCGCTCAACAGATGTGTTTCAGGTCCTGCTAAGCTGTAGAGAGACTGGACAAGAGTTCTTGATGAATGCAGATGGGCTCAGCTCCATCAGCCATCATTAACGAGCCAAAATGCATCGTGAGCCACAGAACCAGCCTGCTGCTGGGCAGGAGGCATGGCCGGAGGCAGCCACAGCCTGAGCCAGCACTGGGGGCTGCTGGGCACTGGGGAGAAGCTGGACCTGCATGAGAAATCATAGCGAAGGAGCACTCAATGGGAGTAGCTGGAGCAACAATTCAGGGTTTCTACATTACTTGACAATTTCAGATCGCAAATGGAAATATCTAAGAGAATCATCTCGTAAATCACACGGTCTGTGGTTTTTCCCCTTTTCCCCTGCTGTGTTATGATGGAAAATTGCAGCCAGTGTTTCCAAAAGCCATGAAATACCATGCAGGCCCTGGCAAGCTCGCGTCCAGCTGAAGCAAACTCCACTCCAGCTTGCAACTCGCCTTCGAAAAGGTCACCAAACCCAACCGCTGACCATCATTTGCACCTTTCCCCCAGCTCTTCTGGCTGCTCTGGCACCTTTTGCATCGGCATTGATTCAGTGTTGTTCTCATGCCAGCCTTGCACCCCTGGAACACAACTGCAACCAGTGGGATTCTGATAGGAAACATGGAAAAGGGCATGGGCAGGCAGCTGCGAGAGAAACAAAAAGGGATTTTTTTTATGTGATTCTCCAATAATAAGAGAAGAGACAGGGACTTAAAAGTTGTCGTACTGTACCCAGCAAGAGAAGATGCTTGGGCCCAGAAGATCTCTGCCACTGCCTCCCTCCATGTCCGGGAGAAAGCACAGCAAACACTGGCAGAGGCACCTGGTAGCACTTGCTGCCACGGCTCTGCCTTCAAGATCACGTTCTCCATCTGCGCTCAGTCTCAGAAGCACAGCAGTAACTTGTCACCATCCTTCCCCTGATGCTGCCGCAGCTGCCCCAGTTTGCCCACAGGGCTTGGGGTGAGCATCATGTCATCGACTGTGAGCAGCAGCATCTTCTTGCTGCAGCCCAGGACACGCTGGGGTCCAGGATTACCCTGGAGCTATGCTAATGGATTTCTATTTTAATTACATGGAAGTCTAAACATGCTGCAGGGTCTAGCTAATTCTGCACAGCACAGAGGAAGGCCTGTGCATCATCCGGTAGCTTTTTTTTTTTTTTTTTTTTTGGCATAATAAAGGTAAAGTGACACTGGGGACACGTGTCTTTTATGGTCCAAGTCAGCCTCCTGCAGGTCCTGAAAGCTGCTAGCGGGAGGGGAGAAGGAGGGAAGGAAGGCAAAATAAACAGATAAATCCCTGGAACATATGGCTTGTGCTCAGTATCTTTACGCATGAGGCACCCCACTTAATAAAAGTTTAGGATGGAAAAGCCAAATAAAATTGATAATCTGCCCAGGGAGGGTGATTCAGATGAAGTAAGCACATTACAAGGGGGTGACTGATTTACAGTTTTCTTCTATTTGCAGTTTTATGACTATTACAGTTATTCTTGTGAATATAATTCATTACTGTGCTATTATTCCCAGAAGTGAAAATCAAAGGTTTATCAGCCGACACCAGCAAGCATGAAATACTGCCCCAACACACAGCTCTGCGCTGGAATCAAAGCTCACAACCAAGCGAGAAGGCAGGAGCTGAGCACTCACCTCTCCCCATCCCAGGTCCCCTCCCGGGATGCGGGCAGGGGCAGGCAGCTCAAAGCCAGCAGCATCTCCACGCTGGGCAGCGAGGAGGTGATGCACCACACGGGCATCCGCATGGGCAGGATCTCATCCTCCAAAAGATGACGGGGACAGGGGTGGGAGAGCCAGGCTGGCTCAGTTATTTGGAAAAGGATAATACAGGGGGGGGTGATGGCAGGCAGCCCTGGGGTGGCACAGGCAGAGGGGAGCTGGAGCTGGGTACCAAAGAGAGGGCAGGCACACTGCCTGTACCAGGGTCACGGCGTGCTCCCAGGCGTGGGTTTGGGCACAGCATCTCACTGTGCTGTGAGGTGACGGTGGGGCAGGGTAATGGACTTGAAACCAAGATAGCATGCCCTGGAGCTAGAAAGAAGGAGTTTAGGGGAGGGGTTTGTCTGGACTAACAGCTATAGCTGGGAGAAATGGACTAATCCAGGGTTTTATCCAACCCAAAAAGCAGTGATGAGAAGATGGAAATGTACTTTAGGTTGCTGCTTGGTGGATTCTTGCTTGCTGCTGATTCTATAGCCCATATTTAACACAAAAGCCATCATTCCTGTGGTGAGGTTTGTCTGGTTTGAAGCCCAGCCCCAGCCAGCCAGCGGTGCAGCTGGTGCAGCCGGATGGCACAGCCCTCCCCGGCTTCATCCTGTGGGCTTTCAGGCTTTGTCACTCCCACATGCTAGCCTCAGCTGTGAAAACCAAAACAAATCTCTTCCAGCCTCCCTTTGCTCTTCTTTTCAACAATTTTTTTTTTTTTTCTGAAGAGCCACTCTTCGCTTTCCCCTGTTTGGCTCCATGATTGATTCTCATCCCAAAGGCTTCTTTGCAGCACTCCAGATACTCCTGCTGTCCTGCTCCAAGGCTGCTAGAAATCAGCCCTTGATTAAAAAGAAACTCCAGAAGCTAAGGGCAAAAAGACCCCTGCACAGCAAGCCCTGCACAGCATGGAGACCCTGCAATAACCCCTACACCCTGTCAATGAGGAGAAGAGAGGGAAGGGGAGAGGAGGGGAGGGGAGGGAAGGGTAAGCGTGGGAGCCCAAAATCAACACGTTTTAATCAGATCAATGGCCCCCTCATCCCAGCATCCCAGCACTGGTCCTGGCCAAAAGCAGGTGTGATGAAGAAAGCAGGAGGGATAAGGCAGAACTGAGGGACACTTCCCTGGCATCCACCCATCTGGGTCCCAGAGCTTGTCTCAGTGCTTAATAGCTCTTGATGAATTTTTTTTTCTTCCTAGAATTTGTCTAATCACTTTCTGAAGCCTTGCAAAGTTTTGGCGTTCGTAGTATCTTCTGGTAATAAGTCTCCAGCTGAAGAGCGCTCTGTGGGAGGAGGTGTGTGTGCTTTCAAAGCCTCGGTCTGCGGCGCTGGGATCTAAGCTACATTCGAGGATGGGGAACACAAACGCAGAGGCAAAGAATTTACTCCTCATCGCTACAAAGTGCCACAGTAGAGGCAGAGTCTCTGAAGTCTGAATTGCTTAAAAAGAAATAAAACTGTCACCAGCTGTGTTGTCAGAGTCTGTCCTCAGCCCTCTGCTGGCTCTGGGGCCCTATGAATGGCACATCCCAGAGCAGCTGAAAACAAGCTGCCAGGACAAGCCGCAATTGCTGTTTAACACCTTTAGATCAGGACAAAAAAAACCCCAAATCTACACTTAAACAAATGTGCCCATTGCACTGGAGTGAGCTGAGCCTCTGCCTGTGTTCAAAGTGAAGCGCATCGAGTGCTCCGTTGAGAAGGGGCAGTTTGCCAAAGCCGAGAGCTGCGATAGAGAGATGTGACCAGGCTCAGGCTAATGACAGCCTCTCCTGTGGCCCCTCCGACTGGCAGTGCCACCTCAGGCCACTCGTCCCCATCCCACCACCACAGCCAGGTGCCAGGCTGGGGCTGTCCTCAGCTTCCCCAGCGCTGCTGGCACAGCAGCTTCCAGCCAGCATTTCGTGCAGCAAGCAGCTCCAACTGGACATGCGCAAAATAAATCCTATTAAGCTGCAAATGGCACGAAGTAAAGGCACATCAGCCACAGCAATAACCATGTACTTTCCCTGCCAGAGGCTGGGAACAGGGTGCAGTGGGGCCCCGAAAGCGCCCAGTGAGGACACAGCTCCAGACTGAGCTAATGGCACATGGGCGGCCGAGAGACTTTAGCATCACGGTTAATTGTGATGAGCAATAAAATTCCAGCTGGGGATGAAGGTCTCAGCGCCTGCCAATTAGTCCTGGCATCCTGAAGACAGACTATAATGGGATTATTGAACCAGTCCTATTATGCACTAAAGTGTTCGGGGAACCTCGCCACTGTGCCGCTGCCGAGCTGATGAGAGCGATGTGCGCACCGGCACAGGCCAGGAAGGGCTGTGCGGGGAGCCGGGCTGGAAACAGGCACCCACCCTGCCTTTCCACAAAAAATAAGCACTTTTCTCAACCCTGGCTAAAGCATTCATCATGCCAAAGGTGTCTGAGTCGACAAGCAAGCAGTAAAGCTGGGCAGTGACCAAGGTTTTGCTGTTTAAGATAAAACCTGATTTGTTTTCTCTCTTGATAGACAAACCCAGAGAAGCTGCATCAGCCCCCAGCTGAGAATACTTAAAAGGCAGCGCTGATGCAAGAAGCTGTTTGCTTAGCCATCTCACTATAATGGCAGGTGATTTCGAGCTTTTTCCTTGGCAGCCTTGCCGAGATTTTGTGTTTATAACACTACAGTTAAGGGTGGGCGGGTGGGCTCAGCCTGCCAAAGGAGCCGCCATCCTCTCCGGCTCACGGGTGACATTTGGAGCTGGCGTGTTCGCCACAGCAGACGATGGAGGGGCGTCCTGCAGACCTCTCAGCCCAGCAGCTGCCGAAAATACGTGACCCTCTGGCTCTGCTTCTTGCAGACATCGCTGGGGGGATCTCTCTTTGATGGCAGAGATACCAAAACTGCTATTTAGCTTACAGCAAGGCTGGCAAAGCCTGGCCACGGAAAGCTGCAGAGGTTTGTGCTGTGGGTGCTGCTTCTCCCGGTGTCTCCCTGGAGGATGCCCCTGGCAGTCGTAGCTCAGAGGCAGGGACCACGTCTGTGTGTGTGCCCCTACTACAGCCTGTGCAGTGCTGTCCTTAAACTTTCCTGGAGCTCTGAAGCCACTAATCACCCCAGAGACCCCAGTCTGGAGCTGAGGCATCCTGAATTGTCACACAGTGGCCATGGCCCCTGTCCCCCTCGGTGCCCATCGCTCACTGCTTTTGGCTGAACAGCCAAAATGTGGCTTCAGTTTGCACTCCAGCCTTGGCTGCAGAGATAAAGTAATACTGCGCTGAGAAAGGTCATCTGCTCATGGCTCACTCCAAAACATCTCCTTCTCTGGCACAAAGACCTGGCCATCGAAGGGCCCTGCCAGCTTCTGATGGAGGGATGCGGGAGCAGCGGCAGTGCTGCTGCGGGGGGACTTGGGGGCAGGAACCCAGGCAAGCCGGGGACGGTGCCTGCCCCGGGGGAGGACCACAGCCACAGCAGATTCACAGGCAGGATGACAGAATTGAATCAGACACCATTTATTAGGCAATAAAGGGGCAGACTAAGCAGAAAATGAGTGAGGTGGGAGAGGACGGATCCTGGGCTGTGTCTGCAGAAAGCATTAGCAGGACATGGTTTACGGGGATGAAAAGCCATTTGATTATTAGGGCAATATTTAGTGCCTGTGGCTGCAAGAGAGGAAATGCTTCTGCTTTTCCCCCTGCTCAGCACAGCACAGAGCCAGGATCCAGCCAGCCATGCCCAGGGGCTGCAACAAGGTGGAGGAGCAGAGCCACCACAGCTGAGGCTGTGCCATGATCCAGGGAAAGCTCAGCAAAAGTCCTGCTGCCAGAGCAAGGCTGCACTGCCTTGGTCTGCAGCAAGTCACTCCTAAAAAAACATTAAGAGGGTCTGAATGTTATCTCCAGTCCATAAGGAGCTTTGCTTTTCTGCCTGGGAGCCTGGTATGACGTGCCTTGAGACAGGGATTCATCTCACCTTTATCATCCCAAGCAGACTCTCCCAGGCTCCTGGGAAGGTCTGCATGAGCTGTTTAACTTCAGCCAGCTCAGCCAAGATGATGTGCACATCTCAGAGCACAGGGAAATGCAGTGAAATGCCCCAGGAGCTGCCTGTGACCCATGGCCTGCCCTGCTGTCCCCATGAGGCCAAGCAACACTGAGCCCGCAGCCATGCTCCCAGCTGACTCTGAATCTATCATTTCCAGTGCATTAATTTCTACTCATTATTGATCACCTTGTAGCACGCTAGGACTGTGCTGTGCTCCACCAGCCATGAATTATGAGCCCATCAACATTTGGCTGCAGTAAATGATGTGCCCTTAGGAGCCACCTTCTGCTCGTAGTATGGAGAAGGAGAGGGAGAGGGAGAGGGAGAGGGAGAGGGAGAGGGAGAGGGAGAGGAGAGAAGCTAGAGAAGAGAGGAAGACCAGGGGATATAAGTTGTTCATGTTTTTAAAGATGTTTAGGGTCAGTAGCCAGGATTTATCCTGAGTTAGAGGTAAGCACCAGTGCAGCATATTCAGTTTGCTGGGGGCTGATTTTCCACCAGTGGGTTCCAGACCCATGTGCCAGAGCCACTTTTCAGCCCATGTTTGTGTCCCAACACCTCTCTCACACTGGTATCATCCCTGCCACAGCAGTGTCCCTGGGAAACCCTGAGCTCTATCTAGAAGAGGACTAAAAAGTACATTAAAACCTTGTAGTTTGATACTGTGGCATCCTCCAGAGGATGTGTTTGAGTTATTTAATCTGCAAATTGTCTGAAGTTCCCATGGTAGAAGAAGGCTTCAGTTGGGCAGGCAGGAGCAGGAGACTTGCTGAGAACAGCAGCTGCAGGGCAGGGATCTAATGAGCTGATGAACAAGTGCCAGGTTGGTCACCATGAGCATCCAGATAAAACCCACTGCTTATTTATCCCATGGGCAAAGCAGGAGCTTATGGCACGTGGGAGCACCCCACAGCCCCCCCTTGGCACCAGACAGCTGCCTCCAGCCCTGGCCGCCCACCCCAGAGCCCCATGGGGTCTCCTTGGTACCCTCAGCAGCCTTCACACCCACACCCCACTGGTGCCTACAGCCAGGGAACGTGCCATCAGGGCAGCTTCTGTGGGTACTGGAGGTAGGAGAAATATCAGAGTGGGTTTGCTGCTTGTGTTGCAGGGTGGGAGGTGAGCAGCAGCAGGAACCGTGCCCCTTGGCAGTGCTTCGTGTGATCAGGCGCATTAAAGGGCAGAGTGGCTGTGGCATCAGCTGCTTTGGAGATGCCGGGAGGGAGGGAGCATTGATCTCTTCCCGGCTGACAGTTTCTGTGACCTGCGGCAGCAATTAGAGCATCCCCGAGGAGGATGCAGTGCCGCCGCAGAGCACTAACGACAGCAGCAGAGGCGAGACAGGAGGGCTCAGTCTGGGTTGTGTCGGTGATGCTGCACACTCACAGCTTCATACCAGGGGGGTCTGAAACGTGCTGGGGAGCAGTGTGCACTGAGAGCCCTGGGGCTGTCACTTGTGTCCTGAGGAGAGCACAGCAGGGTCTCCCCAGCCCACTGACCGGGTCCCTGCCCCAGGGCAGGCAGGAGAGGGGTTGAGGTCAGGCTCAGGACAAGGGCAAGATCAAATTGCTCAAGCAGGCTGTGAGCAGAAGTATTTCCCCCCATTGAATTCTTTCTTCTTAGGCTTTGCCTTTCTTCTTACCTCTTTTCCTACCCTGAACGGCTGTCTGCACAGAACAGCTTGGAGCTCTTCCCAAAGCCCTCACCTTGAAATACTGTGTCAAGACACCACCTCCCTACCACCCCCTGCTAATTGCAAGGTAAGCCTGGATCTGAGAGGGATGGCATGCAATATTTGCACGCACCAGGGAGCAAAGGGGTGCCAAGCATGGAGAGCCAGAACAAGGACACTCAGTGAGACAAGGGGCTCGTGGTGAGGTCCCCCCAAAAGTATTGGGAATTGCAATGTTTGCTGCACAAACCCATTGGTTTGAGAAGGATGATGGGGTTTTTGACATTACAAGAGCCGACATGCCTTCAGCTGACCTGCCATAAGCTGGGACATGAGGGAGAGGACAAGGAGAGCTGGCTTTCCTTGCTCTGGGACAAGCACACTCCTGTAATGCCACTCCTCCTGGCAGAGCTCACACCCGGCTCAGTGGCTGGTCCATCACTGGGCAAAACTGCTCTTCCCTCAAGCATCTCCTCAGCTCTGGACACCTGAGGAAATCCTCCAAGAAAGCAGAAATCCCCTGGGCATGGAACACCATGCTGATGGCACGGCTGCGCGTCCCAGCTTCCTGTAGGTTCTATTAACAATTCTTGTTGTAAGTAATTTTTGCTGTTACGAGCTGCAGACTGAGAAATGCTAGTTTCCTGCCTCCATCAAAAACCAGAGCAGCTCTACATATGCATTAAAACCCAGCACACGCAATTTATCTCAAACCACCTGAACTTCTTGTTCTAGTATATTATCTGTCAGCATCCGCCCTGGGAGGCTTTACACAGCATTTCTCTGCACGGAGCCCCAGTCCATCAGATCCTCAGTGTTTTAGATCATATTTCCTCAATAACACATAAGCTGTTGGAAAAAAAGAGCAAACACGCTGCAAAAATGACAGGGAGCCTGCAAGCACATATGGAGAAAAGGCAAAGCAAGTTTTGGGTTTCCCATCCACGCTCTCTTGAGTGTCCTACTAAATATGCAAACCAGCCTGAGGCAGAACTATCCAAAGCCCAGCTGTTTCGAAGCCCTGCAGCGGGAATTGCTCTCGGCCCCACACTGCAGTTTGTCAAACAACGTTTTTGTCTTTAGGTGCTCTTAATTAGCCCCTTCATCTTTCACCAAAACCCTCTTTGGTTTTGCAGCCTGCATGTTGGGGTGGGGTGACCCTGGGTGCAAGATCTCAGCGTCCCAGATGATGCTGGATTCCTACAGGACCATTCCAGTTCCTTCTATAACCTCTATGGAAATACACAACAGCACTTCCTTCCAGCCCCCCCCCCCCCCCCCGCCTATTTTTTCCAAGTCTTTTTATTTCTAAGAAACTTAGAAACAGGCTTAAAACTCTCCTTTTTTGGCTCCTTTACTCTGAAGCAGTGATGCTATAATAAAACAGCAACAGCCTCAAACCTCTGGGCAGAGGCTCCTCCTTTGGGGGTGACCCCCTCCCAAGCCAGGTTGCTCCTCAGGGCTGCAATGCTGCTCCCCCAAAAGAGCGTGGGGCACCCACAGAGCTCCGGGAGGGCTTGGAGGGCGTAGCATTGTGCCTGCAGCCCCTGCCAGCCCATGGAAGATGGGACACGTTCACATCCCCTTCCCACTAACCTGCAATCAGGGAGGGAAAGTGCAGGGATGAAGCATCACAGGGCTCCTAAGTGACTTAGGGGAGGAGCAACCAAATAGCTCTCACTTTATTGATTTATTTATAGAGAATGAGATATTAATGCAAGACCTGTTGTTTGAACTGGTTTCTTCTCACCGTGCGGAGAGAGGAGCCCCGCTGTGCCCAGAGGCGTGGGCAGAGTGCTAATCCCTGCCCCGTCCCCTCCTCACTCCATCTGTTCCTTTGGATGATTTGCCTCAACTTCTCAGCTTCCTATTCCCCTTTCCCTACCCTGAGCAGGGAGTGGCTGGCAATTAAAATATTAGCAGGGGGGAAACATTTCATAATGCACATGATTAGCCCTTAATCCAAGGAATTTTAATTAGTTGAAAATACAGAAGAACAAGTTTTGCAGGTGGACTCTGCAGCCTGGCAGTGAGACCTTGCTGGCTGCCTTCTCCTGCCTGCAACGTGCCTTGGATAGTCCATTATTGCTCAGTCGTTATTGCTTGCACCTCCAGATTTTCCTGCAGCTTTATTATTATTTTTATGTCTTGAGTTTTACAATATACAGCCTTTACAGCAGGGTATTTTTTTGTGATGCTTTTTTATCTTGGTTTTGGTTTTTGCTTAGTAGCATAACGAGACGATGGGATTTATAGGCAGTTCTGGGTTTTCTGTTACAGCTTTTCTTAGCAAGATCATCACTTTTGTCACTACCCTTGCTAGCCTTTCTCTCTGGCTTTGGTGGTCCCCAAGAGACGCAGCCCACATTAGTCTCCAGCTGTTGTTCAAGCAACCCAAGCAGTGATCACAGAGGAGTTGTAGCTAAATAAAAGTTTCGAGAACAGCAGGGTTTTAAAAGTCTTCAGAGCTATTTCTGCTGTCATCCATTAACACTGGTTTGAGCAAAGCCCTGTTTATGGGGGACCATGGCAAAAAGCATCCTCAGCTGGAAGGTGAAGGACTAATGCAGCAGTCTTGAATGCCTGGCTGAGGACTGAGAAAGCAGCCGAGAGCTGCGGCAAAGCCAGGAGCTATGAATTGGTGAACGGGTAAAAAGAACCAGAGTCTTGGTTCTTAATGATGCCAAACTCAGGACTCAGGTGGGGAAGGTGTGAGCCAGCTCCAGCACATGCCTGAGCTGCTCCAGGAGGAGCTGCCCCATGGCTGAGGAAGCAAAGGCTCTGCCCAGCCATGAGTTTGGGCTGTGAATTTGGGAACAGCAGCCGTGAAGGCTGAGGGATGCCCAGAGGTCAGCGTGGATGAACCTTCTTGAAGTTTTGTGTTAGAGAACATCCTTCAGCTGGGATCATGGTGAGAATTTGGGAAAGCCCCCACTGGGCAGCCAGCAGCCTTTGCAGGCTGATTCCTGATCCAGCCCCATCTCAGAAGCAGGGCTGTCAAAACCCAGCATCAACCATGTTTTACCTTAAGTGGGCTAATGAGATTCACTCATTAAAAACCCCACCAACTCGCCCACCCACCCAGCAAGAGTGTGAGGATAAAGATCCAGCAAAATATTCTCCCCCTTGATTTTGTGGAGTTAACACTCGAGTGCTGTGATGTTCTTTATCCAGAGCCCCAGGGTGGGCACCAAAGGGTGAAGGGGTGCGGGTACCACAGACTTGCTCCTTCAGCATCTCTCAAGAAAGGACAAGGGCCAACAGCTCCTTTTTCACACCCTCATCTCTGACAATTTGCAGAGATGAGGACATCCCAATGCTGCTCCATACACTTCGCAAATATTGCTCCACATGCCTGGCCAAATTCTGGATTTTTCCCCCTCAAAAGAAAAGTCACAGTTGCAATGTGGTCCACAGCAGTGCTAAGACAAGGACAGAGACTGGAGGTGTCCCCTACAGGGGTGTGTTTCCTAGAGCTGTGTTTTAGCTCATCGCTTACAAGAACATTACTTTGCAAATCCTTCCCTGGAAAAGGCAACAGAGGAGTCACTGGGGGCTCTACATGAGGGGTACAGCAGCAGGCAGGCAGGGCTCTCCCTGTACAGCATGGGGCAGCTTGGTCCAACCTCCTCACAGGCTTCCCTCCGCTCTGCTCTCTCCAGTCCCACTTCTTGCACCAACATCCCCATCCTTGACAATAAATAAATTAAAAAAAAAAAACCAAACCCAAAACCAAAAAGAGGAATTTCTAAAGGATCCAACTGTCAGCGTAGAAAGCCTTTCCCATAGCAGGAGCTCTCCTCCCCACAGCAGGAGGGCATTGCAGCGCTGAATCTGCCCTCCAGCAAGATGAGAAATTGTTCACTGGGCAGTGTAAATATTTCAGCAGTGCTACCTCGCATGTTTAAGAGCCCTTTCCACTCCCACAGACTCACTGCTAATTCCCTGGGGTCCTGTGCAGCAGCAAACCCCCCAGCCCTGAAGCCAGTGTAAGCTGAATTGTCACCAGTTTTCAGGGAAAAGTAAAAAAAAGGTGAGTTCATTCATGCTTTACATGCTCCTTAAAGCCCAGCCAGGCTGTGAATCGCTTGTCTCTGCACAGGGCTGGGGCCAAGCTGGGACAAACCAAAGCGAACACAAGCCAGGATGAAGTGACTGGCTGGGCAGCACTTTGCTCCGATGCCAGCCCTGGGGGCACGGCCAGGGTGATGTGTTCAGGCCCCTGATCTCTGCATCACCAGAGAGCGGGACCTTTGGGGACATTACGGACCCCGCTCCCTGGGGATGGCCACTGTGGAGTCTCATGACCATCCATCATTGGAAGCTGCCCGGGCTGGCAGCAGGGTAAAGCATCGCCCACGTGCTGAACTCCAGGCCTTCCAGGCAGCCAAGGGCTGTTAGAAACCAGAGGCACACGCACGGCCTTAGTGGGCTGGGGACACTTTTCCACAGCCCCTGGGGCCAGGGAAAAATAAAAGGGCTCAGTCTGGAGCAGAGGAGGTTGAGGGGAGATGCTCGGATGTGCAGCCCAGCTCAAAGGGCAGGGTAGATGGAAGGGATTAAGAGCAGGGGGGACAAGTATCAGTCAGAAATGGCATTGGGAGAGCTGGTCCTGCCCCAGAGCTGAGGGGCAATCTCTATTCATCCCTTCCTATGAAATCTGCCTGTGGAAAATAAAAATAACGATACCTATCTGAGATTCACCAGCAACATATAAGCTACATCAACAAGGGATTATCATCGCTTTAGCAAAGCCTCATTCCTCAGAATTGCAACCAGCCAGGCCATCAACTCATTATCCCATTATATCTGGGAATGACATAAGAAATCTTGCGTGGTTTTCCTGCAAGGGACAGAACAAATAGGGCTGGTTTCTTTGGCAGAGCCACAATAAATGTCAGAGGAGGAGGGGTCCAGGCTTTGCCAGCACCGGGCAACCTCAGGCAGCAGCAAGTGATGCTGATGGAGCAAGGGATGCTGATGGAGCATGGCCGAGGCCATCTCTCCCCCACGCCAGGTGTCTGCAGGACACAGCTGCTGCAGGACCAGAGCCAGGCTGGGCTGGTGCAATGCAACCAAAACCCAATCTGTTAAGCAGGGAGAAAAGATATTGTGAAAATGACATTTCCAGCTTTAGCAGAGTGTGTACTCAGTGGGAGGAGCTAGCAGAGAGATGGGATGCTCAAAGGGGTGCTTGCTATCAGCATTAAAAAAAAGGGGGGGCCATCAAAAAAAGAAGGGACAAGGATGTGGCGTAGAAGCGGAGCTGCAGATGCTGGTAATCTTTGGTGGAGGCACAGCTCAGCATTCATCTTTCCCAAACTGCTGGAGGACTCAGGCTGATCTGGGCATCTCTATCCTTCATCCCACAGGAGACTGATAGCAGCTCCAGGAGGAACAACGCCTGTCCTCAGCAGCCTGTGGTCAAAATAATAATAATAAAAAAAAAAGAGGCAGAAAGCAATCGAAGCCCAGGAGAGTGAGGTGAATTTAAAACCAGGTAGGAATTTCCCATGAGAACAGTTTGCTGGCTGAAAATGCCACTCTCATAAAAATGAAAATTTTCCCTTTGGGAATATTTCAAGATTGATGAAAAATTATGAGTTTCCGCTGGGAGAAGGGGTGGGAGAACCAGAGACATTTGCCTAGTCCCATTTTTGCCTTCAGGGAGAAAACAAAATTAATGGGCACCGGTTGAGCAGTCACACGTTGAGCTGAGAAACCCCACTGAGCTCTCCAAAAGCTTTTTCCACATGCTCTGAATATCTCCTCCTGTGAAAAAAAATAAATATCTGGTATTGCATTTTTCCCCAATTCAGGTAAAAAAAAAGGCTTCAAAATCACATTCTCAAGCATGGGATGGGATTTCATTTTCCAGCTGGCACCAGTTACCTTGCATCAGCAAAACTTATGCTTGATGCAGCATGCCTTGCTAGCCTGCCCCAGCATCACCCAGTTTAATTAGCTGCTGTCCCCAGTGCCTGCAGCTCAGCTTAACCTCATGCAAATAAATCCTGCTGTGCTGGCCAAGCTGGACTCCTGCTTGCACTAGGGAGAAATCAGCGCCTTCCTTCCCATTTTTTCCCCCAAGACTTCATGCCTGGCAGAAATTAAAACTCAGAAGATGGCCCCAGATGGATTCATACCTGCCTTGGTCACACAATCCTGTCTTTTATCTAAGGAGGAAAATAGAAAAAAAAGAGGCCTAAGGGAATTGAATCCTCCGCTGAGCCTTGATGCCTGGCTTTCCAGGCTGCTGGTGCCTGCCTGGGAGTGGGATTAATACCCATCATGGGCACTCATGGAGGTGGAGCATCCTCACCAGGCTCAGGAGGATGCAGAGAGGGACCGGGAAGGCCACATGGACGTTGAAAACACAAAGATGGGCTCACAAAACTGGGCTTTAGACTCAAAAAGAGCAGATTGTAACAAAGCAATAATAGGAAGAGTGATGGCAAGGAAGGGAGGTGTCGGTTCTTCACCCTCTGCTGGTTAGGACAAGGTGGAATGGACTGAAACAGCAGCAAAAACATTTAGGGTTCAACAGCAGGGAAACCCTTTAAGGACAGCAATGAAACATGGGACAGGTTGGTCGGGGAGAAGACAAACATGCTGTCACCGTGAAGAACAGACCAGATGCTTTCTTTCTGGAAAGATGCAGGCAGAGCCAGTCCTACCTGGACACAGGGCTCTGGACTAGATTGCTGAGGTTTCCATGGCTCTGTTTTCCGCTGGTCCAGCCCAGGGCCTGACCCTGGCTGCCCCCCCAGGGGGGGTCAGTCTACAGCCACTTTTTTGTCACTTCACCACTCATTTCCCTAAATGACAGCAGCACCTGTGGAAGGCTTGAGCACCCAGGTGGGACCCCATGGAGGGAACTGGAATCACTGAGCTGCAAGGCAAGTCTGTGCATCCCAGTGTGAGCTGAGGGAGTGGGCAGTATGCACGGCTGGGTGCAGCAAGTGGGGACAAGGACATCTGCTGACAAATTTTGTATGGGCTCAGACAGCAGAGGGGACTTGGAAATACCTTGGAGAGGTTTGTTGAAGTGAGGTGTTTCTTGCTTGGCTTCATTGACCGGATCAGGAATCTGCAAGTGGTATCTCAAAGCACTAAGGTGATCACTTTCCCTTTGGATTCATGAACAAGGACTTCTCTAAAAGGATAACAGAAGATGGCTGGGATATTTTCCCCCAAGAAGAGGAGCAGCACCAGTGGGCACGACTGCGTCTACCAGCCTGACCTGCATTTCCCTTCATCCCGCAGCTGTGTCCTGCTCCTTCCCCAGGGCTCAGCCCTCAGCCAAACCTGCCCCATCCTCACCAAAACCACCTTCCCATGGCAGTGAGCAGTGATGCACTCGGGGACAGGGTTTCATCTCGCTCTCGGGCTAGAGGAGGGGAACAGGAGGGATGCACAGGAGGGGGTAACCCTGCCGCTGTGGAGTTTACCAGCCTTTTATGGTGCCTGATTTTTGTCATCTGCAAAGCTATCAGCTGAAAACGTCAAATTAGTGCTGTTAGTCCACTGCGCAGCTCTTATCTGCGCCTCTCAGGATGGAAGACACTTCAAGATGATTATTGTTCCCCACTGCTCCTGAAATGAAATTGGCCCTCCCAGAGTGCTAAAAGGGAACCAAGAAATTGTTTGCCTGAATTTGCATGAAAAGCCCTGGCGATGTAATGAAAGGGGGTGCCAGTCCCAGTGTCACCTTCTGCTAGCTAAATGACAGAAGAAAAATTTTCCTCGGTGTTTCTGCTTCATTTTAGGGCCTTGATTCCCTCTTCTGCCCCTTTCCTGCCACCTGCCCCCAAGCTTCTGAGCCCTGTGCATCTGCCCGCCCCATGACTGCCATGGGGGCTGCCTGCTTTGGAGCCTGGATGATATTTTGCCACCTGAGGAAGGATGGTCTGCCCCCCACAGAGACGTGGATGCTACTCCTGGCACCACAACAATATCTGTGTGCCAAGGAACTGGCTCTCCCACCTTCACCCTGGGGGCAAAGTGGGGTCCTCCCTGCTCTGGGACAACCCATTTCACCAGCTTAGGAAGTCCTGCACACTGGAGTGGCGTGCACTGACACAAATTCAAGTCCCAGCTACTCCGTTATTGCAGCTCGGTATTTTCCTTTTAATCCCCTCACTTGGCTGCGAGTAAGCAAGGCTGACGTGGTCTCACAGGACAGACAGACAGCTGTGCGCTTCCAGCGCACCTCCTGATTGCCATGGGATCATCAGCCCAGACCTGCAACACCCTCTCTGGGGCAGGAGCTTAATGATGGGGCTTTGCTGGCCAAACACCCACAGCATCAAGGCAGGCACTGCTGGGGTTTGGCTGGGGAGATGTTCCTCACCAGGCTGACTGCAGCCAGCTTCTTCAGTGCCCAAATGGGACTCCAAATCCAAGTCCTGCTTCACCCAGGGCTGCATTTAGAGTGCTTAATCCCAGCACCTCGCTGGCTGTGGCTCTGTGAAGGACCCAGCTGGGTCTGCCAGGTCACAAACATCTCCATTTCCCTAGTACCCTGCCTGGTTGATACTTTTGCGTCAACCTCCACACTGGTTTGGGGAGGTCTGAAGGGCTTTTAAAGCACAGCAGCAGCTCCCCGGCCCTGGAGGGAGTTTTGTAGGGCTGGCCTCTGGGTACCCATGGCAGTGAGAGGGATGGGTGAGCACACTCCATTGCAACGTGACATTCCTGGGGAAGGGACCCCTGTCCACAGCAGGGCTCTGGGTGATGAAACACAGTGGAGCAGCCAGCATATGCTGGGGCATCCCTGTGGGATGAGAGCCGATACAGGGCTCCCACCGTGGACACCTGGTGGGATGTCACGATGTCCATCACTCTCCCCCACCCCCAGCACCATCCCCTTTCACAGCGGGACATGTCCCGGGTGCAGCATGGGCAGCATGCGCACCAGACACAGGGTCCCACAGGGTGACTCCTCCAGGTCTCTGCCTGCTTTTGACTCCCTTCAACAGCTTCTGGTCCCCCCACAGGGACTGGGAGCCCACAGCCATCTGTGCCAGCAGCATCCCACCTCGCGTGGGGTTGCAGGCAGGCTGCGGAGCATCTGCACGCTGGAGAAAATACAACTGGAGTCAAGCAAGTGTCTTCATGCCACTGCTCGGAGAAACCATGCTGACGCATTATCTTTCTTCCCTATTTTTCCCACCTCCAGCAGCGCAGTGGGAGTTTTCTCGCTGCTTCACCTCCCACAGCCAAGCGAAGGTGGGATGTTGTGTAACAGGCATCCTCAGGAAGGGAAACTGAGCCATAGCGTGGGAGGTTGGGGTCCATCCCCCCCACCTTGCTGGAGGGGGACAAGTGAGGGCAGTGAGCAAGCCTGGCTTGACCAGAGCTGTGTGGCCAGAGAAGCCCCCTCAAAACCAGGGCTGGGGCGCAGCAGGGTGCCTCCCTGCAGCAGACCTTGTTGCCATGGCGGGGAATAAACCTGCCTGGAGCGAGAGAGAGGAGAATGTGTAAATAGTCATTGCATCCCTGGAAAGGCTCATAGGCTGCAGCTGGCTGTGAGGGGAGAAAATCAGATGGAAAAATATATTGCTGGGAATTAAGAGGGAGCTTTTGGAGTCAAACAAAGGGACCAAGAAACCTGGTTTCAGAGTCAGAGAAGGAAACAATTAAAGCTGTTGTGGTTCGGTGGTGAAATGAAAGCTGCAACTACAATGGGAAAACGTATACATAGCCAAGGAAAACTAGATAACAGTCATTATGTTATGGAAGATGTGAGATGTTAAGAATGCAAAAAACAAGATAAAAATGCTGGGGGAAAAATTTGCCTGGAAGGGACAAAGGGTAGGAAAGGAGGTTTTAAAATTATATTTATATTACAGACAAATGCTTGATAGAGATGGCAAAACTGCCAATGATAATACATAACAGGCAGAAACAGGCAGAAAATATTTCTGTTTGGTATTTGGAAATGAGCAGGCAGCTATATTTGTCTCACGTCAGCCTGCTAAAGCTCTTTCCAGTTCATTAATGATGTAGCCTTATTAAATATCATCTGCCAGGAGTAAACACTGGAGAAGCAGTAGGCTGAGGTGCCTCGGCTCTGTGCCCTGCCCAAGCCGAGTCCTGGAGTGAAGCCCAGAGCTGGGGATGCTGCGGGAGGTAAAGGGGGTGGTAAAGGTGGGTTGGCTCCCAGAGAGGGGATGTGGGATGACCCAGATTGGTGCTGCCTGCTCAGCCTGGCTTTAATCCTAGGCAAAGTAAAAGAGAAGCTGATGTGAGAGTCAATTAATAAAGAATTAAAGGATAGAAATCTAATTAATGCCAGCCCACGTGGTTTATGGCAAACAATTCCTTGTTCCTTCCATGATGGGGTGATGAGTTGCGTTAGCAGAGGTGAGCGCATGCTGCACCAGCACATGCTTTGTGGAGCCCCAGCTCTGAACTGGGGGATGTGCTGGTCCCCCAAAACTAGTGCGACATTTGTTAGCAAAAGGCATGCAGCTGGGATGAAATCTGGGCTCTGAGCAGCTCACAGCATCGCAGGGACCCCCACCCTGGCTCCTGGCCCTGCAGGCACACAGCAGCTGTGGCACGCACACGGTGACACAGCCCTGCCAGCCCATAAGCTTTTATGGGTTGGAGCTTCCCATGTCAATTAAGGCAGAAGAAGACCTTTGGTAGCTGCCTGTCCTGGCAGGAGGTGCACTTGTTGTCCCCATTGACAACGTATGAGCTGAAATGGCCTCCACTCAGCCCCTGCTCTTTGCAGGCAGCCCACCAGCTTGTTTCTCCTCCTTCCCCCCCTTTTTCCCCCCCTCATGATTCCCTTATTGTTTTCACCTTGATCTCTTTCTTCCTCTTTGGTTTAATCAGTAGTTTCTTGGAGTCAGATTTTGGAGGCGAACTGAACGCTGCGGATGCCTGTCCCAGGGGAAGGGGCTGCGCGTTGGAGCCAGAAGGATGCTTCCCCTGCACTCGCTGGGGTGCGCAGGAGGATTTGGGGGGGGGGGGGGGGGGGGGAGGTGGGCACTCCCTCTCTGCTTGTGGAGCTGGGGTGCAACCGGGTGCTGCCTGCAGGGATGAGGGCTGCGATGCTGGTGGCAAGGGATGTCTATCTGCAGGCAGCGGTTGGTCCCTGTGCTCTCCCTGCTCCACCAGCACACGCACAGCCAAATTACAGACCCACAGACGAGGCGCAGCGAAGGGGACAGGCATCTGTGTCATGTCCAGCGGTGCCACCCACACCTGGCAACCAGCCCAGAAGTTAATCCTGTAGCTGGGCTACTCCCTCACCCCCAGCACAGCATGAAGTGCTGGTGGGCACTGGGCAGCATCGCTCACAGGCCTCTTCCATGGGCAGGGAGTTTACCAGGTACTGCATATTTCTGGCATGCTGCATGTCACTCTGATTTTGCTCCAGAGGAGGAATTATCCTTACAGGAAAATACAAAGGTGTGCTACACCAGCCGGTCCCAATGCAGCTGGCATTTACCTTGAGGCACAGCACCAGAGCAGGACTGTGAAAACTGCTTGCAGGGCAGCACAGGCTAGAAAAATCCCTTTATCAATGGGAAGGGAATGGAGAGAACAGTTCAAGGCCCATGAGCTGGGGAGAGGGAAACATCACAGAGGTCCCAGTGCACATGGAAGAACCTTGCTGCCATGAGCCTGGCTGGCTGGGAAGCCTTGTCACTGCACGGCTGTCCCTTCCCTGGGGTCCATGTCCCCAGGTGGGGAGCACAGCGGTACATCTGCATCAGTTTTATCTGCCATCCAAGGCTCAGCCCATTCAGCCTCATTGCAATTCCACATCCTCCTGGCGTCTCCTGACACTGGATCATTTACAATGCCCAGGAGGCAAATACAATGACTCATTATTATTAGTTAATGAAGCATCCAAGCACTAAACCCACAGTCTGCCGAACGGATAAAGAGCTCAGGCTGAATCCGATTTACCATGCATCTCACTGGGTCCTCTGGCAGGGATGGAGCTGTGCCCGCTGCAGCCCCCTGGCCCCTTCCCTGCCGCTGCAGATGCAGGCAGCAGCCAGGCCCTGGCAAGGGAGAGGGGCTGGGAGCATCCATCTCACTGCTGGAGCTGGTGAGCAGTGTTGGTTGTTCCCACTGTACCACTTCACAGACCAGAGACCACCAGTAAGGCACTGGTATCTCGTCTCATCTAGTGTCAGTGGCTTGCAGGGGCAAAGCCTTGACACAGCTCCAGCTTTGAAGCCACCAGCCCCAAGGGATGAGAGGCCCCAGGGGATGAGGGACCACAGGGGACAAGGGACCCTGCTCTGCATTTTGAGCCTGCACCAAGCGGGCTGGGAGGAGTAGGGGCAGGGGGAGGCAGGAAGGACATGGCATGTCCTTGGCAGGCAGCACAGATAACACAGAATCTCTCAGGCTGCATCTCCCTTCCCAGAAGGATAAATATTTGATAACAAATTACTTTGAAGGTAATCCACTTAATCCTTCGCCATGTCTCCAGGTTTCACTGTAATTAAAGTGTGATTAATTTTCCAAAGAAAAGCTAAAATCCCATGCCTCTTGTCACCCTCTCTCCCCAGGGTGCAAGGGATGGGCTTAGCCCTGTGGCAGGGTTGATGGGGTCCTGCCGAGCCTGTTGCCAGTGGCCGAGCAAAGCCCAGAACTGGACGCATGCACGTCCTGCACAGCTCAAACCACCAGACTTGGAGCAAGGGCATGAAAGCCAGGCATGCTTCTGGCACTGGGAAGGACTGACAGGCATGCAGCCCCCAGCAGCTGTTCACCCAGATGTGCCCCTGGGCTGGGAAGGGGGGTTTTGACCCCATGTCAGCTCACCAAGAAGTCTTCCCCCAGCTCCTCACCTCCCTTAGCACTTGTCCCCCGCCCAGAGCAGCTGATGTCCCACTGGCATCCCAGTTTCAAGGCTGGGTTTGCAGAGTCAATAGGATGCCCACCCTATGATCTTCTACATCTCCCAAGGGCTGGTGCAGCTCCACACTGGGGGTTTCAGATGTTCAGCTCTTTAACCCCCACCTTCACAGAGCCAAAAATGTATTATAGTGGTTTTGTTTGTGGTGGGGAGCTGCTGGCACAGAGCTGGCGTGGGCTGAGGAGCAGTGCAGAGGGGAGGTGCGTGGGCTGTGCCCCACTGATGGAGCAGGATCACCTTTCCGCTCCTTGAGCGCCAAATCCAGGGTTGACTCAGCTGATCAAAAATAGAGAGTGAGGGGAGGTGTGAAAACCAGCAAAAAAAAAAATAAGGAAAAATAGGGAGAACAAGAAAACCCACCCAACCTGACTAAAGCAATCTGCATCTTCCTCCCCCAAAGTGCCAGATCCCCCAAAGTCCAGGAGGGGGGACCGAGCTTGTGTCAAGATATTTCAGTACTGAGTGATACCTCCAGGAAACCACACTGATGCTCCCAGATGTGTCAGCACTGGTCCCCATGAGGCTGGTGGCACCTTTGACTCAGTGTCACACCTCACAGGGCACCAGGAGGGGAGCAGAGGGTGGGGATGGGGGTGTGGGCAGCAGGTGATGCCTTGGAAGTGGAGGGCAGGACCTTCCCTCTGCTCCCCACTTCCCAGCATGGCTACCGGGGACTCAGGCACTCAAAGTCACCAGGAGGTGCATCGCTCGTTCCCAGCCTGTGTCCCTTGTCCCGGAGCTGTTTTGCAGCAAAACCAGGTTGGATTTTCTGACTTTTTGCTGGTCAGTGTTGAGTGGAGCAACCCAGGAAGCCCCGACTTCTCTACAGACCATTGCTGCCCCAGATTCAGGCAGTGCTCCTGGGGCAACATGGGCTGAGCTGGCCCCAGCCCCATGTGCACCCTGTGGCCCCACTGTCCCCTGCCATCCGGGCAAAGAGGAGGAGAGGACAGAGACAGCCCTGGCTGCTGCCACTTAAATATTCCCCTTCCCTCATGGTGGAGCAGCTTTCCTGGCCAACACTGGAGGGACGGACCTTGCTGTATGCAACTGTGACTCTTGGTCGTGCATGACCAGTGTCACTACCTTGCTGTCCCCTGGCAATTTCCCAGGACTGAGCAAACTCCTTTCTGCCCAGGTTTCAAGGCTGGATGCCCTGAAGAGTTCCCAGCTCCAGCACAGGCCAAGAGGAGACAGCTGAGCAGCCAGGGTGGTAAAGCTCCAGGGGGGAGGTTGATGGAAGCTGCCTCTGCTTGGGGACATTGCAGCACATCACAGGCCTGAAGCCACCACCCTTGGTGCCAGGAAAGCCAAGTTGTCCATGCCAGCTGGGGGAATGTTAATTTGCTTTGCCCACACCTAACGAGGATGTGAATCCTGGCTAAAATTAACACCATGCCTTCACTGCACCAGTCCTGGCTGGGCTTTCCTTATTATCTGTCCCAGCATAGCTGTGTCTTCAGGTCAACCCTGTTAAGACAAACTTCGGAGTTTGGGACAATTCATCATAAAGTAACACCACCCGCCCCGAGCGCAGGGAGCACAGCAAAGAGCCGCGCTTCTCAGATAGCTCAGCCCGATGCTGGCTGTCAGGACACAGATGAAGCTGAATTATTCAGAATACTGGGTTTTGCTATTGAATCCCAATAGCTGGCCAGTGCTTTTGAAGCAGCAAACAGAGCGGGCACCTTGCTGCAAGTCAGGATGCTGCCCTGGAGCCCCTTTTGCAGCAGGCACGCGTGCACAGACGTGAAAATTTGCTGGAGAGAAGGAGCCAGTTGGCAAAGGCTGCCAAATTGTCAATGGAATAAGAGTTACACTGCTGAAGGATCAGTTATTCAACAGAGATGGCAGCTTCATTGCTGGGATGAATCAAAGAGCCGTGTCAGCCTGCGGCGGGGGGACTCTGCCCACGCGGCCAGCAGCGGCTGCGCAGCCGTCGGGGTACGTGCTGCTGGGAGCTGCCGGTGTGATGCTGCGCTCTAAGAGCAGGGAGTTTTTCCAATAAAATACCACTAGCTTTTGCATCGTGAGGTCCGGGGTTTTTCATTAAATTATAATGATAAGGAATAACACTCAGCACATTCCCAGTTTTTCTCTTGCAGATATTCAGCACAACGCAGTCTGCAAGGTAAGTGAGCTCTGCTTGGCGTACTTTGCTTTTGCTGTACCCCAGGGTAGCCCTGAGGAAGGGAAAAAACAGTTGCTTTCATAAGGCCTCCTCACTTCCTCTTTTCTGCTGCTTTCCCCACCAATGAATCCAGATTCCCAAACAAAACGAGGCAAAGAAACTCCTGTGATGGTCACCGATGAGCCTGCTCCCCTCGCCCGGCTACAGCAAGGAGCTGTATTTTAGGAGCATCCCACTGGGCTTTCTGCATTTCTCTCTCCCCTCACAGCTCCTGGGTGAGCTATACTGCAAAAGACCAGGAGAAAAGGGGCTGAAATCATCATCTGCCTGGACGAGCACCCCGAAAAGCCACTGGGCAGTGCTGGAACCCCAGAGGCCCTTCCCTGGCTCCGTGCCCTGGCTGGCAGTGGCACGCAGGGGACAGGCTGAGCATCTCTGCTGTCCCCTGAGCCCCAGGACATCCCCAAGTGCTGCACCCACACTGGGGCATGTAGAGGTCCACCTGGGCCAATGCCAGCAGGCAAGTTTTGTATTTATTTCCCTTGAAAACATCTCCTTAACGGGCACTTAACATTATGCTTAAGTGACAATGAATTAGATGTTTTATTTAAGAGCAGGCACAAGGAACAGTGTAATTCCCTATAGACTAATGGTGCATTTCTCCTCACAGACAGCCAATTAAATATTTAATCAGCACAATAGCCAGTTAAGTATTGCATATGGGCATAAATACAACCCAATACATTTCCACGCCACATTAAGCTGAAGCTTGTAGACACTTGTCTCCCCAGCATCAGGCAAGACAGCTCGGTCAACGCATCCTTTGAAAGCAGATTCTATTTATTTTCTGTCGTATTAAGTAGGCATAATTTCTATCCTGTCCCAGCCAAGTATATTAACTCTTCAGCAGCACCGTATGAATAATCTGCATCAAATTGTGGATTAGGGGAAGACTGCCGCCTTCCTGCTCAGCAGCTATCTGTGAGCTGACTGCAAATTTCCACAAGTAATTTCTCTTTGGGTCACATCCTGGAGCTGCAGCAGTGGAGAGCCATTGCTCTCTGCGCTCCTCAGATGCCTCAGAAGAGCTGGAAGATTCTGCAATTAAAGACACAAGCTAGAGAAAAAGGGGGAAGAAAAGAGTTCTGCTTCTCCTCATTTAATGGAAAGGGCTGAGGTTAAAAAGACATTAAAAATTAGTTTTTCAGACAGAGCGTTGACACAGGGAGGGAGGGACAAGGCTTACAGCACTGGAGGACTCAGCACAGGATCTTGGTGAAGGTGCAGCATGGGCTGGGGCTGGGGGCACGAGTGAGGTTTCCCCATGGGCAAGCAGAATTGACCACAAAGGAGGGTAGTGCTGGATCCGCGTGTGCAGGGCTGTGCCCAGTGCACCATACAGAGAGAAACAGTCCTTCCATTTTCCCACCATCTAGGGGACAGATTTGTTCCTGTGTCTTTTTTTTTATTCAGTTTTCTTTCAGTCTCCGCTCCCCCAGCTCTCATCGGCTCAATTATAACTGTAAGAATAAATCTATTTAAAATGCAGTGTTGCAATATGAATCAATAAACCTGAAGCAAACACGGGGCCAAATCCTCAGCAACCTGAGCGGGCAGCCTTGTGTTGGCTGCAGTGGGTGCTGCCTCCTGCACCTCCCCTGCACGTCTCGGGTAAGTGCTGTTTGCAAACATAAGGGTCGTTCCCGTTACAGAAAGTTAAGCACGATGGTTTATCGACAGATGGTTTTGCTTTCTGGCTTCTGAGTGGCTTCAGATATGAGTCAAAATTCTCAGTTCTGCAAGCCACTGTGGTCAGTGCTGGTGAAGTAGGGAGGAATATGAGCCCCTGCTTGAGGAGAGAAGCTCCTCTTGGAAAAGGGGTCTTTGCTTGATTTCAAGACAAGCACGTAACACAGGTCATGCTGTGGTACAACACCTAAACGCAGCAAAGACTGAGCAAGAAGAGGGTGTAGTGTTAAAACAGCACCTTCCCTGCTCAAGGCATCTCTGGGGCTTTGCAAAGCATGGAGCTAGCAGATTGCAGGCAGGGAGAAGCAGGTGCCAACCTGTCCCATGCTAGGATGGAGCTCTCAGACATCAGGGACCATTTAACCAGAGGGGCACCAGGGTAAACCATGGAAAACGTTGCTGTAAAAAGGATTTTCAAAGTTTGTGAGCCACCCTTTGGAGAGCTAGAGACTGTGAAAGAGTGGTATGTGGGGAAAGGTCAGACTATGGGAGGGACACCAGGTTTTGGTTAATTTTATCCATCTTAGAGTAGGTTCTATAGAAATCTGTTACGTTATAGAAAGGTTTGGGCAAAGCAAAGGCTGCATGGCTTGTTGGAGACTGATGAACAGCCTAGGTACCCCAGCACCATCCTGGCCCCATGACCAGTGTTGGTGGGCTTGGGCAGCCTGAGTGGGTTCACACCTTCCCAGTAAGCTGTGGGGTCAGCCAGGGCCATGACAACAGGCTTCCCGACCTCACAGTGCTTTAATCTAACATGTTATTTCATCCCCAGCCAGGCTATGAGCATGCTTGTGCTGATTACATCACCTCGGCTGAAGCACAGTAAGGCTTTGAGCCACATGAATGCCCTCAGTTCTGTGCCCGTTGCCTTAATTACTAACTGAATTTCATCAAAGGTTAATTTGATCCTGGACACAAGGAGTAACAGAGCTGGGAATCTGCCTTCCAGTACCCCCAGCCACCCGCGCTGGCTTCCTACTAATAAATCTCCTTCCATTAGCAAACAACAGGCAAGTGCTAAGGGTGGTCTCTTCTTTTCTGTCTTTGCTGCTCTTAGTTCAACCTCTGCAACAGCTGCTGATGCCATAAATCACTGAGCATAATCCTGGAGGTGGGGATCACTGTCTTGTATAAACAAATACCTTTCAGATTCTTTAGCACCTGATGCTGGTTACAAACTGTGGGTTGTCAGGTTCTTCCTCTTGTCTTCCATTTATTTCCCAGCCCCACATCTCTGCTCCTCCTTGTCTGCTATATATCTCCCGTTTATTGTTATTTCCCCCCCCTTTGTTTTAATAACTCTTTTACAGTGGATTCTTGTAAAAACAGCTGTTCTAGCCAGTTTTTAAAAAAAAAAGAAAAAAAAAAGAATATCTGGAAACAGATGCCCTGGCATTGCTTCAGCTGTAATCTGCTAGATTTATAATTCCTCTTCGGTTCAATATTGATTCAGAATAAAGCAACTCAAAACATACTGGCAGCTCACAGCTTTTTGTAGTTGTCTTCTATCTTTCTTCTTTTCTGCCATGACATTCCTTTTCTCTTCATCCACACAACTAAAACAGAGAGAGGAGCAAACCAACGCAAACCGATGAGAGACACCCAGGTGCCTGTAAAGCAAAGGGTTTACGTCTGCAGAAGCTCAAAGAAATGTCGTCAGCTCATTTTAAGTTCTTTCTTTTTGGCTAGTATTATCTACTTCTCTCAGCATTCCCCTCTTCAGTAACTCCCCTGTGTTTCAGGGACTTAGGGAGGCCCTGAGGCTCACAGGGGGGTGATGGCAGCTCCGGGCCAGGGCATGGTACTGGCCATAGGGTGCAGATGTGGCTGTCCCCCCTCGGGTTCTGGGTGCGGGAGCCCAGGGGCTGGGCACCGGGCCCCCTTCTCAGCCCGTCTGGAGCTGAACGGCTGCGCAGGGGTCCCTGAAGCCTGCCCATAGGTGGCTCAAGGGCCACAGCACCCATCCACCAGCACAGAGGTTCTTCAGACTTACCCCACACCCATGAGACTGTACCTAAGTGCAGAGCAGAAGGGTTATTTGGAGTGTAAAAGAGGAATTTGTTCCTTTGAACACTTCCCCACACATCAGACGATGCCATCTCTCTCTTAACTCTGTTTCCCTCAGAGCTATGTGGTTTGAATGGTTGGAACTATTTATGCCTGGCTCTTTCCCTTCCAAGCCCAGTCCCACCTTGCTCCCTCCTGACAAAGCTCTGCCAGCCCTACAGGCTGTGTCTTCCCAGCAGAGCTCTCGTTTGGGTACCATAAATTAGCCTGTTAATTTCTTCTTCAGCAGAGGAGGAAGCCTGGGCTCTCTTTAGCTTGTGAAACCCCAGGTGGTCTCCAGTTACCACATCTTGCCCAGGTATGGTACCACTGGCACACTCCAAGCCCAGTGCAGCACTTCAGGTTCCCCCCAGGTTCTCCCCCCGGTTCCCCTGCCCCTCTGGCTGCCTTCAGCTCTGAGGAGATGGGACCGGCTCAAGGGCAGCACACGAAGCCCAGCAGCCACGTTTCTCTGTGCTTACCTAAAGCCAGGCACTGAGGCACAAACCTAGGAAGTGGGAGTAAAGGATCAGTCCCGCAACTGGGTGAGAAACATGGCTTCTAGCAGTGCTACACTGCTGCAGAGCATTTGATTTGGGGAAAAAAGTTCCAGCCCTCCCAACCAACAGCCAGGTTGGCTGTCTCAGTTGTGCGAGAAGTTCACCGATTCCTCTGGCTCTGCCACGTGTCAGCCTGGAGCTGAGAAACCCTCAAGTGATCATTTACATCACTGTGCCTGGAATGGCAGAGATGCTCCTTGACATGCTCCCAGAGGCTCTACATCATCAGAAGAGCTGCTTTCCATGCTGTCTTCCTGCAGACTGGGCTGTCCTGTCCTCCCCCAACATGGAACCACATGGTGGGATGGGTGATTTCTCCAGCAGGCAGGAGGGATGGGAAGGCACATGGCTTTAGCAAGCTCCAAAGCCATCTTCAGCATGTTGGCCCAACCTGGAATATGTGCTAGCTGGGGAAGATGTCACAGGCAGGGGTGCCTTTCTGTGCCCAGAGTCCCCACGGTCCCCCACCGGACATCAGACAGAGCCTGCTGTCACCAGACAGCTGACATCTGCTCTCTGCCCTGTTTGCAGCCTAGCAGAGCACACAGGGCAATCCTGGAAAGCCATCAGAGAATGACAACAGTGAAGTAACTGAGTACTTCCAGCAAAGCATCGCAGGGGGAAGAAGTGGTTGTGGGTCTAGGGGTGCACCAGTGCATCAGCGCATCTTGAACACGTCAGCTGTGTGACACACAGAATGCCTCCCTGTCACTGTCCTCAGCTCTCAACAACAGCAGTGGGTTTTGCAGCTTCAGTGTATCACGTTTTCTGTGCTGTCCCCTCCTTCCCATAGGAACAGCCCCAGGATTGATCCCATATGAGAAGTCTGAGGTCTGGCAGCCTTCTGAGTGGGGGGGAGAGCTGAGGCCCATCACCTGCCTGACATTTGTCACAGCTTCCTTGAAATCTGCTTGAGCAAAACAACTAGGATTTCACAAATTGGCAGTCTCCGAGGGGAAAAAAACCCACAATGTTCCATTGAAGCATTTCCAACCAGCTCTGTGGTCACTGTATTTTTCTCTCAAGAACTGGTGCACTGGCAGAGATGCACACCCCACGTGTGCTCCCTCGGGGCAGCCTCTCTCTCCTGTGCCTCTCCCGCCTCTCCAACTCATTTCCAGCATCATTCTCCTCTACGGTCCATCACCACTGCTAGTTACTCTGACAGTCAGCATTTCCAGGAATGTGCAAGCTGACAGCTTTTCCTACGCAGTCCCCGACATGAACAACAGGGACTGGCCCTGTCCCAGCCCAGGGGGGGACGGGGTCCCACGGGGAGTGGGGCAGTGCAGGGGAAGGCTCACCCACCCTAGCAGCCACCCCACCACCATTCAGCCTGGGGTTGTCCTGATTTAATTGTCAGCTGCCTTCAGGGTGCTGGAGGACGACGTGCTCAGCCAGGACACGCACGTGGGTTCATGACAGATTCATTAGGCTTATTGCATACCCTGTTAGACACAGTTACGAGAGCAAGTGGCTCTAACACAGCTCTCTAGTAAGATTTGTAGTTGCATTGCTCTTCCTTGGTCTGTATTTCTGGGAGGGAAGGGGGTGCTGGACATGATGGTAGCTGGAGAAACAGCCCGTCTAAGTCCATAGAATAGTTCACGCTTCCGTAATCCCTGTGCAAGGAGCAGGGAAACATGATTTCCCAGCTGAAAGCATCTCTTCTCCGGCACTGGCCACATTGAATGTGTGTTCACAAGGTCCTGCCTCGCTGGCAGCAGGCAGAACCCCCTGCGGAGGAAGGAAGGGGAGACCTCTCCAGCTCTGTGTCAGCAGGACCCAGCAGTGCTGGGGCTCTGCCAGGAGCTGGCAGGGACCCAGGGTGGCTCTCGAACCTTGATAAATCACAACTCTTCTCCCTTCTCAGAGCCCAATGCAACACAAGACGCTGCTCTCCAAATTCTGGTTTACCCAGTTCCTCCCTCACTCGCTCTCCTGGGTAAACTCACACATCAGCTTCAGGCTGAAATCATGGAGTCTCAGAACTGCAACTCCTTTCCCCACCCCCACCCCTGCCTCCAGTTCCCAATAAATTAGGCAAGTAAACACCAGATTTGCAGCTGGGCGTGCTGGGGCACAGCAGACCATGAACACCTCCCCTTTGCCTCTATCTTGGTGAGAGGGGGACCCCTGATACCACCCCTCCGACCCTGGCTGGCTGTGACAGGGACCACACAGCTCAGGCCAAGGGACTTTCGTGGCTGTTATTTCCCTTCTGCTCCGTCTCTGTGATACAGACAGGGCTCAGTCTCAGGTCTCCCTGCGAAGATGATTTTTCCTGACTCCTCTGAAGCTTTTTGGTGTGTTTCCCAGAAGAGAAAGTCTGGGGGAACCCCATGGGAAGTACTTTGTCTGGCAGTGCTGTGTACTGCAAGATGATGGTTATTAGCACACTCGAAGAAGCTGCCAGTTATCTTTCATCCTGCTGTATCCCCTAGGAATAAGGCAGAAACCTCTGCACAGTGCCTTGTTCAATAGGCTCAAGTCTTAACCATAGGACTGCTGAATTATGAATCCTCTGCAATAGTAACAGCGATGTGATATGACAGCCGTAGCCTGGGATGTCTCTGGCGTCTTGTGTCAGCCCTGCAGACTCACCTTCTAAGCCACACAGGTATGGGACATGCAAAGTTTCGCTTCCCAGGCTTCCTCCAAAGGCAGCATCATCCCTTCTCCCCTCCCTAACCCCCACCTCAGCCCAGTGCTGCTGCCTCCACATCCTCCTCCAGCAGAAGGAGCCTGGGGAGCACAGGCACATCACCAGCCCTGACAGCTTGTCACAGTCACTTTTCCTGATGGTCCCAGGTTAATCACCACCTCTCAGGAACGCAGCCACTTAAGGTTGTTCTTCACTGCCCAGGAGACTTGTGACCAGCTGGGCTGCCTCACAGGGCAGGAGAGAGGAGGAGGATGGGAGGGATGGACTGCAGGCTGCAGAGGGAGGTGAAGGAAGGGCATTTGGAACCTTCAGGACAAAGGCAGCACTCTGCACACTGAGCTGCAGCTCTCCAGGCACAAATGTCTTCTCCAAGTGAGTCACTGCAGCATCTTCTGTAGTCAAAGAAGGAAAAAACACTTTCAAAGGAGTGTCTGCCTGCTAGGAATGCCTGTTGGGACAGGGCCTTCCAGAGAGACAGCTGCCTCTTCATTGACCTGCAGGTTGTCTGTGTGTACTTCCATATATTAGAGTTAAAGAATAATGGGATTTTGGTTGAACTACAAGGTTCAGCTGATGGGAGGGCAGCTGTATAACTCCTTACACAATGTCTTCGTGTGTCTCAGAGGGCAGAAGTGTTAGCAGACTCTGAAGCAATAGAAAGAACAAGGGCAACCCTGGGGGCACTGGGCAGGAGAAAGGAAACAGGAGATTATCCAGACCTCTGACTTTACAATACAATTTCATCTCTAACAGATAAAAAACTGGGAAAATAAACAGAGTAGCTGAGCAACTCCATCAGTGACTGATGGCTAGCTGGATCCACATGGCAGCCTGGAGGTGTGAAGCTCCTTGAAGATGCAGAGGGCAATGTTGTCAAGACAGAGCTGAAGTGCTGACCTGACCCAATACGACTCATCCTGCGGGCCTGAGCAGTGAGCTCCCAGTGGCACAGAGCTCTCAGCTCTCCCGCTGCATCACCACGCATCAGCACCAGTGAGCGCCTCCCCTCCCAATCTCATCCTCTCATCCCATCCTGCACCGTGTCCACCTTGCTTTTCTGCTTCTCAGACACTGTTTTTTCTGCCTTTCTTTTTAGAGATGGAAAATAAAGGACAAAGGACCTGGTTTCCTCCTGGTTCTTGAACACAAGAGCCCTTGCAGAGGACCTATTTTAAGAAAGAGCCTTCCTCTGCCGTAATAGCAGCTCAGCGAGGGCAGGCTCAGTGCCGTGCCCTCCAGTCAGGCACTTGAGATACCTGCTAGCAGCCACTTGAGCCGCCAAATGCTTTTCCAGCAGTGGCAGAAATCAATGTCTGCAAGATGTGCTCCAGCAGGATTCATGGGGAAGATGGGGAGATTCATGTCCTGGGGAGAAGCCCCTACTACGCAGCCCCTGCACTGGCTCACTGCTCGGGTGGCAGCAATGCCACCTTCTCCCCAGGGTTGGCACCCCATGGGAAATGGGCAAGGGTACCTGCTGGGTGGCTCGGATCCCCTCCAAGGCTGAACATCTCATGCTTCCAATCCACAGGGCTGAAGAAGCAGGATGTTCCCATGAGAAGGGCTACCCAGACTCCCCTCACTCATGGCAGCAATTTTTTTTTTGACATGAAAAATCCTGAAGCTGATTTTATGTCAGATGCAGAAGGCAGGGCAAGATCCCACAGAGGCCATTTGGCACATTTTGCTCGGTGCTTAGCCCCAGGCTTGTGCTCCAGGGACACATCTCACCTTGGAAAGCCCCGGTGTGTCCGCTCCAGTCTTGCCTGGCAGGTCATTCCATGCTTTTTTGATTCTCCACTTGGGAAGGTGCTTCTTGACATCTGTTCTGAATTTGATTCTCCTCTATTTACGTTTTATAGCCCTTGCTCCTCTCCCCTTGGTGTGGCTGAGAGCAGTAACTCGACATGTTATTATCCGTATCGCTTAAGTTTTTATGCACTTCACTTAAATTTTCTCATAACCAGCTTTATTTTTCCCTTTCTCCTGGCTGTCTCCAGTACTAGATATTTTAGTGCTGGATTAAGCATCTTTATCCTTCTTTCCCCTTTCCATAAGGTTATTTTTTAATGATGTAAGCAGAGTTTATCGCACTTCACAAATAATCTGTTAAAGTAGAGCTTGAGCACGTAAGTGTTCTTGATCCACTGCAGATCTACCCTGAAGAAGTCCTGGGACCAAAGTGATGCTTTCTTCATCCCCAAGTGCCTCCAGTGAACTGGAAGAAGAGCAGACCTCTCCTCCAGGTTCAGCTGAGTGGTGCACAAACTACTTGTGCTCATAGGAAAGCTGCAAACCTCCCTCAAAATTAGCTCTGTGTTGCTCTTATACATGCATTGGAGAACCTTCTCAAGTTCCTCCTTGTTAAAACCATCAAGCCCATGGTGAACATATTTTAAAAGCCAGCGCCCATTTCAAGTAACTAACAACTGCTATGGGAAACAGAAAGGTGAGGCTGAAGGCTAAGATGTTCAAAGTTGCCTTAATTATTAGAGCATGGGCTTCCAAATCCCACAAGAAGGACAGAAAATGTTGGCGTCAAAATTCTCAGTGTGCTCAGAGAAGCAGGAGTCAGGGAGTTTTGGGGACATCTTGACTGCAGTCTGCCTGGCTGGCTCCACCAGACTTGGAATCAGTCCGATTCATTGCAGCAGCTCTGAATTCAGAGCAGAGGGAGCAGACAAAGCTCATTGCCTATTCCAGCCAGAAAGACTACAACAATAGTTGCAGATTTCAATTTTTTTAAAAATAAGGTGACTTGAGTAGATGGCCAAGAATATACCTTCTGTCTTCTCAGCCCCCAACTGAGCCCCGCTAGTAATTACATACAAACTGTCAGAACTGCTTTGGGAAAACAGTGCTAGATCTAAAGCAGTCTGACGCAGTTCTGTGCAACGCTTTGCATGGAGAAATGGGGTCCTCACCAACCACCAAAGCCCAGAGGGAAGAGGAGGGACAATTCAGTCCCTGCAAAGTGCAACAGAGACTTTTTCTCTCAACCGCTAACAGTCCCCCTGTTGGGCAGCCTGGGCCAGAGGTGGGTAATGGATTCAGGCTACTCCTGGAGAAAACCACGTTCCTGTGCAAAGCAAATCTCCAGCTATGTCAGTGCATCTGTTTGCAATATAGAATACACAAAGCTCACATCCCTCCTTGCTTCACACTCTGCTCCAGTATTTATCCTCCCAGCAAGCCATCGCTGCCTCATCCTCCACAACTGTGCTTCAACTTGGACATCAGCAATTTCACCTGCCACAGATGATCAGTGAAATTACCCACCTGATTTAAGGCCAGGGGAGTTAAAAGAGCGTTGCACTTGAGGGAACTCATCCAAAGGCTTGGTTGCTTTTATACTGCTCTAGGCTGTAGCTACCTCTTCCACTTTGCACCAAGCTGGAGGAGTGACTGCTAGAATAGCACCGCTTTCCAAGCAAGACCCTGAGCACCTTCCATGAGTGTACAGCTTCAGCCACCTTCTGCCCTGTGCTGCTAGGCTCTGTTTGTCTGAAATAAATGTAGGCAGTTTTCCCTGTTGGCTGTGGAGATTTTGCTTGCTCAGGTGGATCTACTGGGAATATCAGCAGTTTTATTTTATTTTTCTACTAAAAGCTGTGTGTAGGTCTGTTCTATGCAGATAAACCCCCAGGTCAGTCACGCAGATAACTCCCTACCTTGCTTCCCAGCCAGGGGACAAGGATTCATAGATGTTGCTGCTGTCTCCCCATCCCTGGGAAGGATGGGAAACAGGCTAGATGCCCTCTTGCAGTGCTAGAGCTTGCAATTTCCTGCTAGAAGCCTGTGATCAACCTCATTTCTGTGAGCTATTCAAGCATTTGTGTTGTTTCACAGCATCTCAAGTGCTGACTGGAAGAAGCTCCAGGTTTTGGGGGAGTCCAGCAGGATTGCTGCTGGGGGCTGTGCTGGCAGGCACCCCCACATTGAGCAGCAGAGAAGGGCTGCCCTCCTGCCAACAGGTAAGAGGGCTCCTGGACATTGCTCTTTATCAGGAAAGGAAAAGGGGAGAAAAACCCCAACAAATCAGTTCTGATCACATGGAGATTTGAGCTGGCATTCAACCAATAAACACTGGAGGATAAAGAAACGCTGTGGAAAAAGTCATGTTGTGACATAGCCACAGCTGAGGTTCCTTCATTTTTTTTAAAGATTGTTTTTCCTTTTCTCCTCTTGGTTAAAGATGAGATTGGCAGAAAAGAGAAAGCATCATGAGTGTACAAACGCTTACCCAAGAAACCACGCAAAGGGTAAGTGGAGGAGTTGGCTTTCCCTGCAGGTGCAGCCATCTGGACACAGGGCACAGAGACCTGGACTAGAGCTTCCCACTCCATCCCCCATACTGGCGACATGTATCTGTAGCATCCGTAGACACAAGAAAAAAAAAAACCTAACAGGCTTGTGGGTGGTATTTTAGTTCCCATTTCCCCCTTGCAAGTACACCATCCTTCTGGCAGTATGTTCTACCCCTAACCCACGCTGTTAGGCTGGCACAGCAGCTGGGGGCATGGAAGGCCAGGTCTTGTCTCACTCAGCAGGAGAGCAGGGATCCCATAACCGTTCATGTCTCTTGCAGGGATGCAAAGGACCCACTGCTTTCCATTACCCATGTCTGCAGGACTTCCAAGGTCAGAATCTGGCCCCTCACGCAAGTCAGTCCTTGCCCTGAGGAGCTGCAGCCAGAGGAGACCAGGAGGCAGGAGAGCACTGATTCCCTGTGTCTTTGCCATCTCGTTTCCATGCTCTCAGGCCATCTGTGGGTTTTATCCCAGGAATACCTGTCACAGCCACTCCCATTAGTATTTGGCAATGCTTTCTTGCCCTTTCTCAGCATCTGCTGACCAAGTCCATCCGGTCATCCCCACTCCTCATCCTTCATCCAAGGCTTCATGATGCCGCTACCCACTTTTGCAGCACTGCGCCCTGCAGCACCTGAACACATGAGCTGCAAACCGGGCAACCCAGCTCACTAGCAAAGAGAGCTTCCAAACAGGGATTGAGCTGCTATTAATTTATCCTATATTTGTTTTGGAAAGATGCCTCGGGAAGGTACACCATTTCCCTTTCCAGTTAGAGGCTTACCAGCCACAGGCTGTCTTCCTTCTCAGAAACATTAATCTATGTTTATTTTGCATGTACACAATTAATCCCCAAGGCATTGCATTCGGCAGGCCAGAATCAGAGCTCCGTCTCCACCAAAACACTTCAGGAGAAAGAAGGAGAAATGCTGGACCTTTAGTGGAAGAAACACATTTATTTATTTGGGACCAAGGCAGCTGCATGGGGTATAGATGATTTTACTTGGTAACCCCATCAGGATTCACTCCACCTTAAATCAGGAAGGAAAGACCTGGAGCATCCATTTCCAGTGTGATCACCAAAGAGCAGCCAGACTTCAATTCCTATGAGGCTCATCAGAAGGTTTCCTCGTTCAGGATGCTCTAATTTACAAAATACTGATCTACCTGCAGCACCAGCCATGTTCTGTTCCCAGTTAGAACTTGTGCAACTCTGCTGAAGTCAATTTACGAGGCAAACATTTAATTTAGCAAGCAGGCTCGCAATCCTAAATTTAAACATATGTCAAGCCAGCTAGTAGCTTTGTTTTAATTAACTCTCAAACTTTGTGTCTGTCATCTCTTTATATAAATGAGGATGTTCTGCCAAGGGCAGACTGTAATCCTATGTGCATACCTATGAAACCGCCTGCTATTTCACAACCACTTTTCAAAGAGCTCTTACAGAGGCAAGGGGATGTGGATGTTATTATAAGGGTCCATATGGCAGTACGCTGGCACTGCAGTATTAAATCAGAGGTATTGTAGCTTTCCAGCCTAGATTCTCACAGTATCAGGTAACGTGTATGTAGCTTTATTGTTGTACAATTTTAGTGGCTATGCATTATTCAACAGCAGCCAAAGTCTCTGCGCTGCCGGAGGTGATTCAGTGATGATAAAGGGAATATGTTTTGCTCTAAAGGCAGTAGCAAAGGGATTTCACAGGCCGATATCTTCTCCACCCACGGAGGAATAATGGAAGCATTAACATTTCTAGTAAAGAAATCAGCTGGCGACAAATTCTCATCGATAATTAAAATGAAAGTACAAGCTGCCTTAACATGTAGTTAGACTTAGGAACTGTAACCTGCTCTCTAAATTAAATGCTTTCCTTGATAATTTGGCTCTCGCAGCAGGCACCGAAATCTGCTGGAAGATGCCATCTAGTGGGTTATGGAAGTTTATTTAAGTTTAAATCTGCTCGCTGGTGTGGGGCGAAGGTGGCCGGAACTGCAAACGCTGGGTTGTGTAATGCTTTTTGTAGACCTTCTGTTGTTTTTCTAGGAAATAAAAAATTTCCCTGCGGGCGTTTACATCGGAAGAGACCTAATATTTATTTTGCCGGCCCCGCAGCCGGCCACCTTCCCAGTCGTGAGGGCTGTGGGAAGAAATGAAGAAATTCGTTGAAGAAACGAATCCACTCCCCATTTTTGGAAAAGCTATACCACTGTTGAATTCCGGTACATGTTTAAAACCCACCGTCTCGCGTCTATACGTTATCTAGTTTACGGTAAGGTGGAGGCCACCGAATTGGTACCCGAGCCCGCAGCATCCCTCTGGCGCGAGCCGCGGCCGGGGAATTGATGCTGCGCGATCGCGCCCGGCGGTACGGCCGATGGCATCGCCCCCCTGGGAGCTCTGGGGCCGGCGACCCCGTGCCCCGGCTGCCGTGTGGCGGCGGGCAGCCCCCCGGGGGGGCACCGGCAGCCCCCCGGCCCAGACCCGGCCCCGTTGAAGCCCGGGGGCCCATCCCTTTCCCCTGCCTGTCCCCCCCTGGTGCCGGCCCCGTCCCTGCCCACATCCCAGCGTGTTCCGTGCCTTGCTAATGATTTTTCGGGAGAGCCTTAACAAGCGCTGCGGGGCTGCTCGCCCCGGAGCCCGGCCAGCTCTGCCGCAGGGCCCGCTGCTTAATGGCCGTGGGGACCGCTAATTGCGGAGCCTCCCTGGAGCAATTAACCACCTTGGCTTCCCCCGCCGCCGGCCGGCTCGGAGCCCGCTGCCCGCCCTCTCCCGCAGCGCCCGCCCCGGTGCCTCGGCATCCTTCGAGAGTCGTTATTAGAGACTCATTACGGGAGAGTCATTAGCGGGGCGCGGGGGCGGGCCGGCGGGGCGGGCCGGGGGCGGGCCTGCCGAGGCCCCGCCTCCCCGCGCGCGGAGCGGAGCGGAAGTGCCGGAGTTGCCGCCCGCCGCTGCCGCCGCCGCGCGCGGGGGAAAGTTGGGCTCCCTGAGGGCGGCGGCGGCCGGGCCGCGCTCCCGCTGCCCCGCGCCTCCTCCGCCTCCTCCGTCCCCTCCTCCCCGGCGGCGGCTCCGATGCGGCGGAAGCAGAAGCGGCTGCTGCAGGCGGTGGGGCTGGCGCTGGCCGCCCTCGTTTTCTTGCCCAACGTGGGGCTCTGGTCCCTCTACCGCGAGCGGCAGCTGGAGGGCGGCGGGGCGGCCGGCGGGGAGGGGGCCGCCGCCGCGGGGCCGCCGGGGGCAGCGGCCGGCGAAGCGCCGGTGAGTGGGGGAGCGGGGAGGAGGGGGTGACGGGGTGTGGGGCTGAGCGGCCCCCCGTGGGCGTGGGGGGGTGGGAGCCGCTGGGTGAGGGGCGGCTCCCGTAGGAGTGGGAGCTGAGGGGAGGGGGGCGTAGAGGATGGGCGCGTCCCTCTGCCTTGTCACAAGAGGGGGGGCCTCGGCGGTGACTTGGGGGGGCCTTCGGCAGCGACTGGGGGAGCGACAAGCAGCAGCCGCCCCCTAACGGGGGGGGGGGGGCGGGGGACAGGAGTGCAGGGGCGGGCTCCTGTGCCCCCGGGGAAGGCGCTGCTGTGCTGCAGCCCGAGCCTGGGCTGGAGGGGGTCGCCGGTACTTTCTTGGCAATTCGCAGACACGCAGGGTCCCGGGGGTCTGCTTGGCTTGTTTGGCCGAGCTTGGCAAGGGAATAAAGCGAGGGCTTTGCCCCTTGCTCCAGGGAGTAGGGAAGGGGAGTGTGTCCCATCCTTGCACGAAAAGGGCAGGAATTCTGTCTCCCAAGGGTGCGCCTCTGTGCCACTGCTCTTTACCTGCCTTGGAAAGGTACAGGCAGCGAACATCGAGCATCACACCTGGCTCCCCGCAGAGCTCCAGGGAAGGGCTAGCAGAAAGGACCAGGTGGAGCCTGAAGATCATGTCTGGCTACCGATCCTCCTGTGGGAAAGGGGAGTGGGTAACTCTTCCTGAGAGAGGCACAGGGTGCCTGCTGGATACGTGGCCTGACCATATCACAGCACATGACTGCGTTCCTTTCTTGTCCCACTGGTGTAGTAGTAAATTTAACAGACAAACCTTTCTGCTTAGTGTGTGAGACAGAAAGGCTAGATCACCCAAATTAGGTGTGTGGAAGCTCGGTTTAGCTGCATTTACTTTTGGCTACGTAATTGCTTTATCCCCTTCTGGGTTTGGCTTTGTACCATTAAGAATGATTGGGACTTGAAAGCTTGAAATGTCAGTGTGTAACTATCAGTTCAGCTGCCGCTCTACAAGGCTCCGCTTGTTAAAAACCACTTAAAACTCTTAGTTGTCTAAATCTTTCCCTTCTTGGAGACTTGCTGCTATGACTGCACTGGAAAGGTGGAGACACCTACTGTGGCAATTTCTGCTGTGAGGGGGAGAAAGCTCTCGGAGGTGTAGTCAAACTGAGACTGAGCTCTTCCTTCCCAGAAGAAACCTTTCTTCAAATTCAAGTGTTTAGTGCAAGTCTAGGTATAACCATGATCATATCTTTGTAATATCCCGTGCTGGTGGGGAAAGGGATCAGCTGTTACCTGTCATAAAAGATAAATTTGTTGCAGTTACTCAAACCTGTGTAGAAATCCCTTTAACATACACAGTGATCATTACATGCTTGGAGTTCCTGATGATACTGCCATATGCTTGGATTTGTTGGGTGCAGGAAATCTATTTTGCATGACAGATAAAAATCAGGCCCTGTAGTCCACTGCTCTGTAGCTTGACATGGCATGGTGTTATGGCAAAAGGAAGACTGTTGTAATATCACGTCTTCCAGAGGTCGTGAGGATAAAGTTGGTGATTATTCTTAGAAAGCTTCAAAGTTCCTTGTTGGAAGTAGCAGTTCATTGTGATTAAATCTATAAGAGGTGAAAAATCAGTGACAGGCTGACTTTGTTTTCGGTCAATCTTCCAAGATTGTCCTTCTGTTGTGGACTTTGGGTAGCTGTAAGACTGGCATTTCCTACGGTGCAGTACATCACTGCTGACTTCTGTGCATATTCATTGTTCAAGGTACCTAGATATCCTGTACTGCCTGTGTTGTATAGAATGTTGACTCCGTTTTTCTTTAAGTCTCTTTAAAGTATGGCAGCTGTCAGTAAATTGAGATCTGCTTTTGTTTTGATGGTGTGTTGAGCTGGGCAGGAAACAGCTGTGCAGCTTACAGGAGAATTTGCAATAAAACCTCTGTGTGCTTGTGTAAATCAGAGTTACTGGGGTTTAGGCTGAAGGCTTCATCTTCCAGTCTAATCGATGTGGAGTTATGGGCTGTAGTGGGTCTCTGAGTGAAGATATACTTGTATCATATGCCTATTTCTTTGAAGGATTGGGCCCTGAAACGATAGCTTCTGTTACACTGAGCAAGGAAAAACATACAATGAAGGACAACTGGCTAAAATAATTTGGTAAAAATAATTTCAGATGGAGCAGAATAAAGACAAACCAAACGTGGTGCGTTTTTTGTTTTGGTTTGGGGTTTTTTTACTGTTGTCATAGAGGTATCTGCCAGCTGACTGCAGAGAGTCTTCTGGGCATCCTCAGATTCAATGGTTCCAGGCTCTCTTCCTCGGTCCTGACAAGCATTCATGGTTTGTGTACTTACTAATCAACTTCCAGCTTGTAAATGAATGTGCTGTTTGTCTGCTTGTTCATGAAGCCATTTGGAAAACTCTGGATGATAGGAGGCTATATCACAAAAAAGATCTTCGTAGCAGTCAGAAAAGATTTTCTTCTGTTTCTGGCTTTAATTTGGCTTTTTGTGCAGGCTAATCTTTGAATTGAGGACATTTCAGATGTGATACAGTATTGAGCTTTTCAATGAAATCTCTGTCCAGGCTCATTCTTTCTCTTTAAATGGTGTCTGCTGTTTCAGTCAGTAATTTTATCTTTCAGAGTAACAGCAAAAGGGGGAAAAGGTTTTAAGAAATGGCTGAATTAAAGCTATAAAGCAATTCCTAGAACATAGAGTTGTGATGCTAAAATTTTCAAGTTTAAAACCTGCTACGAGTTTGTTTTGTTGTCTGTCCTGTGCTGCATGTTACCTTCAAAATGGCAATGTATCAGTGTGGGTGATTTTTGCCTTATTTAATCTTTCTAGTGCCTGGAACAAAAGTGTCAGAAAATTAAGCAATCAGAAGCCATGTAAATATATTCTAGGAAAGATTATGCTAAATGGTTTCTGCAGAAGTGCCTAAGCAGCTAATTGCTTCTGTATTTACATGTTCAGGGGAAACATTATGGTGGCTGAAAATAATGTATTGCTTTAATAAGGTGGATTAGGTCTGTGTTCTTTCCTCCTGCCTTTGGGTTTGTTCTTCTGCAGCTCTGTTGGGTGCTTTTTGCTCCACAGAGGAGGGATGGCCTTAAGTCATCAAAGCCTTGGCCTCAAGGTCGTGCTGCAGATCGCTTTAGAAAAGCTGATGCATTGAGTTACTCTTCACTACCGCTACATGCTCAGAAATGTCCGTTGTCAATGTGTATGTACAGTTGTTCAGCACATTATATGAGTTAGGAATTCCTTTTTTCATGCTGAGTGTAACAGATTTGGCTAGTGTTGTGGCTCTGTATAGGGATGATGGTGACAAGGGACTGAAGTATTTCTGCTGACAGCAAAAGTGTTAGCTTAGAAGCTTCTTATACTTCGTGGTTGTACTTTTTTTGATCACCAGTATGTGTGTGTTGGTATGCTCATGTAACGCAGACTGACTTTTGCGTAGTTTCATCTTTTTCTTTTTTTAACAAGTATTCAATAAGTAAAAACATATGATCCGTAGGTGTGAGGGTAGGAAAGAGCAAGAGAAATGCAGCTATACCTTTTGTCTCTTGAATCTCTGCTGTCTTCCTCAGAGGCTGCTGGGTATCCTCAGCTGAAATGTTTAATTGATGTGTAGTCTTGCAGTAAGTAAAAGACAGATGAGTTAGTTTGTGGGCTAGTGGTTTATGCTTGGGCTAATGCAGCTATTTATGTGACCTCTAATGCTCTGCAGAGGTACTGCTCTGTACCTGTGTGGGCAGGCTGGAGGTCGGCACTCTGTGAGGTGCCTGCTGTTACGGGAACGTGGTGTTTGAACTCAAAGGGATGCTGAGCTTGAACATCTCTTTGAACTGCTGGCTAAAAGCACTGTAGCAAATTAGCTGCCTTTCGTTGCTTGGGTTTTTATCTGATATGATGCATGGTTTATGGAGTCACCCTGTAGCTTGTTGTAGTAGTAATTTGAGCTCTATAAATTAACTCGGGAGCATGATGGAAGTATATAAATCACATAGGTGATTGTGTGGTGCCCTCTGCTGCCAGCCGGCTGGAGTGAAATGGGACGTACCTGCCTGCTGGTAGGTTGTGAATGAGAAACCAGCTGCTAACTTGTGGTTGACAAACGGTTGGGGAGAATGCTCCTTCTGGAAAGGCTGGGGTCGTAAACTTTGGCTTTAGTGCAATTAAGCTTGAAGTTTCCAGCTGGTATTGCTGAAAACGTAGCCCTAATGATGAGCTGAGTGGGGAATGATGCTGCGCTGCCTTCCAAACTGCTGCGGCTGCTCATGTCCTCCTCAGCAGAGGAGGAGGATTGGCTTTGCCACGCTGACCTGGGGCAGCTATGAAGCTGTCGAGGATTGTCAGCTTCATGCTGCAGTTGGCAAAAGCTAATAAGGAGGAGGGTGGTTTAGCAGATTCTGTGCTGCCAAGGTTGGGGGGGAGGAGAAGGGCTTGGGAGAAGTGAGAGGAATACCTTTCTGCTCTCTGCCAGCCAGAGGTAAATGGAACAACTGACTTAACATACCTCATAGGCAGATTTCTTTGGCAGTTAGATGGGTCGTGCCCTAGACCTTGCTACTGCCTTTGAACTCGGGGGTCTGGCTCCTTGCAGACCTCTTGGAGACTGCCATTTTGGCAGCTGTATTTGCTAGTCACTCATCAGCTGATATAAAAGCAAACTTTGAAAAGCTTATTTTGGTAAGCATAGTGTAAAACAGTTGGCATCTAAGGGCTGAAGTGCAAGTGCTAGAGCTGAACAAGCCTGTTTTAAATTAAGAGTGACTGTTTTCCAGTATGGGCTACTCTAAAGTTGATCGCTTCAGTGCACTTGTGAAATGAGCAGGTTTTCCTGGACTGGGTAAGAGTGGACCGCACTGATTAGCAAAGTGAGCTGAAGCGAACATGAAGTGGCTAAACTATCTCACAACTATGAAGTGCAAAGTAAATTTGGAAAAGATGTTTATTAAAAAACTGGAGCTTTCAGTGGTGCTCACTCAGGGTCTCATTATTCCTTCTGGTGATCTTCACTATAATGGCAACACGAAGCTGAATGAACAAATGGGCTGTATTCTAGGTCTTCTATGCTGTGTGAAAACAAAGGGTTTGTTACACTTGCTGTTCTTTGGGGAAGGTTATCTCTATCAAGGAGTAGGTGCTCCTGTTACTGGGCAAGTGGTTCTGTTTCACCCTTCAGACGTGCTCTATATGCAGTTCTTAATAGCTGCAATGGTTACCTTTCTTCATGGAAGGAAGATTTCAGCAGGAAAATGTTTTGGCCTCTGGCATCGGACTACTTTTTAGGTCAGTGGTGAAAACCATAAATACAGTGGTCTGTGTGAATATGGATCAAATTGTGAGAGACGGCGAGATTTAAGAGCAACTATAGTTACAGATTTCCTGGCAGATAACTGCCATGTATTTGACTAAGTGGACTGCTAAACTAATGGCAGTATCATTACTACCACTGAGGAGTGTTGGTGAAATTAGGCAGAAGAATGCTATCAACCAGACTTGCAGTTATAGAGTATCATCTTCCATTCACTGTTTAAATACAGTTACAGGCATTGCTATAAAAAGATAAAGAAGTTAGCCTTCCTGTCACTCTTGTATTGGCTTCCCTGTGGAGCAAACTATAACCTTACTTGCATTGCGTAAGAACAGATCCTGTCTAAACTCTAAGCAAATTGTTATCCAGGTGTAAAAGCAACTGCACGCTGCTCCTGTTTCTTTGCAACCTTTTCCTGTACCAGGCGACACAGGCAGGTAGCCTTCAGCTTCCTTCTAGAAAGTAAAGAGCTGGTGGGGTGCATTAGGAGCTTGTAAGAGGTATTCCACTGTGTGCTTGAAAAAAAAAAACAAACCAACCCTGTGCTGCGCAAATTTGTTTTGATCCAGTATGAAAGCATGTGTTTCAACCTGTTAGCATAGTATCCTGTTGACTTCAGCAGAGCTGACATTCGTAGGCTTTTATGGAGCGCACCTTAACTGGAGTGCACTGCGCTGAGTTTCCTGGTACTTCTGGATGGTGTAAATGCTTATGTAAAAAAAGCTCCTGTGATATTTACCATCAGAGGACACTCTCTCATCATGCTTCATGTTTCCCATTCTGTTAACTCTGTAGAGTAACCTCTAAGTTACACCACTTAAAATTGTTTGATAGTAGCATGAATAATTCATGTTACTATATAGACACAGGGAAAGAAGTAACTTTAGTGACTTTGCGCATATGAAATCTTTTAATAGTAATAAGTACTCTCAGGTTAAGTGACCTGAGTGTATGTGTAGATTTCTTCTGGATCACCCTTACTAGAAAACTGGAAAGGAGTTTTTGCATGGCTGAGTGGATTAAAAGCTGGCTAGTTTGCGATGGCAAAGAGACATTAACAATCATTTAAATGTTACTTCAGTCAGACTGAGGTAGATTGGGTTAAAGCTGAATAGTTACTCTTTGTTAATTTAGTAACTATTCCTATTCTGGAATCAAATCGGGAATAGTTTTTCTACCCTACCTTTGCATTTTGTCTTAACCTGAGCTAATGTCCCTGAGCAGAGTGGTTTCAGTTAGTCCTACTGCAGTTTGGCCACTCAGGTATTCCTTCTAGATACAGCTTGGCCTGGGATTCCTGTGCTTCTGGAGGGATGTATAGAAGACATTCTGACTTGACTTAGGTCTCAGATGATTTGCAAAACCGATAGCTGTCAGTGGGGAATTTTAGCAGTTAACAGAAATTTTGGCAGTTAACAGAAAGTGTGAATTTGTTTATCGGATTTCAGACTCTTGATGCTCAAGTCACTTTCAGGAGTATAACAGCATGATGTTTTATTTCCAAATCCAGGAATAATACACTACCCTCCCCACACACACACCCACACACCCCCCCACACACACACAGCTTCTAATTTTAAATATTTATGTTCTGCTCTTGAATAAATTCCAAATTCTCCATTATCTCTTAAAAAGTCTACTTGTGACTTTACCTTCAGATCTGGCACGTTGTTCATGACTTCTTACAACCCAGGGAGTTAGGAAGTGTTACCGGTCCAGCTGTATTCAACAGGAATACCTCTCTGTGGTAATGGTATCTTTTCTATCAGTGTAACCAACTCCTGCGGTGGTATTCACTGCATTTTGTGTTACCCTGGCTAGATGACAGATAGGTAACAAGGAAGCGAGTGTTTATCTACGCAGCTTTGTTAAGAATATAAGTAGTACTGGATATCAAATTATGGCTGACTTGTCAGACTGTGCCTCTTTTGTTAGATTTACAGGGTCTGGCAAACGGTTGTAGAAAACTGCAGTTAAGTAAATCAATATGTAGCACAGTAAGTTGCCAGGCCGCTCCCCTTTTCCAATGCCTAGGTAAAAAAGTAATTTCTACTGTGTCTGGGATCTGCTGGCAGCTCTGCATCTGAAGTCCTGTGCACCCCCTAAAATATAAGAAGTATGTCATTTGACATGTCTCCTTATTGCTCATAAGCTTGGTAAAGCTTTAAGTGGCAGCTTCAAAGAAGGGAGGTCTACCATTTCTTGGTCCTTAAGTTTGCTTTTCTTTCTAAATAATTAGCTCTTTTCTCTGCCCTTTTGCAGTTCCTCCATTTTCTCTAATCTTGGCTCCAGGGTTAAAAGAGAGCTCTCTAGAGCATATATATGTAATTAAGGCTTTTTAACCACAGTTACAGTGGAGTATAAGCAGTGTTCTGGTGTTTCTGGTACCCAGGGAAGAAACTTTCTTCAGTAGAAAAGCTGTTGATTTTATTGTAACTGAACTCTGCTCTCTCTGCTATCCCAGTCACAGAGTTCCTTCTGATACTGCTTCATGCCTTCCCACTCTTGGTAAGTTATCTTTCTAAGGTTGATGACTATTAATGACCTTCTCTCTTCTATAACTCACAAGAACAAAAATATTTTATTTATTCTGCCTGTCACTTTCTTGGAAATGCAGGCTGCCAGCTATTGAGTAGTATCCCTCACGAGTGTGTTAAGAAAGCTTGAGGAAATGTCATCCAGCTCATCTCTAACGTGTGACTTCTCTGGGTCTCACTGCAACTCTGTCCAGGCATCTGAACTAAAACACAGTTTTCATTAACTCTTCTAATGGGTGGTGGCATTTAGTAGACTTTCCTCTTTTGGAGGTCATGATATAAACACATGAGCCTGTTGCCACCAGTGTGAATCAGGGATGAAATTCCTCACTTAGTCTAGGTGCTCTTGGAGGTCTTACAACTCCAGTGGATGAGAGCACGCTTAGAGGCAATTACTGAACAGGAACTGATGGCTTAAAATTTGCACCCTACAAAACTTGGTTTGTGTTACTGTATCCTTTGCTTTTCTGTATTACTGAGTCAAATGGAATTGATAAGCAGTTTAAACATATTAAGGGTTTAAAATGGAAGCCCTATTTTAAGCGAGTTGATGTAACTCATGTGGGTATTACGATTCTTTTTCTTGGCCAGAAATAGAAAGCAAAGGAAGCGGGGAGGAGGATGGAGTCGGCGAAGGCTTGACTGCACGGTTGCTGCCCAGCCTGGTGGAGAAGTTCACTCTTAATATTTGTTTGGTGACTGTGTTGTCCAGTCTCAACTCCTTATTTATTTTTCAGCTGTAGTATTTTTTCTTCCCAATTAGCACAGGAAGTAGCAGAAAGCAACTTCTAAAAACTGTCTTTCAAAACAGTGACTGCTGGCATCCTTCCCTGTTAAGCTGAGGTAACTAATTTCTGTTCACAGCGTCTCCCCTAAACACTAATATGTATTTCTTGCATGTATGTCGTGCAGCTGATGTAGCGGTGACCTGACACATTTCCCTGATGTAGCTTTCAAACAAACAGACAACTTGGTCCGTTGTGCGGGGTTGCAGTTCACAAGGTGACTGCTGAGGTCAAACTTCCAAAAGGCCTTTCAGAGTATTTTTTTAAATGCACGGAAACTGCAGCTGTTTACTGAAATAATGACCAACCAAGGGGTTAAGTTTCAAACAAATGTTGAAGGGTTGTTTTCCAGGTACTAATATTTGAACTTGTGTCTTAAACTTGGATGTCTGTAAATGAACTCTTATCTTTCTGCTGTAGAGCTATTTGGTCATAAAAATAAAGGGTTTGCAGAATAACAGTAAATCATTCTGTCTCCTGCAAGAACTTTCTGGATGCATGAAATTTTCCTTGTTTGGCTACTCACTCTCCCTTTCCAAAAATCTGATTAGAACGATGTTTTTTTGTCTTTGTTAGTCAAAGTCTTGTGATGCTTTGGGCTTTATCAGATCTTATCTGGAAACACTGTCAGCTGTCCCTCCTACATGCAGAGCTGCTTTGCTTTTGCCCTCTTGAACAACTGTTTTTACAAGATTAAGTTGTTATGAAAAGTTTGGTTCTGCTTGATCTCTAAAGCCTGAAATCCTTTGCTTGCAGTTATGTCTGCAAGTTAAGGTGACTTTTCAAAGGAAAGTCAGCCTCTTCTCAGTCTTTGCTTACAATTATTCGGAAGATAAAACACTTAAAACCTCTAGTAGCTGGTCTTGTCTTTTCTCAGTGGAAGATTGCATAGGTTTGTCTTTGTACAGATTAACTTTACTAGGATTCAAATTCATTTGGGAAGTAACTTTTATCTAGTTCATGACACCAGCAAGAAAACAATTTTTTTTCTGTGATGGAAAAAGAGGTAGTTTTTTTCTGTTTTGAGTTTCCTAACGTTTCTCAGCTGAATCAGATGAAGTCCAAAGAAGAAATCTTCGCAAGGACTAGTAAGCATGAGCCGTTGCTTAATAAATAAAACAGGTGAAACGGAGTTTGAGTGTTCTTAATGTTTTGACCAAAGTTTTCAAAGATGTCTTGAGGTGTGATGTTCCTTTGAAAAATGAGAGACTTAGTGACTTTGATCTAGGGTATGATACAAAAATAACCACATAACCAGGTCTGGCATAACATAAGATATATTTTTTTGTTTGTTTTCTCTTTTTTATATTATTTTTAAAAGAGTGAGCAGCTCCTTCACTTCTGCTCAGGCTGACTTTCATCTTAACTCTGCTTCCTTGAAAGTGGCTCTCTTTAGAGACTGTACTTTCAGCTCAGGTAAGTAAAAGCAAAATATATTTCCTCACTAAAGAAAATTGGTACCCCAAAAGCTAGATAAATACAGACATATCTATGTTGTAAAGGGCTTCAGTTAAGCAAGTAAGTTATTTTCTGTTACATTACAGAAGGTCACTTAAATTTAGCCCAACTGTCAGTTCATGTTAGCCACTACGTAACAGGCTTGTTCTGGATCTCAAAAAGAAGTCAACCCTGTGATTATCTTCTGTCTTCTCATTTATCTTCCAGGTGGCCGGTTGCCAAGGTTTAGTGTTTGATAGCCAAGTAATAAGGAATAACCCTTTTTTTCCACTCCTGTGTATGTTAGTTTTGCTGATTCACCAAATACACTCCGGACTGCCACTTCTCTTTGATGCTTAGGCTGAGGCTTACTGTGTTGGAAATATCTGAAACTCCTACTGATGTTTTGCTGTTGTGTGCTGCCTAATTTTTTGTGTGGCTGTTTTGGAATCTGATTCAAGTTACTAATTTAGCCTGGGATAAAAAGCAAAAAAAAATCTCCCTTCAGAAAACCAGCATCTGTTCACAGGTCTTGTTCACAGCAGCAAAGAAGTTAAATTGGTACAATTAAAGTGTTTGGAATGAGTCTTCTCAAGGTTATTTTGCTTGCCTGATTCTGAGGGCATCAAGGCAAGCTGCAAAAACATCTGCAAGGTACTGGAAGACCTGGAATTTTGGTATGGAAACCGGCAGAAGTGTATTCGGTTGTACATATGGAGACCAGGAAACTATCCAAGTTATTACTGTTGCCATTTTTCTGCTGTTGCTGCTGATTCTTTGGGAATGTGGTTCCTTTCCCTGTTCTGCCCCAGATTGTTTCTGGTCTTCAGGTGTGGATTGCATGCCCTGTGAATGGGGATGTGGAAGGTTGGAAGTGTCTTATCTGCAACGTGTGAAGGTCCTACTTGTGTTGTCCTTGATTTTGATTGCTGCAGAGTATCTGTGTATAAAAGATAATAGGTTTTCTTTCACCATAGTTGCATATTTTCTGCAAATAGGAACTTGGGCCAGCTGATTACAGAAAAAGTCCTTGGCAAAGCAATTACAAACTAACAAGAAATTGTCTCTAACCTCAGTTTGTGCCAAAACACTTTTCCTTGTGTTTTGGCCAAAGCTGTTATCAGTGTAAACTAATACTGGTTACTATGGGTGAAAAGCCTAAGCTCTGGAAACAAGCGATGTCTTGTTGCTTTCCAAGTGCTGATACTTTTATAATAAGAGGCTGCTCCTAGTAGAAGTGCATCTGAGAAGCTGTGAATTGATGCACGCAAGCAGAGAGCGCTGGCATTGCTGATAAATTAGCTGGGAATTGTCAGTCGTGTATAAACTCAAATATTGGCTTAACCTGAAAATGTTAAATGAAATATAAAACTACAGATTTTTCTCTCTGGATATTTGAAAACAATAACAAGTCATATGAAAACTTGTTTTTTAAAATTATTTCTAGAGGGTATGAGTTTTCAAGCCTAATGCAGCAAAGTCTATTTTTATAGTCCTTGAAAACAAAACCTGACAGACCGTATTTGCTAGCAGTTATATTGCTCTGGTGACAGTACTTCTTTTTAAAGCATGCCAGAGGAAATGCTCTGTGCCGGAGCATATGTCAGTGATTAGTGGGACCAGTGCTGCAGGATGAAGTAGGAGAAATATGGTTGCGTGTAGAAAAAGCTGAATGGACAGAACATGAGAAATGTAGCAGTTTATGGACTGGTTTGGTTTTATAGTAGGAATGGAAAATAGTTATTTTTAGGCTTATCTGTATGTAACTGACATGCAGTCTTCCAAATCGGTTGAGGTTTAACCCGGAGGGCAACAGGTGCCTTTCTCTGTAAGTTTCCCTTAATTTAGAAAACAATTTAGATAATGTTGGTATTTGCATGCTTTGTGTATGCCGGAGTGAACTGAAAACCCTTGGGAAGTGAGAGACTTTGGTGCCCAACTCTTCTTTTGGATTTTGGCCTGAGTGGATTTAAGGGCTCAGGCAGAGGGTGATCCTCAGAAACCAGCCGATCCTCTGAAGACCTGTCACCCTAAGCCCACAGTTCTTGCCAGTCAAGCCCCTGGGGCGTGTGCTCACGTTTTGCTCCCAAGCAGCTCATGCTGCCTCCCTGAAGCTCAGCAACCATCCTTAGGCAGCCGTCCTCGGCATAGAGCACCCCTTGTGAAGGATGCCGAGTTCAGAGCACAGCTCTCACACCTGTGCGTGAGCTGTGTGGGACTCCGGGTGCTGCATTCAAAGCCCAAAGCTCTGGGGTGGAGGGGAGAGGAGGACAGTGCCCCGACACCCTTCCACAAGGATCCTTGAAGAGGTGCAGTAGGTGCAGCACTCGATTGACTTTGCCTCCATGCTTTGACTGTGCAAAATGACAAATAATCCCAGCTCTGTGTCTGAGAGGAACGGCTCAGCATCAAAGCATACAGACAGGTGTTAAGCATTTGATTCTTATGCAATATAGAGGCCACCTGGTATGTTAGGGCTAAGTGCTTAAGACCTGGAGAAATCAGAGGTCAAAAGCCTGTCTTATGCAGATGTTTTCAATTTGATCCTGAAGGTGCCTACAGACCTTTCTCAAGGACGTAGACCCCACTGTGGGAATCACAGAGCTGGAAGTTGAGCTGAGAGATGCACAGCACTGCAATATCAAAGTTTTATGTAGGTTTAGCTCTTGACAACATAGATGTAGTCATCACTCAGGTGCTCCAAAAGATATTCTCTTGTCTTGCCTTATTCTTCATACCTTGTCAGTTATGTTGGAGTACACCAAAATTTTTCTGTTCAACGTAAATGGAAGCAAAATGAAAATGCCCTGTTCCCTTTATCAGAATTGATGTCTGTATTTGAACTTTTCCAGTATTTGTTTATGAAAACTGCTTGTTTCCCCTTCTGAAATCTTTTGTCAGAGCAGTTCAATACAACTTGGATTAAAGGAAGTCACAAGAGGTTAGAGAATCCCTGAAAACTAGAAAAAGAAGATACTAGACTGTTCTGTAGCATTACCCTGCTGGTATCAAAATTACACTGCTACTTTTGTAGAGTAGGCATTTGGCTATTATATGTAAAGAAATTATGCAAGAAGCCAAGTTATTTCTAATTAAATCCAGGTTATGAAAGAATTATCTTGAGCTCACTACAGCTGTGACTTACCTGTCTTGGGCTTTTTTTGTGTAGAATTTTTCCTCACATTGAAGAGTGTTTAAAGCTATTTTAGGTCTGTTGTTTTGCTGGCCTGTAAAAGTTCTTGCTTTTGAGTAACTCTTGAGATAATTAGAAAAACAGAATTAAATTCTTTGGGGCTTTTAGGGAAAACTGGTGGCTTCAGGAGGTTTGATTTGTATTTCTTTAGCATGCAGGAGGCCCAGTCAGTAATCTGCAAGGAGAAAGTAAAACACCCAAAGGAAGACTGCTTCCCATAAAGCAACATCAACTGAAAGTATTATTTATTTTCCATCCCTAAAGTTGCTGTATAGAAAATGCCTTAAAAATTAAATTGTTTGCTGGTACTTGTACCAAAAAAAGCAGCTTCTCAGCAGTGCAATAATTTGATTTTATACTGTGTAACAAATACTGCACAGCTTTTTGAAAGGGACAGCTGGATTTTCACTGGTGACTGAATCAAGTGTTTAAAGATCTTGGATGTTTTCAGTCGTCTTATGTGTGGTATTTCTCTAGGTTTTGTAATTGCTTCATACTTGAATCCACTGGCTCAGGCATGAGACTTATGGATCCGGTTTCTTCTTCCTTAGCTTATTAGAGCTGTGAAAGGATCTGACTTTGAAACCTTGACTATTTTTAATCTCTCTTAATTCCTTCCAACTGTTAAAGGTCTGAACATTTAAGAGGAGCACCAGCTTACCTCATTTGTGAGTCATACCTTCACAATAACAGAATGTCTTTGGTAAAATGTTTTCAAGCTCATTGAAGCTGGATCAATTAGTGATGGGTTTATGTGGGTTTTTGCCTCTATCTGCAGCCTGTTTTTTTAGCAGAAATACGTGTACTGGTGGCTCTTTGAAAGGGTGCTGTCCATGGATAGCAAAGGAAAGGCAGTGGCTCTGGCTGGAAGATCGGCAGTGAGGCACGATGTTCATCTTCCACTTCTGATGGAAGGCTGTTGAAATCCATCTCTCTCTTGTCCGTGAAGGGTTGTGATGCACTGTTAAGGCAGACTTGTTCATAGACTTCAGTGATCTCCTCCATTCAGGAGGTGGAAAAGAATACCAAAGAAAACTTTCTTCCATCCTATTTATAAATTTTGTCAGTTTAACATGAATGAGTTTGGGCATGTGTTCAGTGCAGCTGGGTGATGCTGTTAGGATTCTGTTCTGGCTTGCTAAACAGGAACGATGCATAACACCTTGCTATTCAGTGTGTGTGTGTGTGTGTAATCTGTTCTTGGTTCTGTGCAGTCAGCAGGAAGGGTCAGGTATTAATGAAAGAGAAGATCAGTTCATGCACCTGGATCTTGTTTGAAATTACAAAGCTTCAAAAGCCTCTAAAAGCTCTCAGTGGCTCCTCGAAAGAGGAAGCTAGTTGGCAGAGAAGACCCTGAAAGCTACTTGGTTATAGAGTACTCTTAAAATTTAATGAAATATGATCCAACATCTTAATTGCATCTCTGGGTTTACACATTTAATGTTGACTTTAGCAATTCTGCTTAGTACCTAATGGGGCTAAACTCCTTGTGTAACAATTAATCTCCTCCAAAAGATCTCAATCTTAAGGAATACTAATACTTGAAAAAGCAGGGGGAGAGAGACAGCAGTTGCAAAGGTATCACCTGGCTTTCTGAAGCTCCTCAAGTTTTAAGTGTCTTGTGGTTCAAAGCAATCTTGGCTTTAGCTTATTTTATGAAAATTTCCTTCCTACTATTCTGCAGAATGGCTTGGACAGCCTACAGCGAGTATGTGAGAGATTACTGTGATCTGCAGCCAAAATGGTGGATGCATTAACCAATGCTCTTTAGCAAAAGAACTGCAGAACAGCTTTCCACAGGAATTTATTGTTCTTCAACCAGTAGCCACAAATGCTGGCTTGTGTCCCTGGAACACTGAATGTTTGAGGCATGGCACGGTTTGCAGCAGGAGTTAGTCAACAGTTAGTTTAGGTCCATGGCTGCCATGTGATGCTGTACTATCACTTCAGCAGTCCTGCAATATTAGTTTTTTGCTTCTTTGGCTTCTGCTTACCAATTCTGCCTTTGCTGAGAGGTAAAAAATAAAAGAACACAGGGAATGCTGCTGGACCTTTTATCCTTTGAGTGCTGTATCTGAGATCTTCATAATTTATATATTTGGGGTTGAAAGGGTAGACAGGGAAGGCGGTGTCATTCCTTGGACAGTCAAACTGTTAAGAGGTTTTTTTCTCTTACACCTTTGGTGTACAGCAGTGTGCCTAGTTTGGAATGGGATGCTGCCTGAGTGATTCTTGCTCTTCATCATGGTTTACATTCAACCCCAACACAGGACAGTAAGAGAACGAATGTAGTTCTTGCCAGTCACTTATTCACAGACCACAGGAGCGTCACTAACTGCACCCCTTTCCAGCTGCATAGTCTGATGTGGGAATGGGACTGGATGCACTTATCTGGAGCCGTGGACTTCAAGGGGAAGAGGAAGTAAATGTCCCTTTCTTTATCTTGTCCTCAGACAACATGCTATTCCAAACCCAGCTGGCAGAATGGCCTGCATTGGGCAAAACACTTGGCACTAACTCTTAACAAGGCTGGTGGTTTTGTAGTACCAGACAGCTGGCATCCTTGCTGGGATTGCCTGAGTGGGCTTAATTTTTCAGCAAGGTGGATGCTTTGAGTCCACGGGACTGAAGATGCGCTCCTAAGGCACCCACCCAGCTCAAAGGTGGGAACCATGTTCTGGCACAGCAGGTTAACGTGCAGCTGGCACAGGAAGTGCTTGCAATAAAGCAGCAGTCTTGGAGGTGGTGGATTGATTGCATATCCTCTCTTGCTTTCATCCGTCAGGATAGCTCTGGTTTCTCTAGTGGTCTACAGCTTGAGACTGAAAGAAAATGTCTATCATGTAAACGCTTTTGTGTGTGTATAACAGACTGTAAATGTTAAGGTGTTTTAGTATCTTGCAGTGTCACGTACCATCTAGAAACGGTGGCATCGGTTGGATGAGCAGCTTTCAGAAGGGGAGAGAGGTGTCTTTGCTGTAGCTTTTGCTGCTCCATCTTTGAGTTTCTATTGCTAGAAGACCTGCTGTACTTTGAAAAGATTGTAGTTGAAAGAAGTTACAAAGCAGCACCCCAGCAGGGTATAATCTCCTCAAAGTAATCTTTTGGGAACTGCATGTACTTGATAGACATTTCAAGGCATAAACTTTCTATAAAGAGTAGAGAAAAGTTCATTGGTATCCAGGCGAAGACCCTTTGGCCATCTGGACTTGACTTAGATGTTGTCTGCTCCTTGTGGTGTGGGTAAGGAGTGCTGTCTGAGCTGTGGATATAAGGTGCTATGCAACATATTTTAGTACCACTTAAGCTCCCTTGACCTAATCTGCTTGCTTTTTTACTGGAGCACGGATTAGCAGTGGGTTGCTAGTGTAAAAGTAAGCAGCAGTTAATTCTTGTAAGTCAAGTCCTGTGTGACTGTGATTCGGGTAATGGAAACTTTTTGGAAAAAAACAGGGAAAACTCCTCAAATGAACATGATAGGGGATAGCCAGGAGTGATTCTCATGCCAAATAGTGATGTGACAGGCAAATTGCGTGTTAAGACTCGGATGATGCTGGCTACTTCAGCTGCTGCTTTCCTTCTCCAAGTCATGACTGATCTCAGCTCTTAGCCAGAGCAGGCTTCCTTTGGAGGCCTTAACACATTCCACAGGATTCCAGATTGTTCTGAAAATACTTTCTAAATGCTGTCTTAATTAAAGATTTCTTTAAGTCAGAATTAAGTTATTAAAATGTTCCAGGCATTTTCTAGAAGTCTTTGAAAGCTGACTGAACATTCCTTTCAAAGTTGACCTACTGCCTGTTGTGGGTTACAAAGTAATATTGTGCTGCTTGTGGGTTACAGATAAGTTCAAATATATGTTGGTGGTTGTGGGGTTTTTTTTAACTTGCAGGAGTTTGCTTTTTTGTGAGCTTACGCTGCCATTGAGTCACTCTTCAGGATTTTGCAATTGTGTAGTTGTGGTCTTTCAGCAGTAATGGAAAAACAAGTCTAGCGTTCCTAGGAGGGCATTTTGAAAATCTCTGGGTATGTCAGACTAGATAGTGCTGCATAAGACAATAGACTAACAGCCATCTAAACCGCTTTAGTTTTGTTTTGCAGAACCTGTGGCTGCTTCTGAAATACTGGGTGATCATACACAATAGGGTTTTTTGTACTTTACAGGAAAAACTGCATCCTGTGGAGTTGTAGACAGCTTGCAGAACTGTGTTGCTGCAAGCATTGAAAACGCTGCTTAGGTGATTTGAGGAGATAAGAAGTGCTGAAGAGATGTGCCCTTAAAGACTAGTTGCACTGTCCTGCGTCTGTCCCTGTCAAGAAGTGTGAGAAGAGGTGGTTCTCTGCCATTAAAGTAGTGATTAGAGCCTCAAACCCAAACTGTGTTGTGTGGATTGAGTGCTGCTGGTTTGGGGGTTTAATTAGGGGTTTAAGATTGTAAAGGCACACTGCAACTAGCTGTATTCGGTGTATCTAACTAAAAAGGCTGCGTATTGGAGGGAACTGAATTTCTGTAACAGTAAAGCAGTGTTCTTGCCTTAAAAGATGGGTTTGTAAGAGAGCTCTGGGTCTGCTGTCTTTCCAAATCAATGTTCTGCATAGGTTATGTTCTTCCTTGCATTTTGCAGGTAGTTTGGAGAAGCTAGTGGCTTCAGTAGGGTTGTCACATTTTCCTGGTGAGTGCCGTTAACTCCTGTAGAAGATTATATCCAATTTGCTGTTTACTTAGCCAGCGTTAGGCAGACTGGGCTGCTGGTTCAAAGATGGAGTCAGTGCAGAGGTGTCTGTCTGAGCTTGAAGCTGGCCTCTGACACTTTGCTGTTCAGTTCTATAAAGTTTCAAGAGTTGTTTTTTTTTAAAAAAAATAATAATCAGAACATTGTCAGTTTATGTTGCTTCTGCTGGGACCCGTGAGCAGCTGTGAAACTACTTATCAAGTTAATGTTCAGATTCTCACTGGAAATTGCAAGAGCGTGTCAGACCAGGACTCAGCCCTAAAACAGATGTGTGGTTATAGATAAGCACTATTGTCATGTACATCAACCCAAAATTTTTTACAATAACTGAAATAGAAGCAATTAACATTTGCTTTGCAATCTTCTGATGTATCAAAAGCAGTGTAATTATTCTCATTAAAGGTTCTGCAGTGGGAATGGATGACTGTCTCCATATTTGCTTGCAGTTACTGATAAGTAACAGTAAAGTCTGCTAAGTGGTTAGTCAGCAAAAGCATTACTGGGAAACTACAGGGCTATTGAGCACTTAAAAGCTGAAGACAAATTTTGAAGTGTCTTTTGTGTTCTGAAGGAAGGAGAGGAGAGAGAGAGGCAGCACTTATGAACTTTGCACTGAGATCAGAGACTAAGCGGTGAAGGCAGTGAGTGAGTGCATTAGTCTATGGGGCTGAGCAAAACATTTCCTTCCTAAGAGAACAAAGTTTGACAGGGCTGTTTATCTCCCTTAAGTTTCCCAGGAGATACGAACCCAAAATACATTACACTCAACCTCTTCTATCACTGTACTAGATAATTTCTTTGTAGAACAACTTACCCGGAGAGGTCAGTTTTCTAGCGCAAGCCTTGCTCCTCTGTTCCTGACAGTGTTTTGCAGATTTGCCTTGTTCGTGCAAGGTCCTTCCTCCAGAGCAGAATAGGTAAAAAGAGGTTTAGAGCTGCTCACGTTACAAAGACAAGGCAGTAACAGTTGTGTGACAGTTGCTTCTCTCCGACCCACAAACCAACATATATTGGGAAGCTGCAGTTGGGGAAGGTGTACATAGTTTTTGTCCACTTCACTGCAATGTGAAGTACAAGTTTGGTGTTTTTTCAGAAGATTTCCACTTGGCAGTGTGTCATTCTCCCAGTTCTCTCACTCTGGATCTGGACCCTGGCCTGTCCTTATAGGTGTGGGGCTCTTTGCTCACAGACCAGGAACTTGTGCTGAACGCTTGCAATTCCTTTTGAGCTGGACACACTTGCCTGCTTGTTGGGCAAATTGTTTCAGTTGGCTTCGACTTTCCATACAGGAGTGCCCGTTTGGGCTGTAGGAACAGCTGAAGTAGCTGGGTTTCCAGAGTGTTTGCTTGAGTTGTCTCTGCCAAAACCATGGAAGGCTTTTTAATACAGTAATTTGGCATGAGCAAATGAGAAGTTAGGCAAAGCATGTTGAGCTGGTGGCAGTTGAAGGTTTGTTTAGAAGCACTTCCTAAAGGAAGGGAGAGGCTTTCCAGGGTGCCCTGTCAGTGGCTGGTCCATGCACAGCCGTGAGACTTTGCCCCTGTTATATTGCTGGGGGTGAGTCCCCAGCCCTGTCAGTCTCAGCTATGCCTGTGATGCAAGTTGCTGTGCTTTTCCAGCCTCTGTGTTGGTGTACCTTACATCTGTGCTGATTTATATAGCTCAAGCACCTTTGGAGCAGAAAAACACTATCACCTTGTTTGAATGGCTTTCATTCAGAGGGAATGGAAGACCTGGGTCAAAACAGGGTTTCTGACTGGATTAAAATCCCTGCTCTCGGTCACTTCATTGGAAGCAGTAAGCCACTATTTGTTTGAGATAGAGTTTAAATTTTAAAACCACAACGTAAATCACTGAGGAAAGGGTGTCATTTTGTGCACCTGTAATGGTGATAACCTGGATAAAGCAATCTCAGGAAACTTATTTCTGGGGGAGGAGTGAAGGGAGGTATTCTGGGCATGGCACTTTAATGATAACTTCTAGGGCTTATGCCTCTTACCAGAAAGATTTTTGGATTTTTGACTGGTAAAATCAAAACCAGCTGGATTACGGGAATTTTAAGTATTTTTTTAAAAGCATTTTTTTTGAAAAGTCCAAGAAGTCCAATTAGTAGAATTCAATTCATAAGAGTTTAAAAATAAATGGTAGGTTACCTTATAAAACATAGATCACTTGAGACTAAAGTAAGAGCAGGCATATGGTTTTGATTTTTTTTTTTTCCTTCAAACACTGGCACAGTACTGAGGCCAGACAACTTTATTTTCCTGATGCATTATAACCAGCTGCAGATGTTTTAGACTTTATCGCTTCTAAATGGGCTTTGACAAATGTCTCCTGGAAGCCAGCAGCTCTAAATATTACATGCAGTGTATTCTGAGGAAATGTTGAAAATAAAGTTTTAGGAATTAAACGTTCAGTGTATGAATCAAGAAAATTTACTTTCTGCTTTTGTCAGATTTGCTAGCTTAAAGCATTCTTTTGCGAGACATGCACAGATGTTAGTTGGGGGACACAGACTGGGACAGATACTGCCGTGGTCTTGCATGGTATGTTATTTATTGATCCTCTATTGCTAATACTAGAAGGTAGACACTTGCTTGAAAGGGTACTTCAACATCTGGCTAAATGCTGAACTGAAATTTGTAACAGGTATTCAACTTTTCAGCATTGAGGCAAAAAAAAATTAAGTATGTATTTGAACATCTGGAAACAGTTTCATTCTTCGGTGACAACGGCATGGCTCTTTACTACAGAAACTTTTGTGATGTTTCAATTACTCTGTTCGGGATTAAAGAACTTTAAGTAAAGATCTCTTTGTGCTTTTTGTATTTACATATTCAAATGTATGGCTTTGGGGTGGAGAGGAACTGACTGTATGATTATTGACATGAGAATTGCATCAGATGTCCTTGACTTCCAGAATTCAGACAGCTTGATTCATCGCTACATAAACCATTCACTCATTTTTCCATACCCTGAGAGAGACTGGGAAAATATCTGTGCTTTGCTGTAGACGCCTCACTGAAGCAGGATTCAGTATGCAGCACCCTGACTTCTCAGCCTGGTGAATGCAGGAGAGAAAGGAGGTGTCCTGAGAGGACAGGCTGAGTGCCTAAAAGCTGAATGCTCAGAACTAGGTAGTGGAAATACCCCCCAATGTCAGGATGTGCCAAACAGGCAACGTATCTGATAAAGATTGTTTATATGTTGGCAGTTCATCAAGTAATGATAGTCCTAATTGTTTGAAATTGTTGGGGGATTGCCAGAAATCTTCATATAGAGTTTTAAAGGGAAATGGGGATTGCTTAAGTGTTATCAGTAGCTTTTTGTACAAGGACCTGTTTAGTAAACAGGTATTTCAGAACAAGGTATGTACCTTTATATATATATGTGTGTAAGGTTAATGATGCATCTAACTTGTAGCACACAGGATAACCAAAAGGAATCTCCTTGCCTGTCTGTGTTACCCCTAAAGAGCCTTCCTCCAGCTTTGGACCAGTTTAAATATAAGCCAGCTTGTGCTCATTGAAATCCTTAGTGTCTGCCTGGCACTGGGGAGCAGTTCCAAGAGAAGATTAGAGATGGCAAGCATCAATGGGTAACTGCTTGAGCAGGGACCTGCATGCTTTGCTTGAAGGGGCATGGCATACTGCCCTGCAGCGGGGAGCCGAATCAAGCAAATGCAAGTCTAATGATTTGGATTTTGCTACTTCACATCAGTGTTTAAAACTGCTTAGATATAATCCTCCTAGCAAATCTCTCCATGCTTTGAGATGGTGAACATTCACTGCTGCACACTGATGTTTAAGTATGAACTGGTTATACTGAATTCTTGTGCAGCTGAACAAAGGCTCTCACTGATGCCTGGCAAAGAGGAGAAGTTTTCATGTTTGATTCTGTTTGTACAGAAGCATAAAATGGTTCTTTGTATCAATGTACTATAACAAGTGAAACATTCAGCCAGAGGGTTGGTTTTCATAGTTGCCAATTGTGTAGTGACTCTGGAAAGTGCATATGTCAAATACTTGGCAGGGTGGGGGGAATTCTGCTAAGTTGCTGTGGAGCTACTGGTTGCATGGGTTTAGTTGGACATGTTTTCTTGCCGTATGAATTATTGTTAATAGAGGTTGCTGTTCATAATATGATTCTTTTCTTAGCGATGGCTCACCTGAGCCACAAAGGAAGTTGTTTTTTTTTTTTTCCCCAGTTACCCAGGATGTTTCTACAATCTGTAGAGCTTGCTCTGGTTTCTTGCCATGACTTCATCAGAAAAAAAATAATCTCAAAGGTAGTATGTGCCCCTCATATGCTGTTATCTTGATATACTTATTCTCAGAGGTTCCCTCTCTACTGTGTATGGAGCCTAAAGTCATCACATTTCTGACTAAAAGACAAGCCACCATTCATTTTCTGAAACAGCAGTTAAAAGCATATAGTATTTTTATGTTGCACTTGGAAGGTTGATGGAATACTTTGAAATCCATACTAGCTATGAACTTTGGCTTGCATCTTCTTGTATGGAAAAGAAAATTATTCCACCTTTAATGGAAACTAGCAGAAAGCTGCTATTTAACTTGAAGGAATTTGGGGTGCTTTCTCATCCCTGTAGTCTAAGTGGAGTTATCTTAGCTTGTCTGAAACAACTGCTGCTTTTTGAAATGCATTTGAAGGAATTTTGGAAGATAAAGTATTGGATTTCTCCCAGATTGCCACAGTGTACTGTAGTTTCTTCATACATTCCCTTCTTAGATGAAATGTTCAGCTTACTGCAGTGAGAGCCGCTATGTAAATTGTTCCGGACAGTCAGAGTAGTTCTTACCAAGGATGTAGGATTAAGTGACGAAGACTTTTAACTATACGTGAGCATTGGGTTTTTTTTCCATGCAGTGATCTTTTGAAAGCTTGCAAAGATTATTTAAATAGAACAATGTTGCTGTGGAGTTGTTGTTTAATCAGGATTTTCTTTGGCTTTTACTGAGATTAAAAAGTTAGCAGGGACTTCATGTACTTCTGAAAACTAAGGCAAGTGCCTGTTTAATGTTTTATATAGGAAGGTGCTTTTAAGTTGGAGCAATCAATTAGATTCAATTGTTTGGAGAGGTTAAAAAAAGGTGTACTAAGCAGCCAAAAATGTGTTGAATTTCCCACCTACTAGTAAGCATTTATTGATTCCTTTAAGGCTGGCACTGAGGCTTTCATTCTGTTTTTACAGAAGCAACTTTCTGCTTTAGAAGAATTTTAACCTCTGGTTCAATAAACCTGAAAGTTGGGGGAAAGTGAAGATCGATACATGTTCCTGTATGAGGGAGTATGAAAGTGTGAATTTGAGTTTTGTCAGTTTGTGAACAGGAAGAATAGTAAATTGCCTGAATAGGCTCTTCTGCCTGATGAATAATGATCCAGTAACCAAACAGTGCATGTTAAAGATGGCTTTGACACAAGTTGCCTTAGTAATAGAGGTTTATTTGAAGATCTTGCCCCCATCTTGCAGCTTGCTTCCCCTTCCATTGTGCTGGTATGCCTCTGGTTGGGCACCTACTGTAAACTAGATCGATGAGACTAGCTGGTTTTGAAACAAGAAAAAAGCCTTTTGACCAAGCTTTGCTCCCAACGATGATGAGGACAGAATAACAGTGTAATTCAGCAAGCTGTTCTTGCCCAGCTGTGTGGAAGAGAGACTGTTGGTCTCACATGTTCAAAGAATTTGCAAAGATTTACTTCAGACCGTAGACAAAAGTGTCAGGATCTATCAATCTAAGATTAGTTTTACTTGAAAGTACATAGCAGCCTTGATTTTGCTTGTTTTGTTATGTGAATTGGAAAGTAATTCCACTAAATTGAATGTATTAAGGATTTTATTTTTTGCTTTTGGCAAGATTGACATCTCATCATTACAGTAAGCGTTATGGTCCTTCCTCCTCCTAATGTCATTTGTGAAAATCCAGCCCTATGTGGGCTGCTTCTGAGCAGCTGTCCTAAATGGGATTACTGAAACACTGACATTTATCTGAGCTTTTTACTTTTATAATTCATAATAGCCAACTGCTCTGGCTTATGCTTTTTGGGATGGTGAACTTGTCTTGCCTCTCTGCACAGTGGTAAATCTATGGTAAACATAAATATTTCCTGATCTGGGAGCATCATATGGATAGTTAAATCTTGAAGTCTCTTTGCTTGTTACTTCGAGTTTCAAGAGATGTTGTAAGAAGTAAAAAAAGACTAGTTCATTTAATATGTGGCCCCTAGAGTATTTTATAACATGAGGTGTGGGAAAATAGGTCTAGTTAAAGGTGCCTGTGAAGCGATACTGAGAGAAGTAAAATCTTGAGGAGGGGTGAACGTATTTCATTGGTTTGTACGCATGTTGAATGAGTTTAGATGCATCTCAGAGACCACTCTGGCTGGCAACTTGTTATGCAATACTGAGACTGACCTTTAGTATGTGTTAGGTATGAATTATGAAGCGATCTGAGTCCATATTCAATGTGCATCTCTTAACAGCGTAAAATTATTCAAAGTTGGGCTGTTTCTAGCATTAAATGTCTGGCATATTTATGATTCTCTTGCCTTTCTAGCAAAGGTGGTAACTTTCACATGTAGCGTTTTACTTCATTTTCAGGCGGCCCTAGAACATGTAGCTTGTTTCCCAGTGGTCTTGTGTGTGCTGACATGCAAATTTAATGGATTTAGTTTGGGATTCAGGCTAATGTTCTTGGGCAAGAAAAAGCTTGTCCCGTTCCATGATCTCCTGGGGAGAGATCGCTGGCAGGTTTAAGTATGGCCAGCTTCGGTTTAGGCTAAATAATCTGCTTGCTTATTACTACTAGTTTTGGCGAAGTGTGGTGCGCTTTTCCTGAAGATTGATAATCAGCTTCCCTCTTGTGGTTCCACTTCTATTTAAAAAGCCATCTTTCTTACTGCAGCCTTTATCTTCCATGCATCCTTTCCCTAAGAGTAGCAACTGCAGAGGTGGCATTTTCAACAACAGGTTAGTTGATTAAATGCTATGACAAATTATTACAGCTGCTGTTGTATTTAATTTTACAGTGTCAAGTTACTCTGTCTTAAGTAAGTGCCCAAAATCTCCAGTTCCCTTTTGTAGAGGTCGTTATATGTGGCTCACCTGTAAACATGTCATCCCTGTATGTCCTCTCCTTTAAAGAGGAGAGAACAGATGTTTCTACGTACCAAAAGATGCTTCAGGCACTTGCTGCAGGAGATGGTCACCAGGCTGTCAAAAGCAATCTTTATGGGCAGGCTGGTCTTTCAGAAGGAGATGTGTTTACAGAGCATGAAATTAACATTTTTGCAGAGAGGCAAATAATTGCTTACAATGGAGACTTTAGTAGCAGATTTGAAGCTTGAATGGTTATTAGTAAGGTCAGATGGAGCACATAGTGATGTCCACCTCCTGAGCAAAGTCATTCAGAACTTTTTAGCCGTTCATTTATGCTGAAAGGTTTTAAGGTGTTGTAATGTTCACGCCTTGAGCTTCTCACTTTTCATAAAAACTTGTAATGGGCTGTATCTGTATACATGGTATGGTTCCTTCAAAATCATTTTTGAATGGAAAACTATTTTTTGACTTGCAGAAAGAGAGGGGAAAGCCTTATCCCTATTATCTTAGTCTTGAATTATTATTGGTAGTGCTCTAGTGATTGCAGGGTTTTAAGATGCTTTGCACGAAAAGTCTGTAAGTAGGCAGTTATTATAAACAAAAGGGATCTCTGTGAAAGCTTTCTGTGGTCAGGAGATGGGTCTAGAGGGCCAAAGGTCTCAGGTGGTGTTGGCTGTCCTAAGCTGCTCTGGTTAATGCTCTTGCTTGTCAGGTCAGGGCTTTTTCTTGAGCAGCAATGTAAAACTGTCTCCAAAGAATGGATATTGGCAAAATTAATCAGATTGATTCTTTGCTTATGACACCGATCAAGTCTTGAACTTCAGTCTTCTATGGTAATAGGACCAGTTCATCATCACTAATTGCATCTCTTTGTTCCCGGTTTCCTCAGCCTGCTTACTCCTTCAAGGTGACTTCCCCACTTCAACAGACGTGCATGTGTGACAACATTTAAAAACCACAGAGCCTGAAGTAGATGAACTTCTTGTAAAAGAAATTCTGTTCTATTGCAACTAACCACGTCACAGAATTAATGTTAAATGTAAGTGTTCAGTCAAACTTCAAAGTGGAAGTAGCTTTTCCTCTCTGCACGCCACAGTTGTAAATGGCACTTAAGGCTTGGGGCACTCAGTTTTCAAAACATCTGTGCTTCTTCAAGGGCAGAGGGGGTAACCAACGTGACAAAGGCTGCTCTGAAAACCTTTTTAAAGTGCTGCATGTTACACTCGTGATCTTCCCACTGCTTTTCTGTAGGACATCATTCTTCCGAGTTAGTGGGACTTCTTACTCTGTTCACACTGTGCTGAACAGCCTTAATCATAACCCCTTTCGGTAGAGTTGTCCTTGTCTGTACTGAAAGCCAGTGAATGTGGATCTTAAAAACATCTAAGCATTGCCCAAATACTCCCCAGAACAACTGTCTTCATGTTCTGGGAACACCCAAAATCTATGATACAGGATATATATCACTCCCTGCCCCTATTAATAGAAGGCTTTAAAATAGTTTAAGCTACTTCTTCGCAAGACCGAGCAGAGATTCACCTTCAGAATTCTTCCAAACAGGTGAAACGGAACTCAGTTTCTGCACACTTTGTGTAAGCTGTGCAGTAGCACTGTTTTGCCAGCACTGTTTTTGCTGTGAGTTACACCATAAATTTGCGGAGGACATGAGAGAGGTCATGCATAGAATGAATTACTCAGATGCTCCGTAACAAGACTTGCTAACAGCCTACCCTCTTTGAAATAGTCCTAGCAGCGTGAGCTTTTTGTTTTCCTGTTTAATGAGACTTGGTAAAACAAACACCTAAGCAAATCTGAGGAGTCTGTATCGGTCATTCTCTGCTGTATCTTATGTACAAACATGCATTTTGTTTCTTTATTGATTTTTTTTTTCTTTTTTTGTCAATGCTTAAACAATATTATTTCAATATGAGGTGAGACACAAAAGTACTAGATATAACATGTTTGAGTCAAACTGGGTAGTACTTCATTCTGGTATGACAAGGTACAAAGTCTCTTTCAGAGAATGTCCTACTATACAGCGATTTTTCTCAGTCCCATGGAGCTTCATTATCGTGAGGTCAGACTATGTGCTGTAGAAAAAAAGAGGTTTTGTTTTTGTTATAGGGCTAACTGCTATGCACTTGTAATGACCATGAAGGACAGCAAATGCTCCAAATCAGTTTCTTTGGAATATAGTCCTATTGTGCTGTAGGAACTAGAGTAGATCTAGGAAAAGAGAAAATACTGTGATTCCTGCTGGATGCTTGTGAGATTGTTCAGCTGCCATAGTCCTGTCCAGAAAGCGGACAGTGAAGATTTCTGGAATTCAGTGTTTTCAGTGTATTCTCAAGGGAGAGATCTCCCTCATGATAAGATGAGACTCCTCAAAGTCTAATTGCCTCTTGGCCCAAGACAGAACCTACTAATTTCTCTTGTAGTTGAAAAAAGCCTCTTTCATAATTTCATGTGTTCTGCATTTAATTTCATGTCTTTCAGTTTTCTTCTTTGCAGCAGTGTGGAAATGATTGAGGACTATTTGTAATACTTGCCCTTCCTTTCCTTTCTGCCCAGTCATCTCTGCCTAGTCAGCACCCATTATTTTGCATTTTTCTGTGTATGATGTTTCTGTAAATATCTCGGGCTGAAACTTGCTGGTTTTTTTTTCCAGACAGTAGGACACAGATTCATACAGTCTATGATCTATCATCACCGAAAAATGGTGATAAACCAGCTGCTGAACAGCTGCATAAGAAGTCGTTCAAGTCTTGCGTTTATACAGTTAGTGCCTTCTTTACCCACCCTTTGAATTGTATCCCAGATTTTTTTGATGTATTGTTCTGTTGTCAGGGCCACTTTTGAATTTTAATCCTGTTCTCCACTCAGTTGGCAACATCAGCAGATTTAACAAGCATGCTTTTCATTCCAGTATTGAAATCGATAGATAATTTTACAGGGTCTAGAAAGATTCTTGCAAAGACCATTGTGACACGACCTGAATGTTCACATCAAGATGTGTAAGTTTTGATTAGTTTGGGGTGAATTACTGTTTGAATATTAACAAGACTCTGTATACTCAGGTCTGCATGGAGTGATGCATCTGTCCTCTCTCCTGCCTGCCCAGTTGTTACCTGTCCCAGAAAGAAGCTGCTTGTTTCTTAGCTTTTGATCCCGACACTGCTGTAGTTAGTAGCTGTTTGTCACTTTCAAGGTGACGCCCAAAAGAGCGATTTGTCACTTCTTAGGCATGTACAGTGTTTTTATATCAGCATCCCCAGCCCTGCTCTTCCTCGGTTCCCCAAATGCGTTCGTTATCTTTCAGTTATTGGAAATCTCAGGCACCCTGAGACCGTCAACCAGCTTCTTCCCAGGCCCGACCAAGTGATTTTACCAGTTTCTATTTTTTCCCTATTGTACCCTAACAAGGCTTAGTGTGCCCTCTTGCTACACTGGCACTATGAGCAATCGGGTAGTTTCTTGCTGTATTACGTACTTGTAGCTGCCTATGCCAAGTGGTGAAGCACCTCTAGGAGGAACCAATGTGCATACGTAGGATCTAGCCTTTAGATTCAGCATTTTAGTGTCGATCACTTGATCTTTTCCTGGCCTTGGGTCAGCCTCATCTCGGCCTAGGGTGGAGGCATGGGCAGTTAAAAGCCTTGGGATGGCATAAAGATGTGTGTTGTTCACAATGTCATGCTGCATTCAAGAGGGGTAGAGTCAGACCTCTTGAGCAGCTTGCTTAGGAGACAAGTATTAAACCTGGGAAGTGTGATCAGATGGCGCATACAGTACACATAAGTGCAGGGAGTTCTGCCAATGCTTTCCTTGTAGAAGGAGTGGCAGAAGGGTGGTAGACACTCTTTTGCCGGGTATGCATGCTTGGCACTTCAGCTTTTAATGGGTGAGAAGTCTTTATCTGTTATTGTAAATGCAATTTATTTTTACGGTCCCCAGAAGTTCCCATGGAATCGCCCTCCCCATATGGTTCATGGTGGGATTTTAGTCCTTACTTGTGTGATGTTCATGTTCTGCAAGTCGTCTTTGCAACCTGTCAGTGGTGGCTTGGTTTCCTGAAGAAGGTTTAAGGCTGAAATTGGGATTTTTGCGCTTGTTTTTTTTGTTCCCAGTGGCATAATGGAGCTTGTGCCTTGTCTCAAGGAGCAGCTCATGCTTCCTGGTGAGAACAACTGCTTCCAGGAACACTGTAATGGTACAAAGAGTCTCCTACAGCTATTGCCCAGCTGCTCTGCACTGCAGTGTACAGCAGGACCCCTCCTCACCATCGAGAGCAGTAATTCTGTGTGCTGCCTTCTGTAGAAGGAGAATCTGGAGATGCAAACAAAGCACAAGTACATCAAATAACTGACAAGATAAACAGGGGGAAATTGGTGGTAGCATGGCTCAGATTTTTTTCAGTAACTGGGGTAATAGCAGTAAGTCTCATTCTGAGAGGAGTGTGATTAATCCTGGCATAGATCTGTGCATTTGCTATTGCTGTGTGCAATGTACTAGTTGTCTGAGCAGCAGTTAAATAACTTCTTAGGAAGAAGAGGCGTGTTAAATGTTGCTTTTTAGTGCTTATGTTTTCAGTTTAACGTAACACTGTCAAGAAGCATCAAGTCTCCCAGGAAGTTGGTAGAGAATTTACTTGAACATCTTTAAAATAGCTAAAAGGCAAATAGTGGTATCCTGTTGCTGAAAACCAGAAACGTGGTTTTGCTGCATTGCTGCTAACAAAAAGCTGTGCATAGACCAGTGCTAACATTGTCAGTCAGGAAGCACAGCAGAAGGTGGGCTACTTCAGAGCACCACCTGAAGTAACAGTAAATGAATTGAAAACTATGATTTTTTTTTTTAATTTTATTTTCTAAACCAAAGCTGTCAAAGTGATTGTTACAGGTACTCTTGGTTTCTCAGTGACTGGAAGACAAGCAAACAGTGTGTCGGCACTGAAGGTACTGCATGAAGAGTATAGAAAACAAAATAGAAAAATGCTCATTTTATTTATTATTAAAATTTTATTTATTAAAAACTTTGTCTTATTAGAGTTAGCAACTATTTTGTTCATTACGTTTAAGTATCGTGTGAGCATAGTATTGTTCTTGGTAGCAGGAGATAACTGGGGGAATGGTCTTCAGTTTTGCATAGAATTCTTTTGGCCTGGGTCTTTATTCAGCAGGGGAGGTTGGGAGGGAGAGGGGGGTCCTGTGTCACCTGGCCACATTTCCTGGGACAGCTTATTGTTAAACTGCAACTGTGATCTGCTGAGCAAGGTGAGCTGTCTGGCGATTATGTCCTGTACTAACAGGTGAATGCTGCTGGTAGATGATTCAACATCCTCTGGTTTTGAGTCTGACTTTTCAGCAGACGACATTGTCATTCTTGGGCAGATTGTATCTCCTTTCAAAACTCTTGACGGGAGATATTTCTATAAATTTATGTGTAACTCCAAATGATGGATAAGGGCTCAAGAAAAAGCTAAAATACAGACTTTTTTTTCCCCCCAGTATCTTTCAAAATTCATTAGGGGAGAAAGCAATTCCTAAGCTTGACGTGCAGCTTACGATGGGAAGTGCTCTGTCCACTGACATAAAACAAAATCTAAGTACCTGGCACACAACTAAACGGGAATTATCATTCCAGTTTTTGAATCGTATCTGTCACATAGCTTTTGTATGGCTTGGATATAGTTTTCAGTAGCAGTAAATGCTGAGGGATTTTTTTTTTTACCTTTTTGGAGTGTTTCAGAACAGTGGTATTAATCTTCTTGAAACTGGTGTACTCTGCATGCTGACAAATCTTTGCCCCTCACTGGGCTTCAGACTTCTGTAACATGCCCTTGAATTTTGCTTAAGTTCGGCATCAGCCCAATTTCTGCAAAGAAAGCTAAATATCTGACCTACGCTGTCAGCTGTTGCAAAGACTGCTGCAGCTCTGCGAGGCTTATAGATAACTTACGGTGCTGTGTCTGCTTTTCCAGGCAAAATCTAGATCACTTCTGTTTACTATTATGAACTATAACTGTTGGCAAGCCTTCAAACAGCCTTGAGCATCCTACCTCAGAAAACATGTTATAATGCAGTCTCTTGTCTTACTTGTGCCTTTCTCTATGACAGTGCAAGGCATCCTGGTAGTGTAGTTTGCACACTGGTAGGTCCCAAAATTGAATAGTTTTCTCTTGATTTGTCTGTTTCTGGAAAATATTTAGACTGATTCCTTTGGGTGGCTAGCAAGAAAGAGGTTTTATCCTGTCCTTGCTTCAGAGATTGTTGGAGCATTAGCAGACATCTCTTTTTATGCCAGGATTTCCCCAGGACCCAGTGCCCATCCAGGTAGATTCCGTTTTATGAAAGGGAAAAATTGTCGTAGTTTTTTCATCATTCAAATAGTTACAAATGCTGTAATTTTTCTGTGAACTGGGCAAAGTCAAATTTGCAGTCACGTGTTTGCCAGGTCCACCTACGCGAAGCACCAAGCCTAGCTGTAATCTTGTATTGGCTGCCTGAGTGCTGTGAATTTTGATTCTGTGCAGTATTTCTGTGTTGAGAATATATGGGGTGCTCATGGGTGTATCTTTAATGAGACTTCTGCTAGTATGATACATGGTTTGATTCTATGCTAGCATTCAAAATATTTGGAAGTCATGTTCACTCGAGCAGTCCTTGATTGGCTTAATGTTCCTATAACCTGATCGGGAGTTTATAGCCCAAGTACAGGGAGTTCACGGAAATGATGGAATTAATAGGTTTTGAACCCTGCATTTTTTTCTAAATCTTAATGCAGATTATTCAGGTGTTTCTGCATATGCAGCATAATCTGTAAGTCTTAACTGGTAAGTCAGATTTCAGAAATGGTGCTCCAAAGTGTGTTCTTACAGGAAACCAGTATAGCTTGTGTGCCGTTTGCCCAGGTTAAATGGAGCATGTATGTATGCAGACATCTGGAGGGTTCTGCTTCAAATGTCTGTTCCTCTAATTATTCTCCAAACCAGCTTGTTCACTCTTCTTTCTGTGAATATCAGGCGTGTTGTATTTAGGACAGCTTCAGATACCACTAAATGCTGTGGGAAACAAAGTCCATCTCTGTGGATTTCATACTCGCGGCTTCTGCCAGGAGTCGCAGTCAAAAACCAGCTCTGGGACACACAGTAAAATATTACATGTATGTTGGTTCCTTGGGAGAGCTCACCCAGTTTTAAGTTTCCAAAAAGCATGTAAAGCAGAATGGGAAGGTGGGAGGAGTGGGAAATCTTCAATGTCATTTGGAATGGCAGTTCAGAGATGTCTAAATCTCTGAATTATCTACATCTTCATACTCAGTGTATTTTCTGTCAGAGTCCCTCCTGGCTGTTGTGCCTCAGGCAGAGTGAGTAGCGTGTTGTATCCCATCTTGACCGGAGGGTAGCCCAGAGAGTGAGACTTGTTTGGGAATTTTATAATGTGTTGCTGTATCTTAAAGCAAGGTCAAAGAAACGTGCTTATAGCTTGAGGGGGAAAAACAAGGAGGTTTCTGATGCAACTAAATGCCTGCAGGAGCTTATTCCACAGTTTTGAGCAGATCCCCGAGACATGCTACTGTGTGGGAAATGGAGCGTTTCTGCAGATGGGAAGGGCTGTAAACGTTTTAGTGAACAGAAAAAACGAGAAAGCTGTTGTGGGCAAATGAAAGCGACGAGTCCTGTTCTGAAGTCTAAAACTAGGCCAGCTGGGTTTTTAACAGCTGAAAGAAAAGTCAGAGGCTAAAACTGCTGCGCTATCACAAGGTGTGCTAAAACCCAGGGGAGAACTCGCTGCTTGATGCTGTGTGCTGACTTCAGAAAGGCACTGTGCGTTTGGAAGCCTGGATTGAATTAGTCAAACAGTAAGTTTAGAAGAGCAAACATTGCAAGATTGTAATACCATTTCTAAAGGTAAGTGAAGACCAAAGCGTAAGGTGTGTTGGTAGAGACAGATGGCTCAGCTGGATGTTGTATCGCTGTCCTTAGCTGATGTCTTTAGACTTCAATAGGCTGATGAACCAGGACTTTTTGCTAGATAAAGCTGTTGTGCTAAGGGATTTTCAGCAGCTGAGGTTGACTAAAACTTGTTACCTGGAGGAATTGAAAGAAGGGGAAAAGTTTCAGTTTGAGCAAATACTGTTCTAGCACTTGATACAAAAACGATGCTGCATTACAAAGTAGTCAGCTAAAATTGGGTCATGCTCGAGCAGTAGCTTGTCCTGTCCACCATGGAGCTGCAGGAACGTATTTCTTCAATAGCTCTACAAGCAGCTACCAAGTATCACTGGGTGTTCTGCAGAAAAGACTCTGCTTTGTGTCTGTATGCACTGATCCATTCAGCTGGTTCTGGTCCAGCTGTGGTTTAATTAGCTGGCACAGGACAGGGACTGATCCTAGAGTGCCCACAGTTATTTGTGGTGTTAACTTTCTGAAGGAAGTAGGCAGGTTATTTCCATACCTTGAAGCACAGCTTTCTCCAAAAAAAAAAAAAAAAAAAAAAAAAAACCCACAACCAAACAAAAAAAAAAAAAAACCCAAACACAAATCTGAACATGTGGATTCCAATATTACCAGTGTTCCAATATTACAGGTGTTTCAGAGCATGATGGCCAAATGGTAGCATCGTGCAGGAAACTTAAGTCTGGTTTGAACCTATTGCCTGGATCCAAGTCACAACACAGCGGTGAAGATGTACTTGCCTTTTTCTGTCTTTGAAAGCACTTTATCGTTCCACCTGGTGTGCTGCCATTTAGTCCTGTGTTGCCTTTTAATAGTTCCTGAAATGTTGAAGGTATGGATTATGTTAATGTAGCTTTGAAATTTTTAATGGACTGAAATAGCTTAAAAAATTAACCTTTTGAAAACACTGGGGTGGATGGCATGACAGGCTTTTAGCAGCTTGCTTTTTCTAGTACTATGCTATCTCCTGTTCCAGTAAATGCAGAGCTTTGACTGACTGAGGTTATGCTCAGCTTCCTGACTCAGGACAAATGCTTCCAGCTGATGCTGGAGATATTTTTGTTTTTCATTAGACCATCTGAAAATCTCAGCTGTTTTTATGGCAGTACAAAGGATGGAGGCTGTATGTGCTGTGCAGGTGTTCTACCAATTAGCATGTTGAACAACCAATAGATCTCTGACAACCCAAAAAGGAATTATATTTCTTCATGGTGCAATAAGTCTTGATATCTCTTTATTTATGAAAGTTACCTATGTTTAGCATGGATTGTCCCACAATCATTAAATCCTGGGCTTCTCCTGCAGCAAGATGGAGGATTCTTCCTGATTTTTGCCAGACAAGGCTTCTCTCATGTTTCCAGCCTGCCAAAACCCCTTGGGTGCTCTAAGATTTGGAAGACTGGAAAGAATCTACCTATAGATGTTTCTTATTTCTGCTTTGCCATGACGCAGATCGTGACAACTAGGTTGTTTCCAAGGTGCATACTCTTGTCTTCCACGGAGTCCACCTCGGGTTGCAACTTTCTTTAATAAATAGAGGAATGGTGTCTGTTTTGCTCTCCCTTTTCCTGTTGTTTTTCTGGATTGTTTTGTCATCTTTGGCATCTTGTTGTAAGGTATAAATGCAAGATATACTTGCTGAGGTGCTGGGATAAATGAAGAGACCGGGGACAGAAGAGATGCCCCATTTAATGCTGTCCCCAAAGACCATACTTGGGTCTGATCATAGTTCCTTGTATTAAAAGAAAATAATAAATCGGCAAAACAAATTTTTGAACAGGGTTTAAGATCTGTACAGCATTACGATTAGTTTATGCACTTCACGAAACCTTTTTTTTCCCTTGTGTGTAAAAAAAAAAAAAAAAAAAAACAAAAAAAAACCCCACCAAAAAAACCCCTCTTGGCTTATGTCTCCATCCACCTTTTATTTTATTCTGGCTGGAGCCACTGGAGCCAGGCACACTAAATAGTGATTAAACAGAAAAATTAAAATTCCATTTCTGTGCATTTGGTGTTTGAACGCTGATCAATTGCTTTGGCGGCATGTTAAGTAACAGGATGGTAGACAACAGAAGGGGCTTATTTACAGCAATCTGTCTAAATCCCTTTTCAATGTATTGCTTAATATGCCTTTCTGCTTTAATTCATTTTCAGTTTTAAAAAAATGAAGGATAGAAACAGGCAGGAGTTTAGTTTAAGATATTGCTGGAGAAGTAATCACTCCTTAATGGTAAACAACTTCCAGTTCTTAAGGGAAAGAAAATGTGCTTGAGCTGAAATAGAACTTATGGGCTTGCTGTAGAGAGTTTATGGATCAAATTCAATGGCTTATGCACTTACATAGCTTGACTAGATGATCATAATGAACTCTTCATGCTTTGAAATCTGCTTTTTGCATTGCTGTTTACAACTGTCCATTTCAAAAACAGAGATTTTTGCAAAATGAGAAGCTAAGGTAGAGCAAAGCAGAAAATTGTAAAGACTATATGCTGCCCTGTTTTATAGGGACAGAAGTCCAGATCCATAATGTCAATTTACGCTGGCCATGCAGCATTGATAACTGCAATGTTCAAACAATGGTCACCGTATTGCACCGTTAAAATGCAAATATGGGGGGATGTGCTGGTGGCTTTTGGACAAAAATATTATGCCCCCTGCTATGCAGTTAGAATTAATGGAAATTAGGATAAAAGTGAAAATTGATGTGAAATACAACATTACACATAAGACAGCTCTCTGCAAATGAGATGCTTGTTTAATAGTTAAAGCAAAAGTTAATCCTAGGAAACTTGCTGCATTTTGCAGATTGCTTAGATATCACAGTCTAGAGCGTCTGTTGAAGGGGTATCAAGTTATGTAATTTGCATAATTGAGTCAAATCCCATGCAGCATCCCTGAAGGAAACCACTAAAAAAAGCAACATTCTGGTCCCTGTGTGCTGTGTCTGGATTTCTAGAGCTCAGACATCTTCTACAAAGAGGTGGGGGGGGGGGCTTCCACAATGACATCAATGTCAGCAACCTGCCCATTTTCCCAGTGAGAGAGACTCTGAGTGCATATGTGTGTATCTTCCCTCTGCCCGTGATGGCATGCTGCCCACAGCTTTACACACTGCTCTGCTAATAGTGACGATATGAGCATAAAAATCGCAGTCAAGGGGCGGAAGGCAGTGTTTTACCATTCACACTATTTTTGGTAGTCTGCTGAAATCAAGTTGGTCTTGAAAGCGTGTTTCTTAACAAGAAATACAATGCTAATCAGCCTGCTGGAGCTACACCTTCCCTTCGGGGCTATGTGGATTGTGGGTGCTGGCAAGGTCACTGAGGCAAAGACAGTGATATTCATTTCCTAGTACAGAAAGTCACTTCAGAATTAATGTTCAGACATTGTTGACAGAAATTGTCAGTGACTCACCGCAGACTTTTCAGATACGGTGTTTTAATAGCAACCTGCAAAACCAACGTAAGCGTTAACGTGTTTGCTTGCCGGGGATACAGTTAGAAATATTCTAACCTCTTAACATTTACCCAAGTTGAATTAAATTTAATGGAGCATTTCTGATTTGGATTGACTAATGTAACTTCTTTACCCAAGACTAAAAAAGCTCCAGAATGCAGCATGTCTGTCATGACCATCTGCAGCTATGTCTACCCTTCAAGATTTTAAAAGCTACTTAGAGAGGGATGTCGATCCAACAGAGATTAATGTTGTGTTTATCTTGTGTGGATCTCATTTGGCTTTAGTTGTCCAGGGCAGTAACACCATGAGCGCTGCAGCGGGAGGAACGGATAATGTCACCCTACTCTGTCCTCATTTTACTTTGCCGGTGCCAACATAGAAAACAAGTCGGTCCTTCTGAGTCTCCGAGACTGAGAGCTACACAGAGCCTGTTCCTCAGGAATTAAGGATCAATAACTCATTCCATGTGCCTCCAAAGTCCAGTACTGCAGTTTGTAAAGGTCTAAATAACTGGTACACGTACTCCATAGCTTCTCCTCTTGCTTAAAGTTCACAAACTAAAGTTTCTCTCTCAACATGTGTGGCCATGACAGAGCTCAGCTTAGTCCAGCTCAAAGATGTTTTCACGTGTAAACTTATCTGGGAGTGGGAGAAGTAATGCGTCTATCCACTAGACTTCCTACTGTCTGCCTGCCTGATTTGGGCTCTACGCAATACCGTGGCGGTCTCTGATTTCTTTTTTTTTTCTCCTTTTTTTTTTTTTTTTAACAGCATTGGAGGATGATGTGCTACTGCCTACTTTCACTCAGTATCGCAGTGTTTAAATGGCTCGTGTCAGGTTGTTGCTTGCTCTGAGGGTATTTCAGTGCACGTTGCTGACCTCTCTTGAAGAATGGCTTGAAGCTGTGCAGAAAATTGACTTCCCTGTTCACGTTATCCTATATTGAGTGTGCAAACACAAGGGCAACTCCAGCCCAGAGCCTGGCGGTGCTCGGATGGCTAGAACTACTTTTTCATGGCTTTTGGGTTGCTGCTTGGTCTGATGCACATTGGCTGCTTTTGGTGGTGCTGCTTTGTAATGGCGTGAGATGCCCCTCCTGAAACAGTTGATACCCAGTGGTGTGGCTTCCCTCCAGAGGATGCTGGAGATGTTGGTGTGAGTCCTTTGGGGTATTCTTTGAACTTGTCTCCCATCTCTTAAGAGCTGTTGTGGAGGGGCAGCTCAAGATCCATCCCATCAGCATATTTTGAAAGGAGAGTAATCCATTGCAGCTACCTGCAGCAGTAGACGGCTATCTGCTAAGGGACATTTTCAGACGAGATTAGAGGGAAAGGAGATGCCCCTGTAGTTCTACTTTAAGTTGCCTGAGTAGCAAGAACAGGCGGTATTTAAAACACGCTTACCAGTGTCCTGTTAGGCAGCTTTGATGTCTTTCTGCTGGTGGGTCTCTTTTTTTTCCTTTTTCTTCAGGGTGCCTGACTTCCCCTGGTCACTTCATGGGGCTTGGCATAGGGTGCTGGGTTACCACGTGCACAGCGGGTGTAGCGAAGCCCAGAGTCGCCCTGTGTCTCTCTCCTTTTAGGTCTAGTCCCTAGAAACTCTTACATTGCTCTCCTCTTCAGTGGTGGGTGGGATCCCTAGAGTAACTGCTGTAGGGGTTTTACATGTGTTGAACCGCAGCAAATGGCAGAAGGGATAGAGACATTGTAAATGATTCTCCTGGTGTGTTCATTCAGTCCAGAGCGCTATAAACAAGAGACAAAGGAGACTTTAAATATTGAGGTTTCAGTCTTGCCAGTTGTTCCTGTGCCCAGTATGACACTCGTGCACAAGCCTAGCGCTCAGAAAGTTGCCAAAACTCTCTTGGCAAGAAGGTGCTCTGGTCTGCAAGAGCTTTCCAGGACTTTTCCTGGCAGGGGAGTATCCTGCAGAGGAAATTGGCCAGTAAGCAGGCCTGGAAAAGCAGGGATATTGCAAAGCAGAGGCAGAAATCTCATGGAATGGTACTGCGCTCTGTGGGTTATTTAGTGGAGATGATCAGGACAGTGACATGTTGTCTGAAAAATTAGAAAACCACTCTGGTGGCCAGACAAGTAGATGTGCTAGATTGTTGCAGTAGCACAGGATGGCTGCTTGATGGTGCTGAAAATTTGATCTGTTTTACACCCAAAATAATGAAGCTGCCACTTCTTCTGTCTGTCACACAGCAGTCATCCAGACCTGATCACATTAGCTGCTACAAGCTAGCAAAAGTCAGCTAGAGTGTGCATAAATTATTTGTGCAAACATCAGGTCAGACTGAGCCATATATAGATGCAGAGGTTGGGTCTGCCTGCCCCTTGCCCGTGCCGTGCCCTTGCTCACTGCACCCCGAGGAAGCATTTCAAACCATCTCTGCTCGCACCCACTGTGCAAAAGCAGCAGCAACCTGCTGGGGTGGAGCAAACATCCGGTCTCTTGCTGGTGTTGGTATATATCCTGTATTTTTTTCAAGGTGCTCTGTGGTTGTGTTGCTGGCACCCACCTCAGATTGACCCAAGGACTAGCTGCATACTTAGTTTTTCCCCAGAAGTGCTGTTGTCCATGGTGTTCGGTTTGCCCTCCCAGTGCTTTCTTGCACGTTTGGTTCCTGGCTCACACATTCATCTTGACACTTGAAAGTATTTTTTCATTATCGGCAAGTAGAAATTCAGGTATGAACAGTGGTGTTTAGCGGGATGGCTAGAAAACCACAAAGCAGACTGAGCAATTTAGTTTGATACTTGTATCTGGTGAGTTTAGGTGAGCCCTTCCGGGAAGGTTCCTCACCGCGGCTGTGCTGCTCTGGAGCTGTGCTTACCTTCGGAGCGATGGGAATCGGTGAGGCTTTTGCAGTGCCTCTCAAGAAACCACTTTCCCTCAGCAGATGCAAGTCTTCAAAACGTGCAGTCAGAGATGAACTGAAGACATTGGATCACTGGTGGCAATCTTCATTTTATGTCCCGATAGGCGCAGAGTGAAATTCAGGAAGGTGCACTACCCGTTTCTGTATTTGAACAGAAGTAAGGGTTTAAAAGAGTAGAGTTCATGCACTAAAGGGACAGTAATTAACAACATAAAAATGAGCTAGTGCTTTTGATGCATATAATTTCATCAGTGTAATATAAAAGAACAGGTGATGAAGATGAAGAAAATTGAGCAATCGTGTAGTAAATGAAAGAAATAAAGTATACCATCTAAATGCTGCTCTGCTGGGATTTTTCTTGTCGTTGTTGCTTTTCTTCTGAGTGTAACTGTCCTTTCCTGCTAACAACCCTTTTCTGGCAGTTGTCTGGTTTTCACCACTGTTAATCACATCCCATAGTGTGGTCCTGCTCTTCCTGTGCCGCCCTGAGGGTTTCCTTCCCTTCATCTTCCCGCATCATAAGTATTTTTTTGAGAATATTCTTGTTAGCTCTAGGTAGCACAAGTGGGAGTTCCTGAATACCTGTTCACATCGTGAACCAGCTGTGTGACTGACTTCTGGTCCATCCTGAGTGCCCATCAGCTCTCCTTCAGTGAAAATAAAATTAAATTGCAGGAAGGAGGCAGCCTTGAATATTGATATTAGTTAACTGAAATGTATAACTGAGTGTTTGGATTCATGGGTGAAACTTGGCTTCTGCCAGGTGTGTTACCATCTGCAAAATGTCAAGAAGCTGAGTGTAAGTAATTTTATGATCTGTGATTGAAAGGATCTATGTAAAAATCTCTTATGTGGGGTGAAAAAGAAAGTTCTAATAGTTCACAAACCAGCTTTTAATCAGATCGAGCTCTGAATTTTAGACCGCTGGTTTATTATCCTTTGCATGGTAATACAACCAGCGCAACTTGAGGTTTTCAGGCATCTCCTTAGCCAAGGGTTACCACCCGGAACAGAACAGCAGGCGGAGCAGAGCGTGCACCTGTGTTCAGCCACTCCAGGTCACTGATATCTTAGCTGAAACCTGTTGTCGCTGGTGGTTTTGTAAGCTAATACACAGGACTGCCTTCCTGCTGACTGGTGTAAAAGAGGGGTCATGCAATGGGGACAATCTGCAAAACCTTCACAGCAACGTTCACCAGAGCTCATCTGTCAAACTGCAGTGAGGTGGATCACATCAGTCTGAAGTGTAGTGCCTTGGAATAAGAAGTAAAATGTCCAAATGTCCTATTTTCCCAAGACAAATCTAGGCATGAAAATGAAGAGTTTGTAACTAGACAAGCAAATGACATCTGTGTCCCAGATGCCAAAGATGCCTGATAACCCTGTAAGGTTACTGTGCCAGCCGTTGTTTTTTGGTTGTGCTTTGGTTTGATTGACCCATTAGTGAGACTTCAAACCTCTTGCCCTCCAAGTGGGGGAAGCTTGCTTTTTCTTTTTTAGGAAGCTCTGGCCTATGGAGTTCTCTCTGTAGTACTTGAGGAATTAAAAAGGGGAAAACCTCCAAGTTCTTTGTGTAACTACTTTTGCAGTAATGATGCTACAAATGACTTGTAATATGCTTGTAGAGTATAAATGCAACATAATTGAAAACTCATTCTCAGAGATAATGTTCTCTTCTTTACCCTAAAACCTACTTAAATATATTACTTTTACATAAATTTCCTTTGAATTTTGGGGATGTCAGTGTTTGACATCAATATCATGGTTTCTTTCCACACACCATAGTCTCTTTGATCCTGAATTCACCCCGTCTTTCATTTGCTAGCTTCTTTCCAAAACACCCATTGCTTCTGAATTTCAGGAACATCATCAAGAAAAGAGGAGCTCTAATTGGGTTCAGTGCAGGCTCGTGCCTTGTGTAAAATTTGCTTTTAAGTTCAGCAGCAAGAGTCTTAATAAATGACCTTTTAAATCTTATTTTGATTTTTTCAGGTGTGCTCATTAATAATGATCCTGCAATAGGTCTCCCATTACAGCTTTTTTGTTAATTAAATAGGATGTAAGATGTATTGGATGTTTTCAAAATGAAAATGGGAGTTTTTAATGGATTCCCTGATTAAAAATACTGGTCTGCATACATGATGGTGCCCTGAAAAAAATATCACTTAACAACTGTAGATAAAGTACTGTTCTGAGGCAAAAACCCCTTGATTCCTCCCTCACCCCTTTCAGGCTAAAAGCTACTTGCTTGTGATGGTCTTACCTTAAGGAAGGTGTTTAATCTCTTACAAGAAGGGGTGGCTGTTGAGGGAAGGTTTCACATGTTGTGTATTTAATATATCCAATCTCTTGTTTAAAAGGCATCATACGTGAGGCAAAAGAAAGACCCTTACTTTGGTGATGGACAAAGGAAAAAGGACTGGCATAACAAAGAAGCTATAAGGAGGGACTCTGAGCGTGTAGGTATGTGAAATTACTATAAAAATGTTTTAATACTGATTGTAATTTAGTCTTGTTTTATTTGGTAGGCTGAATGCAGAACAGCATGTTCAACTTCAGTCAAGATGATCTTCTTGACGTGATGCAAGTTATTGTTTCTTAGTCCTAGTTAAAGCCTTTTCCCTCAATGTACAATAAACATTTTGAGGTGAAAATGTATTGGTAGCATCTTGGTATTTTTAGGATAGGTGCAGTATTGATTTTTTTTTTAACTTAATTTAAAGGGTGTGCCTTTATCTCTTCCTAAAATTGGAGATCCAGAAAGGAAGGAGGGATAAAAAATACATTCCAGATTATAACATTCATGCAAGTTCTATTCCATAGTTCTGGGATTTTGTCTTGCATTGCATAAGAGCCCATTTTCAACATCACAGCTTTACACTGGTGTGTCTGCAAGGGCTCTACCTCCTCTGTGCAAGAGCTCAGGTTGTTAAATATACATATCCATCTGTGCTGAAAAAAACAACAGTGATGCGGTATTCAAACCGTACGTATTCTTCCTGCAGTGAAACAAAAAACATTTTATAGAGCCTCCACAGCATTGTCATAGCCTCTTCATCTGTTTCTGATGTTAGAAGAAAGACTTTTAACTTCTGCCATCTGCACAATTGAGTAGTTTGTAGCAAAACTGCTTATCAAATAAAATTGTTAGGCTGACATGGTTGACCCAGTGCTAAATATGACATAGAGCACAAAACTAATGAAGGAATTTTCAAAGAGCTGTAAGATGACTGCTGTTCTTTTGATATATGGATTAGTTTCTGGCCAGTTAAGCACCAATTAGTAGTAATGATGAATGTTTACTTTCTGTCTATCCATAGGAAATGGAGAACAGGGAAAACCTTACCCAATGACTGATGCAGAGCGAGTGGACCAGGCATACAGGGAAAATGGCTTTAATATCTTTGTGAGTGATAAAATTTCTCTGAATCGTTCCCTTCCGGACATCAGACATCCAAAGTGAGTATATAGTTTGCATTTCTATGAGTGAAAGTTTACAAGCTGTAAATTAGCACATCTGCAGGAGCATGCTCTTTTTGTTGCTTTTTTTATGATGGACTCTTTTTTTGTTCATCAAATACAGTCCTTTCACAGCTGGGTCCGGCAGTCTCCTTGGTAGAGGACATTGTATAGTAATTGAAATGAGAAATAGGGGAGATGAAATCTAGGGGAAAATACCTCCTTTTAATTCCAAAAGACTTAGAATTACCGAAAACTTGCAGTCCTGTGCAGGGGAGATCTTGAACTTAACCCAGAGGTGGCTACTTCTTTCACCTCTTGCAGTGTGACAGTTCAGTTCCTGAGCCTGCTGACATAGCCAACAGCTTTTAGCAGCTGATAAGGTGGAGCTATTTCTTTCTGTAGTGGCAACTGATGTAAATGTTTGACTCTGTTGACAAGTGCCCTAAGTGCAGTTGGGTGATGACTGTCACTATACACTCTGTCCAGTTCTGATGTTGGCTCCTGGCTGGAAATGACCATGAAATGCTCAGGAGCAGAACGAGATTTGAGTAACTCCACTCAACTGTGTATGAAGAGTTTTATCAGAAATCCTTCTGATGTATGGATTAGTTTCTTAGACATCTTCCTCATAAAAACCTCATCAATGTTTAAGAGTAGAAACTAGTTCCAGTTGAGTGCTGGCTTTTGAGTTCATCTATTTTTGGACATTATCGCTTAGGATGGTGTCAAACTGGATTTTGTGGAAGCCAGAAGGAGTTTTTAATCAGCAAAAGTGCTTCAGTTAGGACTTAACCCTTGTTTATACAAAGCTGAGAGGTTTTTAAATACTGTTTGTGCGGTTCTTAATCTGATAGCATTGTTAGACATTTGAATGGAAGGTTATTTTGTGTAAAGCCGCTTTTATCACAATTTGGTGAATCTGAATTCAACATCTACTTTATTCATGAGAGATAATTTCCAGAAGTCAGACTTTATAATTTGTTAGCGGCACATTTCAGAGATTACCTCTTCAGCTGTCACAGCAAACTAACCAAATACACTGGCTTGACATCCCTTCTCAATGTATACTCATGAGCCAGAGTAGTGAGTATAGCTCCATAAATATGTTAGGCATGCAGCTGAAATGTTTAAACATAGATATAAATCAGGTAACTGGAGATGTTTGTTGATCAGCCCATACTCAACTTCTAGGAAATACAGTTTGAGTTTGCTGACCTAAATTATACCTGGCCTCCATTTACAGGGGTTGCCATGGGCTCTGAGAATTTAAACATCAGCCAATGCCTGTATTTCCTCATCTGAGGATTTAATATATAACTTCACATTCCACATTGTCTCCTGACTCCTCGTTACTAATCCTGCTATTTAAACTTTTTTAAAATGTGAAACTTCTAACTCCAGTCCCCAGTTAAAATTAGTAAGTGAAGTGTCTGGGTCACCAATGACTTAAGCTGTGATTAATGGTGCTGCTGCAGCTGGTTTGCTTGTTGCTTGACACATCCTTTCCCCCAAGGTAGCGAGTTATAATTGTGGATGTTTCAAGGAGGATAAACAGCGTGTGTATAATGGATGCTGGGATTAGCTGGGCAGGGGTAACAGAGATTTGCAGTAAAGGAATACACAACTGAAAAGGTCTGTTCTGCTTTCTGTGTGCCCGTCAAAAAAAAGACATACTTGAAATGGTATGGTTTATGTTATTTGGGAGGTTGATGAGGGCAATTTATAACAAAGTTAGGCTGAGACAAAGTCCATAAAGAGGATTCTAGAAAGAAGGGAGCTGTGTTTTAGAGCACTTACTTTACCTAGCGTTTTATATATAGTAAGAGGTAATAGAGGCTTTGTCATCTGGAGGTGTGCCCTCAGCAGAGAGTGTAAGGAGGAGGAGAACTGGGGGAGAATGTGGCATCTGCCCTGTCCTAAGCTTTGGGGCCACAGCTGGCATCCTCCCCAATAGCTGGCCTGGGTGGGGAAGGACAAAGAAGCAGCCAATATGTTTACACGCTTCTGAGATGGTTTGTGTGGACCGTTACATGCCGAAGCATCACCTCTGCTTTCTGTTGATCAGGGAAATTGAGGGGCAGGCATGTACTGGATCTGCCTGGCGCACACATGCAGTTGTTTGTTTCAACAGTCATGTCTTCCCCGGCTCATATTTCCTTTAAGTGCTTCTGGGTTTTTTAATATTAAATACTAGTTTTGCAGGTCTTGTAAAGCAGTTGTAGTTGTGATAGCTGGAGGGAAAGAATTTCTCTCTATGCTTAATGGTTAAACTTAATAGCTAAAGTTTCCCACTTGTTAAAGTAAGAAAATGAGAATTCCAGTTTAAGAAGAGTTAGAAGGGTTTTGGAGGCTCTTGTTTCGTATTGGAACAGAATTGTTGCTAGTAGCTATTTCAGAAGAAGGTAAAGATTTCAATGCCAAGGGCTGGATGAAAGCAGTCCATGCAGCTTTATTTTGCATCTTGCATCCGTGCATTGCAACCATAGCGGGCAAGCTCTTGGCAGCACCCCAAGACAATTCATTAGACCCAGAATAAGCTACTGTCCTTTCACTCGGGCACCGGAGTAACTTCCTGTAACCCAAGATTTATTGAGCTTATATAATGTAGGTGCATCCTTCTCCATTCCCTGGGAAAGGTACCAGGGAGAAGCTGCCACTGCTAGAGCTGCTTTCATTCCCATCTGGCCTTTTGAGGAACAGGGAGGGAGTTACCGTGTGCGTGCACGTGCTGCGTTGTGGGCAGAGCGAAAGCCTCGCTGTGTGCCTGGCAGCAGAGCGTCTGCAAATCAGCTCTGGGGCAGGCTATGCAAGGGGTCTGGTGCTGGGGCAGGGCAGGGAACAGTGACCTCCTGCTAGTGGAAAGGGGGCAGCCCTGCTAGCAGTCATTAATCTAGTCTAAAAAACTCTGTTCACGTAGCCACCTCTGTTTTACACTGGATGTGTGGGGTTCTAGGAATGTAATAGATTTTTGTCTTCTAGTGAACAGTTACTGGGTGTTTTTTAACGGCAGTTGTTCGCTGTATGGCTTTAGATGTTATCTGTTTAACAAGGTTCAGATTCCGCTTAGGGCCACACATGCAGGAAAATAAACACTGCACGTACCGCCGCAGTTTGAATTTTCTTCATGAAGCTACTCTGCAAACCCCCACAAGCCAAGAGAGCGTTAACCCTAATTCAAAATCAAGAAGATTAATGCTGTGGGGAAATAGTCCCATATTCAAGACATCCATATATGGGGTCTCTGCAGACCTAACTCTCCAGCTTTATCCAAGTTCTTCAGCGCTTTGTGTTCAAAGCCTAGCCTTCTTCACTTCTCTCTGCAGAACTGATCCCAGGTGTCAAACTAGACCTGCTGAAAAATGGGGAAGACAAGATTGATTGTTTAGGAAAATTGAATTGAATAATTGTCCAGCGTGACAAAGGAAGCCTTTGGTAGAGGTTGGAGGTTGATTTGTTACTGAGAGAGGTGGGTTTCTTTATTGAGCAGTTCTTACCATGCAATTATCCTGTCTCTTCTGTGTGTTCTTCACGATGTCGTGAACTTCTGGGACTGTTTAGGGAAGGCTGCTGTCACACAAAATCCTGACTTCCTGCATGTTCTGTTTAAAATATTTGGATGACAGTTATACATGTGATTAGAGTGATTTGGTTCTCTGAAAACTGGGAATAAGTGAGCTAAACCCACCTACTGATAATGCCTAGAAGAGATACGTTCAATTTCTGAAACAGCTTTGTATAACAATTTCCTCTTCTTTGTTACCTTTGAGGTGTAAGGACAGGGAAAACAAGTTTTATAGAGACTTTTGTATCTGAAGCCGTAACTGGAGTTTTCTTTAAAAGCAGCTTTGGCACCTAATAGATCCCTCTGACCTTCTGTGTGGCTAAGTGTCACTAGCCATTAACGGTCCCCACTTCATATGGAGGTTGGTTTGTGGGGTTGTTTTTGCGAGGTAGACTAGATCAGGTCAACACTGGCTTGATAAGGCCTGAAAGTTGGTGGGTTGTTTTCAGGCACTTTGCATCAGTTTGAGGAATAAAGAATAAACTAAGTTACTAGATGGCAGTTAATGTGGAAGTGCTGGTGTGTTTTGGCACCACCTTTTGACTTACTCTATCTGTGTCCAGCTGCAAGAATAAGCTGTACCTGGAGAAGCTTCCGAACACTAGCGTGATCATACCGTTCCACAACGAAGGATGGTCCTCTCTCCTCCGGACAGTGCACAGTGTCCTAAACCGCTCCCCTCCTGAGCTGATAGCAGAGATAGTGCTGGTGGATGACTTCAGTGACAGAGGTATGATAATTTGTATGTAACACCTCCATTTTTGCTTACCTACCTAAGGGATCAATGAACATGCACGTGTGTGTATAATGGCTTGAGGTTTTTTTATTTGCCAGCAGTGGAGATCAAGTGAACCTTGCTCTGGTACATTTAAAAGGCTAAAAGTCTGACAAAAAAACTCACGTTCCATATTCAGTTTGTGCTGGTTTAGCTGTTTTGGCATGGGCTGTCCTGTGTTGTAGACAATGGGAATCAACAGGGAAGCTGGTTTTAATATTCTAAGGGCCTGTGTAGCCCTTAACATTTAACTCCAGGGTTAAATGCTTGATGCTTGGAATACAACACACAAAAAAAAAGGGCGGGGGGGGAGGGTAGGAATAGTTCTCTCCTCATGTTCTGCTTTGCTTGCTTTTTTTTTTTTTTTTTTTCTAGACACAGAAAATGATAAAAGAAGCCTTGATAATAGGTTTCCACCTTGGACTGACTATGATTTGGCTTACTTTTCTCCTGAATATTGTACTCCTGAAAAGTAAATAAGCAACATATAAAACTGTGACTGCGTTTGCTTGCTGACTTGCTTGCAACTGCACTCCTTATTTTGTACTGCATTGCCAGTAGTCATTTTGGATTGGGTTTAAGTGCTACATGCAAAGACGTGTAGTCACTGGCATTAACGCATCACCACAAAGGAGCAATCGCTTGTAAATGCAGCAGCAATGTGTAGATATAGTTGCTGAATTTACTTGTTCAGGCAAGGGTTTTTTTTCTCTGAACATATAGTATTTAAATGCTATATGATATGAATTAAGGTAGGCTTTGCCTTGTAGTTCACACCCTTGCTATGGTGACAAAGGCAATCAGGTAAAGGAGGAATGAGTGCCTAGACATTGCAGAGCTAGAAGGTTCACATGGAAAGTCCTCTGAAGTAGCTGGTGTTCTCCTTTGTTGAAGAGGGTACAGTGACTTTAAGAGGTTACGATCAGATCTAGCAACTCTATTTTCTCCTTTAAAACTGCTAAGACTATTTAGCTTTATGACCTGCAGAGTTAGAGTCTTGCTGCTGAAACTGCTCAACTGAAGGAAAAGAGCTCTCTACACAGATACTAAAGGGTACACCTCCAAAAATCTGACATGTAGGAAGCTCCTAAAATGAGCTTGAAAACAAGCTCGTGAGTATTTAGTGTTCTGACCTATGCTGACTTTCAGGTAAGCACTACCCAATGGCTATAGTATTTGTTTTAAAGTACATCTCTAATTAGTTTGCAAGCAAGGCATGCTGGTTTGAACAGATCAATGTTATATGAAATAAGTATTTCTTTAGAGGATTTTCAGACTAAGCTGGGGAGAGAAAAAAAACACCCTCTTAACAAGGTCTCTTTATTGCTGCTCAGTCTGGAAGCAAATTAGACAAGTTCATACTGTAACCACAGCTGAATTGTACAAACAGGTTTCTTTTGAGAGAAATGGAAGTAATGAAATCTGGTTTCCTGTGGATCTGTTTTTCTTGTTCTCTAGATGTGCCCTTCTGAAGAGGCGAAAGAGAGCACTCCCGGCTCTCCCACCCGTGCTCCTCATCAGTCTATACACATGCTGTTTGTTCAGGTTGTTCTTGCACTGTTTCACCTGCCTCTGATAAGATGCAAACTCTTCTCCATCAGTCATCCATCTTTCATACAAGGTTGCAAGAAGTAGCTGAGATTAATTTGCGTGCAGCACCCATTTATGGATGGATGTAATAAACTACTGGTGTTAGACAGTGAGCTGAATTGTCAAGGGAAGAAATGACATGCAGGCAGAGTGAGTGCTAATATTATTTTTTTTTTTAACCAGTGTTTTCCTGCTAGCTCAGTTGATCTATACATGTTGAGACAATTACTAGTTAGGCTGAGACATTTTTCCTTTACTGCTGTCAGTTCTGTATCCACACTGTAGCATTTCCTGCTGGCTGCTGCTCCTTTTCCAGCAGTCAGTGTTCTTGCTTAACCAGACTGGGGTTGGCTTCCACATCCCTCCCTGGGTTTGAATAGATTCTTAGTCTTCAGGAGGCTGTTAAGTCCTAAACACACAATTGAATTGACAGGCAGCTGGTTACAAGTTTCTGGTTTAAATTTATCCATTGTATGTATTTAAAAAAAAAAAAAAGAGAGAGAAAACCAACAAACCCACACTTCAGCCCAATACCTGAGAACTGATAATTTAACACATCAAACTGAACTGCATAAAGGAGCGGAGGCTCTGGGAAACTTACTTTGCATGTTACGTGTTTGAAAAGGGTACATCCTTGGATTTGGACTGTTAGGCCACTGCTCTGGTTATCTGTTTCTCATGATTAAATTGGGCAAGTGATTAAAGACTCTGTGTCCAAGCTGATGATCATCACCACTGTGCCCCAGAGCCAGTGAGCAGTAAAAAGAACAAGAGATTTCTTGATTTTCTTTGAAAATCATAAATTATTAGTCCTCTGCATTGTCTGCAAGGTGAAATGCTGTGCTTCTGTTTCAAATGTTAGTTCCACAAATTTGTAACGGCATCTTTCTTCTGAAATTATAGAGTCACTGTTGGACATTGTGATAGTAGAGGCCACTTTTGAGATCAGAGAGGCATGGTATGAACAGTAAATGTCAGCTTCTTCCCCAAAGAGATCTGTAAATAGTCATAAGCTCCAGTGAAAAGCAAAAGATGAAAAGGAAAATCGCTCCATAAAAATCTATTATTAATTTTTTTTATGTGGAGAGGTTACCCTGACAAGACAAAATATCAGATACTCTACTGTACCTCATGATGGCCTTTCACTTGAGGGTTTTCTAAACAGAGCTGTAGCACTTTAACTCTTCAAAAAGTCTAACCTTTAAAAACTTGGCTTTCCCTGGCAAGGAGACTATATCCCTCTTGCTAGCATTTCTTGTGTAGGGGTTAAACATACTGCGCTTTGCTGAGCTGCCCTTGAGGTTCTGTTGGCGTTGCGCTCTTGCTCTGCTATTCCGCTGGTTTCTGTAGGTGCTGATGTTGGTGCCAATCCATCAGCCTCTTTCATCCGTGTATCTCATACATGGGGAATCTTTGCTTCAGATGAAATAAAGAGGACTTTGCTAATAATAGAAACAGTAAGTATGGAAACCTGGCTACGGCACACATTGGTGTGTTTTCTGACAGATGTTACTTTCATGTTTTTCATCTGTTTTTAAGCTTGAGAGTAAGGAATTTTTGGTGTCACTATGAAGAGGATTGAGAAGTTGGCAAACAAAGTGATAGCAGAGTGAAGACAGATTTCTGGATTAGTTGGTGGCTGCTGTGGTCTGCAGCGTACCTGAGAGGCAGCTGTGTTGAAGCTTTCGGACAGATGAATCATCATCTGGAAGTGTCAACAGCTATTTATTTCTTAATTTGTTTGAAAGAGGCAATTCTGTGACCTTTAGCAATAAGCATTTTTCAACCAAAAAAGGCTGTCCTGATGACAGCAAATCTTAACAGCAAGCAGCAAAAGCTTTACGACTCGTGTTTTTAAAATGTTTCCTTTGCTTTGTATGTGGAAAATAGAAATGTGCTGGAACAACTTGCTGTCTGAAATATTTTTTGCATGTCTGTAGTATAAGGCAAATGATCAAAATCTAGCCTTACTTCAGACAAATTTAGTGCTGGGTTCCACATCAGCCACAGTGCTCTGGGAAAGGCTGCCGGTTGGTGGGATCGGTATAATGCAGTACAGTTGTAGCATCCAAAAAAAAGTAGTTTGCCTTGAGATGCGGACCACGTTGTTGCCTCCAGCAGCTGTCTTTGTTGACACTTGAATCTTTCTTTGTGGGGATTCCCTTGTTGGGTTGGGTTAGCTTAAAAGAAGCCACTTTCCAGCATGTGCCATTGGTCAGAACAGATTAATATTGTGGGGCTGTTTCTACTTTCTCCAACAGTAGTCTTTATTATCAGTGTAGCATTGCCATTAAGACTGCTATAATAGCTTATGCTTTTTTCCCCTACAAACTTAGTTATGATGTCAGTGATATAAGGACTTTTGTCTCCTGACTGTAAGGATTTTGAAACAATTGTAGGGATTTAACGTGCAGAAGAATATAGGTTATTTTAAAGCAGGAGGCACCAGTTTGGCAGACTGTTGTTGGTAGGTAAGAATTAACCTGCTCAGCGTTGTCTGCCACTTGCTGCTGAGGACTGCTAGAGACCCACAGACTGACCTCCACAGAGTAACCTCAGCTATTTCAGGGTGGTCTGAAATAACACCTACCTTTCTGGATAAGCAGAAATCAGAATGCAATACGTGTGAATTATGACTTTAGAATTCCTCGTCATAAAAACGCGTAGCTGTGGCAGTCCTATGTGGATTTGTGACTTCACTTTTAATTTCTGTAGCTATTCTTTAGTTCTGATCTCAGTTAAATTAAGCCTTTTCATATGCTGGCTTGCAGGGTACTAATTATATCCCTCTGAGCTTGTTGTTACCAGAATGGCCCTAAGTAAACTAAAATGGTTTTTTCCATGTATATCAGTTTTCTCCTGGGGACTGTCAGATGTGAAATTTGTTTGCTTTTAGATTATTTAATTACAGCGCTGCTGAGTGGTAAGTGGGTTCTATTATATCATAGAAATGGGAGGAGGGGAAGAGAAGTTGAAATGCAGGTCAGTTTGTAACACTGCAGGTTTTTATATTGGCTGTGATGGTATTTTATTGTTGATAGCATGCATCAAATAAGTCAGTTCATGATTCTTCAGGGTCTGCTCCAGACCCTAGAACCACAGTCTGAATCTGGCTGTGGTTGTGAGAAACTGAGCTGTTAATCTCTAGTGTCCTTCTTGTACAAAATGGACTGGTGGTCTCCATCTAATTCTTGTAGCTTGTGGACACCTCTGCCGTATAGGCTATCTCTGTGTTTACATGAACAAACGTAAAGCTGTCCTCTGTCTCTTGCTAGATAAATGAACAGCCTTAAGCTGAAGGAACAGAGGATGGCACACTTTCTTTTTGCAGGATGCTTGTCTAAATGTTCTTTGCTTTTCTCCTGGTATGTATTTGGTAGCTCTATGCAGCAGTGGAACATCAAGTATATACTGCTACTGGGTGAAAGGCAGAAGTCAAACTCTGCTCCCTTTTGCCTGTTGTGGAGAGATCTCTTTCAGGTGGAGGCTGAACTGGAACACATAGAGAATCGCAAATAGCTGAGGTTGGAAAGGACGTCTGGAGATCATCTAACCCAACCTCTCTGCTCAGCTACAGCAGGTTTTTTGAGATCTTACTCAAAATCTCCAAGGATGGAGATTTCATAATGTTTCTGGGGAACCTGTTCTGCTGTTCCGTCACTGTTACAGTAACTTAATTTAAAAAAAAATCTTTTTGAAAAAAAAATCTTGTGTTTAAGCAGTGTTCCCTGTACTTCAATTTGTGCCCAAGAACTGCAGGTATTTTTCTGCAAAGTTCCTTCCCGGATGCTGTGTCCTCAGTCAGTATGGGTGCATGGGGTTACTGCTCCCTGGGTCCAGGAATCTGCATTTCCCTTTGAACTTCACAAGGTTCCTGTTGGCCCATTTCTCTCGCCTGTCAAAGTCCCTCTGAGTGGCACATCAGCCATGCCTCCCAGGCTTATATCATCTGCAAACCTTCTGAGGGTGCATTCAGTCCCATCATACAGGTCTTGAAGGAAGATATGCAATGATATTAGTCCTGATGTTGGCACCTGGGGCGAAAAGCTACTGATGGTCCAGGCCTGCAGCTCACCTTTGTGCTGCCCATTGCAACCCTTAGACCTCAGCTGGTTTTCTGTCCACCTCACCACTGTCTGCTTATCTTGCCCAGATTTCATTAGTTTGTCCACAAGGATGTTATGGGAGGCAGCGGTGAAAGTCAAGATGCCTTTTATAGGTAAGAAAAACTTAAGAATGAGGGAATCCAACCTTATGTAAGAGCAGACCTAATAAAATGGGCTGCGTGAGCCTCCTGTGTGCCCCATTGCCCTAGTTCCCTTGTTGAGTCACAAAAAGGTACAACTATCTAGGGAACACCAATACCTCTAAAACTTTAACTTTAAAAAAAAAACACTTTTTTTTTGCATTTGTATGTTTATCTGGAACAAACTGACATGTATTTTTCAGCCTTTCCTTTAATGTAAAACATGGTAAGGTTTTTACCTTTTCACCCTTTGCAGCAATTGAAAATTTTAAATTATTCAAGACATTGTAAATGTAATGTGTGCTAGAAGGCTGACTTAATTGCTGAATGTCATTTAAAAGAAACATTTTGCAGTGTACTTGGGGCTAGTTATGTGCAGAGAGGAAAATGTGCATGCCACACAGGTGGTTCAGAAATACTTTGAGTTTATCTTATTTTATGGCTTAGCTTGACAGAAATCCGTGATTTTGGCTAAGTGCTTAAATTAAATATAAAAGTCACGTTTCAGCATTCAGTTATTTGCATATTGACTGACAGCCTGTTCTTACTCATTTTTGAAACTACTTTTGTGTAAATGACAGTGTTTTAGAACAAGTGCTGTCCCTTGTTGATGCTGTGGTTCTCATTCTTCAGTCATCTCTAGAGCACGTGTGTTATGCAAAGCACTGTGTTGATACAGTAATAAAGTTGAATGAGGCAGCACTGAAAATACTGCAGTCTCCAAACATCAGGATTGTTCTGGAAGTGTTAACCCAGCTGTGCTGTCTGCCTTACAGCATTGTATGTCTCTACATTGGCAGTACATGAAGACTTAACATCCTTCTTACAGTAACTAGTCAAAATCCGCACCTGCGACTGGGAGGCAGTAATAGTTTCCACTGAAGTACTTGAATATACTTAACCCAATGTGACAATGACATTTGCAAAGTCAGCCTTCTGGCTTTTAGAGTATATTCTAGGGTGTTGTTACCCAAGAGGCATGCATACTTGGCTATAGTTGATTTTGAGGAGAAAATTTTGTTATGACCAAGGTGTATGGGATCTCATTTTCCCTTGGGGAGTCGTTAGGGAGGTTCCAGATTTCATCTTCATCTTTCTTCCAAGACTACCCTGATTCCTTGAGCCTTATTTTGATTCATGAAAATTATGTCTGTTTAGGAGTCCTGAACATTTCGCCCTTCTTTACGTTTTTCTTAGTCTTTCCCCAGTTTTACTCACTTTTTCTTAGTTGTGTGTTTTCAGCAGGACTTTGTGCAGTAAGAATTAGAGCTGCCCTTTGACATTTAGGAGACAGCAAAGCATCACGAGCCTAGACACTGGTACGTGGCCACTGCTCATCTTTGAAAGGCAGCAAGATGCTTTTAGACCTTTGAATAAGGGACTCAGAGAGTGTTTTCCCCAAGCAGCATCATATCAGCCATTGGCTCTGACTAACATTTTCCCCTTCATTTGCCTGCTCCCCTCCTGAGGGCCAGTCAGCTTCCTTTGCTTTGCCCCGTTGTGCCATCTCCACACCATCGTGTAGCTTGCTTGAACATTGCAGGGGAGTCTCGGAGCCCATCCATTCACCGAGTGTCAGAGGGAGCCAGAGCCAAATCCTCCTTTCCCCTTTAAAGACAAATCCCTGTGAGTTTCTAAATCTCCCTTTATATTGCAGTACCAGTAATACTGGAGGTAGCCACATGGGATAATCTGAATGGAAAAACAAATGTGGGTAAGGCTACTTGGCTGAACCACAAGCAGCATAATTTGGTCTGAAGGGCAGAAGTCACTAAGTAGTGTACTGAAGGGAGAAGGCAAGGGGTGATTAATGTGCCATTTGGTGCAGCATCAGGTATGTAGCAAATAGAACTCTGTTCCATTAACCACATCTGCCAGGCCTTAATTGAAAGAAATCATGTTCTTAGTACCTGAAATAGAAAAGGGTTTAATACTTGAATTGTTTTTGGTCTTTAAATGGAACAGTAAAGGATTTATGCAGCTAAAGAGATTATCTTTTCATCTTTAGGCACATGCATTGTGAAAGTAATTTTTTTTTCTCTTAAATGCGCTAAAGTGCATCTGGTTAGTATATCTCTGAATATGGAGTGACTGTGCTTAGGACAAAGTGGTGACAGTCTGTCTTACTGAATTTTGAATACGGTTCTTTTAAAGCTTTTTACCTTAACATATTTCAAAAAAGAAAAAGCCAAGCTTCTCTTAAGCAACTATGCTTTTCCACAACCTTTTCATAAATGTTGCTTTCAAGGTCTCTTGTGGAAGTTGCAGTAACTATTGTCTCAAACAACTGATAAGGGTTTTTTTTCTGTAAATAAGTCCACAGAATAAAGAGATTTTTTTCCTTTCTGTTAGAATTCATTGCATACTATCTCAGATCTGCTTAGACTTTCATAAATAACGGCTTTGAAGTAACTGACAGAGAGATCTCCCCTTGGGTAAGTGGGAGAAGGTTGGCTCTTCTAGGTGGGGAGAGACCTGGAAGTCTGAGAAAACAAATGCACTCTTAACTTTCATTAAAATGAAATTCTGTCATGGAACGCAGTCATTTTGATATCCATATCTCACTATACCTCAGGCTCTTGATGATGCTCAGTTTGCGGGCCTGGTCATTCGTCAGGTGGTTTAACACTACCAGGTGCATCAAGTCACAGTGAGCAGTTCTTAGGCTACGGTCAAGTTCTAAGGATCTCACTGTCAAAATGCTTCTGATGGAAGCAGATACTGGTGTCACTTTTCCATGTGGAGAGTGACTTGCCATCTGTTTCTGCTAGGGGCACAAATACTACAGAGTGAAATAGGGTTCAAAGTCGTTTAAGGGGTTGTGACCCAGTCTAGATGTGATGTTTGTTGCCCAGATGCCAGTGGGACTTACAAGTAGCACCACAGAGCATCTATACTGGTGTAGGGGTGAATTTGTCAGTATATACTTTGTCAGAATACTTTGTTCAGTAGTGAGTGCCAAGTGGAGTGGAGCAATAAAATGAAACCTGATGCACATAGCCAATTTTGGTTTATAAAAAGAGAGTAATTTTGTTATTTTCCATTTCTGGCAGTGCCTTGTGGGTGTGGGATACTCTAGAGAACTGCTAGTGACAGAGCTTGCTTTGGATCCATCGTGGAATGGGGAGGGATTTGATTTTAATGTTTTCTTTTTTTGAGCATTCATTTTTAATGTGCCTTTAAACACCATTTCTGTACTTGTGTATACCTTTCATGAATCTAAACCTTACATTGTTTGTTAGTCATGAAAAACATATTCTCTACTGTTTTAAGGGACCTGAGGGCCCATTGTAGTTGTTTACTTCAGGGTTTTTTTGTGACAACCTAAATTAACTAACCAGTTTACTTTTCATCATCTTGTATTTATTACTTTAAGACTAGTTGCTATGGCTGAAGGATCCTTCTAGAAAGGAGATGAAGTGGCTTTAAAAGGTCCAGTTTACTATGACCTCCTCCTCAGCTAATTATCGTGTAGTGAAGGATGCCTGGTAAACTGAAGTTTAAAAAAAAAATAAATGAGGAGCAGAGTTTCCATTACAACTCATTAAATCAATAAGAAACCCTATGCATGTAGCTTCTGTTAGTGGAATTTTGCAGGAAAGCAGCTTTAATTTTATTCACCTCACCTTGAAGTACATGTCCTCGTCTGCTAGGAGTCAAAAATCTAGATATCTGCCAGCTGCAGTGCAAATCAGCATTTTAATGCTTTACAGCTGCTTCTCTATAGAAGTTAATTAGAAATGTGATTTGAACACCCTCTGCCAGTACTCATACGATGTCTATTATTGGTAATCATAGTTTCTGCTATTTAAGCATGCATTTTGGGTGGTATTGACAAAGCAGCTGTTCCTACACAGGGACTTGGATAAAGGTGGAAACTTCCTCACTTTGAGAAAATTGGAAGGTAATGCTGCTGCAATATAAAAATAAAAGTGGACAATCTAAAACACATTCCTTTTCTATGTAGTTTTAATTTCAGTGCTATTTACTTAGTGAGACAATGAGGGTGACATTACTCTAGCATCTATTCATAAATGTCACGAGGACCACTGCTGCCTCTTACCCGCAAGCTAGGTATGCATTGATGTCTCCAGTGAAACACAGTAGTTGACCATGCTGAATGGTGCAAGCCGAGGGTCAAGATTTAAAAGCAAGCTACCTTCAGCTATCAGTACTACCCTCTCCCCTCTGTCATCCAGCTAAAATGAGCGTGTCAGTTGAAAATAATATTATCCATGAGCTGGTTTCGTTTTGGTGTCAGTACACTGTGAACAGTCTTGGGTTTGTGCTTTAGGATTTAATAGATTTATTGACCTTTCTGGCAGATGTCACTGACTTATTGTGATAGTTGCGTTTCTTGCCAACAAAGTAAACTGGCGTTGGGAACTGATGGCAGAGATGTCTAGAAGAGTAAAGTGTGAGTTTGTAAAATACACTTCTGACATACTACAAGTCAAATGTGTCTGCATTTTTCCTGCAGCTGTTTTGGTAATATTTTCGTGTGCCAAATACTTTGTTTTCTGTTCTCTTACAGGCTACAAGACAATCATGTTTTTGCTTTGTCATTCATGGTTATTAATGTATGAGCGTTATTGTAGGAATGAAGGATTATCGGTTAGTTTTCCAATATTCCATTTGGCTGCAACCCCAAAGCAAAAATTTTGTATACCTGTGCTATTAATTTTGGGCTTCATAGTGGTTCTTCCTCACCTAGATACTTGAGATCAAAGCCTTTGGACTCCAAAGGGATGCATTCCTACCAAGTCAAAGCAACTTTCAAGCAGGTTATGTCTTGGACCTAATGGAGCATTCTCTAAAAAGACTGGAGTAGAATTCTCTGTTAATTCTTGTGCTCTTTCTGGAATCTTTCCTTTTTTGTTGGTTTGCACAGAGCGAATACTTTCAGGCCAAGAAGTTACTTGTAAGTGAATTGCTGATAAAGGCAAAGCTGAATCTCTTGAGAACTGGTTTGGTTTGGGGTTCTTTTTGTTTGTTTGTTTGTTTGTTTCCCCAGCAAAACATTACTTCTAAGGCTTTAATCTCACAGCTTTGATATTTTCCAAAATGTTTCAGCATGAAATGTCTTAACGCTTCATCTGCCTGCATCTCTCCAAATGATGGCAAGTTTTGTCTTGCTGTCGGTCATAGGCTTTAGGTTTGTGTTGTGATATACTATCCATTGCATTACTATCAGTAGTGGGTGTAGGCTCTGACATGCTCACCAGAAGCAGCTGCAGCTAACCCCTCTAGTACAGCAGCTTGTTCTGACTCAGTCCATGTGCACCCACTGTTCTGAGCCCTGTGGGTCACAGAGGAGTTGTGTTCACTTGTGTTTGTTCTGTCCTGTGACCAAACTTCTGAAATGCTTTTGCACCCCGGCTTCTCTCTCCAGCGCTCAGAAAGCGGTTAACGATGTAAGTTTAAAGGCAGTTAGACTAATCTGGTCTGTCACAGTTTAACTCTAGTACAGAAAGTAGAGGATAAATTCGAAGGATCCTGAACTGCTGTGTGGTGCATATATTAGCCTTGCACTGCTGGAAGTGGTGATGCCATTGGTATGGTGGCTTGTCTTAACGTTTTCCAGTGTTTTCACCTGCCCATACAGTGTTTATCAATTTAGTAGAAGAGTGTTGTCATCGAGCAGGAGTGTAGACATTGCCTTGGTTAAACAACTGGATAATCAAAACCACTTACTTGGCCTTAAGATGAGGGCACAGATTCCCCAGGTTGAAGGCAGTGTTCCGGACAGTAATGCCCTTCCTGCTAGTCACCATGGCTACACGAAACTTGAGCAGAATATTAAGTGTGCTGCAAGGAGTTCACTCTTGTTTCAGCAGCTATAAAGGCTACAGAAGCCAAAAACTGCAGCTATCTTGTTTGTACGTCAGCAAAGCAGTCTGATGTTAAAGCAATCAACGAGGAAGTGACTGAAAGTCACAAAATCACCTCTTTAGATCAAATGTAGTCAACAGAAGAAAAAGCCAAAGTGTGTGCTTTAATCTTGATACATATTTAATGAAATGGGAAGGCAGAAGAGTAAACTAATGAGAATGACTCTTTCCTCTGGGAAAGATGGGTTGTGGCACAGGAGGAAAAACTAGTGTTGTGGGTTAACCAGGGAGTCGGTGTGCAGGACTTGGGAACTGATGCATACGCCACAGGCTGGCTTCACTGCTTCCAGCAAACAAAAGGTGCTTAAAGCCTACAGCATGAAAGAAGGACAAGTAAATGCTTTTTCCTGGATTCCCTCAGGAAGAAACAGAATAGACTTCCATTACAAATGAAACTCTACTGAGAGATTAAGAAGTTATGCTGTAGCTAAGATGATTATTCCCTGTGTATTTCCCTGCTTGGAAATGCAGCCTACTAAAATTTCACTAGGGTCTGGGTGTATTTATGTGCTAATGCCATTAAATGTGAATTTTCTCATTTTAAGATTACACCTTTGTCTCTGCATTCAGGACTACTATCTCCCGAAGCCATAACTGAGCAGGGTTTGGATGTCTGCTGTAGGGTGGAGGAAGCTAAGAAATGGTTCCCTTGGCAAATTCAGGAAGTAGTTGATGATACAGGCAAGACAGCAGTTTGTGCACTTGGGTTTATTGAAGTGCACAGCACAGGCTCACACAAGTGGTCTTTGCCCCAGCAACTTGCGGTCTGGCTTATTTCTTACACCCCATGCTTCCAGTTTTGTGCACTATGTTGTACCTAAAACGGGTGCTTAGTTTTAAAACATCTAGAGGGAGAACAGTAAGTCACTAACCCTTCCAGAAGCCTGACTCTTTTAGTCTTTGTAACGATGTTTGGTGACTGCTATATTAGCAAGTGGGGTGGTACGTATTCAGCTATTATCCCTATGTGCAGAAACCCTTTCCTCCCCCAGTTTTTGTTTGTAAAGATGTGCTGAGACCCAGCACTGATGCAGAATGGGCAATGGAAACTGGGCGCCCTCCCCTTTAAGAGTCTACCACAGAATTGTAATCAGGGAAGCAACAGATATTAATTTTCTCCCTTCCCAAGCCTTTTCTTCTTTGTTTGTAAGAAGATTCAGCTCGGAAAGCTGTGATCAGCTTAATCAGTTTGCTATTATTGGGATTGGTGTTCATAGTACAATTTATTAAATCAGTTTATTATCCTCCCAACCAATTTCAGTGATCAGAGTGTGAAAACATTGAAAGAAAATTAAAACTAGTGTAAGTGCTGCCTGTTTGGATAACAGCACATTTTGCTATTTAAAAGGATTGCTCATCTGTACCAAAACAGGGAGAGCAGTTAATTTCAATGATGTAGAGCTTTCTATTTCAGGGAGGCCTGGCTTGCACATTGTGATGGATTCATGAAGAAGTATAATTCGTTCTTAAATTGTTAAACAGCACGTTAGGGCCAAGTATCTAAGTAAAGATGAATGGATTAATTTGTAATCTTAAACAAGCATGTCTGTGTGTGGGAGGATAGGGATGGGAGACTGGGATAACCCGTAAACAAATGCCAGATGAACAGTTGCACTTCAGGTTTTGGTGGCTGGAGAATAGCCAAAACAACTGGCAGGAAAGGGAAACCAACCCAGTTTGCTTCAAAGGGAATTCTGTAGATCCTCCAGTCGTCTCCTCCCATGCCATGTGCCTTCAGCAGGATGGGGAATGTTCCCTGAATTTCCAGAGTGGCTCTCCTGTCTTCATAGTGTCTTCGACCTTCTGAGCATAAACTGAAGCAATGCACCTCGGCAGGAGGCAGGATATTGTAGGGCAGAAGGAACTTTGGTGTCACCAGTGGTATCTAAGTAATGCAGGAAGGTGTCTGGAAACATTTCTGATTTCAGTGGTGCTGCTCATTCTGGATTAGGTTGATGGTACTCATATGAGCAAGGGCACTAGAGTTGCAGATGTGCTGTACAGTGTAAAATTCAGAAACCAAAGCTGATAAGGTCTAAAGTAACACAAACCATAAAATGTTGCACTAGTAGGACAGGGGAAACGTTTCTCTCCTAATTCTTTCTCTGAACATAAATCTGTATCATAGTTTCAAGTTCTACTGGTACTTAAAATGAGTTACACTTATTATTTTTTTCTATGACAAATGGTACTTCCTTCCTTGTCAAATACTACAGAGGTGTTACAGAGACATATATAAAAAGCCGTTAAGCCAACCGTATTATTGGCAAACAAACTGTTTGAGTCCTAAAAACCTTACCCTGTCCTCCTCTGCAGAGGACGGTTTGCCTGAGTGAAAGTGAAGGATTTGCTTGCAGCTCCTTTGAGTTCAAACATCTGTGAAAATGAAGGTTTCATGGGATGGGACCAAAAGAAATCTGCTGTCTTTTCAGCCCTGGGATCAATTAATGACCTTGACAGCTCAAAAGCCTGAGCAATGGCCACATTATTCAAAACATTCAACTTGAATCATTCGAGCACAGAAAGCAAATGTGTATCGAGCACCTCTTGGCTGCAGCTGCCCAAGATTCACTGCAGTCAGAGGTGGAGGTCGTCTTAATCATCTGAGCTCTGAAGAGTGCCGAAGTGCTACCAGCCCATGAGTCTGTTCTAAAAGAGCCCCATGATTTCCTCAAGGCAGCACCCACCTTTGCATCTCAGGAGAGAATGACCTGAGTCATCAGCTTCAAGAAGCATCCGCTTAAAAACAAAACAAACTTTCAAGAACTCAGCAGGCTGGTTACAATCTCTTTTCCATAACTCTGCCAACCTACCGGGAGGCAGCCTGGCAGGTTTCCCTCCCGAGGGAGGTGTGTGCTAGTTGCACGTAGCAGTGGGGTTTGCAGGTGTCTATGGGGAAGGTCACCACCCCATATGCAGTTAGCTCTAAGCAGGTGCTTCAGGTCTTGGTGTGTGATTTGGGGGAGGGAAAAGGGCACAAACAGGCCAAGTTTCATCTGTGACTACAGTGGCCTGCTGCTGCCTGCAAAACTGAGCTGCTTGGGCGCGAGGGAATGAGGTTCCGTGTACTGCAGAGCAGCTCTTGAGGCGAGTAGCTGTTGAACTTAAAGCGTGCGGGCCAGACGTCAGAAACTTGAACCGCTGGATCTCTTCCACTGATTTCTGTGGGGAAAAGAACTTTGGTCAATGCCAAATCAATTCAAAATAGGCGACAAGCCTCCTGCTGATTTTGCACAAGTCTCTGTGAAAATGTGCCTGAGCCAGTGGGATGTGGGAGACAGGGGAGGGATCCAGATGCTGCTGAGCAGGGACAGGCTGCGTGGTTTGCCGTGACAAGATGTATTGAGTTAACTTTTGCTTCGACTTGAACAGTCTAGTCCCGTGGACCCTGCGACTGCAGTGCTATTGAAGCTGTTCTGGTCCTGAGGATCCACATCTAAGCTGCCTTGTTTCTCATGCATTTGCCTCTGTATTTTTTGCTGTATGCTCTCTATATTTTGCTGTAAAAAGAAAAAAAAAATAATAATCCTTGGCCTCCTCTGTCCTCTTCTGGCTTCTGTATATGTTTGGTTTGGAAGTGGTAACATGCTTAGGTGTCTGTTCCATTGGCAGGCAGGCAGTGGCTGGGATGGAAACTCAGCTGAATGTAAGAAATGCCTGTCTTGGAAAATCCTTGCCGTGCTATAAGCGGTCACCAGACTAATGGCATCTGAGGGCAGCTCTGCTTGGCTGGTGAGGCCAGTAGGGAGAAGTGCAGTAAGACCACCATAGGAATTTGACCTGGGGGGGAGGGGGCGGGAACAGTCTTACATTGGCAAGCTTTGGGGCTGCTTATGTTAAGCAGGCCTGCTGTTGAAGCTTCTCTACTATCTTCACACAGTTTTATTTACAGCTCAAAATAAAGCAAGCAGTAGTTCTTGACTGGTACTGTTAATGTATACACTGTATATCAAGTTTATTGCGAAGTCTGTTAGCAAGCTAGAAGCCTAGTTTTTAATCTGCACATAATCTTACTCTCATTTATGTGTTTGAGCTGTATTACTTTGCCCAGCATAGGCGCAGCCATTGGAATCCATCCAGTTCACCTAACAACTTTCATTAAAGAAAATTGCCCTTGTAATAAAAATTACTCAGTGTGACAAGATTCCATAATATATTTTTTAAAGCCTCATAAAATTTTGTAGCAGTTAATGTCACTTGTTTGGGGTTTTTTTGAGATTTTCTTTTAAAAGCAAAAATTGACTTAATTGTGACAACATTTGTAATAGAATGAAATAACTGTTTTCTATCTCAGCATATAGAGGCTGGACAGCAGGAATAGCACAGGGATAATTAAGTAAGAAAACGTCTTTGAAAAGTATATTATATTGTGTTTTGTACATTGTGAGGTTGCTTGAAAAGTCTGTGACTCCTTCAGTAAGGGAAAGCAGATACAATAAAGTCTGTTCACTTGCATACGTCATAACCTTATAAAATACAATGATAAAGCATGGGGGTTTCTGCAGCAGTTGGGAGCAGCTTATCTGAGCATCATCCCTCCTGGCCACAAGGACAGCAGTTGATCCATGTGTCCCCTGCATCAAGCGAGAATACATGGGTGCTGCTGGAGCACCTGTAGCTTTTCCTTGCTTCTTCCAGCTGCCAGAGACATAAGATGGTTCCTAATACGTGACACCCTTCTAACCAGTGTAGCATAGAGCAGGCTCCTCGCTGCTAGCGTGAAATGCTTTGGTATTTTTTTACTATGGAAACATAGTAAAGAAGTGCTAAAGAACCAAACCCAGTGTTTGGGAATGGAATGGGAAGTCGGGATTAGGCTTTCTGCTGTCTCTTTGCAAACTACTCGCCTGAGAAAGCAGTGTGGCTCCTATGCCGCCTTTTCTTCTGTTACACAATAAAAATGGGGAAAACTCCCAGTTCTTAACTGCTTGTTCATTAGTAGATATAAATCAACCTGTCTTCAGTTAGTCTGTAGCAGAGCAGCCATCATCATTGCTACAGATATGGCCAAGTCCAGTGTCATTTTGTTCACTTGCTGCTGTGTGTGTCTTCCTGCGTGAGACCAGCTCCAAAAACATGCTAGTGTTTTGGGGTAGCAGGCTCAGCTGCGCTGTGCTCCTACCCCTGGAGGAATCTGTCAGGCTGCCTTCAGGTGTCACCACAGATGAAATTGCTCAACAAACCAGGACAGTTCAGAAAGATGTATGATGCCAAAATATAAAATGACCAGCACACAGGTAGAAGGCAAACCTGTGGGATCTTTCAGTTGCTGAAAGTTGTATCTTTTATTTGGGGTTTTTTGGGGGGTTTTTTTGAGCTTTGGGTTTTTTAAGACTTAGACTTTCCAGTGCTTTGTCAGGCTGGTTTAGATAACGGAAATATTGTGGAGTCTGATCTTGCAAGTGCTGCAGCATCTGTGGCTGCTGTTAGGGGAATCAGAGACAGAACTTCTGTGTGATGGTTGCCTCCTTTATTATAATGAGCAGCAGCAGCCACTCTGGTGTTTGTCTTGTGTTAGGTACACTAAGGTGTACCTCCTATCGCAGGCTTAGCTGATTTACGCCTGAAGCGAGGATTGCTTGTTCTGTTTTCTGATGAACTAATCTTTTCTGATAAACCAATAGTAGCAACGAGCGGTGATGTTAAACAGGGGTGGTGGCTTTTCTTTTTTTTTTTTTCTTTTTTTTTTTTTTTTGTTGCAGGGGGAAGTAGAGGGTGCAGGAAGCTTTTTAAATCTACCCACTGCCTTAGGAGGAAGGCAGCTGCACTAATAATATATTTAGTCTCTATGGAATGCCCTTATTTGAAAAATCAGTAATTGAGTAGACAAAATTTCTGGTTGCTTGAGAGGATCTATTCAGAAGAGACTCAAAGGATGAGGGAAAAAGTGTGCTAGACAGCAGGAAGTTCTAAGGGCTCTATTGAGCAGGGACACCTATGAAGATATTGTGGGACAATTAGACTTGTCAGGCAAAACACTAAAATGCGTTTGTGAGCAAAAAATCCTGGGGAATGTGAAATAAAGCTTTGAAAAGAGCAAAGAGCTTGCTAGGAATACCTCAAAAGCAAAGAGGTTGATTTTGGTGATCTTTGAAGGAAGGCAGGTGGTGGCTGCTTCAAAGAGAAGATACAGAACGTGTGTTAGTCATAGGGATTTTTCCCATCTTTTGTTTTCTTCCAGTAGCTAAAACCCTGAAGCACAATTGCTGGGTCAGCACCATGGGGGAGAGCTCATAACTCAGCTAAGTTTATTTGCCCCTTTGCTCTTTTTAGAAAGCTATTCCAATACCCGGCTTCCCTGGTGCCCTGTTTGGGGCTACTTCCACGCTGTCCGCCTTTTCAGCCCCTGCCTTTCATGCCTGCTTTGGAAGCCAAGGAATACTCTGCTAGATGGAACGGAGTGGATGTTTTCCCTATAGTCAAGCAAAATAAACCTGTGAAGTTGTTTGTATTGGAATGATTGCCTCTCTTCAAGTTTTGTTGCGTGAGATTTTAAGGTTAGTTAATTGCCTAGATTTGACAAAATAGCTTTTGCCTAGCGAGGCTTGTTTCCTTGATCAGTTGCTGATGGCAATGGATAGTACAGTGCATTAATGAACTGTCCCTGGCACACTTTGAATAGGGTTTGCTGTCTAGTCAGTCAAAACTTCAGATGCCTAAAGATCAACCCATTAGTGGTTAGGCCAGCATCAGCTCTTAGTCTGTTTTTAGGTTTTTCTATGGTGCTTCACTCTGATGTAAAGACAGCTGTGTGCCCCTCAGTCTTTATGTAGACCAAGCTTTTTATTTCCATTTCTAAACAAGCTGTCTGTTGTTTTGATCACTCAGTAATCTTTGTCTGCAGTTCTCCTCTTTGAATTCTTGTTAATTGTGGTGACGTGTGTCTGTGCTAATTCAGGTGTGGCTCCAGTCTGTATTCAGTAGAGTAAATATTTCCGTATTTAAATGCAGATATCTACTCTGGCATTTAATGTAGCCATCCAGATACATACAGTGGCTATGCCTGCCTTGCCAGCTTGGAGGGATGGATGGCTGACTGCGCTTTTCGCTGGGTTGTGTATTTATGCATGACTGGATGGTCATGTGTGTTTTGAAGAAGCCAAACGCAACTTAAATGCACTGAGTGCAGTTTCTGAAAGTAAATTGTCCTGTGTCTCTTCTAAGCTACATCATTTTTCTACAAAAGTGTCTGAGAATCCCTGCTCTGATGAAGTTCTCCCAGAGGTCTGCCAGCTGGGGCTTTTTATTCCTTATCCTCTTTCTCTTCTGTTTTCTTTCTCGTCCTGCACGCCATCTTTTCCTAGGTTTTTTTGTTGTTGTTGTTGTTTTTAATTGTTTCTAAGGTTTTGGAACATCTTCAGAAGTCTTATTTAAGCACTTACGTTTAAACCCTGGATTCAAAAGAAATTCTTCTTACTTCCTTTTTCCTGTTACAGCATTTGTTAACTGTTCAGGCTGTACTTCCAATCTGGTAAACTTCTGGTAAAGAAGGAACTACCATTTGGAAGAAATCAGTTGTTACAGTGTTTAATTTTTTATTTAATTACAGTGTCTAAATTTCTCGTTTTCATACAGAACACCTGAAGAAACGTCTGGAAGATTATATGGCCCAGTTCCCAAATGTGAGAATCCTCCGAACCAAGAAGAGAGAAGGGCTGATAAGGACTCGAATGCTGGGGGCCTCCATGGCGATAGGAGATGTCATCACCTTCTTGGATTCCCATTGTGAGGCCAACGTGAACTGGCTGCCACCTCTGTTAGGTAAGTGTGTTGGTCTGTACAGGCTGAAAACTGAAAGCTAAAGAGCTGGCAACAGGTGTTGGTGTTGAATTTTGTTTTATTTCCACCTGCTGCTTTCCCCTCATGCTGTAAGTGAACAAAAGGAAGATTAAATGTCTTAAAAGGGAAAACAAGCCTACCACAAGACTTAAGTGAATTGTTGGCAACTTGTAGCCTTTAATACAAGAGCTCTTTTTCTCTTCTGGAGTCCTGCACTGTACAATAACCCTGTCATACGCTTTGTTTAATTAAAGAGCAGAGATCATATTCTTCTGTTTCCTCATTAAATGAAATCTTAAATAATTTACAGCTCACTAGAAGAGTAAACTATAGAATGGTCATTCAATAACTTGCAGAGAGCAATGGCTTTATGATATAGCGAAGATCTTTACATACAGTTTTAAGTAGCTTTTAAGGGTTTTTCTCAGCTATATAACTATATTCAACTTCATACTCTGCAAGCCTGCGGAAAATACTTCTTGTGAATGACAGCTGCTGGTATGTGTTTGTAGAACATGTGCAGTCCTTTCCAAGGCAGTGCTTCATCTTTAAGGAGACATCAGTTTTACAATGTCAGTTCTTGTCAAGGATGACTAATTGAAATGACAGTACCTTCTGTTTCTGGTACCTGTATGCCTCTGGCCAGTACCAAACTTCTTTACAACCTATTGCAAGTGACCTGTCAAAACTCTTTCTGAATTGTGACTTTGTCAAATAAACTGTGGGTAACAATACTCAACCAGAGATTTAAGAAAAACTAGTCAGATTTGTCAGCAGGATTGTTGGATGGTAATACTGTTGCTTTCAGTACAGTTTGTATCTAGCGATAGCGTAGAAAATTTGCAGCTTCATGAGCCGCAGGGAGGGAGGACAGAATTAGCTCAAATGCCATTTAAATGCGAACACATACAGTATGTTTTAATTTTAAAGCATAGAAAGGATTTCTGTTGGATGTGTATTGGAAGCTGAAACGTCATTTGTCACCTCTGCTCTGAAAGTTAACTTCCAACAAGAGACCATCTCGGTAATAAAGTATTTAAGAAGTTCCAGATGTTTGTGGAGGAATTAATCCGGTGTTGTATTATTTGGTTGGAAGAAAATGTTAAGGGGAGGGGATAACACTTGCATTTCTTGAGCCTGCTGAGACTAGTTATGCCATTAGTCTGAATCCCTTCCTGCCAGATCTGGCATAGAGGTTAAAGCGAGGTGGTACGATGGGCTGTTGCCCTGGCTTTGAGTCGGTGCAGAAAGGGTTGACAGCCTGGTTGCTTGTTAAAACGAGGGCTGTTCACCAAGTACAGGATTATTTGGTTCAAGCCTGGCGGTTTAGGGATCAATGGTAGCGTGGCTGTGTCTTTCTATTCTGCTTCTGGGTGATGGTCACTGTAGCACGAGTGAGTATCTCAATTATTGCAGAAATACCAGATAAATGGATATAAATTGGAGCATCTGCCCAAAAAAGAACAAATGGGAAGAAAGCTATGTCATTCTTGGACAGCTTCATATTTTGATGCTCTTTTCTGTAATTTCATGGTCGAAGGAACCAACTGGTGCAGGTTTTCTAACATGTTTCTCCAATCTTCAGATCGCATCGCTCGAAACCGCAAGACTATCGTTTGCCCTATGATTGATGTTATCGATCATGACCACTTTGGATATGAAACTCAGGCTGGAGACGCAATGCGAGGTGCATTTGACTGGGAGATGTATTACAAGAGGATCCCTATTCCTCCTGAGTTACAGAAACTTGACCCCAGTGATCCCTTTGAGTAAGTTACTGAAATGCAGTGTGCCAAGAGCTGGCTAACAAAGTAACACCCTGTTACAGGGTCGGTTTACACCTCAGTGTAGTAAAAGTCAGAAGCTGGTGTTAAGCTACTTGCTTTTTGGCAGCTATTTGCTTTGTTGGTTTAAAAGAAATGCATTGTGTAGTAGCTGTGAACACTTTCCTTTTCATTGCTATTTTTTGCCACCTTAATTTCCACAGTAGTTAACGTTTCGTTTAAAACTGTAATGTGTAACTTTTAATGTGGTCATTTATTACTGAGATCTTTCAAACTTAACTTAGTATCGCTAAAGCTCTGCCAAAACCAACAAACCAATGACGGCTTATATGTCACTCCCAGGTGGGGAAAGAAGAAAACCTAGCAGAATAATTACAGCAATTTTGTTGATTGCAGTGCATTGCAGAAGTAAATCTGTGATCAAGTTATGTTCTGCTGTTGCTGTGCTTGCCAACATTGAGGCAGTTCTGCTGTCCTTTATACTTCTGCAGTGTTCAAAAAAAAAAACAACCCAAACCCTACAAAACACTTTTTGAGGTCAAGCTCAATTACTTGATCGTACGACTGAGATGGAGCACCACATGTGCAGCATATGGGTCCCTCTGGGAGAAGTTATGTCCTGTCACTCAATGGAGAGCTCTTTATGCCTGTTCGGAGGAGAGGCACTGGCAGGTTCTGAAGGGAGCCTAGTCTAGTCCTCCTCATTTGCAAGTGGGAAATTAGCAGATAATGCAAAAACAACTGTCTCGTGCTCCGGCAGGGCTGCAAAGGCACTGGGAACACTGAGTGGTGAAAAGAATATTTGTCAAATTTTGCTTTGTTTTTTAAATGTTTAGCTAGAGATCTGTATCTTTGAATGTGTTTGTAATATGGAGTCTGGTTTTTCCTTAAGGTCTCCTGTAATGGCTGGAGGACTGTTTGCAGTCGATAGAAAGTGGTTCTGGGAGCTGGGAGGGTATGATGCAGGTCTGGAGATATGGGGAGGAGAGCAGTATGAAATATCCTTTAAGGTGAGCTACGTTCTCTGGAAATTACTTTTGTTTTTAAAAGTAAGAATTGTTCCGAAGCGCAGAATGTGAATGATCTATCTTGTCCTTGCTTTTGCGTGTGACTAAAGGTGAAAGAGCTGGGAGTAGTAAGATAGTACACAGAAGAAACAGCGATGATGTGACCAGTCATTTGTGAGGGTCAGTTTTGGAGCATGATTAGCTGGGGTGTCCCCTGTTCTGTGGTCACAGCTCCAGATTCATGCACTCTTCGCAGCGAGGGTAAGTCAGCTTACGTGGAGCTCTCTCTGACTGTTAGGCTTCTTAGTAAACGCTCGGGTAAGATGATGAAAGACTCTCCTCCTTGAGGGAAGGAGGATTCAGGCAGCTCAGTGTTTGCCTATTTGAGTACCTGGGTCCTAAGCTTGAGCTCCCAGAGATGAGAGTAACTTACTGTCTATAGTCAATCCATCTGACTCCTGGCTGCAAGGAACAGAGACTATTAATTACCCTCAGAAAGGGTAATTAATAAGTAAGAAATCCTCAGCAATTGGAATAACAACACTGTTGCTGGCAGTGACTTCAGATCGTTATCTGCCTGGCTCGGGGACAATTCTGTTACTCACTGATCGACCAGGCCCTTCAGTTGAGGGCTTCAAAATAAGAGCCAGCCAGCTGACCAAAAATGCATAATAATAGTAACAGGTCACTGGGACCCCTGAAGACCACTGGTACCTGTGTTATCTTGGAATGCGGCACTCTGAAATCCGTTCTAGGAAACCCACTGGAATGTCCCAGACCACTGAAGGCGGGTGGCTAGTCGTCTCTTCAGTGGTGGGAATCCCTTCCATAGCCCGGAGCTAACTGAGGAAAGATTTCTACGTTAAAATCTGTCTGAGCCTCCATGTTGTGTCTCTTTCAGAGGTTGAATATATAATCTTAGAAGTGTCTGAGTGCCACTGAACTAAGCTAATTGACCTCAGCACGGGACTAGAAGATGGTAGCGATGCGAATGGAGTGCACACTTCAGCTTCAGCAGCTAAAATTCTTCATCTCCCCTGACAAACAAGCCGTGGCTGATCTCTTGCAAAACAGATTTCTAAATCTCAGTTCCTCTATGCAATTCAAAGGCATATCGAACTATATTCAACAAGCCATATTACCATACATACGCACTCCGTACTACTGCACGGCGAACAATGGAAGAAAAGACATTGTTTTCACAACAATGTATTTTCTTCTGCTGTTTGCTCACAAAAAAACCTCTAAGTAATAAAGTCACATTGGAGGTCCCTTGTCCCCTGTAATCGTAGCAGGAAGGCAGGGGCGGGGGGCACCCTCTTTGGAGACGTCATTACAGTTAGAGCCATTTATTCTTTGTGTTGCACGTAATGAAATTGTCTAACGCTGTCATTCTCTGCAGGAGGGGCAGTGGCAGTATTCAGCCTCTTTTCCTTGGCCCTTTTTGAAAATGCTGGTTTCCAAGAGTGATGACAGTGGCTGGGCAAGCCCTTTGTCTCTTGTGCCACAGCAGACAGTCACACTGCTTGATCTGCAGGAAATAAGACTACTTCATTCATCTGTTTGCTTATCCTCTCTGAAACACGCTGTGTTTTAGTTCAGTCCAGAGATGGTAATTTATGGAGGGATAAATTTGCTTTAATTAATCTCTGCAAAGACCCCCTTTTTTCTTTCATTGTGCAACTGAAAAATGAAGTTTTAACTGAAAGAGGCTCAGTGTATTTTCAGAAATTAAGATAAATTGATACATTCATCTATGGCTGATAGATTTAATAATTCTGCTGGAATTGCAAGAATAGAAGGTTTGTTCATAGAATTTATGAAGCTATGACATTTCCTGGCGAGCTTAGAGCTATGTTTTTACCTTTAGAAGCAGACTGGGATTTTGTAGTTAAAGGGGCACTGTCAAATAATTTAAAGCTCGGGGTACCTGCTTTCACATTATTTATTATCTAATGGGAATTCAGATTCTAAGCGTGCCAAATTTACAGCCTGGCTTTAACAAAGAATCCGTTCCTGTGCCTGGGAGTTGTGGGTGCAGGTACCCTTTTGTACTGCTGGTCTTTGATCCATCGCATCAGATCTGGCCTTTGTGAGCCTCCCCAGGAGTAGATATTTATTTTTTTTTACCCTTAAGCGTATTCTTTTTTGGCCGTGTATGGATTGTGCTTTACAGGGGGGTTTTGCCTTTATTTCAAAATCCAGGGCTCTGTTGCTGAGAGACTGGAAATAAACAAGTTTATTTAGGAGCCTCTTGCCTTTCCGTTTTGAGATCATACATATTTCTGTCATCAGCTGGCTCCGCTTCCTTCTAAGAAGAAACTTTCAGGCTGAAGGCAAGCCAGCAGATACCGTCAGTGTTCAGCATCTCAGAAAACATTTAGCTGGAGAATGGATCAAACTCTATTAATAGAAGCCTTGCTCCTTGTGTGGAATGTGTACACCAAACATCACTAGAAAACAGCCTGCTGGAGGGACAAAATATGTAGGTGAACTTCAAATTAGAAACAAACTTTTAAACCCTGACTGCTGGCTTGCAGTTTTCTGGGTCTTCCCAGTCACTTAAAACAGAAATTTCTAGATTAAAAATGAAGGAACTGCTGTATTTGTTTCACATTCAAGCAGAAAACGCATGCTTCTTCCTTCTCTTGATCTGTGTATATCCAGAATAGCTCAGGGCCTATAACCCAGTACTTCTGCAGGTCAGGGGACTTCCTATTTCAGGTCATCCTCAGATGCAACAGGAAGATTGCAGTCCTGAATTCTAGTTGCAGGCATTAACACTTGCTCAAATGAGCCACGTTTTTTCATGACCCTCCTCGCAGAACGCTCCAGGCAGACTGCTCTGCAGACCTGTGTGGTGTTAAGAACCATTCTCCGTCTCGGTGGATTACCAGATGCTGACCTTTAAGTACATCCTTGTAGTTTGGAGAAAGGGTAAACAAGCATGCACATCTATTTCTGTGTAGCACTTCTTACCTTTCTGTTCTGCCGCCCCCTAACCCCACAGCCATAGTTTCTCTGTTCAGTGAACTTCGTTGAGGTTTGGGGTTTTTTTTTTGCTTTTTGAGGGTTGCTTCCATACCTCTCCTCTCTCACAGTTTTTCCTGGCCTTTTTTTCTTTCTGCAATGATGTGAACAAAATTGAATACTTTACCCAAAGTGACAGTGTCTCTTCTAAACACAACTTAATAGCTCCGGTTTTCTCAATGTTCCTGCGTACTTAACACATACCTGAATTCTGCTGCCTACGTACCCACTTTATTTTCTTTGAAATTAATGTATTTTAATTGGGAGTGGTATGCATGAAGCATTTAAACTGTTCCTTTCTGTAAATGCTACTTAGTACAGCACTTACCTATGCTCAGTTTTCTTTGTGATCGTGTTGCCTCTTTTTCCAGTATTTTTATGGCTTCTCTTCTGTTTGGCTTATATAATCTTCACTAAACTGCTTCACGCCTCTCTTCCATAAATATATAGTCTCTGATTTTTTGGGGTGTGGGGAAACAGAAGAAAAAGTGATGTGTCTGACTTGTATAGGCATAAATATAGATGTACTTTGTACCTCAGATCTTGAGTGGTGTGGTTCTCAATCCTGTAATTGTCCATTGTACTTCAAGAGCAAAGAATGAGAATCCAGAGTGTCCCTTGCTAGGTGATGATCATTGCAGTCTTAGAAACATTTGTCTTGTAATTCAGAGATTGTAAAGCCTTCATAACATTCAAAAGGCTTGGTACAAACAAGCCTTACCAACAGTTGCCCTGAAAGAGGGATGGGCAGAAGGGATGGGCAGTACTTGTGGTCTTCACTCTTTGCTTCAACACTGGTAGCATCCACCGCGCTTACTCTGGTGACCGTAGATCGTTCCCTTTTTGCAGGCTGTTATCCCAAGGCATCAACATGGATTGCTTCTCCTGATTTCCATAGCATAAAACATGTCGCGTGTTTTCCAGCAAATCCAAGTGCTCCGTAGCTTCTGTTTGCATATCAAATACATGCATCTCTTTTGCCCTGTGTCAGCAGCACGTTTCTGATCAACATGTTGCCACAGGCCTCCTGGCAGGTGCATAGTTAGGGTGCAGCTGCCAAGGGATCGCGTCTGACAACATTTCTAGTAGTATTGCTGAAGTTAGTGCTGATTGTGAGACTCCACTGCTTATTCCAGGCACATACTCTACCACCACTTTCCAGCAGCTCACGTTTGCCCACACTGAAACAGGCTGGGCATTCTGCTACCTTTTTTGTGCGTGTGGTTTTTGGTTTTGGGGGTTTTTTAACCCAGCACATACTGCTTAATTCTAAGGCTGTCAGCTACAGTATAGGATGGCTTCTTTCTCCTTTGCTGGTGATGCAGAGATCAGTTTCAGACCACTGGCTTGTATTTTTTTGCCTGTGTTCACCCTATGTGCTTGGTTCAGGTTCCAGAGCAGCCTCCCCCCAAGCAGCAGCAGAAGGTGGACCCCTCCACTCTCCGAAATGTGATTATTGGAAAGTGCTGTCATTACTTTAACATGCTCCAGACTGTAAAGAGAGACCATGGTGGTATATGTTGTGTGAGAGAAGGCATTGTGCAAACATAGATCCCTGCGCCTTTTGAGCTACCTTAATCTGTTATAGAGCAGTAAGTCCCAGCTGCGACAGCAGCTGATGCTTACAGTACAGAGGATTACAATTTTTCTGAATTATTGGTTGCCCTTGCTTTCATCCTATCACCTACCTTGTTATGCAGAGAACCCCCTTGACTTATCCACTGTGTTCTTTTCTTCCCACCTTTCAATGTGTGCCCAGACAATCAGCCAGCTTCTCTCCAGTGGTCCATCCCATGGTCTGTATTTCAGTTGTGGCTGGCAGAAGCAGCTTTCTTCTCAAGGCTTGACTCTTTTCTTTTTGTGTGTTTTTTCCCTCTCTTGGGAAGCGCTGGCTCATCATGGTGCAGTCTTTGGAAACCATAAACCTTGTATACCCAGATAATTTTTGTTCACACACCAACTGCTGTATTGTATTCTGTGTTTGAGAGGAGAGGTTCAGCTGTTTTATGTGACATTGTTTTCTGAAATAGCAGAAAGGGAATTGGATAAGCATAACATTCCCATGTAGAGAATAGGTGGCATATTATCTTGTGCTTTCATAGCATACTAGCTGAGTCAAAAGCTCTTGAGGCACTTTATGAATATGGAGTTACAGCTCTCCAGGCTACTGAGAAGATGGAAGTAATACCACTGGTGTTTTTATTTTACTTCCCTTGTATATAGTTTTATTATTAGGGTGAGATTGTGGCCTTAGAAAAATCTATTGCAGTATGCCCACTGACCTCAGTGTAGCCAGATTTTCTCTTAATTCTAGCAGATCTGTCAGCTACTAGATTCCTAGCTCAAAATTCAGATTGGTTAAAATCATGCCTGAGGAGGAAGAGAAATTTCCTGTTCTCTTCGAATGAGATCCGATTACATCGTTGTATAAAGTACTGCCTGCCTGACCAGCTTTAATTCTTTTCCTTATGCTGTTCTAGTAAACGGCTGATTTAAATTAAGTGCATCAAGTTCAGGCTCTGGTGTTTACTGTCATGTCAGCCAGGGAGATGAGGCACCATCTCACCCTTCTGTAAAACAACAATGGGAAGAAACCGGCCTAAGGAGAACACCGTAAGTGACGGTCAGTGTGGCTGTGAAGGCGCGAGGTGCAGCCCCACAGGACAGCGCTGTTCGGCTGTTTGACAGCGCTGTGTTTTCAGCAGCCTAAGTTCTGGTGTGTCGTGCCTGTGAACTGTACCCGTGTTTAGAAACAACCAAGTATCGCTAACGGAGCGGAAGCGTTCTCTCGGCTTGCATGGAGCTATTTTGGGTTTGCTTCACTTGCAGTTATTCCTTGACAGACCCTTGGATGTGACTCCCCTGACCTTTAACTCTAGCTGTCGAATGCTTTTGTTAGCTGTGTTTTACCGATGCGTGTCACGTGCTTTCCCTCTTCTTCCAGTTTTATAGATAAGGACTGGTAATTGTCTTTATGGAGGTTGTAATGAGTTCTGTCACCACACAAAGCAGCTCACTAATAAAATAAATCAAAGCAGCAATGAATGAATGGAAAGCATGCTTTTAAAATTAGATTTGTACTGGAAGTGCCATGCTGTCACTTGCAGCATGAGACAATGTTAAAAAGGCACTGAGTTGGCAAAGTACCTTGAAAGGGTCACTGAGCAATGCTAACAGGAATTGGGGAGCTTTCCGTTGCCTCCATGCAGCACTGGTAATTAATTGCAGCATCATTTGGGAGTAAATATTTTAAAGCACAATTAGGAAAAAAACATGTAAAAGTGATCTTAGATTTTACTTGTTCAGTAACTCGGGTGGCTTTTCTTACATCATTACACGTGTTTATGCAGTGTTATCTTCTGTGCCTGGAGTCTTGTCCCGGCTTGGAGCTCTTGACCCAATGTATCAACATATTATCGGTTCTGTCTAGCCGCCCATACCCCCTGCCTCCGGTGTACCACTCAGTAGGTACGTGCTGCCTGTATTATTGCTTCACAAGATCCGCAGTGCAAGGACAGTGCTCCCCTCTCCAGCTGCACATTGACTGCAGGGGTCTGTCTCTCCCGTTACTTAGGGACCTTGTCTTTTCAGAGATGTGGATGCAGGGTGGCCTGACTGAACGCCTTTCCTCTGAGATCAGGGGCAGGTGAGGCACCCTGTGGGCAGGCAGCAACGATAACAAGCTGGTTATCACATTCAGGCTTGTGTTACGCTAAAATGCAGCTGCTTGTGAACCAATAGGGCTTCCTTCATGCAGGGTGCAGTGCTCCGGGTAAGAATATGGGTTGTTGAGGAGTATGTGTGTCTGTGCGACCGAGCTCCAGGCTTTCTCAGCTGTTCCTGCAGGTTTTTTTATAGTTCCCAGATCTGTTGCAGCTCTTACAGCCTTGCACAAACCATTTCAGTTATAGGAACACAAAACATCCCCAAATTCCTGTTTTCTCAGCCTACCTGTTAATTGCCTAGCAGAGAAATCACACTGTGGGCCTCTGCAGCAAAAAGCACAGCGGCTACAGAGTAAGAAGCATTTCTAATTCCACTAGAAACTTCACAGAAGCTGGGTGATAAGTTTTTTTTTCATCTTCATCTCTTGAGAGGTACCAGCCTCTCAAGGCACAGCAGGGACAAAAGGAATGAAATTCTGTCGAAGGAGTGTTTGTCAACTTTCTTCTTGTCTTTCCCACCATAACGATACGTAATTAAGTAGCTTGAACTTTAAAAGTTGCCTGTGAAAAATATTCCTCTAACTGAGAGCAACCAACCTCCATTAAGTTATACGCAGTCAGCAAATGACTGTAATTATTAGGGCCAGTAGACAGAGCTGAAACTCCAGAGGACTTTAGTGTCAGAGCTAATAATTATGCAGCAGCCTTGGCCAAATATTTCTCTTCCAAGCTAAGTATTTAATATTGTCACTGTAGAATATTAATGGAATTGCCTGCTATGTGCGAAGCTGTTGACTAAGCTCATTGTACAGTGAACTGCAGTCGCTCAAATTAGCCACAGTGAACGGAGGGATCAAGAACACTGCATCAGCCTGCAGCACCAGTGGACTTTCTTAAATAACTGCTGCCTTCGGGGCATTAACATAAGATCTGGAGACAAAATGAAGGGCAAGACAGTGTCGTGCTTTAAGAATTCAGGAAGTCATTTGTGTTGCATACTGAAGGATGCTTTTTCTTGAAGTATTGATTAGATAACTCTGGGAAGCACATATTAATATATTTCTTAAACCTAGTGAATTAGATTGACTGGTTCAGAAAACATCTCCTTTGGTTTCACTTGGACGAAATAATTGCATCTGTGCTATAAATAAGGAATAAAAGAAAGTTGTTGCAGAGTGTTGGCACAAAGTGAAATCTTCCCAGGTAGGGAAAGACACTTCTGGCCTAATCTAGACATTAACCGTGCACCAAGGTAGTTGTCTTCAAGTAGCAGTGTGTTCCAGCAACTTTCTGAGGGCTTCTTTAAAGCTATTTGTTTTCACCAGGCAGGGATTTCCACTTAATTCTAAAGCTGCAAAAGCAGTGAGTGCATGTCAGCAACGAAACCATATGAGAGCGGTGATAACCATGGGAAAAAGTAGCAGTTTCTTCTGGTTTCCGGCACTTGAACAAGCTAATAAATTCCATGGAGTGTTTTGCATAACACAACCTGTACTACAGAGGTGACCTCCCTTCTAAGCAACATTACACAACCTACACCCAGGTCTTACGTGGCAGTCCAGTTTAACTGTTGTGATTACTATTGCTGTAATAACATATATCAATGTGAAGTGCGGTGTGTGCTGTTCTCTGGGTGCTTGGATGCTTTTTTTCAGTTCTTTTCTCTAAAGAATGCAAAATTGAACTGTTTAGCCATTAGGCTTGATAGCAGTTGTGCTAAATCACGGCTTGCTGCATGGCTGCAAGCAGGTAGTTATAGGATTTGAGTCTAAGGCAGGGAGGGGAGGGTATTTGGGAGAGAGTGTACTTTGAAGTAAAAAATCTGGGTTAAGCTTTTTCATGACTTGAAAGTCTTTCTTTTTTTTTTCTTCATTTTTTCTTTGTATAACCATGAGTGAATCTGTATCTCTGCTGTTCCGTAGGTATGGATGTGTGGGGGTCGCATGGAGGACATCCCTTGCTCTAGAGTTGGTCATATCTACAGAAAATACGTTCCATACAAAGTTCCTACAGGAGTAAGCCTAGCAAGAGTAAGTGGCAATGGCATTTCCCGTGACAGATTTCTGACTGCAATGTGACCATGCTGTTGTCTCCTCTCATGCCACAATGGGAGGCAAATGTAGGTTTTGTAGTCCATAAACTGTACTTAGGCAGTGATGAAATTGGGCAGTTTTGCAGCGGTGAAATGCGTAGCATGAAGGGCAGAGAGCTAGGGGAGCTGCAGCCTCGTCGCAGCCAGCTGCCATCTCCAGACAGCAGCCGTTGCTAGGTGTTGGGAAGGGACTTTGCGATCAGGCGCTGGCTACGGAATCACCAATAAAAACAAGATATGGCTTGATTTGTATAATACTTAAGTCGTTTTATGGCTTGTGCTCTCCAAGAGCAGCAGGCTTCAGCACGGTGATTGTGTTTTGGTGATTGAAAGACCTCTCAACTTCAAGCATCACGGACACTGAATGGGCAAGCTGTAATTTTCTACAATGGAATGTTCTATGCCATCTTATTTCTTAATCTAGTGTAGCCCAAAGAGGAAAGAGCTTTTGCCTACCGTGCACTGGGTTTCTCCAGTCGATTGCCAGATGAGAAGGGATTGTATTGCCCTCTGGTGGGAGAAAAACATCACAGGAGCCGGGAGGCTGCAAAACTAACAAACACAAAAGGATACCCTGCTGTTCTGCAGTCTTCTGGCTTGCACGCTGTTAAAATGTTTCCCAGTTTAATAGCATCACCCTAGTTATAGATTCGGGTTTATTACTGAGCCCAGCAATGACCTGTCAGACGGACGGAGTGCTCTCCTGTCTGTGCCATCTCTTCAGGAAGGAGCTGTATTTCTTTTGATTCAGTATTTGGTTCTTGCATACTCCCACAGTGCTGGAAGGAGATAGTGGACAGGTGAAGGAAAGGCTGTTAAGATCATACAGTCACTTTGAGTCACCTCAGTCACCCGCTCTTGCCTGTAGGCTGCATTTGGGGCAGGGTCAGCACACTGCTTATTGTTAACGCCCTAATTTTTTGGGTAGTAAATGACCACTGCTGGACTGACCACCATCATGCAAAGTGGGCAGTGATGCTGGGTCACTGAAGTCACGACTGCACGTGGCACGCTGCTGTGTGACACCAGGAATCTATCTGATGTTCCCAGAGAACAGTCCAAGGTCCAACAGTCTCTTGAGTGTGCTGTGACAAGCAGTTGGGTGGCTATCTCAAGAGGGTGGTGTTCATTGCTATCTTGGAATTGCACAGTGGATTAAGCTTTAGTGATATGTGACATATACTGCTGCCAGGAAGTAAATGCTTCTATTCTGAAAGTTCATTACCTGAAAGTTCCATATTCCTGCAATACCTCAGAATTTCTCTTAAACAGCTTTTTACCCAAGAAAATGGAAAAATAGTAGTAAGAATGAATATTGTGAACTTTCCAGAAGGGAGTACTGCAAATCCCATTCCTAGATGGATATAAAAGATGCAATAAGAAGGATTTAAGAAAGCAGCTTTTTGTCAGGGACCTTTTAATGTCCAGTGGTATTTACCAGCATCATTTTCTGACTAGCTTCTTTACAGAAAAAAAAGGAAAAAAAATCCCCAACTTTTTTGATTAATGTTGTTTTTCTTAGCTACAAGGAACTAGATATAATGGCCAAGTGCCAGGATTCTGTTTTGACCTCAACTGAAAATATCTTTCTAAAAGTCCCTTGGAACTAGAGAATAATAAAAATAATCTTTGTCCTGAAGCTGGAGAGAAAGAGTGGATGTGAATGAAAATCCTTTCTGAGCAAAAACATGAGAGCTGTTCTGAATGCTAATGTCAGTAGTCCATGCAGAGTGTTCTCAGGTGTTTTTTCCTCTCATTTTCATACATGGCTGTTACCCACAAAGAACCTGAAGCGGGTGGCTGAGGTGTGGATGGACGAATATGCAGAGTACATATACCAGCGTAGACCAGAGTACCGGCATCTCTCTGCAGGAGACGTCGCAGCTCAGAAGGAACTTCGCAACAACCTCAACTGTAAAAGCTTCAAGTGGTTCATGAACGAGGTCGCATGGGACTTGCCCAAGTTTTACCCACCCGTGGAGCCTCCAGCAGCTGCCTGGGGAGAGGCAAGTTTGTGCTTTGAAATCTGCAGTGGGCAAACAGGCTGCAGTTTGGTTTGTTAAAGTTGCCTTACCTGTGTGCTCCAGTACCAGCTCGCTGTGAGTAAGGTGGCAAGTGTTTAAAGATCCTGCTTGATATGTTTCAAAGACCAGAACTCCTCTACCATCGTGTTGGCCTGATCAAAGGCGGCAGTTATGCAACCGTTTCTGTTAGTGCCCAGCTACACAGAGAATAGAGACTTGGCTTGTTCTGCACATTATGTATTTAGTAGAAGACAGAACATGCCAACAAGGAGGACTAGGGAGAGGTGGCAGCTAAGCAGTAGTAGAAATCTTGTATTTCCAAAAGCCTACATAACTGTGCTGAGCTACTCTGCTCCTTAGCTTTCCCATCTGAAAGCCAGGAAAGCCATCCCTGTTTTTGAAAGTTGGCTGTGTTCTGGGAGAAGAGTCACCTAGGAGTGAAGTCATGAATTGTTACACACCACAACATGGTGGGCTCTGCGGTCCTGTAGCTGATGGGTTTTGCTGTGCCCTGGAGGTGGGTCACATTTTGAATTCCAGTGCTTTCTCCTAGCTGTTACCTGCCAACTCAGATGTATAGTTACGTGAGGGTGTCTTCATACAAATACTGCCACTATTTGAGGAAATTTAAGCTTTCTTTTCTGTCACTTGATAAGAGTAGGAGAGTCAGTGACTGATTTACTGTTTCAGATACGCAATGTAGGAACTGGCCTGTGTGTAGATACTAAGCATGGAGCCCTGGGATCCCCACTGAGGCTGGAAAACTGTGTGAAGGACAGAGGAGAGGCAGCATGGAACAACGTGCAGGTAACGGTCCTTCTGATAAATTATCAGCCCCTAAATACATTTGGGGAGGGAGAAGTTATAAGAATAAATGTTTGAGAGGGAAAACCGTCGCAGAACTCTTAGAGGGTGCTGTGCACCCCAAGGCTCATGTGCTAATTATACTTGACAGGCTTGTAGCAGGATGTGGCTTGTGCTTGTGGAAGGGTCTGGAGCCTGGCAGACTTTGTGCAGGGCTTTTACCTCCGCTTTGAAGTTCTCAGAACAAGCAAAAGAAAGCACAAGAAAACAATATGCCAAAATAATAAACCAGTAACAAGGCAGCTGTAATATGTAACAAAGTGAATATTAACTTCAAAGGTTGTGCTGAAAGAAGTGATAGAGGAGCATCATGCATATTAATGAACCTGCAGGAGCGTTCAATAACTGCTTACTATCATCCTTCTGACAGGAGGCAAATGCATTATAAACACCCAACCATTGTTGGAGAGAGATGAAACCGGCCAGGCTATAGATTCACCCTCTCAACATATAAGGTGCCAGAAACGACAGCTTTATTGTAACAGAAAGGAGGGAAATATTAGTTTGTCTAAACTGTAGCAGCTGAGCTGAGAAAAGATCAAGAAAACAATGCCTCTATTACAGAGCCATGCATAACTCTTCAGGGGAACAGCTTCAGTAGTAGAAGACAGAAGGTTGTTGCCTATCAATTTTGATGCATGAAAACTAGAAACCAAACAAATTTTCTCAGGCACGGTCCAAAACTAAGCCTCTGTCGTGTCAGGAGGGTCTTGAACAATTAGCGTTGGCTTATGTTTAGGAGGAGAATGTATTTTGAACTTCTGTGTAGCATTGAGCCTAAATGCGGTCATTTCCCTCACAAGGGAGGTTTAAAAGAGAGAAAGGAACAAAGCAGTTTCTGGGTGCAAGTTTTTGGCCACATTGCCTCAAGTAGTAGCACCCTGCTCATTACTGGTCTTTCTTACTGCTATGTGAAGTGTCTCTGAAGAGAGGATCATACCTCCACCTGTCTCCAAAAGGAGCCCAGAGAACAGCCCTTATCCTCAGGGACTGAGAGGGAGGTGTGCTGGCTAGTAGCCTTGCAGGACCACATTGGCTAGTGCTGGTCACAGAGGACACTTGCATCCTTGCCAGAGATGCTGTTCTTGTCAAAGCAGAAAGCAAAAGCTTGACACCGGTGTCTGCCTTTAAACAAGTTTATCTTTTGTGGGGTTTAGTCCTGCAATGCTTAAAACATGTCATAAGGCAAGCTGCGATCATCAGACCGAAGATGCAGCTGAACCACTCTACTGCCTCAAGCCAAAGGGCAGGGCAAGGGGCAGAGCTCGTATGTGGTGGTACCTCCACCAGCCCGTTGCCCGTGGTTCAGCCCTGCGGCTCAGGGGTCTCCAAGCCCCATGTGCTGGCATCCAGCAGCACTCACCACGACCGCAGCACTGCCAGGCATAGGCTGCGCCTGGTTGCTAGAGCTCAAACCCTTCTCTTCTCTTTTCATTTCACCCGAAAGTGCTGAGACGTCGTTGCAGGGTCAGTAGAAGAGAGCACCAGGAAGCATTGCCCTCGTGTTTGCCCTTCCGACACTCCTGTGGAGTGGGGTGGGGAGCTGAGGGCTCCCAGTCTCTTGTCCCAGAAGGTGTGGGGCAGGCTCTTCTCAAGGTGACTGCAGGCTGCCTGTGCGGACTCAGGTGTTTACTGCCCGTGGTAACTCGGAGCTCCTGTAGCTCCCTGCCTTTTTTGCTGGCTGAGAAGTGCTGTAATTGGTCAGCTGCTCACTTAATCCGTGATGTATGTCTGCATTGCAGAGACGTTCAAGGCTGCGATTAGTACCCAAGCTAACTGGCATGGCTGTTGGCAGCAGCGCGGTCTCGTTTTGCATGCTGTGTGGCAGTCTGCGGGGTAGCTGTTACAGGCTCCCCTAGTCAGCAGTCCCTGTCACCAGAGGTGGAAGCAGTTTGTCTCTAGAAGATGTTGTCCTTTCCCTGAAGCCACCCCACCCTGTGGGCAAAGAAGGGGCTATCGTTCTGCCGGTGAAAGCACGGCGCCCAGTACCAGCCATCCTGAGGGTCCTGTCTGTTTGTCCTGGCAGGTATTCACGTTCAGCTGGAGAGAAGACATCCGTCCAGGGGATCCTCAGCATACCAAGAAATTTTGTTTTGATGCCATTTCCCACAGCAGCCCTGTGACCCTCTATGACTGTCATGGAATGAAGGGGAACCAGCTCTGGAGATACCGAAAAGTGAGTGTGTGTGCATGTGTGTAAGCACATCTGAACGTGCGCATATTCTTATTTAAGGTGTCAAATTGCCTATAGGCGCTTCAGTCTCCTCAAAATGTCACCACTCATGTATTCTATTCTCTTCATGTAGCTGTAGTAAGAGAATCTGCAGACAATCTGTTGTCACTGTGCTATCAATTACCCTTGATTAGAAAGAGGTGATTCCCCTGTTCCACTGGTTAGAAATGGTGAGGACTGCTTCGCCAGCGCTTGCTAAGCAGGACCCTGTCCTTGCTGTGGACACTGTCCTGCCCACAGCCGGCCCCGAGGTGATGCAACACTCCCTGCAAACAGGTTTTGCAAGGGGTGTGCTGTGTTTATTGGTTTGTTCTGAATACTAGAAGATAGAGATCATGGCAAAAGTAGGTAAGGATTTATCCATCCTCCTACTAAGCAATGCTTTTGTGGGCAACAGGTAAGTAAGTTCTTGGCTAAATGCTCTATCGTAGTCCTTGCAGCCTGCACGGCAGTGCCACAGTGCCTGCAGCAGGGTGTGAGCCTGTAGGCTGGAGAACACGGCTTCAGACAGAGCTTTAGACCTTCCTGGTGCAGCTGTGAGGAGTGGGCCGGATACCGTTGCAAGGGGTGGGAATGTACCCTGACGCTTGCCACCCCTTAATTGCGGAACAACTTCTTCGGATACATCCAAATGACAAAATAGCTTGCCTTGGGTTTTAAGATGTCTTTCTGTTGGTTTTAAAACAGCTTTGCTTCCCTGCTTAGCAGTCTCATATCAAATTTCTCTTCTCCAGGACAAGACCCTTTACCATCCAGTAAGCAGCAGCTGTATGGACTGCAGTGAGAGTGACCGTAAGATCTTTATGAATAGCTGCAATCCTTCATCTCCAACACAGCAGTGGATATTTGAACATACAAACTCAACCGTCTTGGAAAAATTTAACAGAAATCTTGATCTTTAAAAGACTGAGAAAAAAAAATATATTTTACAATTATAGTTTTTACTGGGGAGGGTTACAAAAAATTTTTTTAAGAATACTTTTTTTTAAATAGTTAATGAAGGTAAAAGGGAGAATCTCAGGAGAAGGGTAACTAGCAGGCCAGTCTTTATTGCAAAGATGCTGCATCCTTCTCTTCTGGGGATGGTGGAATTTTAAAGGCTTTGCCAGAGCCACTTCTGTGCTGAGACTGAGCAGCAACTCTGGTTTTAGAGGAGTCTGAATGTGATTCAAACTGCTTTTGGGTTTTTTTGCTTTGTTGTTTTGTTTTCTTTCCCATCTGGGTCTGGTGTTAAATGATTTTGTTATCTGAGACCCTCCAGGACTTTTTGTAGCTGCTATACCACCTGCTGAAGCATTCCCATATAGATGCTTTATCTTCCGGAGTCCATATAAGTAAAATCTTGAACAGAAGATTTAAGCCTCAATAAAAAAAAAGGCCATCAAAATGTAAAACGGAATTAATATTTTTTTCCCCTAAACCAAAATATATTTCAAACAGGTTGAGTATTATTACTTTCCAAACCATAGCTCTGATAAAGGAATGAGCTCTAGTGGAAGTGCAGCCAAGTGTTGGGAATATCACTGTAGTTATTAATGATGAGGAATCTGGGTTTCTGGTCCATTCACTTTGCAGTCAGTTTGTCATTCGCTGTTGAATCTTCAAGGTGAAAGATTAGCAGAGGGGTTTTAAGTAAGCATAGTTCTTACAGGTGAAGATTTTTGCTAAGAGCCTTTGGATATCATGTTCCAAATTTGCCTTTTATTCAGTTTTAGCACAGACAGTTTCTCAGAGTTAAATCTACATGAAGGCAACTTCCATTTTTTTCTTTAGAGGTTTGAAGGCTAACTTAATTCACAGCCAGTGTGAGCAGATTAATTCAGGAAAAATAAGTCAGGGCTGAGATTATCCATTGGTCTTTATCCATTTGTTCATCAGTCTGTAGTTCGTTGCAGTCATGCGTCCTGTGGTCAGCAGTGTTCCAGACCTGTGGGAGCGTGCTATTAATCTCTCCTCTTCTCCCAACATCCACAGTGCTGTACAGCTTACTGTGACTGGAAATCTGTTTGCTGAAGTGGAGATGTGGGACTGATGGGCCCATTCCGCTGGTACCTTGTCCCTTGTGTAGTCAATTAGCAGTGCAAGGTATTACCCTTCTGATTTGGCTGCAGGATCTGCCAAACACTGAACCAGAATTGTCTCATCCCAGGAGCTGGAAAAAGGCACTGACACTAAAGGATGGCTGGAGGACTGTTGGTTTCAAGTGTTACCTGAAGCAAGTGTTTTTAAACCAGGGTGGGTTTTTTTTTAGTGAAGTTGTTGCAAAAACTTGATTTACTAGTTCAGCTTAGTCTTATACTGAAGTCGGCAGCGGCATTTTCTAGTAAAAGCTGGGGGTGATGTTAACCTTTTGCAAAGGTGCTGTATGAATAAGTAAAATTAGCCCTTTTCTGGTAATTGCCCAGCACCACAGTTGGTCCAACTGCCCGTGCAGGAGTGTTGTGAGAAGGTAGTGTGCAGGCAGCTCTGGGAGTGAAAGGCTGAAGCACTCGGGGTAGGAGCAGGGCACCCTTCTGGGACTCTCGATAAATGCAGTTAACAGACTCCCCCTCCTCGGAGGAGCAGGGACGCTCTGCTCTGGGATGTCTCTCATGTGAAGGCAAGGAGATTTTTTGCCTAGTGTCAGCAAACAAGCAGGCTGGCTCCCTCTGAAGAGCTTCACAAGGAAGAAGTTGCTTTTGCAAACTGTAGGATCATTGGCCATGTTTCAGGTGTCTTTGAGGCTGTGTAGTGCTGTGTCTGTCAACTGGGAGCAAACTAGGACACAAATATCTGCCTCTCGAGCTCTCAAGTCTGATGTATTGACTGTGAGGCTCAAAATCATTTCCACCTCTCATCCTCGCAGCTGAGGCCGTGTCTGACCTCTTCTGCCAACTTAGGCGGTACGTGCAGCCACAAAGCAAGGGAGACACAGGCACCGTGTTACAGCTGGGGCAAGGCTTGCCAAATGTGTTGGTGTCTGATGTTTGGGGAGTGAAGAAAGAAAAAAAAAAAAGCTTTAGGCTTTCCTTGTGACAGTTTTGCAGCACTACTTCTATGGAAGTGAGACCAGCATCAACCAGAGTTGGCATCATATGTTCTCAGTAACCACAGTATGTCTGTCATTAGGATTCCTTCTCGTTTCTGGGAGACAGAGCCACCTTCCAGTGCTTTGTGTCTGACTGTTGCTTTCCTTAAGTTATTCATGCTCTCATTGGTCTAGTGGTGCTGACTGTGGATCATTAGATGGCCTGACTAGATGTCTTTATGAATGTTTTAATACCTGTGGAACAAGAAGCTGTTTGTCCATGAACAGTGCTAGTTTTTTATAATTGGGTCACAATCAGCAAATTATATAAATGGACTGTAGGTCATTCTGCTTGCAGCTTGCAACTTTGTGTGTCTTTCTTTTCCAATGAGAGGATTAGTTTCTGTTTCTAAAATGCATGGCTTGCTTTGTACTTGGGCTCACCTTGTGACAAGAGTCCTAGCCGCTTGGCTTGCTGGATGCTTGCTTCAGAGAGAACTGCCGTAATGAACAGGTCTTTTACCACTTAGTGATCTTAATTTGGAGAGAAAGGACAGCTCTTAGCAGCTTGCACCAAAAGATTAGGTAATTTTTGAGGCAATTCCTGTTTGACAGCCAACCACCAGTACACGGAAACTGGAGTTTTAGTGTGAGTAGCCATACTGGCTCCTTCTCGGTATGGATGATCTGCTCTGTTTTCTGAAGGTTTGGGATCTGAGTGTGATAAGTGCCTCACAAATTCTGTACACTTCTGACTTGCTTGCTGGGCTTTGAGCTATTAATTTATTTACATCAATTATATTTTTCAATACCCTAGAGGCTTTGCTCACTAATGAGAAGAGTGAATATAGCCAACCATCCACTGATGGAAAAATAGAAGCTGTATTTCATCATCTACATCTTTAATTGAGCTTTTACTGGGCAATCTGGTTAATTATTCCAATTATTTTTGGTTATTTGTAAGCAAAATTGCTAAAGCATGAATACATAAGCAAATCTTCACATCCACATGCAAGTCAAGACTGGAGATTAAATACCAGTGATCATCTAATGCAAAATAAATGTTTTCATATTTTTTTCCCCAAATGTATTTAAACGTTCCTCTCTCTGTGGCTGTATGAATTCTGTTCCTTTTAAGTATCAGAATCCCAGACAACCGAGGGGATCCCTGGATGTGTGTTCTGTCGCATAATACTGCTTTGGTTTGTTCTTGAAGCTGTTCTTGATTTACACTGGTGCTAATCTCTTAGGCCTGCAGGCAGAGTAATAGGTTTGGGGCTCTCACATGTGCAAGGTGTCTTTTTTCATGCCTGGGAAATTAACTTTCTTTTCCACATCACAATAGAAGAATGTGTGAGCCTTACTGAAGGGGGAATACAGCATCATTAAAATAAAGATGTGCCTTTTTAAATGTAAATGTACAGCAAATGCTTAAACTTGAACCATTTCCTAGTGCCTTGCTGGACAACAGAGAAGAGGGGAAGGGGTTGGGAGATGAGGATGTAAGAGAAAGCTTGATTCTGATTTGTGCAGTGTTTGTGTTTGTGTGTGTTTTTTAAAATGTCTGACTTTAAGTGCAGAATCTGTTTGAACAACAGTAATTTGGAAGCTCCTAGGTTTCCTCTGTTAAATTGATATTAATGCCTCTGGGTGGGTTTGTCACTCCTCACAGGAGGACTTGGAAAGGACGGCAGCTGCCTCTTGGTATGCTGTAACGACTAAAGCTAGACCAGAGGATGCCTTGGTTGGCTGTTGGATGTTTCGCCTCATGGTGAAGGCTCATGCATTTCACCAGCATGCAAGATCCTGCATTTTCTTTTCTAAGTATCCAAATCAGAAATCACAAGTAGTCCCAAAGGCATATAAAATCTGCAGCAGAAATGTCTTTCAGAAAGTCAGTGCCCTCCATCCCTGGGAAACTTTTAAAGGGTGTGTTCAAATCTCTAATACAGAAGTAGCAAGAAAGCAATGGCTCAGCTAAACTTTCTTCGTGGTTTGTTTTACAGTAGTCTATGCACAGGGCTTTGCTTTCCTTTACCTGGAGAGTTCCAGTCAGCAAACTTTCCTCCTCCCTGCTGCACTGAGATATCAACGTTCTGCAAGTCAAACAGGCACCACCGGCAACCAGCATTGCAAGAACACAGTGCTCTCGTAGCTACTGTAAGATCATTATAGTCACTGTGCTGGCTTACATCACCGAGGGGAGAGGAGAGAGGTCTCCTGAAAGTCATATCAGGTAATTGCATAACTGCTCGGTAAAAAGGGAGAAGCTTTTATTTTAAATTGTCTTTCAAGATACGGACGGACACTTGAATGGGTTTGAGGCGGCTGGAGAGAGCAGCCAGCCTCTAGCAGTCAGCCTGTCACGCTTTCAGTCAAAAGAGCCCTGGTAAAGTTATGTCTGAAACAGTCCGGCTCTGCTAGCACAAGGGACTCCGGGTGTACCTTGCATCCCACGTCCACTCCCAGCTGCTGTGGTTCTTGTTCCTACTCGCCTGCCTTATTTCTAACCACTTGCATCAAAGGAGCCCGGTGGTGCCTAAGTCAGCCCTTATCTGACAAGCAGCAATCTAGGTTTCCATTTTAGCATTCATTTAGCATGAAAAACATCACAAATATTTAGCCAACTGTTGCCAAAATGGTGAGTAGCTTTACGTTAATGTCAGAGTTTGGGGCGGTAGAGTTAAAAGCTCTTTCACAGGATACATAGCAAAAGGGGAGCTGAACTGGGAGTCAGGACCCCTCCCAGTCTACCGGTGGCCTATTACTTGCTCTTAAGCAAGGAACATCTGTGTCCTGCAATTTTCCAACCTGATGATTCCAAGATGTAGCTTTAAGTGCTTTATTTGCTGACCTAGTGAGTGTTGAGCCCGTATTTTAAAACAAGTTGCAAGTCCTCACCTGGTTCAAGTGGAGAGGAGAGGATGGGAAAGCTGAGATCTGAAATTTCCATCAGCATTCAACACAGCGTTGTCAGTTAATTTCATAATCCTATTAACCAGTCAGATTGATTTATTCACATTATAAATTTAGAACATAACTGAAATAAACTCACCTCCTTCTCTGGTTGCTCCTTTGTAGTGTCACACTTTAACTTGGAGATCTGTGTATGAAACTAGGCAGTGATAGGTTATGGAAATACTAATAAAAAGCCTATGTCTGGGTTTTTCGACACTGCCTCTGCTAGATAAGTATGTTCATTTATTCACTGCATTTGAGCTTTCTTGATGCTTCTGTATGACCCAGAAGGCTTCAATGATTTCAGCAGATGTGAGGGATTTGGGAGTTTTACATAAAGCCATGGGATCTATGTGGTCTTAATCTGCTAGTGTACCTCTAGGGAAAAAAGTCCTAATCCCGGTTAGTGAGCAAGAAAATATGAACTTCGACCACAAAACAAGATAAAAACTGATAAAGCTAACAGACTAAAAAGTTAGCCCTTATGATAACAGTAACAAATAGCTTCAGCCTCTAGGGTGGAGAAGGGAATTGGTTTCAAAATGCATTCTCCAGGATCTCGGTGATAAGGTCCAAGTTTGTCTATTCCTTGTACTGCATGCATTTTATCTGTAAAACTGGATGGTGCCTCTTGAATCGGTGTATATTTATTTTGTGCATATTAGGACCAACAGCCTAATATCTGGGGGTGGTAAAGGACTTGTAGCACTTTAATGTAGTAGCTTTCATAAATTGGGAATCATTGATAGAATGCCTAGTGTTTTTAAAGTTGAATGGACTTCCTTTTATAATATATTTAAAATAAATTTTTAATGTGTTTTATGAAAACTGTGTATGCAGAAATGACTGTCCCTGCCTGTTTTGCTCCAGTGATTATTTCCCTTCTCTCTACTTCTTATGAGAATAAGCTTAGTTACGGGGGTCTGGTGTTTCCCCAGGGTGGGCCTCCTGCCACGTCACGCACTGCTCTCCTCCAGCCCCCTTGGGAAACATCCTTCTCAGCTGCCCTTTGTGTTGGGTGTAAGTCGCAGGGTTTACTGTGTTCATGCACGAGCAGCCAAGAAGCTCGCACCTGAGCGCCGTGTTGGGCGTACGTGGCAGGTTCAGGCAGCTGGGGGCTGCAGATGCCTGTTGGCATCTCTGTGTCTGCCCTTCGCAGCTGCTTCCAGCCAGCTCTGAAACAGATGGAAACAACCCACCGTGCCCCAAAACTCCAGCCTGTCAGAGGACCCTGCAGCACCTCAGCTCAGACAAATTTAACAAAGAGTGGCAGCTGCAAGGGGAGGAGACGCATGAGGAGAAAGACAAGGAGATGTGGAAGGAGATATGTTCGTGCAAGGTGGTGTTCCATGCCCAAGGATGCAGTCCTGGAGGGACTGTGGCTGCGGTGGATGACTTGTGCCAAGGTAGGACACCCCTGAGGGGCAGTGGCCATGGACAGTCCTTGTTGGCAGGGCACACTGAGAAGCACAGAGGAGCGGAGAGAGCCCAGCACAGAGAAGTGAAGACAAACAGTTTCGCACTTGACCCTGACCTCCTGCAGCACCCAACCACCTCACTGAAAGAATGGGGAGAAGCTGCATAAGAACTGCAGCAAGGGGGAGGTGAGGCTGTGAAGGACAGGTATGGGGATGAAATTTAGCCAAAGGAAGGAGGAGGAGGAGGAAAGGTGTTTACTTCAGTGTGGTTTTTTTTCTTTTTTCTCAATAACCAAATCAGTCGTTGAAAGTTTGTGTTAATTGGCGACTATGTAAGTAAAACTTCTCCGGGTTGATACTGTTGCAGATGACACAGTGCTGGAGCATCACCTACTGCAGTGACTGCCTCGTGGCCAAGCTACAGCTGGCTTCCGTAGGGAGGAGCTCTGGAGTGTAGTTGGCTGCTGCTCTGTGTGGGTGAGTACTTCAGAACAGGAGCTGGGGGGGACTCTGAGGCACTCCTGTCCCCCTGACCACACACTGCAATGCAGTCATGCCTGGATGGTGACCCTCCGCAGTCCTCCTAGGAGCATGGGCCTCGCTGTCCTTTCAAGAAGAGCACCTTGCAGGTGAGGTCCTCCGAGAGCTGACACCCACACAGCAGCCACCACGTCCGGGATGCTTCCCTCCCTGAGCCTGCCATCAGCCACGTGGTCAAAGCAACACAAAAAGCTTTTCTCAAAGGCAGTTTGTGTGTTTACTGCTGAGATACATGGCCATGAGAATAGAACGTTAAAGTCACCTGAGCCTGTACGTGCACCTTGTCTGAACTGCTTTGTCCTGCAGTTTGGGGGAGTTCAGCGTCCCACAGGTGTTGCCCAGCTTAGGGCAGGATAAAGCTGTCGCTCTCTCTGCGTTTCTGCCTTGAGAGCAACTGCTGGTAGATCCGTCCTGTGCCTTGGTTTGCAGGGGAGGGTTTTTAACAGCTCGCTGCCCTGTTTGTCTTCTAATCCTCGTGTGGGGAGCGCAGTCTCTCGGCCCAAGCCAAGGTAAGTTTATAGGCATTGCTCATGGCCCTCTCCCATGTTCCCGTTAGGACCCTCTGCACTTTCTACTGTCACCACTTCATTTCTTTTGTGGCCTTCCCAACGTTCCTTTTTACTTGACTCCTTGGGGTGAAAAACTGTAATAAATGGAGGGGAGACAAACAGTAGCATGTGGGAAAATGTGCATGTGTGAAGGAAAGGAAAGCCTTGCTGCCGGGGGACCAGCAGATAACTGCAAGGTGTGCTCCCAAGGGAAGATTGTGCCGTGATTCTTGGCTACGGGAACATTTCCCGGGGGGAGTATGTGCCAAAAGCTGTGACAGAGTAAGCTTTTTAGCAGGTTCAAAATGTGCCACCATAGAAAAATGCTGAAGAGAGTGGGAGTCTGGGGGAAGGTGCGAGGGCAGTGTTTACATTGGTCCCCAAGGTACGGAAGGTGGAAATAGTCCGGTTTTTGATGGAGGTATAAAAAAATAAAAAAGCTTCCTCTCTGGACATCTTTGGCAGCACAGGCCTTTTGGAGAGTAGTGCTTCTGTCCGAAGAACCCCAAGCAGCTCCATTAAAACAGTAAGTTCCGGATGACAGCTACATCACAGACTTATCTTTAGAGGGTAGTGCTGCTCCAGCTAAGATTTAAAGGCCTGTGCAGGTTCCCCTTATTTGATTAGAGGGCTGACTTGGATGGGCAGGCTATTACAGCTTCAAAGGCACTAAAGCTGCCTCGGCGCTGATGGGTTTATGAAACATTGTTTCTCACTTCGTTGCAGCTCCTGCAAAGAATTATTAGATCAGATTAGTGATAGATACCTAATAAAGAATGTCTCTATGAGGCAGTTTATTTCACAGCAAGCTAGTTCCGGACTAGCAGACTGTGAAATCTTGAGGTTCCCACGAGGATAAATATTCTGAAATAAACTGCAATTACATGAACACCTCCATGCACCTTTTTTTTTTTTTAAGACTGACAAAAGGTGTCATTGCGTTAGCCTGAGCTGGAGGTATTTAGCATTGAATTAGCAAACAGTGACAAAAGCAGGGGTGTTTTCCTTTTAGTAGGCATTGCAAAACGACTTAAAATCTTTCCATTTGCATGGGATGAGAGCTTGCAGCCGAAGATGAAATACAATCTGATGGTCTTACAAACCTGTTCTAGTACTGATGGTGCCTGTTTCTCCAGTTGCTCCCAGTTTCCCATTGAATAGTCCAGGGAGCACCTGCAGAATCTCCTCCTCACAGGGTCAGGAGTAAGTCCTGCCTGTTATGATCATGTTCCCTTTTATCTGCTTGCTTGCTGCTACCATCATCTGTCCCTACAGTCTGTTTTCAACTTCCCGAATGTCAAGACAGTCCTTCTGCGAGATTTCCTCAGCCTGCCGTTGGATTTTTACTCATAATGTTAAGATAAACCTAGAAAGCTTGCTATCAGGAGCTCTGAGATCACTGTCAGCCTTTTGGCGTTTTCTGTTTCCCAAAAAAAAAGGGAGTATCTGTATGGCTTTTGCCAGGAGGGTATTACTTCAGGCAGGCAGATTCCAGGCAGTTTGGCCGGGGGCTTTTATAAGCGGTAGCATCTTGCTTTTTTTAAGTCTCTTTGCTCTTCTCTAACTGCTTGTTGGTCTGTGGGTAAAGTCATTTGTTTCCACCACTTTCCCATTGGAGTGGCCGGCTCTGGGGAGTGGTGTCCTGTGTGGCCAGTACAGAGCACCCTGTGGTTCCCTGCTAGTCAAACGGACAAACAGAAATTAGTAATTGCCTGAGGGCACCAGTAATAAAGACTGAGAGAAGCAGCCAAACTGTTGAGAGGAGAGTATTAAGTCCCTGCCCTCCAGATTTGTTCGGAGGCATTTTTGGTATTGCAAGGACTGCCTGGAAAATAACAGATTTTAGTGCTTCTTGGTCGTCTTGTGGGGAGCAGGCAGAACAGGCTGCGAGATGTCTGCGTCAGTGTTGCTGGAGCAGGCTGATCTGTAACCAAAGGCTTGGAGGAGTCTCTTGCAAAAGTATTTTGTGTGTGTTTCACTGCAGTCCATCCCGTGCTAGCGCACGTTGTTCCACATGTGGGATTTCAGACTTTGAAGTAATTTTAGTCCATAGAACCTTTTCCCTGCTTGTGCAGAAAGTCTTTTCTTCAGGAAGGTGAAATCCTTTCCCAGTTACAGCTGCTCACGCACCCTTGACAAGGGCATGTGCTGTCTGGTATTACAGAGGTCACGGCGTTCCCAGTTCTTTTCCTCATGCATCGGGTAGGAGTTTCTCTTTTCCCCCTCATTCTCCCCACTGCCACCCCCCCTTTTTTACCTGACTTTGGGGCTTTTTGGGGATTGTTTTTTTACTTTCCCTTTAGATGATAGAAATGCTAAGTTTCAAACCAAATTGCTTTGGGAAAGGCTTTTGCAGGTCCCTTCTTTTCATTATCCCAGTCATGTAATTAGGGGGAAACCCGCAGCTTTTGATGACATTCCAGCCAGGGGCTCCCGCCTGCTCCATGAGGAGCCTGGGGGCTGCAGCCGGGCCCGGGCACCAGCCGGGGCTGCCGGCAGGGCTCGGTGCCAGGGCCGGGCTGGGCGCCGCGGGCTGAGCCGGCACCGGAGCGGGGGGCAGGAGGAACCCGGGCGGGGGCCCGCGGGCCCGGGGCTGCGGCGGGCGAGCGCTGCGGCAGCCCGAAGGCCGCTGGGGCCGGGGGACGCGTCCCGGGGCACGGGGCCGGGCACCCGCTCCGGCAGCGCCCGGGCCGAGGAGGGGCACCCGGCATCCTCAGCCGCTTCACGGGGCCGGGGGGCTGCGGGCCGGGGGCTCGGGGCTGGCGGACGGCCGCCCCTGTCAGCGCCGGGGGGGGGGGGGGGGGCGCTGCGGTGCCCTGGCAACGGCGCGCGGCTCCCCCCCCGCCCCCGCCCGCGCTCGCGCGCCTCTCTGCCGGCGACCTTCCGGCTGCCGTGCGACCGCGGAGGCCGGCCGGGGCCGGTCGGCGGCGGTAGATGGGCAGTGACTCCTCCCAATAGGCTCGCGGAGCGGCGTCGGCGCGCCCCGCCCCTTCAGCCGCGCCGCCCAACCAGCGCCCCGCCTGCAGGCCAGGGGCGGGACTTCCGCTGCCGGGGAGGCGGTTTTGTGTGTGTGTGAGTGGTGCGTGTGGGGTCCCGGCTCCCCCGCGGGCGGCGGCGCTTGGGGGGCCCGGCCCGGCCTCCGCGGCCACCGCTGAGGGGCGGCGGCGGGCGGCCCTCCCGCCGGCGCGGCCCCTTCCGCCGGCGCTGAGGGGGGTCCCCCCTTGAGGGGGCCCCTGCGAGACTGGGGGGCCCCCGCGGGGGGCGCCGGGCGGCGGGGTCCCCCCGAGGGCGCGGGGGCGGCCGGGCGGCGGCGGCCACGGCGGCTCTTTCCCCGGTTCTCGGCTCCCCGGGCGGGGTGAGGGGCGGGCAGGTGGGCGATGAATGGTTTCAGCACCGAGGAGGACAGCCGGGATGGGCCTCCCGCCGCCCCCTTCTACGGCCAGAGCTGCTGCCTCATCGACGACGGGGACCGCTGCGTGCGCCCCGCCGGCAACGCGTCCTTCAGCAAGCGCATCCAGAAGAGCATCTCGCAGAAGAAGCTCAAGCTGGACATCGACAAAAGTGTGAGTGGCGGCCGCCGCCGAGCCCTCGCCACCGAGCCCCCGCCGCGGCCGGCCGGGCGCGCCCCGCCGCCCCCAGCCCGCACCGCACTGCGGTCCCCGCCGGCCGGCCCCGAGCTGGCGGCTGCCCCGGGGGTTCCCCAGGCCCTGCCGGCTGCGGGGCGGGGGCTGCGGGCCGGTGCCGGGCCGGGGGTCCGGCTCGTCCTCACGGCGTCCGTCGCGTCCTGAGAGCCGCGGCCGGCGAGCGAGCCCCGGGCGGGGGCGGCGGGGGGTGCGCAGGGGAGCACAGGAGCCGGCCGTGGCGGCTTTGGGGCGACAGCGCTGTTTTTAATTTCACTTTCGCCTCGAAACCCGCTGATGCTGCTAGGTGAGCCGAGCGGTGCGGGTTGCTCGCTCGGTCCGGTGTCGCTGAGGTTGCTTTGTTAATTAGTTGGAGTTGCGGGGAGGCAGGTGACGGGACGCGAGCTGTCCCAGCGCCCTGGGAAGGTGAGCTGTGCTGCCGTGGAACCGGGCGCTTGGCCGCTTCGCTGGGCAGCGCTGGCGGCCCCATGTGCTTCAGGACAGTGAGTGACAGCTGTCAGCTCCGGAACGGGTCGCTTGCCCAGCGGAGAAACAGGCAGAAGCAGCCTGGCAAGGTTACAGAAGGAAATTCTCCGAAGTGACTCAGCCGACAGAATTCTGCTCTGGATTGCTTTTTATCCCTGAGCTTTAAAGATTAAAACCTTTAAAAACAAAAAGGGTGAAGTTCCCCAGTTGGTTAGGTCCCTTCTGCAGAGCCAGAATACATCAGGGCATGGGAACAGCATGACTCAATTTGAAATAAAATCTTATTCTTAAAACCCAGAGTATTTCTCCTGGTTATGGTCCTCAGCAGATTTGTCTAGTGGTATAGTCGTTTCTTTCATTTTAGAAATGATTCTTTGTTGACAGATGTAAGCCTTTAGAAATAAAAGGAGGTAATCAGACTAATGAAGTAAAAATGAAGGGAAGGTACGACCTGGGCTGCATAAAGTGATTTCGAATGTACAGTCCCTGTGTCACCTGAAGATATTTCTGCCTTCCAGTACCAAATAATTTTGATCATTCGTGGTCCATTGTTTTATATATGCTAACAGTGTGAGATAATATTTGTTACAAAGCGGGTTCTGTGGCAGGATAAGCTATAGGAAAGAGACATTTTTGCTTGTGGTTTGCTTGTTTTAGTTGAGGTAATTAGCCAACTTTTATTTGGTCTAGATTTTGAAATACTAGCATTAATAATCTTCCATGCTATTGAAACCAGAAAGTTGACAAGACCAGCACAGAATAATATTTTTCTTGATAGTAGTCGCCTGGTAGTAAGTCCTGAAGCAAACAGATCTCCTCCAGACAATTACCTATTTTTTTTCTGACATATGACTGCAACCATAAAAAAGAAATATATTGTCTGCAGAGGTTCAGGTTCAGCTGGAGCTGTTGAGTCCTTCATTTTCCTTGCCTTTAGTCTTTGTAATGTAAATTACCTCGAACTCAGGAGTGCGATACCAGGCCTGGGGTTTAAGATTAGAAATTCCTTAATGTCATGAGGCAGTCAGTCATGCCAGTCATGAGCGATGCACTCTTGAATGCTGGTGTCTGGCTGCTGTTGAATGCTGTTTCCACAGTACCTGTTTTGATTGTTTTTTCACCACTTCTGATTCTCAGGTGAGACATCTGTATATTTGTGATTTTCACAAGAACTTCATTCAAAGTGTCCGAAACAAAAGAAAGAGGAAGACAAGCGATGATGGAGGTGACTCTCCTGAGCATGAAACGGATGTCCCAGAGGTTAGTAGGTGCAAGCGGGTGTAGGCTGCTTTACCAATTTTGAGCACGTTGAAGAAAACATCACTTGGATGTTTCCACGTATTGGAAAATATTTAAATTTTAAATTGCAACTCCACTGAAACCACCATGGAGTTATTCTCACTTTTCAGGAAGGCTTTTTTGTAATGTGTAATTGTCTAATTTTCTTATTCATTCCTGTATGAGTTCTTTGCCTGTGTGAAGTTTTCTACAAAAAGAGGTATGATAAGGTACCTTATCGCATAGCTTCACATATGTACTGCTTCCAAACAAAAAGCTGTTAAAAGAGTATTTGGTACTAATTCTTTTTTAAAGGTAAAAATAAGTTACTTTCAGTGGTGATTGTGGCCCTGATACGGTTCTCCATTACCTAGCATGCATTGTTTTGCAAATACAGTGAAGAATTCAACAGGTCACTCTCTACGTTTGGGTATTTGGTATCCAGAGAGATTAAGCTTCTCCAGACCTTTGTGTATATGGTATTTTTTGGCACTATTTAAAACTGCCTTCAAATAATTCATAACATCTTTTTATTTTCAGGAAATAAAAGCCTGGGGGAGGTTTTCTGTGTTACGGAACTCTAGAATAATTTCTTCTCTGTGCTGTTGTGCACTGTATTTGCTTTGGTGATGTTTCTGGTACTGTTGACATTGCAAAAAGTTGTGCAGAGGTAATGTTCATGGAGGACCAGAGTTCTGGCCATGTCAGCAGAGCCCTCTGCTGGAAATGCCACCCATATTGGCAAAAAGTGTTTTATTTCTGGAAAAAAAAAAAAAAAAAGCCACCAAGAATCGTTTTGCCAGCACAGCTATGTCTTTGCTGCAAAGCTGTGTCCACACCTCGCTGTGTGGAGGTGTTGAAAGAGTAGAAAGGGTTTGGTTTGTTTTTTTCAGGATATCTGACCTTTTCTTGAAGCTCTTTTTGTTTCCATTCCGCAAGATTCTCCATCCAAACTTTCCTATACAGGCTTTATGTTAGTTGCCAGGATAATTGGTGAAGACTCAGCTGGCATCTGAAAATGCTAGTGCTCTAGAGCATGCAGGGTATTTGGTGGTTAAAACCTGAGGGATGCAGTCACCTAACTGAAGAGGGAGCTCTGCAGCTGTCAGTTTCATTGTCATTTTATTCTTGGGTTTCACCAGAAATTCCTTTTGTCTGTGAAACATGGCATTTTCCACATGATCTTTATCTTCCTTCCTGTAACCTCCCCCACCACCACCCTTGCTTTTAATCTCTGCGCTTCCCATTTCAGTATTTGAATTTCGTTTCTTCTCTGTCTCTATGCTCTGTTTTATGTCACAAACCATTTGTTCGCTGCCTGCTAAATTGATATTTCATGTGTGAGCTTTTTAAACCTTGTGGGAACAAAAGGTTCCCCTTTGCTTGAAGGTTGCAGAGGTGTAATTGAGAGCAGAAATTGGCCAGCAATTCTGTTGACAGCATGTGAACCAGAACAAAATTTTGTATTTCCCTGAGGCTGTTTTGGTCCTTTAGCATTAACAAATACAAAATATACTTAGATTTGTCAGTAAGGCAAGCTGGTGTGGTTCTGAATACAGGCAAGGAGCAGTCCTGTTGAGGCAGAAATAATTATTTTTAGATAACTCTATGTTTCTGCCTGATAGAAGCTAAAGGTAGTGCTCATCCTCTCTTCTCTGCATCACTTCCAGGTTGACTTGTTCCAGCTCCAAGTGAACACCCTGCGACGTTACAAGAGACATTATAAGTTGCAGACTAGGCCTGGACTCAACAAAGCTCAGCTAGCAGAAGTAAGTGACGACAGAGGTAGTATTATCTCTGTTACTAAAAAACTTCTTATCTCCTCTGCTCAAGTACACGTTTTGTGGACACTAATATCTGTAGCGACTCTTGCTAGTACGTACTGTGTGCTCTGCGAAAGGTTTCATGGGACGATGCCAACAGAAAGCTACATGCTTTCATTCACCTGAGACAGTCGTGGAAGACATGGAAGCTGGCTCTTGAAGGCATGTTTTAGTAACTTGCTTTTCTCTGCTTCCTTTCCCTCCTTGTTCATAGTCACAATTCATTACCTGTAGGGAACGGAAACAGAACCTAGTTTCCAGCGACCTGGGTGTTAGCTGAAGATTTCTGTTCAACTGAAAGTCAGACTTACACATTACCAGTCACCTTAGGTGCCCTGTTAGTTTTTCTTTCCTCACAGGCACTTGACCTGGTTGGAATTGCTTATCATTAAAGGCAGAATCACTGACCATGACTTCAGATTCCTTATTTTCCTCCCTTGTCCTGACGTCTTACAATTCTTGTATTAAGTCAATAAAAGGCTCTTTCCTTCTCACCATGTGGGATACTTAAGAAAGAACTCTCTGTATCTCTTTGTTATTTGAGCTAGTTGTGCTTGGTACACATCTGCTCTGCTCTCTTTCCTGACTTGATCTGAAGGCATGCTGTGGGAAAAGTCTTCTCTAAACTTGAAAAAACTGTAGCAGTTAATGGTAACAAGGTTGATTTTGTAAGCTGAGACTTTCACAACTGTCTGCCCAAAACTAACTGTTTTGCTTTAAAGAACAAAAAACGGCAGACCAAAAGAGACAGCAAGACACTGTCTTGCTCTCTTTCAAAGTCAGCTAGGTAATGAATATACAGAATATAGAGAAAGTGTAGTGCAATGTAGGAGTAAATTGAACGAAGCAGGGTTGGGTGTATATCCTCCATATTAGTTCTGATTTGTCATGTTCTAACTAACCAGTTCATAGTCTCTCGGCTACCTCCTGCCACAAAGGACTTCTTACTTAGGCAATTTACCATGAATGTGCCAAGGAGTTAAAAAAAAACAAAAAACAAAAAAACAAAAAAAACAAACTACTATGCAAGCGGAAAATAAAGGGAGCCTAACTTAAAGTTGTCACACACTTCCCAGATTTCCTGTGAAGTCTGAGCAGCTTTGACCCTACGCTGGATCCTCGTCCAGCTCCCATGCTTGAATCACTGCTGCCTGAGGCTCTTAGACTCCTGCTGCTACCCCACCGTAAGGAAAACTCAAACTTCCATAAATCTTCTTGGAGTGACTTATTGCTCAGCCTGCATCAAAATCCAGTTCTGGAGCTGTGTTGGGTACCAAAAAAGAACTTCTCCCATATGAGAAGCAGATCTTGTCCAGCTCCAACATGTTTTCTACGTTCATTTCCTGAGAAAAAAAGCAGCTAATGGTTCAGGGCTTATGTTAGTGTCAGAGAGGGGTAGCCCTAACCCTCCCATTACAAATCCCCTGGTGTTCCTTTCAGTGAAAATTCACTCAGTGCGTTTTCCTTTGGATTCTAAAACTTTGCTACATAGGGTTCACACAGCAAGGTGTTTCAATATTTCTGACACTTTAAAATACTGAGATGCAGGGAAAAATTGCTCTCCAAATAATCTCGGCATGAATGTCGCTTAGGAGAGGCTATGCTGGTTTGGCAGGAGGACATTCTGGCTTCCAAATTCCGCTTGTAGGTTGGCTGCAAATACTGCTGACGTAGCAAGACTATGCTATGTTCATATGCACATTCCAGCTGTAAAGAGAGAGAGGTAAATGAGGACTGACAGTTTGAATTGGTGCATGTTTGACTACAAGTATATTACATTCAGTGGCCATAAAGTCATTTTTGGAAAGTGAAGATAAACCTGTTCTGATTATTTCTACTTTTTAATTTCAGAATTTCTGTCTCTTTACATGTTGTCCTTCTAGACTGTCAGTCGTCACTTCAGGAATATTCCTGTGAATGAGAAAGAGACGCTTGCATACTTCATCTATATGGTGAAGAACAACAAGAGCAGGCTGGACCAGAAATCAGAAGGTAGCAAGCAACTAGAATGAAGATTAACAAGACTTGGAATAATAGAGACCTTGAAGGAACAGATGGTATTGTGCATTTTAGGTATACAAAAACTGTTGAAGTATATTGTACATTTTTTTTTTTAATGCAGTAAGTCTGGATGACAGAAAAAAATATAGACATTCTTATCAGGAGTATTTGAAAACATGTGCCCAACATGTTTCTGAAGACTTCTTCCCCTCATTTCAGAATCACATTGGAATAAAGAAATGGGGAAACCAATTAAACCTGTAGGACTGTGGAGTTTGTCAACTCGGTTTTTTAAACCATTTCTGGAAATCTGCATCTCAGTGCAATTCAGATCACAGGTGGAATTTTTTCACTGAATTCAGACTGCATCACAAACCATCACGCAGTTTGTTTTGGTGCAGGACTGGAATAGCGGCAGAGATAAAATTCATTATCAAGGTGCATGGATCAGAAGTTTTGTCTGATGTTTGCTCCCCACCTACACATTCTCTGTCTTGCCTTGAGTCAGTGCTTCAAGTCCCAAACTTCTACAAATGCTCCAGCTCACCAAATCTACTCCGTGAACACTGCTTGCCTAGTCTGAAATTGATTATTATTTTTTTAATCCGTTTTTCCTCCTGCCCCCTTCTGACATGGATGCCAAACAACTCTCTGCAATCTTCTTCTAATTTCTTTCGTTTAAGAACTCACTAATTAATTGCCTGTAAGCATTTTAAAACTTCCGCATTTCCTCAGAATATGGTATTAAGGCAAATACAGCTTATTTGCTGGGTTTGATCACATTGGTAGAAATGCTCATTTAATTCGCTTATGCGTATTTCCCTTGTATTCAAGGCTCAGTGATGGTAGGTGAAACAGTATGACATCTGTCTCTTGATCTCTGTGTCAGATCAGGTATCAATCACAAGTGATGTGAATTTTATACTGCAGCTAGTCTTGAGCAGGTGTCACAAAACTGCTGTGTGGATTGGTGGGCTCGGTGGTCTGTGTTTAGCGTAAAGCAGACTTACACGAATGGGTGTAGCACCATAACCAGGGTAGTGAACTGGCTGGAGCATGATGCATTTCATCTGTCTTTGCAATGGGCAAGAAGCAGCGAAGCACTTGCCTTTCGCGAGCATTACGTGTGCTGTGCTTTCATGAGAGCTGTGTGAGTGGTGGGTGGCATGCGGGTGCTCTTTAACTGGGCGCTGCAGGAGGAGATGGCTCTGATTTTGTTATTGAAAGCCAAGGTGTCCTTACAAATAACAGTGGTTGTTTTGGCAAAAGGAGCATATAAAAGTGTCGGTTGTGACTGACTGTTCTCCAGTGACCTCAAGTTCTATTCAAGGGGATCTCATGATTTAAAGCACCACTCTGTTTCTTTGCTGTCCTAACCAATGTCTCCGTTCTGTTACAAGATGCCAAGACTCCACACAGAGCATATTCTCAACAAGCCTTAAGCAACGAACTGAACAGTAGAAAACTTTGGCTAGCATTTTGTCAATGGCAGGTTTTAATATTCCAAAACTGGATGAAGCTTTGCTGAAGAGCTAAATACACAGGTCACGATCCCAGCTTAGTACTGCATCATGTGTCGTAAGGCATGAAGAGTTCACGTAGTGAAGCTCTTGTTGAAGCTCTCCCAAGGTCTCTTTAAAAATCAAGTCACAACTTAAAGCAAGCTGTTCACATCAGCTCTGAAGTGTTTGCTAATACTCCAAAAACATGTTCAACAAACTTCAACATGTCTAAGTCCTGTGTCATAGACAGAAATACTCTGTTATGGTACACATCCCATTTGTGAAGTTTTGGAGAGTGTGATTGTTTCAGCATTTCCTTGTTCGATTCAGTATGGATTTTAAGAGTATCAGACAAGAGAGAGGTTCAAGGAATGAGGAGAGAATGTCTTGCGTCGGTATTTAATGAATGTTTAAAAATTTCCTAATTATGCTGGTCCTTTCCTTATTGAAAGGGTGGAGTAATTCCCACGTCAGTCAACATGATCTGGCTTCTCTCATTCAGGACAGATAGCTAAAAGGGTGTGTTCTCTGACTGCATGTTAATCTTCAAAGTGCTCGTGTCATCAGAGGATATTACCAAGGGAAAATGAGTTTCTGAGTTGAGAGGGTTATGCCTCATTGTAACTTCTAGACCAAAACTGTAAAAATGTAGTTTGTTTGGGATTTACTTTTTTGTTGTTGTATTTTGTTTTGTTTTATTTCAAAGAGTAAATAAATCTGTTGGGGTGTTTTAGCAGCCAGCAGCAAAATGATTCTTTTCAAGGAAATATGGTGGCAGGTTCCATCTGTTCAGGTGTATTCACTGGAATGCTTTTGTGCAGAGGTGGTATCCAGGAAACTTTTTTTTTTTTTTTTCTTTTTTCCTGAAAATAGTCAATTGATGTGAAATGTGATCCTTGTTGGTTTCACTCGTAAAGCAATTATACTTTTTTGAAAAAATTCTTAATGAAGTGTGATGGTGAAGAGATGTTTACCAGCCATTAGCAGTTGTTTATAAGGTGGAAAGCTTGGAGGCAAGACACCAAAGAAACAGAAGAATCTTTGGCTGTCGGACCCCATGGCCTTATAAACCCTTGCAAATGCCTTATTACCTTATTCTCAACTTAGCTAGAGCAAAACGCCTTGAGCAAAAGAAAGCAGATGTCTTGTTGGAAGGGTTAGCCACTTTATGGCTCCCATGCTATAAACTGAAACCACACGTCAATTCAGTAGCAATATCCATGTTCAGGGTGCCTGTGATTCTTGAAAAGCATTTAGTGTCTAATAACCAGAAAACGCAACAATGCAATTGTCGTTCTGTATAATACCATTCTGTGTATTTGATTCCTTATGCTGCATGCCAATTAAAAAAAAAAATAGACTTTCCAACTTTTTGTTTTAAACTTCAAAGTAAATGTGTTTGAACCTCACACTTGTGAAGCCATGAGGTGGGACATTTGCTCAGCACTTTTAGATGGGACTTGTTGGAAAGGTGGAAGACCCAAATCGCTTTGGCTGGTATGATAAGATTTTTATGGTTTTTTTCCTTTTACATTTTGCTTTTCACAGATGGGCCTTAAATTCTGTCTAGCTTTGAACCATGGAGCACAAGCCTTGGGGGCATGGAGGATGGCCAGATGTCTTCTTCCATTTATAATAGTGGAAGATTATTTCTTACAAACCTGCATAGGTGACATTCACCCTGGGGCAGAGGAATCGTCTTTGAAGCCCTCCAGCCATTATATAGCCTAATTCAATTACATAGCCTAATTCAATTCTCATTGAAGAGTTGCATTAACTTAATTAGACTTCTGAATAGCTCCAAAGCCATTAGTATGAAATCCAAATAATGCGGAAACATCTCTTCCGGGGTTAATTTCATCCTGTATGCTGACCCTCTGCTCGCTTTAAGGGAAGAAGAAGAAATCGTTGCTGGTAGTTATTGGCTTGAACTCAACTCGAGGGAGTTAGAAGCATGCAAAGACTTGAGTCTGGGGCAATCTGTTGGCTGGAAAGTGCAAATATATCCAAGGAGACTGTGTTAGAATGCAGGGTGTTAAAAAAGTCTGCATCTCAAAAAATATTGTATATCAACCAGAAGTAAAGAATTGCATTAAAAGCTAATGTTTCTTTTACCAGGCACTTCAGATGCTCAGCCTGAGAAAAGCAGAGCGGGCATGTTTGTACCACTTGTCCCCAGCACTCTGCTGTCGGTTTTCCTCAGAGCAGTGGCTGTAAACCACTAGATACCCTGGTGTGCAAGACTTGACCAAAACGTATCAAGTCTGGCATTTCAAGTTAGTCTGAAGTGCAAGCTGGATTCAGAGAGGCTTTGAAAGCAGAAGTCGAAATAATCCACAGTACGTGCGAGTTTGCAAGCGGGTCATGATGGCACAGAGAAAAGGAAACGGGACATGGCCCACAGAGAGACTGAACAAAACACGCTTCCAGTTAGCAACGTGGAAGGAGGTTTGTTCGGCGTTCGCTCTTGTAATGGATGTTTTACGAGAGGGAAAGAAGCGGGGAGCTGCGCACTTTACATCTTTCGCTTCAGCCAAGTGTAAATACCAATGGGAGATCTTCAGCAGTAACTGCAGTTGGAGGGGAGAGAACTGGTCTGCTGGGGGACTGTTTCTTTAAGTTCACGGATCGTTTTACTTCCCTAGAGCACTAGAGTCACTTTGCCTCTATGGTTTGAAAGAGCGGGTCATACAAGGTAGCCTCCCGTACAAAAGGAGTCCTTGTACTGCCCGGAGCATTGACTGGAGAGTCCCAAAGGTGAAGGAATGTTACTGATGCCTCACTCCTCTTGTCACTGACGCCCTTTAGCCATCTCTAGCTTACCGAGTTAGGGAGTTTTCATTTTCCACTTTCCAGGTGCAAATGAACCGTTCGGATGTGAGATACTCCTTGCACTTTTCACAGCAATGCCTGGTCTCGCGTTTTTTACTTGCCTGTGAACACATCTGTGTGGAATTAATTAAATGGTTGAAGAAAGTGTGGGGAGAGGGGCGGGGGGGGGGGGGAGGGGGGCTTCTGCCTTAAACCTGAACTTCCCTCGCAAGCAGCTCTGCGGGCCATCCTGTACATCAGCAGGCTCCAGGAGCTCAGCAGAGCCCTCGCAGGGCTGGGATCCTCCTGTCCTAGCTGCCACTCTGCTCCGCAGCTAGAGAGCAGGGGAGGTGAACAGCAGGGAACTTGCAGAATGGTTTGGAGTCTTCTAGCGGGCTTACTGGGAGAGAAAAACTGTGTTCCCTCTTCTGTTTCTGGCCTCCATGTGTTGTGCTGATCTTATGCCAAATGTTTTGGACACCTTGTATTTTTAACTGTGTAATATAGCTGTGCATTGTTAAAGCAACTTAGTAACTTATAGCAAAAACTGTAGAACTCATTTCTCTGAGGTGTAGGAAATGTCCTGCTTCCACTGTGTATGAGACTTTAATTCTGTACTGTCTGACAAAGATAAAATGCTGAATTTCACTTTAATAAATGATCTATCTAGCAACAAGGCCTGCATTCCCTTCTGTTTGCCTTTCTGCCCTTAGCACTTTTGGCTCTGGAGCCAGTGGCGTTCTGCTTTGCATGGATGCTTTGTGCCAGGCTTCTCTGATTCACTGTCATGTCCCACCCGCCTCCCCAGGGCTGAAAATGCTGCGGACTGGGAGGGTAGGATGGCACTGCTGACTGGGATGTGTCAAGCCTGAAATAGAAAACTCAGGTGGTGGGCTATTTCGTGACAAACCCATGTGGGTTGCACAGGTGCAAATCACGGAGCCTTCTGAAAGCAACAAAAAGACCCCTCAGAAGAAGGATGGAGGTTGTTGGAGAGCCACGTGACCTTGCATTTTGGGAAGTATGGGGCTCCTCTGTGATGAGGAATGCCTCTCCCCTATCGTGAACAGTCAATCAAGTGCAGCATCTCGTTTGATTTATGTTTCCTAGTGAATCTTCTTTGTGTCTAGCTCGACCCTGTGCTTCTGCTGCCTTCGCGAGCGCGCCCTTGGCTGCGTCTCATGTATGACTTCCAGCTCCTGTTGCCCAGAGTCGAAGCTGCACGCCTGGCTGACAAGGTGGGTGCTACTCCAGAGCCACGCGGACATGGAGCATCCCGATGGTCAATCAGTTACCTGGCAAGATCCTTTTCCATCTAGCACTGTGTTTCTTCTTCCCGCATTGCTCTTCCTCCTGACCATCAGCCATATAGGCAAAGATGCCTCACTTTTTTGTGGCAGCGAGGAAGCAAGTGATGCCAGAAATGGGGGCTTGAATGCTTGTTCTCCTGAACTCTGTCACGGCATTTCCTAAGACTGCTGGCACTGCCCGAGGCATGCTTTAGCCTCGATTTTTAGCCTGGAGAGAGGTTGTAGTGTAGCTTTTCAGACACTTGGGCTCTCATGGGGGAGGATGATAGGATGTTGAGAGCTGTACGCTCAAAATACATGACCTGAACTGTCAAATTACACAGTTGATGTGCAGTAAAGATTGGCACAGACAACCGTCCCTGAAATAATCTGACAAATCTCCTGTATCCCATTCCTTGGTGCTGTCCTACAACCAACTGACCTGTCTCCTCATGACAGTTCAGTTCATGGCAAGGGATGAGGTGCTCCCTGGAAGGAGGGTGGCAGCTCGTGTTGCTGCTGGAGGTGACTTCCAGCCGTGCAGAACGTGCCTCCCTGTAACGCACTGATGCATGCAGGAGATGCTGGGCTCCCCCTGCCCGACGTCCCGGGGTGTTAGCTTTCAGTGTTAGGGAGTGGGGACCGCAGGGAAGAGACCTTAGAGCGTTGAATCAAATTGTGTTGGTGCTTTACTCTGCTGTGAGAAAGGAGCAGTGATCAGTAGTTATGTCTGAGTCTAAAATTCTCTTAGCTAAAGACTGACCTTGATGTACTGGGGAGCCAGGGGAGACGGAGCTGGCGCATCAGAAGCAGATTCCGTGTCCTCGGTGCCTGCGTTTGTGGATGTGTCTGGTGGCCTTTGCAACAAACCAGGATCTTTCTGTGTGGGAAAGCTGGGAGCTCCCGGAGACAGGGACAAGGCTCTTGCAGCGCCCAGCTGAAGGTGGCAAGACCAGAGGTGACACAGGTGGGTGCCATGAAACAAGGAGCAAGGGTGGGTCACTTTACAGGGCACCACCTGCATGTTGTCAAGCTCTTTTAGGAGGTATCGGGGAGGGGGGAAGTCCTCGGGTGAGGGCAAGGGCAGCGTACCCCAGTGGAAGGGGAAAAGGCGGCCGTTTGTGTCCCCACGCCGGTGAGTGCAGGCCCTGTCCTGCCAGAAGGGCTGCAGGAGGACGGCTGTAAGCTGCAGCCTGTTGCACGGGTGCTGCCTGTAGCATGAGAGGGTATAACGGGAACTCCAGCCATACAAATAAACTCATCCAATTAACCTGTTATTTGTATAGGCTGACGAGTAATGCTGCTTAATCTCATGTTTGGTTTGCTGCCTGCCGAGAAACTCACAGGAGATTTCAAGCTCAGAACCAAGGAAGCGCCTTGCTCCGTCTTTTTAATGTATTCACACCGAGAAACCGAGCCCAGCAGGCCGAGCTGATGGGCCTAATGCTGCACACCCCTCCCTCGGCTGGCAGCTGCCGTGCGAGGGCAGTGTTAGCTCGGTAACCCGGGTGCTGTGCGGCTGAGCCCCGCGGGGACCAGAGCCACGTCCCGACCCAGAGCTGCCTCCTGGGTCAGAGCTGCTGCGCTGCTCAGGCGCCGGAAGCAGGGTGATGCTGGAGTGGGATGTGGAGATCATAAAAATGGTTTGTTTGGTTTGGTTGGTTGGTGTGGGTTTGGGTTTTTTTTTCGTGGTTGGACATTGAAATTGAACACGTCCGATTCTCTGCGTGAGCCGTCCTGCAGCCTCCTTGCAGCCCTGATGGAAACCAGGCTCCGGTTCCCCTCTCCCCAGTACAAAGGGCAGCGCGGAGGACTGGGGAAAAATGTGAATGTGGATTTAATGGTTTTGTGTTTTAGAGATGTGGTTGAGCAGACTGAGTGTGCAGGGGAGAGCCTTAGGGCTTGCTTTTCTTTTTTCTTTTTTTTTTTTATTTCCCCTGTATCCAATAAGGAACGACTGCACGGCTCTGCCAGCACTCAATCTCACTTTGGCAGGAGCTGGAGCCGATTTCACATCTCTTACCCTTGCAGGCAACGTTGGCTTCTTCCCTAAGTACCTCAAAGCCCTCTGATTTGCTTTTACTTAATTGTTTTTGGAACTTTCTCCAAGACCTGTTCCCTTTAGTGTTGCAGGAACTACTCTGTGATCGCTTGGCATCCTCAGCAGAGCGCACTGTGGTGCCTGTGGGAAAAGCAGAGACTGAGACAGGGGAAAGGGAGAGCGTCAGGTAGCTGAGATGGCTCTGCTGCTTCTCCTCCCACGGGCATGGAGTGCCAGGGACCAGAGGGCACGATGACGGGCATCACATCGGCAAGCTGACTAACCCCAGTCGTGGTGGCGAAGCAGAGGAGGCTCCGAGCCCAAGCGGTGTGTGCGCGTTGCCTGTGTCTCCTCCTGCTCTTGACACCTGCGTGGGCAAATCCGTCCTCAGCAAAGGGAAGGTGGTGGGATGTCTCCCGCGGTCCTGGAGCCAGCTCGTGCGTACCTGGGTTTGGTGGCTGGGTGTCAGCCAGCCCCTGCGCCTGTGGAGCAGACGGCTGGCAGGCAGCCTTGAGCAAGCTGATCTCGGGGGGGGGGGGGGGGGGGCTGGCCGTCCAAACGGCAGACCCTTCACTGGGGTGGGGTGGGAAAGGCGAGCACCACATCCAGCACCTCTGCACTGGGACGTGGGTGAAACAGCTCAGCACCTTCCCAGCTCTGCCCGGCCACAGAGGGCAACCAGGACCTCTGTAGAGTCCCAGAACAGGACTGCTCAGCTCTTCCCTGTCCAGTCTGCCCTGGAAGGATCCCTGCACCCTGCAGGTTGAGGTTCTTTTTGCTCCACACCCACCTTCCCAACAGAATCTGGTTGTTTAACTATTTCCTTGGATTTCCACTGGTTTACTGGCCGTAAAGCCTGACCCTCATGTAAGAAGCGGAGCCCTTGGTGCTGGGCTGGACTCACCTCAGCCCTCTGCATCTCTGTTTTCCTGGGGATAAGAAGCAGGTTGAAAGCTCTTCATTGGCGCAGTGATAGCATTGTGTACACACAGGGCTTTTCTTGTTAAACTAGCAGAAACTGCAGTGCCAGGGAGCTGCTGTGCCTCACCTGGCCATACCTTGTCCTCCTCCTGTCTCTCCTGGAAAGGGAGAATCCTGTTTTCCCCACTCCTCCCTGCTGCTCATCCAAAGCAGGCCAATAGGCACTGCAAAGGTCCCCACGGGGGCTTTCCCTCCTCCTTCTGCCATGATCCTAGAAACAGGAGCCTGAAAAGGTGTTGGGTGTGGAATTGCGTGGGCTGAGCCCTAAGCAGCCGCCTTGGTTCCGGGGCGTTTTGTCGGGTGAGCTGTTGAAGACAGCAGCCCAGGCTCAGGTCTGAGTCAAGCCGATGAGCTCCAGTGCAGAGCCTGCCCTCCCGCTCCCCGTCAGACACGGGACCAAAGCAGCACGGACTGAGCGGTGAAGGTGAGCAGAGGAGGGAGTTTCGGGGTTGACGCAAGCTTTGTGCACTAGCTCAGCCTCCTAACTCCTTCCAGCTTCCCCGTTTGGGAAGGAGCTCCTGGCTGAGGCAATTGAACCAGCCTGCTCCGGCCCCCACATCCCCCCCGGCTGCTCCTGCAGGTCAGTTACAGGCCATGAGAATTTTGTCAAGGTAGCTGCTGTCTAAGGAAAAAAAATAAAAAACCCTTTTCCTCTAAATTCCTCAGCTTTCAGCCGCTAGTGACGCCATAAATTCCCCTACTTCTCTGGTTACTGTAAAGTCTTTCAGGGTGGTCAGGACCTGAATTCCTCACGCAAAAGAACAAGCGGGGAAAAAGGAAACTTTGCGAACAAGAACCTTCCCCGCCTCAGGGATCCGTCGCAAAGAATCGTCGAGGCTCCAAGCATGTGCTCTTGCTTTGCAGTCCCTCAGCTCAAAGCTCTTGGGTAACTGCCCGTCTTGCTTTTTTCTCACCAGTAAATACCCTCCTCCCAGCCTGGGCTTCCCGCTTGTGCTCCAGCAGGTCCAGCCGGGTCCTTGGCTCCTCTGCTCTGCAGGCTCCTGGAGCTGCAGCAGCTCCGGTCTGCTGTTGTGCTTTAGCTTTGGAGTGACCAGGAGAGACAGAGCTTGTCCAGCGTCCACAGCTATGGAGATGGCATGGAGTCCTGCTGAGCAAGGTGCCCAGCTCTTTTGACCCCCTGCCCTGAGCTGTATGGCACCGATCCTCCACCACCCCAGCCCCAGCTCCCAGCCAGCTTCCATCCTGGACCTTAAACCCAGCTGTTGTGTGGGACACAAGTGGGCCACTGTGCCAGCTCACACCGCCCAGCTTCACCTGAGGGCTGTGCTGAGATGTCGTGGGAGAAGATCAGCAGGGAGCCAGCAGCAAAGTGTCGTCGCTGCCAGAGAGGATGCCTGCTGATGGGATTGCTCCACCACTGAGCAGGACAAGGGTGGGTGGTTCTCCAGAAAGCCATGGTGAGCACCTTTGCTAACCCCACACCAAGCACTTGAGTCTTGTGAGAGGAGTAAATACCCACTGGTACCAACACCCTGCGCTGGGTAAGGGCCTTCATGGAGTGGAGCAAAGGTTGGCTTTGGAGAGGTAGGGGCAGGAGGTGGGCGGTGAGTTTGCCTGTTGCTTGAAGGATGGTCTTGGGAAGGTTGGCCCAGTGTGCAGGGCTTGTGGTCTTCTCCCAGCACAGGCAGCTACATGGAGAAATACACCCTGGGCAGAGCTCAGTGCTAGCAGACCCAAGCAGGAACAGCTATAGGGGTGAAATCGCAGAGAGTTTGGATTTGTTTTAAAAAATGAAAGAAAAAACAGTTGGAGCCTTCATATGCCTTGTGGCTCTAGAGCCTTCCCATGCTTGGACATCATTTCTACAGCTATGGAACGGAAACGCATCGTCTCTTTAGATGGGTCTCAGAATCACGTGACTCCAGAAGCGTGGAGATTTCAGAAAGAACTATCGCATGTCATGAACTTTGCAGCTGAGGGGGCCTCAGTGGGACAGAAAACCTTCCCACTTGAGTGGTGTTCCCAGGAGACAGTCTGACTTGGGAGCCAGCAACTGGGCTGAGAGGCTCCAAGTGTTGGGAGAGGATCAAAAAGCTCCCCTGGCAGTAAATCTTTCACCTGCCATGTTACTCACTGGGGCTTGTGGCCATTCCTCCGAGGTCGGCCCCGGGTCAGGATTTCTCCTGTCTCTTTAGCCCCAAACCTGGAGATTTTTGTCTTATCTTTGACGCCATCTTGACACCGAAAACAAATTATGGCCCAATTACCCTTACTGAGAGGGGCTGGGGCTACCTTAAGTGGCCAGAACTATCAGGCGCTTCCTTAAGAGGGGGTAATTAAAGTGGGGTGCAGGGCAGGGAGGGGGCAAGGACTGGGGGGGACTGCTGGCATGGGGTTACCCTTGTCCCCCTGCTTGGGGTGGCAAGAGGAGCCATCCCATCCAGCCCCAACCCACCCTACTCCATCCCACCTGGCCCCACTCGCTCTAGCCCAGCAGTGCTGCATCCTTGGGCTCCAGAGAGGCCAGAGCAGAGACAGGGCTCCTCACTGCCCCCCACCAGCACAGTGTCCGGGGGTTGCCCCCTTCCCCCCCAGCCCTGTGTCACCCGCTGGGGCCAGGCCAGAGAGGCCCTGTGACAGCCGTCAGCCGCCCTGGCCCTGGCCGTGACCTTCAGAGCGACCTCCAGTAAGTCCCTGCCGGGGCTGGGGACCGGCTGTGCCTCTCATCCTGAGCAGGGACATATCTGTGCTGACCCCGGGGAACCAGCAAACAGCAGCTTTATGGCCAAACAACCACCCTGAAACTGAAAAAAATGTTATTTTTCTCTCCCTCTTTCAGTGCCAGCGAAAGGCGCCCTCCCCTGCTGTGTGCCTGGGCATGCCTTGCCAGGTGGTCTGCTGCCTGCCCGAAGCCAGCAGCCTTCCCTTCACAGATCCCAGTTCTGGGAGCCGATGTGCTGAGCTGGGTCCCAGCCCGCAGCCTGGACCGTGCTCATCTGGGGGCTGCAGCCCATGTCCCCCTGCCCGGGCTGGCGATGCCGGGTGCCTGCGGAGCTGGGTCCCTTCCAGGATCCAGTCCATGGAGCAGAGCAGTGGAGCTCTGCAGAAACATCCCCTGGCCTTGCAGGTTTGCTCCAGGTACCCTCGCACTCCTGGGTGATGGGGTGGCTGGGTGTTTCTGTCCCTTTTTTTTCTTTTTTCTTTTTTTTTTTTTTTTTGTCAGATTGGTATTTTATTTGGCTCCATACTGTCTACCAAGCTGTCCAGTGTAACCCTTCCCTCGCTGCTTCTGAGATAAGAATAGGCTCCCCTGAGATCAGATAAACAGGCCCATAAATACCTACAACAACAAGAAGCAGGGTCTGGGTTTGGTAGGAAGGGAGAAGGGGAAAAAAAAAAAAAAAGGAGAGGAAAAAAAAAAAAAAAAGAGCACCATTTCTTTACACGCCAAACCCCAGGGGTACAGAGTGTGGGGTGGAAAGTGCCTGGCAGCCCCTCTGCCCCCAGCGCTTGCCTCCTTGGCTAGGCAGGGCAGACAGCAGGGTCCCCTCCACCATCCCTGTGGTTGGATTCCAGTGGCAGGGGACACGGCACGTATGATGTTACCCTGGGGCCAAGCGATCCCTGTGTGCGTGTGCTTCTGTCCGGGCAACTGCAGACTCACGCCTGCGTGCCGGGAGCATGCTGCTTCCCAGCGGCATCAAGTTCACGGCAAGGTCGAGCCGTAGGTGTGTGCAGGGCCACCTCCCCTGGCCGATGAGCTGGGCTCTCAGGTGGCCAAAAATTCAAAGCTAGTGGCCAAATGGTTCTTCTTCCACCCAGGTTTGGTGCAGGCAGCACCGGGAGCCCTGCCGCAGGCTGCTGGGATGCCTCTCCCAGCTGCTCAGGTTTGCTGCCTGAGGAAAAGAGGCTTTCCCTGTGCAGGGCTCCCACCCCCCCACCCCCCACCCCCAGCTCATCCTGCTTTGGGGGTGAAGGGGGTGACCCCATCCTAGGCTGGAGCCAGTGCTGAGCTCTGCATCGACACCCCTTCCCGTCCCTGGAGCGGCAGAGCTGCCTGTGCGGTGCCGAGGTGGGGACGGAGCTTGCTGCTCGCAAATCCACCCCTTTTTGCATGCGTTTTGGGGAGCAGTGAAGCCCTGGTGTACACAAAATGTTTGGTCTTTTTTTTTTTCACCCACCCTCCCCAAAATGCTGAGCCAATATCTCACAGGAAAATCCCCTTGCTGGGCAGGGAAACGCTCTGCAAACACAGAAACAGAGAGCGTTTTCACTTGCAAAAGCCCGAAGGAGCAAGGGAGGCTGGCGGTGAGGACACCTTTCCCAGAAGTTTGCAGCCAGCAGGTACCACCAGAACCGCGTGGTGAGAAAAGCAACAGCCCTGTGGATGCTGGCAGAGCATCGCCTGGGTAGTGCAGGGTGCCCCCTTCCCAGAAGCAAAGCTGGAAACCCACAAGAAAGAAAACACCAGAGGTTTTTGGTGCAGTAGGGGAGGCTTCCCAGGCTGCAAACGACGTTCCAGATAGAGCCCAGTGTGCCGGGACCGAGGACAAGAACTCTTGTACAGTGTCCCCCCTGCCTTACACAGCGGAGTCCTGGTCCCCATGTAACCCTTTCTCTCATCTGATGCCGAGGGGCAGCCCTGACGGGTGCCATACGGATACGGGGATACAGGCTGGGACATGTAAATGGGATTGGGGCTGGACACTTTTATGGGGCACGGGATTGCAGCGTTAGTGATGGCTTAGGAGCTCTCCTGTCAAAACAGGCCTTTAAGGGACTGTGAAATAGCATAAAATAGGATATTTGGGGCTGATTTTCTGTATATTATCCTTTTTAAATTTTTTTTTTCCTTGAATATTTTTCGTTTTAGAAAAGCCCTATTCCAACTTCACTCTGGGACTTGATGCCATGCTAAACTGTTTATAGCCCAAACAAAACAAAACAAAAAATATCACTGTGGGCATCGCTCTGTTCAGGCAATCAATTTTCATCTTGGCCTCATTCAGAAAAACCAAAAATTAAATCAGAGGCTGGGAAGGCAGCCGTGCAGCAGTTCCAAAGCGAAGCAAGGCTGATTCATGCAGCCTGATCATTCTGCAAGCTTTAATTACGCTGGCCATACCCTCCAAGGTCTGTGTGTCTGTCCATCTGTATCTGTACACACACGGAGCGGTCATAAAACCCGAGCTGCTTCCCCACGGGTGAGCTGGTGTCTTTGTGGTGTGTGCGGCTGCACACGCACAGATTGATCGATGTGTCAGCGATTTACGGGTGTTGCGTCATTATTTCTATACCTTCAGTCGCAAGCACGAGCTTGGTTTCAAATAGAAAATCTAATGCTCCCTGCCGAGCCCTCAGATTAACCCTACGATAACGTACAGCTCTTGCCCACGCTGGCTTTCTTTGCCCCGAGCAGCCAGCCGAGCGTCGGGGTTTATCCGGCCGCTTCTGGGAACAGCGACGTGGCCAGGCTGGGAAGGCAGGATCGGGCCCTGAGCCCGTGCATGCATACCGTGGAAGCCACCCTTCAGTAACAGAGCTGTGCGCGCACAGAACAAAGGAACGAGGATTCGGCTTTAATTATTAAGGATTATTAAGGATTTATGCCTGAGAGGTGACAGAGACGACTCCGGGCTGTGTGAGCGTTGGTGTGTCTGAGGCTGGCGGGATCTATCGTGTTGGGATGGCGAGGAGGGGACATTGCTCCTTCAAAATGTGGCCAAGGCAGCACCTATGAGGGGGTTCTGTGCGAAACCGCTGCCGGTGCCAGCACTATCCAGGGCAGCTGCCTGGGCAGGGGAGGGGGCTGAGCCCTGGCTCTGCATGGCAGCAATAAAACCGGGGCTCCGCAGCTCTACGGTCGGTGCTCATGCCATCCAGACGCTGTAAAGGCCTGATCCTGCCATCCTTCCCCAAGCCAAATACAAGTCGGTTCCTCTAGCAAGTCTCCCGGGTCAGGAGGGAAGGGGTTGTAGGGCAGGGGCAGAGTTTGTGCCCTGGGCAGACGGGGGGGTACGTGTTCACAGAGCCCTGCCAGCTCCTGGGGCAACCAAGTGTGGTGTAAAGAAGCCAGAAAGGATTCCACGGAGCTGCCCGAGCCCCACAGGAGGGAATTCCCTCATATGGATCCCCACAGCAGGGTACTGACTTCAGGGGAGTCCTCAATCCCACAGCATCCCTCACCCCGGCCGCAGCAGCGCGATCTCAGGGGAAGGCGGAGGGGTTGGACCCAAAGCTGTTTGCGTAAAGTTTAAATTTTATTTTATTTAGTTTTTTTTTAATTATTCAGTTTTAAATACGTGGTGTGGCGCGCCCAGTCCCTCGGGAAGTGGTCATGCAGATCTGAGGTAGAAAACCCGGCACAGGAGTGTTCCCAAATGCACCTCTAGGTAGTTTCACCGCAGCCACACGTCGGTCAGGCAGCGGATGGGGGGGGCGGGGGGGGCCGTATTTACAACAGCAAACGAATCCAACCGATTCAGCCCGGCCCGGGAGGGCAGGAGCCGCCGATCGCTGTGACACGGGGAAGGAGCAACGATTACTGCGAACGGGGGAAGGGGCGAGGGGGGGATGGCCCGGCCGGTGCCCGCTGCCGACGGGACGGGCAGGATCCGGCCCCGCCAGGCGCCCTTCGCTTGTCTCCGGCGGGGGGAGCCGGGCCGGGTACCCGCATCCTGCGCCTGGACGGGCTCCGGGGGCCGGGCCGGGCTCTCTACGGCATTGCACATGGAGGGGCGAGCGGGGAGCGCCGTCGGGGCGGCGGGGCAGCCCTCAGGGGTTCAGTTCCAGAGCCCAGACCTGCTGGGGCCAACCCGTCCGGCCCTTCAGCTTCTTCTCGCCGTGGCCCAAAGGCTGCGAGTAGACCTCGGGCTGCTGCGGGAGAGGAGACGGGGAGGGGGGAGAAAGCAGCGGTCAGGCGCGGAGCGGGGCGGGGGTCCCGGGCCGCCCGCACCTTGTGCCCACCTCGGGGCTGCAGCCCGGCCCCGCGGCTCCGGGCGGCTTTGTCAGCCCGAGGATAACGGGGGGTTCGGGGCCTCCCCCGGCCCGCTGCATCGGAGGGGGGGGACCGGCCGCCCTTGCTCCGAAACGCGCCCGCTCGTCCCGGGAAAGCGGCCGGGGGGGAACACGGCCGGGCCCGGGGCTTTATCCCTCGGGAAAGGCGCCGGGAGCTGCCCGGCCCGGCGGGAGCGCTGCGGGCAAGTCGGGGCGAGCTTTCCTCCGCCGAGGTGTCCCCCACGGGTCTGTTTTGCTTTGTTTTGTTTTTTTAATTTTTTAATTTTTTTTAAGCTGGCCAAAAAAAAAAAAAGTGGTCCAGCGGGGCCGAGAAGGGTTTTTTTCCCCCCATCCCCGGGTCTTCCCCGCCCGCTGCCGGCCCGGGGACAGCGAGGCAGCGGGGTCCCGGCCCCTCTTACCGTCTCTCTTTTCCTCTTGTTCTCCCTGCCGTCGGCCTTCTTGAGCTCGGCTTTGAAGCCCTCGGTGTCCCCGGGCTGGCTGTCCTTGGCCAGCACCTCCATCAGGTAGGCGATGTAGCTGGTGGCCAGGCGCAGGGTCTTGATCTTGGAGAGCTTGGTGTCGGCGGGCACGTTGGGGATGCACTCGCGGAGCTCGGCGAAGGCGCTGTTGATGCTCTCCGTCCTCCGTCGCTCTTTCTTGGGACCCCCGACCCCTTTCCGCCGACCCAGGCGGCCACTGAGAGCCTCCAGCCGCCCCCGGCCGGCCGGGCCGTACTCGGGGGGGCCGTAGCTAGGGCTTTGCCCGGCGAGCTCGGGGGTCACCTCGGCCGGGTTGAGCACCCAGCCGGGGAAGTAGGCGCGCTCCTGGTGGCACCGCGCCGCCGGCCCGAGGAGGAAGGGGTCGTGCAGCATGTGGTGGTGGTGGTGGTGGTGGTGGTGGTGCTGGTAGCCCCCCACCAGGTTCATGGTCCGCCCCGCTGGCCCCGGGGGCCGCGCTCAGCAGCGCACCATGGCCGGCCGGGAAGCGCTCCCCGCCGGGCGGGCGCGGCAGGCAGCGGCGCCGGGGAGCGCGGCTCCGGCGTGGGGCTGCGATGGTGGTGGCTGCCTTTGGGGGGTGGGTCGGTGCCTTTGGGGTTTGGGGGTTGTTGTTGTGGGTTTCTTTTTTTTTTTTTAACCCCTTCTGGAGCCTCCCAAGCCTGCCTTTATATAGGGCCGGGGGCCCCCCCGCCGCGGAGCCAATGGGCAGGGGAGGATGCTCGGGGGCCCCGGGGGGAGCGGGGCGGCGGAGGGGGCGTGCGCCGCGCTGTTGACTCGGTTTATTTGGGCTCACACCTCCGCTGTTTGCTCTCGCCTCCCTCTTGGCGCCTCGGTTGCAGGGAGAAGGGGGTGAGGAGAAACCCGAGGGGGGACACCAGCCCCCGCCCCGTCGCGTTTCTATCCCCTCCGCTTCCTCGCTCCCGCGGCGGGGGTGCCCGGCCCCTCACCCCGGAGAGCCGTCGGGGGGACGAGAGGCGGCAGCGGGTGCGGGGAGCCGCGGGTGCCCGGAGCCCCGACGGCTGGGCCGGGCCGGGCGCCGCGGGCGCTCCGGGGCCGCAGTTGCCCCGGGGCTTTCAGCTTTCCGGAGCCGGCGGCGCTGGCGGGGGGGCAGCGCCCGTCCCCGGGGCCAGCGGGTCCCGTCCTCACGCGGGGAATTCTCGGGCCCGTGGGAGCAGAGCACGGGGAGGTGGTGGGTGCCCGGGCAGCTCCTGGGGCCGGGGCATGAGCAGCCTCCCTCGAGGGAGCTGGGCGCTGTGGGAGGCTGCGGTGGGCATGGCGGGGTGGTTCCTGCACGCACAGGGTGCATTGCCCACGCGTGTTTGGTGCGTACACATGCGTTGCACAAGCTCACGCTGTGCACAGATGTGCGCTGCAAGCCTGCAGGCGCTGCACACGTGTACAGCACGCACCCGCGTTGCGCAAATATCTGCTGCATGCACACGCATGCTGTGCACGTATGCGGTCACACCATGCACGTATGCTGCTCTCACAGGTACGCTGGATGTGTTGCCTTCACGTGCCACAAACGCAGAGGTGCTGCATGCACTGCACACCTATCTGTGCTGTACACACCCCACGCACAAACACATTACACAAGTGCACTTAACTGCACTCATATATATTACATACACGCACCAGCAGCACATATATGCTACACACAGTGCCACTGGATTACATATATGTAACATATATCTAATACATACACACACTTGCTGCACACGCGTACTGTGTATACACACATGCACATTGCATGTGTGGCATATAAAAACACACATGCAAGCTGCATATCCATGTACCGATGCTGCACGCACATACATAAATTTATAAATTTTGTGCTATCCACACACACAAAGATATTTATGATACGGCAGCGGGGATCTGCCCTGTGTTCCCCTCTCTTAGCCTGGCCATGGAAAGGCTGGGAGGGTCCAGTGGGGCTGGCATCTTGTACTTCACCGCAGCCCCCAAACCTGAGCCCAGCGTGGGGCCCTGCAGCAGACAGCATGTCCTGCTCACCTCTGCGCCTTCGGGAGACAGATCCCCAGGGCGACAGCTCCCAGACCCTGTGCTTTGCCCCCAGCCTGGCTGGGTAACATTGGGGCCAACCCCTGCTCTTGCCCCAGTGCCTCCCAGTGAGGACGGCCTGGGCACGGCGGTGGCGATCACAGCGCGCCGGGGCAGGAAGGGGCTGTGGGCCCGAGGTATGTTAGCGATTAACGGCGCTTTCCAGCGATTCATCTTGCAGCGGAGGGTGGAAACGTTGGAGGGTTGTTTGCAGGCGCTTGTATTAATCATCCGGGCTAACACACCATTAACGTCCTCCTGCATTTTAAAGATGACAAATTTTATTTGACTTCTCTCAATCACGGTTCCCGGGCGGATTCGGGAGCCACTTAAATGCCTCGGATTTTCCATCGTTAGTTGTTACAAGGCGAGTTGCAAAGGCAGGAGGCCGGGGGGGGCCGGGGCAGGGTGCAAGCGGGTCTCCAGTTCTGCCGGGCCCCGGCAGCTGGGGGGGGGGACAGCCGTACCGGATCTGCCCAGCCTTGCTCCCCCCGGCTTTGTTCTTAGCTGCTGCAAAGCCCCCCGCTTCCCCACCCCCTTTAAACAAGCGCCCTGCAAACATTTGCTAGTGATTACTCTCCCTTTAGAATCAGGCCTTGGGTAGGGCATCGTGTCCCCCATTTCCTCCAAAACACCCATGGCTGGGTGGGATTCCTGAGCCCAGCTCAGAGCTGGTGGGGGCCAGTGCCCACCTAGGAGAGGTTCAGGGGTTCCCACTTCATGCCTTGCCCCGGCCCCCCCATGCTGGCAGAGTATCACCTGCAGAGCTCTGCTTCCTCTCACAAACCACCCAGGCTCCTTATTGAGCCTCTCTCCAACCCTGCAAAAGCCCTGATCCAGCAAACTGCCATACCAGGGTCTGTGCCACCCAACCCCATCCCCGGAACACCCCTACCCCCCCCAAAAAAACCCCGCAACCCTTCCATTCCCATAGCCCTGCATTGCACAGGCCACTCACAGCCGCGTCCAGCTCGGAGCCGTCGCCTTGAGCCGTGCACCAGAGCCACCTCCAGCCTCTGGCCAGCAAAGCCAGGTAAGCCCAGCCCAAGCTTGGGCATTGTCTTGCTTTATCCCCCCCCCCGCCCCCCCCCCAGGTCCCCGGACCCTGCACAGTTTGGAAGTGCTCAGCTGAGCAAATAGTGTGACCGGCGGGTTGATTTTCCTTTGGAAAATTGTTCTAATCTTTCGTGTTTTAATAAAATAATAAAACCGGAGCCCTTTTCACGCTGACACCTTCTAAATCAAACCAGACTGCCTTTGTCATGGCGTCCAAATTTAGCACTTCTCAAACTTTTGGTGAGTTTCTTTAATTTCACGTCTCCCCACTCGTGCAGAAGGGAAACGCTGAGCGGTTCGGATTAGGCGATTTATGGCTGGCATGGCAGGAGGAACCACGTTTCTCCCCACCTGTTTTCCTTCAAAACCTTCCCAAAGAAAGATTTTCTGCCCTCACGGCTGGGCGATGGCGAGGGTGGCCGGTGCCGCATGTCGGGGCCTGGGGTTCTCCCGGGTCTCTGCAGCCCCCAGCACCCCGACCGCAGCAGGAACCACGCAGCTCCAGCGCACCCATTCCCTGCCCTGGGATGGTGGCTGCGGTTTTGGCCCCGGCCCCTCCGCCGCTTTCTTATCAGCACCCGGAGGGCTGCAGCCTGGGGTGTCCTGTGACTTTGACGCCAGCCCTGCTCCCCCTGCTCCAGCTCCCTTATCTAAATAGGAGCGTAAATCAGGACCTTGGCAGATGCCCTGGCAGGACAGGGACTCCATAAAAAGGGGCTCTGCTCCAGCTCTGTTTACATTGCAGCCCCGTAAAATATTCCCCTTGTCTTCCCTGCTAGCGGCTCCATGCAACATCCCAGCACCCTCCTGCATCCGCATCCCCGCTCGCCCCCCCCCTCCCCCCCCTCCAAGCTCCACTGCAGCCTCAGGGTGCAGCTGGGAAGGTCCCAGCCCTGCCACCCCACGTCCCTGCCATGTCCTCCCATCAGGTTATGCCCCGAGGTACCTCCGCACCCAGCCGCTGCCTCCGATACAGCTGCTGCAGGCACAGAGCAGGGCTCGGCCGGCTCCCCGGGGCAGCTGGGTTGTGTCTAAAGGTGCCCCTGGGTATTTATAGCACTCGCCAGAAATAATGCAATAATAATCACTCAGCACCTTCCTAACAGTTCTGCTCCTGGAGGCCTGGGGGGAACGGTTAGAAAAACCTTGGGAAACTGAGGCACAAGCAGAGTCTGCTTCGAGGAGAGGTGCGTGGGGCTGGCTGCGTGCGTGTTGCTGCTCTGGGGGGATTATTTTCCTCCTGGTGATGGGAGGTGGGAGGGAACTTGCAGAAGTGAATAAAATCAAGTCAGTTTGGCAATGAACCTGGCCCTGGGGTCACAGCCAAGGCTGGGCTACGAGTGCCACAGTTGTGAAAACCCACTCAGGACGGCCCTCCCCCTCAAGAGGGTTTGCCACGCGTGTCTTGCTGCACCAGCACGGATCTTGTAGGGGCAGGGGGAGCGCTGGGATGCAGGGGGGCTCATGCGTGCTGGTGCTTGTGCACTCCTGTGCCCGCACGCTGCCCGAGTGCCCCAGACTGCATCACTGGGCTGCTTAATCCTACAGCATCACCCAAACAGCCCCAGGTGGGGTTCAGGCTGTCAAAGCCCCGCTGAAGGAACAGAAGGAATTGGGGGTGAGCTGGGTACCCAGTGCTGTGGCTGTGCCGTGCTGAGCCCGGATGCTCCTGTTCTCAGCCACAATCCACAGCATCTCCTCTGCACATACACCTCCCGCGCCACCCCTCCAGTGACAGAAAGGATGACGGCAACCATTGCCTCTCAAGAAATACAATCTATTTATGGCCAAGCAGCCACTGTCCTGTCTGGATAAATCAAAAGGAAAACAAAGCTTTACGGAAAAAAGTATTAAATTTTCCATGTGCTCCTGAAGGGATGCGCCAGGCACTCGCTGTTTATTTTTTGTGCTCTCTCTTTGCTAGTACTGTAAATGACATTGTGTTTACAAAAGTTTTTATGTCATCAGAGCAAAGTCACAGCTCAGCTTCCTCTCCTGTGTATTTTATGTAGATGGATGTGTCTGTGAGGAACATTCAAACTAAACAGAGTGCTGGTTTATAGGAAAATGTATTTATTTGAAAAATCGTAACTCACAATTTCGGCAAAACCGGGCTCCACATTTATTGCCGCTAATGGGGTGTGGCGGCCATAAATTAACCTGGAAAATTGCTGCGGCCATATCAACAACGGCTCATTGTGCTGACGGAGCAGAGCAGAGCAGCCGCTCCCCAAAGACGGCTCATGTCAATTTGCAATTAGGATTGCATGCAAACAATAGGCAAAGGGAAGGTAACAGCAGCCTCGCAGCTCACCACTGGAACCGGACCCAAAATCATTACTCCAAGCTGGCATGGGTGCCCTGAACCATACTTAAAACAGCGCTGTTCCCCCTTCCAATAGGCACGGACATCAGTGGAAGGAAGCTTTGCCTGCCATAAAGGGAATTTCTGTTTATATAACGTTACCCATCATTGACATGCAAATAGAGGTGATGGAAAAATGAGTCTGTGAGCTCCGACTAGCAGCCCAGGTGACCCATGTGTACAAAAACTGGTCCAGTTGCTCCCTGGTTGACGTCTCTTTATCCAGAAGAAGCTTTTGCACTGAAGCAGGAGTGATGCTTCTGCCCTAAAGCCTCTTCTTTCCCCATCAGATTCCCTGCCAAGACCAACACTGATCTCCAAAGCCCTGGGACAAGGTGCTGACCCTGGGGCAGGAAGTGCCACCATCACCCCCCTGTCCCTGATCCCCTGGTCTGGGGCAGAGTTTGGGTGCTGGCCTGTGGTAGCACCTCTCCGCTTGTGGGGAGAAGTGGAGAAGAGCTCCCAGCTGATGCAGGTCCCTGACAAAAAACAGTGCCTTCCCCTCCTCCGTCCGCTTTCCACTCCTGAAGCAAATTTACAAGGGCTCTAAAATGTCCTGCTCCAGGGCATCAGCCAACTGCTAATGGCTGGGGATTGGGAAAGACATTTCCTTCGCGCGAGAAGGATTGCATAAGCGCTTATTAAGGCAGCTCCTGGCGTCTTCGTCTAAAGCATCTGGTTTGGGGCATGGCTGGAGACGCTGCTGGATCTGGATGGGGTAGAGCTGGGCTCGCTGCTTCCAGCATTCCCCCTGTCTGGATGTGGGTGCGTGTTCAGGTTGTCTCGTACATGCTGGTGGGGAAAGGGGCGGTGGGTCATGGCATGAGTTGTGTCTTTCTGGCTCCCCCTCTTCTCTCCATCTCACCATGGTGGTGCTACCACAGGGACTTACCTTCACACCTTTTACTCTGTTGGCTTCTGCTTTGCCATGTTTGGCAGGAGGAGGCACGGTTGGAGCTTGGGGAGCTTCCCACCCCGGGGTACCACAATGCCCCATGCGCTTGAAGAACTTCCCTGGTCACGCTGCCATCCCACCTTCCTCGAAAGAGAGGCTCCCCTCCTGTCCCGCTGGCACTGTGCCTGGTGCAGGGACTGCCCCATGCTGGTTGGGCTCCTCCTATCCCACACCATGTTTGCGTGACATTGCAGGTAGCTGGCTTTGCGGCGGCAGAAGGCTGGTGACAGTGGCCCAGGCCACCGAAATAGGTTGGGATGCTCTAACAGGGCTCTGCTGTACCCCAGGCTCAGTGCAGTGTGCTGGCTCTGGGGACCAGCATCCTGCCCATGTTTCCCTGTGGTGGGACCATGTCCCAGTATCCATACTTCCCACCTCCTCTCCGTGCAGATCCACCTGGGGTTAATTCATTTTGTCTCTAAGTTTTTTAGGGCAATTCCACTTCTCATCACGCAGTGCCTCATGCCAGGTCTGTCTCTGCCTTCCCAAGGTAGGAGGATGAGGATAATTAGTGGTGCCTTGTTATCCTAATTATCCTCAGCTTTCCCAAAAAGGCTTCTCTCCCCCTGGGTGCAGGAGTTACTACTCCACTCCCAGGAGAGCAGAGGGACTGGTTTGCCCGTGGTTCCCCCCCACCGCATCCTGAGAGGTCCATGCAGCCACCGGGCTGGCTGTTGGGTTAAGGCAAGAGTTGCAAGATGGTTTTTTCAAGGTTAACTTCGTTTTCTGCAGATTGAGAAGTTTTAAAAATTAACAAGCATCTGTTAAGACTTTTTTTGCAACTGAAAATTATTTGGGGGCTGGGGGTTTTAAATAATTTTAGTACTTTTTTCCACCCTTTTTTCCTGTTTTATAAATGGGAGGTGGCAGAAGCAGCAGTACAGCCGGCATCAGACTGGGCTGCAAATACTTTCCTTTTTAGGATGCAGGTTTGGGGGGAAAGAGATGGCAGAGAGTAGGGGTTCAATTATTTGTTTGATTTCATTGGGTTTGGTTTATGTTGTCCTGTCCCCCCATCTGTGCCCCTCCCCCCCCCCAACAAAAAACAGTGAGAAGAAGGGTGAATCTGAAGATTCACAGGGCAGCTGTTTCTGCAGTTAAAACCAATATTTTCACACGCAAAGTTGCTGCTGGCTGTGGGCTGTATCCAGCCCTCTGCCTCGCCACACTGGCTTTTATAAGCACAGCCAGTGCAAGATCTTGTACGGGCGACAGCGTGGGCTGGGAGGGGTGGCTGGGCTGCCCAGAGCCGCCGCCGTGCTGGCGCTGGCCTGTCCCTTGGCTCTGGAATGTACTCCCAAAATACACAATTGCAAAGGCATTGCAGAGCCACCAGCCCCACACTGGGCTGGGGACACCCCTGGAACCTGCCACCCTCTGTCCTTTTATCTGGCAGCGTAGCACCCTGAGTCTGGGTGTTTTGGGGCAAGAAACCATCTTTTTGATGAAATTATTTTTTTAATGAAAGTTGCCCTGGTCTCACTCCCCGTTATCCAGGCAGCCCCTGGTTTTCGGGTAGCCTCCCCCAGGGCTCTTCATCCCCACCCCAAGCTGGGACCCAGCACCCAGCCCAGCTGCGCTGGTGCCTCCAGGGCACCCATGGGAAGAGGTGGGTGGTGGGGATGTTGTTGGGGAAAGAGGCCCAGATGACTGGGTGTCCTACTGTCAGTGTGGTCTGTGATGCTGCTATGGACATCACCCCGCCTTGCTGTCAGGGCAATGGGGATGTGCTCTGAAAAGTGAATCCAGATCTGCAGAAAGTAATAACTTTATTTATTGTATATCAATATGTGACTCCTCCTAACATGCTCTGGAGAAAAAAACCTGTTTGAAATAGAGCTTATTGGAAGGAAAAAAACTTCTCACATAAAAATGTTGATCCGTCCCCAATTCTCAAAACTGAAACAAAATAGTTTGCTTTGAGCTGAAGACATTTCTGCTCTTGGCTCCTTGTTTCCTGAGAAGAGCAGTGAACATGAAGGAAAAACAAGCCTTCCCCATTAAAATACACTTAAGCGAAACTCCAGTTTTCTCTTAAACTTTGCTTGGAAACATTTGGAGCAGCTTCGTGCAAACCAGTTCTGCCTTTTGAGAAGCCATTAAAATAACCCAACCCAAAATAGCCATTTCTGCAGGAAGCATCTCGTTTGGACAAAAGAGGTTTGTTTTACACCATAAATCCAAAAGCTCCTGGGGAAGCGTGGTGAAACCCGCCTGCTGGCCCTGGCGGTGGAGCAGCTCCGGGGATGTTCTGCAGGACTCAGCCAAAGCCGGCAGGCACTGGTGAGGCGAGGACCACCACTGGTGTTTCACTGCTGGTTGTCCTGGCTGGTGGAGTATCTCTGACTTCAGCACGGTGCATTTTCCACCTGGATGAAGGCTTGCAGCGGGTGTGTTTCGGCAGGGAGAGAATTTGGACCAGTGTTCAGCCCTGCTCCGAGCTTACCCCAGCACTTCTGTGGCCCCTAAAGGGCCCATCCCCTGCAGGAGCTGAGGACACTCACCCCAGGACAAACAAAAACACTTCCCCAGCAAGGTGTCAAGGCCCTTCATAAAGTCCTTTATTTTCACTGACACCATGTTACACCTAAAGCACAGAAAAAAAATGCCAGTAATTCCTAAGCCAGCAATATACACACCAGCAATCCCGATATATTTATATATATATGTATATTTTTGTATATATAAATAAACAAATAATATATATATATATATATATATGGTGCTGTTTTTTCTGCTAGTGGCATCAGACTGTGATTTAGGCACGAATATTTCTATCCCAGGGTCTTTGGCAATGAATTTTTGACATGCAGCTGCTGCCCTTATGCAGAAAGCCCAGCCCAGCAAGACCCTGCTGGGGCGCTCAGCCCAACACGCGTGCAATTAGGGAAAAATTATTACTCATGGATTTCTGCCAACCTGCCAGTTTATAAGGGGAGCTGGGATCCTTCTGGACGGGCGCTTCTCCTCGCCGTGGCTTTCCAGGAGGAAGCTGTCTCAGCCTCATCCGCTCAGTGTGATGCTGAAGTCGCAGGGCGGAGGGTGCCTGCAGCCGGGCGGCAGCGAGCACCCGATGCTGCACCCTCACCGCCCCAAGAGCTGCTGCACCCTGCTTTCCTGAGAAGAGGATGGGGAGAGAAGAGGGCACACTGCCATGGAACTGCAGTTTCAGAGGGTGGCTGGTGTTTTCTTGAGCCAAAACGGCAAGAAACATCATGTCTAAAGATGACAGGCTTAATTTGCAGTGTCATTAACCAGAGCCGAAACCCTAGATGGGCTGGGTCTCCTGTGTGCATTGCGCCTGCTTCCCGCACTGCAGCTGATCTTTCTCTGATTCTGCCAGATAAAAGCTTTTGCGGGTGCATTTCCCTCTCCCAGACCTTTGTTTCTTCCCATGGATGTTATTATTTAGTATATGGGATGAGGAAGTCATTTGTCCTCCTCTCTCACACGCATCCACAGTGGGTGAATGTACCCCCTGTAACACACCAGCTCCCCAGCGCCCTGGTGCTCCCCCATGTACTTGCAAGGGGTTCCGATAAGCACAAGGCACAACCCTTGGGAAGCATCCCTTGTCACCAGAAGAACACTCATTTCTGAACGGGCCACAGCCTTGAGGTTCATGGAAAGAAGTCCCAGGATCTGACCCAGGTGTAGTTTGGTGAGGCTGGTGTGAGCTGCAGGTGGGCAACGGGACTGGGAAGGTTCACAGAAGCCCCATAACCACCCGGTTCTTGGTCCCAGTTGCGGTTACAAACCACATTCCTGGTGAAAAGCAGCTGCTGAGACCCAAACATGCTGGATGCGGAGAGAGCCTCTGGCCGGGTGAGCTAGGCTGTAGCGTTTGGCCATGCCAGTGGGTCTGCTGGGCTTACAGACACCAGCGCTTAAACACAAATCACTTTTTTTAACACATACAGTTGCTCTGGGTTCTAAGCAGCCCCTGCCGTGGCGAGGAGAGCTGGCAGCGAAGGGGCTCGTGCGAGCTTGCTGGGAAGCGAGCAGCAGCGCTGAGCATGCCGCCTGCCTGCACCACATGAGCCGGCAGGGTCAGAGCACAGTAGGAAAAAATACCGCAATAGGCAAAGCATCTCCCATTTGCCCCTAAGCTCCAGCTCTTCCTGTGCTGATAACGAGCCCAGTAAATCTCCCTACAGCAGCGAGATAATTTTTCCCCTCTCCTGCCCTCAGACCGGTGCCTTGTCAGACAGGGCTGGCTGCAGGAGCCGCGGCGGGGCTGCCCTCCGTGCCCCTCTGCGGGGAAATACCCCAAAGCAGTGCAGCCCCCCAAGCATCCTGGCAGGCTCTGGAGGCCCCCGAGCCCTGCCCTGTGATGCAGGAAAGCAGCGGGGTGCAGGCAGAAGCTGCCTCCTCTCTAATTGTCCCCCCTGGAGCCCTGTGGCCGAGCCACTTGCTGATATCTCGGGCCATCGCGGCTGGTGCTGGGCTGACTCAGGCAAGATGCAGGCTGATACAGCCCTTCCACCCCACGCTGACAGGGATGCAGGACAAGAGAGGGGGGAGGAAAACCTGGAGTGTATTTGTCCAAAGACTCCCTTACCTCAGTGCTTTGGCTGAAATGGGGAGCCTGGGTGGTGAGCAGGTCCCATCGGGAGGTAGGTTGGTGCTCAGCCCCAGGCTGTACGAACCCAAGTCACCTGCTAGATGTGGTTCATGGGTTATGGCTGGATGCACAGCACTGACCTGGGAGAGCTTGAGCCTGCTCAAACCCAAATGGGATGCAACATTGCTGCTCTGAAAAAGCAGCTTTGTGTGAGCTTGGCAGCAGGGTCAGGTTTTCTCAATGTGGGAGCTGGGGTGGGACCAGGGGGTTAATAATTAGCCATGCAGGAGATGGCCACACACTGCCTCCCGATTGCTCTCTCATGGGTGACAAAGAGCCAGGACCCCTTTTTTGTCCCACCACACCACTGTCCCCTCCCTTCAGCCAGGCTCCTGCCACCGAATCACCCACAGTAAATACCTCTGTGCCACAGCTGCTCTGCTGCCCACTTGGGACTTTTCTCCTTCCCACACCAGCAAACACTGTTGGTTTTCCTCTTCCTCTCCCAGATCCTTCATAAATATCCCATTGCCGGCTCTGCCAGTGCCATGTTGCCATTAAACCATGCAGGCTGATTGCATCTGTTAGTGTCAACTGTCTGGGGCTGGAATGTGTCACCCTGCTCCAGAGGAGTCATTTATTTAGCCATAGCAGAGCATTTCAGGACAAAGCGCTGGGTTAGATCACGGTGGGACAGTTTTCCTGCAGTGGCAAGTGCCGATCCATCTCGCGCAGCCAGAGGAAAGCGCTGCTGCTGGATTCTTTCCTATTTATTTTTCCTAAACAGAGGAATGAGGAGTGCGCCTACCAGCAGGATCCTGTACTTTGCTGGAGTGTCCTAAGGAAAGGAAGTTTGCTTTAGAAAGTCTCCAAAACTTGTGAGTCTAGAGCAGACATTTTTTACCACCCTCCCTGTCCTGTCTCACTGCTTCTGTAAGGACTCTTGGGGTGCCTGGCCAGTGGCAGGGGTGGCCCCACAGCTGGGTGTGCTTCAGGGACCCTGCCATGTGGTGGTAAGGGCTGGGGCTTGTAGGGTCTGGCATGTCCATGGTGGTGGAGGAAGCGTATACAACCGTGTCCCAACACGGCCCCATGTTCCTGCAGGCAGCACAGGCAGGGGAGCACTGGTGGTGACAGTGCGGTGACAATGGGGAGCTGCCAGCTGCGATGTGCCCATGTGCACCACACGCAGCAGGTCCCTAATGCTGAGAAGGAGGCTTTCTTTGTAGGTACTAGATGTGGTAATCAGACATTCAGGGTTAAAACAGAAAATGTAATTAGGCGCCTGCTCTTGTTACCCATGTAAGTGTGCAGCTGCATGCAGGACCCCAGGGTGCTGGGAAGTACTCCATCCTGACCGTGGCATCCCCCATCCCTGCCTGACGAGAGCTCATCCCTGTAAAGGCAGGGATGTGTGTTTGTGGGGGGACAGAATGATGGAGATGAGGAGCCGAAGGGATGGCTGGTCACCACTAGGACAGACACCCTTCTGCACCAGCTGTGCAGCAGGAGCAAGCCATCCTCGGTGCAGCGATGGAGGACTCGGCTGCCTTCCTTTGGGATACATGCCCTTGGGTGGTACCGTGCCACTGGTAACAGGTTTCCCATTACTTCTTCCCAGCTACCTGTGCTGGTGTCCTCCAGGGGGGCTCAGATGCGCTGGAAGCACCTCTCCTCAGGGTGCTGCCCGCTGACCTGCGTATGGTAGGGGTGGAAGAGACAGTCAGTCTGTATTGCTTTGTTTATAAGAACATATTTGCGGTGATTGATGGCTGAGCTGGGGAAGTATGCTTGCAAGTGAGATTTTAAAACATGAATCAAACAATGTTTGGAATATGTACACTGCTCTGTCAAACATTTCTCGGCGTTTGGAGTCTGCAGAGCCTGCGCGTCCAGAGGTACCAGTGCCTGCGTGGAGGTGTCTGGAGGGAAAGCGTCCGCCCCGCTGCGAGGGTGAGCGTAGACATCCTTCAGCCTCGGCATCGCCTCTCCACACCAAGAGGCTGCTGGGGACGGGCCAGGGTTTGCGCCTGCGGCCGCACTGCCAAGGGGTGCATGCGGAGGTGTCCTGTTAAGCGCCGTCCATCACGGGACATTCCTTTACTGGACGCTCCTTACTGCCAAGTTGTCCCCCAGGGCTGCCGAGGAATGAAAGCAGTCCTGGAGGACAGAGTCAGCTTTCAGGCTTCCTTCCCCTCCAGATAACCCAATTGCCCACGGAGAGAAGAAAGGTCTGGAAGGGGCGGGCCGTATCCAGATGTTCACTAAGTGCATTAAGACCCTCAGCCAGAGGAGCACATGCTTCAGGTTAAGCCCCTGAGCAGTCCCAGCTGCAGCAGTATTAATGAAGTCTTCAGTTAATTGCTTGCTGAATGCTCTCCCTGATAAGGGCCAGAGTCGTTTATAGGGGACAGGGAATCTTCTTGCAGTTTTTCTTTGCATGTGCTGCTTGGGAAGCCTTGCGTGGGCATCCCTCCCTACCGGCATCACTACTTCCATGCCACCTCCTTTGCCCATGGAGAGGCATGAGTGTCCCAGTTGGGAGAGCTGCCCACAGCCATCGTGCAGGGGTCATGGATCTGGCCCCCCATTTTCTGGCGCTCTGCTTTCTCCTCTGTTCATAGGGGTGTTACCGCTTCCCATCACCCATGGGGTGGGGCTGGATGTGGCTCATCTCAGCAGAAGCAGCTGTGGAAATCACTGCCAGCTGTTGGGATACCTCTGCCCCAGCTGCCCCATCCTACTCTCTCCAGATCCCAGGGACATCTTGTTGTCTCAGCCCCAAGCTGGCCCTGGGCCACCACCTCACCCCACCGGAGAGGATCCAGCCATGCCAGCAGAGCTGGGTGACGCCTTCAGCCTTGGGAACACGCATACATGATCTGATGGCACCAAGTGACGTGTTATGCTTGGAGGATCATCCTCGCCCCAGCAAGCTGTCCTGGTGAGCAGATTCCCCAGGGTGACGCCAAACCCATCCTTCCTGGGAGAGGGATTGGTTGGGGACAGCTCGATGGTGCAGTTGCCGGCTGGCTGCCTTTCATCGGCCATAAATGATGTTTCCAGCCCTGGGCTGGGTGAGGGCATTTGGGACTGAGAGGGACACCAGAAACTGGGCATCCCTCCAGGACAGGCAGACCTTCCTCCTGTGGCCTTTCTGCCCACTGCTGCCCGTGGGGACAGCGAGTTTGCCCATCTCATTCCTCCACCCAGCCATTATCTATGTATGCATTTATTTTCCCCAAGAAAACCATTAGAAAGATATTTTTGATCGAAGAGAACCAGAAGGACCTCTGTTCCTCCACCCAAGCACACCACCCTTGTGCAAATTCTCTTTAACCTTGTGCATGGAAAATGCATCCCGTGAGCAGATCCCGTTCTCTCGCAGGTCCGCTTTCGTTGCCTTGTAGCACAAGGGAGATTTATTCACTCCGTGGGTATTTTTAAAAGGTATTTGCTTTATAGCTGGGCTTCTCCTGCTTAGGCGAGATTAGGAGATCGTATTTCATGAGTTCTTGTGGATCCCTTTTCTGAAGCTCTAATGAACTATGGATGAGTGACCGTGGTAATCCAGTCTGTGCAGGAGCTCGTTAAAGTTGCCGAGTCCGTTATAATAACTAGCTACATCTGATCAGATTACTTCTTTAAATCGCTGATTCCACCGGCATATGAGAGCCTGCTCTCATCCCAGTGTGGGCAGCAGGAGCTTTGCTCCAGGTTTGGCGAGTAGTGGGCTCTGGCTAATGAGGCACAATTAGATAAACGCATATTAAAGGCCAAGGGGCTGCCCTCTGCTGCTTGCCTAGCCGACCCTGGCCAGGGTAGGCAGCCCTGCATCTCACTGGAGGCGAGAGACTGGCACAAAGAGATGATCCAGCCATTTTCTGCTTATAAATTGAGATTCTGGGAGAGGGCTGGCAAGCAGCTGCCCAGCTGCGGCAACCCCAGCCTGTGTGACACCAGTAGGGCAGATGGGTGGTGGGGCAAGCTGTGTGCCCAGCGAAGAGAAGCCTGCAGCATCCCCCTGCCCGGCACCAGGCTGCCTGCCCCGGGAGCCTGCAGCCCCCACCGTGGCATCGTGCCCTCCCCGTGGCGGCAGGGCTTGCAGCCCCAGAGCTGTGGGATGGAGCCCAGCCCAGCGTCCCAGTAAAACAGAGCCCAGCACACTGGTAAAAGGGGTTACAGCCCCACTGGCAGCAGGGTCTGCCCTCCTGCCCCACACCAAGCTGATCATCCCGACCCCTGCCTGTATCCTTTCCTTGCTGAAAGCTGGGGCAGGCAGCCCTGCAAAGATCCGGGGCTGGGAGGGGGGAAGGCCAGACCCATCTGCAAAAACGCAGGCAGAAATGTTTCTTTGTCTGGGGAAGTGTCAGCGAAAGAAATTCCCTTTGAGGATAGGTTTGTGTTTGCAAGACTTCAAACCCCTCATCTGGACAATAACAGCTCCTGTCTAAGGGAATCAGGCCCGTAAGGTATCGGCCAAGCCTGGAGTATTAGACGTTAGGACAGTAATTAGGGCTCTGGTGCTGATAAGGGTGCAGACCTCAGCCACCTTCTGCTCTGCTCATGCCAGAGGGGTGAGTGTGCATCACGCCCGGCTGTTTGCAGGGCTCCCAGTGGTGCAGAGGCACTGGGAGATATAAACACCCGTGGTCTGCCCGGGCCAGGGCTCCCCATCGCTGCCCTGCCAGCTAGCACTGCCAGGAGCAGCCTGGCTCGGCACCGGCACCCCACGCTCAGCAAAAGGGGGTCCGCTCAGCAGTCATGGCAAACAGGTCCCCACTGGCAGTGTAATATCAAACCTGATGTAGTACGGGCAAAAAGAAAATTATTTTATTCTCGTCTTGGCTGCCTATGCCATGCCAAAGCCTGGCAGTCCTCACTCAGCCGTGGGTACCATAGGGTACCAGCTCCTGCCAGCGTGTGGGTCCCTGATGTGCAGGCACACCCAAACACGTTCAGGACCAAAAAAAAGCTGGGTCCTGGGCTTGACAGCTGCCAACCCTATAAAAACAGAGGGGCTGCCGCCTTAGTCCCCTGGCAGGGAGCCCTGGGCTGGCAATGGGGCTCGTGCCAGCACCGCGCAGCCCTGGCTGCAGGAGGAGAGGTTGATGCACAGGTCTGCAGGCAAAGGAAGGCCGCCGGGGACTTCTGATCATCTCATTAACTCACGAGAACGGCAGAAAATAATTGCTCGCAGTTCAATGCAGTCCATCTGTGTGGGATTTTCTCAATAATAAGTGCATACGGCCTGGTTTTAATGTTTTTCAACGTTTTTTAAAGTGAAACATTTCCTAGTGCCGGAGTCCAGGCAGAAATCAGTTCCAGCCCTGGGGGCAGCGAGGGGATTTAGAGGCACAAGTCTCAGGTTGACTTTTTAACAGGGTTCGTACAAACTATCCTGCCCGTAATGCTCGTGTAATTGATGCTTTTGAATACTCCAAGGAGGCCGAGGTCCTCTGAGGCTTTGAAAGTATGTTTTACAGTATTTTCTGATGTGATATATAAAAAAAGCCTAATCATGAGTCAGGCAAGTAAAGCTCCTGAGACTGACTCAAAATTATTTACATGTACACACACCCCTTTTTAAGTGATCAAATTTATTAAAGTTTTTCAAAAATTTTTTGGTGGGTTTTTTTTGGTTGGGTTTTTTTTTGGTTTTTTTTTTGACAAAAGCTGATTTTTCATGTAGTCACAGGACTCTGGCAGTTGTGGTGTAAAACCTGCCCAGCAGCTGGCTGTGGGGAGGGCAGGACGTGCCGGCCGAGGCTGGGCTGTGCCTTCCTGCAGAAGGGTTCAGAGCAGGAGCTGATTTGTCTTATTTCCCTGCAAGACGCGTTTGAGACTTAACTCTGGCCAAGCAGCCAGTGACTGTGAGGAGTTTTGGTCATCACGACAGAGGAAGCGATGGGCTCAGTCCTTTCCAGACCATGATTTTGCAAGTCCATGAAAGCCAAGCAGGTAACTGGAGCAATTTCTCAGGGATAAGGGAACTTCACAAGCATCTTGTGCGTGCGCACATGCACACACACTACACACTCTCTAGTTAAAGCCAGTGCTATTAAAGTGACACTTTGACCCCTGCCAAAAATCTGCCCTAGTAATTTCCCTGTGTGGTGGAACGTCAGGCATTTATTGTGGCTTTGCTGTGCCACCTTCCCCCCAAATAAAGCGTGGGGGGCTGCCCACCCTGCCCACCCCACAGCTCAGCCCTGCTGCCAGCAGCCTCAGCCCCTATCGTGCCTGGTAATTGGGGAGGGAGGGAGAAATAACCCTCCTAATCCCTTATCAGGTTTGTATGCCTAATCCTTCTTTTAAGTGGCACCAAGTTAACTGGCTCCTTTTCCAGGGGCACTGCTCGGGTGGGAGCAATGCACCCCACGAGGGTCGTGGTGGCCCCCGGCCCCCCTGTGCCTGGACCATGGTGTGAGGCTGCCGAAGCCCTGGCAGCAGCCAGCCCTGGCTGTCTCATCCTGGCTCTTCGGCTCGGGGCTGCCTCCATGAGACAAAGCAGACCCCATCCCCCCTGTCCTCCCTGTCCTCCCCACCCCAGGGCTCCCGTGGGCGCAGCAGTGCCCACCCCAAGGACCCTGCGATGGCGTGGGTTCAGCAGGGTGGCCAGGGGCTATTTTGGGGAGGGCTTTTTTCTGGGCCACTGTTGAAAAGCTTGAACGGCACAGGAGTCCCAGTCTGGCCCAAAGCATTTCAAATATGCTTCGCCGTGGGCTGGAGCGCTGAGCCTGCCTTAAGTGGGCAAGGGATTTAGTAATCGCAGCCTCCCATCGTCCTGCCAAGGGCACGGGAGCCTGGCTCTGGCTGCCGCAAAATACTTGCTGGAGGCTGAATATTGCACAATTTTCCACCTACCCCTGAAGCCTGCGGTGGGAACTGGGGGCTGACCCCAAGCTGCTGCACGTGCCCCGTCCGCAGCTTGAGTGGGCTTGTGAGGTTTTCCAGGGGTTATTGGTTATTTGGATGATAAGGCCCTGGGGCAAACTATTGTGATTAGTGATACTCCAATAGAGAGAAGCGGGAAATAGAAAAATTGGATTTGGGGGAAGCCAGCACGGTGCCTCTGCCCGTGCCGAGTGTCCCTGCAGCATCCCCGGGAGATCTTCCAGCATGGCGGGGAAGCAGCCAGCATCTCACCGAGCCCTGCGTTTTAGGAGCTGCCACCAAACCAGGAGCTCCCCTTTTCCATACACCTACTGAATGGTTTGTGTTTCCCAGCTGTCCCCAAAAATATATAACAGGGAAACGTGGAGATTTTGGTCCAGGAAAGATACCAAGAAGCTTCATTTAAAAGTTGCAATGTGCTTTAGGTAACCCCAGCTGTTTTGGTTTGGTTTGCTTTTGGAGGAGACACTTTTCAGGTTTTAACCACTTTTTGCTTAACCCCTTCAAATCATGGAAAGTGAATTTAGGGCCAAGAAACATCTCCCAGACACAGAAACCCAAGTCATGTTTTTAAATGGCACTTAGTGTTTCTCAGCCCGCCCTCCAGCCTCACCAGAGCTGTTTGCAGTTTGACTGGAATTTACAAATACTATTTTTTACTCCCAAATTTACACTTTTCATAGTGGATATATACTTCTCCAACTATTTTTTTGTTGTTGATGGGCAAGGCCAGTTTGGGCTATGGAAATGAAAGGGTGGCAGTGGTTTTTTCCCCTGTGTGGCTTTGCCAAGGTGTGGGGACTCCATGAGCAGCAGTGTCCCAGTGCAGCCTGGCTGGCACCTGCAGTGGGGACGCACACCAGGAGCAGGGTGATCCATCCTGGAAACAAGGTGGCATGCTGGAAATGGCTTAAAAAGCTGGAAATGGGTGGCATATGCTGGCAATTTGTGATGCATTCCAGGAAGGGGTGACACACTGGGAATGGGGTGACACACACCAGGATGGTGGTTGGAACATATGCTGGGAAGAGCGTGACACATGCCAGGAACAGGTGACATTTGCTGGGCAGGGAGTGACAGACATCAAGAAGGGAGACACAGGCATTGAGAAGGGGGTGACCTAGTGGGAAGGGGGTGACACATGCTAGGAAGGGGGTGACCCCCACCAGGAGAGCAGGGCAGGACCACGTGTCCCAGCCCAGCAGCTGCAGATGGTACGGGACAGCCAGGATGGCACTGGTGTGCAGACTGGTGCGGTATCCTGTGGTTTCAGGCCACCTCGGCCATCACATGCATGTACCTGCGTGCGGAGCAGCCCCGACACAGCGTGATGCATCGCGGAGCTGCTGCTTCCCTCCGCCTGGCAGCGATACCCACCACTGGTGCTCAAGCTGTGGCTAATGTCCTTTCACCGTGTATTATACAAATAATATAAATAACTCGTCCTTGGACTTCAAACATGCCACTTCAGATGTATGGTGGGAGATTACAGAGTTTGTTAAAGCTCAGGTCCTCAATCATTTGGGCAGCTTCGAAGCTGCTCACTAAAATACAGATCAATGCTTCAATTTTATGGGAGGCCTGTCCCATGTGACCAGACTCAAATCCCTTATTTTATGGCTTGCTTATACATTCCTGGTGAAAAACGGTTTACATTTTGGGCCCCGGGAGCTCTCCTAAATCAGCTGCCAGGTTTTTGCAGCTGGTAGTAAAGGGAAGCGCTGTCATCGGGCTGCCCGGAGGTGAACAAACGAGCCGCCAGGCACGGGACTGACGGCTCGCCCTGAGCCATGCACCCGCTCCCTCGCTACTGCGGCAAGGACACTGCTCCGGCAAGGGGACAGCGGCCATGGCAACCTGGGCACCCCTGGCGGGGTGCCAGCCCCATGGCAGCATCTCCCCCCAGGAGATCCCAAAGCTTTGGGGCTTCAGAGACACATGGATGAAGTGGTTAAGCCGGGCTGGACAGCTGGAGAGGAGAGGGATGCTAATCCCCCAGCTCTGGCGGCTGCTAATTATTTGCTGATTCAGCTGCCGAGTGGAGCCCAGCCCCAGTGCAGGGCCTTGGCCCACGCCTGCTATCGGTGCTGGGGATGCTCGGGGCTCAGCATCGCCTGTTTTTTCTTGAGAGGCAGAGCAGAGTGTGGTGCCTGAGCCTCGGCTGTGCTTCTGCCCTGAGAAAACTGCATGCCACAAGCAGATTTTGCAGGGAAACTGAGGCACGGGTTGTCCCTGAGCAGACCTGAAGGAGTCATGATTTTATCCTCTCTCATCTTCCTGCAGCACTTCACCCCTTCCCTTCACCAGCCAGCATGACAAAGGGGGCCGAGGCACTGTGGAGGCTCAGTCCCCTCAGAGGACCCTGAGCCCCAGGGAGAACTGGAGCTGCCACCCACCACGATGGCACGGGGACCTGCGGGGATGTGCCGCGGGGGCAGAGCTCGGCAGTGTACTCCCACCTTTGCCGACTGCATCACCTCTCCTTCTTAAAAGAGCACAACAAGCTTCCAGTGTTTGCTGGCAGCAAAATCCCCTGAGGTTGCCACTAACAAAGTCCCCTCCAAAGTCCATAAACCCCCTGTTGTCAGCTACCACCTCGCCTGGGCAGCGTCGGCGTTGAGTTATGGCCAGGCCACTTCGCTCTTGCCGGCGAAGCAGCGTGCGTGGTCGGTAGCAGGTGATGGCCATAACTCCTGCCTGTACAAACACCTCCTCGCCCTGGCTCCTTCCCGACGGTGCCGTGACAGAAAGCAGCTGCTTTGCCAGAGAAGGACTGTGGGGCTGCGGCCAGCGGAGGTGGAAGGAGCCTGAAGGAGGAAGGTGGGTGCCTAGTTGTGCTGATGGGGTGATGAGCCCAAGCGAACCCAAAGTGATGGCTGGATGTGGCGTTGTGGGGTGGGAGGGTGGCTGAGCCCATGGGGCACACAGCTTTTCCCTCCTGTTGCTTCCCGCTGAGGATGCTGGCATGGCACTGGAAAGCCCCACAGGGAAGCCTTGCCCGGCTGCTCCCCCGCTCTCCTGCACAAGAAGGTTTGTCTCCTCATAAGGTTACCACAGGTTTTCCCCTGTTGTGGCCATTCCCCTGGCCTGGCCACTGAAAGTGGCCCCACAGAGAGAGACCCTGTTGCCTCCAGCAAGCCCCGAGGCGGAGAGCAGAGCTACCGCTTCCCAACACAGGTGTCCTATGGTATCTAAATCTGTGACAGGATGGTTGGATGAGATGGGTCTGAAATCCAGCTGGGCTGAGCTACTCCAGCTCCTGCCCAAGTGGTACCCAAGCAGCACCCCGGGAAAACCCAGCTCCTCTCACTGCAGCACCCAAAGCCGGGTAAATCCAGCCCTCAGCTCCTGACCCCCCCAGATGCTGGTGTCCTGCTGCAGGCGCGGCTGGGCTGGGTTCCCTGTCCCCCCGCTCTAGTGATGGCCAGGGCAAGGCTTCAGCAACATGCCAGGCGATCTTATCCCACCCATATTACACAAGGCTGAATTTCCATCTTGAGTCAAGCAGACAGCATCCTCCCGCTTCCAGCTATTTAGGGTATAGTTGCAATTTTTTTCCCTGTTGCAAATGGGTAGCTTTATAAAGAAAAAAAAAAAAAAGAAAGAAAGAAAAAAGGCCATATTCATCTTGCTTTGAAAATGCTGTAAATAAATCAATTCACTCGCAGGGATAAGCTCTGCCTTCTCTTTGCGGTTGACTCCTGCCAGTGCTAATTGGAGCCAATAGGCACATCATGAGGGGAGCAACCCCCTTTACAGGCAACACTTTAGCCTGGCGAGCATGTTTACAGCCTTATTTCAAAGCCTTAAGGAGGAGGGATCTGTCATAAACCCTGGCAGCTTTCGCAGAGCAAACAGTGCTGCTAGAATATTTAAAAACCCAGCGTTTGGGTGGAAAAATATAGAAAACACATGTGTTTCCATGCGAGCTCTGCTGCTGCTCAGAGCTGGATTTGTGGCAATGCGGGGCAGCTGGGGAGCCTGGCAGGTCCTGAGGTGACGAAGAGCTGTCCCTGGCAGGCATGGGGAACCAGGGCCCAAGGGTGCTAATGGCTCTGAGTGGCCCTGAGGACCCCCACCCGTGGAGGGGGATGCATATCAGCTCAATTCAGGACTTGGGGAGACATTCCCTGTACTGTGCTTCTCCTGAAATGAGCCCTCCAGCTTACGGGGTGCTTGAAGAGAGTGATTTAGGAGAAAACCACCTTTCCCATCAATCAAAGAGTTAGGTGGTGGTTTGGTTTTTTAAAGAAAGAAATATCTTGGGGAAACCAGAAGCTAGGAGAGGTGTTTTCAGGAGTACTTTTAGCTGAAGAAAATAGAGATTTCCTGCATTAAAGATGCCTGGAGGGTTTATAGGACAAGTGCTGCACCGGGGTTGGTGAGCAGGAGAATGCGGGATGGGGTGACCGCGGGCTGGAACAGCAGCAGGACTGGCTCCCAGTGTGGGTTGCTGCACCTCCTGCTGCAGTGCCATCCACCCCATCTCCAACACCTGGGGAAAAACTAAGTACAAATAATTAGCAATAAATCAGGTCTCCCTGGCACAGAGACCCTTTGCTAAGCCCCCCCCCCTTCCCCCCAGTAGCTAGCGGTGTGATTTCCCACCCTCCGCAGGGCTGGGACCTCTCTGCCTCAGCAGGGCAGGGAGCGGGAGGCTGGCCGCACTCCAGCAGGGACACGGCACTGCCACAAGCCTTCCCCCAAAGATGAATGGCTGCCAGTTTTCTTAATCCAACCACTTTGGAAAAATTGTTTGTTCTCATCCTGTTTGAAACAGCTTCAAAGTGGCTCCAGTCTAGACTGTGCCAAGATAAATTACAAACGCAAAGCGCTGATATAAACCATAGGGGAAGGAGTCATTTGCTCTAATGTAATTAAAACAAGATATCGTAATGTATGTAAGTATGCATATGTGCAGGCGTGCTCCCTCCTGGCAGGGCACACCAGGCAGAGCACTACCAGCAAAGACACCACAACCATCACCGGGGTGCGGGTTCTGCCCCTTTAAAGAGGGGCTGAGTGGGGAGGCCACGCCCCCAGCTCCCAGCAGCCAATCAGGCTGTGACAGGCACCTCTGACGTCACCACCTCTGGTATAAAAGGCGAAGGAGCTGAGACTGTCGGCTTGGTGGTTGCTCAAGGTCAGGATCTTGGGGTGGATGGTCAGGCCCTATAGCAGCGCTTGAGTGTTCAAAGGGGCCTTCTGAGAAAGGTGGGGGCAGGCTTTTTAGTAGGGCCTGTGGCGACAGGACAAGGGGGAAAGGCTTTAAGCGGAAAGAGGGTGGATTTTGATTAGATATTAGGAAGAAATTCTTTGTTTTGAGGGTGGTGAGGCACTGGATGAGTTTGCCTGCCGGAGCTGTGGATGCTGCGCTCCTGGAAGAGTTCAAGACCAGGTTGGATGGGGCTTGGAGCACCCTGGTCTGGTGGAAGGTGTCCCTGCCCACGGCCAGGGGTTGGAACTAGATAGTCTTTAAGGTCCCTTCCAACGCATCCTATGATTCTATGTGGGGCTGGTGTGCAGTGTCATTGCTGGAAGCAAAAGAGATGGTTCTGGAAGGGTGGCAGCATGCTAAGGAAGGCTCAGGCCATAGTCATGGTAGGAAGAAAAAGGCAGAGGCATTGCCCCGATGCAAGTGAGGAAGCAGGGGGTGCCAGTCTTCCAGCATCAGGATGCCTTTCATCAAAGTGCACCTGGTGGGATCCTCCCTCCACACCTGTGGGAGCAGATGAGGAAAGCAGCCTTTTCTCCACAAAAGGTACAGGGTGAAATAAATGCTTCTTCCTTCACCTGGAATTGGTCTGATCTGTGATAAACTAGGTAAAAAAATATGTAATTCTTACACTTCTAATTCAATTAAATACAACTTAAGTGAAACAGAGGGGGATCCCCTTACCCCTGAAGTCTCTCCTCATTTACTAAAAATGAGGGAGGGAGGAAGGAAAAGGAAAAAAGAGGCTTTAAAACTTGGGGGAAAGGAAATTAGATCAAATTAAGATAAAAATTCTAATTTTGTGTCATTTTGTTGACAAATAAATACAAGAGTCCTTGATGAACAATGCTTATATAAATTTAAGAGACTTTAAAAAAATTAATGATCATTAATTTTTCAACATGACTTGGCATACAGACAAAACTCAAAGAAATTAAGCCCTATAAAAAGAAAAAGAGGCAATTAGCAGCAAAGATGTGTGATATTTTATTTCAATAGCACTATTACACTTGAAAATTGATATGTGTGTGTACAGTTGGAAGTTAATCTGAGTATAAACATATGTGTATGCATACATGTTTGTGAGTGCATGCATGTTGCTGTACGTCACCCCCCACACCGCATTCCCGTTCTCCCTAAGGCCCCCGCTGTGCTGCAGCCCGGCTTTAACCTCCCTCTGATGTCTTCTCTGGGTCCCTTTCCCTGCAGCTTGCAGCTGGTGCGAGATGCTTCCACCCCCGCATTAACCGCAACGCAATTTTTTTGGTTTTTTCCTGTTAGTCCTGACCTATCTTTTCCCCCGGTGCTGCCCACCAAGGCGCGGCGGTGGTGTGGAGGGTGGCAGCGACCCTACAGCCGCGATGTCCCGCTGTGATGTCTGATGGATGCGTGTGGAGTTTCAGCTCATGCCACAAGAGGTCTCTGGATTTCATTGGGATTATCAACCGAATAAAATCCCTGTTAATACAAGCGTGGGTGAGGCTCATGGGACCTCTCTGATGCAGGTGGAGCATGGCTGTCTGGGCTCTTGCTTTCCTTGGGGATAGCCCTAAATCTCCCACCTGACAGCCCGTGAGCTGGTGTCCAAAGCTACTTTATGCCTGGTGAGACAGCTGCATGTGAGAAGCAAATGGCCCTCATTGCTCCAGGCAAATCACTCAGATTTATGGGATGCTTTGGGAACCCACAGGTGCAGAGAGCCCACAGCCACAACCCTGCTGTGCCCATGGCTGTGCAGAGCAACCTGCTTTGCTCCTTGCCTGCATCCCATTTACATCCCACAGGAGACTTTGCCAGATCTACAGCCCCACATGGGCAAACCATGGTCCCGGCACTGCATCCTGCCCCCGTCCCCACCCTGGGCTGCTCCCACCCTCCCAGCACCCATGTGGGCTCTGTGGCCACATAAATTTCAGCGCAGCACTTTGAAGTTCCCAAGGAGGAGAGTTGTTGTTTTTGTTTGCAGTGTGGCTTATCGCTGTGATGCCTCCTGCTTGTCTCTCGCCGCATGGCTCCGGCCCGCCGTCCGTGCAGCCCTGCTGCCAGGGACCACCGGCCTGCCAGTGCTGGCTGATAAGGATGATGGATGAGGAAAAGGCTGGCTCCACCACGGCCCGGCTGCTTCCTGGGAGCCGGAGCCAGCCCAGTCCTCCCTGAGCCCGGAGGAATGTGTTTGAGGGATGGAGAGCCAGCCCGGGATGCTGAGCCCTCCACAGCCCCAACAGTGGGTGTTGGTACCACACGTGCCTATCCCCACATCAGCCAGGGTTCTTCCCATATCCCTTGCCCATGGTGTGGAGTGGACAGTGCAGGCCCAAATCCACAGCCTGGTGGGGGACAGTGGGGAGATGTCCCCCACCTTGCTCCAACACCTGCAGGGTGGCTCTGCAGCCCACCCTCGTCCCTTCTGTGGGATGAGTGCAGTGGGTGGCTTTGGCAGGTGATGGGGATGGACTGCCTCTGTGCTGCCAGGGTGGCACCACACCTATTAGCAGCAGCCTGATGGCATGGGAAGACCTGCAAGCAGGTGGTCCTCACTTGTTGTGCCAGGGAGGTGCTTTAGTTTAAATTAGGCTCCCTGGGGTGGGAGTGGGGCTGATGGAAAGAGGAACCAGAGCCCAAAAAAGGGACCCTGGTCCCTTTGGTGGGGTGTGGCGGCTCCAGCATCAACAGGTCCTTACCTTGGGTTTAGGGCATGTCAGCCAGGAAACAATGCTGCATCGCATCCTTTCCTACCTGGGTCTCCCCAGCCTTCAGGGAAGCTCTGTGCAGTGATTTTCAGGTTTGAGCTGCTGCTAATATCCGTGGAGCAACTCCCTCCATGGGTCGGCTCTTGTCCCTGACTCAAACAAGCCAAGGGAAACATTTCCATGTAGCTACTACAAGGACCACGTTGCAGTTTCTTTGCAATGCCGCTCCTGCCTCTCTCCCTTACCATGATTTTTCTTTGCCTCCATTTGACCCAAACCTCCCTCCCTTCTATATTTCTTTCCCATTCCCTTTCTCCTAGCCTGCACCATGGAGGACTAAATGCCTCTGCTCTCAGTTTTGAGCTCCTTCCTCTGGCAGGAGTCTGGATTCAGTCCCCTCTAACGGGCAGGATAACGAAGAGCCCAGAGCACGGAGATTACCGCTAGCCCATTCCCTAAAGCATCGCTCACCGAACTGTGCCAAATGCAAACCTGGGATAAAACACACTAATTGCAGCGCCTTGGTCAGACAATGGAAAAATTGGATGCTTTTCCACGCCAGCCTCATTACAAGGGCTTCTTAAATGTAGGTTGTGCTTGTAATTAAATAGCCATATCTTGGCTCCTCAAGACAGGAGGAAAAGGCAATTTGAAAATGTATTAAAACAGGGAGTTTGGCAATTCTCCTGGATTTAGAACAATTCGTGGATTTAAATCATTCCGTTTCAAATATGAGTGCTTGCCTTCCGTGGAATTAAATAAAGATGTGCAAGATGGAGGGAAGGCAGCGCTTTCCTGGATGCTTTTCTCTCTCCAGCTACCAAGGGAAGGGGTAACACTGGGCTCTGAGAGCTTATTTGGTAGCAGTGTGTTTTCTGTGCAGCTGACGCTGTGGCTGACTCAGCTGACGAATATAGGAAAGCAAGAAGTCCTATTAATGCCAAATTTTCCAAAGTTTTCCAGCCTGGCTTCTGGTTTTATGCTTACTTCCTGCACTCCCTCACCATGCTCCTGCTACCAGTGGGACCAGCTCCCCCAGCATAAGCCATGACTGTCTGGAGATGTAGGCTCCTCTTCTCCAGCTGCTTTTTCTGCAGGGATGCCACATTAAAAATAATAGTCTAAAGGTTGATAACAAAGGACTCCTCAGGCACTGTGCCTTTATACATGCTCTTTGATTTGGCATGAAACATTGGTAATATCAACGTTATACAAGTTTCCACATTTATAGGGAGAAACACATCAGGTATTTGAGAACCACGTGGAAATCTAACACCTCTTTTACTCCAATAAGAGAAAAAAACACCCTAAATTTCTTTCTAGATTGCAGCTGTCATGCTGGGAAGGTTTACTTCAGTGATAGCATTCAAAGCTCCTCACTTGACTGTGGGTTGCTGCTGGGGAGGAACGGTCCAGCAGCACCTCAAAAAGATGTCCCATCTCTTAGGTCGCTCCAGGAGAGAGCAGCCTCTTTGCAGAGCACTTGCACACCTTTGCTTGCTTGTGCATTTATCAGCACCTTATTTTAAGCCCAAGTAACAGAAAACTCCTTTCCCTGCTCCCTCGGGCTTCTCTGGTATCATGTGTGCGTGTGTGCCTGCGAGCAGCTGAGAGGTGAACCGGAGATGAACTATGAGATGACTTACTTGGGTAGCAGGGAGGATGGAGCAGTAGTTTGAATCCAGCCCAAATCCTGAGCTCTGTGGGCTTGACATAAGCATTTAAGCCTTTGGTTGGGATCTGGTGATAGAAGAGGGCTGGAAAGCACATTTCTTTTGTGGTTAAAGGTCCTTTTGTCAGTCCATAAATCCAGAGGGAGGTCTGTTTATTCTGTTTACTGCAGTTACCTAACCTGTAAGCCTCCGTGTAAATCATGGCAAGCCGTGATTTAGAGGGGAGCTGGTCTCCCTGTGGCGTGTGCACCGTGTCCCTGCCCAGACCCCCACGCAGGCAGCGCGCTCCTCCAGAAGCCAGGAGATAAGAGCAATAAAAGCCACAGCTCCCTCTCCAGTGCCACTACCGCTTCATGGTTTTTTGGCATAATCGCGCATTGCTGCTAACTGATGGAAAGAGGAACCTGAGCCCAAATTTTTTTTTTTCTTTCCTTATTTTTAGGAAGCAGAAGGTACTTCCCAGGGCTCCCCAGCTGCAATGTCCCATTTCCACCCCATCACCCCCAGGGATGTCCAAGCGCCGCTGTCTGATGGGACTTGGGTAGACGAGAAGGTAACCAGGCTGATAACCCCCCCACGGGTGCCCGGCACAGGCAGATGGCAACCCAGCCTTCCTCACCTGAGAGGTGCTGACTTCCCAGAGCTGAAATCAGCTGCCAGATAAGGGAGCGACTCCCAGATAACAGCACCAGCTGCTCCATATGAGCCCCCTGGCTCCCAGGGAAAACCGCCTGGGTTATCTGTCAGTGGAGCACTGGGAGCAAAAGGAAGAGGAGGATTTGGGCAATGAAGAGCGGAAAAAAAATCACCTTTGAAACCCCAACCCTGGGACAGTGGGCTTGGACAAGCAGGCTTGGCGATGGAAGAGGGATGATGCAAAGCTGGAGGACTGTGGCCAGGCAGCCAGCTCACCCCAGGGGGAGTGAGCCCCCAGCGCAGGGGGTCCCTGCTAACCACAGCTTGGGCTTCATCCTCCAGGGTCCCTCCAGCCCTTCCTCCACCTCCTCCTGCCTGCCTCCATTAAGGAGCCACAGGATTCCCTTGGCCTTCTCCGTTAGGATGTTGCTGCCAGTTTTGATGCTAACCATTGCACTCCCCTCAGCCCCCCCCTGTTTCCAGGCTGGAGCGGCGCAGGGGGGGAATCAGCCCAGGTCCTCGCTGTTTAGTCTACCGATCAGATTGGTGACGAGGAGTCTAGCAGCGGTCAGAAAGCGCTTTTATAATTGCTCAGATGTGGGCTTTGAGCTGTTTGCCCAGTAGATCTTTCTTTCCTTAAATTCTAGAGCAGGGGGAAGGGGAAGATGATTGGCAGGGGGTGGGTGAAAAATGGTATATCCCCAACGTTCAAGTCTGGGCAGCTGGAGAGGGATGTCTGCTGACCCCAAATGCAGAGGGATTTGGGGTGTTGGTCACTGGGGAAAGTGAAGTCAAGAGGCAGTTGGGCAAAGCACAGCATCCTCCAGGCAGTCTGGGTTGGCTCGTTCCACCTTCAGGCTGGAGCACCCTTGGCTGCAAAGCTGGATAGGCAGTGCATAGCTCTGGGTGTGCAGATGTGCATGGAGATGTGCATGGGCATTTGGTCATCCCTCACAGGAAGGGTGAGGGTTCAAGGACCCCCCAGCCTGGAGCCTGTGGGCAGTTCTGTCCCTCCAGCCCGAGCTGTGACGCAGTGTGATGTCCTGACTCAACTTCAAGGCTTGAAGGGTTGAGGACCCCATGCCCCACGTCCAGCAATGGGTGAACCTCGTTTGCTGGAAACCAGAGCTGTGTTTCTGAGCAAAATAGATGGCAGAGTGCTTCGCTGCATGCAGCATCACAAAGAGGCATGCCGGGGCCGACACGTGCCAAAGGGGGAGCCCAGGTGTCCAAACCTCATTTGAAGCCAGCGAGTCATTCGTCTGGCTTCAACTCACGTGTGCACTCAAGTGCGTAGGCAAAGCAAGTGACCTAGGGTGGTCTTCAGGGCATTGGGGTTCCTCCTTTGAACACCGATCAAAGTGAGTCCCGCAGAGCTCAGGGCTGCTAGTCTGGGGCAGGATGCAGACACTCGGAGTCAGCGCAGTGGCAGGGGTGACAAAGTGGATGGTCCAACCTGGCCAAAGAGATGGTGTTTGTTTTCTCTAGAAAGCTGGAGACAGAGGGGGAAACGATAAGATCTTCCCAAGACCTCTGAGACAACGGTGATCAATTGGTCTCAGGGTCTGCTGGAGCTGGGCCAAGATGTAATCAACTTAATTTGCAACAAGAAAGCTAAAAGTTTAGATATTAAGACAAAAGATTCAGGCACCGTAGGGGTACAGCCAAGCCTGGGCCAGGCTACGTGAAGGGTATTTTCAGGCAAGGCTGGATGAGGCTGCGTGGGGAGCAGTCAGGTGCCGGCGTGGGGTTTGGAGCTTGGTGGCCAGGCAGGGGACACAGAGCAGTGCCATGAGCCCAGGACATCCCTGGCCCACATTGCTGGCCATCCCCATTCCAGCAGCTCTGTCTGTCTCCAAATTGACTGGAGAGGCTTGACAACCCCCCCTCTGTCACAGCACAGCCTGGACTGCTCGGTGTCCCCTCAGCAGCTCCTGCTCTGCAAGTGGATGGGCACTGGCGAGGCCTCCCCAAGCCCCCCCTCGCCCCCTGGCACCGCTCCAGAGGTGGCATTTCTAAGCCCAAGAGGGGGCAGCTCAGGGGCTTTTAGACGCTTACAAGCTATTTTACAGGAATTTTCTAAGCCTTGTTTTGGGCTGGTGCCTTTTGGCATTTTAAAGAGAAAAATTACGAGGGGGCTGAGGCTTATTAAAATCTGAAACTCGACCACTCCTGCAAAAACAACCCTGCTTGTTCCAGGCTGGCTTTTATGGCTGTTATACGTGTGTGATAAAAACTGGCTGGGGCTAGCAGCAGAGCGGTGTGGCTATTGCTGTATCCCAAACCGCATGTTCACGGGTGTGTTAGTGATTTGCTGAAGCGCTACGGCTTTGGAGAGATTTCATTCAAACAGAGAGGGTGGGGAGCACCGCTCATTTGGGGTTTCGATGGTTCTTTTAATGTGAAGTTGGATCTTTGGTTAAATAAGCAGAATTAATTAAGACTTACAAAAAGAAAAGCACTTTTCTCTCTTTCTGGAGGGTGGCTCCGAGGCTGCAAGGAGCCTGCACGTTCCATAGCCAGCAGGAAAAACGCCCAAATCCTGTATCTCCCCAAGCCCACGCTCCTGCCCGCATCCCTTCGGTGAGTGCCTGCTGTCTGCCGGTGCCTCAGGAGGTTTATCTGCAGGGCTTTGCAATCAAAGGGCTGCGGCGGGCAGGGGAGGATTAACCCCAGAAGGGGAGGAAAATCCCTGCCGGCCTCCTGCCCCATCCATCAAACGCAGCATCCCACGCCTGATCCCCAGCATTCATCCCGGCGGAGCCCGAGCCTCCGAGATGGGGCAGCCCCGACCCCCGGCTCCCCCAGCCCCGGCCGGGCCGCACGGGCCCCGCTATGCGCCCCCCGCCCGCCGGGCCCCGCGCTCCCGCTGACGCCCCTCACCCTCCCCCGGGCCGCCTGGCACAGCCGTCGGTGCCGAGGGGCCCGGCGGGGCGGCCGTGGGCCACGTCGGGGATGGGTGTCGGGCACGGCCGCTGCGGCTGCCGAGCCCCGGCCCGCCCGGCCGCGGGCAGCTCCAGCCCCGCGCAGCCCCGGCCCGAGCCCCCCGCCCCGGGGATCAGGTGCAGGGGCCGGGGCCCGGCGGGCCGTTAGCTCCATCTGGTGACAGCCGGAGACAGCGGCCAGCACCGGCGGTGGGCTGGGGGGCGGCTCTGCGCGGCTGCGGGGCCGGGCCGGGCGGTGCGGGGCAGGGCAGGAGGGTGAAGTGCAGGGATGCAGCGCAGGGCAGAGCGGTGCAATGCCGTGCAGGGATGCAGCGCAGGGCAGAGCGGTGCAATGCAGTGCAGGGCAGGCTGGCGCAGTGCTGGGGTGCTCTGCAGGGCAGGACGGTGAAGGGCAGGGCAGTGGGATGCAGGGCAGGGCAATGCAGGGCAGGACGGTGAAGGGCAGGGCAGTGGGATGCAGGGCAGAACAGTGCAATGCAATGCAGGGCAGGATGGTGAAGGGCAGGGCAGTGGGATGCAGGGCAGGGCAATGCAGGGCAGGACGGTGAAGGGCAGTGCAGTGGGATGCAGGGCAGAACAGTGCAATGCAATGCAGGGCAGGACGGTGAAGGGCAGGGCAGTGGGATGCAGGGCAGAACAGTGCAATGCAATGCAGGGCAGGACGGTGAAGGGCAGGGCAGTGGGATGCAGGGCAGAACAGTGCAGTGCAATGCAGGGCAGGACGGTGAAGTGCAGGACAGTGCAGTGCAGGGCAGTGCAGTGCAGGGCAGAGCAGTGCAGGGCAGAGCAGTGCAATGCAATGCAGGACAGTGCAGTACTGTGCAGGGCAGTGCAGTCTCCCATGGGACTGAAGCACTTCTGTGGAATTACAGCCATCTTTAAGAGTCAACTGGAGCAGAAGCCATGGTAGTGAAGCCCAAGGTGGGGTGACCCATGTTCCTGCAGGTGTCAGTGTGGCAGTGGGAGCAGGGCCTTGCAGGGCTCAGAGGGGATGGGCTTTGGGGACAGCCCTGTTGTGGACCCCTTGACACCCCAGATGGAGGTGAGAGGTTGGAGGAGGGTTCCAGAGAGGCTGCCACATCCCTTTACCTGCGATTGAGGTGGCTTGTGAGGCCATCATGGGACATGCCCTTTGGCCTCTGCCTCACTTTGTGTCCCTATACATGGCTTCCCCCCATATGGTTCCCATCCCATGGGCTAGCGCTTACTGCTGATGATCCTTTTGAAACTTTTCCCAGTAACCATGAGAGGCAGCAGCCTGCAGTGACAACCCCCCCACACAATCCAGCATGTTTATGAACTTACTACCTGTATGGTTCCCCCCTTCCTTTTGGACCAGCCTGCTGCACATCCTACACCCCAGCCCAGCCCTTCCCCTCCAGTGCCAAGTGCTGGATCATCTCTGCTGCAGGCTGGCAGCAGTGGGATGTGATGCCACCTGCCCCAAATGGCACCATGGCACACAGATCCCCCAAGAAGATTAACTCCCACCAGGACTTCAGAGGAGAGTGATGGTGGCCCTGGGAGCTGGATGGATGTGTCAACGAGAGTACACTCAGCTAGCACCTTGGTGTTTTGCCAAACACAACAACCAAGAGTGGCTATAACATCCATATGCCAGGTGAGTCGTCCCTGAATAAGCAGAGTAGTTTGATATTTGGAGAAAAGCTCAAGGGATTTTTTATGGGGAAAGATCCTGGTTTTGCAGCTGTAAGAGTTTTCTTGGGGGAGGAGATGGGTGTCTCTGCCCTGTCCACAAGCCGTCCTGTGGGAGGCAGCCAGGCACGGATGCTCCAGGCTGAGCTCTTTTAATCCATGCCCACCTCCAGTTTAGAGGGAAACCCGTGGGACCTGCATGGTAGCCAGGAGGGGACTAACCAACCCAGCATCGGATTTGTGCTGCCACTCTGGCAGCTGCTGGCTGGGCACGTTTTCAGGCAGCTGCTTGGCAATGGCCAAACCCCTGGAGAGCCAGAGAATCCCCCGCCTACCTTGGTACGTCATCGTCCTGGCAGCTCATCCTCACTGGTCATGGAAAGGACCAGTGCTGGAGGGAGAGCACTGCGCTGGGCAGGATGCGAATGGCTCCCAGGGCGCAGGCAGCGTGGGCAGGCTGGCAGGCAAGCGCATCCTGCGTGTACATCCCTGCTCAGGGGGTGGCGGGAAGGCAGGATTCCCGGGGAGGGCTCTGCTTTGCTGTCAGTGGTGGCTGCAGAGCAGCACAGACAGGGTAGTGCCAGATCTGCGAGTGACAGGAGCTGAGGGCCAAGCTGGTAAGCCTGGCCTGTCTGCAGCTCCATCTTGTCTCCCTGCTCATTCACAGTGGGAAAAACTCGAAGGAGCAATGCGGGATGTACGTGTTGCCCGTGCTGCAGGGACTTTGTGGCCACAGGTGACTGTCACCTGGCCAGCAGCATCCCTGGGCAGGAGGTGACCTGGGAATGGCTGCAGAGCCCATCCAGGAGAGCTAAACTGGACCAAGCCCCGAGTGGAGCCACTGGCCACAGTCCACATGTGCCACCGCCTGGACACTCGGGTAAATGACTGGAAGCCACTGGAGCCCGCAGCAGAGACCTTGGGTCTGGCTGCTGGTGGTGGAAAAGGCAGATATTTGGCACCCAAAGGGTCACTGGATGCAGAGATGCACCTCTGGATGAGGGGTGCCATGGGGTGACTTAACTGTGCCGCCCCACAGCCCTGCCAGCCCTCGGCACATCCTCCCAGCTGGGCTTTCCCTGTTTTCGGGGGGTTTGGCTCTCCCATCCCTAACAAGCACACAGCACTGCAGGGACAGCAGGGTTTAGGAGCCGTTCCATTAAATTCTCTCCAGATTTTCCCAGAGCTTGAAACCTCTCAGCTTTTTCACTGTTGGGGTTTCTGCCAGCCCAGCCCTCCGGGGTGTAGCTGGGGTTGGTAGCAGCTGCGGTGTCTGGAGCTGAGATTTGGGGAAACAGGGAGAGAATCAGCTCTCACTGGTCCCAAGAGCAGCAGACACAGAAACAAAAAATTGCCTCTTTTGGGAACCCATGGAAAATGGGATTTTATATAAATTTATTGTACCTATAGATATTTGCGTCTGTATGTATACAAAGGCTATCACTCTTGCAGAAGTGTTGCTGTGTCACCTGGCACTGGCGCCGTGGGATGCCGGCTCTGGGAGCTGAGATGCTATCTCGGGGACTAGCTGGCAGTCCCAGCCAGAGCCAGGGCGTATCAACCCGTCCTGCTCTGAGGACACTTTGCAAACATCCCAACTTGTTCCTGAGATTTATTTCTGGGCCAAAGCCAGGCAGGAGGAGGCTTCCCGCAGGCAGCTGTCTGCCAGCAGAACTTGCCCTGCCCGGGGCTTGCTGCTTTCCAAGCAAACCCTGTGCCCGCGCAGGTCAAACGCCTCCCTTTTGGAAGAAGGAGAGGGCTGGGTTTAATGTTTGGGGGCTGAAAGGGACATCCCCCAGCTGAGAAAATCAGTGCTGCGGCTTGCCCTGGGGCACGGGGGGGCTCGCCCGCCGCTGGCCCCGGTAGCCGGGCGGCAGGTGGCAGCGGAGCGGGGCCCGGGCCAGCGCCGCGCTGCGGGGGTGGCCGCGCTGCCAGGCTGAGCTGACCAGGGGCTTTTCCCCCGGCCCTGTGGCCCTGGCTCCTTTCCCAGCGGGAAAAGGGAAGCACGCTGGCAAATTCAAGCTGGCCCTGGGCTGCCCGCCACCGCCCCCACCCCCCCCCCCCACACCCCCCCCCCGGTTCCCAGGCATCCCAAAGCTGCCCCCAAGACCTTGCCAGGGTTCCGTGGGGCACAGTGGCACAGTGACGGTCCAAATATCTCTCCCTGCTCCATCTTGGGGTCTCATCCCTCCCGGGAAGGGTCAACAATTCCCACTGCATCAAGTGGTGGTTTCTGATTCCTCTCAAAAGAGAGCCCTGAGGGCCAGGGAGAGGAGGAAAGCCCCCCCCCCCTCCAGCCCCCTTCCCCAGCAGCACTCTCTGGGAATATAAAATTTAAAAAAAAAAAAGCAAAGTACAGGCTGTAAGAGCCATGAACAGGTTTTCAGTGGGTTTTCCATGGCACCTGCTCAATGGCTGGGAGCACAGCCAGAGCCCACGGGGTGCATGGCTGGCCAAGGCAGTCGAAGCTCTCCCTTGGCACCCGGCACCCAGGCGATGCTGGGAGGGGGCCAAGGACACCCCCCTTCTGGGACGCTCTGGGGTGCCTGTTTACAGAGGCGGGTGATTTTGTTGAGTCACAGGTTGGGGCTGGCAAGCACCCAGCCCTGTACCACCAGCCAGCCAGAGGCTTAGAGCCATGCCACCCTCAAAGAAACAGGGGCAGGGGGGGGTGTGTGTGTGTGTGTGTGGAGTTTAACCCCTGGCAGGGAGCTGGGAGCATCTTCTCCAACCTACCGGGCTCCTCTAACACCCCACTTGGTTAAAAAAAAAGTATTAAAAATAGAGAGAAAGCAGTGTCTGCTTTTTGAGCACGGAGTCCTTGCTGGCGGAGCAGCTCCTGCCAGGAGGATGGGCACAGGAACAGGGTTGAGCTGTCCCCAGAGGCATGGTGGGGGCTGTAAAGCTGTGGCCAGGTCCTGCTTTGGTGATGTATGATTTTAAGAAGCCCAATCCTGGCCACAGGGGCACATGAAGGCTGCTGCAAGCAAGTAACAAGTCCTCAAGTCTGCAAGTGCCTGTGAGCATGAGAGGAGGTGGTTGGGACCACATGGGGATGGTGGTGGTGGAGGGTCTTTAGTCCCCGGTGCTGAGACACCCCTATAAATAGCTTTCTTTTACTCTCTGGCTCTCCTTTCCTTGGAAACAGAGATGGGGGAATTTCTCCTTCTGGCGCCTGGTTCAAGGGAGGGAGCACCAGCACCAGCATCGCCAGTTCCCCAAGGACCAGCCGTGCAGAGAAGCCCGCCACAGCTGCATGACTTCTTGGGCTGCACCAGCACCTGCCGTGGTGGGAAATTCTCCCTGTCAAAGGGAGCCCCCTCTCTCCCTTGCCAGCTCTGCCCCCTGGGGCACTGAGTTATCTCTGGTGCTGGTGTCCTGGGTGCCTGTGTCACCCCACCCAGCCTGGCTCACCAGAGATGCAGTTAAGAGCCAGGGCTGCCCTCTCCTGATTACACACGCAGGTGCTGAAGCTTTTATCATGGGCAAAGCCCTGCTGGCTCACTCGGTCCCTTTGGCCACTCCCGAGAGCCCTGTGCTCAGAGCCTGGCTGCGCTATCTCCCCTCTTCATGTGAACCACACGACTTGCAGCCTGCCTATCTGAAAAGCAACACCAAGCAGGACAGGGTCCCTGGCCTCTGCCCAAGGGAAAGTACCATTTGCCACTACCTGGGGAACTGGTTCTTCCAGAGAAGGACAAATCCTGATTGCTCTGGTGCTGGTGTTGTGACCCACTGAACACCAGCAGCTGCCCCTGGGACAGGTCCAGCCCAGCAGCCGGCTCCAAGCCCTGCCCTGTCCTTCGAATGGGATGAAGGGGTAGGATTGGCCTCCAGCAGCCCCTCAAGACGGGATGAAAAGGGTTACGCATTGTGTTACAAAATGTTTAAACGTAAGCATCCGACCTCACTGCAATTTTCCTGGGGGTTTTCCTGGTGTTTGGGCTATCACAAAACCAAGTGGGTCACTAGAGGGCTTGCGTGGAGAACAGCTTCACTAGGCACAGCATCCAAAACAGCAACACATGGGGAACCTCCATGGAGCATCTTCCACTGCCCTGTGAAAGGACAGTGCCATCCCAAGTAGTCCCCAAAGAGCAGTTGGAGCCCCTGCATCAGTCACCAGATCTTCTGTTTAGAAAGGGGGCAACATGGAAGTGTTTGGTCCCCCCCAGGAGCCTGGGGCTGGGAGCCCTGGGAGGAGCTGCCTGTGTTTGAAGATCAAGCAGATGATGTGCCTGGGTGCCCCGCAGTCAGTGTGAGCACCAGTGGTTCCATGGTCCAGCCTCCACCGGTATTACTGGCAATTGTAATGTGCTGTCACCATGTGCAGAAAGGCAAGAGGTGCCTTAACGAGGTTTGCTAAAGTAAATTATTAAATCAACAGCTTTGCAGAAGCAACCAGTGCTGGCACAGGAATTGTGGCATGGTGTGGATGGCTCCTGCCTGCCGGAGGGAGTGTGTTGGGCAAAGCCACCTCAGGAACCACTGGGAAGAGCAACAGGGGCCGGTGGGCTGACAGGTGCAGGAGGGGAGGGATGTGTGCACAGGGACTGATGCTGCTCTGGGGTTTTCCCCTCTTTGGTGGCCCAGTCCCACCAGACGGGAGAGAAAGTCCAACGCAGCCTCTAACATGGCTTTTGTCCTTCTCCTCTGCTGTACTGGGGAGGTCTTCTGCCTCACCAGCATTAACTGTCCCCAGCTGCTCTGCAGGCTCCAGCTGCGGTCCCGCTCCAGGCTCCGGGCTACCATCTCGTGTTCCTCCCCACTCAGATAAACTGCGGGGATGTTTTGGTTTGGCACGAGCCTTGGTTTTGCATCTTTAGGAGCGGAATTACAAAATAATAAGATAAGGCTGTAGACTGGAAGCGAACTCAAAAAACCCTGTTTCAAGTGTAAAAGAGGTCTCTCCTGCCCAGCAGACCTGTGGGGTGATCTTGGTTCAGGACAGAAATTGCTGCCAAGGGTTTCTGGAGAGCTGGGAAGCCCTCAGTGCTGCCTTGGGGTGGTCCCATGCTGAGCTTGCACTAGCTTTACTGAAACAGGGGCAAGACTTTGTTGTGGGAGCAGGAGCTCGGAAGCAGCCTGCAGGGGTAGCGAGGGACAGTATGTGCTTTTCCCCCTGTTTTTTTTTTTCCCCGAGGATGGAGAGGACCTGAAAGGTGTCTCTGAAGAGGATGAGCTGCTGTCTGGCTCCTGTTGTTTCCACTCTGAAGTCCTGGCCCTGCTTGCTGTCAGATGAAAACCTGTTTAGGAGAAAACCAGGTTAGCTGAGAAGCATGAAAATCAGATTGAAACATAGGTGAGAAATCCTGGCTCCCTCTACACACAGTTTTACATTGCATTTACTTTGCTCATGGTTTAAGTTCAGAGTCTAGCAACCAGCCCGGCAGGTCAGACTCCCTCACAGGTCAGCACTGTCCGTCTTGACAGGTGAGGGAAAGGTCTCGTGTCACCGCAAAATCGGGCAGCCAAAATATAACAAAATCCACCTGCAAATTCTGCATTTCTGGCCTGAGGTCCCTTTCACCCAACACAGCTGGAGCTGGTCAGTAGTTGTCACTAACACGACAACCTCCATCAACTAACATCATCAGGACTTTTTCATTTGCTTGATGTAATTGTAAAAATGAATGCATCAGCACAGAACATAGCCACTGCATCCCCAGCTTTACGGTTAAAGTCCCATCCCACAGTAATTTCCCCTGATAGCATTGGAGGCACAGGATGTCTCAGATCCCTGGAGTGGGTCTCTTCCCCTTGTTGTTCACCTGGCTGTCAAGAACTTCAGGAGCTCATTGGGAAGTGCAGGGGCAGAAGAGGCAAGAGCAAGAATAAAGTCATAAAATACAGCCTCTTACAGCTTGGACTCCTGGTGCACTGGGACTCCGTGGGTAGTGGATTCAGGATCCTCCTGGATGCTTTACAGGAGTGTATCCATGAGCATCCCGGAGTCTCGCTTGCCCCCTGGAGCTGGGAAAGCAGACATGCTGTGTTCTGGGTTAATTAGAGATACTTACTTGATGCTTTTGCAGCTGCTGATCTCAATGAGCCTTTCCTACAGTGGCTTTGGGCTGACTTTTTAAAACCACTGACGGAGCAATTCCTTTCCATTACTCCCATCTCCAGAACAAGGTGAGGTTCTCCAGCCCTCCTGAGGGCTCCTACAGAGCCAGGGAGCTCCCTACAACCTTCCAGGTACTACAGCACTACAGTCCAGGTCTTTGCAGGGAGGTGGGCAGGGGAACAGGGGAGCTCTGCTGTCCCCAGCCCTGTCGCCCCCCTGGCTGCTGGGCTGAAGGGAGGGCTGACACGGACATCACACGTCCGCCCCTCCGCAAGCCATTCCCATCCCCGATGACCTCCCTGGGGACAAAGGCAGAACATGAGCACTATTAGCTGCTGTGTTTGTATACACAGGCCTGTTGCTGACACAGATCTCTTAATCCCCCTGCCTGTGTCCTACAGACCATGCTTGTACAGCGGTGGCCACGGCCAGGTGCTGGCACTGCACTTTACTGAAGCCCTTTTACCTCTGACTCGCTGATCAGCTGCTGACGGGGTGTTATCGGGAGGCTCAGTGGTGATGCCAGCGTCCTTGCTAAGGGGACTGTCCCCAGCTTGATTTGGTGGCACCAGGACAGCTTGGTGCAGGGTGGGGAGGACCAGTGTGTGCCGCTCTGTGCTTTGGCATTGCTTCGCTTCCGATTTATCATCTCTCCCACTTTGTGGGCCTTCAGCTCAGGGGTGGAGGTGGCTCAGCTCACGATTCAGCAGGCTGATGTTTTCTTTGCACCAGCAAAATATTTGGGAAAGCAAACACAAAGCTGGCGAGGCTGGGTGGGAGTTACAGCCAGAGAGCCTGGCTTGCTGCAGGGCACGAGTAGAGTGGAGAGGATGCTCAGAGCAGGCTGGAGCCGTGCCCCCTCCCCACACCCCGGGTGCTGGGTGCTCGGGAGAAAGATGCTGGCTGCCAGAGGAGTATCAGTGCAGGATGGAGCTCTCCCCAGGTGACAGAGTGGGGAGGAAAGCCAGGAAAACCAGCTCAGCAGAGAAACCTCCCTGCAGCAGGAGCAGGGATGGGAGCAGAAATGAGCAGAGGAGGAAGAACCTCATGGCACCCAGGAGCATGACAACACATCACCACAGCTGAAGGGAGGTCATTTAGTCACTTCAGGGGGTCAGACAGAGCCAGGCATGGAGCTGCCCTCGCTTCATCCCCTTTCTTTATGTGCACGATGCAGCTCTTGGTCACAGAGACGTGCGGTCCCCTCCTGAGGTCCTTTGCCACCCACGGTGTGACGGCTGGTGCCTGGGGCAGGCAGCCAGGCTGGGCTGGGTGGGGAGTGGGTGTGTGCAGACCCTTCACTGTGGGTGGTGGCAGGAGACCCGAAATCCTTGTGGGAGATCTAGCCAGGCAGCTCAACCCCACCATTCAGGACTGGCTCTTGATGGGGTTCCTGTCTGGTTTCTCCTCCTCTGGTACCCCCGTGATGCCCATCAGAGCCTGGGCTGCTGGCTGCCTGAACTCTTGCACACGTAATAACAAGAAGCTTTTCACTTTCCTTCTCACTGTTTCTCAGTTCCCTAGCTATCCAGGGAGAACAGCACCCATCAGATCTGTATGCATCAGTGCAGTGCACAGACCCTAGTGTGCTGCTCGCCAGAGAAACACCCGGCAGCGATGCAATTGTGCTGTGGGTCAGGCTAGGATTTGAATGGCAAAGCCCAGGGCTTTGCTTTGACTGCAGAGGGGTAAAAAAATATTTAAATAACTGCCAGTCACTGAAAAGAGCAGGAGTCCCATGGGAAAAGAGAGTATTTGCAGCCGTGCATGGCTGATGGTTTTGTCATGAACACAGAGCCTGCAAAAGGAGTGAATGAAGCTGCCGGGAGCTGCATCTGATTTAGTATTTCATAACTTTGGTGGTTGACTCCAAGCCTTTTGGCTGTTAATTATCCTTAGGTGCTTAGAGGAAAATATCCCAGCAATTCCACCCATAAATCTTATTGATTCTTACCTTAAGTCTTTGGGAGCTTTTTGAGCACCTGCACAAGCTGCCACCACTTGAATTAATCAAGCTCCACGGAGCAGCTGCTGGCTGGTGCCTCCCTGCACATTAGGCACGAGGCAGAAAGATGTATGTTGCCAGCTCTGGTGCAAGGTGTCGTGGCAGAGAGGCACGGACTTCTGAGGCTGCTGTGGGCGGTCAGGATCTGGGAGGGATGCAGGACATCTCATCTGAAGCACAGAGAGCTTAAGACATTTTGAAGAAGCATGCTGGAGCATTTATGCCTGATATCGCTTTGTGGAAAAGTGTCTGAAATATTTTTGCTGAAATTTCTGGTGGCAGAGGGGTGGCATGGAGGGTAAATATCCACTGAAGAAAATCTCAGCCTCGGTGGTCAACTTACACCACGTTTTCATGAGCACCTGGAAACTGAAAAGATTTAAGGGACGTGTTAAGCAACCCTGAGCTGATATATCTACAGCAAAATATACAAGGTGGGAAATTCTGGTCTAGAGGAGGTATTGCTTTCTACAACCAATGTCATCAGTAACTAGGAAACGGGGACGTTTTCAGAATGTTTCTTGAGTAGGCAAGGTTACTTATTGGCTGTGGGAGATTCCTACAAGAACTGTGGATTTTGGAGGAAAAACTTGTGACGATAAAAGTAGTTATGTATGCTTAGAAATCCCCCCCCCCCTCCAATCCCTTGATTAAAAGCATGCAAAAAATGCACGGCAGACTTCAGGTTTTTAATTACAGGATATTTCGTCTCATTTAAAACTCATTCTTAATACCAGGAAAATCCACGCAGCACGCTGCCGACACAAACACGTTCACAGCACCACTTCCCAGTGGGCAGAGGAGGGTGGAAGCGGTGAGGGACCAGCGGCTCCGCAGAGCTGATGGGAGCTGGTTTCCACCCGGCGCGTGGCACGGGTGCCCTGAGCACCACAGTGCCTTGGGCTGGGCTGCAACATCAAACCGCCGAGCCCCAGCCCCTGGGCCCTGGAGTCCTGCTAAGTGAAAGCACTTTTTAATTGGGCTGTAATGGAACTCGTTAGTGTCTGCTGTTTTATTACACAGGTTGAAAATTACTTATTAGTGCGAATGCACTCACTCTTCATGCTGATCGTTCACATGCTTTGCTAGAAGGGTCCAGGCGCGTTTATCTCGGAGCCGGGGAGTACCTTCCATCCCTCCGGATCGCACGGCTGCAGGCAGGAGAAGCCCACCGGACTGCCTGGGAGCACTCGGTGTGTTTTCATCTCCCTGCCCTGGCAGGAGAAGTGGGGAGTTTACTGCTCTGGCTGCGTGTCATGCTTTCGTACGTGGCCCCTCTTCCCAGCGCAGGGGCACGAGTTCTGGGGTTAAAAACACGGAGCAAGGAGAGGTTAAAAGCTGCGTTGAAGAAGGAGATGTTGGAGGAGGTCTCTTCAGCAGAAACATGCAGGAGTGGGCGCCTTCTGTTTCTGAGCTAAAGCAGGCTGAAAGGCCAGTATGTGGGGTAGCAGAGGGTTTGGGTGTTTCATTTTAAAAGTACTCAAGTCCTTTGTGATGGCCACAATGTGACACTAATAGGTGCCTGATGGGGTTGGGAGGCACCTGCCATGGCAGGGTGGCAGGGACTTGCTGGCAGCCTGCCCTCAACCCCACTCACTGCTGGGGCTGCAAACTGGGACTGGCATTTGGGCTTCCACAGCTTTTGGGGGCGAACCTGAGACTGAGATGGGTTAGAGTTTCCTGATGAGGATCCTGAGGGCAAGCTACATATTTTTCAGTGGGAAACTGTCAGGTTTTTTTGAAATTGAAAATTCCCTGTTCAATCTTAGGGTTCTGCACCAGTGTGGCACCCTCTTCTCGAAGAGAAAATGTTTCTTTTCCAGGAATGAGCTCTGGGTATCCTTTGAAAAGCTTTTCCTCTGTGGATGCCAGAGGTAGCCCTGCAGTCTGGTCAGTCACGCTGCATTTGCAGGTCCCATGGGAGCAGGACTCTGACACCCATCTGGGGCAGCTGGGCTCGCTGGAGGGCGGCACTGCAGGGTTGCTGCAAGAAAATTTGCCCAACCTTGAGTGCATCATCCCTGACAAAGTTCCTGCCTGGCAGATTTCAAGGAGCAGTAGCAACTACATGAATAAGTCAAAGCATATGACTCAGAATAGGAAGTTTGGGCTTTCCTTGGCAAAATCCCCTCTCACTTTTGCAAAGCATTAAAGGTGCCTGAGCCTTAATACTCTGCCATCCACGTGTAAGGCTTGGGCTTTACTCATCTCACCAGGGAGCAGTGTGACTGGCACTGGCTGGCAGCAAGCAAGCTGGTCTGGAGGTGCTGGGGAGAGGAGAAGATTCCTTTCAGAAGCGCTGACTGCAAGGTCAGCACAGCCCTTGGATGCAGGGAAAAGAGATGAGGTCAAGAGTGTGCTGCAGCTGCTGATGGGCATTCGGTCCTCTGGACCGGACTAGAGCAAAACTGTAGGAAACATGTGTAATGGTGATCTCCTGTTCCCAGTGCCAAACAAAATTAGGCAAATGGGACCTGAGAAAGGGGCTGAGCTGCCATCCAGGCAGGATGGTGGAGCTAAGGGGTAGATCGGTCACATCTGCTGCTTTGTGCTTCCCCCCGCCCCCACCCCGGCACACCCCTCGTGCCAGGCTACTGAGTTAAAGCTGTTCCCAAAGGGAGGGTCAAGACCCTCGGTGAGGTCGCCAGACTGGCAGAAATGGAACTGGGGATCTGCAGGGCCAGGCAAGATGCTCAAAGATGTTAACAGCCACCATCAAAGCATCTTTAAACCCCCAGGCCAGCGTCAGAGCAGCCAGGGATCTGTGGTAAATATGCAAGCCACGCTTCAGTCAGGGAGAAATAAGTAAGCTGTTGTACAGGGAGCAAGGGAGGTGGGGAGCTCCTGCCCAAATCACTGCTCTGCAGAGGAGTTTCCCTGGAGCCTGCTCCCTGGGAGCCTGCGCGGGGCCAGCACGGGGCTGGGAGGCAGCACCCAGAGCCACTCGGTGTGGCCCAGGCAGGCACAGGGACACGTCTGGGGTGAAGGATGAGGCAGAGAAGCAGGCTTGGGGGTGACAGTTAAGTGCTTTTATTGAATTTGGGGAAAGCAGAGCTGGATTTCTTCCTGGTGAATCGTGCTACAGAAATGCAGAGACTTCTTGGCTGCTTCACAGCAAATCCCTGGAGCTGCGAAGCAGAATATCCATCCCAGTGCCATAGATGCTGGGCAGAGCAGGGGAAGGTGGAACCAGCAGAGGTGGGGACACTGAGGGAGGTGTGGGGCGCGTGGAGCTTGCTAGGCACGGCCGGCGTGTTTACACCAGCTGGAGTTGGTGCTCATCCAGCTTCCCTTCACGTGAAGGGTGGGTGTTTGAGAGCTGACGAGCCAAGGCGATTTGTCCCTGTGGCTGATGCAGAAAGGTTGCCCAGACACTTCTCTTTCTCCCCCCTCACCCATGCATTTTTTTCCTAACGTTTAAAACTCTGCTGAGGTTTGGCTTGGCTGGCCGCTATGTGAGTGGGGAGGGTGAGACTCCCCCAGCTCCCTCCTGCCTGGAAGCTTGGAAGCCAGTTTGGCTCTCAGCCACCGCGGGCTCCTTCCCGCTCACGTAGCAGGCAGAGCCGCATCCCGAAGGGACCAAGCGGCAGGAATGCTCAGCCCTGGCTGGGGGACAGGACAGGGACCCCGCTGGGCTGCACATCCCCCAGCTGCAGCTTCCTCGACCAGCAACGCCTGTACTCCCCTTCCAAGGACCCGCTCCCAGAGAGGGTAAAGGTGGGAGCCTGGCTGGCAGGGAGGGCAGCCCGGGCCGATGGGAGTTGTGCAGCCCCCAAGCCGTGCTTGTGGGGAGCCCAGCGACCCCTGGAAAATCAGGGACTGGGCTACATGGGGTACAGGACACGGCTTGTGTTGCTGCAACTGAGGTATCAGAGCATCCCCTCCGCAATCCAGCCAGGCAGCCAGGCCAGCTGGAGTTACATAGAAACTTCCTTTTGGAATTTTAGCGGCCAAATTCTTAAACGTGTTTGGGATGTGGCACACACTGGTGATCCCTAAGGCTGTGGCACACCTCTGAGCCAAGGGGTTGGGGACCGAGGGACACAGAGAGCTGAGATGGTCTCAGTGGAGCATCCCCGACAGCCTGAGACTCCCTCTGCAGATCCGCCAGCCCGTGGACGCTGCCGCCCTTCCAAACGGAGCGCTGAGCTCATGTTTCTCTCTCACCCTCTTCTTTCCTTCTAACAGCTCCACTGTGAGATCAGCTTTTCATCCTTCTCCATGCCAGGAGTTGCATCTTCAGCGGCGGGTCACACCACCAGCTCTGTGGAGATGTCTCTCTGGGGCTACTGGACACACTGGGCTACAGGACACACACATGGGCTTCCAGATGCACTTTTCTGGGAGAAGTGGAGCGGTGTGCTCGCCCTTACAGAGAAAACGGTTGGACCTGATAATCTCAAAGGTCCTTTCCAACCTAAATGATGCTATGGAAAGGCCGGGAGAGGCTTGTTATGAATGAAAGAGGCACTTTTATGTGAATTAGACAGGTCGTGCTGAGCAATACTGGCAGTGCAAGTCGCCTTTGAAAGGTGTATGGCCCGGGCGCACATACACACGGCGGGGGGACAGCCTCGCCAGCTGTAAGGATGAGGGGACAGGCACCACGGGTGCCCATGATGATGACAAGTGAGTGACATCCCGTCAGCTAGAGATCAATCCAATATTTTAACCTCCCCAAAAGGAAGGTCTGTGGGTTTCGCCAGGCTCAGGACACAGGAGGGGCTCCTCGAACAGGGCTGTGCCCCCAGGGCACCGGGCCCCCTCCTGCACCCCCACTGGGGAGGGAACTGCCCGTGGCCGTTATCCCCGGGTGTGGGTACCAGAGAGCATCCCCGTCCCTCGGCGGTGGGCCGAAGCCTGCAGCAACATCCCCGTGCCAACCGTTGCTTCCCGGTTCACGGGGCCACCCCCCGCCACTCGTGTTCTTGCAGCAGCGTCGCGCTGCCGGCCCGGGGTGCGTCCCGCAGCGGGGAGCCCCGGACCCACCGAGCCGGCAGCGGGACTCCGAGCCGGAGCAGCGTCCCCTCCGGCCGGCAGCGCCGGGGTGAAGCCGGGGCGTGAAGCCGGGCGGGGGCCGTCCCGCAGCGCGGGGGCCGGGGCCGGGACCGGGGCCGGACGGGGTCCCGGCCGCGCGGCCCCTTTAAGCGCCCCCGCCCCCCGCGCGGCCGGGCGTTGCATCAGGCACGTGCGCGCCGCCGGCCGGCCCGCGGGGGCGCGCCCCGCCCCGCCCCTCCCCTCCCCTCCCCTCGGCGGCGGCGCGCACGGGCGGGCGGGCCGGCGCAGCGCGCGCCCCCGCGGCAGTCGCGTGGTCCCCGCGCGTCTCCATATTGCGGCGGCGGCGGCGGTGGGGGGGGGCGGGCAGCGCGGCGGCGGCGGGGCTCGGGGGCGCCGCGTGCGAGGGGAGTTCCCCGGCGGGGCGGGGGCGCGCAGATGGCGACGCAGGTGGAGGCGCTGCTGCCCGGCGCCCCGCTGCTGCCCGCCGAGGAGCGCGCCCTGGTGCTGAAGCCGCCGCAGGACGGCGGCCGGGAGAAGGGCGAGCCGCCCATGGGCCCCGACGGCGGCCCCGCGGCGCCGCGGCCGCCCAGCGCCAAGCAGCAGAAGGAGGAGAGCAACAACCAGGAGAAGGAGAGCCTGCTGCGGGCGGGCGGTGAGGCGGAGGACGGCGGCGAGGCGGGCGGCGCGGGGCGCCGGGAGTTCATCGAGGCCCCGCCGCCCAAGGTGAACCCCTGGACGAAGAACGCCCCGGCCGCCGCGCCGGCGGTGAACGGGCAGTCGCCTCCAGGTGGGTGCCGGGGCTCGGAGCAAGGGCTGGGGCCGGGGGGGGGGGCTGGCTGCGCCGTCGACCGCGCCCCGGCCGGCCGCGCCATGCGGCACGGCGTGGGGACGGCGCCGCGCCTGCGGCCTTGCCGGGGAACGGGGCCGCGGCCGGCGTGAGGGGGGCGGCGGGCGGGGGGGGTCGCTGGAAGTAGGAAGCGGCGGCGCCGTCCGGGGCCATGAGGCGGGGAGCGCGTGTGCGGGGGAGGGGAGCGGGGCCCGCGCCCGGGCAGCGGCCATGAGGCGGCGGGGTGGGGGGCGGCGCGGGGGCGGCTGAGGGCCCGGCGGGGGCGGGGGGCGGCCGAGGGGCTGGGTGGCCGGGCCCCGGGCGGCGGGCACACGGCGGCCGCCCCGCTGCGAGCACCCCCCACCCCCCGCTCCCAGCATTCCGCCGCAGCGCAGGCAACGTGGTCGCTTCCCCGGGCGCCGCCGCCGGCGTGAGCTTCCCCCGGGAGCGCGGCCCGGCCGCCGGCGCCCCCCGCCGCCGCCCCCCGGCGGCCCTCCCCGGCCCGCGGCCTGGCGCTGCCCACGTGTGCGGCAGCGGCGCCCCCGGCGCGCAGGCCGCGCCGCCTTTCTCTGCCGACTCATGGCGGCGGCGGGGCCGGGGGCTGCGGCCGAGCACGGCCCGGCCCCTGCACGCCGCAGCCGGCAATAGGGGGTGTCAGCCGCGAGCCCCCCTCCCCCCGCAAAGGGAGCCCCGTGGGGAAGCGGAGGGGCAGCGTCCCGCGGGGTGATGCTGTCCACATCGCGTTTGTAACCCGCTGCCGTCGTCAGCAAAGCCTGGACCCGCAGATCATCAGCATTTCGTGGGAAGCAGGGATAGGTTCTGCTTTTACCGGGAGGGCATCGCTCAAACCTGCTTCGAGGGAATCGGTAGGAAGAGGAAAACACGGAAGTTTTCACTAAACCTCTTGTTTGGGAAAGACTCTCTTAATTTTTCCAGCCTTCCCCTGTTAACTCTAAAATTGCACTGCCAGATATGATACCAGATTCCTAATTACTGTATTTGCTAGTGTTTTGCAAGAACTGTTACTGCTTAGCGTGGTGATTCATCAGAGGTATTGATCTTTGGAAGATGGACAGCTCTGCGTTTTCCACCTGGAAAGCTGTCATCTTAACGGGGAGTACAGAGGAGGAATTAATTGCACCAGGTAAAAGTCCACGTTCAGATTGTGGGGTGGGTTGTCGTTGTACGCGCCAGCATAAGTGAAACATAACGAAATCCAGGCCAGCGTTGCTGTCCGCACTTGTCTCTTGCGGTATGACATAAAACTGGTCGCGTAGCTCCTTTGTATGAAAGCTGCACTGCATCATGCTGCCTTCTTGGGTAACAGTCCCTAGAAATAAACCAAACGATGCGAAGTGGCAAGATTGAACATTCCCAGTTCAGGCTCTCTAAGGCGCATCCAGATTCGTTATGAGGCCCATCGCAAAGTTGTGTGATTCCTCAAAGCCAGCAGAAACTGAGGCAGTCTGCCCAACACAAGGAGGGGGCCCTTGTAACTCCTGAGATGTTTTTTTTTTTTTAGGGACAGAGCATGTCAGTAGCATGTGTCCACCCTGTGGTAGGGTGCGGGAGTAATGCCGCAACACTCAGAATTTTCATGGGCCCAGCACAACTGTCTTGGTATTCCCAAAGGTGTTTAAATAATGGAATTGGTTAGTGGTGCGTTTTGGGATGCTTAGCAGCAGCGACTGGTTCCTGCAGTGCCCCAGATGCTGCCGCTTGGCTCTCCTCTCTTGGGGCATTGTTTCTTTTGCTGCCTGTTCATTAGCAGAAGAGAGAAAACGTGTAAAATAAACATGGCTGGCAAACTCCCAGGAGAGGCAGGCTGGCAGCTGACCTTGCCTGGCAGCCCTTCACCCAAGTACCTTCTTGTAGAGTTTGCAGGCTCCAGTTGTGTCTTTACTGCTTTGGGTGGAGGATTTCTTTTGGCAGATGCTTACAAAAAAAAAAAACAACAACCAACAACGGAGCGTGAATTGTGTGAGACTGTACTGGTGTGGTGAGTTGTCATGTTGCAGTGACCTCCAGGAGGATCACCTAAGGGAGGTGACTCCTTTGTACGCTTGAAGTGGATTTAAAACTCTGGAAAGGCACTACTGGATGTTTTTGGTTTTTCAGCAGAGATTAGAAAAACCATGGCTCATGATCCAGCCGTGTTCTCAGAGTAGTGCTTTGCATGCTGGAGACATTAAATGTTTCCAGCCCTCATCCTGCCATAGGTAGTGAGAAGACCAAGGAGCCTAGTGAGGACAGCTCTGTAAAGATAAAGGGATCCTTCTGTGACTTGTTTTACAGGCTTTGAAAACCCTAATTTTTTAGAATGATTATATTAATTATAGACCCGTGGAGCAGATTTAATGGACAAGACCTACTCCTTAGGTGTTTACCCATTCTGTAATGGTCTGTGTTGGAATTGGTGCTTCTAAAAGTAAAGGCATTGAGCTCTGGCCCAGAGGAAACAGAGCCATCTTCAAGATCTTTGCGAGTTTCTACTGTCTGTGTTGGAGTATGGATAGGGAAAAGCTTAACAAACCCACCTCCAGTTTTGAACTGTTTGACTCACTGCAACTGGTAAAGTTGAATGCACTGGGGGTGCTGATGTAAGGGCTTGAAGAACGGTGTGGGTTTTTTTTTTTGGACTGATTAGGATTTATCTTCAGAAGTTGGTGTCTTGCCTACCTGCTGCAGCATTTTTATGCTTGAGGTTGGCAGTGAGGTCTCTTAGAGGGTGTTTGAGTGAATGTTTCTCCTTTTTCAGGAAGGAGGGCTATTGAAGCAAAGCGTCTCCTTGCTGCTTAACCCCTCCTCCAAAAAGCACAACGGCGTGGCAGTAAGTGGAGCAACCATTAGATCGAGTTAGACAACAGTGATACTGCTGATGCTGTAAGTGGAGGCTGAGGCTCAGCTGGAGTGGCACACCAGAAATTTTTCCTGGTGTCTTGACAAGATGCGTGTTACGTTTCTGTTTGTGTGCGTTTCAGAGTCAGTGTGCAAGAGAGCAGAGGGGATCCTTTTGAGTCCTGAGCAAACACATGGACCTGTCCTATGTGGCAAGTCTTGTACTTGGCACTGCTTACTGCTCGTGAGGGATGATGGTAGAGCTGGTAACAATGCCTCATTTTTACTCTCTAATGATCTAGTAACAGGTCTGTGTGGCTGTCCTCTCCTTATTGCCTGTTCTCTTATCATGTAAATAAATGCAGCCAGCAGCAGCCTGACTGGCGAAGGCACGATGGTCGTATGTGTGCCTGCGGTAGCAAAGGAAGCATTTTTCTGGCAAAAACAGCTTTGAGCTTTTGGCTATAAACAAAATTGAAAGTATTTTCTTAAATTCTTTTATAGAGGATTCTTACATAGTGGCTTGCAGTTAAGACAGCTCGACCTTCTGGAACACATTGTACTCCTCCACTGTGCCCTGCACCAGGACTGGTGCTGATGCAAGCATTGGTGCAGACAGGTGTTAACAGCACCCCGTTTTGAAAACCTGCTGGATTTATTTCAAGAAATGTTGCATCAAGGCACTTGGCACTTCTTAATGTTTAAAGCCGTTTACATCTTGGAAGTAAGAACACGCAGGTTTTAATGACTGGTACTGCAACTGCCGACTTCGCCTGCACTAACTTCTGTGCTGGTTTTCATTCTCGTTGTAAATGCTCAGCCAGGAGAAAAGCAGTGTATTTTCTAGTGGAGATGCAGGAGGTGTTTTATTTTCTTAAGTAGAGTTTCTTGCTTGCCGTTTGACAAATGCAGTGGGTGGATAAGCAGTACTTTCCAGAAGGCACACCTTAGTTGCTAGCAGCAAGCACCAGGTTAGCTGACTATTGTTCAGAGAGCGCGCGTGTTGCTTTATGCCAGAGCAGAGCCTGGGTTGGCTACCAGTACTGAGGAGAAGGCAGGGGAAGATTCATTAGCTTCTCACCCCTCGCTGACTAACTCGCCATAGGGCTTTCCTTGAAACCAGCCTCCAGTACAGGAGATAAGATGTATGGGAAGCTTATTTTTACCTTTGGCATTTCTTTGCATTTGGGGTAGGTGCATGCATCTGCCTGCTTGGGTATCCAGCTTGGATACCGTGCTGCACACACCTATTTCCAAAGTGTTGGGCAATTCGTGCTCTGTCGTGGCACGTAATTGTGGAGCTCTCCTTGCTGTTGTTACAACAGAGCTGCTATCGCAGCAGGAGTGTCATCCCCCTGCCGCCCCAAGTTTCCTCTCTGAAATACTGTTTTGTTCCAATCCCACAACTCGCGTTTGAGTAACTCTTCCCATCTTGTTGGGGAGAATGGGGGTAACTGGAACTTGCCGCTCTCAAAAACCGTGAAGCTTAGTGTTTTTCCTCCCCCCCCATACCTTTGCCCTTCAGCTTTGTGCTGGACCTTTGCCCCGTTCAAGCACTGTTTGTTTCGGGAAGGCTGGGGAATGCTGCGCAGCTCCTGAGAGCTGACTCACTGGCCCTGGTTGCTGGGCTTCAGCGCTTCTGCTGTGACCACCAGTTCCACGTTGCCAGAGGTGCAAGGTGTCACTGGAAGATTCTCACCAACCACCACCTTGCCCTCATCACCTTTTAAGATGTTTATTGCCTGTGGTGCTGTGGAGGTTTCCGCCAGGGTTGCATTTGGGATCGCTGGACTGGGCAGCAGAAGGACTTGGGTCAGGTGTGAAGACAAATCAAGTGCAAAAAGCAGGGCTGGGAATGGGGGCACTGGGGCTGCAATGCTCCGCTCTCTGTTCCAAATTATGACACCTGATCCTTTTACTGTGCTCAAATAGTGTGAAATTATCCTCAAGGGAATGCCAAATGCCAACTTGGATAGAGTGAGGTTGCTCTTTGCATACTCGAAACTTTGTAATGAATCTCTGACACCACCTCAGTGGTGGTGCTTGTTTGGCTGAATAAGGAACGGGCATTTTAGAAAGCTGTGCCATCTAGACCAGGTTGAATGTTTTAATCCTTACTGTTACTATGGCTACAAACAGCAAAGGTTTTTTAAAATCATCTTAATGAAAACTTAAATACGCTTGAATACCGCCAGAGGATTGGGGTGTCCTTGGTGGTGGTGCACCTCTCAGAGGAGCTCTGCTTTCATCTCCATAACCAGGTAAATGGGGGTACAGTGGCCTCTCTGTAGCTCTGGCAGAGAACTGGTAGGAGAGCTGGGAAGGCTTTTTGCTCTATTCTTACCGTAAGTCCAGTTGGGAGTGGTGAGCTTTGTTCATTCCCAACCACGATACGCGTTTACATTACGGTCTTTATTTATCTTCTGGTCATTTTGGCATTGGAACCTTTGCTGACTTCCAACCAAGGGCTTAAGTCTGCATGCCGCTGGCTCTGTCAAATCCCTGGCTTGCTGTGCGCACAGGGAGCTCGGGGAAAGAGGCAGTACAGCCTTGGTGATAACTGCCGGGTGCTCTTGTGGTGGTAATGCCATCTAGGTGGAGCTTTGCAGGGCAAGAAGTTGTCTGCTGGAGTTGGGTAAAGCTCTGGGTAGTCTGTGTGGATGTATGGTCTCTGGCGTGGCCAGCTCTGCATGTGTCCGTTTCTTTGCTTGAGACAGGGCTTCAGTTCAAAACTTATTCTGCAGGTCCAGGTCCTTGTTAGTGATCTCAGTGGAGTTGGTAGAGTTTCCTCCTCACCTTGAAATAACTGGCTAATACGAACATCTAGCAGTAAATGATACAGCTGTATGACTTGAGCAGGTCAGAGAGAGAAGAGGTAAAAGAAAGGCTTTGAAGAAATTAATGCAGTGCTGTGAGAACTTAAGGCAGCTATTTGTGTACTTGCGCAACAATAATTGGAGACCAGAACAAATGGGAACTGAATTTGGCCTTGAATAAATCAATTACCAGACTTATGTGCGGGGAGAGTCCCGGGTCAGGGTCAGTCTGGATTGTTTGGCTGAAAGAAGTGGGTGCACATACGAAGGTCCCACAGCCGTGGAGTAAAATCTGACACAAGGCATTTGGTGCAAATAGGTTTGCTGGTGGCAATTCTAATACTGCGCAAGATACGCCTTTGGAGAGGGGGAAGGGGTTGTGGAAATGGTGGTCAAGTGTCAACATGTTTCTAAGCAGAGGCTCACCCTGTAATCACAGGTTCCCAGAAGACACTTCTAACTGAACTTTCCTCGTCAGAGTATGCATTTGTGCTGCATTTTGGGGGGCTTCTGTGGGCAGGCCCGGTGGATTGCCTCTTTGGAGCAAGTGGGCATGTGATGTGTTGTGGCTCTGCTGGTTTCGGTGTTGCACCGGGCTGCTGGTGGTGGTTGAACTGCTGGAGTCATCCTTAGCCAGTCATCCGTCCCATCTTTGCTGTGATACTTGCTATGGATTTTGCCAGGATCAGGAGCTCTTCCTGCAGTGTTAAAGCTACATGTGGTGGGGGATATTCTGCTGTGGCATGCAAGGAGAGGGAGGGAGGGAGGACTGTGAATTGGCTTGATCTAATACCTGCATTATCAGTGGTTTACCTTCAGTGTCCTTCTGGAGGAAAGCTGACTTAGGAGTAGCGGCTTGCCTCGACACTCCCGTGTGTTGCAGTATGGTACGGGAACATGCAGCAGGCAGTTTGCTTCAGCACTCTGCGGTGGTTGTGATTTTTTTTTTTTAATTTTTTTTTTTTGAGTCATTCAGTTCCTTTACATGGTCACAAGTCGGAAGGTTTGGTAGAGATCTTTGCAGTGGATAGGTTGGGGTTTACAGTGTGTGGGAGGAGACCGTGGTGGCCCTGGCTGGGTTGGATGCTCTGGCACGACGGGTCAGGTGGAAGCCTCTTTTTGCTTTAGAAATGGCCAGTGAAGGTGGCTGTTGGTGTGACTGAGGTCTGTCAGTGCTGGTTCTGGTGACACTCAGAGGTGACACACGTGTCCTTTGTTTGTTTGATCTAGAAAATGGCACTCCGGTTTCCTCCGGAGCATGTGTGGCACGCACAACGTGCTGGCGGGCGCAGCTTGCCCTGACCTGCACTCCCGGGAAGCACGTTCGCTTCCTGCCGGGCACCCCTTGAAGTGGCTGGAAACAGGTCTGCAACCTGCTGCTTTAGCAGGCAGAGCTGGCCTGTCACCTGGCCACTTGCCCACAGGTGCTTCGCCAGCTCCCCAAAGTGGCCCTAGGCTCTGATGGCACCCAGGAGGGTATCCCTGCCCTGCGAGGAAGGTGGAGGCGGGCGAGCATCCCTGATGCTCCGCGGTGTTACTTCTTGGCGATGAGAGCAGTAGTTGGGGGCCGGGGGGGCGGGCAATGGGGAGAAACAGGGGCTTGGATGGGGCTTGTGAACCTCATGTGTCCTTGACGCATGAGCCAGAGTTACACCACGACTGGGAGGCTGGGGGCGGGGGGCAGAAATGTCCTGTGCCCTTCCTGCCCGGGGGGTGACACTTGGGACCCTGGTGCTGCTCCACACACCCCTGCCCAGGTGCTGTGGGGGTGCAGCCCCAGTGGCTGGGGGGTGGCAGGAGGAAGCAGTCCCTTCCCAGCACACTGCTGAGCACGTTTTTCCAGCTGAGCGGTGGCGTGTGCCGTGCTCCTGCAGGGTGACTCTGCAGTCTGCAGGGCATGGCTGCGCGCTGGAAGGGATCTGCCAGCTGGGCGGAGGGCGCGGGGCGGGGGGGCTGCTTATCTCCTTCTCCTTTCCTCCCAGTCATTTGACTTTTCTGACTCGCCTATTGGATGCACACATCATGGGAACGGAGGGTTTTCAGGGCTAAATACATTAGGTTTTAAGAAGTCTGAAACACGGAGGAGGTGAGTTTTTCCTGACTAAATATGTGGGGAAACAAGTATGAAATTGGAAAAGCCACAAAAATGAGGAAAGGGTAGTGTTTTGTTGATGGGAAAGTAAGAGAAAAGGTGTGTGGGGAGATTAGTGTCTTACCTGCCTGGTAACTCGGAGGTGCTGCCAGAAAGTGGGTGCGTTGCTGAATACTTAGCCCTGTCTCTAAGCAGGTTGTTTGTAATATATATTCAGCCTTCACACTAAATCACTATTTTATTTTTTTTTTTTTTCCTTCCCCCTTCTTTATAACTGTGCTTTTGGAAGCTTCTGGTCAGTGGTGTAAATGAGTGATTATTAATTTATCAAATGTTAGTTACCAGACTATCTGGTTTGCGCCCTTACAAATGATGAAGCTAGTGATGGAATGAAGTAGTAAGAACTTGTGGCTAATAATCAACACTCAAATGTTTGATAAGCCAACGTTCACTTCACTTCAGACTACAGGAAATTAATTTATTTAGATTCTCCAAGGTCAGATCTCCCATTTTTATGTATTAAATGTTGCAAAAGCAGCAGTGAGTTTATTTCTGCAAGACACCTGGGATTCTCAGTACGAGGACTTTATACCTTAACTGTAGCCCTTCCAAACAGTCACAGAGTCCACATAGCTCAGGAGCAATGTCTGTGTCAGCTCTCACAGCACAAGCCTACTGAAAATAAAGAACATAGTAACAAGTAACAATGCTCTTGGCCTCATCTAGCACAAAAAGATATTTAAGGGAGTGACTGAAGCACTTCACGCTACCTGTGTACCTCCACACGGGCTCACCTTGGCGAGTTAGTCACAAGGTTGTATAAGGGGCAAGTAAAGGTGAAAAGAGAGCCAAGAATTAAGTGTGAAGAGTGACATCAGTGTACATGATGCCGAGAATATGTGACTGTAGGAGCAGATGTTGAAATGTGGAGATAGGCATCCCAAAAACGTCGATGGGAGGTTTTACCCTGACTGAAGCGCAAGCGATGGGATATTTATGCATGAGATCCCACCTAACAGGACAGAAAAGCGAATCACAAAGGTGTCTGCATCATGTGCTCAGATGACAAAGCATGAGACTTTACTGGCTGTAATCATATTAAATTTCACTTCCCAACTCCCAGCTAAACCTTGAGAGCTTGGGGGAATACCTAATATGACCTAACGCATCTTCTGAGTGCTCAGAAACCCTCTGCCGCTGCGGAGGGTCTTGCGCTGAGCTGAACAAAAGGGGGAGTGATTTGACTTCCCAATCAATCTCAGGTGAGCTCTTCTAGCTCCCCCCCCTTTTTTTTTTAATCAGAGGGTGACAGATGTGACATTTGCATGCTGTGCAGGGAGGAATTTGCTCTAAGTGACCCATGTTTTTAAAATGTAAAATTAAACCTGTAAGTACAACTGTGAAGATGATTTGGAAGAGACATAGCAGACAAGACAGACAACCCTCTTTAACTTCAGTTGGAGCCGACATCTGAGTTGATCGAACTGCCATCAGAGAAGTGGAACCAAGCAAGGATGGAGTTGGAGGGTGATTGGAAAAGCTGTGTGTTTGATTAAAACCAACCAGATAGCTCGGATGGGAGGGGGAGAACATCTCAGACTGTGAGCCTGATGATTTCTAATTCAGTTAAGAGATTTAATTATGTTGTCTTCACTGTGCTGCCTTGTGTATCCTACAGATCCCCTGCTTGGTGCTCTGCCCGCAGCCCTAAGGTGGAGAGAGCCTTGCAATGTTTAGTTCCTGGGGTTTCCACAAGGATTTATGGCACCCCCCGCCATCTTATGGGGCATACCCATGATACTGGTGTTTTTGAGGAGGTGGGGGGATCCTCTTTCATGGAGAGATGATTTCTGGCTACGTAATGGATCCCCCTCTGTAGGGAGAAGGATCTGTCCTGCCCACTGCTTATTGAACTGTCCTTAGGCAGAGCTTTGCTGTGGTGTCTGACACTGCCTGCCCTTAACTGCACGCAGGAGAGCGTGTTGCAGCGTGGTGTGCAATAGCCTGGTCAGAGGGAAATGCCATCCTGTATTCGTTGCCACAGCGTGGGATCCAGTTGGCTTCTGGGCTGCACCAAAATGGTTCCTGTATTTCAACATGAGTCTCTGAGATACGCTGAATTTGCTTGATCATGCCTGCAGTTGTAGTGCCTGTTCAGTATCCAGTAGCTTAAAGAACAGTTTGGGGAGGGTGTGATCGTCGGGCCCAGATTCATGTGGGGTTGGTCTCCTGGAAAGCTGGAGACTTCCAGCAGTGTTGCTTCGGGTTTACTGGTGATTAAAGGATGGGAGGCAGAGAGCTGGGTCACCAGCTGCTTCGTGGGAAAAGTAATCAAGCATCTTTAAGGTGCCCTGTACTTTATCTGTAGCTTTTTGTTGGGTGCATGAGTAGGAGTGTTAGGACTCGTACTTGGAGTGGCAGTGCTTTGCTGCTTCTCCATTTTGGAGGTGGTGGGGAAGGGGTTAATGGGAGAGAACACCCAGTGTTTGTTCTCTCCAGTGCAAGCACTGATAAGTGGATGGGAGAAAAAACAGCCGTGACCTTATAGTTATTCCTTGTGTGCCTACGCATGTGTGAGTGTTGGATTCGCAGGACTGTCTGTTTGGAGAGCTCTTGTTTTTTCTGGTCAGGCTGACCAGATGCGTTCCCCAGAACCCCACTGGCATCTCTGGTGCTTGGAGAAGAGACCTGGACTCTCTTTCAAGTGGATGTCTGAAAGGTGCTTTTGCTGGGCGCAGTGCTGATCCCACCGGTGACCGTGTGACTGCTGCTCGGTCAGCTCTTTTCCCCTTCTGTCCAGAAGAGACTGGATGTCAGCATTAAGGTACTGGTTCGGTTTAGTGTGTGGTATGAAGTTAAAGCTAGGGAGCTATCTTGGACAGATAATGCTCATATTTTGGAGTGGGTGATATTATTTTTTTGTTCCAGGGGTGTTCCTCTTGCACCTTGGTGATGCTGGAAGTCTTCATCCCTTTTCAAGTACGTGAAGTTAGCAGGGGCACCCCAGCTGAGCTTCACCAAAACCACAGCTGTATATACACTGAAAACCTATTTCAAGCATTTGTTTCCATGTGGTTTGTGGGAAATTGATGTTAGAGCTCACACTGGCTGCAGCTTTTCAGCCAGTGTAGGTGATGGTGGTGTCAGGGAAGGAACCATGTGTCTCCTCTGGATGGAGAGCGGAAAACCACGTATGCGGGTCTGGTGGTCTGGATACCCTTGCAGAGAAACTGATCTGGAAGCTCATGAAAGCTTCTGTAGTTCTTTTTCTTGCACGGACCTTACTGGTGTCTTGGGACCTAACCATCAGCTTGGGGTTGATCCATCTGTCTCAAAGTTCAGCTTCTCTTTGAAGGGGGTAAAGATCCTTCTTGTTACAGTAGCTGAGCATTGGTAAGAGGCATGGGAGGCATTTGGCTGGACCTGGAAGCTGGGGAGGGTTGGGAAGATCTGCGTGACTGAGAGCTGGACCCTCCCTGAGCCTGCTTGACAGGTAACGAAGGAGGGAGCAGGAAGCAAGCAAGATCTCAGGAGGGACTTAATTGGCCATGCTAATCTTTGGGTTTGGGGTTTCTGGCTTTGCTACTTTTTCCTAACAGACCTCACCCCCTTCTCTGCTGAATGTTGCTTTGAAGAGGCCTGTAACTGTCTCGGGAACCTGTGCAGGCACTGCCTCGGCCTCTGAGGGGGAGCCAGGTGATAGAGATTTGAGCTGCAATGTTGCCTGGGGATGGAGAGGAGATTCAAGCAGCACTGGTCTCTTTGCAGCAGATGCTGGACTATGTAATTTGGACTTTTTTCCCGCCTGTGCTTTTGCACTGGGAGGATTGCCCTCATAGCCAGGGAAGCAGAACTGAATCGTCCCTGCTGGGTGGCAGGTCAGGTTAGGAGGAGAGAACCCCAGCAATCCTGCCGTCCACCAGCATTTCCCTTCCCTGTCTCTCTCCTGGGCAGCCAGTGCAGCCCTGCAGCTTTCGAGCCATTGCAACCAAGTTCTGGTCACGTCTCTGCTGCTGAGTCCCCGCATGACCTTGGAGAGGTCATTTTTTTGCTGACGTCCGAGTCTTTTTGTCTGCAAAATGTGGAGGATGATTTAATTACAACTGCATGGGTCAAAAGCCGGAACAAATCAGCTGGTGTCTTTCTGTAGCAGTGGCAGTGTGGGTGAGCCCCATGTCCCGCTGGGAGCTGCTGTAGAGCGTGCTATCATGTGTGCTCGTACCTGTGCATGCAGAGGAGCAGCACACCGGTACCAGTCAGCGTGCTTTGGCTACTGGCTGGTGGTGCAAAGCACACTGAGGTTGCTTTTCCCCCCCAGGTGTGGAGAGCCAGAAGGTTAATTGCAGGTGTGGGGGCCGGTGGGGTGCAGGGAGCTAGTTCTTGCTGGCACGCTGCCTGCAGCCTTGCTGCCCCTCTTGGCAGTTACGGCTGCGGGTTGCTGTAATAACGAGTCAGCATTTCTCTTGCGTCAGGGCTAATGAGCTGCTCTTCAGCCACTGCCTCTTGGGCCCTGCTGGGAAGAAGCAGCGTCTGTGGCGGAAAAGGGGTGCAGCTGCTGGTAGGGGGACTGGGGACAGGCAGTAGGTGGTGGTGGAGGTCCCTTCCCAGCTGTAGCCCCTGAGCAGGAAGAAGGCAGGCTTCCAGTGAGGGTGTCTGGATTTGGCACTGGAGCGTGGCTGGTGGAGGAGCCGGGTTGGCAGCGTGCTTCTGCAGTGAGTGGGGGGAGCAGCGGAGGGGAGATGAGGGCTCACAAATGGGGTAGCCTTTCTGGACCTGTCCCAGATACCTGAATAGCAATGGTGGCCAGGTAGCCCCTGGGGAGGGGTTGTGTGTGTGGATGCATCAGCTTTTCTCTTTAAATGCCCCATTTTAGCATACAGTCTTCTCCATATAAAAATACCATCAGGCAAAAATTGGGAATCTGTATCCACCCCCCAGCACAACCTAAAATGAGGACGACTGCCCTCAATTTACTCGTGTCTCCTGGGGTTTTTGTGCAGCAAGTCCGGGTATTGGTTTTCAGAGCAAGCACCTCTGTACTGTGTCTGCACCCTCACGTGACAGTCCTGAAAGGGATGCTCTGCGCCCGTCCCGACCTCCTGCCAGCTGCAGCATGCACCCTTGACCTCCTCCTGCTCGCTTCTTCCTCCACCCCACTTTACTGATAACAGGGAGATTCATGAAATGTGTTTTCTGCTGAGATGTTGCAGGCTGTAGGGATAACCTACAGAGCTGAGGAGGATGTTAAAGGGCTTGGGATCTTCATCTAAACAGAGGGATTCTGATCACCACAGGAACCAGTGATCTCTTCATTGTAGCACCAGTCTCTGCCAGACCAGACCAGGCAGAGACTGGTGCTACAATGAAGAGATCACTGGTTCCTGTGGTGATCAGAATCCCTCTGTTTAGATGCCAAGTCTTTCTGGTTTTGGGCCCATGCTGAGGAACAAAGTGTCTGCATGCAAGAAGGGGAAAGAAACGTGAGACCACAGGGCCCAAATTTCACGGGTCTTCCTTGCTTGCATGGCGGTATTGTTACTTCTTGCTCCTTCACATTTGGCTGCCTGGGGGCTATTCCGTATTGGTCCAGCTCAGCAGGCTGGACTTGGCTGGGTGGTGGCATGCAGGCAAGGGCAGAGCAGCCTGGCTCCCACATAGGGAGTGCCTGCTGCCGGCAGGTGGATGGTCAGGTGGTGAAGAGCAGCTGTGAAGCATCATCCTCTGCAGCATCTGGCCTCTGTCAGGATACCTGGCATCAGGGTCCCTTGGGGGGAAGCAGGTGGGAAAGCAGTGTGTGTGGTGGGAGGAATCAGTGGGGCTGGTTTGCTGGCTTTGGCTTTCTGTGTTGGGACTTTGATCAAAATCACAGCCTGGTCTCTGTCCCTGGGTCCTTGGTGTTTGATTTTTTTTTTTTTTTTTTTTTTTTTTTGCCTTGGGAGTGCTGGGAAGGGAGCTGACCTGGACAGACATCCTGCAGTGTACTGAACGGGCTCCTTGGAGAGCAGCCCTAGGGGTTTCTCTTTGCCCTGCCAGCCACATGCATTTCTGCCTCCTTCCCTGACATGGCTTTCTGGGAAAAAGAAAGTGCTGCCTGATTTAGACCTCTCTTGGGCACCACAGGTGCTGCCCTTAATTGGCAGGCTAATTTCTAATCTAGTCACTTGTGCTTGCAAGGGAAGAAGGTGTCCCAAAGGGTTGTTGTGCCTGGCAGTCCCTGACCAGCCCTGCCTGATACGTGTCCTCCCAGCAACCGTGCTTTTCAGAAGAGCAAGTCCTGCAGACTGACTGCTCTGTGCTGCCTGCAAACCCAGTGCTCTGGGTCTCTGCTGTGAAGAGCCTGGAGTCAAATCTGTATTATTTATAGGTGTAATGAGTTGGACAAGCTCAGTCTCTCCCAGACGAGAGGACTGAGGATTGGAGGCACGTGTTCTTCCTCAACAGGAGTTGTATTGGCAGACCTCGAGGTGAATGTGAGCAATATCTGCCCCTGGCCATCATGTGTGGTCCTTGCTTTCTACTGACCTAAGCCACTGAGGAGTTTCCACTGCTTTTCTAGTAAATGTGGCGGCAGATCTGCTGTTGGGTTGTGGCTGAGCTCAAAGAAGCCAGGAGAACCTTTTTGCGCATCTCTAGGGCTGGACGAGGCAGTGGGGAATATAGCGGTGAGCTGAGCAGAGGCCTTGAGGGCAGTGCAAGCTTGGAGTTGCAGCAGTGGCATGACTGCTGGGAGACATCCCTAGGGGGTCACCTGCAGTTACTACACGATCTGGTGGCAGTTGTGGTTTCTAGAAGTGGGTAGCCTGGACCTCTTGTGGATGGCTGGTCGTGCAGATGGCTGGCCAGGCTGTGGTGTGTGTTTGATGAGGAGCTGGCTGGACAGCCTAGCACGAATGCAAACTGGAGAACTGCACCTGGTGGAGTATAGCAAGGGTTGTCAAGGCTGGTAGTTCTTGGCTGGCACAAAGGAGTTCCTTTCCTCAGCCATTGTAGTAGCATTGTTATTTTATTTTGGTCTTTGGTAATAGCCAGTAGAGCTAGCTGGTCGAAACCAGTGCTTCCACCTTGTTCAGCTGTGGAGAAGCTGTCTAGGAGTTGCTCTAGTAGGGAAATGCAGAAATTTCCTCTCGTTTGGGACCTGTTAGATCAAGTACAGAGTGTCTCTGCTTGCTGTTGTAGGAGCCTGACCTTGTCAGCAATGATCACAGAAATAAGAGATGTTTAGATGCACTTGGGTGATATGGTGGAGGACTGCAATAGAACATGCAGTCTGCGTGTTATGGATGTGCCAGATCCAGACTGGTGCTTGGAGGCTTTTGTGTATGTGTTGGGTTTTCCCTGAACTTGTGCCTTCAGCATGGCCACAGACCATAACCCTGTGTAACAGCAGAGATTTTGGTGTTCTCACCAAAAAAACCAGGTCTTTTGGGATTGGTGGGGATTTTTTTTGGTCCTTCTGCTTCTGCTGCTCTTACATGGGAGGAAAGCATTCCTGCCTCAGGATGCTTTGAACGTGGTGCACCATCAAAGGTAGAGCAATAGGAGTTCCTTTGGTAGAGGCGTGCTTTTACTGTTTCTGCATTGGTTGAGCCCAGGCCAGAGGCCATTGCCCTGTCCAGGGAGTAGTCCTTGCTGCAACTCTTGTGACTTCCCAGCTGACTGTGTGTTTGGGGTAGCTGATAAGCAGGAGCTAGGGGCCTGCCCCTGTCCTAGGAGGACCTTGCCTTGCTGGCAGCCTTCTTCTTCCAAGTTCCTTGGAGGAGAAAGTGTATTGATCTCTCAAACATGCTGTTTTCATGGGTTCTGGGGCAGCTTTTATCAATGGGGTTTCTTGACATCTGTCCTGCATGCTCCTCAAAAGAATAAAACTTTCATCTGATCCTTCCAGCTGCTTGAGTAAACATCTTCCCAGCAATAAATAGGGTCCTTCAGGAGAAGGACCTGTACCTCTGACTGGAAAGAGCTTGGGGGGGTGGGAAGGCTGAGTAATCTGTTTTGGGATCTGAACCCCTCTAGACTCGGGCAGCTGTGCACAACGGGCTGTGCTTGATGGCAGAGCCACCTGAGATGGGAAGGGGAAGGCATCTGCCTGGGGTGGTGTGTGATGTGCCAAGGAACTGGGTGTCAATTTGGGTGATGGGTGCCTGCTTCTGCCTGTTCTCTGGTATAGGTGTTGTGTTGGAGCTGGGCATTGGCTGTTGATGTCCCTTGTAGCTGTGAAACCCAAGAGCCATCAGGAAAATGCTCACTTTGCTTTTGCTTTGGCTGCCACCTGTGCTTCCTGGCCGGTCACGGTGTTAGATGCTTTCTGCAGGTTTCCATTTGGTAATGCTGGCCAGGGGGAGCGTGGGGATGCCACCAGCTAGCTCACTGTCTGGATCTTTGTACGTGTCAACAAGCTCTATTGCTCACTGCTATTAGAAGCCAATGTAGAAAGTTGTTCATTGAGAGCAATACATTCAGGTAAACACAGACTCCTTCAAAATCTTTCTTGCAGTAAGTGGTTGAATTGAGGTGGGTTCCAAGCTGGATTGATGTTTAACTTCGGACACTAAGAAAATACTTCCTCTGTTTAGCTAAAGCAAACGAGTAAGAGAGGAGGGACCTTTCAAATATGATTCGCGCTCCAGCTGCAATCAATACTGATTTTTGTCTTTTTTTTTTTTTCTTTTACAGATATATTTCCAACTGACGGCCAGTCTGGTATGTATTAATGAAAAATGGAGTTCTTCAAACCTCCCTCTCCTATGCCTTCCCTGCATTTCTCTTTCTGCAGAGTCAGCGCTAACCAGATTAGAAGACTGGTACAAGAATTTGCAACACACAGTAATTTAAAAAGCAAAAAATCCAAACCATGCAAAAACGTAAACAAAAAAAAATTCCTCAAAAAGAACCCAAACCAGAAAAGCCCCTCTAAATATTTGGCCATTCTTGTATGGCAGTGGCACATTTTATGCTTTCATGTAGTGGTGACTGCAACTGCTAGAAGGTTACCTTCTTCCTGTACATTGTAGCATGGCAAATTTGAGTGTCCAGAGTCAAAGAATTTGGGAACTTGCACATCTTGATCTTCACAGGTAACTGAAAGCATCAGTGTGTGACGATGCAAATGTAACTTGGAATTGCAGCTGTTGGTCTGTAGGTTAGTTGTATACAGCTTGATGTCCGTGAGCCTGAAAGTGTACAGTTGAATTTGCAATACTTCGAAAAGATGCAGACTTGCCTCTTGGCTTGTTTAGTCTGTGTGTTGCTGCTGAGTGTCGATGTTAATGACAGCTGAGATGCACTGACAGCGACACAGAATGTAAGACCGATGAAAACTTCCTGGCCCCAGTAATACATGCAGCCTTGCTAGGAGGGACCATGTAGAAGTGGATTGGGGCACGAGGGAGGGAGGGAGGGGATGCTGCTCTGGATGCAGGTCCCAAATCAGGAAGAGGATGTAGTTTTTAAGAGGATTCACTGATTATATCAATTCTTGCCTTTCCCAAACTGCCGGGAGCCCTTTGTCCAGGTTGATGTTGAAGTGCTAAGAGTGAAGGAAAGGTTTATGCTTTCCCCAGTGATACCAAGACCAGTCAGTAAGGTCCTGATGTCTCAGAGCTGTAGTGCCTTGTGGAGATCGCCCATAGCAGAGGCACTGGGAATGGGGCTCAGTGCTTGGCTTGGCCTTGTGCAGTCTTAGGCACGTCACTGTGTCCACCTCCTACCTGCATCTTTGAGTTGACGTGATAGTGTGAGGATAAATCGCTGCTGATTGTGGAGACGTTGCATCATCAGGATTTGGAAGTGTGGAAATCTACTCCATTGTCTTAGAGCTGATTTCAGTAAAAATAACTCACTGGTTTTAAGCGGTGTGATGTCACTTTGGAGACAGTGTAATTTGACTTCACGAACTGAACAGAGGGCTGGAAGTCATGTGTATGTATGTGTTTCCAGAGCTCTAGCCAGCAAACAAAGCTGTGGTGTAGAACTAGATCCACTTGCAGAAGATGCCTCTATGGTGTTGGAGAAGTAACCCAAGTAGTAAGCCAGTCCATTTCCATTTGTCTTCCATGATTTTTCTTGCTTTCAGAACGTGTGTGAGAACGAAACAGTAAGACTCATTTTGAAGGAGCAAAGATGTATTTCCATGTGTTGAGTTAGTAAGAGGCTTTTCTCCACCCTGCTGAAGATCTGCCTTCATCGGGTGTTGGGTTTTGTCTGTCTGAGCTGCAGACTCGGAGATGTCCTTTGGTTGGCACAACTCCATCCTGTGTTCTCTGGCTGGTTGGGGACCTTTGCAGCTGCCTCCAGGGTGGGGCATGAGTGTGTCTGCAGCAGATGATAGCATTTCAGTAAGTGCTTGTTACGTGTCAATAGCGTTGCAGAAAACATTACCTACAGAGCTTGGGGTTTTTTTACAATTCTGTAATTATAGGAAGATAAGTGAAAGCTTAAACAGGATTCCTCTTAATAGCAGCTGCTCAGGGCACTGCACAGTCCTTTCTCATACCTTCTCCAGAGTAGCCTTAAAGCTGGTACCTTGTTTTTTTTTCCCATGCACTAAGTTTATCTGGAAGCCCTGATAAAACACAGTGAAGTGTGAAGGCAGCAGGTGAAGGCAGGGTAGCACCACTGGTGGTGGGTGGCAGGCTTGCTGCTAGCATCAGAGTAGTTGTACACTCCTGAGCCTGTTGGATTTGACTCCTTCACCTCCCTTTTGTTGCTGAGGTTGTTTAATGAGTTAATTTGCTCAAGCCTGTTACTGCAAAGCACCAGGACTACTGTATCTATGTCAGTGCCTATACTTTAAGGTTAAGCTTGTAACGCCCAGTGGGTCTGTGTGGCTGTTTTCCCCCCTCGGTGAGAGGTGCATTGTTCTTCCACCCCAGGAAGTAGTTGGCACAGTGGCGGAGGATGCTGAGTTTTCGGTAACAGGGTTGGGACTTGCATAGGTGGGGAGCCTGAGCCAAAAATTGGCCATTTTGTAGGCACAGTAGCTGTAGCGTGCCCCAAAGCGTGTTCCTGCTTGTTAGCGTATGGATGCTGGAGGCGTTCTGCCCTCAACCCGGTGTCACATGCAAGCACTATGGAGGTGGAAGGGCAGCAGTGTTTGTGTCCTGGTTACCTAACAGCATTTGGAAATAAAGCTGTTCTCGGAGAGAGGCGACTGACTTTCCTTCTTGTCTAGCACAGCAGTTCCTCTGTCCTCTCCCACATCCAGCGACTAGGATTTGGCAGCTGTAGGGTGCTTTTCAGAAGAAGCCACTTCAAAGCTTGTGATCCGGAGTTCAGGTGGAAAGCTGGGGGACTTCAGTGCACTTGAGTGATGCGGGGCTGGGCTTGGCAGTGTGGTGGCGGAGCAGAGGGACGGACTCTCATCTTCCCTACTTCTGCTGTTAAAGGAGGGCTGTGAGGGCACATCTCCACCCAGACCCCTGTGGATGCATTGGCTGTGAACCCCTACCCTCTGTGAGGCTGCCGATGCTGTCCATCTCCCAGGACTTGCTGCCACATGGAGTGCTGAAGTTTGCTGCCTGCTATTTAAGGAAGTACTTTTGCTTGCTTTAAATTGGCCTCCTGCTAGCTTTGTGTGCTGTTCCTGTGCCCTCCTGGCATCGTACTCTGCAGCCAGCCCTCCTCCTCGCAGTGGTGGGGGGATCCCTGCCTTTTTAGTCTCACCTCTTAAGGGGCTGCCTCTGGGTGATTTAATTGCTTTTCTCTGTGCATCTGTAACACTGCTGTGCCCTTGTTGAAATGCAGAGACCAGAGTTGACAGCAGGGTGCAGTTGTGGATGTGCTAGTATTCAGCAGAGCAGCAAGTGATGCTCTGTCTTGGTCTTGCTATTCCTGATGGCTTTTTTATTAATCTTCTGCTGCACCCTGAGCTGATCATTTTGGAGAACTGTCAGCAGTGGCTGAGATTATCTTTCTTGAGTTAAACACTATGAAGTTTTTCGTAGAGAGATGTGGGTAATGCTCCCACTGCAAGGAAGCAGCTTTTAATCCTTTATAAAGAAAAGGAGGGGAGATGGATCTTTAAATTAGGAGAGAAAGTGCTGTGTTGTACTCTTTTTGTAGCTGAGTATTTCTGAAGGCTCACTGATAAGGGTGGTTTTACTCCTATGCTGTGTATCGAGGCAGAGGAGGCAGCCACCTGTAGCACTGGAATTAACTGGACTAGAGGGAGTGGTTTATGTAGCAGGATCCACATGATTGTGCACTCAGGAAGGAAGTTGGCAGCATTTGTTATTTCAAGCTCTTTAGGAAGAATCTTGAATTTCCCCGAGTCTAGCTTAAGGTGGGGGGACATAGGTGAGGATGTTGTATCTTGTGCTTGGAGAGTCTGCCTTGAAATCTGCTTGGCTGAGGTACGGTAATCCTTAAGTAGCAAAAAAGGAGCCTTTCTGCCTGCTCTCAAAGGTTGCAAGGATATTTGGCTGCCTTGTTGTTGTCGTGGGTTAAATGCACTGGATTTGCCACCAGGAGGAAGCCCCCATACCTATGATTAGTTTAATCCAGGTGGTTACAGGACTGTAGGATTTCCTCAGCTTGTTTCCAGAGACACCCTGGTTCGTGGGTGATCTAGGTCTGGCCTCCTGAAATTCCTGGGAATGTTTGCTGCATCTGGTCCTACCACCAAATCGCTGTTGCTTTCCCCTGCCCCAAGAGATGGGGCTGGATTTCTGCCTGGTGGTGGCTTTGTCTTCCTTGGCCTCGCAAGCTGAGCTGCTGCTCAGTCTCCTTTTGTTACATGCATGCAGGGAGGCAGGTTTGCAGCTGACCTGGTGCAGGCTTTGAGGGCAAGGTCTAGCTGTTGCTTTGCAGGTGGCCACTGAGAGGGGACACGCTGGTCCTGTAGAAGTACCCAGCGTCGGGTACAGGAATCACAGTAGGGATCAACTAGGAATGATGTTACTTAAATTACATCACGGTCTCCTTTCTAGAAACCCAGTCTCTGGCTCCCCTTTGAGATGACAGTTTTTCCGCAGGCACGTTTTGTGCAGAATTTGCACCTTTGCCTTGTGTGACCCCTCGCCCCCTCCACTGGCATGGGCAGTGGGAGCTGCACAGCTCCCTCCTAGACAGTGCAAATGCTCAAGAGCTGGAGGGTCTCACGGCAGGCGCTTGGCTCTCAGTTCCTGTCTCTTCGTTGTTAAATATTTACAGTGAGACATACCAGATGCTTCCCAGGAAGGGTTTTGTCAGCTTCCAAGTCCCCAGATGCAGCTGCACAAGAGGCTGATGGCCATTAAAGGGATCACGTCAGTGTGATGCCCTGGGTTGAGCAGCAATGTGGTGACTTCTCGCTCATGCTACGGGCACTGCTGGTTGTGCTGTCTCATCAGCCCCAGCGGGATGCGGGCGGAGAGCACCCCTCTGCTGATGACAAGAGATTAATGATGTCTGGTCCTCTGGCTTTTTTTTCCTTCTCCTTGGAAGCTTTTCCACTGCAGTGGGAGAGGGAGCGGGTGATGCTTTTGGCTTTTATTGCCACACAGCTTTTATACGGGACCTTCTCTGCAGCAGCGGCATCCATATGTGACTGCTACACGGCTGCCTCTGCTCCCTCTCTGTTCTCGGCATGGCTGTGTCTGTCTCGGTCGCCCAGCTACCCTGCGGAGAGAGGGGTGCGCTGACCCAAGTGAGGCAAACTCAGTCACCAGCTCTCGGCATCGCCAGCCCTGGGTGTGCAGAGGCCAGTAGCTGAAGCATCACTGCTGAATGCCACTGGTCAGGTTCCCAGTGTGCCTCCTGCTTTCAAGATAAGGTCCAGGACCTTGGGCTGGGCCCTGTTTGTTGCTCGTGGTGCTTATCAGCTTTTGTGGCTGACAAGGTGACCTGCCACACAGCACTGAGGATAGGGAGGGAAGGTCCCCCTGGCCCAGGTTGCACGCTGGGCTGGCCCCCCAGGACAGCCTGTGCATGTGCACATACACCGGGCTCGCTCCGTGCTGGGCATCCCCATCTCGGTGTCACAACTCCTGCCTGGATGAGGGACTGTCCGGGTGCTGTGGAAGTAGGATCTCCGGACGTGGCAGGTCTGCTCCTCCAAGGGGGGGCCAGGGAGGGGCGGGCTCACTAGGTCATCGTTTTTTCCAACTAAATATAGTTGCTCGTGCTTTCATAAGGCTGGGATTTTTGCGTCACGTGACTGTCTTATCCCTCCCGGCCAGCAGTTGGTCAGAGTAGGGGATCGTGTGTCTGAATGGGTAATAATTAACTGTTAACTAGCTTTTCATTAGAGCCTGGCAGAACAGGCAGAGCGGTGCAGCAGAGGTAAGCAGGAGTGGAGGAAGCTGCTCCTGGTCCCTCCTGGAGGGTGGACACCCTCTTTTAATTTGCAAATTGCTTGCCCCTAAAGGTGAGTGGCTTGGGGTTTTTTTTGCTGCGTTTTAAAAGTTGAGTCCTGCCATGCCTTGTGCGTCTGTCCTTGCCGTCCTGGTCCTGTAGTTCCTGCTCGGGTCACCCTTCCCTCCCTCACCACTGATTTTTTTTTTTTTTTTTTTTTTTTTTTAACCTTAGGTCATGAACTATTAGCTGGTCTCCAAGCCAGCTTGGAGGAGGGCCTGACCCTCTGGCTCCTCCACGATTTGGCCCGCCTGCATGCCCCAGGTCGGTGCAGCCTTGCCTCGGCTGCCCTCCTCTCCCAGCACCGAGGTGTCCTTGCTGTGCCTTGCCACCCTGAGCGGCAGCTGGATCAACTTGTGCCTTTTCTCAGGGGCCCCAGCCCACCCGTGACACACTGACGCCGTGTTTGCCTGGGAGCGCTGCTGGCTTTTCCCACCCCTCTCCCCGAACCTTTTAACCTGACAGAGTGTTTGCAGGTGTCCTTGGAGGCTGCTTTTCTCTCTTCTGTGATGGCAGAAGAAAATGCTCTGCTGGCTGGAGACTTGTCTGCACCAGACAGCCTGGGTCAGGCGCTGGTGCTGGAACAGCCTCTTCTGCAGGGATGGTGGGGCGACGGGTGCCTTTCTCCCTGCGCAGGGAAAGCAGGGTGGCTCAGCAACTAATGGGGGCCTGATCTAACCCGGCTTTCTCATTTTGACAGTTTCTGGAGTGTGGTCGGCTGGGTGACCTTGGCTGTGTCCCCAGTGCAGTGTCTCCTGGGATCTGGGAACCACTGGCTTCCCAGCAGAGACCCCTTAGTTTAGGGCTCAGTTTCCTTTAGGAACCTGGGGGGGGGTGGGGTCCTGTGCAGCCTCATTCCGCATGAACCTGGCATCTCGGGGGGAGGGGGGGGGTTGTCAGCGTGGTGGTGTGAGCATGGGTAGTGTGTCAAAAGTTTCCTAGAAATCCTCTTCAGGGAAAAGCATTGCTTGAAAAGGCAGTGGAAAGATGTCACTCGCCCTTGAGAGAGTTCATTTGCTGCCTTGTAATAGCAGCCGTCGGTGCCAGGAGGAACCCGCAGTGCCCTCCCTGATGCCGTTAACGTTAGAAATGCCCGTCGGCGTTTCTGAACCCGCTCCTTCTGGAGCGTAGCTTGGCCACAAGTTGAAAGTTTCTGTCTTGGACTGGGAGGCTGCAGGGAGGATGGCTATGTATCTTTGGTAAGTCCAGGTCCTTCCTGCCCCTCATTTGCCCTGAAAATAAGTCAGACCCTGCAGATAACTTGTGTGTGTGGAGCTTGTAACAGTTATGTGCGTTTAAAAAGCAATACTGTTTGTCAGCTCCCTGTGACCAGCGCTGTTACGAGCGGTGTCCCTGCTTGCTCTGAAGGTCTCCGTGCAGGACTGCGCTGCCAGTGGGGTGGTGTCAGCAGAGAGACAAGCTCTGCAAGTGTCTTGAGTGGCTTTACCTCCCCCTGCTCCAGGGCTGCTTTAGGACTATCTGCTGAGGGATGCGAGGGCTTGAAGAGCTGGGAATGCAGCTCAGGTGCCCACATTCCCAGCCCGTGATGGTGCTGCCCTGGCACGCTGTATTGAACCTGCCTGTACCCCTGGCCTTTCTCCTTGCACTCTTCCAGGACAAACTCCCGAGCTCTCGGAGCCTGCCTAGGACATCCAGGTGGGAGTATTCTCATGCTCTCTGTGGAGCTGTCAGATGCCCTTTTTGAAGTTATTTTTAGCAACTGATCTTTGCAGCAGTTGCAGAGCTTATATTGCAGAGAAGTGTAGGCAGCTCCCTGCTTCCTTTGCTGTTAAGAGTAGGGCTTCTAAGGTGGAGCTGCCTGCTGAGGAGCTGCAGAAAATTGCTGGGAAGGCTTTGAGCCACGGTGCCTGCAGCTTCTCTTGCTCCTGCTGAACAGGCTTCCCACATGCTTTACAAGCCCAAATCCTGCTCAGCCATGCAGCTTACGGATCTCGTCTTCTGCTTGGTCTTGACTTTTGCCCATTCTACTGCACTTTTTCTTGTATGTGCAGGAAACTTACGATATTGCAGAAGTGTTGCAGATATCCCTCTTGCCTTTGTAAACAAGGCCAGATGCTGTGCTGCCAGGTGTGAGCTGCGAGACTGTGTGCTGGAGGTGGTGGAGCCAACTGTGCTTGTCTGTAGTCCCCAGGAGTGGGTGGGAGACCCTGTTGTCAAGACACTGACTCCTTTATGCTGGAAGATGTCCTTGTGATAACATCTCATTTAAAGCTGCTGGAGAACTCCCATCCAGTGCTCCCTTGATTTCCCCTCCCGTGCATACACCTCCAGTTATGACTGTGACTTGGTGGGAGGTAGAGCTGTAAAACGTTGCAAACCTAGAGGAGGTGCAGCCTGTGTGCCCAGTTTGCCGAGAACCTCGCTGGTTTTGTGTACCTTCTGATGTCTTCAGCAAAATGTGAGCCTGCCAAGCAGTAGTGCTATAAATCCCAGGCTTTTCAGCTTGTGTGCAGAGCTGCAGAGACAAGCATTTCCCATCTCAGTCTGCCATTAGCTCTGACACATGGCCGAGGCTGGTGCTGGGAGCAGCTCCTCGGGAGACAGGCAGAGGTGGAAGCTGCACCTTGGTCTCTGGGGATGTCTACACCTCTGTCTGCACGCAGGGGTGCTACCAAATAGCTTCCTGGGAAGCTGAGGTCCCCTCCTGTCTGTCTGTGCTTCCCAGCCCCTTTACAACAAGGATGTGTTGCCCACTGCTTCCATCTTGATGAAGAAACAGGTGCAGCTCCACAGGAGGTGGGCAGAAAGTGTTTGCCTGTCCCTCAGGGCTTCTCTGCATGTAACTTCAGGAGGGTCCTCTTCCAACAAGAAAAACTCAGCACTGCCCGCAGCAGGTGGGCTTCTGACGGGAGGAGGAAGGCTGTTGTTGGCTTGCAGGTCACAGCTGGCCTGCAGGACTGATCCTGCAAATGCCTCTGGAGAAGGTGTGGGGATGGTGGACACAGAGTTCACCAGCTGTGTCCTCTGATGGCTTGGTCAGGCTCAAGTTCCAAGTCATGGCGTTTGCATGCTTGGGCAGGGGAGCCTCTGAATTGGTGTCCCCTGCTGCTGTGTGGATCGGACTGCCCTGGGAGAGAGCTTGCTTGAGGCCTGGAGGAAGGACAGGCACAGGTTTGGTGCCCTGAGTTTCTCGTGTTGGCGAGGTGGGGATACACCCTTGTTGGAGCTGTTCTCTGCTGGCTCCCGAGAGCTCTCCTTTGGGGCCAGCAAGGGGATTCATGTAGCCACAGTGGGGTCTGGGCAGGCTTGGCAGTGGCTGGCTGCCTGTTGGGTCCCTTTTTCTCATGGGAGCTGCTTCGGATGTTGGTGCTGTCCCACCACATCTGTCCTGTGTGTCGTACCCCAGGAGGGACTCTCCTGCCCTCCTGGGAAGACTCTGGAGGAGCTAGCGCTTTCCAGGGGAAATGGCTAATTGCCAAGCTCATTTTCTCTGTCTGGACAATGTGCATGGATATACAAAATAGTGTGAGCGAGCAGTAGTTCTCTTTAAGATGTCTAATGCTTTCTGTCTTTACTCTTCCCAGAAGTTGTCATACCCGGGTGTCCCATTTTACTTCTCAGGAGGTTAATGCAATACTTTTTCTTGCCGTGTCGTTTTGATGGGAGCACTATTCCACCTCTCATTTAGGGCTCAGCTCACCCTGGGCCCAGCTGCATTTGCTCGTTCTTGCCTAGAGAACTTGAAACAGCATTGCCAGAGCAGGTGTCCTGTCGTGTTGGTTGAGCTGTGGTCCTCGTGTGCCAGGACTGTCCCATGGAGTGTGGGAAGGAAGGAGGATTGTTTGGACGCTGTCAGGTAGCGGAGTGGATCGTGCTGGATGCATGGCTGGCTGTCCTATGCAGCACTGTCGGGCTCCTGCCAGGGCTCTGAGGAAACTGGGGATACCAGTTCAACTCTTCCAGCCCCAGTAGGACCTGCAACGCGGAGCATGCGCCCCTGCCTCAGCCTCTGCAGCACAAAGTCCGTGCTCTTGGCTTCAAAACTGCCTTCATCTGCAGTTTCTCCTAGGTGCCAGGCTGTGGGCTGGAGTGGCCTGGGGGCAGGCCGGCTCCTTTCTGTTGACTTGGCTGCCGGGGAAGGAGGGGTGTGCTGTGTCAGGGACCAGGGACGGACTGCATGCCGGAGCTGAGGACTCTGCATTCCTGCTGGGAGCCTGGGCTGCCCTCTGAGACTGTCCCAGCTGGTGCTGGGTTGCTCTGAGCCTTTGTCTACCTTTCACAGGAGTGGTACTGTGCCAGGAGTGGGCACTACAGCTTTCTTGCTAGAGGTGCAGGTATTTCTGCTGTGTAATACCGGATCTCTGCCCAGCCCTGCAGATGTATTCCACCTCTTCATCTGCCTTCTCTAAAAATCCATTACAAGCTGCACTGGATGTAAGAAAAGGCAGGCATTGGGTTTGATTTTCTCAGCTAAGGTAGTAAATATGTCTTGTAGGCCAAGCTCAATGGTCCTATGGAACATGTTCCTTTTGGGAGGGGAAGGACACACACGACACGGACATTTAGGGGGGAGCTGCTGTCACCCTGGCTGTGTGGTCCTTGTGCAATGGCTCTTCTCCTTCCAGGTACAAGGAGTTTGCTCACCTGGATTCCCCTGTGAGCTTCCCGCCTCAAGGGCTGCTGTGCCACAGCCAGCTGCAGGCCAAAAGGAAAGCACAGGGTGTCTGCACAGCCTTGCCCTTCTTGGCGCTCACCAGGCGTGTTGGGGAGCGAGTGCCAAAAGCCAGCGAACGCTTTGACCGTGCCTTGGCCATGGAGGGGTTTGGCTGCAATACTGGCATTGGGGCCGTGGTGCTCCCACCTGTGCCTCGTCCCCTTGGTTGCTGAGAAATAACCTCCTCGTGGCTGGGCAACCCCATGGGCAAATGATCTGGTTCTGGCTGCAGGCGGCAGATCAAAATTCAAGACCTGCTTTTCTGTTCCTGGCTGTGCCAGCATCTGCTCTGTGGCTGCAGGCAAAGCCACTCCTTCCTTCCCTGCCTGCTGTCCCCTTGCCAGTCTCACGCCGCTAAAAGCCCTGGCTCCCACTGCAGCTGTTTGTCTGTCCCCTCATATGGAGAGGCCCTGATTTTTGGTCGGAGGAATGGTCATGCAGTGCTAGTGCAACTGAAAATTGTTTACTGCCACCAAATAAATGCAAAAGAAGGTCTGTGAAATGCCAGGAGGGCTGAGACATCTGTCAGCAGCTTTTAAGGTCTCGGCTATCAACCAGGGCAGTATCTAATATCCCTTGCTAGCACTGCTTGTCCTGAGCTCTTCTGGGGGGGGAGCAACGCCCACTTGCTCCCTATTTCCCAGGTTGATGCAGTGACAAAAGGCAGCAGGATTTTCCTGCAGAGGGTCTTGTTGGCTGTGCACCACAAGATGTGTTGCTGTCCTTACAAGGAGGGTTTTCTTCTGAAGCCTGAGCACATGGAATTAGCTTAAATGTGTTTTGGGTGGGTTGCGTTGGGTTTTTTAGACGCTTGGCTTTGCTGGAGTCTCTGCAAGGGAACATGAAGAGCAGTTTGGGGGTTGATGTCCAGGAGCTTGACTGGAGAATTGCTGCTGGGCTGGAGCTGGGGCCCTTGGTTGGGCTGGCATGCCCTGGAGGGTGCCAGGCATGCACAGCTTCTGCTCACCATGGCTCTGGGCTCTGTGGATGCTACGTTTGTCTGTCCACAAGTCACAGTCTCCTGGCTTGGTCTGAGCAGTCTCCACCGTGACTTGCAGATCTCGACTCCTTCCATGCTGGTGAGAGCTGCCTGCAGCCCCTGCCACCGTGCTGGCCTGGCTGCACTCCCTGGAGCAGCCTCCCTGCCAGGCTGCAGCGCTTTGCTTTGTGTTTTGTCTTCTGCAGCACTCTGCAAATGCTAATTAGTCTTCTCAGCACCTCGGCTAGATAAGGGATCCCTGCTCCTATCTTGCAGATAAGGAAAGCAGCAGAACTTGTTTCAAACAATTTCCTCCCTCCCCCGCAAAGATGGTGGGAGTCTGTGGCACCCGCCCCTGCAGCCTGTGCCCCTGCATCCCCTTTTGCTAGAGGTTGTGAGGGGGCCTCTCTATGACTGGTCCCAAAAAAAGCACAAGAACATCTATGGCCGTGAGGCTCCTGAGCTGAAGCGGCTGGAGAAAAGGGCTTGGATGCCATTGCCGCGGACCCAAGGCTGCGGTGCGGTGGGAGCAGGTGCCCGGGTGGGATGCTTGCGGTGAGACTGAGCCCTGCTCTCCTCCAGCCGGAGAGATCGGTGCCTAATCAGCCTGCAGAGCAAGTTCAGATATTTTTTTTTCTGTGGTGCCAGGCATGTCAGTGCTGTCAGAGCAGGCAGGGGTGCTCCATACCTGTGGAAGTTGGGCTGGCTGTGGGTTTGTGCTGTATGTAGCGCTTGGTGCCTTTTGAAGCTATATTTAGTTGGTGACATCTGTGGGCGTTGAGTGGAGGATTTTAGGGCCTGTTTTGAAAGCACTCGCTCTTCCTACACTAGCAGGAAAGGTAGAAAGCCTTGTGGCAAGCTTTGTGCCACGGAGCCAGGATTCTCAGTGGGGTGCATGTGGAATAAATGAGGGAGACAGGAGACTGCTGCTGCTCGGGGGCAGGCAGTGCAGGGGGGCTGTGGAGGTCCTGGGGGGAAAGGAGATGATTTGGAGACCTAGCTGAGAGCTTGGGCTCTCCTGGGGGTAAAATCCCTACACAGGAGCCTTGGGGAAGGGAACTGGGGAAAGGGAGCGCACATGGTTCCATCCTGCCATGTCTGACTGCTGCCTTGACACTTCAAAGCCTCTAGCTCTGAGCAAGGCTGGACCAGCAGGATGAATCACAGATTTTGAGGCTAGGAAGGAGACTGGTTTTGATCATCTAGGCAAAGTTGTCCTGCCTTACGCAGGAGATCAAAGCAAGCTTTGTGTGGAGCTGGGTAGGCTATTCAGGGTGTTTCCTGGGGCACCCCCAGATAGGCTTCGCTGTTCCTCGCCCCCTGCCCCAGTTTGGGATGCTTTTCTTTTAAACAAAGACAGTGGTGGAGTTAGAAACACTGGCTCCTGCTGGGTGAGTGGCACCTGGCGTGGGCTGTCCCTTGGGTCAGGGGCTAGTGGGCTCTGCTCTCCCTGCAGAGCACCACTGCCATGGAGGAGACCCTTCTTGCGGGGCTGGTTTGTGTTAGGCAGCGGCGTGCTCTTCTGTTAGACGCGGTGTGTGCCCTGCGTGAGCCCGCTCCTGCTCTGGAGACCTTGCAGCCAGACCTGGGAAGGAGAAAAGTTAGATTTCTTTGTCGTCTTGTAAGGAGGTGGTGTGTGAGCAGGAGCCAAGGCAGGTCGTGGTGAGGCTGAGGTCTTGACTTGCTGCAGGTCTTGTGTGAGGTCCATGGTGGCATGAACCCCAGCGGTTGCATTCTGATACCTGAAAGCACCCCGGAGGCACTCAAATGCCTAAGTGCTTTGGGCTGTAGTAGAGTTTAGACACTTCCCGGATCTGGCTCCTTCTGTCTGTACGTTCCCTCTCGTGAACTTGCTGCCCTGTGCTGGGATGCAGTGGAGATGGAAGCACGAGACGAGCAGCGCCCATGTGCCGCAGACTTGCGTGTCGCTCCGTCAGAGCCGCCCTCTGCTCCCTGGGGAGGGCCAGCCACACCGGCGCGGTGATGGGCATTGCCTGTTCAAGGGCATGTTTGTTTTGCTGTATGTAACAGCAGATCAGGTTCTGCATGGTGCTCTACCGAGCGAGCCGAAGCCCTTGCCACCCCTCCTCCCTGGCTAGCAAGACCAAGCCGGGAGGGCTGAGCTAAGTCAGGGAGTGCCTTCCTGTGGTGGGATGGGGTTAAAGGTCCATTTCTCGGTCACCTGGATTGATCAAGGTTTTTCTGATATTGATGGGGCCCTTTCAAGACCCACATCAGAAGCTGGTTCTATTCGTTCTCCGTTCACCTCTTTCTGTTAGACCCCCTTTGCCGAAGGGGCAGCTGGCTTGCTTCCCTCCAGAGCTAACACTTCCACAACCCTCAGCTGTGTTTTAACAGTTTTGTTCTCCTCCTCTTGCAGAACACACAACTCCTGCGAAGGTGGTGAGGGCTGCCAACCCGAGACAGCGGAAGGGAAGCAAGGTAAGGCTGCGCCTGCTGTCCCCCTTGCTGGCCTCCAGCTTCTGGTGCAGTTGTCAGTGCTGCATGAGCATCTTGAGGATCTGGTGAGCAGACCACTTCCCTCACAAGCGTGGTTGTGGAGGGGTTGACGTGCTGGTCTGGCTGCTTGCAAGAGCATGGAGGAGAACATCCTGATTCTTCAAGTCTCCTCTCTGGCACTTTAGTGGTTTTGCATGCTGCCTGGGCTGGTGTTATGCCCAGCTGGGCTAGGGGAGACTTCACCTCCATCTTGCAGGGAGGCACTTGGAGCACAGTCCTGCATGTGGAAAGCTGCTCCCGGCACCCCAAGTCCCTTATGGGCTTAGCCAGTGCCCTGCTCCGTAGTGCAGACATGGGGGCAGTGTGATGGAGCAGTGTGTCTGCAGGTCCTTCCTTCTTCCCTGTGCAATCTGTTCTTCACTGGCACACAGAGAGCCAGGGTAATTGGTTTCAAACAAAGCAACTCCTTTGGAGGAATCAGGGCAATCTGTTCCAGGAGATCAACATATGATGGAGGGACAGTTGCTTCTGAGGATGTTGCATGCAGCTGGGGCACAGCTAGGGACATGGGCTGTTGGTGTTGGCTCCCAGCAGCCAGTGAAGACTTGTCTGAAACTTGATGTGACTTCTTATCTGTTCCATCTCAGGGAGGGGAGGGCCCTGGATATGGAAGTGTTCCTGCCTGTGAAACAGGCATGGCCCTGCACTGGAAGTGGTTTTCCCAGGAAACCTGCCTCCTGGGGAGAGTAGCATGGCACCTGAATGTAGAGATGTCATCTCCTGAGGGACTTGGTGACCCCAAGTTAATTTAGAAATAATAACCCCCCAAGGGCAAGGAGGAGTTTCTGTGCCCAGATAAACTCAGTGCCCAGCCGTGATTGATCATGTAGCTGGGCAGCTGTGCGTGTCCTTTCCTGTCTGTCCTGCAGGTCCTCTGAAACCTGGGGCAGGTAGAATTTATAGTAATGGCCAAGTAATTTATTCAGCATAAAGTGACTGGTGGTCCCACATGTGGCCATGGGGTGTCCGAAACGAGGAAGCTCCCTACCATCAAATACCAGCTTGAATTTTTCTACCAGTTCTATGTGATCCCTTTTCCCTTTGCTTTGTGGTTGCCAGCACTCGGTTGCTGTTGGGCGCTCAGTGAAGCTGTGCCTGGCTGTAACCTGCTGCTAGGAGAGACTGCTGCTTTAATGGGATGTAGTTGCTCCAGGTGGATTTAGGATGCTGAAAGCTATGTGCTTTCCCTGTCCAAGGGATGGTGCCTATGATGAGTGAGTGACCCTGGTCAACTTGGTGCCAAATACTTCTGCTGGGGCAAAACGTTTGGTAGGAGCTGGGGGGCTGGTAGCAGCCTCATTACAATCCCTGACAGACAAAAACTTGTCTGCAGTTTATTTGGGATTAATTTGGGGGCCCTGCTTGGGTGGGGAAAGGGGCTGTGTATATGCAGTTTGAGTGTTGCCCCCCAGGCTCCCAGGGACAGCCACCCACAGGACAGCCGTGGGTGGTGGCCGTGACAGTGTGGCTGGAAGGGCTTCTGGCTATGGAAGCAGGGAATGGCGCCTGCAGCTTGTGCACTAACAAGACTTTTCTCTTTGGATACAAGGTTGGGGACTTCGGTGATGCCACAAACTGGCCAACACCTGGAGAAATAGCCCACAAGAGTGTCCAGGTGAGAACACAAAATCAGTCAGATGAGCAGGATGAGGCCCTTGCGCGCCTCCCCGTCCCTCTAAGAAGCGCTGGCTGAGCCAGGCCGTTTGGGGTGCTGAGTGCCAGTGTGGAGGCAGCCAGGAATAGCGTGCAGGGGATTTCCTTTTAGGGCTGCCCTGCACATTGGGCTCCTTCCCTCACTGCTATTCTGGGAGCCCGAAGCCCGGTCTGAACCCCTGGGCTGGGTAAAGCAGGTAGGGCAGCTCGGACCCACTCTCCTCAGGGCTGCTCACTGCAAGGAGGGGCCTGGGCAAAAGTCAGGACTTCCACAGGAGCAACTGAAAGTGCACGAGAAAGGGCTGGTGTGCCCGAGGGCTGTGGCCTTCCTCTTGTGCTGCAGACGTGGCTGTTGTTGAAACTTTTCTATTTTTGGGTGCTGCTTTGCCAGCTCCTGGCTGGCTGTCAGGGCATGAGGGTCACTCACCCATTTGCCTTTGGGGCAGTCTGGTCCCTTGTAGGACACCTCATCCAGGAGCACCAGGCCTCCCTGACAGTCCATCTCAGTAACTTCTGTGCCTGGGGCTTGTCTTGGCTGGAGCACTTCCTAGCATCTGTAGAGGCCCTTGCCCTGCTTAGACATAAGCCCATCCCCAGGAACCATACAGCTCTGAGAGGCATGGAGCAGGGATGCTTCCAGCCTAGGGCAAGGTCCTCCTGTTCCTGCTCCTGCTGGAACAGCTGGGTTCTGCCTCCAGCTCTTCGTTTCACCCACCTCTGACATCTTTTCCGCACTGGTGTGTCTCCAGCAGCCACACAAAGCACCATCCCTCCGGAAACTGCCTGTCAAGAAAGACATGAAAGAGCAGGAGAAAGGGGATGGGAGTGACAGCAAAGAGAGCCTGAAAACCAAATCAGATGAGTCTGGGGAAGAGAAGAATGGTGACGATGACAACCAGAAGTCAGCCCAGAAGAAGAAAGGTAAGGGAAGACCTGATGGGGACAGTTCCCCGTGCTCGGCCTGTGTTCCTCTCTGCAGCGCACATCCTGGTGGAAGTTTCCACTGCCTTCCTGGAAGCCTTGCTGCAGGACATCATCCCAGCACAGGGCCAGCTGCGGTGAAAAGATGTTTGCAGGCTTCAAGGGGGCAGAGTGTCATTTTTGTGGAAGCAGGTGGAGCAGGGCCCAAGTAGGGGCGTTGACTGGGAGGTGTGGCAGTAGTTCCCTCTCACGTGTGCTCTGTGGTGGCACAGAAAAGCCCCTGCCTGTGGGCTGCATCATCGTGCCTGACACGTGAGCTCTGTCTGGGCTGAGCCTCAGTGAACAGAAAGGGGCAGAGGAAGGACAAGTGCTGTGAAGCAACAGGGGAGTTTTGTGTTATGTCCCTTTGTGTCCGAGAATCCCAGTCGGAGCCTTTCTGCCTGGAGGGATGTGTGAGGACAGGGTTGATCCGAAAGGCCCTGCTGCTTTCTCTCCTCCGTTTGTGGGGGCTGTGTGGCACGGGGGGGCTGCAGGGGAGGAAGCAGACACACTGAACCTGTGTCACACCCAAACCCTGTCCTTTTGCAGGCAACAAACACAAGTGGGTCCCTTTGCAGATAGACATGAAGTCAGAGGTGCCAAGGGACAAAACGGCGTCTCGGAACAACCGGCAAAACGAGCAGCACAGGCACCCCTCCAACAACCGCAGTGAGCTGAAAGGTGGGGGCTCAGGCCGGGCACCCGCTCTCCCTGCCCTGGCCGTGGGGCAGAGCAAGCCATGATGCCCAGGCACGCCGTGGGGCGGTGGGCTCGCTCCAGGGAGGTGCTTCCATCCTGTAACACTCCTTCTGTCTCTCCTTCCCCATCTGCTGCAGGCTGGCACCCAGACAACAAGCACGAGCGCAGCTGGCAGGACCATGATGAAACCTCCAGCGTGAAGAGCGAGGGAGGAGCTGTGCGAGGGACCTTCCGGGGCCGAGGCCGGGGCCGTGGCAGGGGCCGTGGCCGGGGCAGAGGTGATCACTGTATGTGTGGTCTCGTGGTAGTAGGGAGAGAACAGAGCATGTGCCGAAGTGTGCAGGCCTCTGTGTGTGTGAGATCTGGGGGTCCAGGGTGGGCTGGGGAGAGGGCATGACGCTGTAGGGATACAGGGGAATATTGTGGCTGGTCATCCCAGCTGGTAACTTGAGCTTCTTTTATTAAAAGCAAATTGTTCTTACTAGTGTTTTAATACAGGGAAATCTCTTTCTGCTACTCGGGCCAAGCGCTTCCACCTGTTTTCTGCCCCTTGCAGTACCCCTGCTTGCAGGACCTGAAGCATGCTGATGCTTGTGTAGGCTTTTATGTCCTGTTGAGAGCCAAGCAGAAGTCATGGCTTGGATGAGAAAGAGCATCTGCACTGGCGTTTGACAGGGCAGTGCTGTGCTAAACCCAGGCACAGCTTCGCTATAGGGCCTTTGTGTGTCACCTGGGCTGCTCAGCCCTCCTGGGTAAGAGGGCTCCTGGCCTCTCTGTGGCTTGGTGTGTTAAAGCTTTACTGGGATCCCTTCTGCAGGAGGAGAGTGGATGTGGGCGAGTGATGTGCCATCGTGGGCTGCCATAGGGGCCACAGGAACAGTGCAGAAGGAGCTGTTTGGGCAGGAGTCTGGCCCCATCCGGCCACGCAGCCCGTCTAGCAGGTCCCAGGGGCTCTGTGCTGACCCTTGCTGGTGTCCCACAGGGCACTTTGACTACCAGTATGGCTACCGGAAATTTGAGGGCTCGGATGGCTCCCGCACCCAGAAGTACGCTAGCAACATCACTTACTACTTCGACAACATCAGCAGCGCCGAGCTTTACAGCGTGGACCAGGAACTACTCAAAGACTACATCAAGCGGCAGATGTAAGCACTACCTCTTCTCCTTGTCTGAGTGTTGGTCGTTGGTGGGTTGTTCACAGATGCCATCCCCAGAGGCTGCATAGCTAATCCCGTGGGTAGGGATAGAGCCGAGGTGTGTTGACTCTGTGCCATCAGCTTATAGCACCAGCTTGCCCCAAGTCTGGGCTCCCCACGCTGTCTGTCTTCAGCTTTGCAGTAGCAGAAGTGCGTGTGTGGGGTTATTTCCTTGGGGGTGCCTAGAGGAAGGTGGCTTGGAGCTGCCTCTCACTGATGTGTTGTCCATACAGAGAATATTACTTCAGTGTGGACAACCTGGAGCGAGACTTCTTCCTGCGTCGCAAGATGGACTCGGACGGCTTCCTTCCCATCACCCTGATCGCCAGCTTCCACCGGGTGCAGGCGCTGACCACAGACATCAGCCTCATCATCAAGGTGAGGGCAAGGAAGGATTAACTTCCCTTCTTGTTCTTCTTGCCGCTCCTGTCTGAGGCTTGTTTTCTAGATGGGTTGCGGGCGAGATGCGAGTGGAGCCTTCCCTTGTCTTTGACTTGTTCCCTCTTCCTCTTGGCCCTCCTGGGGAGGAAGGGCTGGGGCTGAGCCACTCACTGTGCTGAAGCAGGGCCCTCAGTTAACTGGGTATCGCTTGGTTCCAGGCTCTGAAGGACAGCAAGGTGGTGGAAATCGTGGATGAGAAGATCAGGAGAAAAGAGCAGCCAGAAAAATGGGCTCTCCCTGGCCCTCCAATGGCAGACTACACGCAGACGGACTTTTCGCAGTTCATCAACTGCCCTGAGTTTGTGCCCCGGCAGAGCTTCCAGAAGGAGACAGGTGAACGCTTGGGGAATGTGGAGGGAGATGTGGGATGTGGAGGGAGAACTGAGGCTCTGAGTCAGGAGTGTTCCCTAGGGCAGGGCTCTGCCGTTTGCTCTTTGCTTGGTGGTGGGAGCTGGTGTGGGCTCCGTCCTCAGAGCCCCAGATGCTGCTGCTGTACACGGGGAAACATGAGAGGCTGAGTCTGTGGCTTTTCTCTGGGGGGGGCTGAAGACATTCAGGGAGGGTCAGTCCTGCTGGAAGTCTCTCGGCTGTGCCTGGAAGTCCTCTACTGCTGCTGGGCAGAGCAGGAGACACTCATGAACCCAGCTTTTTCCATAATGGGTGAGGAGGTCCTGGGCATAAATGGGGCAGCATGTATGGAGCTGTAAACAGAGTGCTGGGGGAGGGTCTGCTCTCCTTCATAGGCGGCTCTGTGCTCTTGGCCCCCCATCCCGTGGGGGCTGGCAGGAGCCCAGGGCTGGGCCCAAGAGGCCAAGTGGAGGATCTTCTCGGTACTGTTGTAGGAGTTAGTTTTGGCAGCAGCAGATCTGTTCTCACTGGCTGCAGACTCTTGGGAAGGTTTCCTTGACAGCAGCAGAGTACAAGCTTTAGGACTTTGTGTGTCTGGGAAGCTGTCACCTACGGAGCTCTGTGGCCACCACCAGCGTCACAGCCTTAACTGGAGACTTTTTTTCCTTTATTTTCTCTCCTCTCCCTCAAGCACTTATGGGTGATGTGCTGGTAAGCCTTGGCCACTGGATGCTAGCTAGTACCACAAGCTGTGCCATGCTGCCAAAATAACTCCCTCTTTGGTCTGGTACTTAAGTACTCAAGCCCTCAGGCTCCCTCCCTCCCTCTAAAGCATCTTGTGGCTCTTGTTGGCTTTAGAGTCTGCTCCTGGCTCCCCGCGTCCCTCCAGCCCAGTCCCCACCAAAACGGAGGAGGTCAGTAACCTGAAGACTATGCCCAAGGGCCTGTCCACAAGTCTGCCAGACCTGGATTCAGAGACGTGGATTGAAGTGAAGAAGAGACCTCGGCCCTCCCCAGCCAGGCCCAAGGTGGGTAGTGATGTAGGAGCTCTCAGGGTGGCGATCTCCCAGTTAACTGTCTGGATGACGTGAACCATAAGTAGGCGGGCATCAGATCAGATAGGGTCTGCTGGTCACAGGAGTGATGTCCTAGTCTCTCCTGGCCCCATCTGACCCCCTTAAGAGCTGTTCCTCAGTGGTGTAAATAACGTGTTCTCCCCAGATGGGCGGCTTCTGGCTGCAGTAAGGAAACAAAGGGCAATAGTTTGTCTCCAGGCAGTAGGCTTGTGTTGCTGTGCAGCCTTTACCCTGTGTCACCTTTGCCCCCCTACCTGTAGAAACCAGAGGAGTCAAAGACACTGCAGCAGCAAAAGCAAAAGGACCAAGATGAACCCGAAGAGCTAGACTTCCTCTTCGATGAGGAGATGGAGCAGATGGATGGCCGCAAGAACACTTTCACTGATTGGTCAGATGAAGATTCGGATTACGAGATTGATGATCGGGACGTGAACAAGATTCTCATCGTGACGCAGACACCTCCTTACCTGCGCCGGCATCCTGGTGGGGACCGGACTGGCAATCACACATCCAGGGCTAAAATGAGCTCAGAGCTGGCTAAGGTGATCAACGATGGGCTGTACTACTATGAGCAGGACCTGTGGACAGAGCAGTTTGAGCCAGAGTATTCGCAGATCAAGGTGAGAGTAGCTGATCCAAGGAAGGGAGTGCATGGGGGGCCTCGTGGTGTGGTGGAAAGGGCAGTACAGCAAGTTACAGCCCACTCATGGGGTGGAGCTAGGCTGGAGTTAGTCCTCTTGCAGAGCTTGGGATTTCTGACTCCCAGTGTCATGCTCTGCTGCATCAGGGATAAACACAGCTCTGTAACGTGGCGTTAAGGCTGCAGCCAGGTAAACAAAGTACCAGTAATGAGGTGACCTAGAACATGGAGCCCATTACTTTGCTGTCTGCCAGGGTCTTGGCAGGCAGTGCTAGATCTATGGGGAGAACTGGGTGTCTCTGCACTGTCCATAGTGCCCAGTGCTCCATGGCACGGTCCCTTGGAGACTGCGCTTACTGGGGACAGGTTCATAGATGGCTAGGCTGCACTGGACCTGTGCTCTTCATTTTAGTGCCGGTTTGCATAGACCAGGGCTTTTTATAGAAATCCCATCTGCTGCTTTGGAACGTTTGAGTCCCAGCTTGGTGACTCTCACAGTCAGGGACTTGACTAGACTCGTTCAGCAGTGGAAGTTATTTTGGCTGCAAGGTGGGGTGGCCTGTTGGAGCTACCAGCTGGGCTCAGTGTTCCCATGTCTGGTACCTGGCACACTGCTAAAGCAGTGCCACTCTGGAGCGGCAGAAGCTGAAGGTGTGGGGAGAGAGGTGGCAGAGGGTCGGTGTGCTGGGGTTATGGGTTCCTGGAGCATTGTGCCCCACTCCCAGTGTGGCTGTGAGAATGCAAGGAGGAGGTTCTAGAGAGGCAAGAAGGTGGCAGGGGCAATGGGGTCCTGGCCAAGCACAGGCTACAAAGCTTGCTTTGAACCTTTCTGCACCGGTGCTGACCTGGGTGAGTAAAAGCCTGAAAGAAGCAAGCAACGGTTAGTGGAGCTGCCTGTTAGGATCCCTGAAAGCTTGGGAGCAGCAGGTGGCTCAGATCTGGCCCATGCAGTGCCCAGTTCTGTCTGCTGCGTCTCCCCTCTCTACCTCTGCACGGCAGGTCACCCTTCTGGGCACCCAGATGCCATGGCTGCACTTGGTGCCCAGCGTTGTGGCTGTTGCACAAGTAGAGTGGTGGTCATGATAAGCTGATGGGGTGAGGGGAGAAGAGGGCAATTTGTTGCTTCATCACCTTCCTCTTCCAATGCAGCAAGAGGTGGAGAACTTCAAGAAGGTGAATATGATCAGCAGGGAGCAGTTTGACACCCTGACCCCAGAGCCCCCTGTGGATCCAAATCAGGAAGTCCCTCCTGGTCCCCCCAGGTTCCAGCAAGGTAAGAGATGGGAGGGCATGAATGGGTGGAACTGAATTTGTTTCTGTTTCTCCTGATGAGAGATCCTTGGAGGTTGGGTAGCAGCTAGGGAGAAGGAATTGGGGCCACAGGTGCAGTTTATCTTTCCCAGAGCAATGCCTTTCTCCCAGCTTTATATTTTTGGGCTCCAGAAGAGGAGGCCCAAAAGCAGAGGTGTCCCAATTGAGCGAGGAAGCCTTGGCAGACTTGTAGCTCCCCTTGATGTGACTTTCCTCTTGGACCCTCTCTTGAGTACCTGGAAGCAGCTGCCTGTTGGGCCTTCCTTGTTTGGCTGCACATGGCACCTGGTGCTGTGTCCTTCTCTTGGGGATGCGGGGTTTGTCGCTGCTGTTAGCCATGAGAAATTAGATACCTTGTGGGATCCCTGAAAGCTCAGTCCTTAGATCTGCTGCTAGGTTTTGGGTTGTCTGGCCAAGCTGGTGACGTGTTGTCACCATTTGAAGCTGTTTGTCTTGGAGAGCTGGGATGTGTCCCTGCGTTCCTGCCCCTGCTGCTTCCCATCGGCCAGATGGATGTCCCTTGACCATAGTGCTGCTCTCATGCTCAGAGCACAGCTTGACCTGGGGTGGGGGCTTTTGTCTCTGCAGTACCTACAGACGCTTTGGCTAACAAGTTGTTTGGAGTCCCCGAGCCTTCAACCATTGCCCGGTCTTTGCCTACGACTGTACCAGAGTCGCCCAACTACCGCAATGCCAGGACCCCCCGGACCCCTCGCACGCCTCAGCTGAAGGACCCAACCCAGACGCCCCGGTTCTACCCAGTGGTGAAAGAGGGCAGGACGATAGATGCCAAGGTGGGACCAGGGCTGGGGTGTGGGACGGGAGCTGGGGTTTCCCAGCGGGGTCTGGGGAGGGAGTGCGTGCATCCCTGATGCACCATGTCTTGCAGACTCCGCGCAAAAGGAAGACGAGGCACAGTTCGAACCCCCCGATGGAGTGCCATGTGGGCTGGGTGATGGACTCTCGGGAGCACAGGCCCCGAACTGCCTCCATCAGGTACTTGAGGTCACGGAGGAGCCAGAAATGGGGAGGGGAGCAAGTGTGGGAAGGAAGGGGAGAGGCAGCATCTGGCCTTGCAGGGGACGTCTCCTGTTAGGTGGCTGCAGACAGGACTGGGACCCAGCTTGCCCCTCCTGGAAGAAGCTAAGGAAAGTCTGGAGCCTTGGAATAAAGAGATGAGACTGTTGGAAACATTGGTTCCCTTCCTAGTAGGATACCCCGTGGCTCGGGTCCCAAACCCAGAGTAGACGGTTCCAGGGAGGCGGTGGGACAAGTGCTGTGGGGTGTGTGACCGCTCTGCTGTCAGCTGAGTGATGCCAAGGAAGGGTCTTGACAGGAGTCTCTCACACTCAGCTCGAGCCCTTCGGAGGGGACCCCGGCTGTCGGAAGCTACGGCTGCACCCCGCAGTCCCTGCCCAAGTTCCAGCATCCTTCACATGAGCTTCTTAAGGAGAATGGCTTCACGCAACATGTCTACCACAAGTACCGTCGGCGCTGCCTTAATGGTAGGGACGCCTGCGCTGCGGGGTGTGGGGCAGGGTGTCTGTGTCCGCTGTGTCCTGGGGCAGGGTATGGCCACAGAGCATGCACACGGAGATAAACAGGGTCCGACAACCTTGCTGGTAGCTGACGTTTCCCCGCGGTTTGTGGCAAGCGTGGGCTGTAGCTCGGGGTGTCCAGCACTGGGGCTGGGTGCAGTCACAGTGCCGCAGAGCCCTCTGGCTCCATGGGAAAGGATCTGCCTGGTCATCACCCTTTCTTCCTGAAACAGAGCGGAAGCGGCTGGGCATTGGTCAGTCCCAGGAGATGAACACGCTTTTCCGGTTCTGGTCCTTCTTCCTCCGAGATCACTTCAACAAGAAAATGTATGAGGAGTTCAAGCAACTGGCTGTGGAGGACGGGAAGGAGGGGTACAGGTAGGAGAGGAGGGGCAGAGCAGCTTTTCCTGGGAGAGAAGTGAGGGAAGAAGTATTCGGCCCTTTGCAGGGCTCACAGCAGAACAAAGCAGCATCTCTGCCTTGCTCAGGGGCAGGGCTTGGATTGCCCTTGGCCACCTCCTGCTGCTGGTGCAGAGCAGGGCTTTTGCCTCAAGAGCCTCTGTCCAGGTGTTTCATGTGCCAGTGCCTGAGCACCATGTGCTGCTCCATTCCCAGGTACGGTCTGGAGTGCCTTTTCAGATACTACAGCTACGGGCTGGAGAAGAAATTCCGGCCAGACATCTTTAAGGACTTCCAAGAAGAGACCATCAAGGATTACGAGGCTGGTAAGTGCCTCCTTTTGCCTCCCCTGGGGTTGTAGCTGGGGATGTAGCTCAGCTGCGTGGCTGCCCCTGGGCCTCTTCTCATGCCTTTGGGGAAGCCCTGTAATGCCGTACATCAGCGTGTGTGGTGGGGACCGGCGTGTGTGGTGGGGACCGGCGTGTGTGGTGGGGACCGGCGGGGCGTCCTGTTGCTTCATGGGAGAGGGTTGAATGGATGTTCACTGCCCTGAAGACTTCGGGGGGGGGGGGCGGGGGGGGGTTGGGGTGTGGAGGAGGGCAATGGGAGGCTGTAGCTCTACCAAAAACATTTCTCTAGAGGCACTGGTCCCTCTAGGATTTCTCAAGACCCTGCAGCGGCCGAGCCTTGTCACCACCAGGTCAGGCGAGGCTGGGGACATCCCCTTCAGGAGGGCTGCCCGTTACTGACGTAGGGGGCTTCCCTCCAGGTTTTCCATCCTGGCTTGGTTGTGCCTACTAGTGGGACAGGAGGGCTCGTGGGATGAGTGGTGGAGAAGCTTGGAGGAAAGTGTTCTGATGTCTGGTTTGACACTTGTCCTGCTGACATCTGGTTTGGTTTTCTTCTCCTGCAGGACAGCTCTACGGGCTGGAAAAGTTCTGGGCCTTCTTAAAATATTCCAAAGCCAAAAATCTGGACATTAACAGCAAACTGCAAGAATACCTCAGCAAGTTCAAGCGCCTCGAGGACTTCCGAGTGGATGTGAGTAGACACAATGCCCGGGCCATGCTGACGGCCCCTGCAAACGCCCCTCTGCCCCCTCCGAGGACGTTTTGGGGACCGGTCCCCAAGCAGTGCCAGGCAGGGGGAGTCAGCGACACCTAGTGTCAGGCCCTGTCATTGCAGCCGGGCCAGGAACAACCTGCAGGGTTTGAATATTGCAAATCCACTTCGGAGCAGCTCTCTGGGGAACTGGATGAGCCCATCTTCCCTGATGAGCTGAGGAGGAGAGTGAGCCTTGATGGTTTGAGGGGAGCCAGCGCTGTGTGGAGCTTCAGCTCCTTGACTGTGCCCCTTGTCTTGGAAGGAGGTGCCTAGGAGCAAGTTGTCACTATTGTGCTTGGCTGGGAGTCAGTCTGTCTTTCTGGCAGCAGTAGGTTTGGAGAGGAGGACAGCTGTGTGCTTGCGGTTGAGGATGTGTGTTCTTTGTGGGTCAGGGAGAAAAGTTGCAACTACAGGTGTGCAGGCAGGCTGTTCCCTGATCCAGGGGAAGGGCATCTGCATTTGCAGCAGGTTGTGCATTTGCAGCTGGTGTGTTTTTTCTTCCAGCCACCCATGGGGGAGGAAGGTGGACACAAGAGATACCCTACGACGTCAGGAGATGGCAGGAAGCGCTACCCATCCCAGTCTTCCAGCAAAACAGTCAGCCAGTGCCCACCCAGCCAAGCCCACGCCTCGCCCAGCCAGCCTGCACAAGAGGATGCCAAAAACCTGAGCCAGCAATCCCCCGCCCTGTCGGCTGCAGAATCGCAGACAGTGGGGAAGTAGAGAGGCTGCAGCATCTGCTTCCTGCCGGGGGACGGGGTGGGTTGGTGGGAGACTGGCTCGGAGAAGGGGAGATGTGAGGGGGTGGGACAGGAAGGAAGCTGGAAGGTGGGTGCCCAGGAATAGGCTGCTTGGGAGAAACTTCAACGCACATGATTTTTTTTCTCTTGTGGCTGGAAAGCAAAGACGATTGCATTTAAAACACCATTTTGCTATTACAACCCTGACCAGAGCCAGACCCGCTCCCAGCAGGCCCATCCTTTGCTTTCCCTTCCCTCCCCTCCTGTGCACACACTCATGTCTTAGTGTCTTTAAAAAAAAAAAAAAAGTGTTCTGGCTGGGTTGGAAAGGGGAGATTTTTTTATTATTATATATATATATCAAGTTTTAAATTATTGCTAGAGGTTTGTCTGGATTTACCAAAACAAGTCTGCTCTGTGCGGCCCCAATGACTCCCCTCAGTGTCCCCCCTCGGATCGCAGGGCAGCCCGCTCAGGAAGCTCAGAGGAGCGAGGTTCCCTGATGGGGGACCGAAGCCACAGTGTGTCGCAGTGCTGCAGAGCCTCTGATCTCCACGACCTGGCTGACTTCTCCCATTCCACGCGTGGCGGTTCCTCTCCGACACCAACCGCCACGACAGGAGCATCACCCTGTTTGTCCTCCTGATCCCTCCTCCCCGACGTCTTCACCTCCGACCTTCCCGAGGGTCTGGCTCTCCTTCCGCCCGCCTCTCCCTTCCATCACGGACAATTTGGAAGTCAACCAAAGGACCTTTGCCAAGGATAGGCTTGTTCTAACTCCTTCCTGCGAGGATGGCTGGTGGGAAGCCGGCAGGCACCTGGACTCAAGCCTGCATGGACGATGCACCCGCTGCTCCAGGAATGCCCATCGCATGCAAAGACAGGACTTTGCCAAAGGAGGGTTTCTCTTCCTTTTCCCTTGGAAAAATGAAATGACAACAACAAAAACAAACACAAACCCCTCTGAAAGGAATGAAAAAAAAAAAAAACAAAACACTTTAAAAAGACACCATCTCCCTTTGCTTTCTTCCTTGGAAATACTATTGAAGAAAAAAAAAAAACAAAACAAAAACAAAACAAAAAAAAACAAACAAAAAACCCAAAAAACCACACAAAAAAAAGTTGCCTTATGGTAGAGCTGGACCGGGAGGCTTGCTAGCTTCCTGCACCCTGGGGCACACTGGGCTCTTGGCCCCCCCCCATCCCCTCAGCCCGGAGACTCCTCATGGCATTGCTGCCGAGCTGATCTTCCCTGCGGCCTTTCCTCTGACCCCGCAGCTCACTCGGATATTTCCCCGCATCGTGGAGACCCGCTACCAGCCCTGGTTCTTGCGGGGGAAGGTGCCCAGGGCAGTCAAATCCAAGACTTGTGCTCATGAGTAAAGCCGCTATGTTGTGTATATAGCATTGTAGCATCTTCCCGCGACAGCGACTTGTACGTGCTTATGGCCTCGCTCAGCCGCCCCGTGCCCTCTCCAGGCAGGCTGGGGCAGGAGGTGGGTCTGCTCCAGCCCGCACCTTCAGCGTGGTCAGGGGGTGAGCGGGGAGATCTGTCACAGCAGCTGTGGAGGGACTGACTGGTCCTTGCTGCGAGCAGGTAGGAGGGCTGGTGTCTCCCTGGTGCCACCGTAATGCTGTAGCCTGAAGAAGGAGCAACGCAGCCCCAGGGAACCCGTGTCTTGCAGCCCTTACCGGCCCAGGGCTGCTGGTGGGACTTGTGCTGTGCGTGAGCAGGAGCCCTGCCTGGCAAAGGAGGGCTCTCGCCCGAGTTTCTTGTACATTGTGTCTTGGCAGGCGGCTGCGTGGTCTCCTCCTTAGGGAAGTGTCCCTGTGCATCTCCAAGAGCTGAGATAACACCGTGCTGCTCCTCGCTTGGCTGAGGCAAGGAGGTGGCTGCAGAGCTGCTGTGGCATTTACTTGGTTCCTTTGCCCAGCACCGAGTGGGCTTGGGCAGGCAGAGTGTCCCCAGGCTCCGGAGCTGCATTCCCTCCCAGCGGGCATGTGTCAGAGGGGCGAGATCGGCTCCTGGGGCCCAGAAGTAGCACTGGAAAGTCGTGTTCCTGCCATGAGGGTAGAAGCTCCTTTTCAGCAGAGCCGCTTACCTTGCTGTCACCGTGCTCCATCTCCTGGGACGGGAAGCTTGCTTTGCAGCCGGCTGGGCTGTGGCTCGGGCGCTCTGTCCTTGTGAGCTGCAAAGCGTGCTCCTGCGCATGGTGTGGGGCGGGCACTGCAGCGGGCTGTTCATAATGCAGCTAATTGCGTTGCGCTCTCTGCAAAATCTTAAGCCGGTAACAAACAGCATTTTCCCAAAGTATCCAGTTATTGATCCAGAGGGCTGTCTTAGAGCTGGAGGATGGAGTCATCTTTCCAGGGCTGTCCCTGTGTGGCTGCGGGGCTGGTGGCTGAGAGCAGCCAGGAGCTGAGAGTGGAGATGGAGTGGGGTGAGCTTGGCGTGAGCTTGGGCAAGCTGCCCATCAGCAGCGGCCGTGGGCGTTCACAGAGCCCTGGCTGAAGTCAGTCGCCTTCCCAAACCGACGCTGCGTTGAAGATGCTGCTGGGGTGGGGGGTGGGGGGTGGGCTGGGGAGGTGGGCTGGTCCGTGTGGAGCAGCTTGGTGAACTGCTGCTAGAATTGAAAGCACAGCTGGGTTTGAGTGAGGCTGGGTAGCTGCTACTTTGCTGTTTCCTGGTGGTGTGATCCTGCCCTGGTCCGTCCGCCCCTGCCACATCCCCCTGCAGCTCCGTACCGCTCATGGGCCCGATTCGGCGCGCCAGCCTGAGTCTGTGGCTTGCCCCGTCACAGCAGCAGCGCTCTGGGGTTGCGGGGTGGTAACTGGGCAGGGCAGGCAAGTAACACTTGTACAGTGCTGTGGCCGTGACTGTTATTTCTGGATTTCCCCCCCTCCCCTTGTGAACTGGAGTCAGATCCCTGAGGTTATGGATGCGGCCGGGTTTGCCCCTGATTTGGGAAGGAGGAGCCTCGGAGGCTGGAGATGGGGGTTGATCAGAGACATGGGAGATGTGTTGCTGGTTGTTTGCAAGTGGAAACGGGTCTGGGTGTTTTGTGGCTGGTCCTTACTGCTGCGTCCCAGCGCTCCTCTCATCGGTGCGTGTTCTCTTTTGAAGCCAGTTGTCTGCATTTTAGCAACAGGCGAAATAGGAAACGAGGAGCAGCAAGCTCCTGCTGCGGAGTTGTTGCTTGTGGAGCGGACTGTGGAATTGCTTGGGTGGTAGAAGAGGTAAAAAATTTCCAAGAGAATTTCCCAAAATCTAAGTTGATCTTAATTTTGTAATTTCTAAGGCTGAGACTCCAGTCTTGGCATGGAGGAGTGTCGTTCGTGTCCCCCCCCCGTCCCCCCCCCCCCGTCTGCTGAGTCAGTGGTTTGTCACAACAGTGTGGCTGAGGGCCCCGTGAGAACCCCCCGTTTCCCAGGGGAAGGTGGATCAGAAGCGCGGTCCTGCTGCCCTCCACGTTTGCGGACCGTATGCCTCGTTTTACTCTGTCAGACAGCAGCCTAGCCAGGGAGCAAAGACAGATGTGAAACCAGCTGTTGGTTGCTCCCTCACCTCCCTGCGGGATGCGGGGCAGGGCGCTGCCCTCACGGTGTGGGGGGCAGGGAGCTCTGCGGGGCCGTGGTTACGGGGCAGCATCCTGCACCCCGGTGCTGCGCGGGGGCCGTGGCAAGGCGGGGGGTGCAGAGCGTGCGGTCCGTGCCGGGCTGGGGGGCTGGCCGCGGGGGGGCTGGCCCTGCCTGCGCCTCGCACGGGGGGCAGCTCTGCAGGGGCGCCTGACCTTGCTGCCTAGCTGCATGCAGAAGGCATCGCACGGCGCACGGTTCGCACCGCTGCTGGGCGAAGGGACAGCTGTCCAAAGCGGGATTTTGCTTTGGAGAAGGTTCTTTCCCTTCTGCTGAGGAAGGAGTTTGGCCTTGCTTTTAGTTTGGATGCTTCACCACCATCACGTTTTTGTGCCTTTTTTTTTTTTTTTTTTAAATTTTCGTGGGCTGAGGGGTTGGGCACACGTACTGCTGGGAACGCTGAGCCATCCCGCAGCTCTCGAGGGCTGCGTGGTGCTGGCTCCCAGCCCTTGGGAGCTCCGGGGGCTCTCGGCAAGGCTGGGGGAGGCCATAGGCCTGCAGGCAGAGCGGGGGGCGCGCTCCCCAACTCACCCCTCTCGGGACGGCCCAGGCTGCTGCAGCCCCGGGCTCCTTGCCGAGGTCAGCCCATCTTTGGGATGCAGGTGGGTGCAGCGGGTACGGAGCTCCGGCGTGGGGTCAGGAGTGGAGGTAGAAGGTGTGTTTCGGAGGCAGCTGCTTTGCTTTGCCGTGCTCATTTGGGGGGGGGGGGGGGGGGGGGGAAATACTAAAAGTAATAATCCTGCTGTTCCGATCGCCTGTCTGTTGCTCTTCCTGCTGCCCCCCTTGCACCCCCGATGGCGGCTTGTCGCTGTAGCCCTTGGGGTCCCTCGAGTTTCGGCAACTGCTCGTCTTGCTGGGGACTGGTCGACTGTACTGTAACAAAACGATGTGTTAACCTCGGTACCCTGCCACGTGTCTGTACACGTTCCACATGGCAGTGCAGAGGGGGCCTTCTAGCTGTTAATGCCTTTCTAGTTATTTTATCAAAAGGAAGGAAAAAAAAAAAAAAAAAAAAAAGGAAAACTGTAAATGTAGCAAGCTGTGTTTGCAAATGCTTATTTTCTCCTGTCTCCTCTGAGACTGGTTATGTCACTTTGTCACTGTTTGAAATGGATGCTAGGCTCTTTTTAAGGGAGGGTTGCTACACTTGGTGTTAAATGCCTCACTGACTTCTCTCTTTTTTTTTTGTTTTTAAGTTTCCAATACAGGTAATAGTTGAATGACTTCTTCTTTTTTTTTTTTTTTTTTTTTTTTTTTTTTTAAGATAGTGTTCATCTCAGTGGCATGGAGTGGGTGGCTGGAGGGCAGCATTTCAATGAGTAGTTTACAGTTTCACTTTCTGCAGACACTTGAACATAGGACCGATGTATCTGTGACAAGCACATCCCCTTGGTGGGAAGCCCCGAGGAGCGGAGGGGACATGCAGAGCGTGCTCGGGTCAGCCCCGGGGTCCCTGCGCTGTCCCCCTGTGGCTCGCTCTCTAGCCATCAGCTCTGCATGGGGCTGGCTCGTGCCGGTGGTACCCGCCCCCAGGAGGGTCCCCCGAGCCTCCCTGGTGCAGCCCCACTCCCCCTCCTCCTCTCCCAGCCTGTCCCGGTCCCATTGGGGTTGGAAGCCTTTGGATCTGTGGCTCAGAAACCCCCAGTAAGCCACGCGGCCAGGGTTGGCCCTCTGCTCGCTTGCCAGGAGCAAAAGGGGTGATGGTTCGATGTGCTGGCCCTTCTCAAACCCTGTGTGTCCCAACCTCAGCCTTCTGTTTCCCAAAACTAGAAAGTGTGTGCAACCTTCTTCAGCTGCATTTATCGTAGAGACAAACTTAAAATGACTCATCACAGACCATGTATCACTTGGGAGGAAAATCTTGTTAATATGGCCCACTGTACATGATCCATCTTCTGTCGATAGTACATAATCTTTGACTCATGTGCTAGGATCATCATCACATATAAAAGGAAAAGAGAAAAATGTAAAATACTTGAATGAGAGCTTGTATTATAACATTAATATTATTCAGAGTATCTGCTTTCTAGGCTGATGTGATTCATTATTCTAGTAATGCTTTAGTCCTTTGTAATTTGTGGTAATTATGCTTTTTCCTTTTTAATACAAAAAAAATGTATAAAAATAAAAACTTCAAAAGACAGTGCAGCCTGGGTTTTCTGTTCTGCTGACTTGACCTCCCCAAGGGGACATGAACGGGTTGGGCTCATCCCTGTGCGGTCGCAGGGGCTGAAGGAGGGTGGGAGAAGAGCTGGTTCCTCAGGTGGAGCTTCCTCGGAGGACACGGCCTAGCAATGGTGACGTGTCATTTTTGTCCCAGGCCCCCAGATAGGATCGATCAGTTGTGTAGGTACTTACGGACACGCATAAAGGTATGGATGCTACGCTCTTTTGGGCCCTTTCTTACAGGGTTTCACTAGTGTCCACGCAACTCGGGACAGCCGGGACTCTTCTTCCCTTGGAAAGTCTCTTTCTGCAGTTGTGCAGACGCTTCACACACGTTGTGCGCTTCACAACAACTTCACGTTGTGCAGTTCTGGTTTGTGACCCCTCTTGGCGTGTGGGGAGCAAGATGGAGCTCAGCAGGAGGAAGTGATGGACCAGGGCTTCTGCCATGTAGCACATCAGCCCCCAGCTCTCCTGTCCCACGATGGGGAAACTGGCTTCACGTTTGCAGCTGTTAGTTTGTGGAGTGGCGATGTAGGCCGTGATGGCCCTTGGTCAGACCAGGATGAAGAAAAACTTGGGGGAAGTCAGGCCTCTGTTGCATGTTTCCAAAACTCTGGCCCCGCTGACTTTCCATGGGGTTGCATCTCGTATCCCAGGTGTTCAAAGTCTCAGAAAAGTAGTGGGTTTAATCCTATTACATGTAGTTACAGTGATCTTGCTGGTATTTCTGCAGAACGCTGCTCAAAGAGTGAAAACTGAAGCACAAAAACCTTAATAACTCCCCAAAGCCATGTGGCCCAGAACATATCTGGCTTAAGTGCAGGCAGCTAGAACAAGGAACAGTGCAGGTAATTAAGAAAAAACCCACTAAACGTGGTTTTAAAATAGCTTTCTAGAGCAGCTCTTTATTTTTTCTGCCTTGGGTAGAAAATAGTGGCAGCAAAAGTGCGGTCATTTCAAGTCGCATGTTTTAAGTTCAGCTTCAGGTTTTCTTACGTGTGAACAGTAACTTGTTTCCCAATTAAAATACTATTTGGCATAAATCATTGTCTCTTGCTCTGCTAGTCACGGGGCTCTGCGGCACCCTGCAGGCTGCGGGGTTGGTTCACTCTGCCCTGGGTGCCTCGGGGATGCTCTCTGAGAGCGGCGTGAGGCTGAGGAGGACCCTGTGTCTCTGGTAGGCTTTGGTCTGTTTGAACACTGTGTCTGTGCCATGCAGATAATCCAACACTCCCAGGACTCCATAGCACTGGTTGAACCTGGAAACCAGAGAATAAACATCACTGGAAGTTACTGCGGTTACCTTGCTCTGGTATTTCCATCTCCTTTCAGAGCCCTAATGAGCCGTCCACAGGATTCCTGCTACGGTGCTGGGCCCCTTGCAGCCGCATCGGCTGTTTCTGCAGGAGGCAAACTGGTGGGAGCAGCGTGCCTGGATCTAGGGCGCACCTGGGGAATGGGAACAGCTCCTCCGGTGCTGTGTAGGTATCCCTGAACAACCTGCCGAACCTCTGCCCTCTCCAGTATAGGAGGTGGCTGGGAATCTCTGCCAGGAAGGGTTAATTGGGATTGATTGGGCAAGGTGTTACCTGAAAACGTTACTAATGCCAGCGTATTGGAGAGGGACAGAGAGAAAAGCTCCCTGCGGATTTATTTCAGCTGTGTGACTTGCCCTTGCTCTGTCTTCTTCTAGCCCACGTGCTGTGTCCTGAACTTCTAGGCAGAGCCTTGCAGAGAGCAGGCTCTGACCCTGTGCTTGTGCTGGGGAAGTCCAGGAATACCCGATACTGCAGGCACCGTGTGCTTTCTGCGTGCTTTCCTCCTCCATCATCTTTGGAAACTCGAAACGCCCAGCCCCACTTCGGTGTTGGTGCTTTGGAGAAAGTTTCTGCGTCAGCTGGTGGAGGAGGGGGGGTGTCAGTGAGGTGCCTGGCAGTTGCGTGGGCAGTGGGCTCTGTCCTCTGAAACCCCGACGGCTGTTTTAACTGCTTTGAGAACCAGCATTCAGCCTGCTGTCAGGCTTCTCCGCTCGTGTGCGAGTTACTGAAACGCTCTCGAGCCTCAGGAAGGGCGGGAGGGAGTGGGGAGCTGAGCGGTGCCCAGACGTACTTGAGGTGGTGGAAGTCGTGGAACTCTGGCGACGGTAGGAAGGGCAGGTGGTAGCCGCAGTGCGAAATGCTTGTTGTTACGAGAGCAAGGGAGAACCATGCTGCGATTGAAACGATATGGGACCCCATCAGCATCGGGCCAGTCATGACGGGCAGCGTGTTGGAGAGCTAGAAATGAGAGGCAAAGTCAGCCTCATTAATGGGTCCACAACAAGCAGCCTCTCCTCTAGAAGCTGAATTCTTTCACCTGGGTGATGCATCATAGCATCGTATTAGTTTTGTACAAACAGCATAAAGGGCAGATCCGTCCGCAAACACCTTGCTAAAATTACATAATCATCAAAGAAATAATTACAAAAATTACTAAAATTACGTAATCGTCAAAGGAATAATTACAACTACGGCAAAACATTGTCACAGCCCAAGCTCCCTACACTTGTAGTAGGAGTCAGATGTGAGATCAAACCAGGGGTGTGAGAGCAGCATGATTCCAGTAAATCACCCTGGAGTCAGAAGTAGGAATTTCAGTTTCACCTTGGAGTAATGCAGAAGCTGCTCTTGGGAAACCCGGCTGTAAAAGGGCATGGCCCGTGGACATGTGCAGTCAAAGGCAGCGATGTGATGATCCCGCCTGCATCACTTCATTGTGTCCTACTGGTGGCACAAACAGCTGTCGCTGCCCAGAGCAAGCTGACAGCACCAGCTAGGCTCAGTTGGACTTACATAAAAAGTTATCCTGCTGCCCAAAGACTGTCAGTTAGGGACACTCACAGAGCTGGTGTGGCAGCCCAGGACTATTGTTAACAGGAGAAAGTGCCTATAAGTGGAATCTTCTGAAGGTGGGATGTGTTTTCGTGAGAAATCTCAGCTGAAGCAGTGCTGGGAGATGCTCCTGAAAACACTGATCCCAGCTGCGAGCATGAAAATCGTAACAGAATTCTGAGTCCATGCAGTAACCTGGACTGTGTAAGTGTCACATCTTGTGCTGAAAGCACCGTCTGTGCTACTAGCCCTCTCTGTGCTCAAGGAATCGCCATGCAGTTGGTTCCTTATCTGTTGGAGGCACTTGCATCTGGGCTCTTAAAGCTAGTGGAGTGCAGTATGAACAGGTACTGTGACGCTTCTACAGCCAGGCTTCTTGGCAAAGCAGCTTAGCTTCCTCTGCCTAAGAAAGAAGCGTCCAAGAAACATTTACTTTTCTTCTCTTACGACTCCTCCTCATCCCACGGTAATCACACTCCGTGCAGAAACTGGGAGGTGACCACATGAGAACCCACTTACTATGTGTTCTACTGGGTGAGCATAAATGGAGACCACACCGATGGGGGCTGTCCACTCGTGGTGCTTCTTGTGAATGTGCTTATACAGGACCGGGAGGTGAACGAGCCTAAGCAGAGAAACCAGAGAAAGGCAAGTTTTGAGCTCCGCAAGAAAGGAACACAGAGTAACATAACACAGAATTTCTGCTGGGGACTTGCTCATGTCTCCTCTTTAACTTAAAGATTTCAGAGCAGCTGGGAATAAGAGCGCAGGACTCCTGGCTTCCCTCGCTCTCTCTTTAGTATTGATCCCTCTTACAACTGATGTGTCCACTGGCTGATGTTAAACTTAAATCCAGATAAATTCCATACATCAAAATCCCTGAATGACTCATTTGCTCAGACCTGGGAGAGTACTGCTTAGGGGAAGACTCGCTTTATATTCTCACTGTTTTGACTTTTCCCACTGGCAACTATTAGAGTCAGAATTTTATGTTCTGTGGGTGCTTTGTAAGAAATGGCTTTTTACAGGTTTTTTTTTTTTTTGAGTGCATTTGTCCAGAAGGGAAACCTACATACTTCTGAGATTGCTGTGCTTGCTTCTGCACAGCCTTTTGCAGGTTTTTTTTCTTCCTTGCTTTAGTTTTTTCCTCTAATGTTGGTGTCAGTGCTTAGAACGCCTGCGGTGTCAGCTGCCAGGCCCCGTTTCATAGGTGCTGTACAAGTGAATGTGAGATCAGTCACTGACCTCTTGAGCTTTTTTCTTTCAGGACAGTCAGTCTTGTTCATCTCTTTTCAAAGAATGCTGGGCCACAGCTTTTGTGTAAAGCTACCTGGGTTTTTTCTTCCTTTGCTTCTAAGCTGCTCCACCTTCGTAATTTTACCCATTTTTGCCTACTGTAGTTACTGACAGCACCAAAGCCTCATGTTGTAAAGGTGGAGTTCAGGACCTGGAAGTCTTCCCTTATAAATACAAGACTGGTGGAACAGCGGGGACTGGGACCATTGCTGTTGCAGGAGAAGGGTATAAGCTTAAAGGCATGGAGGAAAACCACAGAGTCCTGTTCCTGTGCTCCACTCACCTGTGTGTATAATAGAAGAGAACTTCCTCTATTAAGGTAAAGATGCCTAGCTCCATAAGAAACCAGTGGAAGGTGGGTAATTCCTTGTTGAAGGTGCTGCCCCACCACTTCATGACGTAGAACATGGGCACAAGCATGGGCAAGGAGATAAAGAACTGATTACACAGCGCTGTGTAGATGGCTTGGCGCAATTTCTTTGTGTCCACCTGCAAAAGAGAAGTCAGGACGTGAGGCTAAGTCAGAAGCAATGCAGCCTTGAGTTGGACGGATAAAAAGTTTTCAGATTTGTAGGCAGTTTCCATATTAGTTTTGGGATCAACTTTTTAACAAGCAGCCCAGCCAGATCTGATCAGTAGCCTAATTACAAGAACCGCCTTCCTCTCCGCCATGGATATACAGGACTCAGCTTGACTTCCCTTGAACCCTACCTGGTTGCAAGACAAAAGCCTAACAGGTTCTTCTCCCTGCTCCTAGCCTAAGGAGACTGCAGGAAGCGTTTAGCCAGCAGAAGAGGCAGAGTGGGAAATACTTACAGGATCATTCTTGCCCAGCTGAATGCGATAGCGAGTAATGAAAGCTGGCTTTCCTGTTACATCAGCCACCATAAGGATTCCATTGAAGCACCAGAAAGCAAGGCAAGGCACCAACGCAGCCCCTGTGGCGTGGGGAAAAGGCAGAGATACGTGAATGAATGGAGAGCTATGGCTAAATCAGAAACAAAATATGGTGGCATAGTATCCAGAGGATCTTGCTGGGACCCAGGTGTGCCAGGTGTGTATCCTCTGCCCTGAGATGCTTTAAAATGGAATATGGGCAAGTTCTGACATCCAGGTAAGACCTTGGGAATGGGGAAGAGGTTAGAGTAGACAAATGTCTCCTAGGTTGAAATGTGCCACAACTGAGGCTAAGAAAGGGCTTTTCTGGATGGCTGGGGCATCTCTTGTCATGGGTGGTTTTTTGTAAATACAAGTAGGATATGGTTGAGTTGGTCCCTGGGACCTTGCAAAGTCTCTACCAGGCTGTTCGCCAGCTGTTAATCACAGACAGAGAAGAGTTTTATAGGTGCTATGGCAAGAGTAAAATTCGCTATTTTAACTTTAATTTTCAGTAATGGGTTCTACTCATTCAGCTCTCACTGAGCCAAGTGTTTTCACAGGAAAGCCATTTCAGCTTTTCAAAGGCAGCTCAGGTGTCCCACATCAGCTGGGGCTGGCTTTGAAGCCTACACGTGCTTTTTCTGTGGGAGGGTGAGTGAGTTTGGGAAGGCATGTCCATGTCCCACTATTAGATGTAATACACGGATTGTTCCTCCTACAGCACAGAGTTGTTAAAACTCACCAAGGAAGAAAATTGTCCGCTCCTTTCCCTCACACAGGTAGTAGAACTTCAGCCATGTTGTCTGCCAGAAATGGCCTAAAGTGTCCCAGATATTCTGTGCATACCTGTGGGAATAAGTGTTCTTGGTTGCCCATCTTTTCATCATCCACTTTTTCCTCTCTCCATCCACAGAAAAGTGTTCGAACAATGGGGCTTGAGGAAAAAATCTTACCCAGAAACAGAGTTCGCCAAGACGGTGAATATGAGCAAGCCCGTACCAAGGACACGGGCAGTGATCTTCACAGCATCCCTGAGCTTCTCCTCCTGTGAGCAAGCAACAAGGGTAAGTACGTCCTGCTGTGTCCTGCACTAGCGGTTTTTGTATTTAAAATGTTGTTTTTTGTTTGTTGTTTCAGAGACTCTCGAAAGAAGGTAACAAAGCTGTTATGGGCTGTTGAGTGTAGCTGAGGGGAGGGAGCACACCCACATCCCTCTGCCGTGCTTACAGAGACCCCAAGTGTCACTGACATGGAATTTCTCTGGAATAACCAAAGGGAGAGAAAGGACCACTGATTTCGCCCCCTTTGGTTTTGTTTGGCATGCTTCTTGCTGCCTGGAGGATTATAACATAAGGAGCTTCTGGATAACTCGCAGCAGTAGCAAAGGAAGACCTGGGGGTAAGGAATGGTGATCCACCTTAACACCTCCCTCGCTCCGTATTTTTTCCCTCCCAGTATGCTTTCCCCCTGCAGCGGCCAAACTGTTGTGCTTCAGATGATCTGGTTAACAGCTCCAGTTAATCCAGAACCACTCCTCTCAACTTTCCTCTTTGCTTTGAAGACCGATGCTGAAGTCAGGCTCACGTGCCCAGAAGCTTGCCTTTTTCCCCCCAAGTGTAACAGAGGTTTAATACACGATGTTACCTTTCCTTGCATAAGTCGCTTTGCTGTGCCTTTAGGCCATCACAGGTACAACTCAGCTCTAGTACAACTAGTGCAACTTGGCTAGTAGGTGCCAGCTGTATAGGACAACTGCACATTAACAAGGACGTTAAATGCTTCTAAAATATTTTTTAAAAATGTATAATAACATGGTAGCCACTGTTAGAAAACCGCAACAGCTGCTCTTAATGAAAAGTGTAAAGTTCTCTAAACCCCTGCTCTCAGTGACAGAAATGTCACCTACTGAAGAAATACTCTTGGGCAGCTGTGATGTTAGCATTACTCTTTTATCACGGTACGGATTTGAACTATACAAAGCAACTGCAAGACAGTCAGAAAACTACCAGCGAGATGTTTTGATTCCAGGAATTAGTATATTCAAAAAGCAGTATTCAATATATTTGAGCATTTAAATATTCAAACTCAAGTTTTTTAGCAGATATATGACCAATGTATAATTAACTATCAGTCTTTTAGAGTAGCCCAAGTTGGAACTGGTTCTGGAGTTCCACAGTCTTAGTTTGGGTTTTCTTGGGTGAATATGTATTATATTTATCTGCAGGACAACTGTTTTAGAAATATCAACGCAATTCTAAAATAATACAGTGTAATAACTGGCTAGCGTCTTGTTCATTACTCTGTCCTTCCTGTTTTTTAACTGTGGTGTTGTGCTTCACAAACAGACTGGAGTAAAAATAGCATGATTCATAGTTGCTGTCCTGCTTGCCTCCTGTCAGAGAGGACAAACAAGAGAGACGGCTCACTAATAAATGTTGAATGCAGGTGTGTTTAAGGTAATGCAATATAGAGGAATCCTCTCTATACAGCTTTTAGCGCTAAAAGCTTTAAGATTCTGTAGCAGCTACAGAACATTAAGCATCTCCCAGGACTTGTCAGCAATATTTATCTGTCCCAGGACAGAACTTTGCTCATTAGCACTGAAACTTTCCTTGTTAAATGAAACAACCGTTTCCTCCTATCATCTTTTTTTTTTTTTTTTTAAATCAATTTAGCAACTGGGAAGGAAGTAATTTAAAGGACTCTTGCCCTACAGCTTGATGTTTGTGAACCCTATAAGTTTATATTAGAAGTAATGTGATCTGTTGCCACCATTATCACTGGGTGTACTGAACTACAAATGCAAGGCTGGCAAAAAAAAAAATGAAATCCCTTCCAGCTTCAGATAGCGCACGCTGGGCTCTGGGCTGCAGAGTTGCTCTCTTAGCAGTTTCGTTCTTCCAATTGCATCCACGTTATGCCTCATGTATGCTGACATGAGATAAGACTTTCTCACTCTTTAGACCCTGAAACACCATCTACATATTCTTTAGAAAAAAGGTTACAAAAGCTACAAAAAGCTTAGAGCTTTTTAGCAGAATCACGTAAGTCTTTCCTACCCTTGGGTTGAAGAACATACCAAAGAAAAACTCTGTTGTCTTACAAGTGTAAGACTTTTTAGTTAGACTAAATAGTATTGCAGATTCTTTAGCATCTTCCAGCTGAAGAACTCGGAGAGTTTCAAAACCTAGTAACTCCTAATATTCATCAGACACTGTGTATGTCCTGCTTTGAGACAGGACAGAGGGTAGCTAAAGCTTAACCATTTTAAAAGCCCTTTGGCTAGAAACTGTCTTGTTTTGAGGCTGTGTTTTTATTGCATGTGATGAAATGATTATGTGAATGAATCCCACACAGTGTCATTACGTGAGCTGTGGAAGCAGAAAGTTTACATAGAAAATAAAAAATCTTGTTGATCAAGTCCAAGTGCTAACACCCTGTTCCTCTTCATGCCAACAGCTCCGGCACAGTAGTTTCCAAACCCTGATCTGTGGATTGCTTGAGATCTTGCCCTTGAAGGGCTTGGACAAGCTGGCAATTTCCTTAAGTGCAGAACAGGGTTGCTGCCTGCAAGGTAAAGAAACTGGGGCACATCTGCTGGGAAACATACTGTCTAGCAGGACCACTTTGAAGGACTGGGTCCGGTTAGGTGGCGCAGCTTCTGGTTACAGGGGAGTGTTGTGGTCTCTTGCCACGCAAGCAAAGAACACAGGCCCTTCACCGCGTGGTGCCGCAGCTGCAGTCCACTGGAAGGGAAAAATGCTGGGAAAATGTTGCTGTAGTCATAAGAGATGAGCTCCTAGTCGTGCTAAAGTGATCAGAGGGTGGCTGTATCTGTCACTTCTTTTAGAAGACGATTTGACACATCCAGCCTTCCAAAGCACCTGCAAAATGCTTTGTTTAAAAGATGACTATAAGCCTTTACCTGCTTCTGCTGCTCAGCCATGGTGGAATATCCAGAGTCTCTTTTCATCTGAAATAAGAAGTGATCTAAGTAAATGAACCTTGTACGGCTGGAGTGTGGAAGAACACACTGCTGACTCCAACAAATCCCCTCAACTTCAAGTTCGGTTGCAAAACTGTAAAATATTTACTCTCTGTGCTCTGTCCTGTCCTGCTCCCTCCTTCGTGTTGGCCATCAAGCAACGCTGAGCTTTTGAGAAGAAAAAACTCCCGTATTTCCTGGTGAGTTAGTATTTTCCTGGGAGACTAACAGGGATGCAAGAGTAACAAAGAAAAACAGGAGAAAAGGCAAACCCAAAGCTTTTGATTGTGACTGTTGTGTTGTGGCACAGCTGCCTCCCTTGATCTGGCCCAGGAATACACTGCACTCAGGAGGAACTCCAGCACTTCACAGACTGCAAGGAAAGGAGGATATGGGACATGTTCTTCCATTAATGACAACATGCTGTTAAACTAACAAGGATGCAAACAAAAATCTGACTACATCCAAGTGAGGTTGTGCCATGAAGAGTTAACACAGTAGAGCCCCAGGAAACCTCCCCTCACATGGCAGAGGAACAGCTCAAGAACACGGTTAAGTGAGAAAATCATCTTTGCTGCAGTTCTGCTATGGTCAATTTGAGTGTTTGAAGTCCTAAATGGACAGGTGGCCATCTCATAATAATTCTCCCTGCATTTGGCTCTGGCTTGACCATTTGTTGCTGGGTTTGGTAATAAATAAAAAAAATATACAAAATTAACCCAAGGTTTAAGTAGTTGCTGGAGCTTCACCGCTGTTGGCTATGGAAAGCTCTCTATTTCAGGACACGCTGTCCTAAGGATTACTGTGTTGCTCTTTTTATATTGCTGCACTCTTACCATAAATAATAATTAGCAAAAGCTAACAAAACATTCCTTAAGGTTTTCTTGGTTTCATCCCATCTTTAAGAACAAACACGTGAATTACAGTATGAAGGCCAGATTACTGTGGATTGCAGAATGTAATCCATTTTGCTTTTCATACTTAGGAGACTATTCAAGCAGAGGCAAACCACGTTACCTACGGTAACAAAGGAAAGCAGAAACAAGGTAAAGGCACCTGTCCAAGGTACAAAGAAAAAAAGAGCTGGAAAACTATTAATTAGAAAGATGATATTCTATTACCTTTCCGATGGAGCAAGCCTCTTAGGAGTAGTCCTCTTGCAGTGTTTCGTTTCAGAAAGGAGGAATACACTGCCAAAAAAGAATTCCCCGTATTAACCAGGAGGTTATACTTCAAAAAGCTTGAAATGATAGCTTTCTGGGTACGTTCTTACAAATGCAACTCTGTTTATTTACAGCTGTTACCAGCTCTGTTTCCCTAAGTTGCATGTTAGTATGCAGGTCAAGGGGCACGAGACAGAAAAATTGGACACCACCTTCCTGCTTGGGCTCCTGCTTACTCCTGGACAGAAAAGGACAAGGCCAAGTCCATCAAACTACATACTTTAGTGGAAGAAACTGATGTGAAACAGTTCGGAGAAGGAAAAAAAAAAAAAAGGCAAAAAGTGATTTGAAACTTGAAACCATGAGCCTGAACTCCCAACGCCCTATTTTAACATTAGTGTTGTATGTACTCCTATGGGAAATGCTAACTTTTGGTTATCAGCCTAAAAAGAAAAAAAAAAAAATCAAGTTAACTTTGTCTCCCTTGGCCAAAGAAAGTAAGAGTGAGAGGTGCCCTAAGTTGCTATTGCTTAAAATAAGAATGTGTTAAGGAAGTCACAGTGTTCTCAGACTTCTCGTCTTTCCCCAGATCTAGAGCTCCTTGCTATTAGACTTTGTGAGCTGCTAAAGCCAGTCTATGCAATCTTCTGTATGTTGATTTTTTTTTCTCTGATATATCAAGTTTTTCCAACCACAACCTTATTGAAAAAATATAGTTGGATTCCAACATATCTGATGAAGAATACCTATAAGTAGCAACCACAAATAACCTGCTGGCCTGGGTAGAACAGCATAAATAACTTGCCACAGGACGATCTGACCTCATCTTAATTTCCAGTGATGCATTTTTATGTTACATAACATGCAATACAGTCCCATCTTGTCACACGGGTCCTCTCAGTGCAGGTATGCCCACTGTCTCCGAGAAAACACTGCTAATGTTTGAAATATGTCAGGCTTGAATAATCCATTCTTTTTTGAGGCTTTGCTCCATTCCAGCTTCCTTAGCAGGTTGTTTGGAGTCTTGTACAGTTGAGTTTTGAGTATCTGCATGGAAGGAGATGCCACAGCTTCTCTAGGAAATCTGTTCAAGTATTCGACTACTTAATTTCCGCCCCCTCCCCTAGTATCTAATCGGATTTTCCCTTGCTGTAACTCGTATCCCTTGCCCCTTTGCTGTGCACCTCCCCTCTCTGTCTTCTCTACAACCGCCCAGTCGGGAGCTGAAACAGCAATATGAAATTATTCTGCTGGGACAGCACAGTAAATAGTGTTGGCCATAGTCTTCTGTGGTTAAAGAGATTGTTTTCTTCTCTGATGACCCTGTGGCAGACAATGTTAGATCTTTGAGAGAGAAGGCATAATAGGGTTATCTCAGCTGCTTGCCGGAAGGCTGATGCTCCGGAATGGTTCCTCCATACAGCAGTGCTGAGTCAAACCCTGCTGAGTCTTTGTATGCAAAGAGCTAGAGCAGAGCACAGCAGAAAGTGTGGCTCTGAGTTTTTAGGAAGAGAAAGAGCCACTGCTTCACTGAGTCCCATATTCTTTGAGTTTAGGAAAGAGTTAAAATTATAATAATTTTAGTAGTACTCCTTTTAAAATAATCAAATTATGATAGAAGTCTCGCTTGGGCAAAGAAACAGTACTGCCATATCTGCTTACCCTCACTCTCCCTAAAATCTCAGTGTACTACCTTTATTAAGTCACATTTACAAGATAAACTTTTACATTATTTACATTAAAAAAATAATTCTACATTAAAAAAATGAAAAAAAAAAATTTTGATGGATTAAGCTTTCCCCAGCATCTCATGACCTACTCTTTTTTTGTTGGATAATGCCTCTTCTGACTCAGAATACACCAAATACATTAAAAAAGCATTCGCGTAACCACGGCTGTTTCGGCAAACAAGAAAGCCATTCAACTGCTTGGCACTGATCTCATGTTGGCACGTTATACAGCCCCGAATCAACCAGCGAAGATCTCAGCTGTCTGCAGCTATTTCCAAATATGAACTAGAACTGGTGCTGTTTTAAAAAAAAAAAAAAGGTTCCTTTTCAGTTATTTCAAAGTAGTTAACACAAAATTGATCCAAACCAAATTTGTAACCCTAAAGTGAAAGCAATTGGTTTTCCAGTCAGTCTCTTGACATTTAAGGGGAAACATACACTAGTCAATAAATAATTCTAATACATTTTATTTATTATTATTTCCATGTACTTCATAATTTGTCCAACAACTGTTCATTAAGTCACAGATCTGTTTCCACTGAATTTTCCACTTCAGGTATCGGAAGAAGCTAGTTTGTCTAAGTCATGTTTTAAAATGCTCAACACAGTCTAAAAGGAAAGAACTACCGTATTTTCTACATTTGTTTTAAAAATTATGTTATTATTTATATCCCATCTCTGCTGTCCCCTTGTGTTGTACCCAGGGTTCTATTGCATTGCTTCCTGCTTCTGACACCAGCCCCGTAGCCCTGCTGCTGGCAGGTGCAGCGGAGGAACAGGGTACATCTGCTGTGATGGACGTGCTGCCCACCACAGTTTCTTGGTATTCCTTTTTCTCTCCTGCTTGGATCTTCTGTAGTAGACCTCACTTCACTAGAATCAACAGTTACAGTGGAGAGATAGTGGGAAACAACTGCGCCTGAGACAAAAAAGGCTATGATTATCCATGAAAGTATAGAAAGGAAAACATAAGAGCTTACCTGGTCACCCAAAAAGTTGCTTATCAGCCACACTGTGTGGACAGACACAGGATTAGATGTTGTGCTTGGTGGATGTCCTACTGTGCCAAGCACTACCTGCATCTGAAGGCAACCACAGTGCCTAGGAAAGCTTACAACCATACTTTACACAGACACATGCCATTGCCTTTTAATGATTCCCTCAAAGTTTCTATCGTATCTTTTCAAGCTAGTATACCCCTGAACTCTGGCTGCACATTCTTTGCTCACCTCCTGCTGATGGTAGTCTAGGAGAAGTCCTTTGTGTCTATTCAGAGCCCAGAGTTCAACTCCTCACCTTTCACTACTGCTGTGGAAACTTTATGACGGTTTAGGCAAATGTGACAGGGGTGTGTTTCCAAGCAGGAGCTGGCTGTCCCCTCCCAGACGAGTCATGTGAAGCCAGTGCCATGTCACTGTTAGTACTGGCAGTGTTCCCTGTGCATATGTGCATGCTGTCACTCAGTTCGGGGTTTGGAATACATCTCTGCAGGTAAGAGTTTTTCATCAAGAGTCAATGGCTGTATCTGAGAATAAAAAAGCCACCTACACCTTAAAGGTAAGTAGTTTTTATAATGCACTAACTCACGTTTTGAACACAGAATCGCTAATGCCAGTGCAACTCAATGGGTTAAAGGTCTATCTGTTAAAAGCAATAAGGGTTACTATGAGATTCGGCAAAAGACCCCAGCAGTCCAGTTTTCATTGTGTTGTACTAACTCTATGAAGTACACCAACACTATGTTGCTACATAGTGTTCTCAGCCAGTTACAGGTATTGATTCCAACTGTAAGGCAAGATACAAATAGGTTAGAATGTGCTTGGGCTTAGTTGTCTTCAAATATGTTTACAGACCATAACGTCTGTAATTATGGCATTGCAGAGAGGGAGATGCAATGTGCAGCAGCATTGGTCTTTATTATGCAAATGTGGCCCCAATCTGTTACTTACCTAATGTACAGTGCCCTATTATGAGCTAAGCCCTGAGAACTGAGGATGTTACTTGCCATAACCTTCCAAATTTATATTTCCACCCAAGGAAGAACAAGGAATATGACCTCTGCCTCACAGCTACCCTTGCATGGCCATTCACAGGTAAAGCAACACATGCTCTTTGGTAAGCAACATCTCAAGCCAGCAGCAGCTAGAGCCGCAGAGCGATCTGCGAGCATGAATAATGGTGCTGCCTCGTTGTCTGAGCCTGGTTTCTTGTACCTACTACTACATCTGTATTTTAATCAATTAACTTTTTTTTCAGGAGAGTATTCCCAGAACTCCTGTCCCACCCTCATGGTGTTTGTCCTCTTAGTGTGGTAAACATTTGCTGTTCCTTCATTTCAGATTTAAGACTGTGTTACTGTTTTCATTGACACTTTCTCTTGACTAATCCCAGCTATTCCTTGGTGGGGAAAAAGTCTGTAATTCTTAGCTGTTGCTACTAATTGTTATTTATCATAGCCAGCACACTCACCTAGGAGGAATGCAATTCCTTCAAACTATTTACTCACGTGCAGAGGAGGAAGAGGAAATTGGCATTTCAAGAGAGGAGTGCCATATGAATGTTGTCCTGAGTCGATATTGATTTGGATTTGAGCTTGCACTGGGAGGACTATCCATCCAATAGCCAAAAGTAGGTGATAAGCCAGTGAATTTCACAAACCTCAGTGTTTCTTTTTAACCGTTGTTCAATCCCGACACGGGTTATCTCTGAAATATTTACACCCAATAGGAACAGACAGCTCAGCATATTAGTCATAAGGATGGAAGTGTAATTTACCTTCTGGTGCAAGTTTGTGTCTAGCGCAGGTTGGCAGTCATCTAAAAGTTGCTTCTGTCTGTTAGCTAGCCTGCGCCCTGCACTGGCATCTTCATCACAAACACTCCGATGTTAGTGTTGTCTTTGCTGAGGCATGCACGAAGTCTGATGTCTTCTCAGCAGAAAGACTTTTTGATCAGACACTTCATAAAATAACTTCTCTTTGTTCACTCGCCACAGTTTTTGTAATAGTCACTGTTTGTTTCGCTGTTTGAAAAAAACATTAGGAGAAAAACTACGAATTATTTTTCAGGATTGTACAAACCCACACTGATAGCTCCTCTAATGCTGAAGAGGAATCTGAACTTTATCGTTAATTCCCTGCGTTCTGAACTATATTTCTAACCATCTGCCAGGGCACACATGCCACCACCCAGTACTGTGGTGGTTTTTGGTAAGCATCTGTGGAGCAATGGAAGGGTTAGGAAAATGTCAACTACAGCCTTGCTGTTATGGTTTAAACGTGTTCAGCCAGCAACAGCTGCATCTTTTAACTCTCAATTCACGTTTTAACATTTCCATAAGTAAGTTTTCTACCATTTGCAGTGCTGTTACTAAGTTCTAAAGGAAATGCACAATGATTTCAACATGGCACGATCCAGGACATGCAGCTCAAGCTGACCAAGGTGAAATTGTTGAGTTTAAAGCCCTTTATTCCACCTCAGGATGCAGTAAGTCTACAAGACAAACTGTTTTTTCACTGTGGTCTTAACAGAACCGCATGGAGGGTTTGAGGACTTTTCAAGGTCCTGCTTTTGAGTGTTGGACCTGGAAGCAAGTTTGGTAACTAACTTCCAAATACAAGAACTATGGGACTTTTCATAAAGAGTGGGGTGCCTTTCCCAGCTATTTTTCATCTTTATTAGCCGTGATCAAAATTAGTCATGATTGAAAAAAAAAATTCTGTTCGCCTTGAGCAACATTTCCAGCTCTCACCACCAATGCTCGTAAACATCCCTGAAGAGCATTTTTTTTTAAACTACATGCAAACCGTTAAAACACTGTAAGTGCAGTTTATCACAAGTGATTATTTCCTCCAATACACTTTTTATTAGAGTAGCAAGGCACACATATTTTGGTTTCCTGAGAAGATTAATCCTCCATTTTTCCCTTGGATTTAACATATCTTCAAGCACTGGGTTTGTAAGAAAGAAAAATGGTTGTATTTTATTCTGAACCCTTTAGGAAAAAAAATAATAAATCTAACCTTATATTTACAGAGTGCTGTAATCCAGCCTGCTGTATTTACTTGCTAACAACGCTTTCTTGCACAAAATCCCAAACTCAAGTGACCACGGGAAGAAAGGCGATTACTTTTTGCCAGTCTAGCATATTGCATAATACATAAATTACACAACACAAGAGACTGCAGAGCTAAGGCAAAATGGTAACTATCTATCATCTACGAAGATAAACTTTGAATCCAAATAATGTTCAATAATGGGATGTCATAAGATGCTGACAGCACCAAGGTCACTTGATAGAGAGCAGTACTTGGAATAACCTCTTTTCTAAAAGTTACACTTCTGTTGAGGTATGAACATTAAACCTGAGACACTGAACTATGTCTGAACTGTAAAAGGTACCAAGATTTGTTTTTCCAAATACTTTTTATCAAAATGGTAGGCAAGTAGTTAGGATTCAGTGGGAGGAAATACTCCCAAATGGTGGGCAGAAAACAATTCTGCAGCAGCACTAGAACTGCAGGATTTTGTAACAGATGCAACCCCGTCCAGAAGGCTGGCAATCTAACAGAAAGGAAATACTATCTATGCTTAATGATCAGTAGACAAACTTCCAAATAAATTGCATATCTGCTGTCAGCATCAACCAGCAAAGCAAGCATTGGCAGCCACCTTACACAAGAAGTTACATTACGCTGCTTTTCTGGATACAAACTTCTGTTGCTGATGTAATTTAAATAGCATTTCTGGGAGAAGCCAGCCTAGAAGTCTGCAGACATAGTAGATATATTAAGAGTTACTTCTGAACTTCTGCAGGAAGAAGGAGAATTTCCTCAACTGAAGAGTCTTGCTACAGACGACAACCTGTGAGCAACACGTGCCAGGACAGCAGCGGTTTGTGCTCTTGGCCTCAAAAAACAGCCCCTCGTCCTGCCCCGCTGGGCCGCACAGCCCAGGCCTGTGAGTCTGCGGGGGACCATGGCGCACGGCAGCCCGGGCCTGAGCGGGCTCTGCAGCGACCCGAGGGCTCTGCTGTGCCCCACTCGCCTCCCGTGAGGGAGGGCCGCCATTTCTTTTAGGGATGCTCAGCCGGGGCCTGGCGCAGCCCCTGCCCCAAGGGACCTGGCGCTGGGGCGGCTCCCCACGCCGCCATGCTGGAACCCCACCCGAGGCCCGGTGGGTGCCTCCGGCCACCCAGCCTCGAGGCTCCCGGTCCCTCTGGGAGAGGAGGGCACCAACTCCCTTATCCCTCACCCCCGCCCGCGGACTTTGGACTCGCCCGCCGCGCCCAGAGCACGGAGCCCGGGCGAGCCCATAAGCCCGCGCTGGGGGTGGGGAAAGACGAGCCACGACGAGGCCAAGGCCTTCGCGCAGGCGCGCTGCGGGCCGCCCCACCGCGCGGCGCTCCAGCTCCCCCGCCCGCTCCCTTTCCCCTCCCCTCCGCGGGAGCGCGCGCAGCCGCGGGCCAGGCGCGCGCAGCAACGTACCCCACCGCGCGCCCCGCCGGCTTCTCCCCATCTCTCGCGAGAGCTGAAGCGGCAACCCGGAAGTCTTGCCCCTGGCGGGGGCCGCATCGCGCCTGCGCGGAGGCGAGAGGCCCGGCCCCGGCTTCCGGGCAGGTAGCGTGGGGGCAGGGACGGCGATGGGGAGCGCCGGAGCAGACGAGTCGCGGGGGGGACTGAGGGCTAGAGCGGCCGGGCGGCCCGGCTCCCGCGGCGCGAGCGGCGGGGCCTGGCGGCGCGCAGGCAGGTGCGGGCGGGACGGCCCCGGGTGCTGCGCGGGAGCCCGCGGCGGCGGGGACGGGGGGGGGGGCGGGGGGGCCTCTGGCTTCCCGTCCGGGATGAGCCACGTCCGGCCAGGCCCCGGCCCCGGCGGGGCGGACGGCGGCGGGGAGTCTGCGGGGGGCAGTGCGGCGCGCGGGCCCGGGGCCCTGAAGCAGCGAGGCCCTGCCGGCGGGCTGAGGGGGGGGAGGGGCGGCGGTGGGCTGCGGCCCTCCGGCCGGCACAGGCAGCCCCAGGTAGCCGGTCGCGCAGGGCCCGGCCGGTGCGTGCGGCGCTTGAGCCCCGGCTGCGGGCCCGGGAGCGGTTTGCCCGCGGTGCGGCGGGAGCGGTAAACAAGCGGTGAGGTACCGTGGGTGCTGCGCCGCCGGGGCTGCTGTCAGTGTGGGCTGAAATGCATCACCCGAGCGTTTCCTGAGTTACCTCAGAGAGGCTCACGCCTGTAAATGCAGCCTGTGAAGCATTCTGTTACTGTTTTTTAAAACTATCGCAATAGTTCCATATTAAGTGCGAGGATTCCCTGCTTGTACATCTTATGCCCAAAGTTTCAGAGCTTATGCCTGGAGAAGAGGAAAGATAGGGAGAATGACTCTTTTCATAAATAACTGGACTATTAATTGCACATCCCCTCTTGCAACCCAAAAAGATGCTCTAGATTTTCTTCTCATCCAGCATGTTTGCAGGAAGTGATAAAAACAAGAAAGAACTCGATGTGAACTTTAAACGGCCTAGTTGAAGGTGAAAATGGAAGTGGGACGTGACTCTCAACAGAGCGTTCATTCTTATACGTCAGTCTTTCTTTGTATAAAGTATTATTTATTTGTTTAATGCAGCACATTGGTAAGATCGCATAGCTTGCAGTTCTGCGCTGTCATCTGAATTCAACATCAGCTGTCATCACTCTGGTCCCTGCAAGATGCCAGCAGCCCTTGCAGAGAACAGCCAGGTTATCTGTGAAGTATGGGCAAACAATCTGGAAGAAGAGATGAGGAAAATTCGAGAGATTGTTCTAAGTTACAGCTACATTGCAATGGTAAATATCTTATACTTGACCTAATTGCCTTAGTCAAGGGATTTTATTGGGTAGAGGAGTAAGCTGATGCTTGAGTGAGAAATTACTTTCCGCATCCCCAGTCAAACTGATCTGGAAGTTAAGTGGTGAAAAAATAGAAAGCTGTTCAGTAGAATCTTTCCAGAATTTAATACAAGTATGTTGAGTATGGATCGAATGAAGGATGGGGAAGAGAGGGACCACCTTAAAAACCTGAATTAATTTAACATTTAGCTACTCATAATGTATGAGTTCGTGCAACAGGAAAATGAAACTGATTAGATGTGCAGTTGGGTTTAAATTTTTAGTTTTCCATCAGTGTATTTGTCCTTTGAATGTCTTTCTCCGTTTGGTTATGGAAGATGCCATGGTCCTGCAGGACAAAAGGCCTGCAAATGACAACTAGTCAGCTAGGCTGCCTCCTTTTTAGTGAGGTCAGATGTTGATTCCTAGAGAAGGAAAGTACTCTGGTTGTAGGTATGACAGTGTGTTCAGAAAGCTTTGTTTAAGAAGACCAGAATCTCCCCCAAGTGGGAGGAATCTCTTCCTGCTCATAGAAGTCTGCATTTGCTAGGCAGGAGCCAGTTAGTTACAGAAATAACTGGTTTTTGTTAGGATACTGTAAGTTACGCCAAGTCTGCTTAGGAACACTAAACTTTAAAGTATGAAAAGTCCTTAATAAAATTGTGCCATAAAAACACGTGCCCCTGTAGAGCGTGGGGTATTTCAGTGTAAAATGCAGTTGTGTAAGTGAGTATGATTTTTTTTTTTGTTACCATATATCAATGGGAAATGATCTTTCTTGCTTCTCTTTCTTCAGTCTCACTGAAAGTGTGCTTATGATCAGTTTTAGTGGCTGTGCTGTAAGTGTGGACGCAAAGGTCTTGGGCAAGGGAGAATTTTTTTCAGATACACAGCACTGCATCCTTCATGGAAGTTATGTGACCTAATCAGAGTAAAAATAGTATGGAAGTTTGGGTTTTAGCAAAGATAGCACACTATCGCTAGCCAAGTAAAATGTTTTTCATCTAATAGATAGTTGCTGTGTTGTTAAGGTCTGTTTTGATTGGCAGTGGTTTTCGTTAATGTAGGCGTTGGCTGTTCCTCAAAAATGGTGAAGGTTATCACTATCTCTGGACTATTGAATGAAGATGGTCAGAGTGCTAAATTTAACTGGTATTTAGAATGTGAAAGAACACTGATTAAATAAATAAATAAAGTCCACTTTAGTAGATTTAGGGAAAATGAGTTAGTCCTTTGAGAGAGAGATGTTTAGTTTGTACAGTAGTGCGTACCGGATGACTTTGTAACAGTTTTGTTTTGGACTAAAACAAAACTGCAAGAAGGGATACCTGTAATAAATGAATGCAAGTTAACAAATTGTGTAGGTTTTTTTAGTATCTGACTTGTAGCGGTTTAAAAGTTGCATGAATAGGGAAAACGAGAGGAAAGAAAAAAGTGATTTTTACAGAGCAATTCACAGAATGAAGTGCCAAGACCTGCAAGTGTGGAACTGAATAGGCTTCTGATAAAGTAAGTGGTGAAATAAGATTTTTCCCTTCTCTCCTAGGACACAGAGTTTCCTGGAGTTGTTGTAAGGCCAATTGGTGAATTCCGCAGTTCCATAGACTATCAATACCAGCTTCTTCGGTGTAACGTCGATCTTCTGAAAATTATCCAGCTGGGCCTGACTTTCACAAATGAGAAAGGAGAATATCCTTCTGGCATCAACACCTGGCAGTTCAACTTTAAATTCAACCTTACGTGAGTCTTTTGAATAATCACCTATTCCCTGTGAAGTGATGCTTTCCTTTGGCAGATGCAGGTGTCCATATGTTGGTTCTGAGTGATAAAAATTTAGACTCTAACACAGATTATGTGGGAACCTCTTTTGGCATGACAGGAATTTGCAGTGTTTCTGGAAGTCTATGCTAAAATCCTGTCCTTAATACTCTTTCTTTCATAAATAGCCTATCCCCAGTAATTTTATGTGCCTTAATTTTTTTTTTTCTGGAACAATCGTCAGAAACTTTATGTTTTATATATAAAAATCCATCTCTTTCTGCTAAAAATAAATGGATGTACTGTTTTCAGCAAAAAGGAAAATGCCTGTTCACAGATCCATGCTAAAATATAAACTGTGTAATTGTCACACCTGTTCAGGAGAATGAATCTTGTTAAATGGAGTGTGGCAGTTCCTGTTTCCTCCATGCTGTAACACCCTGGGTTACTGTTGAAACAGGTATTATCCCTTCCCCTGTAATTGTAAAGAGAACTCGGCATAATTACCACTACAGCTGCCTGGAAATAAAGAGAGGGTTTATCTGGCAAAACCACACATTTATAGGAAATCCATCTCTATTCTTATGGGACTTTATTGGAAAACGTTACAAAAATATATAGCTAGTATGTGCAGGTCATACAGTTCTTGAACCCAAAAGCTGCAATATTTACTCCCACAAGTTTGTAAGCCTCTTGAAAGTACCAAAGTCAGAGTGAAGTGGTCATAAATTTTGCTGTGTTATGTTCTTCCCACTCCCACCTCGCCTCTCAAATGAAACAAACTACAGAAATCAGGTTCCTGCTCAGCTCTCCACCAAGCATATCATCACTCATCCCTGTCCTTCCATAGTCAAGTATTATGCAATTTTGTTTACTCCCAGCGATGGAACTGGAGGAGATGATGATATGGTGGTGTGTGCTGTGAAGTGAGAAAGAAAAATGTAGACAGGAATGATGCTTGGTGCTTTGGAGTTGTATGTCTTCTTGTCTGGGAGAGCTCTCCTTTTCTTTGTGCTCTCATCTGTGGTGCTTCCATTCATGTTGCAGAAGTGACGTTTTTCAAAACATCATTCGGTTATATGGAGGTGGGATCTTTGGAATTTGCACTACCAACAGAATTACTAACTAGCTATGATTGCAGAATAGCTTGTGTTGGATGTAGGAGGCTGCAGTAGTGGTATTAAAATTTGAATTTTCTAGAGAGAGAAATGTGGAACCCAGAGATAGCCTATTGGTCACTCCAATTTTTGAAATACAGTGTGGGGAGAATTTTTCTGAAATGAGCCTTGACTTGGTAGCATAGCACCTTGAGTGCAAAAGCTGTTTTTCTCCTTCAGGGAGGACATGTACTCTCAGGATTCCATAGACCTCCTTGCCAGCTCTGGGCTGCAGTTCCAGAAGCATGAAGAAGAAGGGATTGATACCCTACACTTTGCAGAATTGCTTATGACATCTGGGGTCGTCCTTAGTGACAGTGTGAAGTGGCTGTCCTTCCACAGGTAGGTCTGAGATGGTCACTGATGCTGTGAAATGAGAAGTCTTTCTGACTGAAATACTATACTTTTGTCCATGGAGACTGACACATTTGAAGGAGAAGAATTAGCAGCTCTGCAGTTCTTAAAATAAGTTTAAAGATACGAAGGCCAAGTTTAAGAAGTAAGGACACTGGGCACTTCATTTTCTACTAACTAATTGGCTACACGATCCAAGATATCATGATCCAAGATCACTGTGGTCTCAATTTTGTGTGTGCGTTGCTGGCAAGTCCTTTTGCTGTTACAAGTCTTCCTCTCTGGCGGGAGTTACTAAGTTGAAATATGATTTCTACACTTAGTAACTTGTGTGCGTTGTGAAATAAGGTTTTTGTTCCGTCCTTAAAATGTTGGTGTTTACGTAGAGGAAGAAATTAGTTGTCCGTCTTGTAGCCTCTGGTCCTTGGTATCAGCAGGTAAAAGGACTTGAGGAAGGAGGTGCTCACAACAGATACTTACAAGGTGTCCTGCTTTTCTGTATTGCCTATAGCTACAGAAACTTGCAGTCTTGGGAAGAAAAGTATGTTCTTCCCAAAGGCTTAGCTGTTCTGTAAGAGGTTAGTGGAGGCACCCAGAGAACATTCAAAAGTCCAACATTGACACAGGTGATCAGGATGAATTCTGGTTCTAATCCAGAGAAGTTTTACAAACATCAGAAAATGTTTTGAAAGCTACAACATGTAAAACTCTTGTGAAAAATGAGATATTGGTACCGACTGAGTACATGTGTTGCCTGCTTATCTGGTTTCTGTATGTTTTTGGTTTTCAGTGGTTATGACTTTGGCTACATGGTCAAATTGTTGACAGATTCCAGGTTACCTGAAGAGGAACATGAATTTTTCCATATTTTGAACCTTTTCTTCCCATCTATCTATGATGTAAAGTACTTAATGAAGAGCTGCAAAAACCTCAAGGTACTTCTGTCTCCCCAGCAAGCAAATGATGGGTGGGCATCAACACTGTAAATGTACAGTAGCCAAGTGACAGAACTGCTGCATGTATCAAGTCTTAATTAAAACTGGAACGTGTATATAAGCCAGTAGTCACACATAAAGCATGTATGACTAAGTCTGTATTTAATAGATACTGCCTCCCCAGTTTTAGGCTTATCAATATGTGTATTATATAGGCGACATTACCATAACCTTCCGTTTGTGCATCAGTAATTTCAGAGGCCAATTATAATTCAGCATGCTTATCTTCGCTATGCAAGGTGGAGTTCTTACATGAACTACTACATGACTTGATTAACTGGTTGACATGCAGAGGGTTGAAAGTCATTTATCTACTGCATCACAGCCTTGTTCAAGGCAGGGGAGGGAAAGGTCCAGCATTTGTAACCTATGAATGTACCCACAGTCATCTCTAGTATCTGCAGCAGGAAAGCAAGGTACTCAACCTGAGAAGAGTATTTACACATTCTTGAACAGTATTTATTACTATGTTTAACTCACAGCTGGTGTGTGTGTGTACTGCTAGAATCTGCATGGATTCATCGTAGCCAGTGTTTGTCCTCACGTTTTGGGGAAGTGTGGCAATTCTGGTAAGAGATGAATCTTCCAAAATAAGATCTGTTCTGTTCCCATGGCAGGGTGGCCTTCAAGAAGTGGCAGATCAGCTGGATTTGCAGCGAATTGGACGACAACACCAGGCAGGATCGGACTCTCTTCTCACAGGAATGGCATTCTTCAGAATGAAAGAGGTACTGCGGTATTCTTTATGGTTCTTCTTTCTCCAGTTCCTATCCATAAATGTCAACACACAATGTGGGTGGGGTTTTTTTGTTTGTTTGTTTTGAGCCTTGTGACCCTCACACTTTGAACTGTCAATAATAGTTGTTGTTGATACTGGCACAGACTTCTGTTTACTCCTCTTCCATGTGCTCATTTTGATTTGTACACTGCATCTTAGAGGTGTCTGACTTCAAATGTGCTGTTTAATTGACGTTGGGTGCTTTCTGATGTAAAGACACAGTTAAAAAATACCTTTTTTTTTTTTTTTAATCTGCAGTTGTTTTTTGAGGATACAATTGATGATGCAAAGTATTGTGGGCGGCTGTATGGTCTTGGCACAGGAGTGGCTCAGAAACAAAATGAAGATGTGGACTCAGCCCAAGAGAAAATGAGCATTTTGGCTATTATCAACAACATGCAGCCATGATAAGTGGTACCCCTCAGTAGAACATGGTTACCATATTGGCAGCTGCTGTCCTCAACCATTTTCCCCAATAGTGTCTCAAACACAAGGCATCTACAGTATACAGCCTGCAGAAGGCCTGCAGTTTTGCTGAAGAGCTGCATCTTCATTTGAAACCCAGAAGTTGACTGAATTCCTAATGCCAGCATTTGTGGTTTGCCATTTTTTTAATACCAAGGGCAAAAGACATAACCTACTGTGTATACCTCCGGTTTTTTTCCTTCTTTATACTGTACAGAATCCACAAGGAAGACTTAACAGTAGAATATTCAGTAGAGCTAAGGGTCTGGATATCCAGTGAGAATGGACACAGACATGCACAACAATTTGAAAATTGTGCTTTATACAGCTTATTTTAAAACTTCTGCATGTTGTGAGGGTGACTGCTTCACCTCATGTTTGCTTATTTTATCTTTGTGTAGTCTGAAACTTGCTCCCTTTGATCACTGCAGAGGTTTGGGAACGGATGACATTAAAAATGATCCTTGCAGCTAAAAATACTCAGAGATTTGCTTTAACAACAGTGGGAATGGATAATATTGGAGCTGATTTGATCAGTTCTCCATAGTTTCTAATCCTGTGTGGTACAGGTTTAACCCAAACTGAGCCTCAGCTTAGTTCTTATGGGTATTAAGAAACTGTTCTGGCTTAAGAGGCCTAAAACTTCACCTTTGATAGGGGGTTGGACCAATACTCTGACTTCGGTTTTCTTCAACTTAACCTACGAATTTTATTCTTCTTGCAACACAAGTAGTTCAGCAGATGGATAAGTATTTGTTCCTCTTCTTCCCCATACTCCTCCAGCCCCTGATTCTGCTATATGCTTAACAACAGCCAAAACAGCTGTTTCTCAATTATAAACATCTAAGAAGTTATTAGATGGAAGAACAACTTGGGATTCTGACTTTTTAAAAAATGAGCTATTGTATAGTGTTTTTTTTCAACAGTTCTGTAATGACATTTCTTAAAAAAAAACCCCAACAAACAAATGCAAACCAAAAAAACCAACCCAACCCCTTTTGGACATGGCAGACTTTAAATTTTAAGACTTTGTCTTGCATTTTAAACAAGCTTAAACAATCCATTATTAGAAGTTGAGGTTTAGAGCTGGTATTTAAAATGCTTGTAAATACGATTTGTTCTTAATTTTTGTAAAATAAATTTTTTTTTTAAACGAGGCCTTGTTTTGGATTTTCCATCAAGCATTAAAATTCCTGAAGTTCAGGCTTTGGAATCTGAATTTGAGCGATACACAACGAAAGATGCTCAAGTTCTTTTCTTCTTTTACCATTTATGATGTGCTACTGGGGTATTTCTTAGCAAAATCTGCTTTTCATAGAATCATTTAGGTTAGAAGTGTAGGGGGGCCTTTGGTTAAGCACTAGCTCCCCCTCCTGGTTTTCAAGTATTTTGTACAAACGTAGCAAGTGGCAACAGTTCACTACATTTAACACACCTCCAGAAGGATCTTTTAGTATAACCCATCTTTTCACCTACTGCTCTTAAATGTTTTTCTGAGGCTTTACTCAGCTTGGAGTGGGAAGTCTATCAGTATCAAGGCTGCATCTTGGCTAGAAGAATCTGGAACAGCTGTTAATCTAAAAAATCCATCCCTCCTACTTTTTTTCTTAAAACAATCTTTATTGTAAAAAGCAGTTTGTTCAACCGCGGATGTTACCAAAAGCAGGGACTTTTCTTGACCTGGAGAAATCCCTTATCTATTGCTAGTCAAGCTCGAAACCTTGCCCTCCTTTTTATGTTGTACAGGTGGCTTTGTAACACAGCTAAGTCGTAGCACACACTTGTTTTATCTAGTTTATGTAACACATTTAACAGACACTACCCCCCCCCCCCCCCCCAACAGGCTTATTTTCAATGCATTTGCTGTTAATTGACACAGATTTCTTACATCATTTAAATGCCAATTCACAGTAGTAGAAGACTTTATTTAAAGGAGGGAAAATAAACTCGCAATGCTTTTAAGAACAATACTGGCTTAAGGGTCAGTTTGCTTACAGAAACCATTGTTATTCCTGAGGGCAGCTACTATTCCTCCTCTGCTGCTCACAACTGTTCCTCTTACAGGTAAATAGCACGAGCTTTCAGCAGCATAACTTCCAACAAATAATAAAAAAAAAAAGACTCTACAAAAATCCTGTATAGTGTTCAAGCCCGCAACGCATTGCTTTTCAATTTTCTAACACTCATCTCCTTAAGTAGTAGCAGTTGATGATCCCAAGTGAGTCTGTATATAAATTTTTGTAGTTTTATCCAAAATAACCGTGGCCATCAAAACAAGCCTTCACTTGAAGAAAGAACAGCCTTGGTGTTAAGTAACTGTAGGCAGCTCAAGGAGATGGTTTGGTCTCAAAATGTCATGTCAAGAACCTCCTGGTAGCCTTTTTGTAAATGTCAGCAGTACCGTGTTTCCTAAGGAAGTCCAGTGCCTGCACACGTAGCTCAGGAGGGCACTGCGATCCGGTGTGAAGGAGTACCAGGCAGCACTCCAGCACGTCGGGGAACGGGAAGACCTGCAAAAAAAGGAACGTGAGGCGATGTCTACTCTTTCAGTTATAATTTTCAACTACAACATACTCGGGCAGCCAGCTCTCTAAAGACACTGCTTTATAGTAGTATCTTTGGAACAGACAGTCACGAGTCAGATATGTTTTCGCCTTTTCTTCCAGTACATTAGCTCATGCTTAACCAGGTTTGCCCCCTCTTGCACAATCACCGTGATTGCCATAGACTACAGAACAGAGGGGATGAGACAGCCTAGAAAACATTTTTTTCAAACATGTGATGCGTAGTTTCTACAGTTCCTAAGGTCTCAAAGAGGATGGTGCCAGACTTTTCACTGGTGCCCAGTAAAAGGACAAGGGGCAGCGGGCACAAACCGAAGCACATGACATTCCATCTGAATTATGAGGAAAGACTTCCTTCCTCTGAGGGTGACAGCACCGGAACAAGCTCCCCAGAGAGGCTGTGGAGCCCTCTCTGGAGATACTCAAAATGTGATCCTGTGCAACCTGCTCTAGATGAACCTGCTTTAGCAGAAGGTTGGGCTTGCTGACCTCCAGAGGTCCCTTCCAACCCTGACCATTCTGTGATTTTATACCTTAAATTTCTGATTTTACTGTTTATCTTTGTATACACAATTCTAAACAGCAAAGAATTACTTTTAAAATGCATGGGAGAGATTCATCTCCCATTGAATTCTCCTATGCAGGAGCTTTACCTACACTTTCCAAGTGCATGGAGAAAGTTATGCTGGAAAGAAAAATACCACCCTGATGCCCTGTGTCTGTTCTCTCTCAAAATTGCCACAAGATCACAACGTAAAGTCACTGTTCCTCGCTTGTGTATGAAAGGGATTGTATGATGTGGCTGCCCTTACAAAAAGACTGTCTTTTTTTAAAAACCGCAATGCCTCTTCTGAAAGCTTACCTTTAAATTGTCTGGAAATTCTGCTAGTTTCTGCTTCGCTTTTAGAAGCTGCTTGGTTAGCTCAGGGAGTGTAATCGGTTGCTTTACTTCATCTTTACTGTCAAGAAAAGAGCAGGTGTCATGAGTAACTGTTTGGCTTAAATGATGGCATAGCTTCCTTCCTGTGCAGGGAGCACAGGAGAGAGCCGGACAGGTGTTCTATGCTTTAGCTCCTTCTTGCCAAAGTCCCAAATAATTGCTCAACAAAGAGACAGACCTCTTAGGTCCTTTTCATTATCCTCCCCTTTTCAAGCTGCCCTGTTTATTCACTGCAAGAACACACCTTGCGTTTCACAAAGTTATTCAGCTGTAGGAAGTTTATGCACATGGTAGACAGTTGCATTTTGAAGTGTCCCTGGGGTGACAAGCTTGAGATTAGAGGCAATGTGAGCGAAACAAGAAATTTGCTGCAAACATACACAGAAAAAGTAACACTTTTCAATCAATTCATTTATGTTCTAAGGCTTACCAATTCAACTGGGTGCTGTCAGAGCATGGTTTGTCTGACTCGGTCTCTGAACTCTGCTGCAGGTTGCTTTCCTGGGTGTTTCCATTTGTGTTTTCCTGGAGATTGTTCCTCTGCTGCTGATGCTGGCAGATCATATCTGCTAAAATCTGCTGGACCTCAGCTATATCTCTCTGGGTATTCTGTAAAGCAGCGATCTCTTCTGAAAGAAGCACTTTGCAGCCATTCAGCTTTGACTGTATGTCTACCAAATCAACCGAGCTAGTTTTTGAGTCACTTTCCGTCTCACACCTGTGAACTTCAGTTGTATTCTGGAGGTTTTCATCCGTCTCAACCACCGTTTGATCAGGAGTTTCTTCAGGGGAGGAGTGACCTGAAATGCAGCTCTTCTCAGGAACTGTCTGCTCACTGGGACACAGCACAGGATCCAAGCCAGCCTTCTGGATCACAAGGGAGTCATTGGATAGATTCCACCACAGGTCATACAGCAGTCCATAAGCCACAAAGCCCTCTAAACTTCTGCAAGCATCCATGCTCTGAGAATTTGTGCTGTCCAGTTTGTGTCTCAGGTTATCACAGCCTAATAACGAAGAAAGGATTACAAATAGTTTATAGAGCTTTCAAAGAAAAAGACCAGATCTGGTAAAAACAGCTATCCTGGAGACCCAAACCAGAGATTTACTTAAATGCCAGCAGAGTGGTGCAGGAAGCAGGAAAGCAAGAGGCAGACACCTCTGGCATCTTTTTAAACACAATACTCTGTTCTAGCTAGCATGGCATTGCATGTCCTCATCATCTACAGCAAACTTCCTTGGCCACAAGCTGTATGTGAAGATATTCACATGATCAAAAGCTGCAAAATACTCTGCATACTCTAAAAGAGAATGAAGGGAAGGGCAGGTTGGAATGATATACGAGATGAAAACAGCTTTCCAACATCCCCATCTCCCTTAAAGGACAGAATTTGCTCAGTTTCCAACATCACACACACCAACTGACACTGCTGAGCTTCCTTCCACAGTGGGGAATTCTGATCAGCCAACGGCCAGACTGCACGGGTTTCCACATATATGTGCATGTCTTGCTCCTTCCAAACATTATTATGCCTGGTAATATTAATGGACACAAGGTGTGTTACATCTGTTAGTGCCAGGAGATACAGAAGAAGAGACTTACCTTCAGGAAGGATGATACTGCAGATCTCTTGCATCAGAGTGAAATTACCAGCATCATAACTGCGGGTCACAGCTCCAAGAATACTTTTCACTGCCTCATTCCAGGTAGCAGTATGATAGCTCAGGGCAGCAAGGGTCAGGTCATGGGAGATATGGAAAAGCACCTACAGGAAGCACCGGAGAGCACAATTAATAGTTTTACTACAAAGTATGAGCTTGTGATCATTGCGGAAGAGCCCAGAGACAAAGCAATTTTAACTATAATGCAATTTACATGGCTTCCTTCACTCAGGAGACAGAAGTAATGTAGAAGTGCTCCAACTGTAAAATGAGCAGCTGTGCTTGCATGTGTCCTGCTAAACAGATGACAAGAAGGAGCGTGCCAAAGGTCATTGACTCACTGCAGTCAGAGGGGAGAGCTGCAAGAGCACTAGTCTATGAACAGACCTGAACTCAGGATATTCTAACAACAGTAGCCGTGCCTCTCCTAACAGCTTGACACAACCCCCTGAATCAGCGCTGAGACTACTTAGCTATGCCAGTCCCTCTCACCCAGCCAGCACATCTCAATGATCTCAGTGCTCATGACTGACGCTGTAGGTCAGTTCTTACCCTGCACAGAAACAAACTGGTGGCTACGCAACTTCTCCCAGCTGCCTGTCATCTGCTTCTCCCAGACTATAGCCTCATCCTGCAGCAGGCTGCAAACATCAGTCCCCTGGGAATCGCTGGCACAACACCACAAAGCGCCTGCGTTTTACTGCGTATGCCATAGTTAAGGCTCAGTGTGTGTATCAGACCTAAATCCATTTACCTGCTTTGGGTGTGTGTTGCTGGTAGAAGGAGGATGCTCGATACTGTGCAGCTGCTCACATGCACTTGTGATTTGTTCAGTGGTGTCCATGCCCAGTACCTTCTGCCACACTTCCGTCACCATGTCAAAAAACGAGGCCTCTCTGTTCAGCTCCCAGCTGTGATAACAGGGAGGCACGGGGCTCTTTCGGTCACAGGGGTTTCTTTCACTAAGGCACTTGCAAAGGAGTTCATTGAGGCAGAAAACAAGTCTTTGTCCCTTTAACAAGAAAAGAAGAGTATTGAGCTGCTGCTGAAAGAAAAGCACTCCCTTACTGACCATACCAGCTAGACAAATGTAAGAACATCACGGCTAGTAGCAGCTTGTTGGTGACAAGACTGTTTTACAACTGCAGCGACCAAAGAACAATGTTGATAGACTCAGAGACTCTAAGGTCAGAATGAAACCTCAGAACAAGCTAAGCTAGCCTTCTGCTTTTTAGTCTGCAAGAAAATGAATTGCTGGATTAAGCTTCCAGCAGATGGGCTTCCAGTTAGCTCTGTTGTCCCTTTCATGTAAAGAGTGAATACTTTCCTTCACTTCTTTCCTCTTATGATCTGTATTAAGTACTTAAAAAAAAATAATCCCAGTTTTCACAACTACCTGTCATAACTAACAAGCGTAAAGCCTGCGTGCCTCCCTACCGTGGGCCCTTTGCCTCTGCAGAGGCACATGCTTTTTCTAGAAATTGCGGTTATTCTGTGAAACAGTTTGAGGCAAAACTAGCTCAAAGGATTACTTACTAGTAACATAAGTGGTGCCACGTTAATCAAGTTAATCTGGAGAAAGAGATAATGCTAAAGAAAGCAGAAAGAAACAACCAGACTCACAAATAAAGTTTTATGTTGCTGAAGGACTTCCTGAGCTCCCACCCAGTTCCTGGATAACAGCATGTCTTGGGCACATCTGAAAGACAAAGTTGCTGACAACTCCTCCTCCCCAGATACCAGCGCAAGCTCAGCAGCAGTTCTAAGGGATGCCACATCTCCCTTTTTTGCCAACACCTTAACTGCATCATAGGGTGAGGAAGCCCCCAAATAACTGGAAAGAGATAAAAGCAAGTCAACTTGATTAGTATGAAAATACCATTTTAAAATTGTATTACAATACAGCAGGACAAACATATAAATGAAGATAAATCTGTATTTTCCACAGGTTCTCAGAGCTCTTACCAAAGTTTACTATAGACATAAGGCGCACCTGATCCAGTGCAAAGCTACAAAGGGAAAAGTCACACAGCCTGATAACCTGGACTAAAACCTCTGGTGGTGTGCACACTGTGCTTGGCTTGGATGAGAAACACAAATACATAGATGGAAGTGGCAAAGGTTGTATGCGGTAGTTTATCCCTACTGCATTTCTCTGGAACCTTTTCACAAGTGTGAACACTTTCAAAAATGCCAAAACTGAAACCAGTGTCAAGCAGAGGACACTATTCCAGCCAAAATATTTGAAGCATTATTAGTAATTTTGGTAGTCACAAATCTGAAACACTCTAGCTGGAGGAAGATAACCCATCAGGTTTATTAGGATATTGGCTAAGGCCTCAAGAAACTAAAGATTAACTGTTGCGCCGCGCATTTCCAGCGGAGAAGTTGAAAACATCACAGTCTTTTCATATACATCCTAATCTTAGTCTTGCTAGACTAGTTTTTCAAAGACTTCTAGTAAAGTCTGTAGAAAGAAATGGCTCTACTGTAGTATGGCATTTAGACCGTCTGCTCTGAAGTGCCCTCTGGAGCTGCTTTTCCTACCTACATTAGGGGGAGTCTAGCGAGACCAGGCTCAGAAAGCACCTTAGGCAAACAATGGCCAGACCAGTTAACAGATTTCAACTGCTACAAAACCAAGAACCTTCTTTGTTTTGGGCATGGAACCAATTCTGTCTTCTTCCCAGGAAAACTCACCATTTGGCGGCCATGGAGTAATGACCGTCTTTCTCTAACAAAGCTGCCCAGCTGTTGTAGAGATCCTTCAGAATCGGATCTTCTGGACGCAACCTGGCCTTGGCAATTACAATTGCTTCCCTAACGCAAGAGAAACCAGTTAGAAAAGTTAATTGACTGTGTACAAAAAGTGAACCAAAATGTCAAATCTACCCCACTAAAAAAAGCAAATCCTAAGCATAAATATACAGTAACCTGTAAAAGTTGTTCACTTTCAGGAGGTCGACAGCCTCATACACTTTGTGGATGGACAGGAGATGGGAGGCAGCCTTCACATACTGCTCCTGAAAACACAGCTGCTTTGCAAAGGCTTCTACTGTCCAAACCCAGGCCTGATAGCCAACTGCAAAAGAGAAGGCAAGACAATTGGAGGCAAAGTTTTAAAACTGGAAGAATTTCTGTGGGATGACATCATCACTGGTTTCTTTAACATGCACCTCTTCTCTGCCCCAAATTAAGTTTCTTGTTTCTTAACTATCCTAATACAAGTCAATGAAACAGGGCAAAGCTAGGGCTTGAACTTCACTACCAGTAAAATAATGTTAAAAAGCATATTTAAGCCAACAGCAAGCTGGAAGGACTGGTACAGACTGTAAAGAACCAACCTTGTGCTTGGAAGGATGGGTCTGCTCCTTCAGGAAATCCCAAAGGAAACCACTCTGTTTCCTGCTGTCCCAGCCTAAGGGCACTTGTGGAAGCATCCAGGTCTTTATCATCAATAGAATATGTTTTGTGTTTGATTTTTGTTATCAGGCAGTTAAAGAAGCAATTTCCTTCTAGTCTGGGACAACCAGGAGTTTCCAACCCAGAATAATCAGAATGAGGCTACCCTTGGGAGCTAATTCTATCTGCTTATATGTTGTTACAAGAACGAACATACCCATGGGTGAGATTGCTACCAGCTGGTCTGTTAGCTCTCCCCTCTCAGCAGCTGCCTGGAGGACACCCTTCATATCTCCTTTCCACAACATGAGCTGCTGAAAGAGCTCTGGATGCCCATTCTCCAAGTGATGTTTTCCTGTTGGAAGCAAACACACTTCCTATCAGCATGCATGCAACAGAATTATTTGCCATAGTAAAATAGCTTGGCAAAAGTGAGATTATTCAAAATTGAGGTGCTTCAGGTTTGCATCAGAAAGACATAAAAACTATTTGGGTAAAATAGGTCTTTTCACACAGACCTGCATTCTTAATCCTACATTTTAATCCATAGTAAAGAAAATTCAAACATTTTTCCCCCATTTGTTTTCTCCTTGAATGTAACAGTTAAAATGAACATATCGTCAAAGTGGATTCTTTATTCCACTTACCTTCCATATCAATCATCTTGTGCACAGAAGCCCTGTCTGTGAACAGCCCCAAGTGGATTCGATCCTTGAGGTCAGAAGACACATCGTCATTATTATCTAAATCAGATAAAAAGAACAAAGATTTAAGATTTGGTACGACACTGGGAGCTGGGACCTGCCAAGTCACTGTACCACTGCAGTATCCTCAACTGTTGGCAAATACTTGTCTTCTACTTTTTTTCCTTTACATAGGATATATATGTATATAGGATAGTATAGCAGATTTAATAATTTGAAGATCGACAAATTAAGATTAGGAGGACCAGGTTTGTGCAGAACATTTATTCTAAATCAAACCTAGCTTTGCATGCTCTAAGGAACAATACTGTGAGAATATAAACATCTCCCTCATGGCTCATTGTCTCCTGCCCATATTATATACATCTGAGGGTGAAAAACACTGCACATATGCAGACAATTCTACCCTATCTCCTCAACATAGGAGCCTACTCAAAACCTGTCTGGAGTGGCTACACAGTACTGAAACTCTGCAAGAGAAGTTAGATAAGAGACCGCAACTAGTCACACAATTTGATAAGAGTAAAGATTTTAGAAAAAGTAAAGCCTACTGGTCAAAGTTAAGTCCTTGGGCACATGCTTCTGAATGCTTTAGAGCACCTGCCCTCTAAATATTTTAGTTTTACAGCGATACCTTTGGTTTTCAGACAGGTAGCCAGCCTCAAGCAGTCCTGATGCAATTCATCTTTTGATCTGTGATCCATGAGCGTGCTGAAGGGTAGAATAGAACGAGGCTTCCTCTTCTTCAGAGAGGCATCAGAGGCTGAAAAATCAGACACATTTCAGTTGCTGCTGCACAATCACAGCAGAACTCTCCACTGTATTCTAAAACCTCCTCTTCCTCACACAGGAAAACAAAACAGATGCTCAAGTGCCACATACACCTCTATTATGACAACTTTTACTTTTGAATACTGATCACTTTGCGTATTTTTCTGCCCATCTTGCCTGAAATGAAACTAGCAACTAAAAGGCAGTATCTATGCCCACATTAGACAACTACTCAATTGACCTGACAAGCAGGGCAAATAAAAGAAGCAGCAACTTAAAACATTTAAAAGATTTTACAAGCACGTTCTGCCTTCTCTGGCACTTATTTGGTGTCACGTTTGGAAGGGAAGCTGCAGCCAAACACAAGCCTAGAATGAGGAACTCTGCCTTGATGTAGGACTGTTAAAAGTCCCTACAACATACTAACTTGGTTTCTCTTTAGGTGGGTCCTTTTTCACAGGAGTGGCTTTCTGGGTCACAAAAGGCTTTGGCAAACTGAACGAAGAATAATCGTATGCAGATGAAGATGTATCCTTGGACACTGTGGAGTTAAGCAATAAAAAAACAGAAAAAGAATGTATGGAAAAGCCCATAGCAGAATACTTGACATGTTCACATTCTATTACATTGATTTCAGAAATATACAGAAACCAAACTTTGCTTTGCCATATAACTGTATATTTTCAGGGAAAGGAAATACTAAGAAAACATTACAGAACTCTCAGAACGATAAACAAGATGTCAACAGACACTAACGAAGGTCTACCAGTAGTGTAAGATTTATTACTGCAAGGCAATACTGATCAAAAAGTACATTGTTTCAGGCCAAAGACAGCAACTTTGTTAGGCCAGAATCTTCTTATTTAAAGACAGTGAGTCCCAAACTAGATTAGAAAATTATGAAAGGCATTCCAGAACTGCATTTCCTTCGAGTGGACTATTTCAATAGAACTATTATAAGAAAATCCGCATGAAAATACCAAACTTGGTGAAGCTCTGAGGGCTAAACAGTCTGGTAACCATTGAACTAAGACGATTTGATTATTACCAGTCATGGGGACTTCAGCAGGCAACTCTGCCTCCCGAGCTTCTTTTTCTCCTTCATGGTCCGACACTCCATTTTCCTCTAGCAACATTTCCTTCACACTTTCATCTCCATTCATAACATCACTTAGATCCTGTTTGGCTGGACTCTTTCCTGTAGGCTTTTTCTTCTTCTTGGCTTTGACTTTTGGTTGCATACTTCTTTTTTTCTCTAATTCTATACTCTTTTTGCCTGTAAAAGGTTGCAAAAGTTACCCTGATACGATCTGTAGAGGTTTTTAGTGTATTAGCTCTCTGTCAAGATCAACATTTAGTTTCCAGATGCAGATACAACTCAATTTAAATCTAGACACAGTATATTCCTGAAGTAGCAGGAAGACTTGGAATTCTGTGTAAGAACTATTTCATACTATTTCAACCTGGCAACCCTCTATTTCCCAGCTCCAACATCATCTTCAGGAAAGGATCTTCTGTTTGAACATACTTACCCTGAGGAGGCCGTGTATGCTCCTGCTTTGAAATTTGCCATTTGTGAACAGAAAAATCATCTGCTCCTGTATAAATAGAATCTGAATCCACTGGTGACCACTGGACACTCAGCAGCCGGCCCTGGTGCCCTCGGTAGTTGCAGAGTGGCTCTTCCTTCATAACATCCCATACCTTATAAACAAGAAAGAAATCTGGTTACTCAGAAAGTCTCATCTTCCCCTAATACTCTGCATTTTCTCTCCAGTGAGTTGCATTTGTAGGAGCTTCTCTTTTTGGGGTGTTTGCACATGTATTTCAAATACCGACACACAAATAAAGAGAAAATTCAGGGCTTCCTTTCTTTGTATGGATACATTTGCCTAACATTTCTCTTTTTAAGGATCCAAAAGTGCTAGTATGAAAATGGTAATGACTCAACTCAAATCAATTTGCAAGTCGCAAAAACATGCTGATACCCGCGTATCAGGTATCCAGAACCAGGAGATGGTTACCAAGGGTAAGTTTGCAGTAATTCAGTAGTCTATCTTACAAAAGAAGCTTTGCTGTTTAGTGAGCTTGGCTCCAAAACACTGCAGAATGGATGATTTGAAAAAAGAAATATGCTTCTGAGTGGCTGTGGAACAATACCTGTGCAGTGCCATCATAGCAAGCAGATACCAATCTTCCCTCATGGTGGGGGCTCCAGGAAAGACTTGTGATTTTGGCTGTGTGCCCAGCCAGGGTTCGAAAAGGCTCTGTTATTGTCAAAGGACTTTCTGAAGCGCTCTCTGAAAGAAAAAAGAAAAGGTTCAAGTATGGCCAGCGAGACAAACTGGAAGTAAACCAAAACAAGATACCAAGACTTGAAATATAATCTGCAAACTGTTACCTATGACGCTTTTCAGATTATGCACGTAAATAGTGGCATTGACTGAGCCTGATGCTATCAAGTAACTCAGCTCTGGCTGGCTCCCATGCTCATGATGCCAACGAATGGCGTTAATCAGTTTATGATGCTGCTGGATAGTGCAAAGCAACTTCAGGTTTGGTGCCTGAAATATTTCAATTGAGCTGAAATGCAAGAACAACAGTGTAAGAATTCCAGTAGTCAGTGAAACAGGAATTTTTTTGTTATCCTACATGAGCAGAATTACAGAACATGAAACAGAGTAACTAAATGAGTTTTTCTTTTCTGGATTCAACACTAACCCTCATTTAGTACATCAGCAAAACTGCATTTCAACCATGAGCAGATACTTGAAAAATAATTTAATGTGTTGATGTGGATCCTCCATGCCAAGAGTGGCTAAACTGGTAACAGCAGGGAATGCTGTATTATCACAATTCAAATACACTGGCAGTGAAAAAAAGAGAGAAAAGCCAGGGTAACAACAAATACTTTTGCTTCACTACAGTGATTCTAGTCAAGGTCAGCACATACACCACCCTAACCTCGAAGGCAAAACGTACCCATCTTCATTGCCAAGAGCCAAGAGTCTGCCATCGGGTTTCCAGCTGATCTCTGTACGCGCAGGCAGTTTGTGCTGTAGAAAGAAGACACGACTATTGCCAAAAATCCTTACATCTCTCTCGCATACATTCAGCTTAGCAAGACTGGCAACTAGACAGAGTTGCAGTTAAGCACAAAATGAAAGGCACAAAGGGGTCCATTGCTTTTGAAGCAGCAACTTAAGCTTCAGCAATTAAAGGCTGAATGAACTGATGCAAGAACCAGTGATTATTTTTATCCGTTTAGTCTCAAAGGAAGTTTGTCTGGATTCCAGTAGAACCTTGACGCTTGATCTCCTTATGCTCCTTGGAAAGCCTCAGACATTGCAGGCAAATTCTGTCATATTTCAAAGGAAATCAAAGTTTATTTGTTATTATTTCTATTCTTTCTAATTCAGATGAAAGCTACTTACAATTTAGATGCCTATAAATGATCGTTTCATTGCCTGAAACATTAGTCTCTTAACCCCCAGTAAGCCGCCTACTCAAGGAAGAAGCCAAAACCGAGTTGATTATAAATTGATATAGCTTGACTGACTTCAGTCAACTTATGCTGTCTTAAAGCAACTGAAGATCTAACCCACTTCACTTATTTTGTACTTTCACCTAAGAAATGACTGAACTTGAGCAGCTGCTATGGTCAGTTATCACCTACCACTCTGCATTAGCTGCAGTGTAAATGGAAACAGACTCCTGCAAAATCATGACTGCCTTTATGGTAAAATTTATTTTAAAAAGAAAAAGTTAATGTTTGAAAACAAGAGACCTAGAGAAATCAAGGTAGTTAACTCATGCATGTCAACCATGTGATCTAAGCTATGACATTATCCAGGATATTACTTCAAGTGCTTTGAAACTGGAAAGCTCTGTATGATCTAACTATTTTAAACAGTGACACACAGCTTTCAAACCAGACCCAGCATTTCAATTTAACTTTTCTAGTTAAGTAAATTACACAGTAGAAAATTAAGTAACTGATGCCAGGAACAGATGTGCCATGTTGACATTGGGGTGGGGGGGAAGACTCTTTTTCAGAGGCAAACGCACGATCTGTTTAAATAGTTTGAGTCAGTAGGTGCCTTTGAAGTTCATTGGTGGAGATGGTGGGTTTCAGATTTTTTATGTATTACAGACACATCATGAAGGCAAAATCACAGATCCACAAATACAAGGCCATAGAAACTATGACACGGTTACCACAAATCCATAAAACCCCCTCAGAATCATACTCACTTTGATTGAATTCGTGTCTCTGATGACTTTGTTGATGTCATTTGCCTCTCCGTTAAGCTTCCAGGGGTTGTGCTGAAAAACAATACCTTCTCCAGCACAACTATATAACGTTGCAGAGGGTTCTTCACCTTCTTCTCCTATCCAACAGAGAATAAAAACCAAATATATGTTCATCAGTCTTCCCAGAAGTAATCGCTTCCACTGTAAATCAAAACATTATTTTAAAAGGCTATATACATACTTTAATTGCCTGTGATGCGGCAGCAAGAAATTCTCACAATACAATCCTCAGAAAGGACCTCTCATTTCTACTAACAGATCTCTCCACAGCACAGTCACCACAAGCATTAAAATTCCCTTTAAAGTTTGGCAGTTCAAGTTGTGTAAGAAGAGCTAATGGAGCTGTTCTGTTTAGTTCAAATGGTAGAAATACTCTTCTGGAGCTAAGGAGCCCGTATCTGATCCGCTGCAGTTACTGCAGGAAGCCCATGCAGACAGTTAGTGGTCTGCAATACTCTGAAGTAAGCACAGAGGTGTGGTACGCCACTCCCACCTATTTCCTGAAGCGACCAGAACTCAAAACCAGGAGATTGTTTTGCTCCCTTGCAAAGTCATTAACAATTCGTCAAGCAGAACACATTCTTAGCTGCAAGGATTGCTACCAAGCAAATAGGGCTCCTTTTCCTAAGAAGGGAGAGCGTACCAACCTCATGGCATCTGTGCGCACCGCATGGGTGTTCTACTTGAGCTGGAAGACTCACCAGAAGACAGAGAAGGAGTTGGAGGCCCCCAGGCTAAGGTGTATACAGTCTTCTTGTGGTAAGTACTGGAGATCTGAGGTGGCTTATTCTTAGCACTGGGCAGGAAGAAAAGGAAGCAGGGGCAGTCAGATTTCAGCAGAGAAATAAAAGAAGAAAGAAAAAAAAAAATCAAGGCAACATTATTTCCAGCTGTGAAAACAGACACCAAGTGCTTTAACATACTAAAGCCCCGGCTCAACCAGGCCTTCTTTAACATCTCCTGTAGGGACACTACTAAAATCGTAACTGCCCTGATGACCTTCATCACCATGTTGCTCTTCATTCTGTGAAAATGTCTTCCTGGCTAAAGTTTTCCTTGACCGATGTCCAGGTGATCTCTAGTCATGCAATTTTAAGTTTATCTTAAGTAAAGATTATCTTAGAAGCTGACAGACATAATGGAGAGATGAAAAGATGCACTGAAAATCCAACTGTTTGACTAATTTTAATTTAATCCTACTCTTGTCTAACAGTAAAGATATACCTCGGGAAAGACCACACCACCTATGCATGGTAACATACCAGGATCTGACACTGATGAATTTGAAAGCTACTTTCTTACCTGCTGGAGAAGGTGTCATATATGCCAACTTTTCCATCGTCTGTTCCAAAAGCCAAGCAGCCTTCCTTAGTTGGATGCCAGGATAACTGCAAGCAAAACAGAGAGAGCGCCATAATGACACAAACTACAGACACCTTATTTCCAAGTAACAAACAAAAGGAAAAAATTGAAACTGATGAGCAAGCACCATCCCTTACACCCACTCTTCCAACAACAGCCACTTGACTTGATCTCTCTGCTACGAGTATTAAAGTCTCTCCCCCAAACAGCTAGTGGTGTAAGATAAAAGGAACTAGAATTAAAATTGCTGAACTGCTATTTGACATCTACATTACAAAACAGAAATGGAGAATATGGTAGGGTGGTGAGAAAACTTTTGATGTGAACAAGAGTAACTACCATGTTTTACTGCTGCCAGCAATTTTACCAGGTTAACTTGAGGTTAAACCCAAACGACATCCACGTTGGCTTTTGTGTGTGTCAAACTTCCTAGCAGAGCAAGGGCAGCCACGGATGAAGCAAGGAGGGATCACAAAGCAGGGTAAAAGTGGAAAAGTAATGTCATAGCTAGCTGGACTTCAGCTGATTTTCACTAGATTTAATGCAAGCAACTAGGGTTGTAAAAAGGGCTAAAAATTCATTGCCAGATTCTAAATGCATTGTATATCAAAAGAATCAAGTACAAAAGGAAGAGCTGGGCTTTATATTTAGTTGGGAAAAGCCTTCTTTAGAGAGAGAAAAATATTCTTGAAAGAAAAAAAGGGAGTCAGAAGGGAGTTAGAATCATACTTACTGCTGTAACCTTGGACTTTATGCTTTGCCAGAAGGTTTTAATATCATAAATATTGTTCATGGACAAAGTATTCCACACCCGGATCATACTGTCTCCAACACCAATGGCAAGACAGCCTGTGTCCACAGGGGAGAAGGCAAGACTATAGACAAATCCCCCAAGTGAGGGCATGGTCCAGCTACAGTCGAGAGTTGATAGGTCCCAACACTTCACCTGAAGAATATTTAAGGAACAAGAAATGGTTAAATTTAGTGACTGGTATGACAAGGAAAAACAAAGCACAAGTGAGATGAAGAATCAAAGGATCAAGTTCAAGGCTTGACACAGTATGTGATCTGCACCTAGAGGATTACATGTCACAGACTGAGCTGCAACAGTTGGAAGACTCTAATGGAATGGACTATGTTTTAATACTATGGTCCACTTCTGACTTCAAAACAGGAGGCACACTGCTGCCTGTAAAAGGCAAAAAGTTAAAATTTTGAAAAAACAGATGCTTTAGTTTGTACAAGTAAATGATTTGAAGAAGGAAAATTAGGCCATTTTAAAATGAAACAAACAGGAAAAAAAAGAGATAGTAAACTCCCTTCATTAAATGCTTACCATCGAAGTCCAGAATATTATAACCATTCACTCTACCATGGTAAGAGCTTGGGCTTATAAACTAACAAACATATACACAACCTGTGCTCAGAACAAATTTTAAGCAATGATGTTACAAAATGCTGTAATAAACCCACTTTAAGAAAAAAATCTGTAGCCCTAAGAGGGCTATTGGTACAGCTATTTGTATGTTAATTTTATAAACGATTCTTACATCTCTGTCCATTGAAATGGAAAAAAGGAGCTCTTTGTCCTGATGCTTCACAGAACTCAGGTTGAACACAATTCGGGAGTGATTCTGTCCTTCTGAAGATCCTAGAAGAGTCCACTTACGTTTTCCGGATTGGGTCAAATCCCAGAGTAGCAGTTCTCCTCTGCAAAATGTAAAATGTGTACTTAATTGTTCACTTCAAAAGAGTAACACAGGCTATATATAGACTGTATCACACATATACATACTGCATGTACAAAAGTAATACTGCTAAACACACATCTACAACAAGTGCCTATACACTGACACACGTGCAAACACCGCTTTACAAATTTTATCGATGGTTAACCACAATGAGAACTGATGTAATTTTCTCCCAGTGGATGGGTAAAACCACAACTAATACCTTCAGCAGTCAACTTTCAGTCAGATTATCAGCCAAACAGTAGTTTTCTAGAAATCTGAACTCCCACTTTTGGCCTGTCTCCTCTCTGGTTATACCAGGAAGGAAGGAAGAAGGGGTTGTCAATGCTTCCTATCCAGTTCTTCCTTATCAATAAATGCATCTGCAATTACTGATGGTACCCAGGCTGCTGTGTGCCCTACTTACCCAAAACAGCTGGATACAATTTCTGTGGAATGACCAGGCGGCCAGTGAACAGTCAGCCAAATGCGCTCTTTAACGGCAGGATCAATGGCTCCACCTCTTCTCTTCATGGGTGGCAACTTCAAAATCATTACACCTATGGAACCAAGAGGGACTGTATAGACGCAGTACATCATAATTAAAAAGAAGTCCTGTGAATCTCAAGCTTTGCATATGCTCCCCAAGCTTTAAACTATCAAGTTAGCAAATGAAGGCTGCAGTTAGAGAAGAACTCCTCCACCATATTATTACTGTTCATCTCACTCATCTTACTTACTTCTGCCTCTAGTACAGCTCCATATTCGTATGGTCTGATCTTTGCTTCCTGAAGCCAGGTAACAACCTTTCTTCGTGGTTGAGTCCTGTGTCAGCTCCCCATTTGGAACTTTGCCTTCCCCTGAAGGAACTACTGAATACCATTGAAGTCATGTTATTATACTTTAAAATTCAAAGCTTTATAGAAATCAACAGAAAATACATTGATTTTCATCAGAACATACTTCATCAGTTGCCTTTGCTAAGTTACTTACTGATTTCCTAGAAGGAATTCAATTTTCTAGGACATTTACATGAACTAAAAATTACTTCACAAACCATTAATTGCTTCTAAATACCTTGGAGCTCATCTTGCCAAGCAGGTAACCTTTCTTCACCAGGCACAGGGCACCAGGCCAGACAATGTATTTCATCCTCATGGCCTCTCAGCCGATGAAGTATTTCTCTTTTCCTGCTGATATCAATTATAACCACCATGCCATCCTTGTAGCTAAAAACAGGGATTCAAATGAATGAAGAGATTGTTAGATCCTTGTAGAATAAAATCTGAATTAACTTGTGAGCTCTTTACCAGAACTGCTATCATTGTAATACAGAGAAGCCAAATCACAAGCAGCAATGGGACTAGCAGACTTGATGGTCAACGGGAGCTCCAGTACAGCACAGGTATACCTGCATCTGCCTTTTTGAAAGGTGCAACAAGTACGTTTGGCTTCAAGAATGACAGCAATTCATTAGTAATACAGCTTTCAGTCAAGTGTAATGAAAAAAACCCCAGTTTTAAGAAACTCTGAAGTTGCAAACCAAACCTGGACCCTTACATTGTTATGGATTTTTGTGTCTTGCAGGTCTATCAGATATTAACGTTATTTCTCATTTGTTAGAAGGAAAAAACCCAGCCACCAAAGCCTCTTAAAATCAACCTTACAACTGTGTAGCAAAAGTTCATAATAAGGTTACTGCAGAAGAATGGAAAACAAAATGTAATAAATATTTACCCAACTGCCACCAGGTTTTCATGATGAGGAGAACAAGTGAGACAGAAAATTGTCCGAGGCTCTGGGAAGAACTGCTGGCTGTCACTTCTGTTGTGCCAGTAACAAACAATGACACCTTTTTCATCACCGGATACGATCAGGTCTTTCACAAGAGGTGACCAGTGCAACGCTGAGATTGCATTCTGAAGAAAGAGAATTGAACACATTTAAAGCTGCCTTACCACCATCTAACAGAGAGTGACAGGCAGAAAATAATCCGTGTGTGCTCCCCAGCATCAGCTGAGTTTGTTCTAAAGTATTTCAGTGCTTTAGGGCGCTGGCACAATTGATCTATTTGCTGATACGGTGTCCTGGGTCACAGTAACTGTTCAAATGTATGTTCTTAGTCTGCCCTGCGGGGAACAGCACCTTGCTGAAAAGATTTTACGGGAGCTGCGCTAAGTGGCAAGGAGTACACGCCGCGAGCAGACACACCGAGTGAGGCCTGGATGGCAACAACAGCTTATTAACGTGATGCAACACCACCGCAGACCTCAGGCGACAACAAAAGGCTGCCCAGCAGCGTTCAACGGTTTTAATTCCACGGGTTTGAAATTCCCTTTTGGTTACAGTACCATCCCCCTGCTGTGTGTACAGGACCCCCCCCCGTGCCCTGCCCCCCTACCTGGTGCAGGCTGTACTCCGCCAGGGCCGTCAGCGCCCGCGCGTCCCAGATTCTGACGCTGCCATCGTCGGAGCTGCTGGCGCAGAGGCTGCTCTGCCCGGGGCACTGGCAGAAGGCGAACCCGGTGATCCGGTCCGTGTGCCCGAGGAGCTCCCCTGCACCGACAGCGAGAGAGCGCCGTAGGCCCCGCCGTCAGCGCACAGGGCCTCCCCGCCCAACCCCCGGGGCTCCCGCCGCCTCCCGCCCACCCTCCCCGTGCCCGAGCGGGGCACGGCGGCTCCCGGCGGAGGGGCGGCCCCGCAGCGCCCCACAAACCGCGGGGGGTCAGGGAGGGCCGCGGCGGGCCCGGGGTCCCCGCGGGCTGCGGCCGTACCGTAATAGGCGGGTGTGGCGGCGCTGACATCCAGCAGGCAGACGCGGTGCCTCGCCGCGAAGCCGAAAAGGCGGCCATCGCTGCTGGCATCGCTGCAGCGGCTGTTGTACCAGTTAGGCGAGGCGGGCAGCACCCGCACGGCCGCCGCCATGGCCCCGTCAGGCCGCCGCCGGCGCTGCCGCCAAGAGCCGCGCACGCCGTCGCAAACCCGTCGCAAACCCCGCGCCTCACCGCGCCTGCCCCCGGAGCGCCTGCCGTGAAGCGCGGCGGGCAAGATGGCGGCGCCGTGGGCCCTTGGCGCGGGTAGGTCTGAGGGGACGGAGCGGGAGCGCTGGTTTCGGAGGGTCTCGTCAGCTCAATCCTCGCTCACTGTGCTACTCCCTTTTAGGTGGTGCCTGGGTGCGCCGTCTCCTCGGCTGGGCGCGGCCGGAGAGGTGAGTCTGGCTCTGCCGCGGTCCGGAGCAGGCGGTGGAGCAGGAGCCGCCCCGCTCAGGGGGTCCCCGGCCTGGAGGTCCCGGTCGTCAGGCTCGGCCTTCTTGCTGGCTTCTGGCCCTGCCCCGGAGCTGTGGGGAAAGGTCACTTTGTGCCTCTGTAGTGCCTTTGTGGGAACTTGGAGGTTGTGGCGTGATGGAGATGCCTCTCTCTCGACCCCTTTCTATCGGGCATCCAGATTTGCTCCAGTTTTATGGTGCGGGTCAGTAACACAGTACGTGTTGCTGCCCTCTGCGCTATCCCCAGTCGTTGCTTTTTCTGTAGTTACTGGTCTTTCTCTTCAGTCTGGGGAAATGGTGGAGCTGTGCTGAGGGAGTAGCTGTCATAGCTGACTATATCCCTGACTTCAGAAGAAAGGCTGATGTGGAGTCTCAAAAGTGCAGAGCTTTGGTCTCCACTAGGGCCTGTGGAGGTAAATGCATTGCAGAGGCCTGTGTCACTGAAGGAAGAAGAAATAGGCTGATGTTGGCTGTGCTTTGGGTACTGCCTTTCCTTGAACTGAATTACATCCAAATTGTTTTACTCTGTTCTTCTAGTCTGTATATCTCCCAGTTGCTACTTATGCATGATTCTTTCTAGAAAGGTGCTCAGATTTTTCTTTACTGTTCCACTTACTCATATATGAAGTACTTTTGTTTGTTGCTTGTCATTGTTTTCTTTTGCTTAAAATGTGTTTGTGTTCTCTTACTTCTCTTAAAGCTGTGATTAATAGAGTTGCTCTTCATATGAGGTTGGATTACCTTAAGAGAGAGAATATGTAAGATTCCTTAGTTCATCAAATTTATTAATGTGTTCTGTTAATACCGGGAAGACAATACTAAGTTCATACTGCTTGACATGTTAAATTGTAAAATGATATTCACGTGCTTGTCAAATATTTTCCTGTATTAATCGGTGATATTATGTCTGGTGATGATGAATTGTCTTGATGAGTGGAATTTTTAAGCATTAAACAAATAAACAGGGTTTGGTAAATACCTTAAAAAATATTCCGTAACATTTGAATTTGTATATTATGCTACCCCCTACTGATAGGATGTGAAAACATTACGGTGTACAGTGCCCTTTTGAAACTAATCAGTGTGTTCTGTTTGCCCGTTGTTTTTAAAATGCTTTTCACCGTGTGGTTACCTGCACAAAGCCGTTCAAGCCTTAGTAAAACTCGCAGTATCTGCTCCTGAACTTAACTTACTTCTTGTAGTTGCGAGTGGCCGCCCAGCGTACTGCTTTAGCTAGTCAGCAGGGGGCAGAACGTAACTTGGTTTTTCTGAAACTGAGGCGGGTGATCTGACTGAAAACGGAGGGGTTTTTGCGAGCAGCTGTCTTGCATCGACATGATTGCATATTGAAAATAGTTCAGAATATCTTTCCCTTCAAATTTTAGAATGTTTATGAAACGCTAATACTTTCTTGATGCTCAGTCCCTTGAAAAACTAGGATAGTTTTCACTGCTAAAAATGTTGTTGGGTGGGTAAAAGTTAAATAAGCATTGGATGGTCTTGGAAAAGATGTAAGTTATTTTTGTGAGTAATGAACCCCACGTAAGAAGAAAGAGGTGACTGTGCAATGATCTGGAGACACTTAATGTGGAATCTCATGCTGTACCAATGTCAGTTCTGGTTCATGACCAGTTAGGTTAGGAATCCTGAGGCTACTTTTTGAATTAAAACCCCTTTCAATGTAAACTGTAGAGAATGTGGACAGTTTTATTTTGTGAGTAATCAAATGTGTCAGTTCTCTTTATCAAGATGGGTAAGTTCACAATTTTCCAGATAAACTGGGCAGGGACAAAGAACTCCAATGTTCAGCAGTGAAGACTGGTCGTGTCTTGCAGGTGGCTAGCATCCAGTAGCCTTTTTCCTCTGTCATGCATCCACACAAGCACATCTCTGCAGAAAATTGGGAAGTGGGAGAAAAAGAACAGGATTGTTTACCCTCCGCAGCTGCCTGGGGAACCTCGGAGACCAGCTGTAAGCATACACCTATGAATTTCCATCCCTGTTTATGTTTAGCAATTTCCGAACAGATTGTCTCTGGGCAATTCCACAAGGCACTAGTTTGACAGCTTATTCGTTTGTTTAAGATTTTAGTCAGTTTGGCATATCTATATTGTAAAAGTTAGCATCACTTAGAATACTTTCCATTTCTAAATTACATTGGAGCTTCAGGTTGCTTGCAGCTGATCATCTACCTGATATGTGATGCAGACTGTAAAGGTATACCATCCACTCTTTGTAGAAGTCTCTGAACTACAAGGAGGAAGAAATTACCCAGGATGTATCATTATGCGTTTGTTCTGTTTGTACTGACAGTAAATAACTAGAGAACAAAGTGACTGCATTGTTGCTTCTGTGCACAGACTTTTGCTAAGTAGTGGAACTAGCGGTGCCTGTTTGATGTAGGTACAATAGAGTGCACGCTATTCATTTCTTAAATTTGTTTGCGTTATAGATTCCTTGAAGTCTGATAGTGTGTTGCCTCTTGCTGTGGCCTTCCCTTAGGGAAGCTACTCAGAGGTTGTTTTCTATCATAGCAGTTGCTTGGAATGTTTAATGTGGACCAAGAGGTTCTAAAACTATGTGGGGAGGGATGTGTGAGTCAGATGTGGCACGTGATTGCAGGAGTCTTTTTTTTTTTTTTTTTTTTTTTTTTTTTCTCCTTAGGAAGCCATTCTATATGTACTGTACAGTGGGGTGGTTTCTTTAGTCTGTTGCACAATAACTTGTGTTTTACTAAGCCATAAACTGAAGCAAAGAAGCTAAAATTTTCTTTTCTTACCTGTATGCTTGGTGTAGGGCTTTCTAATAGCTCTTCAAGACAGCTTTTGGAAAAGTCAACATAAGTAACATTGGTCAATTTTTTAAATGCAATCATAACAGATTAGTTTCTGATAACGGTAGGTTTATGCCTGTTTCTCCCTGTCCCCTCTTACTGATCATTTTATAACTGGGAAATACAGTTAAATGTAAACAGAAGCAAGCTTCTTATTTTGTTGCAGATGAAAACCGTTTTTTATTGGATCACTGAAGGGATTAATCAGTGCTGCTTTCTCTACAGCAGAACTCATGAGAATTTTAGGTTAATTCTTCAGTATTTCCTTACTGTCAAGAACTGATATTTTGGAATTCTTTTTCTGTAATTGTTCTTCATTGGGAATTAATGTGTTGTGGCCCATTAGGCACACTGCTCAGTAAAGTGTTTGCATCTCAAAAGAATAGGGTTTTTTTGGACACATGCTTTTGTGGGCCGTGAGCATTTATTGCTCTGTGAACATCATAGCCTAGGATGTAGAAATGCATACTGTGTACTGTGCTGACTAATGCAGTGCATGTAAAAAATGCAGTCATTGACCAGCTTGCTTATTAAATCAGTTTTTCACCTGTTCCTAAAGAATGCCATCTCTTTCAAAGTTTTATTGATGTTAAATTTTACTAGCTAGTTTTGGTCCCTATTAGTACAATAATAATGTTAAATGGCTCTCTGGAGACAGCTCTTCATACCAATCAAACTTGAAACCCTCTTCAGTTCTGAAAAGCTAATTAAGTTCATTCTGGTGGTATTATTTAGTTGCTATCCCAGTAACTTGACTTGATAGCAGAGTAATATTTTGAAGACTGAATGGGCATGTCAGCCTTAGGCTGCTTCAAAAGGGGGGGAAGAGGGAAGGAAAAAATGATGAAAAATCTTCTGATTATCTTTTTCAGGGATTTCTGTTTATAAACTAATTCTCATAAGATTGTAGTAAAATTTTCTGTGTGCTAGCTGCTTTTTTTCAATGCTTTCAGTTTCGAATGTCAGAAGCTTATGCCTGGTTTGGTACGGACACGGTATTGCAGGGGGAGTCATGCTTATTTTATTCCTAGTAAGAAAATAGATTGTGGAGCAGATGTGTGTGCTGCATTGTTGTTTTCACAGCAAAGTTACTGATCCTCTAACTTTGTTTTTGCACCTAGGAAATATATCACTGTCGGAGGGAAATAAAATATAGCAAAGATAAGATGTGGTATCTGGCAAAACTGGTAAGCAAAAAGCACTTTGGACTGTATTTGTTAGAATGCAAAATTTAGTTGCTATACTTGCCTTACCAGCCTAGTTCAGTCCCAGTCTAATCAGCATCTTCATAATAGAGTCCTGGGGAAGAGTGTGCGTCTGTGCAGACCAACAGTTGTTTGTAGTTTGTTTTAGCTGCTTTATCCTAGTATGCTTTCAAATGTGTACCCAGGATCATATGCAGATTATGCGCTATGGAAGAATTTCTGTGTTGGTTCCTGCCTAGCAGGAGATGGCAAAGGGAACTGTGAAGGGCAGTAATGGGCTCTTTTTCTCATAAGGAAAAAAATATTGAATGTTTTATCAAGATTTATTCAATATTTAGCTCAGAAGTTCTGTATGTAAGATGTTGCATTGAAGAAATGGTAATTAAGGAAACGAAAGTCTTTTGATTTGCTCTTTTATAATAACAAAATAATTTAAATACTGTCTTCTGAGTAAGAGAAGGGAAGCATTTGTAATTGAAAAAAAAAATTAATTTTATCACTTTGATTGCAGATAAAAGGAATGTCCATTGATCAGGCTCTTGCTCAGCTGGAATTTAGTGATAAAAAGGGAGCAAAGGTGATCAAAGAGGTATGTAGTAGTATTCTTATAACACTCCTAGTTTCAATAAAATTTTAAAATCAGTATCTATCACCAGAAGTTTGGAGATGCTTCTGTTTCTGTGTTTTTCTATGCTTCTATTAAGCCTGTTGGGAGCATGTTCAAACAACGTATTTTTGTAGCCATTGTGTAATGTTGTGACTTATGGGTAATATGCTGAGATCACTTGTGCTGGCTGTTTTAACTTGTAACGATAATAAATTACATGTGGGTACCCTCTCTAACAATGCTTGGTGTTAAGTTCATGGTAAATAATGTAGAGTCCTTGTCACTAATGGCTGCTACATCTTTGTGCTTTGGTTCTTAAAACTGTTAGAGATGAAGGATATCATGGAAAGGACTGAGTTCTGTAAAGGCATGAAAGTTTGTCATACAGTGTAGTTGTTAGGAGTCTCAAATTACTCATTTCCTAGGCTGAAGCGCTTTCTGGCGTAATAATGACAAAGATGTATCCTATATTAGCTGAAAGTATTGAAAAGTTCATTTTGCCTACCTTGGAATTTGTTTCTAGTCTCATGTCTGATTAGGCAGAGGTCCATGGATGGATGGCTGACACATGCTGGTGGCAACCATCTTTTCCCCTCCCTTTCCTCCCCAAAAACATAGTAAGTTTTTCAGTCTATGCAAAGAACGTACTTACATAAAAGATGGTTGTCTTTCAAGAGTTCTGGTCTCTACAGAATACTTTTTGTGTTACTGACTTAAACATGCAATTTCTTCCCTGTTGTCTAGAGATAAGAGAGAGCGTTTCTTAAATTCCTACTCAATATTTCAATTTCTTTTCCTTTGGTTACAGGTCCTGTTAGAAGCGCAGGAAATGGCAGTAAGAAATCACAATGTGGAATTCAAATCAAATTTACATATAGGTACATTTTCTTCTTATTTTTAATGCAGAAAAATGTCATAAAAAATAATTTATCCTTAACAAAGTGTTGTTGCTTCAAATCAGCGGAAATGAGTAGAGGATGGTTTCTAGTAAACTCGTGTTTACCGAAACATGAAAGGTGTGTGCTTCTGACTTGCAGCACAGCTGAAGTTAGTGTGGCTGCTGAGCCTTCAGCCATCAGTTTGTTATAGTTGATGTCTGACTGGTGGTGCTCTGGCATCTGCTAGATGCGTTGTTTATAAGATGCATTCATCTCAAAGTGGGGTTTCTGCTCCCTACGTGAACAGAAAGTCCCAGTGAGGAAGATGTTAGGTATGATTATGAAAGATTAAGCAAATGAGAAGCAAACTTTTACTATGTTTTAATGTATGTTAATACGTTTAATGTGAACATAGATGCTGGAAGCTTTGTCCGTGGCTAGTACTATTAGTTTTGCAGGATCAGAATCTAAACTTCTATTAGAAACAGAATAAAAATAAATCAATATTGACACTAGAGTTTTTATTAAAAAAGGCTTTGTTATAGATGATTACAGGATAAGCTTGTAATAACTACAGCACTTTCTTGCCTAGAAAAGTGTTAGAGAAATGTTTACTTGTAATGTTTTTAGTCCCAAAGAAAAAAATTCTCATTGTGCCAAATATGGTATAAATGTTATTAAGTTGACCTCAAGCTTAAAGTAACCTGGATTGTAGAGCAGGTTTGATTAGAATTCTTTGGAGCCTTCCAGGTCTCTGCCATAAGGTTTATCTGCTAGTGCAGGACTGAGCATGTAGATAATGAAAATACCCATGATGAATGCAATAAAGGAAGAAAGGAGGAAAAATGAAGTCTGTAAGACTTCTACAGAAATTCATGAGACAAACTACTGAAAAGCAGTGGAATTAATACCACCTTCAGAAAGAGCTATATAATCTAGTAACTGCTCCATGAGCTTCCTTTGGATTTGTCCTTTACTACGTATTTATCTTTGCATGCATACTTTCTAAATTCATCTTTTCTGGTGCTCCTGAAGTGTTAATTCAACTCACAGATTCCTCTAGCAGTAATCCACTAAAAGTAATAGAAGAAAGGTGGAAGAGAGAATCCTGAGTAGAATGAACTTTTCGTATGCAGTCATGAAAAATATACTGTCCAGACAGTATTTCAGTTGCAGATGTGTAGTAGTTTATTCTTGACTGAATAGTCTTCTCTCCCCCCCACCTTTTTCCTTCAGCTGAGTCAACAGCAGGCAAAGGCCGCTATATGAAGCGGATTCGTTACCATGGCAAAGGCATGTTTGGCATCATGAAAATCGTCAGGTGCCATTACTTTGTGAAGTTGGTGGAAGGTCCTCCTCCTCCTCCAGAGCCACCAAAGACTGGTTTTGACCAAGCAAAAGAATATGTGCAGCAGCTGCGAAGCAGAACCCTTATTCATACACTGTGACAAACTTTTGTGACTGTATAGGTATTTCTTGTTCGATAATGTAATTATATGAAAGAATAATAAAAATAATGTTTTAGTTCTGTCTTTGGTGCTGCTGGAGCTGCATGATGCAAGAATAACCATAGGGGTTTTTCTTATTTGTCAAACCATAGGTATGGGAAAATCTTGGAAAAGCAGCAAGAGATGTTACTTTTTCTGAGTTACCTGGACCACGGCATTCAAGCTCTAACCTGGACTATACAATCTAGAATATCCGGTGCTGTTATAAAGCTTGTAAGGAGCTGTGGTTGTCCTCACATAAGACAGTTGCATGAATTTAAGGTTGGGTCTTTTATTGTAAAAAATGCGTGCTTGATATTCACGTTGCAAGATCAAGACCTGGATTAAAATTACTAAAATTTGACAACTTAAAGTAGTTACAGCGTTGGAAGAAAACAAGTAACAATAATAGCTGAGATTATCAGGCATCAATTTATAGTTTCTTGATCTGGGCTTTAGTGCTCTTTCTGTACAGTTGCTGTTGTGCATCTTCAGCATTGTGTGTGGGAGTGGGGAGTAAGTCATTTAAATATCAGGTTTTGACAGAGTCAGTAGGTGGCAATGTTTAGTTTGTCAGAGAAGGAAGTGGTGGTGAAAACTTAAAACACGATGAAACTGTTCTTGATTCTGACCATGGCATTAATAGTCTGATATGTGCATGGAGTTCAGGTTGTTCTCTGGAAACTCAGTATGGGTAACAGGCACAATATGGAAAAAAGCTTGTCTTGGTGAAGAGTGAACTAATTATTCTACACGGTCTGGAAACAAATTGCTTTTGTAGTGTTGAGGCAAGTAAAATGCTCCTTGGATTTAATATGGAATGGCTTGTTGCATATACAAATTGGGCTTTCAGTTCTGTGAACACTCCTGGTTTTATAGTTACTTCTTTGAAGAGAAAAAGACTGCAGTCAGTAGGGGGAATCTCATTCCACCCAGTCAAATTTTCAACTCAGATGGCTGGAGATCATGAACATCAGCATAAATAGAATAAGTTGCTTGTTTATGCAAATGTCTGATATTTAGACCTTTCTTTTCCATTCTGGGAACATTAGAAAGGGAGATAGACTGCTTGCCTCATTTGGATCTTTTTATCACATCAACTAGCGGTAGCTTTTCTTACATGTGTTGACTTTGGTCAGTACTTGAGTGATGGCAAAGGGACAGTTCCTGTAAGGAAACAAATTACCTTTGTCTTCATGAAGGTAGTATACAGCTGTTTCTTTTGGCTACCAAAGAAAGGGTCTCATGATGTTAAAAAGTGTTAGGAGACTGTGAAGTTATAAGTAGTACATGCATAGCTCAATACCATTTATGGGTGCTTCTTTGCAGTCTGTTTTTCTGCAGTGGACTTTAAAGACTTATTACTTGCTGTAAAGCCACAATTCAGTAAGTTTTGTCTGAAAGGTATGATCCTGATAAAACTCTATTGGTAGCCCCTGATGTGTGATTGAAGAACTGTCTGTTGTGCTATGATAAACAGCTGTGCTTTGCTGTGCCAGCTGCCTTTAAACTCTTTTCATCATACCGAATCTTTTACATTTGTAGCAAACTTGAATGACTTAATACTTTTTTGGGTCAGTGATCTGGGAGAAGACTAAAGAATTGCAAAATAATCCAAGTTTAATAAGCACTAGTCACCTAAGCATGTAAAACCTGGCTTTCTAGATATTTTACTCCAGTACCTCTTTTTCCTGCATGCTGTAAATTTTTCTTTGTATCCCTTCTGGACCTCCAGCCAAGGTTGTGTCCTTATAGATATCATTGCTCTAGTTATGAATCTGCAGAGATGGAGAGAAGTGAAAATGTGACTGATGTCTTTTCTGGCTTTTTTTGTGATGCAGCAGGTGGCCCTGACACTCCTTTAAACAAACAGACCTGGGCTTTTAAAATTTTTCAGTCAAAAAGCAAAGTTGTTGCTTGTCATTCTTGTTTCCTTTCTCAAAACAGTAAGTGGGAGGACTCCCTTTTGGCATGCTTTTCAGCATTCCTCTTATTTCTTAGTGCCCTTTTCTGCCTGCTTAAAGCCGTGTTGACTAAGGAAGCTCCATAGCCATGTCTGTAACAGTACGATGATGGGACATATGGTGAGATGAGGGGTTTGTGCTGGCTTGATCCTTCCCTTTCACTGGTGAGATGGTAAGAGTTGTCTGAAGTGGTTTCTGTGATAGGTGCATCAGAACATTGGTGTGGGAGGCTGCCTGAACCTTTTTAATTAGTAAGATCTGGCGGTAAAGCTTTATACTGTCAAGTTTTATATATAAATAAAATTGAGAGGGATTGATTCTGCTGTGCTTTCTTGGTAATTAGTACATCCACACTTCAGTTAGATATTTGATATGGATTCAGATGGAAAATTCCATGCTAACTGCAACAAGTCTGTAGCAGAAGATCATTTATTACTGTGACCTCCAATAGAAGAGCATTCTTAAATGAGCCATCACCGGGAGGGAGGCACCTAGGCCTCTACATGATGCTAATTGTATTAGTAACGTCTGGGGGCACTGTAAACTCACCGCTTGTGTATGTATGTGCTGATGTTACAGAAACTGGAGAAGGAGCAAGTATGCGTGAAGGTGTAGTAAGGCTTCAGGGAAATCTGAAGAGAGCAGAACTGTGAGCTGTGCTCAGCAATGTGAGATTTAATTGAGGAAAACTTAAAAACCTGCTGTTGGGCTTGTTCGTAAACATTTTAAAGTATCCAGTGAGAAAGTCAAAATACATTGGTCAGGCAGCCTGAATGTCTTTTTGGATATGTGGAGTGTTGTGGTGGCATGGTTTGGTTTTTTTTTTTTTTTTTTTTACTTTTTAAGGCATTTACTAAGGTAGTTCGTCAAAGGTAGAGTAAGGAAAGACTCATTGATATAGTTAAGTGATCATCAGCCTCTTTAAATACATGGAAGATAAATGCAAGTGTTATAGCAATGACTGGACAGTTAGGGACCTGTGATTCTGGTCAGATCTGTACTGGAAATTGCCACTGTGAAGTGGACTGCATTAGGACTTGAGTGGTACCTGGGCACAAACAGGCATGTTCTGCCCAGTGCTTCAGCTCTGTTGCTGTACATGGCCTGAACTTGACTAGACCAAGGTCATGCAGTGCAAATCTTCTGATTACACAAATGGGAGGTGTATAACAGTATTGCCACCTCTGCATGGTGGAGGTGCTTGGGGAAATCCTTCACCGCTGAGTGAAGGAACAGTAGGAATCACTGTTTGCTTTCTGCCAGTCTCTATGAAAATCCACAGCTGGGATGCTGGAAAGTCGTGTGCAAACAGAATTCTCCTTTGAGCAGAAATAAGGTTACTCCTAATATCCTTGGTGAACCACAGAAACAAAATGTGATGTTCTTCAACCATATGAGCTATAGCCTTGCTGAAAATGCCCCTGTTTCAAGCTTTTCAAAGAACGAGGCTTTATTGCTGAATGACGTATTCAGCCATGTAATTTAAAATAATTACTAATTAAATAAAATGAGAGACTGTAATAGCAATAATAATCACAGAAGTTACTGTTTGCTGGAGCCTTACCTAGGGAAAATAACTTGAAAGGAGGGGAAAGTTTCAGAAACTGACTTTCCAGTACTTAGACTGAAGTGAAGAACAAGCTATCTTCTGGGAGTAGTCAGCAAATGCAGAGCTAATTTTGTATTTGCTCTATAACATCAACACTGTCGTTTGGTTTCAAGGAAGTTGTACGCTAATACAGAGGGCAGACTGCCATTGAAGAGAATGCACCAAGGAGAGTGTAACTTTACTTGGGCAAATTAGGCATCCACCTCAGAGTATTAGCTGAGGAAATTAATCTGAAAGTCTGTGTAACACACTTGAACAGGCCATTCTTGAAACTGAAGACAAAACATGGGGCAGAGCATCTGAATAACTGCTCTGTGGGTGCTGCTTCTGTGTCTTGCACAGTAGTACAGTCATCAAGTTTTGTGTGGTAAAATGAATTTATCCTATATGAACCTAGATTCACTCACTTTTTCTTGCCTCCAGAAACAGTCAAATAAAGGCTTAAACCACATTTGTATTCATAGGATACCTTCGTTTTAAATTAGCTTGGAGCTGGGACCGTTGTCAACACTGCATCAAGTCACCTGTGTCTCTGTCTAACAATATCGGAAATCCGGCCACCTCTCTGGTAGCCTGTACTAGTCCTAGGCTACTCTTCCTGGGAAAACTTTTTGCCAAGCCCAGCCTGAGCCTCCCAAGCTGTACTCTGCTGTCAGTATACTTTGTTCCATTGCCTGGTGCTTCTGAGAAGTGATTGACTATCCCGTTGTAACTCTCCCGTTCTGTCAGATCACCCTGCTAACCACCTTTTTGGCAGGACGAACAAGCCCAGCGTCAGCCTCTTGTAAATCTTGCTCTCCAGTCCTTGTACCCTCTCCAGTCTGCCTGTTTCTCTTGCAGTGGGGGATCTAAAACCAGATTCAATGTTCCAGGTACAGCTTCACTGGCACCCTTGGCTGATGACTTCCCTTGGTTGTCTGGCCATGCTTTTCATGGAGCCAAGTGCGCAGTTAGCTGTGTCTGTGATGAGAGCACGTTGTTGGCTCACATCCAGCCTGGTGCTCATGCAAATCCCGGGTTCTTTTTGGGGTTGCTCATCAGAATTGCAGTACGTACCTGAGGCACCTGTGTTCCAGCTCTCATTGCTTTTCTGTTTACGCTAATGAGGACTCCTTTACCTCTAGGAAATTGTTTTGTTATGTGGATGATAATTTTCTTTCCTAATAGAAAAATTGCAAAACAGTTTTCTGGCTCCTGTTATCAATCAAACTCTTAGGCTAGCTAAAAGTGGAGTAAAGGCATTTATTTGTACATGCTGTTGCGGTAAACTCCATCAATGTATGCAGCTAATAATGGTGAAATGTGTCTACATCTCGCTTATTGATTATCTTCAGAGCAAGACAAACATAGGTCCTTACTGTATGCTGGCCATGTAAATTAAAACTTTAATTAAATGAAAACAGAGTGGACTGTGAGGTACACTGCACTGGGCTGTTAAAGAATTGCTGTTCAAAACCAGCTCTTCTGGATGGCCCCAATTCTTTGCTTTCTTTTTTCTCCACTTAAAATTCCCAATAGTGCATTAAGATGAACTCAATAGTTAGTAAATTTTCCCCTGTGTAGTTTACAAGCTCAAGGTTATGGGCTAGAACAAGTAGTGTCATGCTATAAATCAGGTGTAATGGAACAGCTTGAGAGAGTGCACAGAAGTCCTACTTCCCCTCACACAGTGTGCATCCTAAAACTCTGAAGGTAGAGTTGGCACAGACCCAGAAACCCCCACAAATGGCTGATTAAATCATTAATAATGAGCCTTGTCCTGCTACCCTCTCAGTTCAGGAGTTTTTAAGTTTCCTGAATTACTCCAGTACAGTAAGGTGTACTGGAAAATTCTTAAAAAGGCTGCAAATCGGAAAAGACAAGCTTTCACCAGAAAGGGGATGTAGCTGAACCCCACTGTGGTGCAGAATGGGGGTAGGACATCTGCCTTAACTTGCATAGTTTTAGCTTTCAGCTGTTCCTTGCGGTTCTGGTTCTCTACACGAGCTGAAAAAGTCCTTTTCTGTTTCTTTCTGTTTTTCCTGAAATGTGTCACTAGTTCGCTAAGTCTGAAGCTGGACCAGCTGAAGAACCACCTGCCTGCACAGGCGGGGGAAGGCAGTCCTGACTTAGCAACTGGGGTCCTCCCAGCAGGACTGGGCTCAGGGGCTTACGTAGGTTATTACTTAGGTTATTATTGTGGCTGAAGGCTGCCTGGATGGGTTTGTAGTCTGTCAGCTGAGAGCACAGGCTGAAGCAACGGTCTGTGCTGTGACAGGGGTGCCCGGAGCTGGAGCCGGAACGTGGTTCCTGTGAGAAAAAGACAAGCTGGAGACGCGACCCCTGAGCTGGAAAGGCTTAGGCACTGGGGTGACTTCTACACAGACCTTACGTTATAGCAGTGGAAGAACTATGTTATAATAGCATATCCATGCCTGTGCTTTAGCTGTGCTTTGTCTGCCCCGTCCACCTGAACTGGGGAAGCTGCCCAAGATCCCTTTTGGTAGCTAGGGCTTAACACTGTTGCTAAGTTTCATCCTGACTGTGGCCAGGGTGTAGGAATGCAGTTGCAGACAGCTGAATGAGGGAAGACAAATGACACCTTCTTGACCGAGGTATGTCTGGAGAAATTTGAGTGTGGACAAACGGAACTGTGATGCCCTTGGAAGAGGAAAGTGATTTCCGAAGTCAGCGAAGGGAAGGGACAAAATTATACGGAACCTGGATTTACCTTGGGCTGACTGGAGTAAAGAATAAGGGTCAGAAGTCTGGTGCAGTTACAATTCTTTTACAAAGTCAGTGAAAACTTCTGTCTGAGATCAAGGCAATACCAACTAAACTCTTGGCTAAGTAGCTAGAAATGTCTGGTTTGTCTCTAGTACGTCACATTTCAGAGCAGAGGTTCCAACCTGTTCTCATCAAGTCCTAGAAGTTTCAAAGATACTCCTCATTTTTCTTTTGCTCTGATTATCCGTCTCTTTAGGGGGCTGTGCTCAGTCTTTTTAAGGGGATGGATGCTTGGAAACCAATTATCGTTCCATCTTCTCCATCTGTTCTGATGCTGGATATGCCTGTCTTTTCGAAGGCTTTCAGAGCGTGTGCTGGGAATGCGTTTCTCTTAGTGTTGAGAGATTTGTATTTTTAATGGGTATTTGTTTATCTATCACGTGCTAGATTTATTCACTTGATAATCTCTCAGCAACACAGGCAATCTTCTCATGTCCTGACCTAGCATGCAGGGATTTTATTCATTTAACAGTTTGGCCTTTGGATCAGACGGCCATTAGAGGTAAATCCTGCATTGTGCTGAGTATGCTCAGCACCACCAGAAGTGAGAGCAGCAGTAACCTGCAGGGAGCCTGCAGCGTCTTTCAGGATTGTGCTCTTAGAAGCTTTCCACATGAAGTATATGAGCAAGTTACTGTGAGGTGCATGTCTTTCCTTCCTAGACCATACCCTTCTTTAATGTGATTTCTCACTGATAATTGAGATTTCTTGATGAAATTTTTGCAATGACTGCCTCTGCTCGGTTAATCACTTTCATTCAGGTCTCTTACAGGCTCTTTTCTATGTCTGTCGTCTTTGATATGAAGCAAAGGAATCCTTTCTCCTTCAAGGTGTGCTTCATTAAAGTTAGTTGGAAAATGAAGGGGAAAGCACACATGATGAAGTGACATTTCTACCCCACTCCAGTACAGTACAATAAATTCATCATTATTGTCCCCAGATGAGAGAATTAGCATTTCTTTCTGTCTACAGTCTTGTTCTCTGACACATAAGCTTCCAACTTATTACTACTTGTTTATAAGAAATACTTAATTCAGATCCTTTATCAGACAGCATAGTATCTTTATTTCTCAAAAGCAGGTATCAGATGTTGTGTTTGTTCCTGATGGCAATCATGGGGGCTGAAATTCTAGGTTTCAGAAGGAGGCTAATAATAAATTTTCCTGATACGGCTCCTGGGATAGCAGGGCAATAGGGGTGATGGCCCAGGGGTGCATCGTATACCCACAAGGTGAAATGCAACAGCAGCCCGTGGTAGACAGTTCCTTGGCACAGCTGTGACTCTGGCAAGCCAAACAGTCATGGCACTGACAGCGTAAACATTTTGTGGCAACTGTGCAAAGCAGGCAGCCAATTATTTTACTAATGATTGCCTCTCAGCGCTCTCCTCCTTCATCTGCCCTAGAGAGGAAAACTTTTTCCCCCGTACTCTATCGTCTTGGATAATGGTATAAGTGGTTTCTTTCTTCAAAATGCGGTGCTGATATTGTGGTAACCTGTGCTGTATGGGACTTGGCTATGTAATTACATTCCTCCTCTAACTTCCCTCCTTTTCCAGACTTAAATTTGTAGATCCTGTCTGTGACTGTGACAGCTGTAGGAGGGATAGTCTGAGAGCTTGCATCTCTGCCACCTCCTCCTGGAGCTGTTCAACTGCTTCTTGTTAACCAAAGTGATAGAAGAGTTAATGCTTCCAGAGCGTTTCTAAAAATCTGGAGACATGCTCAGTGAGCACTTTGCCTAAGTGGGTGGTGACCTTCTGCTGACTCATTTGTGCAGTTAGTCCAGGTTGACTCCAGTAGTTTCAACTGAGGAACATAAAAAAACCAAGTTTGTGTGCCCATTAAACTCCTGGAGTAGCCAGGCCCATGCGGAAGTTAAGAACTATAACAGTGTATATACATAATCACAAAGAGAAAACGTTTGGTGCAATATGTGGGTATGTCAGGAACAGAGTAGTAATTCTTCCTGCTTGAAGGTATGTTCTTGATTCAGTGAGCTCAAGGTTAGTTGTGGTGCTCTAACTAGGAGTAGCATGGCTACTACTTAGGCGAGCTAAGGAATCCCAACTTAAAAAGTTATTTTTGGTTTTGGAAGCCCAGGATTCAGCTCTATCTTTAGTGAATCCTGCAGGTTAAATGAGCATTTAGGTTGTACTAAATTAACTGTGTCAGTTTCTGGGTAGCAGATCCCTACTGGAAATGATTCCCAGCTTCCTTAGTAGTCATCTAGTAGTATCTTCACAGAATCGTTGAAGATTTCTGGGCCTTATGACCATGGCATCACTTTGATCTTAGTTATGATAAATGCAAACTGAGCTCCATCCTGCTGGTACTGGATTGCTAGCAGCCTCTGAGCTACCTACCTAGGTTAAAGCCAGCTGGAGTGTTCAGCAGTGAAAAAGCAGCTTTAGATACTGTCCTTCTCCATCAGATTTCAAAGGAGAGGGGTATAGCTTCCTAATTGAAGACTCTCCTCTACCTCACTGCTGTTGTCAGCTATAGAATCCAACACAGCACTTTCATCTAGTGACAGTGATGAAGTAGTTATTAAATGCAATAGAAATCATTCAGGCCCCCTTTGATTAAAAGCTTCACGCTTATCTCTGGCTTTCTATGTTCTTGGAAAAGAGCTTGCCAGAAATACAGAACTAGAGAGGAATGCTCCCCTACTTTGTTATTTTGGGGAGACGGGACTTTCAAGCACATAAAGGTCAGTATTTGCATCTAAAGCAAGGGGTTGATATAATATCACCTTAATCTTGAAAGGCTAGCGTACCTCTCCTCCCCAGCTTGGGCACAGGGCTTTTGAGCAATGATCCAAGTGATCTGTGCTGTGTGGAAATGTCATCTTTTGGGTACTCATCGTGGAACAACGTGCCAAATGTTTGAGAAATTACCATTACTTTGCATATAACACATGACAGAAAGAGTGTGAAAAAATGTCAGGGGCCTTCTATTAGCCGGCTCTTTTGAATACAAACATAAAATATTAATTTAAATCAACTGAAAGGCATTAAAAACTTGATGTTCTCTTTGCCCCAGAAGTACTCTGCTGATAAGAAACAAATTAAAAATGCAGAGTTTTCAAATAGCAAAAATGCTGCATATTTCAAATGAAGTTGGTCTTTTTATGTGTAGTATTTTGGACGAAAAAAATAATATTAAATGCACATAAAAATGATTACTCTAAATGGTGAAGACATCAAAGTTTGCCATCAAAGTTAAATGAAAGCACTTGGAAGTCTGTTTGTTTGATCTGTACATAAATAAGCTTAAAAAGAAGCCCGGGCTTTTTTACACAGCTGGAACTGGGTAGCCAGTTCAAATTCCCCTGCATCCCAGGGATTCCCAAAGTAGGTTAGTTCCAAACATGGTCATTATTTTTTGTTGGTGTTTTTTGTGTTTCTCCAGCATGCTGCTATGCTAATGCACCAGGGAAAATGTGTTGGCAGAAGACACAAGTCACAGACTCTTGTAAAATGCTTTTGAGCTCATATGGAGAGTGGACAAGTTCTACGATACTGAAATAAAAGCCTCTTTCCTCTTCTAGTTTTGGAATGAGGACATCAAAATGAAGGTAAATGGATGAGTCCTTAACCTTGTTGAAGCCAAGGCTTGAAAAGTTAACTATGGTCATCTTAGCTGTGTTTTACGACCAAACATCCATTCCTGGGTTGGCCAGAAAGTGTGAATTAGGAATATGAATCAGAGATCTGTTAACGTATATCAGCTAAGGATCTGCTACAGAGCTGAGCCATACTAGCGTTCAATTCATTTCAGTTTGCTCTTAGGAAAAAAAACAACAAACAAACTTGATATGTGGAATCTGTAAGGAAATATATGGGACTTGACTTCTTTAGCGCCTTTCCACAAAAGATCCCACTGTGGTTTACAGTGATTTACAGGAATCTGCATGGTGCAGAGGAATTACTCTGCGCTCTGGGAGCTCTTTTGGTACAGTGCAAATGTAAGACCTTTATCTACAGAGAGCCAAGCTTCAGCTCATTTAGTTTGAGAGCTGGAAGTTGTAAGCAACTAGAAGCAAGACTTCAAAGAAAACCACCTTGGCTCCTGTGACTTCTGTTCAGTGGCCTGAACTGTTTGGGATCAGCAGACTTTCAACACTTAAAGGTGCGTGACAGTCAGTAAAACATGCTCTCAACCCCACTACAAATTTATCCTCCTTGATTTGGCCTCTAATCACGGCCTCTCTGAGCACAGACCTTTCACCAGTAACCTAAGCTGGAGCTGCATATGGCTCTGTGGTCCGCAGGAAGACGTTCTGTTTTGAAGAGCAGCTTGAAAGGCCATGCTTTACCCAACACAGGAGAATGTGCTGCTGCTTCACTCTGGCCTCTGTTTGTAGCCCTGGAGTTAGATGTGTGTCCTCCCTGGGAAGGCAGGCTCTCTCAGGAGGCACATCTGAGTCTGTACCTTCTGTAGGTGATGACTTCAAGGCTGCTTCTGGGACTGCTGTATGAGATCGCTGCAGGGCAACCAGCAAGGCAAGTCTTGGTGGAGGACTTGCCCTTCAAAAATTCCGTCACAGCCTTGGGGGGTGTGTGTGCGCATTTCTGCCTTACAAAGGTGTTATTTTTCCCTGCTGAGAAAGTCTAAATTGTCCTCGCGCCATGTTCTCTGCCATTAAACAATTCCACAACACATCCCCAGAAACAATTTATTGCCTTCTTAAGGTGGGGTTTCTTTTTCTTCCGGGGAAACTTCCTTGGTCAAGTGCTAGAAGGAGAAACCTAAAGTCTCTGGATTGCTTTTCCATTTTCTTGCTATGAGTGGGAGTACAGGAAAGATGCTCTTTATGAAATCAGCTATTTTTTAGGTGAGAGAAATAATAAAACCCCTCCCTTGCAATGAAAACACGGCACACATCCTCCCGGGGCGGGAGTGGCAGGTTGCAATTTGTGGTCTGCTGTCGTCTGCCCTTTGAGCAACGTGCTGCTTTCTGTGCAGTGAGCCCAAATGTCACTGGAGCCCTGTGAGAGGGTGGCTGTCCTTGCGAGGGCGGGTGGCAGGGATGTCATCGACCCCCCTGTTGCAACACGATGCTGAGGCTGCTGGGCTTACCTTTTCTGGAAATTTAAGTCAGCTTTTCAGCCAGCTCTCCTGGGTCTTGCAGGTGTGTTTGGTGTAGCTGCCACTTAGCAATGGTTTATTTTAGTTTTGTACAGGCTACTGTGTTCTCCATTGCTTCCACGTAGTGCTAAGCTGAATTTCATGGGGGCCTGCAAACATCCCAGGGGAGGGCTGAAGAAAGGAGACTGCAGAAACAGACAGTGTTGGTATGTCACTGCTTAAAGTAAAATCGGTCTCGGCGCAGAAGGGGATAGCAGGCTATCAGTGCACGGCAAGCCAGTTTTCAGGTATGAAATTAGCTTGGAAATCCACATGGTTCTGCTTTGTGGATGAGAGGAAAAACTAGGAGGACTCAATGTTATCGCCTGCATCTCCCTTGCCTGGGAGAGCTTCTCTGCGAGTGCAATAAATCTGTTTTCCTGTGAATGCAAGAGAGCTCTTGAAATAATCTCAGTTCAGTCCCTCTTGTTATTTTTAATAGATTTCAGGATGAGCTGGTTGCTATGTATAGTTTTTTTACTTACAAATTTGGGTTTAAACCCAGCTGAATATTCAGTCCAATTAGAAACAAAGTCTTTGCTAAAACAAAGGCAAGAGGAACTGTGGGGAAGGCTTTCATGCATATGAACAAAACAACAAAACCAGGAGGACTGAATGTTTGTTATTCATACACATTCTTAGAGGTAATTATTGTGATTTTGATAGAAAGTTTAGAAATAACTAGGTAGAGTTTAATTCTGCAGTACAATTTCATTTCTTAAGAACTGCCCACCTTAAGAAGAAATGATTGTATTCTAATAAGCGTTTATTAAACTTGCAGTAACTGAAGTTGAATGTGAATTATTAAAATGTCTGTGAGGTGCAAGGTTGCTTTTCTTTTGCCAGGTGTCTGAAAGGTAAAAACAACAGGAGAACATGCAGCAAAGCAGGAGAGACAAAACGTAAGGCAAGAACTGGCCCCGGATCAGTCGCCCTGGTCCTGCTGGCCACTGCAGGACAGCCTCTACTGGGGCTGCACAGCCCAAGGAAGCAATCCGACAATTTACTGCTCTCATCAACTTGTGTAAGGCTAAGGCGTATTTTTCTCTTGAGGTAATAAGGGAAAATTTGGGAGGGGAATGAGAATGCCAGGAAGGTGAAAGAAATGGTGTGTTGCAGTCCATGACATGAGGAAAGAGGGAAAAGGGGATGGTCTGGGGTACACGTAGCATCTATCTGTGTATAAGGACATGGTTTACCCTGCAGTTTCCAAGGACTGAAAGGGTTTTGATGGGGCAGTAGCAGGGAAGTAAGAACAGAGCGAGGGAAGCCTGGAGAGCAAGATGGATTTAGCCTTACACGAGGTTAATGGCTTAGTCCTTTAAAATGTACAAACAAATACAAAGTGGTTTATGTGGTGGCTTTGACATATTCTGGCAATAGATGCAATGTGAAGATGTTTCCTCCATTTGCTCTAAGCCTTTGACTTTGTCACTGTGGGAAATTCACTGCACATAAGAGAGCAGAAAAGAGAGGATGTGAATTTCTATTGCAAAAGACTTGTGTTGTTCTTTAGCATAGTTTACTACAGAAAGGAAGCTCGTGCCTTTGCACTCTGTTATCTCCCAGACTTCCCAGCAGTGTCAAGACCTGTTGACCAAGTCTGATGGATGAGGGCAAGTGTGGAAGAGAATGAAGTTTGTAGAAAATGAGTGACAGGTAGAGCAGAGAAACTATAAGCACCTGAAAGAGAAAAGCTGTGATGACCTCCAGAAGAAAGACCCTGTCCTCGTCCTAAAACTTTCAGCTGCAGTTTGCATCTTCCTAGATCACGAAGTCTATCAGTCACTTGACACAAGCCAGTAGAAAATCAAGCTACGTTTTTTCTTTTTGTGCTAATGTGGGTGAATTCTGGAGAACTATGGAACTGAAATGTCCTGAACAGGTGATCCATCTGATTTCCCTGGGACATCCTGTGCTTACAATCAGTTCTCGTTTGAACAACACCTGTGCAATTGCAGTCTTTAATTTCCCCTATTCCTGGGGGTTTGCTGCATGGCTGTACGGTTTTGTCTAAGAGAAATGTAAGTCAAACTATTCTTCTTTAAGCCCAACAACCTGCTGGGTGACAGAACACAAGTGTAGTCATATACGTCGTTTTGGTTGCCGGTTTTTCATATGAGGTGGTGCAGGCATATGTGTCTTTTTAGCTGAGTTCCCTCCTGTGTAGTCCTGCTTCTGTCAGAGACTTCCAGTAGAGAAACATGCTTTGGCCCAGTGATACCTGCACGTTACTGTTTTCTTCACGGTGCTCATATTCTTAACATTTATAATTCAAACATCTTCAGAATGAAGTGACAGTTTCTCTTCTGCAAAATAAAGAGCAAAATGACTTGTGTTAATTATTCCTTCTCACTTACTTGCTTAGCAGGTCATATATTACTCCAAGGCTTTTAGTGCCTTGGGCCAAAAAGGGTCATTACCGCATGCAGTCTAATGACCTGACCAAAAAAATATAAGTGAGGGAGAATGAGTCCTTCTCTACTGAGCTCTCTGAAGTCATTAATGGATGCCTTGGGAATTCTACAAAGCAACAGCTCGGAAAACAAACAGAATTGTTCAGTGTTGGATATCACTCTCGTGACATCTATGCTATTACGAAGATTTACAGCTGGAATAATTCAATCTGGGTTTTTCTCTTTCCCCCATTGACTCACATGTTGGAAGGCAGGCGGACCCCAAGAGTTGGGTTTTGCATAATTGAAGCACCAGAACGTATTAAGTGGAACGAGTAATGGGGACGAAGCTTTTCCCTTCCTTCCAGACTGGGTTATCAATTATAAATTAGTGGCAATCTAAGATCAAAGGGGTGCCATTTTTGCAGCTGAATTTGAGGATTTTGGAACTGAACAGATGAAATACAGTTAATGACTCATTTCAGGAAGGCAGAGACAAGAGGTAACTGGCAGGGGTGGAGTTAAGTGCTTTAATATGTTTCTGAACATGAACATACATTTTTCAAATGTAAAACGGGATGCTGAGATCAAGTTATGCATGCAAAATGATGCTGTTAGTTCCCCTTGTGGGGCACAGGAGATGGGAATTGGATCTGTAGCGTTTTTCATAGTGCTGTATGTGACCTACACGCTATAGAAACATGTTAGGGTTCCCATGTACTTGTTACACAAAAGGTTGGTTTGCATTAATACAACAAGTTCCATTGCTGCGAAGAAAATACATCTCTTAGGCAAGAACCATTCAACACATGCTTAAAACAAAAAATTGTGAGGTTTTTAATTTCAAGGTGGCTACAGCCTAATGGAGGGACATTCAGAAGAGCAGTCCAAGGCAGGACTTAGCTACACACTCCGTAAAGCAGCAAATGATAACGCAGTTTATGATTCAAGATAGTAGATGGTGCCACAAAGATCTCAGAAGCTTTAGGGAACAAATTGTAATCTGCTGTGAATTCTGCAAGGAGAGTGCACGACCGCTCAACGAAGCAGACAGGTGCATCAGGTGCCTGCTGTTTAAAAGCCTTTTCTCCTTGAAATATTCCGATTCTGAGTAAGAGGGACCCGGGTCAGACCAGGTGAAAAGGTGTTTGTGATTAGGGGCTGAGAGCTTGCCCGCACAGCTGCCCTGTGTTGTGGAGGTGATGGGCTCTGCGGGGTGGGAAGCTGTGCCGGGGAGGCAGCAGTTACCCGCTGGGGCTGGCAGGGAGAAGGTACCAGCCATGGTGCTTCCCTGCAGCTAGAGAAGAGGAATTCCTTAACCCCGAGGCTTGAAGGCAGTGGGAGCCTGCAAAGAAGCTTCCTAAGGAGTCCTGGTAGAAGTGAACGACTGAAGTAATAACATCCCTGAGTTTGTAGGGGAAAATATTTGGGAGGGTGAGAGGAGGGGGCTGGTGTGGGGCTGCTGCTGGGCACTGGGACCAGCCTGGGGGGTGAAGCCTCTGTGGCTGCCCAGCGTCTCTGGTTGTTTTGGCACTGAGACTGGCTATCTGCTCTCACTTCAAAAATGCAACAGAAGAAGTCAATTATATTGCATGCTTTTCAGTAAAATATTTTTTTTTCTGGCCTCAAAGTTATCGTTTTTAACAGGATGTTAGATAAATTTCATGCTACACGCTACTTATTTTGTTTGGGTAATGCCTCATAAGTAGGAGTTTAGATTAAGTTAATTTTAATTGTTTCTTATTTTGGTTGGATAATGCCTCATAGTAAGACTTTTGAAATTGATGTGAACCTACTACTACATTATAATGGAGCAATTATGAAAATAATGGATTTATTATCACAACTGGTATTGGAATAAGGAGGGAGATTCTAATGAACTGACTCACCTTTGCTGATATGTCAGAAGAAAATGTGCTTTGGCGTACTAAATTTTATATTCAAACAGTTTCATATTTGGGGAGAAACTTTCAGAATTTCACACTTACCTGAAATATGAAATGAACATTTACCTGGGACCAAAAAAAACTTTTCTAATCGAGCTGAATGCAGAGGCCAAACTAATAGAACCTTCTTCAGCTTTTATTCAGAAATTGTTTTATTTTTCTTTTATCTTGAGGACTTCAAACACATTTTTTAGACTTTCTAATGAAAAATGTATGAGTTTTTTTTTTTTTCTCCCCCCTCCACTTTGCATTGGTAAGGTGTGTCCTGTTCTGAGTTGCACGAGGCTTAATTGCTGTGTCTGGCTATAATGAGGATCACCTGGAGATGAGAGTATTCCCCTCTACAAAACAGCAAGGAATCTGCTTAAATCCGTGGTTTAAATGACTCTTTTTCTTTCTCTGAGTCTTTGCGTTCATGTTTCTCCAAGGGTTTGCCTACTTCCTGATACTAATTTTATACAAATATCTGATAATTTGTAAACCTTTGTGACACACAATATAAGGCGTGACCTAGGCATGGTCTTCTAGAAAACCTGAAACAGCTGTTACAGGGTGAATACTCAGCCCGTGGCAACTCCGGGCTCGGCTTGTCCTTGATGACTCCATCTTCAGACCACGATGTAAATCCTTTCTCTAAAGGATCTTCTCGTGGCAGCAGAGCTCCTGCTTGGGCAGTCACTCTCCATCTGGAGCGGGGCACTAACTGGTGCGCTGGGAAGGGGGACAGGGCGACTTTGCTGTGGTGTTGATCCGTCGTTATCTGGTGGTTTAAGTCTGCTCCAGAAACGGGCAGCTCTGCTGCGTAAGCGGCTCAGCTAGTTAGAGGGAGGTGTGGAGCTGGGGAACCACTAGCTCGGGGGATCTTGTTGGAGAAGAATGGGAGGAGACCTCTGTGGTACCTGGGTTTTCACAAGCCTGCCTGGGCTCGTTGCTTTGAGTGTCGTGGGCTGGATGCGGAGCATCTCGCCCCTTAGGAAGAGGGAGCCAGCAACGCTGGCAAGTCAGTCGGACAGTCCCTTTCAGGCCCATCTGGAAGGCTGCTAGCTGCTTACCTCCTGGCTGTACGCCTAATTCTTAATGCTTTTGTAAAGGGTCCTCTCAGTGGTGGTTGGGCTTTGATCCTAGTTGCAGGCTCCCCGTGCGGAGAGCGCCCTGTGGTCCTCTGTGCTGCTGCCCTTGCCCAGCCTGGCCTGCAGGCAGAGGGCTGCTGTTCTTCACGGGAACCCAGGGGTTTCTGGAGGTGGAAACATGTCGTTGCAAAGCCGTCACGCTCAGTGGGCTGGGGGGGTCGGGGCTGGCCTGGGGAGTTAAACCCCATTCCTTATTTCTGCCACCTCTGTACGGCTCTGCATCCTCTGGGCTCTTCCCTTGTGCTGCCAGAACATGCAACAATTTCATTCCCTGAAGCGTGCCAGTGATGTGAGCGGGTAGGTCCTATCCCCTCTGCTTGCTGTTTGTTTTATTTGTGTGTTGTTAACCTTTACTCAGTGCACTTATTTACTTCAGGTTTTAATAGTGTGATAAGGTCACAACAAATTTAGTGGGAGGCATTTTAAACACTTGCAGCAATAAATCACAGTGTACATCACCCTTGTGCAGTTTATCCAGAACCAGAGAAATCCAATTTGGTCCATAATATGAAGGCCAAATAAAGCCAGGTATCATAGTGAGAAAGCTTTGACGTATGGCTCTGAAAGAACCTGCACACTTCTCCTCTATAAATTAACAGCTATTTTGCAGAGCTGACAAGTAGCTGATATTCTTGGAACCAGTCCTATTTGTGCCTTCCATCCCCCCTTCCATTCCATTCTCTTGATCTTTCCCTTTAGAAAATCCAAAGAGAAGAAAAAGCAGCCTGTTCGCTAATGTAGGTTTTAAAACACTGGTGCTATGGACACATCTCACAAGTGCAATGAACTTGCTGGTAGTGCATGAAACCCTAAAACCTCAGGGACTCATCTCTGCGGGAATATGTTCTTATCTATTCCTTTCTACACTGATTTTTTTATTTTATTTTTTTTTCTTAGACAAGACAGCCTTTGCAGGTAGGATCAAACCAGCCTGCAGGTCATCCTAAGAGCTGCAAAGTCCTGGAGACCAGAAATGCGCAGTAGCGAGCTCTATTCAAGAGCCATAGATAAAGCACAAGGGAATGTGTCATGGGCCACTAAACTGTGCTGGCCAGGGAACGGGCTTGATAAACTGGCATGTATATCCTGCTTTAATTCCTGTTGGTTTATGGCCCCTGCAGTACCCAGGAGCCCTGCTGGCCGTCTGACCTTACCCTTGCCTTGAGTCCAGCAAAATTGAAAGGGTGTTTGAGAGAGGAGGGAAGAGGGGGAGGAAGGGATTAGTTGCAGGCAGCAGTGTTGGACTCCTGACCTCTCTAAACGACCCAAAAGGAGATTGATTTTACAGATGTGTAAAGCCTAGCAACCACCTGGGTTTTAAGCTAACATTAAAAATTAAATGCCAGTTTCTGTGTTATTAAAGGTGGAATAAAAAATGTTGCACCTTACCACACTCAGAGCAAGAAAAAGGTGGAGGCTTTGTGGAGCTCAGCAATGCCACGACTGTGAAGTGCAAAAGCAGTGTGAGGAGGAGGGACAACCATCTCCTCGGGTTTCTCCTTCATCTGGGTAGTGAGAGAAGAAAAAGCAGTCTCTTGGAGTGAGAGACAGTGCTGTGATGTCTGCCAAACTTGCCAGAGAGCAGTGTCTGGCTGGGCTGTGTGAGCAGCATACCTGATAGATGCTCAAGCACAGCCTCCATGAAAATAGGCAAGTCAGGTTTTGCCAGGCACTGCTGCCTCTCGCTCAGTGTCAAATAATCCCTGCAGGAGCAGTGCCCTGCATGATAGATTAAAAAGCAGCAAGAGCCCATCAAAATCTGGATGCATCTTTTTTAGGTAAATAAACCCTTGCCATTATGGAAGCGTGGAGGGACCGGATGGATTTTTGTGGGGGAGGCAGATTTCCCTCTTAGTACAACAGAGGGTGTTCTGGGTATGTGCAGCCATTGCTGGTTCTGCCGTTGTAATGTTGAGTTCTTGCCTGATGTCTTTCTGAAGATTGCAGCTCCTAGAAATGCCTGATTTGTTTGGTTTTGAAGGCATGAGCCTCCTACCTTCATCTGCATAGGTGGCTCAAGAATACTCACCTCTGTGCCTCAGGCTGGGAGGAAAGCCAAGCGTTGTTTTGTCATCAAACCCTAGGACTTTTATCTAAGCACGTGTACTTTTGGAGCAGCGGGGCTGAGAATACCAAACAGATGAAGAGCTGATGTGCAGGACCTGTGTAACCTGATGGAGGTCCCCGTGACGTAACATGAAAGTGGTCAGTCCCTGCTGTGAAACTTGGGTTTAAATAAACTGTACGTGCCCTTGCTGCAACCTACCATAGGTGCAAACTCCGTAGCTGTCACTGGCAAGGAATAGAAGAGAGCAACAGTCACTGGGAAATGGGGCACTTGCCTTTAAATGGGGTCTGTGGAACCCAAAGCGCTGGGCACCAGCGACCATCGCTGCCACGGACTGAAAGCTGCAGCTCCAGAGAATTTTGCATGCAGAATAGTCTCTCTTGGTCTTTAATGCCTAACTATTCTGATCATCCCCTTTTAATTTTTTTTGCTGACTAACTACATCCATAACTTCTTTGCTCTAGTAAAAACTCTACTTAATGCACAGCCATGTTGTAAAGTCAAGCTGCAGTTCCAACATGCCTAATCCTAAAAGAAGCATTTGTTCAAAAAAGATCCATTTCCCTAGGAAATGTGCTTTGATTTGTGAAACAGAAAATGTATTCGTTTAACTGAGCCATTCATGTGACAGGTCACTCTTTCACCCTTTTGGTGCAGTAAAAGTTTATTCTTTTAATAGGTTTATTGCTTTTCGGTTATTCGTTTCCAAAGGACTCACTTGAGTGCTGCAGCTCTGATCTGGAGTACAGAAAATTAATTCTTTTTATGGTAGTCTATTCCTTTCACATGTCCTCATTTTAAGTGCAGCTCAACTGTATTACAAGTAACAGTATGTGGTCCTAGAGGGAGTACCAAGCCTCTAATTTAATATTGTACCAGAGGTCTTATAATGTCAGCGCTGCCGCATCGAGCTTTTCTCTTTTGAGCCCTTCTCTGTGTCCCAAGGGGAGTCATGAGATGCCAGGCTGGCTGTTGTCAACGTGCGTGGATGCTGCTGGGGGTGTGCATCTTTATTCTTCCGTTTTTGGGTTTTCTGGTCCTGAGCCTCATTAATAGAACGGAATGTGCAGGATGAACACTTCTCTCAAGACTGGGGCAGGGGGATTGGACTAGATGACTTTTAAAGATCCCTTCCAACCCAAGCTATTCTATGACTGCAATACATAGGAAAGCACCGTGCGTAAAAATCGCCAGTTACTGCCAGGGTTTCGTAGTGAGATGGCTTCTCTGCTGTGAAGGCACCAGAAGCCATGGAGATGTCCTGAGCTCGCTCCGCTGATGTGCAGACACAGCAGGCTTCACTAGGTGTTTGGGGGAGGACACCTGAGTTCCCGAGGCCAGCCTTGGGGATGGTGCTGTGCATTCCCTTTGCCTCTCCTCCACTCAGTGCTTTGGGAGGGTTTGAGGGATAAAAACTTACAAATATTTGTTTGGTACCTGTAGAACAGATTTAAGTGGAAATGACAGTCTTGCCAGTTCTAACAGAAAATGACCTGTGTTTGGGAGTGGGGTTAAAACCACTCGGTGCCTCCCAGTGGCACTAGAATCCAACATCTCACCTCTAGGATGAATCAAAGCTCTGGAAGCTCTTCGTTTTTTGCAGAACTATTCCACCTTCACCTCTTAACTCCCCCCCTCCTTCATTTTCTCGGGGTAGGTTTCCTCCCCATCGCTGAAAGATGATGACCTAGGTCTGGTGCATCTTTTCTGGAGAAAGGAGTCAAACTCATTCTCCTTATCCTCCGTGCTCTTTGAAGCTAGGCATGGTTCACAGAACTCAACCGTTTTGCCATGAAGAGTCAATCCCAAGCTCCGAGATGCATCTTTACTGTTGAGCTTCATGCTCCAAGGACTGAAGTGCCTGTCAGGATTTCTTGTGAGCCGTGGGGATGAGATGATGCTCTCCACCTTGCTTCATCATGCTGACAAGGCGCTGAACATTAAATGCCGGCTGTCTCAATTTTGTTTTGCTTGTGTCATGTTGGTATCTCATCCTGTGTGCCATCAGAGCCCCTGCTTATTTTGAAGGACTGGATTTTGTATGCCCCTAGGGTGATCAGTGATTTGGCCTGGAGGAAACTAATGGTCTGGGCAGCCAAGACAGAGGGCAAGAAACAAAAATATGTGCCCTTCTGGTAGGGAAATTTGAGGCAGAGAGAAAAGAGGAGCAGCCTTCCCTAGGGAGCTTGCCAGAAGCCCTAGCAATGACTTCGGTAGCAAGTAGCTCCTGGTGCAGGTCTGTGACTCTTCCCCAGTGTGTGTGTGGGGAGTGGAAAATGGAGTTTAACTGTCTGGACAGCGCAGGCTTATTTTGAAACGATTCATTATTATTTACTCTGGTACTATTGCTGCATTGTCAACACTGAAGTTCCCAGACTTGGTGCAGAATGCAAATGCTCTGTTCCTGCTTGCTGGTGGTCAGGGGCTGGGGAGCTTTCGCTGGAGGCGATGCTCGCTGAAGGAGGAAAATGGCACAGTTTGGGAATGTCATTTGTAATTGTTACCTTGCTTTGAAAGACTTTGTGAAAGTTGGACATATGGACTCCCTCAGCGTTCAGTTGTTTTCAAGAGGCATATTGTGAGTGGGTGGGTGGATGAGAGGACGGAAATGAAGAAACCAGAAGTGTCCTAAATGGTGAATCACTTTTGGTTTTCCCTTTAACAGAAGGGCTCCCTTTCAAGGTGACACTATTAATTGGGACCTTTATGATTTCTTACATCATAGGGAAAGTGAAAAAATCTCAGCAACTGTGTGTGGCCCTGCAGACAGCTGCCATCTGCAAAAGGGAGCATTTTCCATCAAAAAGTAATTAAATTAGCCCAGATTCCATAAGTAATACAACTAGATCTCCCTGGTACCTCCCAAGACAAGCATGGTCTAAGTCAAGTGCACCCAGAGACCACATTTGGAAATAAGGCAATTATTAGTTTAATTCAGTCATCAAACTAATTTTACAGAAGCGGAGCATGCCAGTCACTGGAAGAGGTGGCAGCAGTGTGTAGCACACACAGAGCCCTGCGCCGGCTCCGGGGGGGCTGTGGTGGGGGCAGCAAGGGGACAGACAGACTGACCACGCTGTCTGACCGCTGGCAGTGCCCAGACCACCCTCAGCTAGAAGCAGCCCAAGAGTCTGTTCCCCCTGTGCTTTTCTAGCTGGGGTTTTTATTGTGTGCTGAACACAACAGCACTGAAGAGGCGTGATGGAAGGGCAGCCTCCTCCCCCGCTGTATCGCGTGAGCTCCGGAGAGCGCAGGGATGTTAAGACCAGGAGCTGGTCAGGGCTTCTAGACCACAACTGGCTCATCAGCTGCTGAAGAGAAGTAGTCATGACACAGAAATTAAAGTCTGATAGTAGACAGTTTGACTACAGCCCTAAGCATCGCTGTGAAATGCATTAAGTGACCTGTCACCTGTGGTTTGCTGTTTTGCTCGTCCTCTGCCCTGCAGACAGCTGTGTGCGCGAGGAGTTATTTGTGGTGGTAGAAATACACCCCTCTGTCTGCTGGAGAAAGCAAGCTGGGGTTGGAGATAGCTGCAGCAGAAAGTTCAGTGATGGGCGTTTAATCACACAAAAAACCATTTCACTTCACGGGCTCTGACCAGGTCCTATGACACAGCCTCCTGTGCCGAACACCACAAAACAGACGTGCTTTGCTCGAAGCTTGTGGCTGTTCCACCAAACCCGGTGTCACTGCTAATGTAGTTACAGATGATGGGGGCTTGCACGTGCCTTGGTTTTTAACCACTTGCTTGCCAGAACTCCTGGAAAAGCCATGCATGCGTGAGGTGTGCTTGCTTGCTTGTGTTCTTTAAAGTTTGTTCACTCTAGAACTCAAATATGACCTTAAAACACGATCACAGATAACCTGCTGACCCCAGCAGGGTTTCCATCTTTCTGCAAAACAGTGACAGTCTGACAGGTGCAAAAAGTACTGGTGCAAGTAAAAGATATTCTCTGATTATTTAAAATCAATATAAATATTTTAGCTCTCAGATTACTAGAATAAGGGGAGACCATGCCCACTGCAGTTGTCAAATTTACTCTAGTGCCGAGAGGTTCTCTTCCAACTAAAGTATCCCTGGATTAGCTGCTTGCTTTGTTAGAGAGAACCTGGACAGTCACCCTTGGAGACTTTCTGGTAGGTACAGAACCACATGTATGCAAATCTTTTCCTTTTATATTTTGCCTGGCTTATTCTGCATCTCCTTTACAGGAGTCAGAACTGGGTTTAAACATTTCCATTTTGGTGTCAATATTGACTGCGTTGCCTTCCTGAAAACATGCCTTCTCTAGGGTCTTTGGGAGCTCTGGTGTTACCTTGCACCAGTGGATGTGCTTGTTCCATCTATCCTCGGCTTGTCCTAAACTCAATAGATTTCTGGAGTTCCCTTACCTGCTGATGCGCTGTCTCTATTTGATGCCTGAATTTCTTACAGTTGCTTTCGAGAAGACATTTTGTTTTCTGCCTAGCACTTGCAGCTGTATTTTAACTTTGATATGAGGTTTAAGTACTAGTGCTAATTGTTTCAGTCTGTCCAGCGTCGATTCCCTCTCTGCCCCCACAAAGCGATTGCTTTGACTGATCTTCACTCTCTATATTTATGCCTCTGCGCAGGTTTCTCCGTATGGTGTGCTTGGTGGGTTAGCTTCTTGAAATGCCTTCTGCCATGGTGGCGTTTCTGGGTATCTGAGCTCCAAAGATTAGACACACCTAGGTGTAGGTCTACCTGACTTGCTACTTTTGCCAGGCTCTTCACCTTGTTTTTGGAGGAACAGCGCAGTAACTCCATGTCACCGGCCAGCTCTCGTCTCATGGTGTCTCTCGGACTGCTGTGGGGTTCTGCTGCACCTCTCCGGGTTTGCTTTCTTCTCTCTCTGACAGTGCTAGCAAGCAGTATAGGTCCAGGCAGAAACCTTGTGCCTGGCCATTCACTCTTACAGTATCCTTCACATCTGGCCACTGAGGTATGCTTTGGGGCAAGGACGAAACTGTCAGCCTCTTCCTGTTAATGTTATGGGAGGCTTTGCACAATAAACTGACTTTTACAAGAGAATTATTTATCAAGCAGCTGGAATTCTCCTTTAGTGCAAGGAATCTTATGCAGCATGCAAGTTCTCAAAGCTGGGTGTAATTGGGTGACTCCAGGGTTTGCATAGGTTTTGTCTGGTATAGATTATAGTCCTTTTGTGATGAAAATATCTGCTTTAAGAAACAGTGCCACCTGAGTCTGTTTTGCCTGATATTTGACAGTTGAGGGGTTTCTTTTTGCTGGTACACACGGATAGTTCAGACAAAGTGACTTGGGATCTTTGGGTGATGGACAAAAATAAACTTCTCTTGTTTTGAATATTATAATTAGCTAATAGAAGAAACCCAGCACTATAGTATTTCTTTCACGGCTTCATGCATTAGAGAACGTCTCAGATCCAGGCCTGTAGTCAGAGTTGTGGTACCGTGACCTTGGGGCGTTTGAAACTGAGTTGCGTAGTGGGATAGTCTTTCCTGTCCAGCAGCTCAATCCAGGCTTTGCATGAAATAAGACAGGAGGGAGCACTTGGAGGTAAATATTCAGTGCTCCGTGTGGGGTGTTTAGCCATCCACATGATTGCCAGTAATGGTAATGATGGTTTTGAATCTACGTTCTCATGCATCAGGTTGCACAATTACCTCTTTGGTGCTATTAGAGCATCTCTTGAGGTTTCCTCTTTACTTTTTGCCATCAGCCAGAGCACCTGCCTCTCCTCCAGAGCCTCCCATGGGATCCACTTCACTAGTGTCATTATCTGGGGCGTTTCATCAGTATTTACCTTAAGAAGATCTAAATAATCCTGCTGAGGCATAATAATAAAAACTGGAAAGGGCAATAAAAAATAACTATAATACAGTTTATTCTTTGGTACCCAATACACAGAGCAAAGCCCTGTCAGGTTCACTCACACCTTCCATATGGGTCCCAAGTGACCACTTCTGTATCTGTAGGAACAGTTTCTACTGACAATTTAGTTACCTGTGTACGATTTGGTCCCTTCAGCAGCAGGAACTGGTGGGGACTGCCAGGCTCTCCACCCAGGGGGGTTAATCTGTGCATCTGCAGTGAAGAGTGTTGTCCATCAATTGATGTGTGCACAGCAGCTGGAGCTGCCTAGGGGCATCTCTAGTGGGAGGTGCCCCTGCCCATGGCAGAGGGGTTGACCTAGATGATCTTTTATCATCCCTTCCAGCCGAAACCGTTCTGTGATCTCCAGCACCATCCACAGTTCCCACTCTTGTAGCAGTCAATGGCTTTGTTGTGGTCTGTTGCTTCCAGGTTGTTCCATTGCCTCTGGGTACAGATTAGCTGAGGAGTTCCGGGACCACCCAGAGCAGTGATGGTCCAGTGCACACAGACACCTAGTTATGTCCCTGTTACTGCTTGAGTTTCTTGCTTAAATGCCAATTCTCACTTAAATGCCACGGAGCTTGCCGCAGACCCCAAGTTAGCTTCTGGTTTTAGTGTCTGTTAGGAAAGTGCAAGGAGTTTGTGGTGTGTCTGCCTGTGAGGTTACAGCACCAGGCAGAAACCCCTTTGCTTGTCTTAAAGGCTGTAAAATAATGTGATGCCCTGCTCTTGCTTGACACTTTGGCTCAGTATGATTTTTTTTTTTTTTTTTCTGGGTGAATAAACCTGTGTTGAACTTGATTATCTGCAACTAGATGGTTTCAGGTCTTTGTCAAGTATCCCTGTTAAAATTCATTGGTCATTCATGCCGTTAGTCACTGCACCTGTGTAAGACCAACTTGTGGCTCCCAGCAGTCACCTAACTAAGCCTTGTGCAGGGGAAGCTGCCAAACTGAATATGGATGGCAGATGATGATGCCTCCCTGCTTCTGTGCATTCCTGATCAGACTTCAGTCACCTGCATTCCTTTTTAGTGAATTTTAATACAGTGGTGCCCGCACAGCCTCTGATCAAAGGAGTAGAGTCACGGTGCTGTGGTGAGACAGATCATAGAAAGCATATTCCATGGTTTCACAGAAGTTTTTCTTTACTGTTGTATCTCCCTTTTGCTGATTCTTTTCTGTTAGCCAGCACCAATGTGACGAGGTGTGGCACTTCAATGCTGCTAACAGTGTTTGATGTTCTGACCTTGCTGGTCTTACTGGGAAGTATCAGTATTGCATCAGAAGCCACCTGGCATAGCAGAGCTGTGGTGACCCATGTGGTGACATCCATAGCTGTAGGACTCAGTGATGCTTTGTGTTCCCACAGCTGAGCAGTGAGCCAAGGAGTCGGCTTGGTTCACGTAAGCTTTGCTTTACCAGATGATTTCCTAAGGGCCATTTAAGTCAGCCTTATTTTTGTTTTAACTTGTTGGTCAGACTCGGCATGACCACCACAGCCAGATAAGCTCGTCCTTCTAGGTGTGCTCGGATGGTGCTGGACACGTTTGTGCTGCATCCGGAGCTTGGACCACAGGCATGATCTGCTTCAGCATTGAGTTTCTGTTTTGTTTCGGATACATTCTTCAGTTTAGCTCTAGGTGTGGTGAGAGAGAGCCTGTCTCTACAAAACTACGGCAGTGGGAAGGGACTCTTGCTTTTGGGATGTCCAGGCCAGCTTCATGCTGGCTGGGCTCTGCTCCACAGCATTGGGGCTAAACCATCTTTGGTGCAGTTTGTGAGACCCATTGGTGGTGCACCATGAAGGCGTCTGACCCCAGCTGCAGTTTTCTTGCCCTCTTAAGCATGTTTACTTAGCTTTGCCAAAAAGATGGTGCGTGAAAGTTGCTTTTATTACCAGAAAAAGAAATTTGCAATAAAACCTGTCTCCTTGGGTGCTCTAATTCTATTTTACGAAGAAAGAACATATTGTTTTAATTAATCATATGAAAGCAAAATTAGCATGATTATGTGAAAGGTGCTGTAAATCATTCTGATTCACATCATTGAACAAAGAGCACTTAGTTATTCCAGAGTTGTTAAAGATTTTATCTACCCAAGTGAAAATTCAATTAGCACAAACCAGTCTCATATAAAACTAAGGATTCTGACTGCAGGACAAACTTTGTGTGTGAATACTACCTTGTGCCAGCTTGATAAATTACTGTAATTAACTGTATCCCACGCAAGCTAAACAAAATTTACAGGAATGTTGTTGTACAAAAGGAATATCTTCTCTCTCATTCTTAGGTAGAAATTCAAATAGTCTCCATGATATTGTTCTGAACATCCTACTCTACATCAAGGTAGGAAAAACATTGCTACAAACAAATGCAGACAGCTCTGAAACTCATTGTTTTGGGTTTTATTCCCCTCCTGCTGCATTAGAAACAGGCACTGCACTTAACATGTTTCAATTAAACAACTTGAATTCAATTAGTTAACCCAAGACATTAGTAGTGATAGACAAAGAAAGAAATGAGATTGCTTAGAAAAAGAGCTGTATTCCTGTTCCTGGTCTAGCAGGGAGACTTGCAGGTGTTACAGAAAGAGGCAGAAATGATGGATACAGCAAGTTATGCCAGAAGGCATCATCTTAATGGAAAAATAATTGTACAAATAAATGGGTTTGTTCTTGGACACGTCTTTTCTCGCCTGTAATTATATTTGTTGGGTTTTGGCTGAACTCTCCTCCTGTAAGGAAGAACTGCTGTCGGTGTCTACGGGGTCGGGCTCTTTGCTGATGTGTGGATGCAGTGACATGCTGATACAGTTGTCTAGTTTGAGGCTGGCTTCTGTGTCACTGCCATCCTGTGATGCTCTTTTTTTCGTCTTGCAAAACACCTTATTAAGCAAATAGTAGTGGCCTGTTCTAGTGAGAGTAGTCAAGTAGGGACAAGTCGCAGTTTTCAGTGTGTTTAATATTCCAGGGAGGGTTTTCTGACTTCTGTGTAGATGGGGTTAGGCAGAGTATGTGGTGTCCCATAGCCAGACATATCTGTGTTTGAGGAAGATTATAATTTATTATATTATCATTTATTCCCAAAGATTCTACCCTGGGCAACCCCCAAAGATATCAGAGAACAGTCTGCTATGGGCCGGACCACGTGTATCAAGGCAGGCAGTCTTTTGGGGTCTTGAATGTACTTGCTACATGTTCTTGTTGGAACAAGGTTGTTCAAGGTACAATCAGGCAGTGTCTGGTGTCCTTTCTTCATCTTGTCTTGAGCAGCCTTTCCCACAGAGAAATGGGAAAAAGCATAATAAAAATTTGCAATCTGAAGGAAGAAAGGGAGAATGAAACCCCACCTGTCTCTGGATGCTTGGGTGTGAAATGTGTCGCCTCTCTTCTTTCAGTGGTTTGCTTTGATTGGATTTTTTGGGTAGTTTTAAATGCCTTTCAAATTTAACTTAATTGTCCAAAGTTGGATGTGGACATAGCTCTGTTTGCCAAAAGTGACACATATTAAGGGTCTTGGCCTCTGCAGCAGTACCACACCAGACTGTCTGACTTAGGGGATCTCTTGCTTTTGGACTGAAAACAAAACCCCCGAATGCAAGTAAGTCTTGAATTGTAGAAAGAACTGGTGTGTGTCCCTGCGCTCCTAACCCTGCAACTAAACCTTACGGCAGATCTTGGCATGTATATTAATCAAAGGAGTAAGCTTTCTGAATCGGAGCCCTGCACCCCATACCCACAGTACTGGTCACCCCCGTTTGATTCAGAGCAGGGAAAAAACCAGATGAACTGCTGGCACTGCTTTCTGCCGCACCTGAAACTGTCTTGGACTTCTCCCAGACACGTAATGACCTGGTCTGATTCTACTTCCATTACAGCTCAAGCACTGGAAGTCCTGGGGTCAGATCCTCAGCTGAAATGAATGAGCATCGCTCTGATTGCAGCCAAGGATCTCTGCCAGTCAGCATCAGCAGAGGGGCTGGCTGCTGCTTTTGAGGGGAAAATGTGGGAAAATGTAACTGGTAGCAAATAGGAGATGAATGGCTGTAGATTTAGGCAAGGCAAGTAAAAATGTGGCAGGGGGAGTGAGGAGGAGAGGATGATAACAAACACTTGAAGTAGCTGTCGCTGTGCTTTAGGTTATTTAAGTGAAGACATTTGCCCACAGCGCAAGCGAAAGATCTGTCTTTATGGTTAAAGTTACATTTAAGTTTGCTCCCTCAGAGGTGAACAGAGAGAGGGAATTCCTTTTTCTAATTAAAAAAAAAACCAACCAAAAAAAAAAACCAACCCCAAAACCAGCCACTCCCGAAATGAGCAAACCCCCATGCTGGGTGGGGGTGTTGGGATGCGATGCTACACCCCCTGCACAGCCACCCCCAACCCCTGGCGGCTCTGCGCATCCTTCCCAGCAAATTGCTGTTTCTCAGCAGCTCGCTTTTCCTGCTGGTTTAATGTCAAGTCAGTTGGATTTCAGGCTTGCTCCTTTTAATCCCCACTTATTTCTTTAAACAGAAATGGTCAACTGTTTTGGGGCGAGGTGGATTAGTGGAAGCGTTGTGTGCGTTGGCAGCGAGCGATCTCTCGGTGTGGGAAAACCCACAGCGCGTTTCTCCCGGTGCCAGATTAGCTCTGCCAGTCCCTGCTGAGTGAGGAAATGGGTCATTGCTAATGTTGTTTAATTTTGTTTCTCTGAGATGGGCTGTGGCTGGCTGCCTTGGGTCCGTGAGGCTCGGCTGTATTCAGTTTGTCACTTGTAAGCCTCCATGCCTTTCAGGAGCAGGATGATAGGGGCGATGCCTTTACAGAGCTAAAGTGGGTCAGTTGTGGGGTTTTTTTTTCCCTTTTCAGATATCAGCCTGCATTCCTTGCTAAGACAAAAGTTCATTTTATCCAAGTAAGACTTGCTGGATTGAGAACCTAATCTATTATCTTTTTGCTTCTCGCTTAAAGCCCACGGTGGTACCTAATGAAATAGGCAATTGTGCTGCTGCCTGCCTTACCCATCCCAGGCTCAGGGTAAAGTTTTGGGGTTTTATAAATTTACCCCTTTAATGAAATCTGTTCCCTTTGCTGACTTCAGAGTGCTTTTGGACGTGTTGCCTCTCCCTAAATGAAAAGAGGTAGGGTTAGCGATTTGCTGGCTCTTGTGTGGATAAGGCACACAAATGTTTCTTCAGAAATAGGAAGGAAACAGCAAGCAGCAATGAGTCCTGTACCATTTTTTTTTTTTTTTGTTTCTTCAGCTCAAGGCTTTGCAAGTAAATTATTGAAAACATAATTCTAGCAAACCTCTGCCGTGTCTCTGCGTGCTCCTGTGTGTGGGTAGCAGTGGGTCCCAGTGGCTTTGCCCAATGTACGTTGCCTCTGCAGCTGGTCACTGGTTTTCCACAGGACAGGGACCTTACTGCTGTGACCAGGTCACCCTGGGACACCAGTGGTCACAGTCTGAGTGCTTGTGCTCGGACCTGGGCTCAAACCACTGTGCCAGCCCATGCAGGTGGCTGTCCTTGTTAACTGAAAAGCAATGCCAAAGTGTGCCATGGCTGCCCTCCTCAACTTTTGCACTGATTTAGAAGTCAATCGTATACTGAGCGGTTTATTCATCTTTTCCTCTTCACATGCCTCCCCCACCCCTTTACACTTTCTTGGTCTGTTTTCTGAACAAACATTAACTCATATAATTTTACTGGCTGTCAAGCTGTTGTAGCGTTTATTTGGCTAGTCACTTTTTGTTTTGCAAAATTAATTAGATAAGGATAGATTTAAGTGACTGTGGAAGTCAGCGACAAAACATTATGTTCTCATTAGCCAGAATAATACGGTGGCTCTGCTGTAATCTGCAGAATCTCTGCAGAGTCAACGAGATGGATGTGAGCGAGAGGAGAGGAATTTTTGCAGTGACCTCTTGCCAAGAGGGGTGGTGATGGGATGGTTGCTTGTCATCAATATGCCTTCTTCAGAAAGGGCATCCTTCTTGGTCAGAGCTGCAGAGTGTGACCGGGAGGCTGTTCCTGGCTTTGAGGAGCAGAGTCAGCACTTTTGGTCCTCCCCAAGGCACTTGGCTGTCCTCCCCTCCCCATTGCTGAAGGGATCCCTTCTCCACCCCCGTCACTGCAGACTTCCCACCCAGGAAGGCAAAAAATTGTTCTTTCTTTTACAAACAAAGAAGAATAGAGGAGAAAGAAAAGGGAGAGGAGAAAATCAAATGGGACAGAAAGACAAATCACAGCCCATGTAGCAAAGTGGGACTGAGCCTGTCCCTGGGTTCTGGTTGGTGTGTTCAAGCCTATGTGGCTTTGAGCACTTTGAGCTGCTGTTTTGTCATCACAAATGTTGCCACAATAAAAATAATAAGGCTTTCTGCCAGTATGAATAAAGGGCCAAATTTTATATTAGAGTAAGGTAGGATTTCAATGTCGTGCCGGGTTTAATAGCCTAAAAAATAGGTTCTGAGATTTACCCGTACCTCCATGTGGAAATGGCTGTTGTGGAGGCCAAATGGAAATCTTATATCTGGGAGGATGGAGCTCTGCTTCTGCAGAGAGGATGAGCTGTCATGAATGTCGAGCTGCAGCCTGTGAGCAGAAAGGTGATCGAATTCCTGGGAGACAAACAGCTGGAGCTGCAGTGACATACGGCTGGGGGCACAGATCCGGGGGTGGATGAGTCCCTTCTATAAATAATTGCTGAGGAATACAGCACACAGGATGCAAAGGACAGAAAACAATGCCAAGGACAAAAATGTACAACTAGGGAATATGCTGAGAGAGTGGAATGAATCATACAGTGAAAAACAAACCAGAACAGGGGAAGGTTCTGGGGTTACAGCAAATAATGATGCACCTCTCCTGTAGAGAGCCCCGAACGAAAGGCACTTGGTGAAAGTGCTTTATAAGCTGTACGCCGGATTGAATTCCCACTGAGGCCCGTGGATTGCTCCCATTTATTTTTTTTTAATGAGCTGATTTGGGCTTTGTGGGCCGCGTTTTGATCCCTTGTGCTTTGTGGATGCTTTCTTACTCTACTGGGCAAATACATTAATTTGGTTTCAGCTGGACTGTTTGAGCACCGAGACTGCATTAATTGTGAGTTAGGATATTCCTGTTGTCGTTTAGGATCATCGTAAGCTGTCACGGGATCAAGAACCTCTTTGCCTACTGGAGTTTTAAGAAGGATTTCTGTTACCCGTATGGGTAACGTCCCAGTGCGATGCTGGGTAGGGTGTAGCTGGGGGAGCAATACTTCAAGGAAAGATGGAGTTAGAAAATAGAACCTATTTGCAAACACTGGGAGAACTCAGCAGATGGTCTTTAACTGGGAAATCAAGACTGGTGGGGAGAACTTGTCAAAGCAAGACTCCCCAACCTTTTGCTTCAAAGCAGTATTAAAAATTTGCCCAGATTAAACACATGACCTAAGTAACATTAATTCTTTTATCTGCTAATGATACCAAGCAATTAGCTTGTCAAATATTTGTAGCTGACTCAAAAATACTTAATTTTTTTAGCCTTGAAATGGGAAAGACTATTCTGCCCTCATGCCTAAAGAAGTGCCAGACATCCAGCCGACAGTAGTGGGGATCTGAGGCAGCAGGATGCTGTTGGGGGACCGTCGGGTTTGGACCCCCATCTCCAAAGCGCTGCTGTATCTTTAACTCTTGCAGGTTGGTGTTGTGTGGTTTGTGTTTTTTTATTTTTTTATCTCCCTCCTGCCAAGACCTGACCTCCTGGTTGGGGTAGTGCCAGGACGCTGACACCTCCTCAGGTTTTCCTTCTTTCCCACTAAATTACTAGCCCCAACTATCTCTGTTTATTTTAAAGTTTCCTGTGACCGTGTACCACGTGATTGCAGATCGGAGTGTAAATCAGGGAAAGGCACCTGGGGCTTGAGTTTTATTGTCAATAAATAATCAGAGGAATCTGTGAGCTGCAGAATTGTCTGTGGGCCAAAGGGGTAGGACATGGAAAGTGCAGTGAAGCAGGAGAGTGGAGAAAAAAGAACTAATTAATGCTTATTGAATAAAACTATTCTGCTCTTTATCTGTGGGAATTAGATTTAGAAAGAATTAGATTTGGAAGAGACTCGAGCAAGCTGATTTGGTGACATGGGTTTTGGTGTAGCACCGAGGCCGGTGTCGTTTGCAGAAGCACAGACACCAAGGTCACGTCTTTGAACTACGCATGTTTTTGATGGGAATAAAAATGAAAGACGTTCCTGGTGTCTTTGAACTGGTATCAAAAACAAGAGCTAGAGGTCACAAAGTGACAGTGAAGGAATGGATGCACCCGAAATATTCGTGACAAAAATTTCTTCAGCTGGGCAGAGCTTGGTACTGCACAAGAAATCAGTGGCATAAAAATGCCCTGCAAGAAAACGCTCAAAGGGAGCAGAACGGGTTAGTGTTAGGAAAACAGTGCTGCAGCGTGTAAACAGAGTCTTGCGTTGTGCTTTGGGGCGATGGTAGGGCTGGTGCCCCAAAGGTCTGCTGGGGAGGGCAGCAGCTGTGTCACTGGAAGACACCAGAAGAGGACATGGGACCAGAGGGGTCACCTTCACACCGTCGGTAGGGCCAGGCGCTCCTTTCCTGTGCAGCTGGAATAGTAGAAAGTTGGTGGGTGAGCTGGGAGAGGTGATGGGGAGGTATGTGAGAAGCGCAGTACTGCTTTCTCTCTTCTCCCTGCTCTTTTGCAGCTCGTCCAGGAGTTTTCACTCCTGCGGACATCTTGGATTCCTGCAGCACAGCTGCTTGCTCTGGCAGCATCCCTCTGTGCTGCCACGCAACGGGCGTGTGCCCAGCGGTCCAAGGAGGGACAGGGGTTCCCAGCGCAGGGAACGTGCCCCTAGCGGGGCTCCCTCCAGGACGGGGGCTCTGCTGCAGCGCCTGGTGCGTCGGTGGATGTAAGGTGTCTGCAGCAGGGGTGCCTGGAGCAAAGAGCCTCCCCGAGATAAAGACATCGCAGGAAGGGTGTCTGAGGTGGGGAAGGCTGAGCCACATGTCTTGAAACAGTTTATAGTGTCGAAAACACGCAGCGTTTTTGTCCTTGCGCTGGGTGGTGGCACAGTAGGTGGCTGCTGCAGGACCCCTGCCGGGACCACTGCTGGTCTCACGGATCCAGCCCCAGCTGCGGCTCTTTCCTTCCTGGGTGTTAAAGCTCAGCTGAAGCAGAGCCCCTCTGAATTTATCCAAGTTTAAGGAAAAAGTTAGCGTTGCCTGTGGACCTGCTGTTGGTTTATTCACACTTACTGACCTTTCCTGGCTGCTTCCTCACCCTTCCCCGTTATGTCTTCCTCCTGTCTGGGATTCTGTCCGCGTTATCCATCCATCTAGGAGGAGTGTTGTTAGAAAGGGCTGTCGCTCTTGATGATTGACAAAAGGAAGGGCATTTGTCCTTTTGTCTATCAGTGTGATAAGCAAATCCAGTGCCAGTCATTTGCATGCAGAGAGGACCGTTTCATTAAGAATTTCATTAAGATGGTAATGTTTAATGTTTCCTGGAAAAAATGAGTTTTTAGGTTGTTCAATTATATAATTAAAGTCAGAGAATTAGGGAAGATTGCAAGCTGCTTGCATAATGTGGGCAAGTTTAATGGTAAAACTTGTAAATAAGTTCAAAGGAAATGAGCTTTCTTTATGTTACTTGTCTTGAATGGAGTTTGTCTCCTGCAAAGGGTGATGGATACGGAGGAGGGCAGATGGGGAGTTAACAGGCTTTGACAGAGGAATGTATTAGCAGACAGATCTCATTTTTCTCAGAGTCTGAGCAACAGGAGATGGGTGACCTGGTGAAATGCAGAAAGTACTGCTGGGCAGCCAGGCTGAGCCAGCCCGCTGCGGGAGCCCTGCCGGCCGGCTCGCTGGAAATCGTGCCTTGCAGAGGCTGAGGTTTAAGAACACTTCTTCCACTTTATTTAGCACAGCCCTAGGTTACAGTGGCACTGGCCTAGTATCTTGCAAACTTGCATTAATTTGTTCCCTGTGATGTTATATCTCTGTTCCCAGCGCGAGCAGGGTTGGAATGATGCACGTACGTTGTGCTAGGGCTGGCTGCAGCTCTCTGTGTGTGCAAGGGAGGAGCGTTTGCTGCTGACCCAAGTGAACACCAAAAGCACATATATAACCACAGCTGAAGGTGGTGGTAGGGTGTGACACACGTGTACACATGTGTATGGTTGTATATAGGGACATATCTACATCCATCCATCGTGTATATATATCCATCTGAGAAGAACAAATTAAAACACAGTAGCATGAATTCCTTAAGCCAATAGGATATGCCCTATTAGCTATAGGATAGGTTTCCTTCAGGCCTAAACTTAAGGCAGCGGGAACGGTTTGAGAGGGATTCTCTACAGGGGACAAACCCTTGAAGTGCCCCATCAACGCAGTTCCCACTGCAGCAGGCTGAAGTCCTTCTGGCTCCCCAGTTTGCCTGAATCCTACCTGCTAGGAGGGGCTCTCCCAGTCACATCTTGGCTTTCCCAGAGCATTAGAGGAGCTGATCCTGCAGTTCATTAGCATCCAGGTGGCTCATTAGAATCCCTGACTCCTGTTCCGCACCAAAACTAGTTATTGTTCAAGTGGGGCATCTGACAGGGAGCTGCTGTGCTCCTGGCTGCTGGGGTGTCAGCTCCATGGAGTTGTTCTGGGTCTCCATATCTTTTTGTAGCATCCTTTAAATGACAGTCCTGAAAAGCGACATAAAAAGGGAATTTATTAGGGAGAATTCCCAACAGAAGCTCGAGCAGTATAACACCTTAAAAAGAAAATGGTGACCTGACAATGTTGCAACAATGTCATGTATTATGTGCTTCTCCTTTTAGTGCTTTATATAGCTTATTTTAAGGAGATGACCATTTTGGATGCACCATTATTCTTTATAAGGAAGATCTATATTTGAGTGATTTGAGAATAACAACTGTTTCCTCCTTTTTTTTTCCTCCTGTTTTTCAGTGTTCCAATTCAGTTCATCGCAGGCTTTTATTTTGTTTAATTTGTGACTTTTGAACGCCGGCCAGGATATTAATATTTCATATGGAAAACCATGTATATGGATTAATTTTTTTCAATATTCTTTTCCTCATTCAGCTTGTGAAAGATCCACAAAAATTTCCTTAAATCCCATCCTTCTCCTCCCCCCGCCCCCCGCAACATATGTTTTGCAATGTTGTTTGGAGTGTGGTGATGCCACATTTTTGGACAGAAGATCAGACTCTGTATTGGCTAGTGCCAATAGTCTGGTCTTGGTGGCAGGGTCCCTTTAGCCCTCTAGTAGCCTCAGTATCTATTCCTTGTTCTTGCAGATTAACACTTTTGATTATTTTATTTTCTTCTTCCTCCCAACCTCTGTGCATTCAGTAAATCTTTTCAGCGCATTGACAAGAATGATGCATGGGTCTTTCATTATTATTTATCTGTAATGTATTACGAGTCAATGAATCGCATATTTGCCTTCTGCCTGATAAATACTTGACTGCAGGGAGAAATATACCCGGTCATTAGTAGTCAAAGAACGGTACATCCTATGAGTTTACTACTGGGTCAATAAAAATGTGTCTAGGCATTATGCTGGACAAAAGGGGATTACTGGGTTATTGAATGGGAGGTGAGTGATTATTGATTTAAGTATTTGTGTTTTGAAATAGCTTTGAATAAAAACATACCATGCATGTTGTCCCTTGCCAAACTTTTGGATCGTCTCTGTGATAATAGAAATACTCCTTTTGTGTTGCCCATTAATAGTGATGTTATTCACCTGTTAAGGTTTGTAATGGAGCCTGCCCGTGGCATTTCAGGCTTGATTTTGTTGGCTCTGAGCTCTTCCCAATGAAACTGTGTGAATACTGAGATTCACGAGGTGCAAAATGTGCCACGTGGATATGCCCATGACCTGTGGGACCAGCAAGAGCCAGCCCTTGCCCTACAGACCAGCCTGGCAATAACACGGTGATCTGGAGCAGCTCTCTGCTTTAACACCACTCTTCATTTAACATTTCCATATTTGCTGTCATCGTAGCGTTGAGAAGAGTGGGAATGTATTTTGCTTCCCAAATTCCCTGAAGGAATTGGCTTTCTTACTGCAGAGTAGCTGAGAATGCTGCATAGATGGGCAAGATTGATGAGCAGTAAGTAAAATATTTAAAGACGTGTGTAAGACAAGCTTTGCATGGTATCCATTTATCAACTTGAGTGGATTTCATTTCTAAACTGAGTTCAGACTTTTAAAGACGAAAACAAGAGCTTTTGCTTTTGGAGCTGCAGCTTTAGAGAGAACTTCAAGGAGCAGCAGCCACTGCAAAAATTAGTCTATCTCTGGATCTTTATTGAACTGTTAGTCGTTACGCATTTATTGCTGCAAAGGCTTGGTTGCTGCTGATGTGATGGCAAAAGGGACACAATCAGACATTTCAACAGTGTAATTACTCTGGTGTGGAGGCAACAAAGTTGTTCCAAGGTCATGTTGTCACATCAGAGCAGGCTGTTTCCTGCGTCTCATTTTTATGCCCACACACAGAGACACTTTTCTGGCTGATATTTATAGAGAAGTCCTACAGTCATTTTAATTATGCACAACATACTGATGCCTGCTTCACTGATCATAATTGCAGCTCTGACCTGTTTTATTTTGTGATTTAGATGCCTTCTCTTAAGCATTGCTCTGGGGTATGATTTACAGTGGCAGGTACTGGAAGTGAGGAGACAGCCATTGATAACGCAGCTTCAGCTGGTGGAGGCTGAAATGTGCTGTGGGCTGTCTCTGAAGGGCTCCTACGTGTTCTTGAGGAAAGTGTGTGTTGCCACGTTTCAAACAGCTGGGAGGGGAGAGACCAGGACCTGCCTCTCCCATCCTGCCCAGATGACCTGTCTTGTCCAACCCCTCCAACTTCATTTCCTCTCCTATCATCTCCCAGCATGAAAAATCCACAGCCAAAACCTTCATGCTCTGCCTATTCCTTCTGAAAGTAATTTTTTTTGTTGGTTTGTTTTCCCCCTGCTGATCTGAGTGATGGGTCATGCAACAACAGGTCCAGAAGCAGTGTGAATGCTCTTCCATAGGCAGCCTTCTGCACTGTGTTGTCCAAGAAGAGCATTCCAACATACTCCAGTGTCCCTTCCTTTTATCACATTAAAGATTCACTAACCAGAGAAATCAGTTTCTTGTAAAACAAGGAAATGTGGGAATGTGGCATCTCGCGAGCAGCAGTGCTGCCAGCCTGTGTGTCATAGCAGAAGCACCCCCAGAGAGTGTCTGGGAAGACTTTGGTTTTTAAATCCCTTGTCACGTTACCGTGCCACTCGTTCATCTACCAGCGAAGGTGTCGGAAGACAAGTCCCATGGGCCTTCTGCAGTGCTTTGCAATAAAGCATTTGTCACCTAATGCTTTTAAGTGGTTATCCAAGGCAGGAAAGGCATGAGTGTTTGGGAGAGAAGATGACCCATCTCTGTCTTCCTCAGATGGAAGCTTTGCTAGCAGGGATTTCTGCTGATGGAAGAAAGCCGGGAGATGACAAACCCTTAAGAGGGTCGCTCTTCCGTGGAGTGCTGTCTGCAGAGCCCTGTTTTGGTCGCTTTAGCCCCATTAACAGGTCAGGGCTTGCATCTGCTCTCCAATTGCAGGGAAGCCCTACCATGTTCCAACCCACCATAACCAGACATGGCCTGTCCACACACAGACACTGTGGTGGTTCTCATGAGCTGAGTCTGGAATCTTGAACTCTAAAAACAAGGATCCCTGTGTCCTGGGACCTCAGATAAGACCCTTCGAGCTGCAGTAAAGGCTTAGGGTATTCCACGGTGTGAAAGGGTCCTGGTTGCTCTGTCAGTGGAGTGCACCAGGCTCCCCCTTGTCAACAGGCAGGTACGGAGCAGCCAGTATGTGCTGCCTGAACTGGGAGCAGGTCAGTTCTTGCTATGCTTTGTTTTTTTATTTTTTTTTAAAATGGATTTAACATTTCCTCTGAATTCTTGACTTCTGCAAAAGTGGTGGTGGGGTAGACTGGAGAACCACATCTGCAAATGACGGAAAGAAATCTAATCAAGAAAAAGTGATGAGGAAGGTGGCTAGTTGCTCACTTGGTTCTCCCTTGGCATCTGTTTAACTGTATTCCTGTCCATGGGTCTAGTCTGCCTTTTTGGTATGGCTTTCTCTGGTATTTTAAAGAAACAAGACATGGCATAACTCTTGTAAGAGAAATGATGTTCAATAATGTAACACTTTAATTGCTGTGGAAGTGTTCAGCACAGGGCACCTAATAGCCCATTGGAATGGGCTATGGCTTTTCTCACCTTCAGGTTAATGGTTTGTATTGCACTTAGCTGCTCGGAAATGGGTTTAATGCCACATGCTGAATCTAGTTTGGAGAAGAAGCCATAGTAAGAGAGGAAATGTTGAGATGTATTTCAGCTGGCTGGTTGTTTTGTTTGGTTGGGTTTAGGGTTTTTTTTTTGTATTTTTATCTTCCTGCAGGGAAAAGAAATGTAGAAAGTGTTGGCTTTGTTCTGTAGCATTCCCAGTCTAACTGCTAATTTTTTAGCAGGAACCGAGACAAAAATTCCCCTTGTCTCAGTGTATCTCAGCAATGCATCTTTGTCCCAGGTTCACTGCACTGGCATAAGGGAGATGGGAGCAACTATTTACTCCACACTGACTGGAGGTGTGAAATTAATTTTATTTAAGCTACTAAGTTGCTATGATTGTTCCTCATTGTGTGAGAGTAAACAGTATGGGAATCCTCTGTGTGTCTCACCTTCTCCAGTTGCATCACATCATCTGCCCCGCAAAGCTTGTCAGAAGCTGCAGTCCTGTACAGGGACTTCACAGTGAGTTTGTTGTTTTAGGATTTTTTAAGAAGAAAAAAAAAAAAATGAGGAAAAAATGCTCTGCCCACTGACACACTGAATATCGACAATTTAATTTATAATAACAGAAGGGTGACTTAAAGCACGGTCCTGCTCTTCAAGCAGGACCAAGTGTTCTTAGTAGGAGAGTAGAAGTACCTGAAGTCCCAAGCACACAAGTAGCAACCTTGGGCTGGTGTTGCCTCTGCCTCTCGAAGCTGCCCCTTGCAGCGAAGACCTTAGGCTGTTGTCTCCCCTGGGCAGAGAGCCTGGCCTCCGTGGCTTGCAGATCCTACGGCTCCTCGCCTGGCTCTTAAAGGAGACAGCTGGTCAGCCTTAGTGGTGGCTGGACCTGCTCTTCATGGGCAAGGGTGTAAAATAAAACCAATCTGTGCCGCCCCAGCTGATTCCCTCCTTTCCTTGGGCTCTCTCCCCACTGAGGCACGAAGTCTGCAATTTCCAAAGGCAAACGTCTCACTTGGTCTGTCTCAGATCAAGCTGCATCGCAAATGGCAGGTCCTCAAAGCAGATGTGACAGCTACAATAGGGCATGTCACCCAGCCGGTGCCATCGGGGACCCGGTGTGACAGTCACAGTGCATCACGGGTCTGGCAGTAGGCAGAAGAGCCCCTGAGAACTTCTCAGCACAAAACCGGCTTATGAATGATTGATCACCAGCGCGTGAGCGCTGCACAAGGCGCTCGTGCCAGCTTGGCTGGATTCGGTATCTGCTGTTTGCCCTGACGGACACTGCAGGGAGGTCAGTGCTGCCTACTGACCTGAAGGGGACTGTTGCTGGCTGACTTTGCAGGAAGGGGCTGCAGGATCCTGCCTGTTTTAGAGCTTAAAACTACCCCTTGGAGCATGCTGTGATCGCACCGTGTCTGGGCAGTCTCATTTGAATTGTGCAAAGGAGGCACATGCCCTGCTCATCCATCCTTAGTGCTGGGAACTCATTTCAGATGGCTTCTCTGCCAGGTGCTTGTACCACCTCTAGAGCACTGCTGGTAAAAATAGCTATAGGCAGAATCAAACTTGAGCAAATAGATTATGTAGGTAGCGGGTAATAATCTATCTTGAGGAGTTAAAGCCTGAAAGGTCATTTGTTTGGTGTGTTTTTTATAACTTGGTATCCAATGTGTTGCTGCTACTTTGCAAGTAGCAAGGTAAGGTACCAGCAAGGTACCGGGCGGGTGGGAGTTATTTGGAAATCACAGGCAAAGGGATTTAGGCCCTTGGTTCATTTCATGCAAGAAACAATTCATTTCCCTTCAGCTTCTGTCCTTGCAACCTCTGCTTCAAGGCGTCAGTGTGTGACATCTTCTGTCCCTCTGCATAATGGAAGGAAGTTTGGATAGATGTCTTTTGCTATCAGGTGCAGGTATGAAATGGGGTAATAAGTGTGTGATGAAATCTTAGCCTGTTTCCTTTGCTACCTCGTGCAGCTGGGAGGATGCTTTATTTTGATGTGTGTGTTTCCTGCTTTTACCCAAAAGCATTTCTCCTTCATTCTTAACATTTGGTATTAGCAGGTCAGATGAAGCGGGCAGGAGACGAGCAGAAAGTAACTGCTGAACTCTGGTGCTCTTGCAGTTAGGAGCGCTGCAGAGCTGTACCGCAGGAAGCAATGTTCTCCTGCCACAGGCTCCAGCTTGGTCCTGATGCAAATTCGCGTGGGCTCCAGGTTTTGTAAGCGTAAGGCTTTCTGGAATAACCTGCCTCCAATCACTCTTGTTGCAGCTTCTGTGCGGGGCTGTAGTTTTTGGAACCCACCAAAATGCTGCCTGTTTGCGTACCATTGAACACTGCGGGCACTGCGACTGTCAGTCCTTTAATTCCAGAACGCAGCAATATGCTGACAGCAAAGAGTTAGCGGAGTGGTAACAACATCAGCAGGACAAGTATGGGAGGCTGTTAGGGGCTGGATATGCACAGAGAGCTTTCCCCAGCTAGCAGAAATTGCACGGCTCACCTTCCCCTTCCTATCTGGCGGTAACGCACCATCAGCTGAAAGCCAAGAGCTGTTTATTGATTATTACACACCGTCATTAACCAGCATATGCTGAATGGAGGCACTGAAGTAGAGAGTGAAAATCTGGCTTTTGACTCCTGGGACTGATTTTTCCAGGAAGGTGAAAGCAAACCTGTGATAGTCAACAAACTGGGAAATTCCTGATGTGTCACACATCACTGCCAGCCTGTGCAGCAGCTCAGGAGGATCTGATGGAGAAATGTGACCCATTAGCAGACCTCATATGTTGTCAGTATTCTCGTGGATGGGCCAAGGTGTAAAATTAGCCAGGCAATACAGCAGACTGCAAGCCTGGCAACTTGAGAAGGTTCAATTCCTAGAAGAATCCAGGAAAGGGCAATGTTACTTTGGATGTGCTGCCATTCCAGTGCAGCAGCTGGTGGCCCAAAAGCAGCTGGGGCAGTGGTGATGTGGCAACTGCCAGCTCCAAAGGAGGAGGGGAGTGCGTGGGCAGGCAGAGGAAGAGGACTGGGGTGTTTTGTTTTGCTTGCAGAAACTTAAGTTGTACACCAATTAGATGAACCTTTCCAGTAGTGGTGCTTTTGGCTTCACCCCCATGCTTTCCAAGCCAGGTCCTTGGGTGATGGGAGCAGTGGTTGCTGAGGCTGTCACCACTGCTTGCTGCTCATCACCTGAAGCCACCATATTGCACTGTAATTGGCAAGGAAAAGTGCCAGTATGGGCAGGTGTTAGAGCAGCTTACTAATTTTTATCAGACAATAAATGTTTTCATTTTTTCTCTGTCACAGAAGAAGCCTTGGTTACTCTTCGGGAAAATTGAACAGAGATAATAGGTTTCCGCTAATGCTCCTCTTCCATCTCGCTTACTCAGAGCCAGTCCCATCTCTGCAATGGAGAGACCGGCTTGTCCATTGAACGTGTCACTGCCAAAGCAAACTGTGGAAATCTAACGACATTACATATTGCTTTCGAAGATGGGGAGAACATTTGTAATACTCTGGCTTATCACTAAGCTGCGCAGTCATGGAAGAGGTGGCAAGCTGATGCATTCAAATAGTAGTATAGAAAATAACAGAGGAAGAGAAAAACGTTTTAAGTCTCTGCTTGGTGCTAACTTTTCCTATTGAAAAGACCAATGCTTTGGCTAGGTCAGTACAACTGTAATAGCATCTCTGAGATGAGATTTGATGCGATATTCATGGAGGTATTGTTTGGTAAGTTTATTTTACTTTTTCCCTACCGATCTCCTTCCCTGTTCCATAGTTATGCTGAAAAAGTAGGCGTTATGCTCGCTTTCAATTATTAAGTTTTTATTCATGGCGACTACCTGCTGGTGAGCTTTAGTAACAATTATCTTCCTCCTGACGTATAGGGCTGCATAGCAAGAGATTAGATTGGTTTTGTGACTTTGCAACCAACTTTCTTTCTATCCTTGGGTGAACCTCTTGGTCACAATTATGTCCCAGTGCACCAGTGTTATTAAATCTAATTATATTCAATAATAGAATTTAAACCAAATATTGTGGTATTCGTTAATACTCTGACATAAGCCTGCCTCTTTTTTTTTCAGAAGATCTCAACTTGGAGCTTTCACTGACCTTGGTGGCAGCTGACCTTTGTGTTTTGAGCTGTTAGGTTATTTCATGGACCTTTCTTGATTGTCTGCACCAAGCACAAGCCTCATATGGTCAAGGACTGTGGGTTGTGCAGCACACGGGGCTGAGGGAGCCCAAGAGCAGTGCCTCTGCTCGGGGTGGGCACCACAGCTCCTGCTGCATCGTGGCAGGTGGGCCGTGCAGGGTGCGTGGGGGCTTCAGGGCCACCCGGTCATGGACTGCAACCCTTTTGGCTCACGTCCGCCTAGGGCTGTAGGCATGGCCGGGGAGCTGTTCCCCATCATGTCAGGAATGGTGTGTTGCGCAGGGTTGAGTAGTTTCGGGTGTTTAAGAGCAAAGAGCCTCGTGCTAAGCATGGCTCTTGGCCAAGGTGATTTTGCAATGTCTGTGTTACCTCTGTTGATGGATTTGATGTCTTTAGCCAGATTGAACGGGTGTCTTCTGCCAAAAGAAAAAGTGAAAAGACCTCCGGGGTGCCCAGTGTGTTAGATGTGAAGCTCACAAAGAACAGTAATCATTGCTGCAGCCCTGGTCTCTCTTATCTATGACTATTCCTGTCTCCTTAGTGCCACAATATCCAGATGGAACTGTCTAATTGCTAGGGAAATCCCCTTTCCAGCCTTTCTCCGGATCAGCTAATGCACCTCCCCTGGATATGCTGTTGATAACGTGTGCGAGGTGTAGCCCAAGGGACATCTTCTTGCTCCACCTCCATGATTTGCCTGATTTCTGTTTTATGAGAGGACCTAAGGTTACAAGGGGGGGTTCCCAGAAACAATCGATCAGCACCGTGAGTCCTGTCACTTCCTCCCCATCACTCACTGGAAGGGGACACCACATTCTAGATATTGGACTTAATTGCTTTCTGAATGGCAACACATTAGGTTTAATTACCCATAAAATTGAAGTACAGATACTTTAGGTCCAAAATAATTTTCCAGCTCAGTAATATATATGTGGCCAACCTCTTGGCATGGTGTCTTGTGTTTCCAAAGGCATTTCAGGGTGCAACGGTTACGCGTCCGTTAAAACACTTTTACTTGGAAAAATCCTTTTGTGTTTGGCAGATTTTTGGTTGCAACACCGCCCCAGAGGTTTCAGGAGGGGAACATTGTTATTTATCTGAATAAGAATAACTGGAATTAGATAGCTAAGATTAGCAGCACTAAGGTTTTTAAAGAGATTGAGAGATTACTCACATAAACAGTGAGAGTTGTGAGCCAGCTGGCCATGAACAGGCCACACCACTGGGAGACCATAGGGATGAACCTTGCACCTTCAGCTTCACACTATGGAATAATTCCGCCTTTGTTTGGAAGGAAAAGTGTAGGTCCTAGTCTTACCCTGTTTAGCCGTGGCTCTGTTGCCATTTCTTCCCCAGTCTGAGGGAATAAAGTGCAACAGAAGCTGTTATTCACGATGGCCCTGAATTCAAGGAATTAGATAAGGTAGGTACAGGCTAGGTGAGCTCAAGCGCAAAAGCATATTAGTATTTCCATGGTGGCTGGCCAGGATTCTGCTTGCACTGAGCCGCGGCTTTGCTTATGCCTACTTTGTATCTCAAAAACATCCTGAGTTTTCCTATTGCTATCCCTATAAATCACTCTTTGTTGAGCAAGCTACATACCTCACTGAGCAAAAGCCGAACATTCCCTCCTTAATCTGGAGTATATATTATTCTGCTAATGCTTGTATGGCTACTTTTAATTTTTTTCAAGGTCATTAGTTACTTGCCACAATGGTAAAATGTGATGAACAACCCTATGAGAAGTTCAATGAAATGAATAACTAGCTTTAAACTATTTCATGGAAGGAAAAAAAAAAGGCAGCAGTAAACTAGGCAGTGTGTTTCATGTGGATGAATTTTCTACGATTAACCTTGCAAGGCTGAAATTCAGTCTTCTGCACTGTTCTTTAGATACCCTCGTGAAATTACTCTAACGGCCAAGAATTTCCTTGATCATTTTTTTGTACTTTTTTAGTTTTTCAGATAAGACATGGGTGGTAACCAGAATTTCCCTGCCTCTGAGAAATAATGCTAGTCGTCTTGTGTATTTATTTTTAATGATTTCAGAGCTTTCCCCCATAAGCCACAGAGCATGTAAGTAATGAACTGGTTTCAGCTGGAGCTGTTCTTCTCAATATACAGTGTACTGTGACAAAGTAATAAATTCAAGACAAAAAAGGGCTTATCATAGTTGTGGGTATCCTGATATAATGAGTCCCTGGCTCTTCAGTGGGAAAGGTGCTATAAAGATATCAGCCCTGATGTTTGTATTTACTTATTCAGATGAATAAGTAAATAAATCAGGTGCAGCTGGTTTAAAAAAAAATAATTTAGTTTGTTATAGTGGCCTTCAGCTTGAGCTACGAGAATGACCTGTGGCACGGTACAAGCAAATGATCCAATACCTTGCTGTGAACACATCAATCTTCTCCTGTAGCTACACGAAGTATTAAAGACACAATAGCTGTGTTATCTAACATAGAGGTGTCCAGTGAGACCCGATTAGGGGTTAGCAAGTTGCTCGGAGGTTTTGGATGGAGGTTGTTCTGGCTGCGTAAAACATTACACTTACAAACAGAAATGGAAGTGAATATTACTTTCTTCCCTGACTGCCTTTGAAGGCTTTCAAATTCCAGTATTTTCAGTTGCTGCAAATTTTTGTTTCCTTAACTGCTGCAAGGCATGCAAGGTGAGGTTTGCCATTCTGAGAAGGCTCAGTACGAGCACACTAATCTATCTGAATCCCAAAGGCTTACTGGGCTAGGTCTTGTACGGATCTTGATTCATCTTTGCGTAGCAGTGAATTTCTGCTACAACTGTAAATGAGTAGCAACTTCAGTGTTGCCTTATTATTTTTCCTTTTATTTTTCTTATGATTATATTATAAATCTCATGTTATTTCACCTTATAGATAAAGCTCTTCAAAAGAGCGTTTAAAAAATGTGTTCTTTTGTATTGGAGAAAAAATAATTCTGCCCTTTATAGTTACGCAAGAAGCCTTGAGAGCACTATCAGAGAGTCTCCCATGGATCTGAAAGCCCAGAGAAAACAAGCAGAACTAAGTCTTTGCTTGTCATGTCTGAAGCCACTGTAATTTTTGGAATGCGGAAGGTTCAGGTTTTTTGACTGCTTATTGCTGGCAACTGCTGTAACACTTGCATTCCTTCCATGGTGCAAAGATAAAAAGACACCTGAGCAAAATTGTGAAATTTTGGTGGACTACCTGACGTCAACAGGGTTGTGTGATGCAGGTGATAGAAGGAGCATATGCTGGTCACTAAGGTGACAGTGTAGCTGTAGAGGTGACCTCCTCAGAGCTGGAGAATGGTGTTTGGGCTGGGGATACCCAAAGCAATCGCTCTGTAGCCAGATATCCTCTCCTTTGAGCTCTCTTATTCTCAAAACTTTATGTACGCAGTAGTATAGCCATGCAAATAGATGAAGGATAAAACCCACGATGTGATGGAGCTGGTGTGCCAAAGCAGCAGTATTTTGGAGATGGCTGCTCCCAGCCTTGGAGTGATCAGCGTTGGCTGGGGCCAAGCGAGCTGCTCTGTGGGCAAGCCTGGTGAAGTAATACCTCTGTTTGTTTCTACTGTGGTTATAAGTGGCTGGAGTTTTCTAAAGATGGCTTCTTGTTGTCAAATTATCAGTTATTATACTGCTGTTGAAATGCTAGACTGAATATCTCAAGTGCCACTTGAGTTGTAGCAGCAGATTTGTTGGCGAGGGATGGAGACAGCGAGAGAACACAATGCTCACCCAGGGAGAGGTTGAAACTGTCACTTCGCTCTTTAATGGAGACAGGAAAGGTAATTAACAGCTAGCATTGTGTACAGATTCGTATTTCATGGGGAAGATGACTCATTTTGGCTCTGAGCAAGTATGAGAATGAAATTAAACCAACGCCTGGTGCCATGCCAGCGACTCTGGCATTTTAAAAATATCTCCCCTCTGTGTCCCAACACAAGCTCACTATATTTTCAAAATCAGTATGTGCTTTGTGGGAGCAGGGTTTTCCAGACTCGCTCTGTAGGTGAAATATAGCTTTTATTTTCCTACTTGCATCCAAATTCATTCATTTAGTAATCTCACTGTGCATTAGCTGTGTGGGTTGTATGTGCATCAGCCTGTTTCCATAGAGTCTTTAAACTGTACTAGCTCAAGGTTAGATTTACTGGGGCAGTCGAGGAGTTTGTAGAAGGGTGCATTGGGCAGGGCTGGCAGAAAGGGATGCACTCAACATGGTGTGGGGAAAGGCTGCAATTATTCCTTCTGTTGGGATCGTGCTACCTACAGTTTTCTCCTGCATCCCTGATGGTAAGGATGGCTGAGCCGTGCTGTGCCTGGAGCTTCACGCCATCTCCAAAGTGTTGTGGGGGCTTTTGTGAGTGTAATGGCTCAATGGGATATTCAGTTTATGCAGTAAAGTCTGGGCAAAAGTGCTGCAAGTGAAATGCAAGATGAACTAATATTTAAGACAGTGTACTCTTTGCTCAGTAGTGTGGATTTACTCTATTTGTTATCCTTTTTGGGAAGTGACTGATGACAAAGATCTGCAGTTAGACCTGCCTTGTTCTCCCTTCCCTGCCTTTTCATTCTGCTAGTCTTCCCTTTTCCCTCTGGACAGTTTATTTCCATACGTGGGCCTGCTGAGGGGTGGCTGGATATCATCACTAGTTCATAGGGAGGCTCCTGAGTCAGCATTCAAGTCTACCTTGGCCAAGGATCAGTGAGGAACCTCCGTAGTCGGTGGGATGAAGTTACCTGCACCCTCAAGGAGGCAGTTTCCTAAATACCATGTCATGACAGGTGGGAGTGGAGTTGCTGCTGAACGTGCCATGCACACAGAGCTGGAGACAGGGGCAAGGATGGGACTGCATTCCCTGCTCAGGCAACTGGGAGACTGGTTCTCTGCGCTGCCCGCAGTTTCTCCGTGGTCACTTTACATTAACACTGAGCAAGCACTGAACAAATGAGTTACTTCTCCACTATGCTTGTATTTACCTTTCACAGCTGTAAAGGACCATCCAGTGCCTTTTTACTACTCAGGAATGTAACAGATAACCAGAAATGAGACAGATTTTAAGATCTTCTAATAGGTTTCAATGTGAGCTTTTTGTAAAAGGTGGTAGAGACCTTGATTCATTAATTCTTTTTGTTGTTGTTATTTTAAGGAAAAAAATCCAAAAATAAACCTCTACTGATGGACTGATTCATTACCTCCTCCCCCGCCCATTTCCAAAATAACCCAGATCCAGCCCCCCACCAGCTTTACCACAGCAAGAGCAGAATTCTGATAATGAGGGCTTGAGGAAAAGGTTACCAAACAAAGCTAAGGGAGTTAAATTTAGACAAGAAAGAGCTAACAGGTGGCCAGAGAAAAGGGAGGGAGGAAGACTTTGGAAAGGCAGTGAATAGAAATGTGATTGCATTTGTTATGAGGTTTTTAGAATAGGGAAAATGTTGGGAGTAAAATAAACTCTAGAAAGAACTATTTAAAAATGTATTGTTTGCAGAAAACTGTAATCAATCTAACTGACAGTCAGAAAGGTCTATTTAAATTGCACGGCTTTTCTCCCTTTCACTCTTACCAAAATCAGCTTCTACAAATTGGGAGAAGTACAGAAAGAGATCCTGAACTCATCCACTGACATGTTAAATAATTCCGAAGTCTCAACTGCATTTTGCGCCTCTTCCTCTCCTTTATTTTATGGTATGGTCTGACCTGGTTTTGGTCCAAGGGTTCGCCTTGGGATGTTAACACCAAGATCTAAGTGCCTTTCAGACCCTTGCTTGCTTGTGTCTCTTCACATGAGGTTGTTTTTGTGTGCCTCAAAGCCAACTTTTATCAAAGGAACGGTTTAAACCCAGGGATCTAATACAGTCATCTACCCACTGCTCACGTTTGGCAAGGATAGCTTTGACTGCAACTGCGCTCCACAGACTGACTCCTGAAACAGAGATTAATTGTCCATGTGGGGGACTGAGCTGTACCTAAAGAAAGAAATGGAAGCTTGGCCGATATTCTTCTATGCAATGCCCTTCTCGTGACGTTGGAGGATATTGTCTGAAAGAAGGATTTGGTTTGCTCTGCGTGACAAGAGTGACTGGTGACTAACTCAATGCTGTGGTTTGGGTTTGTTTTTTTTTTTTTAATTGGTAGCGAGGCTTTCTTTGTTTTCTACTAAATTTAGAGAAAACTGTATCCTGGCCACAGAGCTAGTTTCCAGGTTTTTAAGACTATTTAGAGAAATAGAATTTATCTTTAGCATTAGTCATCTGCAATGCTGCTTTGGTCAATCCATCAGTAATGGAACAAAAGTGATTTCCCTCCAAAAGCACCTAGCTCTTCATGTATGGAGTCTAAACAAATTTTCATATGTAAATATTCATGTTCCAGGTGTATGAAGTTGGACAGATGAATCCCACGCAAAGTGCTCACTGCACTGAGCTGGAATTTGAGAGACTCTGTACTACATTTCAGAGGTTTTTGTCAGTATAGCGGTATTAAGCCCTTAGGTAATATACTATTGTTTATACTTGGTGGAAATCCTCTAGGGATTACTTTCTTTCTTTCTTGTAGAGTTTGACTACTTTAAGGAGGTGTATTATGGCAAAGCTGTATCACTGCTCAGTTTTATCTAAAGGAAAAACTTATATTTCTACTGTCCCTGAACCGTGATCAGTTGTGCATCGATACGGCCAGGGTGCTTTTATGTTGCCTAGATGTGGCCTGTGGCTGATGTGTCAGAACACAGCATTATCCTGAAGTCGATGTTTCAGTGTCTTTTTATGAGTCAGGGACAACCTCTTTAATTTCTTCTTTGACGTGATTGTAACTGACACCATTTTCGGAAACATTGATTCTGAACGGGAGCATTTAGATAGTGCCACAGCTGTTGTTACAAGGACAATAACAAGGTTTTTCTTTCTCTCTCCTTTATTAATCCCTGGACAACATAGCCCTGGCTACCTCAGGCAGCTTTAAAAGGGAAAATGCAGCATATAGCCTCTGTTCTTCACCCAGTGGAAATACTTTTATTTTGGACATCCTTTTCATTCAGAGGATTGCCCCAGCCTCAGATGGCCTTTTGTTCTAATTCTACCCTGACTTTGATTGATGCTGTCTCTCTATTTGGGGATTGACTAATTAAGGCTATCCTGTCTATAATCAGTTTGCTTTGCTTGTTGTTTTTTTGTTTGGGTATTTTTTCCCCCCACTCTTATGATTACTTTGAGTTTGAAATGGAGCAGGGCACCCTGCTGTACAACGTCTTTTAAAGTGTTTTCTTTCCCAGTGTTAAAACCAAATCCGATTTAAACTCTTCTCTTTCCTTTAGAGTTTTCCTTGATCCAATATACCTGTCCATATTTAACCACACCACCCTGTTTCAGATTACTGTGTTGCTAATTATAGTATGGATTACCTCTTCCTCTCATTCATTCTTTTTTCAGGCTTGTTAACAAATGGCTTAAAATTCTGCAAGGGGACTTTGCATAGCATATCCTTGAAATTATACTTGGAAACTATTACTTGGACAGTTACTTTAGAGGCATTCTTGGAGATCATTACAGTTTTTGTCAAGAACAGTTTAATTTTCTGCCATTTCCCACTTTTGTTATTATTGTGGACTGTCATGGGAGCAGGTAATTTGGTCCAATTTCCTCCTCATGTTCTGTCCCTCATCTCTTGAATGCAAACATGTGAAAGCTGGACTCTACAGAAGATTAAACCTGTGGTGACAACTAATTCCTGTGACAGAGGCTTTAATGAGAAGAGAAAAAGACCTTAAAATATCTTCTTTCACTTAATAAGGATAATCTATGCAGTGGTATGAAAACCACCGGACGACAGCTCTGACCTGTCCACTAGTCACGTTATGAGCCGCGATGGGACTGGCCTTTGGGCGCATGTGCATGTGGGAAAGTGACTCCACGAGCAGGCAAACTTAAAGCCTCTTTCTTTCAAAAGCAAAGCAAGCTCCTCGGCAGTGATCCAGGAGAAAACGGGTGGGTGGCCCTGCTGTCTGGAGGGCGATGCTGCACGTCGAGGGCTGGCTCCTGCAGTCTCCCCTTGCAGCGGCTTATCCCTGCACTGTCCTCTGCGCCTGCTCACTGCTAGGGATGGCACGGGAGCAGCTATCGCCTGGTCAGCCAACGCCTGTCTACTGTCAGATGTGTGGAAAAAGGCATAAGAAATAAATAGACTGTCTCAGATAAACCTTGCCAGTTTTTGGCAATTGCTGCTTTAGAAGCTTTCAAGCCATGCCCTTAGGTACTAAGTCTTCACGACTTTGTCTAGTCCCTTATTAAATCCTTTTAAAAACCTTTGTCTTGTGCAATAACTTGCGTCAAGGAGTTCTATAAATTAACTGTGTAAAAAAGCACTTTATTTAATTTGTGTTAGACATGCTGCCTGATCATTTCATCAGATTCCACCCTTCACCCCCATTTATTAATTTGGGTGTAGTTGCCCTCTCACTACCTTTCCACTCTTGATTTTATAGACCTGTTACTCCCCGCCTCCGCCACTCTCCTACCACACTCTAGAGAGAGCCCGTAAGGAAATTCAGACCTGTTAAATGGGAGAGGCCAGCTCGGAGCTGCTCCTCAGGGTCAGATTCATCAAGCAGTGCTCCGGACCTCAAAGGGACCACTCGCAATGAACATAGCGCTCTTACCTGTGATGTTGAAAGAGGCTGTTTGCAATAAGAAGCATTTACCATGGTCTGGCCTTTCACACATACACCTATTCAGGCAGGCAGAAGCATGTTTTTTAGGGTAACTTTTTTACAATGGGAAGCAGTGAGTTTGCTGTCACTTGCCAGAAACACCTGCCCGTCACCCTAGGGCTAAAATAATGACTTTCTGGAAGTTTATTGAAGGCAGGGTTCAGACTAATAACTAACGCCAGCTCTGGAATTCTCCTGAGACTTGTCTCTTGCTGGCTCATCCCTTGACCCAACCCTAAACCCTAGTGTCCTTTGACCAGAGGGGCAAAGGAAGCAGGATAAAAAATTGATGCCAGATTTTGATGAGATTGCCTGGTACATTGATTAGATATGAGTATGAACTTCGCTCAGCAGGTCAGTCAAGCCTTCCACCTCTTCCTCCTGTGCTTGCATCTCATTGACTTCAGTAAAAGTCAAAGCCACGTCAACTGTGTGCTTATGGTTTCTTTCTGGATCAGGATGAGAGTGGTCGCCTTGCAGGTGGTTCAGCTGTAACCCTGTGCCTTGGGTCTGCTGGGACTCATGAGGCTGGAGGTCTTCCTCGTCCTGACCTGCTGGATGAGCTTGGGTGAAAGTCACTGCTCTGCTCCGTGCTTCCAGGCTCCCTGCTTGTCAGCTGGGGCAGTGAGTAACTGCCTCTTTGCGATCTGTGGTGAAACATCTCTGTATAAGTTATAGGTGTTACTGAAAGACTGTCATGGCAGCAGCTTGGAGATTACACCCACTATCTCAGAGGCTTTTGTTGTTGGGAACAGTCTCACTTATATGTGAAGAAATCAGAATTTTTATAAGCAGAATGTTTTTTCCTGGGTCTGGATGCTCCCAAAAGCAAGAATGTTTTCATCAGGTATTAAAATCTGGCTTGTGCTTTCAGCGGCAGGCAAGGATGTGTGTTATTACTATACTTGGACAAAATGTCACTCAGGATAATACAGAACTGCAGACAAGCATTGCTTTAAAAGCAGGCCCTTGTCTCTCTGTATTTCCTCAGTACACTGAACGTTTGGCTAAGCTCCAGGAACTTTCCAAACACAAACAAGCATTTATGTATTAAGCCTTTTTATCAGGCTACGCTCTGTCTGAGCTGGGATGTGGGCAGCCTTTCTAATAAGGTGTATGCAGAATTGTTAATGGCTTTCCCATCAACCTGTGCAACAAAAATATCAAAACTTTTAAATATTAAACCACTAAAAGTTTTTCTTAGATGTAAATAACTGTTTTCCTTTCACTAAACAGTGTTAGAAGAATGAGCTAATTATGGGTTTGATAAAAACCCTAACTATTTTCCAAACTAAATGGATTGCTGCATGCGTATGGTAAGAATATGAAAAGCAGGTTGAAGCTTTTGGATGTGGCTTGTGCCTCGTGCTGGAATGAGCTTTGGCAGTGCTGGTCCATCCCTGTTCCCTGGTCGGGGGGTGACAGTCCCACCCACTTCCAGGCAGCAAATAACCGAACTAATAACCGTTGTGCAGTTGCTAGCACAAGATGGCCAGAAATTTAGGTTTTCTAAATGCAGTTCTAACAGACATAGCAGTGGCTGCCTTTAACAGCAAGGATGAGTGGGAGCTGGGAACAGTACAGTGCTGTGTCATCTCTGGTCCAGCAGCCCAATGCAGTGGGTGACTGCCCTGGAGCAGTTGCAATCACACTGGCATTTTGAGCTGATGAAGTTTGAATTGCTGGTGCTCAAGCTGAGTTTGTTGCAAACTCTAGTAAAGGATTTCAGGGCGTGTACACTGCTCTCTTTTCTTCACCAGACTTGCTGAAATGAAAGAGATGCATTTAAAATATATGTGTTTAAATATGTAGATATATTTTAGATTTGAGGATGCAATCTGTTGTTCGGTCCTCAGTTTACGTGTTTTATACAGGTGGAACGATTTCCAAAATAAGCTACTAACTCTGAATGCATACCACAGCAAAACCTGGCCTCGAATAGTGCCTTGAAATAAAGTCTCATTGGCTGCAAGACGTGCCTCATATTCATGATGTAGGTCATATTGACTCATTTCCCATATGTTTATAGGTCACATGCTATCCTCAATGTCCTTAGCAGAAGATAGTCCTCAAAAGAGAAGTTTAAGTGTACATGTTGGCCTCGTTGGATTCAAATTTCACTTCCATCAAATACCCTCTGAAATGATCTCATTTATGTTTTCATCGAACAAGTCAGTAGGAGTTATTGAATAATATCCTCTCCGTGGGGTGCTCAACAGGCGTGAGCTGCACGTGCGCAGGTATTACAGGAGCAGGATCGGGGTCACACAGCTGCATTTCCTATGCTCCCCTCGTCAGGTTCTTTATCACTAAAATAGCTGAGAAAGGGAAGTGGCAGCGGTGGGGAAGAGCTAGCGGTGACCTCTGGGAGGCAGGGCTGATGGCGGTCGCTGTTCAGGAAGGTGGGTTAGAAGCATCCACCAGGTCTTGTCTGTGTCCAAACTGGAGGTGTCTGAGAGCTGTGTGGGGAGGACCTTTCTGAGTGAGCTGCTGCTGCAAAAATGGGTTTGCATGCTGAGTGCATGTGGCTTTGAGGAGTAGTCTTTGATACACCACACTGTTTCTGGAAAAATCAAATATTTGGGTTCAACAGCAGTTCATTTTTAAACCTCTAAGGTATACTGGAGTTCATCATGCCTCTTTTTCCTTCCCAGAGTATCTTTTTTTTCCCCCCTTACCCTTGTTTCTTGCTGGTCCCTGTTAGCATGCAGCTCTCCTTGCATCTAGAGATCAAAAAATCCTGTGTATATGACAGGGCTATTGAAAGTAAAAAGGGGATAAAAGAGTGATAGCTGGGAATAAAGCCAATGTTGTGGTTTCTCAAAAAGCATCCTTCTGAAGTGTAAGTGCTCAGAAAAGGCACCAGATGTTGTGTGTGTATCTTTAATGTAGCTTTGACTAGGAGAAATGATAAAGGTGGTTATCTCCAGAAAAGAGGATTCGGGGCAGGTGGAAAGGGGCGTTGAGCTGAAGACCAAATGTGCCCCATCATTTGTACTTCCCCGTGTCAGGGAGGGGAGGAACGCTTCAGCCGACTGATCTTCGGGCCAGAGCAGCTGTGGCTAGTAGACAACAGACACTTTAAACTACAAGTTTCTTTAAACAATCTCTGCATTAGCCTTTCTTCTTCTTAAATGAAGAGGAGATGCCCTTAGCGTCTGCTGTGGCCTGGGATTGCTCTTTCTTGTGCACTGGGATCCCTTCACATCTGCTTGAGGCGATGAACCTCCCCTGCAGAGCAGATCTCCAGGTCTGCCGAGAGAGCTCTCCCCATCCTGCTGTTTTGCTGAGACTTGCAGAGGCACTCCAGTTTTGGGAAATGAGAAGCTGCTAGGGTTTCTTGTATAAAATTTGGCTTCTGGAGGCTTGTCTGCAAGGTAGGGTAATACTCGAGGCTGCAGCAGAGGTCAGACTGGTCCTTGCAGTCCCACGGTTGATGTTGGAGCTTGGCATCCAGTTTCAGTCATCCCGGGGACCTCTTCCATTTCTTCCTCTTTCTCGTTATATCATGGCAGGTGCTCTCCAATTCCCCCCAGCTGGCTAATGCACTTAGCACGACCCCTGTGCATCTCTTCTTCAGCAGAGACCTATGGCCAGGGAGAGCTCATTTATGAGTCCTAGGTCGTGCTGGGACAAGTACTAATGCTCTGTGCTAGCAATCCTCATGTTAAATGGTTTGCAGACATGCGGCTGACATGACCTCGCTGAGATCAGAGGAGCCGCAGCAGGAGAAGTTTCTGCTCGGCAGCTGTGAATTATGTGCGTCGCCAGTGCCGTGGAGACTCGATTCTGTTTCTGAACACGTCTCTGCTGGCAGGGTAAGCTGTGAACAAAACAAGGTGCTGGGAAGGAAGGAAGAGTCAGCTCGGTGGTCTGGGAAGACAGGGAATTAATTTTTTCGGTGTCATCTTTCTGAACACTCAAATTACAAAACAAAGCTGTTAATGCCAAAGTAGCCTGACGATTGCCATGGGGGTCAAGGAGCCACTGTGCTTCTCGGTGCCAAACCACTAATGCTCTGTGCAGCTTTAAGCGAGGTGGGTCTCCCTTTCTGTGTCAGTCATTTCTGCTGTATGAGAAAAGAGTGAGAAAGAGAAGAAGGGAAAGGAGCAGGAACCTCCTGGAAAACCTAGGAGACTGCACTGAAGCATGAGCCATCCCGGGGCATATTAGCAATCTCAGTGTTGTTTGGGGGTGTATTGTTAAGGAAATGTTTCTAAATAACAGCTCTGTTGCAGTTTTTCTGTGTAGAAAGCTTACTTAAGCATCGTTTCTCCCAGGACATTTAGTGCTTTTCTTTTCTTTGGACAAACATAGAAGGGTAAAACGGATCCATCCACAAAAGCTCCAAAAGCTGCTGCTTTCACCAGCAGAGCTGGCTGTCACCTGGGATGGCCAAGAGCATCACTCATGGAGCATCTCAGTAATTGGACTTTGCCAAGGAAGAAGTAAATAAAAGGTACCCAGTGAGGATTGCTCCAATAGCGTGGATTTCACAAATTGAAAACATATTAGCTTCTGACAGCTCTGTTCTTCTATAGACAAAACAACTACGTTCCCAGGAGCTCTGCACTTTAAGTTTTAAACCTTTTCACTTCTGGTAACGTTCTCGTGCATCTAAAGAAGGCTCCTAGAGCCTGATTTTTACACTCTTTTGCACCTTGGTTTATCATTCACACCAATACCAGGCAGGGTCAAAATGTTCCTTCACATCTGATTTGGCAGCAATTCACATTTCCTTGGCACCAGGGCAGGTATTTACGTCTCTTACTTCACTGGCTATGAGGCAGTAACAGATTTGCCCCCCTAGATATTTCTTACCGTTGAACTCAGGGTTAGATATATTCTCCGGGACTCTGCAAGATTTCAGTTTGTTTATTCTTTACTCTGCTCATCCTGCCTCTATTTGTGGTGCCTGTGGATAAAACTGAAAAGAAAACCTTTCTTAAAGTTTTGAAGACAAAAAAATGTGAGGCACATCTTAGAAGCAGGCTTTAAGTTCAGGTTCGTGGCTGCTCTGCCCTGCTAGGCTGTGCACAGCATACTCTGGGCGAGGAAGGAGACCAGTGCGGTGGTTAGCATCTCATAACAGTGCTTTCCCAGGCTCGTAGAGAGAAAGCTCAGTGCTTTGTGTCAGTCTGCCAAAATACAGTTGAGTCAATAGGTACCTTTATTTCTTTTCCACGTGGATGAATTTGGCTCACGGGTTTTCCAGTAAATCACTAGAAAACTATTTATGACTTGGCCTTCTTTGTATGACTTCTGCTGTGACTGCCAGTTCCGCCAAATAGAAAAACGAAGAGCAGGGCAGATCTACGCTCCTTGTCTTAGTATAAATTGGGGCCATTTTTTGCCTAGTAATGGGTCCCAGCCAGCACTTCCCAGTATCCACAAGGAGGGGAGGTGCATCTAAGGTCATCCCGTTAACAATTAGAGATGAGTGGAGCACGAAGGGCTCGGGAGGCAGATGTGGTGATCTGCCAGGCTCCAGCTAGGCAGCTTTGAGATGAACTTTCTCTCCTCCAGACCTTGGCTAGCTGTTGAAGGGAGAGAAGCCTAGGGCTTGCCTTGCTAGCTGAGCTCTGGCCCACAGGGATGCTGGCAGTGCTGAAGGCAGGGGTTGCCTCTCATGGGAAAACAGATTCGGTGTTGTTTTTTGCACAAGGTGTGAGGGCAAACTGAGCCCCTCCAGCTACTTCTGCATAATTTGAAGCCACTGGACTGCCTCCTGCTCTGAATTTTGTCAAGCCAGTCTAGTTTGTCCTGGTTCTGAGAGCTGACTAAACGGGTTGGGTGGAATTAGGTAACCACCATGGTACGGCGAGTACCTCCCACGCTTCCCACTGACATCTCCCCTGGAGGGGGGAGAGGAGAAGGCTTGGCACAGTCCTGCTTTGCTGCGTGGCTGAAAACAAGTCTCCAACCTGTTTCGAACCTCAGCTGGGCAGCAGGTGGGAATACTAGAGAAAAGAAGCTGAGTTCCTGGGCCAGCATCACCTAGCCCTGGCTTTTAAGCAACTGTTCGCTAAACAACATGAGAAATGCATTGGCCAGCACCCACCTCTTTCTTGGCTTTGGGAAGAATCAGCGTGGTCTGTAGAGACAGAAAACAGAAGGGAATGAATAGAGGATATGAGCAAAGGATTTTGCATGACAAAGTCATGTACAGAATCAATTTAAAAGCCGGCGCTGAAGATCAGTACATTTAAGGGAATCCAGGGAGCCATCCCCCCATCCTCTGCTGCCTGGAAAGGCAATTTTTGCACTGTGGTACACAAAGAAAGAAACAATCAGGCATCTCTTCCCTCTCCTAATGACAGTGCTCAGCCCTTAACACTTCAACTGTGAATAGGCAGCCCCAGCACAGGTTACAGAAACTATTGCATTTGTGTTCACTACACCTTTGCAAAGCCCTGCTCCGATCCGTGCTGGCTGTGGCTCTGCGCTGCCATGGTGGCTCTAGAGAGATGGCATTGAATTTCATGGTTTGTATGGTTTTGTGTGTTTTCCTGGGGACTTGGAGCAGTGTATGCTTTGGGCTGCTGTTCCTGATCTGCAGTTAGAGGAGAGTTGCAGTAGCTCAACTGTGCTTGGGGGTAGCTGGGAGCACTTTTTCCAGGCTTCGTGGCTTCTTGTTGGAAGCCAATGTGCTGCTGTCAGGGCATTTTCATGTGGGCATCCCTTGAAAAAGCCCTAGCCTTGCATAAGTCCTGTTTAGCCTTCGGTGATGGGATTCATGTCTCGGGAAACTTGTGCTGCAGAGAGAAACCCAAGAATTCATTTTTATTGAGCATTTCCAGACACTGCTAGCTGGCTTTGAAAACTTCAGCTTATAATTATTTTTGATTATATCAATGTTTATATGCTAGTGTGCGTGCTATGGGCCAGATGGTACAACTGTTGTTACCTGCATTGCAGATGCAATTTGGCCCAAATGATGGTGTAAGTCACCCCCAAGTGTCTCCCAGCTGTCAGAGTTAAATATTAGCATTTGTGAATATTATTTTTCCTTCCTACACATGAAACAGGGAAAAATAGATATGGCGAAAGGAAAAAAAATGTAACTAAGTACAGCTAATACAGGGCTAATCCTTTGCTGCGGTTTTGGGCTGTAGCAGCGCAAATGAGAGAGCAGACTTCAGACTTCACTAGTCATCCCGAAAGAACAGGTCCCAGTCACCCACGATAGGATTAGAAGAGTACAGGAGCACAGAGCTTGTACCATTTTTGCAATCCTTTCCATCCCTGTGAGCTGCTCTGTGCAAGGAGACACTATAGACAGGGCTGGGGAGAGGCAAGGTGGAAGGCAGCAGGAAATTTCAGTACTGCTCAAAGTGCTGCATTCCCTGATCCTTCCTCATAAAGGGGAGTTAGTGTGGTCACTTTGAAAATAGGCATCTGGATTGATTTAACAGCTGTTGTACTTGTGTGGTACCTAATATACTTGACATCCAATGGATGAAAGGCAAAAAAATCAGGGAGGCGGGATGAAATGACCCGTAATCACAGTTGCTAACACTCGTGATTTTATCGAATGTCTTGGGGTATTTGGTAATGTTTGAGAGTCCTGTGATTATGCAAAACTGTTCTCTGCAAAGGAAGGAGGAAAAGAGAAAAGGCATTTGAAGAGCAAAGCATTATGATATGATCCTTAAGATTCAAACAACGCAGAATAAAAAGAACGTTGCATGTATTTCTTCGTTGTTTTAAAAATGCATACTAAATACCATCACTTTAAACTCCTTGTTTTCTGGGCTCTTCATGAGCTCTTGGAGTTGGTCATTCTAGACATTTAGGTAAAAGTGTCACAACAAGGTTTCCAGGGCTGTGTGGGTTTTCAGTCTTTTCTGTTTCCAGAAGAGGTAGACTACAGAAAACAGTTTAGACACCCTTTGTCTGCCATGGGTTAGGCTGTGAGCTTTACAAGAATCTAAAGCCGTTTCAGGCTTAATCGCAGAAGTGTGGGTTACTCCTCTTGAGAGTAAGCTGTATTGTATATTGTAACTGCACCTCTTGTAGAGGAGAGGAGAGACTTCCCTGGAAACCAGTGTAAAGCCTTTAGTCCTTTCCCTGCTTTTTGTGGCTTTCTCCCAGGTGCTGTGGCTGTCTTGAGGAAACCAGAAATGGCTTTTAGAACAAATGAGACGAACAGTGAAGTAAAGATCAAGGATGCTTGAAATGAACTGTAACATCCTCACACTCCTTCCTTCAGTGCATTGGAAAATAAGTGCAAAAAGAGAAAAATGAAGCTCAGTGAATTTTGGCTCCTTCAATACTTGCTTAAAGGAGCTAACTTTTTGCTGGGGCTTGGGTTTCAGGAGCAATTGTTGTGTTAGCATTGCAGCATTATGTGCATTCCCTCTGATCTGTTCTTGCAGTGTAATTGCTGTATCGCTGTGGTCAGCTGCATTCCCTTTTTCTGCAATTGTTTTATCCTCCCCCTGCAATAGGAATGCTGAATTCAGGATCCGCAAATTCAAAAGCAAATCAGAAAAAGCATCTGCATACAAATGGCTCTGAAATAAGTGAGCTTTTCTTCTTTGGCACAGAGGTCTTTGGAGCTGTAGCACTGCTGTGAATATTTTCTTTGCTTGGTTTCTAGAAATGCAAGTAGGCAAGAGCCCATTTGCACTGGGATCACAAGACTCTTGTGATGGGACAGGACTTGGGAGCAGGACTACTAGAGACTGCGCTGTCTCTTGCTGAGGCCAGGCAGGAGCGTGGCTGAGTTAGCCTCACTGTTACCCTTGTGTGTAAAAGTGCTTTCATGTTCTCCATCAGTATTTCTCTTCTTTGCCCATATTTCATCGAAGGGAAGGAAGTGTTTCTGTAGGGCAGGAGCCCTCTCTTTCCAGGGCTAGCTTTGCACACCAGCAGTGGCCTGTGGTGTACCTGCTGGAGCAGAGGTAATTCTGTTGTCCTCCTCTGTACCCTCACTGCTGTCTCTGCTGCATGTCCTGACATATCGTTATTTGCTGCCAGTGTTGTCTTACAGTTTTTTTGTCCTAGATGTCTGCAATGCATCCAAGCTTAGGCTGAGGGTTTTTTTGAAGTGACGGTTTGGAATTAGGCACCCATCTGCCAGGTTTGCTGGAGTTTGGCATCATCGCAGACCTCTGCTTTGGTGATTCTTTTGGTGGGTGTCATACCACTGCTTTGGATTTTTTGCTGCTTTTTCCCAGGTGCTGTGACTGTCTTGTGAAAACCAGAAACTTCTGATTTCAACAGAGCCCAGGATGTGCCTCTCCATTTATGCTAAGTATATTTATGCTATAGTAATATTTAGGATAAAACTCGGTTTGTGCTCTGACAGTTTTTAACCCCAGCAAAACCATCAGTGCCAAGTGGAGTGGCTTTTTGGAGTAATTTCTAATGACTCTTTAGTGTCTTGTTGGTACCTCTTGATTATTTTTTTTTTTTTTTTGCTTCACTGTTGTATTGTGCATAAATACATATGTGGGAGCCACAGGCAAACCAGTTCAGTTTACTATTGGCTTTTCACAGACTCCATTTCCCCCAAGGTCTTTAAAAAGAAGTTGGTGATTTCAAAATGTTTTGTGGACCATGTGCCTTCTAAGCCTTTGAAAAGCCAGTCCCCTCCGGGCTGGGCAGATGTTGCTGTGGCACCTGCACATCACTGACTCTGGTGGGGTTTGCTGATCTGAGCTTCCTGATGCCATCTCTGGCAGTGTGCGTTCTCCAGTTTTCAGGGAATAAAACATGCCAGCGAACTAATGCTTTCTTTTGCTTCTCAGCTGCAAAGTTTCAGTTCCTGACCCTTTCTAAAACTAGATGGAAATTTGAAGTAGATGTGGTTAGATAGTTCTGTATCTGGGCAGATCTCAGCCCTTGGACTGTCAGATGTTGTCTACTTGAAGATAAAAGGCTGGTACTGGTTATACTTGTATGAGTGGGAGTCTGCCAGTATTCATGGGAGCTCTGTGCAGGATTTGGGGCCAGCACCTTATCTGAAACTTTTAAATAGAGTGGGGGTACTTATAAACTGAATTTTGCAGCTGTTATCAAAGGTGGGCTTGATCCAGCCCAATCCTGAGCGCCCACATGGTGCTCTGACTTTCAGCAGAGATGGGTTTTGCTGTTGCAGAGGGGCTTGGGCTGCTTAGCTCAGCTGGAGTTCAGGCACTTCAGTTTGGAGTTTCACACAGAAAGTTATGTCTTTTTTTTTTTTTATTATTATTTTTTTTAAATTAGCTTGTTAGGGGCTATTTAAATAGAACTGATGTGCTTGGTGCATGCACCCATTTCCAATTCTTTATGTTTTGTGTAACTCATGTTTTCCTCATGCGCCAAATCCATCGTAACAAAAAAAGTTTCTCATTTACTTACGCTTCCACAAAGTTTCGATACCTGCTAGTTCACGGGGCATGAAAAAGCTGAAAGCTATTATAACTCCTGTTTACCGTCCACAATAATAATACCGCCTTTAATGATGTGAAATACAAATGAATCAGGTGCCTTCATTTGTGGTTGCAAGTTGTTATTATAAATGATACAAATGGATGCTTGTGGGGGTGGTATATGAAAATTTTTTTGAAAAGAAAGGACAGGAAGAATGGAAGAATGTTTTTGGTGGGCTTGTGGTATGCAATAACATTTGTGAGTGAGTTGTGCAGAACTCTTTCTAGACACTGCTTTTTTTTTTGTTTTGTTTTTAATTTAAATCTTTTGTCTTAAAAACTGCTTATACTCCAAAATGCCATTCTGGTGTTACCTTGACTTCCCTGTTAGAGAAATATGTTTTAAAAATAAATTTAATTTCAGAATTTGTTTGCTGTAGGAAAATGAGAAACTCGATACATAAATCTTTTGCAGGGAGCATGGGAAGAAATGTTTTCTACAGGATATAGAGTGCAAGACTGGTTTTGAAATCAGTGAAGCAACAAAGTTGATTTCTTATACCTAGGATACCATAAATAATTCATTAAGTGTTGTAATTTATCATTACTTACAAATAAAAAAAAATTAAGTTTCATATATTTGTTTCTTAAAATTTTGCTGGTGGTATCTAAGAACTGCATCCTTAATTGTAAGTACATGGAGAGTCAGATCTGCTCATAGAATTTCTTTGCAAGGTTTGGGCTGTATCCCCCTCCCTCCAGCAAAAATGTGCTGTTCCTTTTAAAAATAAGAGATAGATAGAAGATGACCTGAAGGAATATGACAACAACAAAACATCCTGACCTGAAATTAATAGAACTGGTGATGTTGTTCATACTATTCTCTGAAGTATTTTGTTGAATTGCAGCTCAAATAGTAAGATCTTGAGTGATGGAGGTCTAAATACATTCTTTCTAGCTTTATTCTCTAATAACTGAAATACAACAGATCATAATTCTTCATTACGTGCTAAGTTTCAATAAAATCTTCTTTTCTGAAAAATACATATGTTAAAAGCTTTCTGAATCTTGCAAGTATTACATTAAAAGATCATCCTTCTTGTTCTTTTTGGCATTGCATTTTTCTCCCGTTTTTCTTTTATTCTTCATTGCCAGTTTTGACTGCTCGGCTCAGTCACAGGAGTTTATCACAATAAAAAATGTTTTGTTTTAGGTAAGTATGAACATCAGCTGTGAAATGATTAAATGAAAACAGGAGTGAAAAATAGCTCCTTGAACATCAGCAACTAGAGTGAGGGTGGGATTTTTTTGGTGTGTGGGTTTTAAATTGCCCATTGAGTTTGTATTAAAATATCCCAATGAGCTGTTAGGAGCAAGTCCTGCAGCACCTCTCTGTGCTTGCAACTCGGAGGTTACTCAGAGTAACTCATGCGCACGTTAGATATGGGAAGCATCAAGGCTGGTTTTGGGATTTTGGAGTCTCTGGACGCAGGCTGAGCCCTCGGTGCTCTGGAGCAGTAAGCCGTGCCTCTGCAGCTCTGCAAGTCATTTGGATCTATCCGTATTGAGCCCACAGTGGTATGTTTTCCTGTATCCAGCACCGAGATGATGTATATGGCCTCTAGCATGCAATGAGTTGTTCAGTTTTTCCAGCGAAGCCCATTCAGTGCTGTGAGGCTCCAGGTAAGGATGTATTTGGGGCTGCTGATGTGTTACAGCAATAGACGTGGTGCTGCTTTTTGCCAGCCTGGGTGAGTTTCAGGGACATTTTGTCTTTTGCGCCCTCTCCGATGGGCCTGCTGGAGAGTGAATTCGATAAGCGTGCTTTTCAGATGATGATGATAGAAGAAAAAGACTGCCATGAAATCACAACAAGGGTCCTCCCCCCTCTCCCTTCCTTGTGCTCTACCTTCATTTATCTCGCAAGCTTGAATTGCAGTCCCGTTGCTATTAACCTTTCGACTGCTGGCATTTTACCCAGAGCGCTCGGCTGGCACTGGAAAGGAGAGGATCTGAGCAACTCCACAGTGATGAATTGGCAATGGTGCTTCACTCAATGGCCACTCTCTGGAAAGTGGAAAATCTGTTGTGCAGCTCTGCGGGCTTAATGCCCTGTCTGTCCAGGTAGCCACCTGCAAAAGCCTGAAATCCCAGAGCAAACAAGAGAAGGGACAACTGCAGCACTGGAAGGCTTATTTTTCTCTCTTCCTTCCACACCCGAGTGCTTTGCCTCTGTACAAGGAGAACAAACTTTCTCAGCTCTCATGGCAGCAGTTGCCTTCCAGCTGGTGCTGCCGAGTCAGGCTGCGTGGCTTTGCTTTCTGCTGAGCGGCCGGTGCTGGAGGGGAGCACAGAGTCACGTGTTTCTTCCAAGTTCTGGTCCCTTCTTCCTTGCATCCAGCACCCCGCTCCAGGCATGAATTATTTTTTAGCCTGTGCCACCAGGCTTCCAGGTGCGTGGTGGCCCGTGGTGTCGGGATCGCCGCCGTGCTGCCATCAGCTCGAGCACCCCAGCAGCGTGGATGCCCCACGTGATGCTCGGTGCCGCGTTGGCTGGCTCTTGGCTGTGGAACTGCCAGTGCTGCCATCTGCTCGGCACAGGGCAGGGAACGTTTTGTACCCGCTTCCTCTGGCCTGTCAGCATGGCGTGCGGCAGGAGGTATCATAAAGCATAAAGTGGTGTGAGGAAGCCTGGTCGTGTTGCTTGGCAGGGAAGGGAGGCTGCCTTCCACCGCTCCGGCCCCGGGGAGCTATCGGCAGATCTGTCCACGATATCGAGCGGTGCTGCGAGCCTGCTGGGCCCTCGCAGGTACGGGGCTGGGCACCGTCAGCCTGTGTTCTGGTATGTTCATTATTCTGCTCTGGAGAATCATGCTAGATAAATGTCAACAAATGACTCTGTCTCCAGTTAATGAAGAGAGGCTTTTGTTTTAAAGAGCTAATTGTCCGTCTCCTCTCTAGAAGAAATGCAGGGTGTTTATTTTTTTTTTCTTTTTCTTTCTTTTTCTTCCCTAGCAGTGTGGCAGAACTTACAGATGAGCAGATACTGTGGGCAGCATCTATTATTTAACTTTCATTACCATTAATATGAATTAAATTGATGATGTTTGTCAGGGTGTTTTATGTGTTGTAGCAGATGCCTTTGGGAACTGCTTTTGAAAGAGGAGAATTTCAGAAAAAGTAGAGTTGATTTAGTGGCTAGGAGGAAAGGACTCTGGAAAGTTTAGCTCTCAGAAGCAAGTGCTGGATTTGGTTCTCTGTATGACCTCATGTAAATATTGCAAGACCAAAGTTTCTGTGAAACTCACCTATTTATAAAGTGGCTGGATTTTCAAAACAGGACTGGTAACGCAAATGAAATGTGAGTTTAATGATCTAGTGTCCTGTTCAGAAAAAAATGTGAAAATACAAGAACAGGTGGCAGGTAAAATACACGTGCAATTGCTCAGGCGTGACCAAGAAGTGTTGGCTGCGATTTTCAAGTTCTGTAGACTTGATCAGGCAGTGGTGTAACTGGACTTTCTCAGTCTTATCAAAGCTAATAGATGGCTATATAGGAAAGGACATGCCTGGTGAAAGCCAGGTATATGATTTTTGGAGTGCGAGGGTTGCAGTCATATATTCAAGCATCAAATGGCATTGCTGCCTGAGCAGGCTGGTAGTTTTGAGGCTGGGTAATCTGCATCCAGGAACTGGATATTCCTCTGTTGCTCTCAACAGATGAGAGGGGGAGAGGAGGAAAAGGAACAAAAGAGCTTGAACAGAAGACTTTCAGTCTAAAGGCAGTGGAGGTACTGCAGCAGGAACTGTTTCCTACCTCTGCTGGCTTCTGCAGATGCGGGGCCAGGCTCTCGCTGGGGGCTCTGCCCAGCCAGCACGTCTGGTAGCACTGGATTTATTCATTATTTGTGTTTGTGCGGGCTCGGTGAGTCGCAGTGCAGGCAAGAGACCTGCCTCTCTTAATCCCTTTTACATTTCAATTCTTAAAAGCAGTTTCAGAAGGCAACCTTCTTTTAAAAGTGGATTTAAAGAAATAGAAGAAAATTGAAAGAAAACCCGAATTCAACGACCTGAAAACCCAGTCACTAGCATTACGCTTAACAGGGGTTAACGTGAGTGACTCGGTATGCGATAAATTAACCCAAATGCCTGGTTACAATAGTGTAGATCTCACTGCAAGTGAGACATTTGAGCTGTCGTCCTCTCCCCTTCTTTTTCTTCTGGTGTTCATTTTATTTGTTGGACAATAAGTACTCCTTTAATAGAAGCATGGACTTGCACAGCAGGCTATGTGAAAGAGCCTCAAAAAATACTCGGGTAGTTGGTACTAGGCTAAAAATGAAAGATGACCCCAAAATGCAGCAGTTATTGCAAGTTCCACCTAAACCACTTGGGAAGTAGGTGATTGCAGAATAGCACAAAAGTAGCCAGCTGCCTTGCAGAACCTTGGGAGCAGGTATCAGCCTTGGCCAGGCACAGACGTCACGTTGTCCCTCTGCGGGTAAGGAGTCACCGTGTGCCTGCCAAGAAAGTGCATCAATCAGTGTTTCTTCTGCAGGGGAACAGGTAGGCACGAGAGAGCTGTCAGTCCCTGTGGCTCTCCTGCTTGGATGTGAGTGTCCCTGATGTTGCTATTGGATGCAGACTTGCTGGTTTTATTTCCAAAGTTATGTGGAGGCTGTCTGCTGGGAAACTTGGGAAGGCTTCACCCTCTTTTGCATTGAGCATGAAATGGTGGCAACTTTCCGAGCTCTCTTGGTCCGTGCCAGGGCTGAACTGATAAGGAAGAAACTCCCTCTCTCATTGTGAACCCTCAAAATCCCACTGCTGCATCTTTAATATCTACTACAAAAAAAAAAAAAATCTATGGCGATGGACCACCTCTTTCAGATTCCTACATGCCTCCAAGGGATTGTTCCTATTAAATATTCAGAGGTTCTGGCTGCCACTTTGGTTTATATATTCTGTCCATGTCCAGCAGTAGTTTCTGTAGGTGCTGGGCCAGCAGAGCAGTTAAAGCTGCAGTTTATCTCAGCACAGGGTATGGACAGGAGCTCTTGTGAGGAGCAACCTCCCCAGACTGAAACCACTTACAGTATAAGCTGAAAAGCCACCAACTTGTCAAAATCTTCACAGCACTGATTTTTTGAGTCATTGTTCACCCCAGTATGAAGTCTAGACCGATGCGATCTTCTCATAGTTCTGAAATAGCATTACTGGTCTTTCTTCCTGTGCCATGGATCCAGGGACAATAACATCTGGTGCAGGAGGTGAGAGAAGGAGCCTTTCCTTTTGGCTCACCTGCCAAAGTGGGCAGGGTGTCGTCTCCTCCAGGAAGGCCTGGGACAAGTGCAACACACCAGATCAAATGGTGTGGGAAGCCTTGAAGAAATATCCGTGGTGTCTTTGAGTGTTTATACATATGTAGTGGATCTTCTGGACATAACTGTGGGCTCTAGGATTCTCCATCTGGGTCTGCACCTCTTCTCCAACTTCACTGTGTATAGGGTGCCGAAGTGGTGTGGACAGTGCTTGCTTCAGATGTAGGTGAGGGTCAAACATTTTGGGATTTAAGAGTGACGGTCCCTTTCAAGTATTGAGGGTCCATTTGCAAATTCTTGAGGAACCATTTCATTTTGCATTATCAGCATCTTTTGAGAGAAGAAAAAATAAAAAGAAAAACCTTTTCAGAGAAACTACTTCAGCATTCATAAAACTTCCACAGTTTTCCTGGGAAAAACTTTTCTCAGTTCTAATCTCTTTGTGACCAAGGTTTTGACCAGCCCTAGTCAAAGACAAGAACGTGCTTCTGATCACGGCTCTTGCCTGGTAAAGGTGCAGTTCGAACTCCTGCTGTGTATTAATATCATTTATTCAGCGAGAAGCTGCTGGCCCTGGGACAGGCAGAGTCCTCCCCAAAACAGGCAGCAGCCAGCAGGCACTCATGGGCATGAAGAGGCTCAGAGCAGTTTAACTCACACTGTTTGCATCCCATGCAGGTGTTCTCCTTTTATGTTGGAGGTTTTAGGATGACCTTGATGCAGAATGACAAAACTTTTGACACCCATTTCCCAAGGTCCAGAATTTGCTGTCCCCAAATTAGTATTGATGTCCATGGCGTGAGATGAAGTCTCTCAATATTGGAGCGCGGTAGATGTGTATTCATGTGAGAGACTAAATGCTGGTTTCTATTTTCTAAGTTGATGCCTGTTCGAGGAAACTTTTCAGTGAACTTCCACTCTGCAAAGCAACAAGCATGGAGATGTTGGGTATGTAGCAACCCGGTATCACATCCAATGTGTAATTTGTTCTGACAATTTTTATAAGCAGGAAAAAAAAGCCCTCATCAAATGTGTGTCACACTTTCTGACCCTTCTCTGTGGTTCATTTACCTCCTGGAAGAACCACCTGCTTTCTGCTTTGATGCTCCATTTGCAGTACTTGAGGGAGGAATGATTACAGTGGCATGCAGCCACTGGTTAACTTCTCTCCAGATGTGTGCTCCAGATGGCTATCCTGAGAATCCACCCCAGACCCAGATTTCCTATTTAACACTGACAGGCTTGATTCAAACTGAAACACAGTTGTCTGCTGTACCTTCCTCCTTTCTAACTGGTAGCATCCGCAGAACGATGCCACAGTCCGTAGAAAGCTACACTATATCTGTTGACTCACTGGTAGCGTTAGAGATGTGGATATTAACCTCTTCTTGTAAAGCTTGTCTCCATCTATACAAACAGCTACAGTTTGCTGCATTTCATGAAGATCAGAACTGACCCTCTGAAACCCGGTGCGTTGGCACTGGACAAGCTGTTTGAGCAAACGCAAATGCTATTTTTTTCTAAGCATTCACTGTGTTTGTACAGAATAATAGCTTCTCTCCTTGTTGCCTCTCTCACGTTTTCTGTTCTGTCTCTCCGAACAATAGCACCAGCCTCTTTATTTCTGAGCTCTCTCAGGATGTTATTTGTTTATCATCTTTCTTTAGTAACAACCAGTGTAGCGGAGTGATATAATTTAGCTTTGTGAAGTGCTGACCATAGTAGAATGCAAAGTGGCTCCTCTCTTTTCTCTGGAGTTCAGGAAAGTTGCAACAAAAGGAAGAAAACAAGTTGTGCTCTCTCTGTATCCTCACCTCTCTCTCTCTTTGTGCTTCCTAACAGAAGTCCTGTATTTCTTTTTTTTTTTTTTTTTTAAGATGGAATTGATAATTTTTTCCTCAAGTTCTTTCGGTCATCTCAGGGTACGTAGCAATGGTGCCTTTTGCTAGGTACCTAGCTAGGCTGAGCATCCTCCTCTCAAATCATGTCCCCCGCAGATGCGATACTAGGCATAACAAAGACCATCAGGTCACTGTTTCAGCACTGATGCTCTTGACTTGGGATCAAGTATTCCCAGGGCATAGTGTGACTCCTCTGCAAGAGAGCATCCCTGCTGTGGCACTGGAATATGGTGCAGATCACAAGAAGATGCAGTGTGGAGAGCCCCAGCAAGGTTTGTTATAGGGGATTTGTTGCTGACCTGCTGGGTGGTGACATATAGGGCTGGGCGCATGATTACAGCTGTCAGAGGTAGTGCTGCTAGATTTGGGGAGACTCCATCACTACCTTCTGGATGAAGTCAAACCTTTGAAGCTAACAAAGCCTCTCAAGCAACAGGTTGCTCTGACATTGCTTACAACTCCAGGAATTAAAAAAACATAAGAAATTAAAGCCAACAGAGGCAGAAGAGCCCGACGCTCTGTATTTCAACTTTTAAAAGGTTTCACCCATGATGTTTTGTTTTCTAACTCCCACCTGGGACCCAGAAAGAGGGTGCAGCTGTTGCTTGGAGGATGTAAAACCTGATGAAAGCTGTAAAAGGACAGTGTGTTGGGGTGCACCAAGGATCCTGATGAACTGGAGGTCCAGCTGGAGCCACAGGACCCGGACAGCCCAGCTACACCATCACAGCATGAAAACAGAGACTTTGGGAGCCTGTGAGAGCTGAAGGGTCCTTCTGTGTGCGATGCCGCAGGAACGGAGTGGCACTGCTTGCTGCTCTGATGCACTCCTTTCCATCAAGTCTTCGGGAGTGCTTTCAACACCTTATTCCAGGAAATACGCCAAGAAAGGGCAAATATACTGGTTATTTATAGGCCTTCTTATGGCCTTCCTTATTACTGCCTGGAGTCCATCAGGGTAGGCATTTATGTACTATTCTGACCTTTCCTGCCAGCAGAAAGAACACAGATCCTCTGGTTCTCCACTGACCTTCTAGTGTATGCTTTCTTGGGATGATAGAAATAAGAAAAGAATCCCTAAGGATCCTCAAAGGGAGAAACATTTTTCTCTCATTAAAAAGATCCACTGTATGCATAATTGACAAAGAAAGAGGTTTTGTTGGCTTCTTGCTTCCTTTGTCATGGGTGTAAATCAACAAGGAATTTATTTATTTTTTTTTACCTCAGCTCAGGATGATAGGAATAATTTTTATTTATATGAAGTCACTGTTGAGAATGTTTTCAATATCTCCTATGAACAGAAGCAAAACTCCCACAGCAAAGACTCCATTAATCTTTGCTGCCCTGATCTAGATTGACTTATTCAGTGCATGCACTAGATCATTAGGAACACTGGGGATTTCCCCTCATCCTGTGGTGGAGAGATCAGTGGAAATAATAAACAAGTGTGAATGAATGTGCGGGCTGCTTAGTGCATACACCTGTATTTGCATGCTTGGAGACCTTTGCAATATCTACCTTGGCATTAGGTGCCACTTACTGACTCTTGTGTTGCAAATGGTCATTGGTATCCCCACTCCATGGGGTGACTGCTTATCCTATGTGGTATTTATGTTTGACTAAATTTAAAACAGCTTCTACCTTTTAATTATTACTTTTATCCGTGCAATTTAATGTTTTTTGGAGGGTGGGTGGAAGAAGAACTCTTCTGCCAGCTTTTCCAAGAATCACCCACGGGAGCTGGGTTTTTTGCAAAGGCCAAGCTATCTCCTTCAAGATATATTTTCTCTGAAAATAGAATAATTTAAAACCTAATTTTCTTACTAAAAACTTGGAGCCTCTTGTGTGTGGGTGAGGGAGATGCAGATGTTTTCAGACGCTTGGGAACTGCTCAGTGGTTAGTTTAAAATATTTAGCTATTTGCATGCTTCATTTTGAGGTATGTAAAATAAATGGAATCATAAATCACTCCTTAAATATTCTATTTGGTGCTGGATGACTGGAAGTAACAGATGGATGCTTACAGGCGGGATTTAATTTTGCTCTAAGTTAGCAATGGGTTAGAAACCAGTACACCAGATCTTAGCCCCCTAAAGCTTTGGATCTATTTGCATCTGTCTTGGAAACCCGGCGAGGCATAAGACTTGCATTAAGTAGGTAACAGCTGTAACCCCAGATCGGAGTAATCTTCAACTTTGGGACAGTTTAGGTCCAGGCTTGGAGGATTGTTCCCAACTTTCTGCTGAAAACTGCCGTGAAAGTACAGAGGTATTTAAATGGTGTGGGTGAGACTAGAATTTCTGCCTTTTCCAAAAGCTCATTGAAAATAATAAATCTGGAGAATAGGGGGGGGGGGGGGGCGGGGCATGAAAACCCCTAGTACAGATCAGATAGGTCAGAGATTTAAAGCTCACTTGAACACTATCAAGCTCCTCCTGGCAGTGAGTGCAAGTCAGCCTTACTACAGAGTGGGAGATAAGGCTGTGGCGAGCGCCTGTAGGAGCCAGCCGTTCACACGATATCCTTGTCTGTCAGCTCTGCCAATGCCTTTGCTTTTCATGCAAGAAGAGGGAAGAGCGGGAGAAAAGAGATTGCGATCCTCTGCCAGGAGGCTTGTGCTCTCTGTACAGCTCCCCTTTGCATGGATGGCTGCTGCAGGGTGAGATTAAGTCACAAGGAGGGATTGCATGGGACAAGAAGAGAAGCAGTGTTATCCTGTGTTTCTTGTATTAATAAAACTTAATAGAGATGTAGAATTGTACCCAGCAGTCAAATAGAGATGTAGAATTGTACCCAGCAGTCAGCCCACTAGTGTTAGATAAAGTTTAAACTGCAGATCCCCACTAATGGGATCAGGTCTCCCTTGAGCGTCTCTCTAAGCAGGAAGAACACAACTGCAGCAGTGTCCAGAATTTGGGCTCCTGTGTAGGCAACAGCCCTTCAAATGATGCGGGCACGCTCGTGTGCGCATCGGCCGCAGTGCTCACCAGTTCTGCTTGCAATGCTAAAACTGCTGAGCCTGACAAATGCCTGTTGCTGGGCCAAATAACGCTTTCATTGTGCTGTGTGTGGTGTCAGAACATGCCCCGTTTTCCCGGAGGCTGGCTGCATCACAGGTAGTTCCATAAAGATTCCGGGGTGCATCTTTGAAGGCAGAGATTTGCTGTTACTGGGGGTCTGGGACCGGGCAATCGTGGTGGTGTCTGGGACTGCACTAGGATACAAAGCTCTGATCATTGATGAAAAAGATTGTTTGTCTTGTACACTCTCTTAATTTTTCTTGCATCCACTGTGCACAGAATTTGTGACCAGTTTGTCAGGCTCTTTTAAGCAGGCTCTTGCTAACTCACCTAGAAATTTGATTTACCTTGATCATTTTCCTGTGGGCTTCTCTGCTTTTCCTAATAATGGGACCCTGGTAACACAGAAGTTGAGAAAATGACGAGTGATTTAATAGCAGATCTGGTTCCTGTTTCCGTTTGCCAAGTCACTGCCTAGTTCAGTGCAAACATTTGGTTTTTCTTGTAGCTGAAGGTGAAAGAGTCTCTCTAGCAGTAATCCTGCAGAGCCCAGTGTACACACTTCATCTTCCGTGCTGAGCCCACAAGGCCAGCTCGGTGACATTTGGCAAGGAGAACTCTTTCCAAGTACATTTAAAGTTCAACCTTGGCTGCAAGGATTCTCCATCACAACAGCATCTTCATTACTACCAACTTGCCAAGGGGTTGGGGCGGGGAAGAGGGGGCGGGGGGAGAAGGAACAACGGCGCTGTTGAGGCCAATTTGCAGGCACAGCGCTCTTGCTGAATAAACTGGGTTTCGAGATGGTGCTGATGATTTTGCTTGCATCCACCAGAGAAAGGTTATTGAGCATTCAGTAAATCTCCTGGGGATCAGTTATAAAGAATGGTATTTACAGGAGGGTAAACCATAAATCTTTATGACCTTCTTGCAGTTAGCAGCATTTAAAGTTGCATTATTCTTTTCTTTTCCTGTAGACAAGACTTTGATAAAACTATCTGTCACTTAACTTAAATAATCCATGGACAAACGGGGTCTTTGCTGGAGAAGAGGAGAAATGACTTAGTTGAATTTTAACTTGTTTGTTTTTCTTCTTGCCTTTTTTTTTTCCCCAGGACATTAAAGATGAATTTAATGTTTTGATGGATTCTCTGAGGAATATTTACCTTGACAGAAGGCAAAAAAAAAAAAAAAAAAAAGAAAAGAAAAAAAGAAATGGAGGGCCCCTTAGGTCACCGTTGTCTTCCTTTCTGGTCGTCTTGTTAGATAGGCAATGACAAGGGGACTGTGGAGACTTGCACAAGGGAAGTCACTCCCGTTGTTGCAGGTTTGATCCCTGCTGTCACATTTTCATGAATTTCACATGCACAATGTGTGTCTCCACTTGTTACGAATTAGCACCTGGTATTTTTCAGGCTGCCTGGGATAACCTCCTCCTTAAATAATTGAATTTTATGTTGTTTTGTTTTTACTTTCTTAGTTGTGAGGTTGTTATTCTCAGCATTTTATTTTCTGACTGGGAAACTTATGAACTGCTCTTTTTTTCCTGTTCTTTCATTAGTCTCAGTCAATGCCATAATTTTTTTGTCAATTGAGTTTTGCTGGCTTTTTAACACTTACCGTGAACAGATTGCATATCGTATTTAAATATATTTCCAGGTTTTTTTCTTCTGTTGGAGCCATACAGCCATGCAAAACTGTCAGGCAGTGATACTGACACTTTGTGTCTTTACTTAGGCCTAATGTTTATAAACAAGCTTTCTAAACCCAAACAAGCCACACTCATACTGTCTGTAGTGAGGAAGCAATTAGGTGGGTAAGAAGGAACTTTCACTAGTCTTGTTCATTTCTATTCCTGTACAGGAATATTGATGCCACTACAAAACACCTTTACGCTGGTAAAATTGCATTCACATTTGTGTTAAGCTGGTGTATCTATAAGCGTAACATTCTCTGGGCAAGTTACAGGCCATTAAAACCTCCCTAAAAGGCGGTGTTCTGATGTTAGAAAAAAGAGTACTATTTTTCATCTAGGTTCTTTACAGGTTTACCCCTTTGGTGTAGGCAAGGTCAAAAATCTGAGTGCCAAGAGATATTCAGCAGAATTGGTCAGCCCAAGTGCAAAGGAAACACGAACGTCGGGTGGGAGATGGGTGTTGCTCTGTGTTTCATATGTTTCTTTTCAAGAAACAAACTCCAATACAGGAAACTTTCCAGATCATTCCTTGCTTTCTAAAGCAGTAGTTTTAAGCTGTGGGTGCTTGAGGACAGAGCCCCATATACGAGGTCATGTGTGATTCCCTACCAAAGGAGTCATTAATATTTGAAAAGGAAGAGCAACTGTCTGTGGCTTGGAAGTAGACAGTTTTGTTTTGTCCTTTGTAAATTATGCAGAGCAAAAACTTTCATAAATAACTGGTAATGTATAAACATTTACTGTCTGGAGCAAGGTTAATACATATGTTTGTTTGAAAGAAGTGTACACGTTGCTCCAAGGGTCTGGTTTGTGAAGCATTTAAGTACTTGCTTGTGTCCTGCTGAAGGCAGAGAGATACAGTAACTACAGATGGAGCCAGCTTTTCCTATCAACTTCTGCTCAGGTGTGATTTGCAAATGAAGTATTTTGGCTTGGGGGAACACTTTCTCTGGAGAAGCTAGCGGTGACACATGGCACCATCATTTATGGCTCTCAGGCTTTGCATGGGAAAGCATCACATCGCGACAATAGGGCAATTAGCTGCTGCTGACAATTGAGTAATTGGGAGGTTATGGCACAGCGTGGATGTAGTTGGTAGTGCCTCAAAGTTCTTTGTGCCCTTTGCTTTAAAATTAAGAAACAGATGGACGGTTGGAGTTACTTGCTTCCCCTTCTCTCCTCAGGTGCTCATTTTATGCTAAAGGCAGCCATCTGCTTAAGACTGTTGACTTGGACCTGTGGAAAATAAATAGTGAATAGGTTTCATTCTACTGTAAGTGACTTTTAAGCTTGGAACTTCATACTGAAGTGTTACCAGACTCCTGTTTGTGTCTGTTTCTGCTGTGACACAAAATTGTGTATTTAATACTCTGTGTGCTTAGTAAGAAGTAGTTCTGAAATATTAGTGCATGACATATGTTTTGCTTCTGTCTAGGGGGATGAGCCATACCCTCTAATGGGTATCTCACTGTGCTCCTTTGTACAGTGCAGCTGGACTCCTCTGTATTTACCCTTTTGATTCTAAAATTATCTGCCAGTGCTCCTTTTACTTTGACCATCTGAAGGCAGACAGTTTTCTGCAAGCCCCTGCTATGTGTGAATGCAGGTACCATGTTGTACTTTACTTGCAATCTGCTCCTTTAGGCAAATACTGTATAATACAGTTTTCGGGATCCAAAGCGCATGCCTCATTATTTCCTTTAGTCTTCCAGGTCCCTGAGGATCGTTCTCTATTTCTCTCTTTACCTTTGCTGCTGTTCTCTGTGGCGGATGCCAGGCTCCTGGTAAAACAGGTCTGACTGGTCTTTTCACTGGTGATTTGCTTCCACCTCTAAAATGTACCAGATTTGGTACTGAAATCCTACGGCATGGTGGGAACACTGTTATTCCATGCCGCTGTGGTCCCGTCAGCTGTGACTTGTGCCCAGTTCCTGTCCTGCCAGGCTCTGTGTCAGTGGCCATGCTCCCAGTTTTGTGCACGTGGGTGCAGCTCGTGCTCTGCCGCCCAGGTTTTTGCAAGAATGGAAGCACGAAATATGGTGGCATGAGCAAATATGTGCAGATGTAAAGAATAAAGCTCAGAGCTTTAGAAACTGGCTCAAAACCTCTTTGGAAATGCAGCCAATTGGGCTAGATGCATCCCAGGTGTAAAACTGTAGACTTAAATTCACTGCTGCTGTAACCTGATTGCAATGGCTGTCTGATCCGCGCTGAGATGATTCTGGAGCAGAAATTGTGGACATGAGGGACCTGTGTCTGCCTGCCCGAATAGACACCATGATCTAGTGTTTTTGTGTGGACCTAGGCACGGATATAAGGACATCACTCCTGATCTTCTTGCACAGAATGCATGGATTAAATATTGAAAATTTTAGTAACAGGTTCTGGCTCAAGCTAAACAATTCCTCTTCCCCCCACCATGCTCTCCCTTGTATTGTAAATGGTGCAGCTTCTCCAAATGGGGAGGGCACCTGTAAAATAATGAGCACTGCTGTCCATCAATTCCTAGCAGCAGGTCAAGAGAGATTGCCACAATCAGCTAAAAAATTTGCCCAGAAAAATCATAATGGGAGTGAAGTATAATAAATAAAAAATGAAGGCAGCCAACACAGTATAAAAGGAACATGACTGAAGAGAGAAGAAAAGCAGAATTTGAGTGGAAAACAGTTTAGTGAAATCATGTTGGAATGGGCCAAGTTTGCAGGTAGGAAGTGCTCTTTACTTATCCATTAGAATTACATTTTTGTTCTTTTGTCTGCTTCTTTGTGCAGCTCTGCTACCTCTTCTCAGGATTAAGAAAGTCTCCCCAAATGAGCATAACTAATCCTTGCTTAATGTCTTGCATCTTTTGAGAGAACTGTGGCTGCTGTTGCAGTTCTTAATTTGGTCCTTCCAGGCTGGAGATGAGAAAAAAAAAAAAAAAAAAAAGTCTGAACAGCTGTCAGTGATGCAGGAATTACCTGAGCTTTACTCCTGGGTCTGCATAGCACTTGATAATTCATTTTTTCAACTTTGCGTCAGAGGTCCTGTGGTTACCCGTCTCTGAGAAGGTGAAGCAATGTTTGCAAGAGGCTTGTAAGGCACTGAGTGATGCTAACGGTGTTAGTTTGGGATTAGCCACTGCAGCACGACCACAGTGGTGGCAGCGCTGGAGCTCAGAGGATGATCTCCAAACCTGGAGTGCTGTAAGTGAAAGCAGCGGAGGAAATGGGCCATTTTCTTGTGTTTACAGTACTCAAAACTTTGCCTGTGTCTGTTACAGCTGTAAAAAGCAGGGCAGTACTGTACTTCAAGGCATAGGAAACCTTGTGTGGGGACGTGGAGATGTTTGGTCTTAGACAGCATATTTTTCTTTTCCGTTATTACAAGTACACTAGTGCTGGCAGTCCATGATGAAAACTTCTACCGTGTTTCTGTCCATCCCAGTAGACAAGCGGGTGGTTTTAAAGGCTGGAGGACCTTGCAGCAGTTGTGGAGTTTTTCAGCATAGTTTTAAGGTCTGATGACAATTTCAAGTATCCAGCTTGGATGTGGTGAAATCAGCTGTGTCATATATCTGTCCTTTAAGACCAATTCAGCTTCTTGCCATGATCCTTTTTTATGGTTAGAAATTACTTGCAGTGGTAGCAGATTTCATCAGTCAATGTTATTAACTTGGGGACCAACAATCTGTTTTTCAAAAAATGACCAAAATGATGTTCCCAGCCTGTACGCTCTGCTGCTGTATTCCCCTTGTCCCCCAAAGGAAGGTTAAAAATACACATATTTACTATAAGCACATTCCCCATTAATATGGAATTCAGAAAATCATATGCAAAAAACATACCCCCAAAGATGCAAATGAATTTAAACAAATTAATCATGTCAGAAGAATTAATTAGTGACTGATAAACAGATAAACCTCTTGGGCGCTACTAGAGGGAGGAATGAAACTAGTCTGGGATTTGCCCGAGACTGTCCTAGGTGAAAAGGACCTACTGGAGAGCAGTACCAAATGGATTTAACCGTGCAGGGGCCGGACCTGTTCCTCTCCCTGTTTGTTGCTAGTTTGGGCTTTGCTAGTTGGAGTGAAATCAGTTTTCTTTACCCTCCCCCCCCCCTACACTGTTGGTGCCCTGTTGATAATTTGATTCTCCTGACACAGCTGCCAGCTTGCCTTATGGAGGTGACTCCTGTGTCTGGGTGCTCCAGCAGATGATCTCTTGTATGTGTATATGTAGATACTATTTTTTTCCCCCACGACATTGAACCCACCAGTTTTTTGAGAACCCAGGAGCCCAGCCCAAGTGTCTCACTGGGACACATCCTTGTCTGTTTTACCAGTCATGTTGTGTCCATCAGCCTCACATTGTGGTGCCCTGTTCTGAAGGGCCGTTTGGTTTCGGGTCTTGTCTTGCTTGCCAAATGGCTCTCAGTGCCCTTTTGAGAAGGGTGTTTTTTATTGCAGATTGTCCGTGTGCAGTTCAATGTGCTCTGTACCAACACACGAGCCGAGAGTGCTCATATATTATTGATAAGATCGGTATTTTAAATGCAAAAACAAATATTCTGTGTAAACTCATTTGCTTTGTGTATCAGATTTCTGCAGATCTCTGAAATCCAGCAGGCTTAAAAACCTCTTTTGGAGGGACTTGGGCTGGCAATTGTTTTGGTGTTGGAGGAGGTGAATTGTGAATTCTGTCTGACATGTCGCTGCAGCCTGACGCTGCACCCAGCACGGGTTGATCTGAGTGGGGGGACACTTGGGGCAAGGTCTGAGCAGCATCCTTAGCTATGAACCAGCTGCCCTGCAGGCAGGGGGAAGAGTTGTGCAGTCCAACAGCCCCTCTGAGTGTCCCAGCCCAGGGCATGTACCTAGCAGGTCATGTTGCAGTATTTGGGCAGTGTTCTTCAGTGAAGAGACAACTATCGTGCTTCTGTTGGCTCAGGGGGGAAAAGTTTTTCTCTACTGCAGAACCAATTGTTTTGGGAGATGCTCTTGGGTGCAAAGGCATCCACATCCAAACTACCTTGTGACTGAATGGGGAATTTTGGGGTTGGCCGGTCACTCCACCAGCTGGGGAAGTTGGAAAATGAGCGGTATTGGATCAAGGCTTGAGTGAGCCACGAGAGAAGTCTCTTGATCCTCTTCCCCTGTTAGGTTACTTGGTTTGGCACTTTTCCAGAGGTAAGCTCTAAATATGAGCTGCTTTTTGCTTGAAGTAGCTTAGGAATTCTGTGCAGCAGTGGCAGAGGGAGAGATGTAGCATATTAGCTTCAATTTTGCGGTATCAGTAAATGCTCATGCATTGTGTGTGGTACATTAATCTTGACCCATGAAGACTTGTACAAAGAGAAAGTAAGTTGAATTGAATAAAAAGTAAATTGGCAGGTTAGTTCCTGTTCTCTTTCCTGAAAGAATGGGGTTTTTTTTGTTTGATTACATCTGGAAAGGAAAAGTCTTGTGGTGGGAGCATGCTAAGCACAGCGAGCTGTGTTGTGCTCCAACTCCTGTCCCATTAATGCAGCAGCACAAAACATTATCCAAGGACAGATGTGACCCCACTGCAGTTGATACCTACAATTGAATTTGTGTATCTTCTGCTGTAGATTACCTCACTGGATGGGTTTTCTCTGGAAATTTGATTCTTTGGGATCAGTCTCAGTAACGTTTTTCCAGGCAGATATCGCCGTCACCTTGGGAAGTTGCAGTGGGCATGTCTGGAAGTGCTTGGCAGCGGGTGGGATTGTAGAATGGGTTATGGAGGTCTTTGAACCTGGGCTGTTTGCTTGATTTCTGCTTCAAAGGAAGGTTTGTTCTGCACGGTGTACCCTTCATGGTGTTTAGATTGTGTGATCTGTCAGTCGATCAAGTTTAGAAAAAAATCCACAAAACAAACCCCCAGCGAACAGCTGCAGAACAAAGCAGGCTTTTATTGTATCTCTTATTAACAATGAAAAGTGAACTAACTGCTGGTTCCTGTGGGACTGCTCCTGCCTTGATGATTTCTTAATATCTTTTGTTTTCTTCAAAGGTTAATCTCCTTTAGCTACCCTGTGATACCTGGCCTCTTTCCACAGGCACCTGCTTTTCTCAGCTGGGTCTTCAGTAGTGACCTTATAACTCTGCAGACAAACATGATCGTTGTTGATCTGTCAAATCCAATATCCCTTTGCTTAAATGTTAGGTGGATTTATGTTATTGCTTTGGGAAGCAGTAATCCAGAAGGGAATTCATTTTGCAGAGAGGTTTTCTGCCTTGCTAAAGGGCTGTTGGTTGGACGAGTCACCTGCCTAACATCATCGCAGTTGGTTTGCTTCATCCTTTGTTCATACCTCTATTTGTGTCTCACATGTAGACAAAGAAGCAAAGTCTGATCCTTGCCTCTGAGATGTGGCAATCCTCGCTTACAGTCAATGAAGGAGTGTCTCTGCCTTGGCAGTGCTGTATTTACATGCCCGTGGCTTACTGTGTAATGCTGTTGCAGAGAGAAGATAGCAGATGAAGGCCAGTTATCATTTGGACCCTGCTGATTCTTTGGTTGCTTACAACAGCAGTTTTAGAAGCCAGGAAAGTGAACAGTAGGGACAGCAAATAAGAGTTAATTCAGCCAAAATCCTCAAAACCAACAGCAACTGGCTGTGCTGGGCGCTTTGGGAAACCACTGTATATGTATGGCTGTGATCTCTCTCTCTGCTGTTCAGACCTGCAGAGCACTGCCAGAAATACAGATTAACGGCTGCTCTACTAAACGTTATCACATGCTCTTCTTTCTAGGGGTAGGTAGAGTAGACTGAGCTTATTGGAATAAAACTCCACTGCAACAGAGAAGTGACTGAAACAAAGTTTGTTAATGGAATGATATTTAATAGTATCTTCTGTGATGTTTTAGTCTGAAGAAAAAAAAAAAAAAAAAAAGCATTTTCCAGCTGGCTGTGGGTCTGGCTTGACTAGAAGAGGAATACACATGTCCAGGGTTTGTGAGGTGAGTAACTGGGCTGTGCAGGAACATCTCTCTGGAAGTAGGATGTGTTTGCTCGAGCTGCAGAGCTGATGGACCCCTTATTCCTGACAGCTTGATGTCACCCCTGCACCTTGTTTAACATCTCCTGCTCTATGATTTCAGCAGCAACTTTCACAGTCTCCTTTTAAACATGTCCTTTCAACATTTGGCTGGGGAGTAGAAACATCTTAATGCAACTAAGAGTTGCTGCTTGCTGACCATGCATTCAGCTCAGACAATTGCTTCCCTTTCTGGCCATAGAAAACACTGTACATAAATCAAGATCCACCAGCACTTTAAGCACAGGCTGATTCTTGTGTGGGTCTCTATGTGGAAGCCAGCCAACCCAAAGGAGCCCAGCTCCGTAATGGAGCTGCTACTCAATGCAGGAATAGAAATATTAAGAAATGCAAAAACCAAAAGCAGCTTGAGGTGAGGTTACTTCATTTTATTGCAGACTTGTGAAAAGATGCAGGGACCCAAGCAAACTGATGAATAATTATTTTTCAAAAGTGTTTACAGCTTTGGGTCATTTGTCTTGTAAAACCTCAGAATGCTGTTGCCTTTGTATATAGCTATTTATTTGTCACATTGTTTGCACAAACCCTATCTGTTCACAGATTATATGTCCAGACTTACCCCAGACAGGATGTGAAGCAATTTTTTGGAACGGGTATAAAACAAAAAGTTGCATTAAGGTCATGCGTGCGCTTATTTTCTTAGAAGCTGTTCTATCATTTCAAGATGTGTATTTGTTTTAATAGGACAGAAGCAGGCGCGTGCTGAGTGCTTTGTACTCTGATGACTGAAGGTAGCTGGGCTTGTACATTTGAGTTTCCACAGATCTATTTGCAGCTGCTAGAGCAGCAAAAGAGGATGTGGGTGCCTCTGTATTACAGCTATTCAGGATAAATGTCAGGTGAACCAACACATCTGCTCTTTTGTATTTCCTTGCTTCTCCTCTTCCTCATTTCCCCGAAGAAAGGGAAATTGCTGGAAGCTACTGTCTACCTAAATGCAAATTATTGGAGACACCCAGTGGTCGTTTAGCTGTCCTTTCTTTTGTATGCTTTGGGTCTAAAACAGGTCCCAGTGCAAACTGATGCTATGGCAAGCCCTTGCCCGTGAGAAGGAAAGTGTGCTTTTGCTCTGTAGCACTTCGAAGTTTCTCGGATTAATACTTTTATTCTGATGCTCTCTGGGCACTTTGTTCCTCGAGGCTGTTTAGAAGCTCCAGGAAGATTTGTGCGGTGGGTTTTGGTGGTGGTCATTTTTAAAGGATTTTTTTGCCTCCTTTGACCTGATCAGCAGATAACTTTAATGTAATCATTTGTTAGAGATGGAACTCTTTATGAATTAGATGGGGGGACTGAACTGACCTGGAAAACAATTTGTTGTGAATTCCCCAAAGGAATGTTAGAATTTCAGTAGTAAAACATTTCTCTCTGCTCATCTCTGCAAGTTGTGAGTCATTAGGGATAGAGTCATTTTGTAAGGAGTGTTTTCTATTGTTAAAAATTCATTCTGCTAAATATTGCAAGAGAAAATGCATTGATAAACTTGGAACTTCTTAGCCACAGGTACTCAACTTTTTCCAACTTTGACAAACGCATACCACAGGGGCTAAGATACATTTTCCATCTACACACCACCAACAACACCCCATGCCCCCCCCTTCTCGCCCTCCCAACCTGTCATGGCTAGCTGGAACACCTGAAGATTCCATGTTCACAGCAGTAGAACTTGGAGAAGACCTGGGGTTCTGTAAAAGTGTTTTGAAAGAAGCTATAGGCTGGGCAACAGCAGTTGGTCTTTGCCCTGGAAAAATCTTAGCCCAGGTTTTGCAAGCTCAGTAAGAAGATTGCTTTGTTGTTTGGTGGGGTTTTTTTTGGTGGGGTTCTTTTTTCCAGCTGGAAAGGCAAAGCAGCTGTGTCAGCACACTGGGAGCATCCTACTCTAAGCCTCCGTTACCTTCCAGCATATCTTTCTGCCTGTCTGGATGGCTTATACCAGGTGCAGCACCAAAGGTAGACAGCCTTTCTGTCTTGTTTACAAAAACACATGTATTGATTGGCATATAAAAATGCAGCAAGTGGCATTTATTCCATTATATTCTATACTTGCTAGCAGTACAGCTATATACACAAAGTCAATGGCACTATCAATGTTTGCTGTGGTTTGAGTACAGATGTTTGCTGGTGTATCCTCCTCTGCCAGATGCTTGTAAAAACCTGTTACCATTAAAAAACCCCACCAAGACATCAAATGGTGCTTTCAATATTAGGGAAACCTTTAGAATCATTCCTTTAACTGACATTTTTAAAGAATCTGTTTGGGTGGTGCAATGAGTTTGGAGAGAGATTAATATGGTACTGTGGGAAGAGCTGAAGTAAAGTTTGTATTTCTGCATGCTACAGTACTGGATATTAGAGAAATAAATAAAACCAGTGGTGGTCAGTGTAATTCGGAGGAGTTTAAAAAATAGAGCAGTTTGAAAAAGTTTGAAAATTATGTTATTTCTGTTAAAAGAGAGGCAGCTGCTTAATGGAATAAGGGGCTACAAAGGGACTTAAGTGACTTAAGAAAAATAAACTCTCTAAGAAAAATGACTCTTTAAGAACTGCATGGAGCAAGCTTTCAGATGTGGTATCTAAAGTTGCTGACACCTGCCTGTCAGCTACCTGTCACTTGTGCCACGGTTAGGAAACATGAACGTCCTGGCCTGAGATTCTCTGAGAACCAGCAGTTATGTGATGGTCATTCAGCTCTCCCACCGTCACGAGGGGCATAGCTGTATGCAAGGCAAGAACTTTCTTCCTGGGGTGCCCCGTGTGCCATGTGCAGGCAGACATGTGTCCGGTCCCTTTCTGGTGCACACCCTCAGCCTGGTGTCCTGATGTACAGGTGTCCTGATGGTGAGGGAGAGCTTTGAATGAGAAAGGACCATACATTCTGGAGAGAAGAAGGAGCAAAGAAAGGCAGTTAAAGACAGCCAAAGCAGGACCAGGCGTGCAGCTGTGCCCACATCTGCACTCCCTTCCTCCCAAATCCGGTGTGCTCTCCTCCCACCTCTGTTGGGAGCTGCACATGTTTGGCTTTGTGCGGATTTTGCTCAAGGAGGAGGGTTTTAAGGCTGAAGACTTGGGGACCTTCTGAGCTGGGATCTGTCTGGAGGGTCCTGCTGAGCATGGATTAGACTTGAGGCAGGACAAAGCTTAGCTCAAAGCATGTGTGTAGTGGGGCATCAAGCCACCAAGTCTTCTTGGATGGGAAGGGACTTGAGGAAAAGCAGAACAGCTGGTTTTGTTTTCTTCATTGCTGACCCTCAAACCATCCTTGCTGTGAGTTACATGGCTATTTCCCAGTTCTGCTCCTGAAATTGAGCGTTACCTATTTGGAAGAGCACTTTTTGTGGGTATTAAGCCAGGTTTTTGCTTTCACAAGGGCGGAATTACTTCAAAGGTCAAAGGCATGCTCATCTCATCTGCAGCCTCACTTACGGTCCCACTCAGCCCCACGACAGCAGCAGGCACAGACTGCCTACATCATCTCCTTTTTGGGCCATGGGCTGTCCTGGGAATCACAGCTTTTATTGAAAATTCCCTGTGTTTTGATTTGAGTTAGTTGAAATATAAATACAATTAGAGTTAGCAGAATACTTCCGACTTAGATTTTTGCCCTCTCTTTTATGCTCCAGGCATTATGCTTTAGGCAGCAGCTAAAATGGGAACTAAGCTATTAAAAGGCCCACAGGTCCTGACTCAAAACTCTGTTTCATGTTTAAAGGGAAGGGATGAGATATCAATGCTTTGTAGCAACGCCTGCTCAGCAGGGATGGTACATTGAAACTTGCAGTGGGTTTGGATCCTGTTCTGTATCCGCAAAGAAAGCAAAAGGATTGAGGTCCAATTTGAACTGTACAATTGAATTTGTGGAATGCATAATAAATTGTACCTGAAGACTTGAAAATACCTGATTATTATATTTTTTTTACATGAGTTCAAAACCCCAGAAGACTCATCTACCAAAAAAATTAAGTTCTGGATTTTTACATGCAGTTACAGAGCTTTGCATACATAAGCGTTTTTGCACAGTTTGGGGCTTATGTTGTCTCTGGATACAAATTAAGTCATAAAAGCATGTAACAAGTTCCTAGAAGGAAGGCTGCTGCTTCTCCAGTGCGGCGCTGTCACTCTACCTGGTTCCATGATATTTACAAACCATGGTTTGAGCAGGGATGTCTCCGTTTTACTCGCTCTGCCTTTGCTGTTTTTACAGTTGTATGATTCAGAGTATAATTTTCTTATTCAGTCTAATTTGCATTGCTGCTATCTCTTTTTACAGCTATCTATTTCAAGCTATGCCCACTCACTGCATTAGCCTGTAAATGCAGACATCGGCTACTGGAGCTTCCCAGAGATTGATTTTATGGAACTTAACTGGAAATAAAATGATACCAATAAAATCTTCGTCTTACTTTGCCTTGACAAACTGCAGGCAAAGTCGGCCATGCATCTTATGATGGGTTCTCCTTTAGCCTGTGAGCAGTCCCATTTTCCTGGGAAAAAGGTAAGCGTGGAGCACTGCTCACGGTGTGTAGAGATAGAGCAAAATCTGTAGCCCTGTAAATAAGGGGCTATTGCTCTCAACTGGAGTCATAAACTCTTCCACTTTTTTTTCAATTACCAGCAGTTGCCATAATTTGAAAGGTGGTACCAGAGCTCTAGCTGATGAAACTGTTTAAAAAATGAGAGAGAGAATATTTTTTTCCTGTTTCTTATTTCTAGTGGGAGGGGAGCGGGTGAAAAAGAATCAGCATCCCGCACTGCTGAGCATAGGAGGTCTCTGACCTTGGCAGAGTCGGTGTTTGAACCGAACAGTCCCCATTAGCTTTGTAGGAATTACATGAAAAATGGGTGGAGAGAGGATATGAAAGATACTACCTAATGAAAATGAGTCTTATGAATATAAGCAATTGGAAACCTTGCCTTTTAACAGGGAATGCTGCAGTCTGAAAACAACACATTATAGGGAGGTAAATGTTAGCAGCCCTGCGAATGTGGTAGAGGCTAGGAGAGGTTATAGAGGAAGGGATGGGTTCGAGTAGACTGTGTGGCACTAGAAAAACAGGCTGATTTGGGCACACAAACTCTTTCAAGAAAGGAAATCCATTTCTGTAATAAAACCTTTTTCATTTGCTTGCGTAATAGCTGATTATGCACTTCTATTTTGTGCTATTTTTTTTGCTTTACCTTAGACCAAAGATTATTCCCACCCACCCCCTTCCCTTTCAGGTATCAACAAAATACATTTGTTTTGTCCTTGAGAAACAGTATTGTTTATGTAGCAGTAGCTGTGTTCACAGGGGTAAGGGAATATTAGCAAAACTCCAGTTGACTGAGATGGAGAACTGTGAACTAGGAAAATAGTAAAAGTATGATGAAAAACTTTTAGAAAAAAGCATGACAAGAGTTTGGAGTTTAGTTACTGATTTCCAGTGATTTTTCTTGTAATATTTCCTATATTGTCTTGTATTAGAATTTTTTTTTTTTGTTGCTGCCATTTGCCTTTAAGAAATACAAATATCAAATGTTCTTAAGATGCTGTTTCCTGAAAACATGAAAGTAGTTGGACCATCAGTGGTAGTTAAGAAAAACATTCCTGATGTAGTGGAGCCCTTTTGAAGTCCAGCACTTGCTGGATAAGCTCCATTGCTGTTAGGTATGTTTTTCTCCCTGTGCCCAGTAAACTGGACTCATAGGACCCTTTCTACCACGGAGGCGGATGTAAAAAAAAAAACCAACCCAAAATTGATACGACGGCTTTGGGAATCATTCAAGCATCCTTAACATTAGTGGAAATTCCTCACTGAGTTCAAAGGGGAAAATTCTGCAGGGGTGGCAAGTGCTACCTTACTGGGTCAAACACTGGGATGCAGCATCGGGTTCCCAGTGTGGATTTTAGATGTGATGGAGGTGCTGGCCCACACCTGAGACCTGTACCCTGCATTTTCTGAGCCCACCTGATGAGTGTCCTACAAGAGCTGGCAGAGCACACCACCAGCTCTACAGCCACATTAGCATCCATTGCTACATGATTGCTGTCTCATGTCTGTTTCCTGTTGTCTAAGCCTGTTTCCCTTTAAAGTTTGGTCTTAAATACTGCTAGCTTGAAATGTAAGATGTAGACCCGAAATCAATTTTTCTGCAGTACCTTTCTAATCAACTGGCCTCTGGCTTGCATTTCTCAATAACTGCAGGGATTTTGTGGTGGCAGGTCTCTGAGTGGGCTTCTGCCTTTCAGCAGAGAACATGTGCATGGAGGGAGAACACCTGCTGATCAATCTCCAATGTCCTTCCCAAAATTGGCTTATTCCATCACAGCTCACTTGTGCCTGCCACTGAGTACGCGAAAATAGTCTTGTTAGACACATGCGAGGGCCTCTGCAAGTAACATGCTGAATTTATCTTTTCAGCAGCACAATGAAATATGTGATATTATCAAGATCAGTCCCATTTACATCCTACTGCTCCATCATTTCTAGTGTACTGGGTTTGGCTAAATAATCCAATGCAGAGCACACAGGCATATTGCCAGTGGAGAGAGGAAAGCTGAAGTGTTAACAATGCTCTTGTCTGGAAGTTTTATGAAAACTGACAGTTTTAAACTTTGCTGTCTAAAATTTGGACCCTGTGGTGGTGGTGCACCTTGATCAAACTGATCCTCATATCAGAGGTTAGCCCTTAGTTATCCATTTAGGGTCCCCTGCTCCTCCTAAAGAGGAGGGTTCTTAATCAGGAACATCATCCTGTTCCTTTCATAGACCTGCCTCATCAGCTTCCCCCTGGACTAAATTGCCTCCTCTGCTTGTATTAGGTAAAAGTTGAGAGCATGTTCGCAAGGCGCACACAAATGCCAAGGCTTTAAACTCTACAGCTTATTAAAATCAACTGTAAAGCTGGTGTCTTAAGAGTGACTTGTTCAATGGTTATAACAACTCATCAGCAGCTATTGCAGGTGCATCCACTTGCAACACAGGCTGCTTCAAGTCCGAATGACTTGGTCTATTTGCGTGACTTACAGTGAAACATGTGATCCTGAAAATCAAATCAATGCTGGGCTGTTGGCAGGTTGTGACTCGGTGGCAGTGTAAATGCACACTGAGCAACCACAGGGTCAGCACGGCTGTGACAAACACCCCACCACGGCTTCAAAAAGCTAGAAAGGATTCTTGAAAGCTTGTCTCTGACATAAAATAGAGTGGTCTGAGGGCACTGTGCATGAACTGGATTCAGATGGCTTCAAAATGCCCTTATCAGCATGATGGCATTTTACCAAACAATCATATTGAGTAAGTTTTGCCACAGCTTATTTGTGCTTACATGGTCCCTTTGTTGGCTCTTCCTCGGAACAGTGATGTTCAAAAAGAGCTGAATTCACAATTATTTTTTTTTCCTTCAGTAGCAGCCATTGTACTTCTGCAGAAAAATTCTGTTCTGTGAATTATTTAATTTGAAACCAAAGCTCAGGGAAAGTCCTTGTAATCACAGTACGGGTCATGTAGGGGCCCTCAGCTGCTCATTTAGGGAGAAAGAACAAGTAGGGTCCAAAAAGGCTCAGCAGGGAGAAAATTGTTTGTGGAAGGAAGTTAGTCTAGAAAAGCAACAGCACACCCGTGCTTACTGCTCACCTGCTTTTACATAAAAACAAGTCCAAATTGGAACTGATGGCCGCAAAGTCTGTTCAGAACTCTAGATGCTCAAGTTCTCTGTGTTCTTCCTTTTGAAAATTCATTTAAAGAAGCTGTTGAACTGATGCTCAGCCTGTTGCTGCTGAAGCAATGGGATTTTTGTAGCACATAGCAATGAAAGAAGGTATTCACAGCAAGGAGAAGACCACGTGCTCAGGGTTCATCTCGCTGTGCTTTGGTTCCTCTTCTTTCTCTGCAGTCGTTTTCAAATAGGTTTTCAGTGAGGTTGTTGCAGGGAACCCTCTGCATCACATATATCAACTTTTTGTGTACAAATAATAGGGCAAAGTTGCTTTCAGTCCCTTGGCTGAAGGGAAAGAGAAGCCCCAGCCCAACCAGATGGATTTTATTCTTGTTTATTTGAGATTTATCTCTCTATTGTCTTATTATCTTCCTTTTTTTCTCCCCTCTCGTGGTACTCCCTGCTTGCCAAATGATTTAGGTTGGGACCAGGAGCACATCTTTGTGGGTCAGACAAACTTTCTGATATTGTCATCTTTTGTATTGCATCTTTTACCAATATGAAGTCTGTCTCTCTATCTGCTAGGCTGTAAGATAGAAATCATATTAAAAATTAAGCTGGTCTTCCGTTTGAATATGCACTTTTAATAATGTATTTAGCTGATGACTGTTCATGTTAGCTTGCCTCTATTTTTCTGCTCCACCCTAGCAGAGCTGCTGCTGGCAGGCTTATACCCAACACAAGTCCAGTCTTGCACTGGAATAATTTCAGAGTAGTTCCAATTAACAAAAAGCACCTGTACTTGAGGAAAAACAAGGTACAGCAGAATAGAGGGCCTGGATATTTCCTCTTTTTCCTTTCCTCTGAGTGCAAAACTATTCTGAGTTATTCCCTGTGTTTCATTTTAGTGTTTGTATTTATCTTTTCTGTCCCATCAGTTAGTGGTACAGTGCCTCCAAGATCCAGCCTGAAGCACCTGCAAAGAAAAGGCAGCAACGACAGGTCAAAGGAAAGGCCAAGAACACACAGATATTTTTGTCTTCATTTGATCTGTTTCAGTGTCTTGTCACAGCCCTGCCCTATGGTCAACATTTCCAGCCCATTTTTCTGTACAGATTCTTCATCCTTCGGCTTTGGTGCCAGTACCTGAGGCAACCATCTGGGATTAGGGGGACTTTAATTGGCTGGTTTTATATCAGCTGTAAGAAAGAGATGATATTTTTATCGTCAGGCCAGCAACAATGCTTCAGCGGTTATCTAGTGCTGTAGACTGACAAGCTGGTCCTCCGTAGTCCCTCAGCCCCCACCCTCCCTCCTGTGAAGGAGAAAGCCAGGGAAGCTGCAGCATCCTAATTTTCCAGATGACAGTGCTCCTGAGCCTCCCGGGGAGCTGGAGACAGAGCTGGTCCCAGCTGCGTTTGGCTCCCTTCAGCTTGCGGAGGCTGAGCCAGGAGATGGCTGCTTCCTCTGGAGGAACGTGTGCCTTCCAGACCGGCCCGTAAACACGGGAGCTGCCTCACCCCCCGCAGCAAACAAGGAATGAAAATTGTAATAAAACATATTAGTATGCCAAGAGCTGGCCAAGTTACTAGGGCACATATTGGCAGAGCTGTAAAGCAGAGAATGAAGTTCAAAATGCTTGCAGTTATTTACAAGCTTCACATTGTTTTAGAGAATAAATTACTTTATGGTGGTTTTATACAGTAAAGGAGACGGGAACAGGTCCTCAGCTGCCTTCCCCAAGATGTCCTGACCATAGTCCAGCTCTTCTGCAGGGTCCTGAATAGCAAACCAGATGTGGGTGAGGGAGGAGAGGGAAGGATCCCCATTCAGGAAACATTTAAAGATGCTTTCTTCTTCTTCAATTTTAAAATCATGCTCTTTACCCAAAACTGTAGTGTCTTCCCCACGTTTTCTTGTTCTTTGATTCTAGAATGAGATTTCAAAGGTAAATGGAATGTCCTTGGTGGCTGAGATGTCACCCTTCCCTTTGATTGAGCTGACCCATCTAATGCTGACGTTTGCCAATTCTTTCAGTTGCCAGACTTTCAGTGCAGCTTGAAATCATACCCTTTCCAAGTAACTCAAAGCCATCTTTAGAAAGTAAGGGTAAAAATGGCTTTACAGCTGTTTTTAATGCTTTTCTGAGCCACAGATCTGATACGTGTTTTCTTATTAATATAAAATCCCAGCAATGCTCCCCCACCATAACTCAAATCTTTCTTTCTCCCATGAGACATACATTTGGTACTAACCCACAGCATTAAATTCTCCTGTCCTGTGGCATTTTTACCCATTGCTTTTTTGTTACCAGATGCATGTCTGTGATTGACAGAATTGCTAATCCATTATAATCATATTTTCATAATTAGTCCCACTGAGCCTCCGATGCCTGCACGCAAGCATAGGTAAACTACAGTCTGCCACAATATGTTTTTACTTACTGACAGCTCAGTGTGAAGGAAATGTCTGTCTAATTCCTGCAACGGTTATTAGAGTTGCCTTTTGTTTTTCCTTTCACCCTTTCTTTTTCTTGTTCGTTTCCCCCTGCCTCACGAAGTCTCTGCTAATGTGGACTCTTTGTTGATTACAAGTCATTATTATCAACTTCTAATCCTTAAGAATACCAGAAAATGTTGGAGACTGGAACTTCAAAGTCACTTTTTGAATGAAAACACATGGAAATGCATCAATTATTCACTAGGTAAAGCCTGAGCAGACATAGATGCCAATACCTGTTTATTTTCCCGATGGAGGAAAGATTGCCAAAGCTTTCAGATTTGTCTTTTTGCATCTTTTCACATCACGTCATCATGGCTATGTCTTACGTGCCATGCGACCTTGTGTCCCATCCAGCCTTTTCTCAGTCTTGGATGACTTTGAGGCATTAGCTCATTGCTTGGCACCTCATTCCAGGTTTGGTTCTGCCATTGATCATGGACGAGTACCTGGGAAGAGTGTGGAGACAGTCCAGCAGAATCCATCTGAAGGGCTGTTGGGCAGTAAGCACTATCCCACTTACTCTTCATGGATGTCCTGCCAGTTCCTGCTGCTTGCCCTATTCCTCTGGACTTTGCAGCCACCCAGACTACTATGTGACTTCATTGTTGGTTGCAACAACTTCCTGAAATTTGCTTTATTTCTAACAAGATTAGTGTAAATCTTGGATATTTCTTGAGGTTATCATCTTTTAATTTAAAAGATTGAACAAAAAGTGTTTAATAACCCCCAAATAAGATAACTTAAAAAAAAAATGTTTAAAGATGGTGTGGTTTGGGTGGGCCAACACCTCAATTATTTAGAATGTTCTATCCATCTCTTAAATAAAGATTTGCAAAAGTTTATTTCACATCAACCTGCCCTGATGTTTCTACCCCCTGTACCAAACCTTTCCCCAACAACTTAACAGCTTCGGTCATAAAATCTGAGCACCTTATCTACCTTGTGAGTTCTTGATGAGGATGGAGGGCTGCAAACCCCAGGCAGCAAGAAGTGAGACATCTGAAGCATTCACTGATAGAAAGATAAATTGCTGCTGCAGGGATCATAAGGCGTTACCCGACCACAGGAGAAGCTGAGGTCCAAAGGGGAGCAGCAAGGACTTTATATGTGAAAATCAGCCACATTCTTAATTACTGCCATCATTAATCACCTGCATGTGTCGTACGATCTATTCTGATCACAGAGTGGGTAAGTAGGATGGCAGGAAAGGTAACCTGGAAGGGCTGCGTCTGGCTCTGTGCTTTGATCGGCAGACAGCTCTGCTGGTCAGAATTGCAGGCATAACCTCCCCTTACCTCTGTAACCTTTAGGCTGCTGCAAGGGGAAGATGAGTTTCCACTTTATTTTTGGTCTCTGGCTTCGCCTGTGCTCGCAGCTGTCAGGGCACCCTGCGTCTGGATCTCCTCCAGGTGACAGGATGTGAAATCTCCAAATCTCAGAAGCCAGCATTCGATGGTGGAGAGCTCACGTGGGACTCTCCAAAGTGCTCCTGTCTGCTGCAGCTGAGCATCACCCCTGTACAGGCAGGTTATGCGGATCAAGCACACCGGTGGTACCAGTACTCTTCAGGGGTTTGCTGGGGGGCGTTGGGAGGAGTGCACTTGTTTTCCTGCCTCCTTTAAACAAGACAAGGGAGATGGCTTCTCTCCGATTCCCACATCCTCTTGTTACTATGCTATCAGAGATCGTATCTTCTACTAGCCAACTCCCAAGAGCAACTTTATGTGCTTTAAAATGAGCATACGCTTGTGCAAAGCCTAAGTAATGAATGAATACTGTGCTGAGCAGGGCAGTGCCAAGCACTGGGGGACTTTTGCTGACACACTCGTTTCCAATAAGGCACGGGGAGCTCTGGGTGAGGCAAATCCCTCCTTAGGAGACTCTTTTGCAGAGATGCTCAGTGCGAATCCCTCAGCCACAGAAGTCTGATTTAGTTTTCTTTGCCTTTTTTTTTTTTGTATTGAGTTTGCGTGGCAAGGATTTGGTAGTGGGGGGGGGGGCTGCAGGAGTGGCTTCTGCAAGAAGGTGCCAGAAGGTTTCCCCATGCCCGATGGAGCCAGTGCCAGCTGGCTCCCAGCCGAGTCCAACGCTGGCCATGTGATGGGGCAACATGTTTAAGAAGGGGAAAAAAAGCTGCGCAATGGCAGCCAGAGAGAGGAGGGAGAGAAATCGGGAGTGAAATTGAGCCTGGGAAGAAGCGAGGGGTGACGGGAATGTATTGGGGTTATTTCTCATTACCCTACTCTGAGCTGATTGGTAATAAACTAAACAGATTTCCCCAATCTGAGTCTATTTTGCTCACGACGGTGACTGGTGAGTGATGTCCCCGTCCTTATCTCCACCTTTCCTGTTATTTTCTCTCCTCTGCCCAGCTGGGGAGGGCAGCGATGGAGTGGCTTTGGGGGGCACCTGGCCTCCAACCAGGGTCAACCCACCATAGTTTTACAGTGTTATTGCTTAAATAGCATGCTTTATGCTCTCTTACTGGTGGCCTTAGGGTCTGAGCTGGGCTGCCTAGCTGGGAACACAAGCATCTCTGGGCTGTGCCTGGCCAGCACCCTTTCTTTGTAATGGGACAGATGCAACACACAACCAACTAGGAAAAAAATTGCTTTTCCCTGCACTTAGTGGCCAGGGCAGACCCAGCAGCATTGGGGGTGACGATCTGATAGCAGAGCTTTTTGTGTGGTTAGAGCTCCAGCTGTAACACTACGAGGGATGTTTATGTTTAAGTAAAAGGGATGCGGGCTGTGAGCTCTGGAGAACCACGCCTGGCTTTCTATGCCTTTATGACCTGATTCTTGCCTTTTGGCCTCACCATACCACCGAGGTTGAGTTTGCAGCCCCCAAAGGCTTCTGTAACAGACCACGTGGTGTGCCATTCCCAAACTTATAATACTTTGTTTTAGAAGATGCTAGAAATAATTTTGTTATGCCTAACAGAGATTGGTTGGAGCATGGTTTTTAATTTAACTTTCAAAATGAACAAACAGCAGTGGATATTTCTGTATCTCTAGACAAAAAACATGGGTGCAATGGAGAACCTTGGCTTTTGGCTCGTTGGGTCTTGCAGCAGTTGCAAAGCAGATGTCTTGGAGTGTGAGAAGTTTAGGATTTAGGTGAGCTGTGCCAGAGTCTTCACTGTTGCCGACCTAATTAATAGGGGAGATGGTCTGACACTCTCTAGTGGCAGCACATGGTTAAGATGTGCAAAAAGGTACTGAAGCAATAGGAAAGTAGCATCCTGGCTTTTCTAGTAGAAGTCATAGGTGAGTATTGGTTAATGAAGCACATGCTGGTGTTTGATGGAAAACTCAGGCCTTGAAGTCTTTCATGAATAAATTCATTAGCAAACCTTTTAAAAAAGTATAACTCAATTTCCCTTCCCATTACCCCCAAAATGGATTCTAGCACAAAGCCAGTTAAGAGGAATGAGGGCAAAACCTCACCAGACCTGCCAGTATCTTTTCACCTGGTTGGATGGGAGGTGAGGCTATGCTTGTGATGGGAGATGATTACATCCCTCTGTACCTGTACTTGCAGATTCAAAGCACAGGGAAGGGCTGCTTGGGGAACAGCTGTTGCCCTGGTGCTCTCTCCAACTCCGTGTGATGACGTGAAGTAAGATCAGGATTGAAGGTGTGAGTTGGTAGTGTTGCTTCTGCTCTTTCCTTGTTAGCATCAAGTATTTTACCAATAACAATGCATTTGTGGGAAAAAGAAATGTATGGTCTAGTGTTTTCCATTGGCATATAGCATAGACTTTCAAGCAGAGGGGGCCAACTTTGTTTCAGTGCCTGGAGTCAAGGTTTCCTTATCTGTACAGCTAGGGTACTACAGAAAATAGCTATGGAGAATTCTCCATGAAGTGCAAAGGATGTGTTACTTGTAATAGAATGCATTTCCACGGGCTGTGCGGGCGTGCAGGGGCAGGTATTCCTGTCTCCTACCCCAGGGTTGAGGCTGTCCATCTCCTCACCTGCTGTGGGAAAGCCGCGGATGGCTGATCTTTTGAGGAGAGTTCAGCTCAGGGTTATATCAGTAGGTCTGTTAGATACTGAATAATATATCCTGGCAGCAATGTTTCAGTCAGTGACACAAATGTGACATTTGCCTGCATCATGTCTTTTTTCATCCGCCTCCCTTAGATCAAGGAGGCTTAAAATCTCTCTGGTGTTTTGGATGACTGGTCATCTGTGGAAAGGGGGCCAGTTGAAGGTGAAATGGCTGAGACAGTTGCATCAAAACATCCTCAGAGAAACAAACAGATCCCAAATGTGAACATGGCCCTTTCCCAGCAGCTTGTATGTGACATGCAGCCATGAAATGAAGTGTACCGGGAAATAAAAGCAGTGTGGCATGATGCACAGTGATGCTTGTTTGAGGGCTTTGAGGACCACCTGCCTGTCAGGGCCATATGGTTTTCTGTGCAACTGCTTGAGGTAACTACAGACTTTAATAGAGTTAGATGTGCAACTCTAAATGCTGCAAAGGAAATAATTCTTATGATCAATGAGCTTGCAGCGTAACTTCTTGGGGTGGATGGTAACTAAGAGGCTTGTTCTAAGTTTGAGAATCATAGAGTTATTTAGGTTGGAAAAGTCCTGTGAGAATGGTCCAGCCTGTCCAGATTCCTCTGCAGAACCTTCCTACCCTCAAGCAGATCAGCACTGTCGATTACAACAGGACCAAGAAGAGGAATAGGTACAGCCAATATACCCTGCACATCTGTAATTTATGCTTAATTAAATAAAACGTCTGGCAGTCCCTCAGAGCATTTTTGGTACTCTATGTATCTTAAGTAATGTAGGCAATAATATTTCTGTACCAGCGGCAATGAACTGTGTTCTTGGTAAAACTGGGTCGGTATCGGGGTTTTGTATGGTTCTGCCCATCATCTTTTGGTTAAACTTTAGAGAAACTAGATTTCACGAACTTGTCTTCAGGGCAGTTGGCCTGTGCTGGCCTTGCCATCTGCCAGGGAGGTCCTGCTGAAGTTCACCTCAGAAGTCATGTAGATTTTTGACCTCTGCAGAGGAAGAAAAAGGGGTTGCTAACAGGAGCTTGGTCCTCACAAACCCTTAACTTGCAGCCTGAGGCAGCCAGCCTCAGCTGTCAGCCTCAATAGGAGCCTCCTGAAAACCTTTCCCTTCCTTCTTTAAACTCTGTAAATTCATCCTTTCTACATATCTCCTGGCAGTACTGATGCCCTAACACTGTTCCCATCACTTTTGATAGAAAGTAGATTTAGATGCTAAGAGATCTGAATGGAAGACTTGAGTGAATTTTCTTCCTCCGATGGTGACTTCTGGCCATCCTCCAGATGGGTCCCACATCTCGGAGAGGATTACCCATACACGGGGGCACTCGGACAGCAACCTGGCAAGCTCTGTGGGGAAAAACCTCGTATGGTTGTTTTCCTAGTTGCTCTGCAGAACAGAATAGCACTGGGCTGCTCGGTTACTTGCGATGACAAACAGAAAATGGACAGACAAACCAAGTAAAGGTGACTCGATCAAATGAAAACTATTGCAAATAAACTTCCCAAAGTGAAGAAACTAATTTAGCTGCACGTTTGTCAGACTGTCAGTTTATCTTCCACCTTCTGTGCCAGACTATCCAAGCACTAAGCACTGCCATGTTTGCTTCAATTTACTCAATTTATGTGTACAGGAGGGAATGGGGGTGGAAAAATTGATATTTGCCTCTGCATATCGACGTAAGGGAACTGGAGAAGCGGAGGAATGTGCAAAGCAGTTCCCAGAACCAGGGACTCTGAGGGATAATTATAAAGGCCACCAAATGCATAGCAGAAAGGCTAATTGTAATAAATTGGCCAGGAAACTTAAAACTTTGGTTGTGCATTGCAGCAAAGCAAGAATTAATTCCTGGGAGCAGACAAGGCCCCAGGATGGCAGAAGGCTGATACAGTTGGCTCTGGGCGCATTCAGACTTCCCTGGCATCTCGGTGCCTTGGCATGTGAGAGGGTAACAGGAATGAGAGCCTGCCCTGCCAGCTCCAGCACCACAACTGATTGGATTTGGTGCCCATTAAAGCAACAACGATTCTACTGTGTGGCCTCTGGATGATCACAGAACAAGTGAGCAAATGCAGATAATCGCGCAGCAAGGGCCGTGGCAAAGGAGAGGCCAACGAGGTCTCAAGCTGGGAGAATCAGAGCAGGCTCTAGGTCCAGGGAGCGTGGGGATGCTGGCTGAGGATGGGACTCCACCTGGACTAGGAGAACTACAGGCATCAGGCTTTGTCTTGTCCAGCTCTTACTAAAAGAGATAAGCACGGAGAAGCTACAGCATGTGCTGGAAATGCCTTTATGGTATGTTGGTTTTTTGCATTTTTTATTTATTCTGTTTGGTTGGGGTTTTTTTTGGCCGGGTACATCGTTTGTTAACGTGTAGCTACTCTTTCCCTCCATGACAAGAATGGGTTGAAATGCTGGAGTGAGGAAAGTGAAGGTATTGGTCACATTTTGCTGAAAGGGCTGTGCTTAAGGCAGTCCGAATTAACTTACTGCTGGGGAAGGTGATCTAGGGTAATCCACATCAATTAATTTAAAACATTTTCCTCTTGTGTCTCAGCCTAGCTTGTGGTGAAGACATGATACAATGTAGGGTTTTCCATGCTTTACAAGCCCTGAAAGAATTAGATGTCACAACCATCTACACGGAAATAATAATGGGTGGACTGAATATGACACTTCAGATTTGCCAACGGAGTAGAGGTTTCTCCTGTGCTGGTACAGTCCTGCCCTGTGGGCTGCAGTGTCCTACACCATTCTTTCCTTTTCTGAACCCCTCATGGTGGGGTAGACCCTCTACAGTAAACTGAGGCTTTGGGATCCTCCTTTTTTGTCTTTGTCAATACATGGAAGAGCTGATGTGCTGGCTGGCAATGGGATATACCCATTTTTGCAGCCTTTCATATCTAGTTAGCTAAAAAAAAATAAATAATGAAAGGAATATGTTCCCTCCATTCTTTCTCTTGGTCTACCTTCTGTAATCTTCCCAGGGCTATCTGAAGCTTGCTTTGTTTCTTTCTGAATCATTTGTTGCCCAGGGTCCAAAAAACCACATCTGTAGTTCTGCCTTAACTGTGTTTGCTGTCTGTGAAACTCGAAGCACTTTGTTCCTGGGATGCTGAGTGCACCCAGAGTAATGCAGCACCCAAAGGATTGCTGCACGGGGAGGAGATGCAGAACTCCTGCCACAGGCACAGTCATGCAGGAGCCAGATGCTTCAAGAAGAGAAAGTCAGCACTTTCCCTTACACCCTGTGTAGGTAAAGGGCAGACTATCTGAGTATTAGGGAGATTGTTTTGTTACTACATGCAGGAGTGTCAAAATTTTCTACGACTCCCATGTTGCATTATGCACATTAAATTGGCTGTGCTGACCTAAGCTCCTGTGTCCCAAGACCCTGATAGCATTCACATATGTCGAGTGGGTTCTTCTCTGCTGGCTGGCATCTACTTCAGGGATTTTGAACCTTTGTAGCTGGAGTTGGTTGGTCTATTTATGTATAACTGATTGGTTATCACCAATCACTGGGAATAATTTGCCCCTGGATAACTGCTGATGACTGCATGTGGAACCTGATGGTGGGGATGCCTATTTGTGTACTGCCTGTGTTATACTTGCTGACTTCTTACTTTTCCTGTACATATATTCTATCTATATATAAACACATGCGTTTACTTCAGAAGGGGCCTTAGGAAAATGTATTTGAAGAGCATTTATTATTTCTAAGCTTGTCTTGATTAACCCTGGGGAGAACGTGGCACACGGGCCAGGAACAATAGCGACAATTATATTGACTCCATTTGCTTCACAAGAGACACAGTGGACCTCAGAGTCTGTGTTTCCAGGGGGTCATGCAGATTCTTATTTCATTTTTATCTGTAAAGCAAAGGCCAGTTATTCCACTTGAGCAATTGTGTCAGGAGCACAACTTCGAGAAATCCTTCAGGATTGCTGCATGCTACAGAAGACCCGACAGTTCCCCAGGATGACTGCTTTCTGTCTCAATTTCCCTGCCTGGGTGGTTTCAGTGCAGGACGGGACTCTGTCCTTTCCTCAGATGACATTACACTGGAGAGCAGCTCTGTGCTGGGAGGGATGTGGCTGCTCTCCTGGCTCTCTTGGTGTTGGATGCTGTTTCTGGACACCTATACTTGTCCAGCTAATACAGAAGGTCCACAGAGTTCAAACATAGCTTTTTTCCTTTCATCCTACTACTGCAGAGGTAACAGACTAGTGCGCTAATCTGATGTGCAGATGTCTCTGTTGCCTGAGAAGAGCTTTTCAACCACAGTAATTCAGAGATGCATTTGTAATAAGGTATGTGACAAACTGTTATAACCTGACCATTTTTCACAGTCATAGGAAAATACCTATATGAGGTGTTTACAAAAAAAAAAAAAAAAGTATGTCTTCTGTGGTCCAGTAACTTTCCAGACTACTTCAGTGGTATAAAATTACCACCACAAAATGCTTCTGTACATAAAACAGTAGGAACTTCTCTGTTATAAGTATATTTACAATGCATATCTCCTGGGTAGTTGTTAAATGCATGAACATTACACTGGCATTTCCTCTTTAAACATTGTCATTTTATTGCTTTATCTATCTAGAGGAGAGCAGAAATTATCCTTTAATTACAAAGAATTTAATGGTATTAGTTATGCAGCATTTTAGTTCACACACAGCATGACAAAGCTTAGAATTTAGCATAGTCCTATCACGCATCATTGATTCATCTTTTCATCCTGGTGTGCTAAGTCTTTCCTAAGTCTTTGCTAAAAGCAGGTAAAAGATTGTAAACCAGGGATGTTTAGACTGCCTTAGTCAAAAAGAAGCAAAATGGGACTATGGGGAGGGCTGGGCAAGGTAGTCGTGCTGGTACTTTTCTATGCTGCTCCTGAGAAGGAAGAGAAAAGCATGCGAATAAAAAGCCTGTCATTATCAAAACACAACACTGTAACGTGAAGAGGTGGAGTAATTTATCTTTAAGTAACAGGCTGACCTATTCAGAACTGTAATTTTAATGTAAGGCTAACCTTTGAAAATAGATCAAGTGATATAAATTATTAAGGAACAGACATTCGTCAGATAGATGGTCTCTATTAGTAATTTTATGCATGAATGGTTATCTTCAAAGGTAGAGTTGCTGTCTGCCGAGAAAGAAAGTGCAAAAGCAGGTTACCTTAAGCTGATGTGTAAGGCCGACTGTTAATCAGTGTTTTTCCAATCCAACAAAAAAAAAAAAAAGGCTGAGGCGGGGTCATCTCTCTTGCTACCCAGCCTGTGCAGCTCTTGGGTTTTTTTGCTGGCAGAGGAAATTCCTAGTAAAGTTACTGATGTTCCTACAACATTTTCCAGTAGTTTTAGGGCTTAGGCGGGTTGGCATGTGTCCCTGTTTGAGAAGGGCAGCACTCATGTTGGGTGCCACTGGGATGTCCCAGTCTCTGGGCAAAGGACAGCTGGTACCCAGAGACCCCCCCCACGGGGGACTCCAAAGGGCTGGCTCCTTTGGGGTGCTGGCTTTGAATCAGTTTTGGAGGGGAAAGGTGCAGGTCATCTTTTTTTTTCTTCTTTTTTTTTTTTTTCCTCCTGCAAGTATTCAAGAGGAATGTCTTATAAAGTGTTAGGGTCTGTTACTCTGACGGTGTTTGGCCCACGTATTGAACTTGGAATGGGGGAAGAAAAAAGCAGATGTCAAGCTATTTGTGAAAAATACTTTTCCACAGTCTAATCATTCTGCCTTTTTTTGCCCCCTCAATTCCTTTTTTCATGAGTTTCCTTCTGCTTTGTTTGTTTATTTGTTTTATATGCAAACTACCTCCATGCCGTTGTGAACTTGTGATCCAAGTACTGCAGTGCACTTAACGTAAAACTAAATTTGACTTCTTTTGAGAAGCTGTTGGTAGGAGACTGTGGTCATAAACTTGATTTTCCCCATCCTCCATTCTTCGCATATATTTGGCATAGAAAAGTAGGAAAGCAAAGGTAAACTTAAGCTATGTATTCCTAGCTTGTTTGCTCCTATAAACAAAAGTAACTTCAGGTTTTTCTTAATTTTTTCTGTCTGCAGTTTTGGTATGTCTTGTCTTCCAGTCACAGATGCTGCTATTGATCAGCTTTTAATGGGATGTGCACAGAGGGTATTATAGCCCTTCCTCCATCCTTTAGCCACACTGAAGCCTGTAATACTTCAGGAGGAGCTGTGTGTACACTGAAGCAACATACCTGTTGAATGGGACTTACATGCAGGCACATGACGCTCCACACAGTCCCTGCACTGCTTATTTTGCAGTGACTCTTAGCCATTGCATTACCTCTACAGCATAATATGATGTATTTGATCTCTTCTGGCTTCTTTATTCACTCAAAAGGTGAAAGGGGAATGATCTACAATGTTTAGTGTCTGCAAATTCTCCTGGACTCTGGCAGACAACATAAGCAATGACAACAGGGAGGGCAAGATGTTTTATCTGACCTCCTTTAACTTCCAAAAGAATCTGAAAACTGCCCGCCTGTACATCTCTTCTCAGCAGGAATTCTTTTTTTCTTTTTTCCAAGTGTCAGTCTCATCTATATTTCCATCTGAATTAGGGCCCCAAGACTAAGGTTTCTCAGGGAATTGGAATGCATGACCCTTTCTGACAATACCTATGAAGAGATTTATTTTCTGAATCCTATTTCTTCAACTCCACTTGAGCAATTGGCATAGAAAAAAAGGAAATATAAACAATTATTCTAGTGTATGGAATCTTATTGACTTCTCTGTTTTCCTCTTTTTTTTCTTCATCTAGTTCATTGCTGTGCCAGGATGAATGGTTTGTGGTTAAAGCACTGGATTGGGATGCAAATAATTCAAGCTTACATTTCCAGATATGTCAAAGGCTTCCTCTATGACAACGTTTAATAGTCCTGTGATCTCTACATGTACTTTTAGATACAAAAGGTATCTAAAAATATGACCTTCTCTCACATTCTTTTTGTCTGTTTAGACAATCATAAATCAGTCTCTGGGTATCTGAAACCCCTTCACTTTCTTTCTTTGAACAAAATGCCTCCTGTTTGTGTTGAAGTGATACAGGTTAGCACTTTGAACAAGAAAAAAGATAAGCATTTGGTGTACTAATTTCAGGAGCAACTGTTTTCAGTAGCCTGGAACCCTTCTGCGGTATATTGATGTTTCAATTTGTACAGAGCAGCAGCTGCCCTTAATGATAAAGAAAAGCGACGGCTCTGTTCTGCTCCGTGATGATTTGACATGGCAGCAGTAGTCTTGTGGAATGTGACATGACAACTTGAAATAATGATATGTAGCTATGGTGCCACAGGCATGTCATGAAATAACATAAATTACTAAAAATTATAGAAGAGAAAACATCTTCAGAGCAAAAATATTGAGACAAAAAGTTGTCACTTATCACATCTGAGGTGGAGGGGAATATGCCAGTTTATGTGATTCCTACTAGAAACAGTTTGGTTTAAATAGTCTTTTGTAATTGAACTTTTAAAAATCATCATCAGTAGACTCTAACTTGTCGTAAACAAAAGTAAGATGATTTTCCAGCCTCTGCAATGCTTTTTAGTGTAAATTCTCACTATAGGCATGTGTGTGAGCATGCTCAAGAGGCCATGAAGGCTATGCCCACAGTAACAAGGAATACATCTCCACAGGAACGCATCTGTAGGGCGAAATGGTGCTGAAGGTCCAGACCCCGCCCCACTCTACACATATTTCAGAGGATTTACTTCAGGTAGCCGTAGTCTGACTGCTTTGCTGCCCATCATTTGCTGCACGGCCATGGGTGAGCTCCTGGAGTGCATCTTCCAGGCTAATTTTATCCCAGATTAAAATGGGGTGCTCCAAGCACAGGCTGTGATGGGAACCAAAGCCTAGCAAGTGGAGATAACGAGGAGAGCATCTTCAAATGCACACCCTTGCTCCACAGTGAAGCACTAATACACTCACGTCCAAAGACATCTGGGCTCTCTGAGTGCTTCCAAAAAATGGACCAAATTGTTTATTCAAACGATCAGATTAATCCTGCTGGAGGTGAGACAATTATCATTATGCTGCTTAGAACTGAATCAGTGGATGATCCTTTCATCCAGGAGCTTCCTTCACCCGGCTGGGCTTTGCTGGATCAAAGAAAATAGAAATTGTTTCTGAACCATCTCTGATGTTGGGTAATGGAAAAGCCAAAGCCTGACCTTTTTGAATCATTTCCATTACAAATAATGTCAGCGTGGCCCCTGTTGACATTGTGCTGGACAAATCTTTATGCCAATATCTGCTCTGAACTTCCTTTTCCCCTTCCTGCTCTCTTCAACCTTCTCTTTCTGTAAGAGGAAAGACTGTGCTTCATTCTTCTGTGAAGGCTTCTGCTGAACAAAAGCAATTGACTCTGAAAGTCATACTCTGACATCAAACCCCCAGACTTTTCAAAGCGTTGCTCAGGGTTTTAGATGTGAGGCTCCTATTGAATTTAATTGGAGCTGTGCAGCTGCACCAAAGCTTTCAAGATGCACACCCTGAAATATTCATGTTGCCTTTCTCTCAGCCACATTTGTTAAAGTTTAAAGGAAGTGGCTTCCAGTTCTTGTAGGTGCAAATTTATGCTTGCATAGTCTATGAAGACATTAGCATTTAGACATTGAACACCCTTGATTTGTATGCACCAGTCACCTGGTAAACAGCTGAAGTGGTTGCATATATGCTGTCAGTTAATTCTGGCTGCAAAAATGGATTCAATTTTTTAAAAGTCAAGCCCTATCAGATATCTCCTCTTCTGTTACTTGCACATAAAATGATTTTGATTCTAGCATTTTAAAATTTCTCCCTGTCCAGGCAGAAGATTTCCTTTGCTGCTTGGTTTGTTCTCAGTTTGCAGGATCCCAAGGTTGCTTTCCTTTCAGGAGGAAAGCATGACACAAGACAGAGGTAGGGTATTAAAATATGGATGTATTCCCTCAGTTGTGTAGCACCCATAAACAGAAGGTCTGGGAACAGGGCTTGGCTTTCTGAGATGGGTTTGCTCAGTGTCTGAGAGAAAGTATATGAGTGCTGGGCACAAAGGTATAATGTAGCAAGGATTATATATCATAATAAGGATGATATCGCTCATCTTAGAGCCATACATGTAGTAGGTAGCTATTCCAGAGGAATCTCATCTTCAGAAATTATTTCAGAAATAATTATATTCTGTTCTTCTGACTTCAATATAGATCCTTCAGAATTACCTGTCTCCTTATTTTCAAGTTTATCCATCTCTGAAGACTGCTTAACATGGAAGGTTTCCTAGTTGACTGCAAAGCAACTCTGCTAAACACGCTGTCTGCTGATAGAAGTGGGAGTGCTTCTGTTTACAGGGAAAACTCCCGGAGAAAATAGTGGGAGTGCAGCTTTCTCGCCTCTGCCTTGCCTGCTGATGTACTGTGTAGCCTCGACTCAGTAACCTGTTGTCACTTCAGTCTGCCCATCAGTAAAATGGGTGTAAGGGTATAAGTAAGAATAACGAAAGGCAACCTGTGGCAAAAGATGACTTTTTTGTGGCACTCACCATTTTACAGAGTTGCTGGTGCTGCAATCATATGAGTTCCTGTTCTTCCTAATTTCCTCCTTGTGAGCTGTACTGAATTAACTGACCACGTGCATGGCCCTAACCAATTGCAAATGCAGAGTAAAAGGCGAGCTGGCTGATAAAAAGAAAATCATAGAGTCATTTAGGTTAGAAAAGACCTATGAAATCATCAAGTCCACCCATTGACCCAACACTGCCATCGGAAAGACCTGTAAATCGGAAAGACCTGATTACTCATTTGTTCGTAATTGTGGGTCCACAGCCATCATTAACGTTTCTGGGCTGATCCGAGACCAGCTGAGGCAAAGGATAGTAGGAGAACTTGTACTTGGGTTTGCCATTGTCAGGCTTTGTTAAATCTCTTGCATAAACAGACTTCAGAAATACTGTTTCATCCTTCAGCCTGGGAAAGATTTGCCTCATCAGCAAGGTGCTGCTATTTTAGCTGCCTACCTTTCTAATTGAATTTAGAATATAACAGAATCATCGCTAGCAGCACTGCAAACCTTCCCAGTTTATTTTGGATAATTTTGTCTCGCTGCTGCAGGGTTTTCTGCATACTGTTGGGAATACCCAGGGAAAAATGCAAATTGTGACACAGAATTACTTAGCCCTCCACAACAGCCGACAAGATCTAAGTATATTCTTGGTGTCTCTGACTGCTTCTGATTTCACTTGCTGTCATGTGTTTAGATTGGCAATTGTTTTGTATAGATAGACTTGTAGTGTTAATATCCTGCTTTGATGATACTACTCTTCAGGAATATTAATGAGTGGCTTCTGTATGTGGCATCTTTAAAACCTTCCACTGTTGGTATTTTTTTCTTTTTTTTTAAATGGTGAAAGAGCACTGCTGAAGGCCCCTTGGGTAAACGGTGTTTAAAGTAGTCCATGCATTTTAATTAGCAAAGAAATACATAGATAAGGATGAAAGATTTGTTTTCCTCAGGCAAGCCATGAGAACATCAGGCCCACAGGTAGCTTAGTTTAACTCCAGAGAGATTACATTTATATCTCCTCGTCTAAATCTTAGAAATGCCATTCTGATACAAGCAGTACAAATTAATGCAAGATAAAGGTGTCTTCTCTGCTGGAGGTTTAAGGTCCTTTTTTCTGCACGTTATTAAGGTGTCCTATAGAGAAGGGTGGGGTGGAACGCTTGAAACTAGAAAAAGAAAACTGCAGCATAATCCGTATATGAGACCGTGCATTTTTGTGTACACAGGAAAAAGATGGGTTATTTTAACTAAAGGTTGGTTGTAGGAGTGGGTTGATTCTGTTTTCTGGCCATGAACTGATGGATCTGTGAAGCATATTTTAATTCTTAAAAATAAGTTTTCTGTGTTAGCAAGCTTCTGGTAGGAGATGCATCTCTGGTACTCACCTTTGCTGAGTAGCTGCAGGCTAGTCAGTTAACTTCTAGAGTTGTGGGGGTTTTGGTGTTTTGGTTTGTTGTTTGTTTTTTTTTAAAACTTGAGTTTTTTAACCTATTTTGAGAGGTTAAATGACTAGCCTGTGGCTACACAGTATATATATGAGCACTCCTATGGTATACAAGGGATATGTTTTGAGGTGGGAGGTTAGCAAAGGCTCTTAAAGGCAGGAATTTTTCAGAGCCTCCATCAGTCGGGTCAGTTGAGCTCTAAGCAAGGGTTCCTGTTTGCTTCTTGGGAGGAGTAACTGAAAGACTGAAAGAAGATAAGGCCATGCATGGAAAAATCTGAGGAAAGATATTTTGCTGTGAATTACTTTCCTAGCTTCTGTAGTGCGCTCTCTCTCTTTCCCTGAAAGAGCGTGGTGGTTGCTGTGGTTAGAGATCAGCAAGGTTTGTTGTTGCTGGAGAACGTCAGGAGGACAAGGAAGGTGCTGCATGTGCAGAGTTCCTCGTTGGGCTACAGCTCAGGTCCACACCATTTTCCAGTGTTCTAATGAGGTCATCAGCTCAGGAACAGGGAAATCTGCATGACTGGGCTGTGATCAAGTGGAAGGGACACAAACCGATCAGAGGTACCAGAGGGCTTCCTGGTCCCTAGTGAGAAGGCTGAGATGTGGATGCTTCTGCTTCCTTCTGTCTTTCAGAAGCAGCTGGACTTGCTCGTGCCAAAACAGGGTGAATGACAGAGAGAAAGGTGCGATTTTTCTAAATGCCTGCCTTGGGACCATTGTCAGCACAGCTCAGGTTAAGATGCCTGTTAGGTTGGAGCTAAAGGAACCCATCATACCTTGCAGTGTTCATTGTGCAGAAGCTGGTCATGAAAGGTGTCTGGTCCTGTGCTGTGACAGATGGCACACAGACCCAGTGCAAAACCCGTTACATTTTTCTTTAAGAGGAGGCTGAATATGCCTCAGACCTCGACAGAGATCCTGTGACACCAGAATAAACTTGTGTAGAGTTATTGTGTGTTACTCAACGAAGCAAAACATTTCTGAAAGGCATCGTCTCCAAGTGCATGCAAGATTGATTTAATTTCCAGACCTAAGACAGATTCTTTAGTGTTACTAAGCCAAAGACCCAAATGGCAAAGGGACGGTGTCTGCTCTCTAGGTTGTGCACTGATCTAGGTAGCCTCTGGGCTGCTTTAATTAATCTCTCCCTGGCTTTGGGATATTCAGAGCAAGAAGGGGCAGGCTGGCAGCCAAACCCATTAGGTCTGTGCCAGACGAGGGTCCCGCATGCTGGTGGGGTCTGTAGCCCTGCCTCCCAGGCCCCTTGCTGTGCTGATGCCACCCCAATGGGGCGGCCCAGAGCCCAGAAGTGTGAGCCTTTGCGTGAAAGGTCTGAAAAATGTGTGCCAGGGCTGCAACCATCGTCGTGTGCAATTATGGCACACACAGGGGTAGATTGGTTAAAGACAGCGCGAGGCAGAAGAGCCTTCCACTGCCTCAGCAGAAGCCTTTTTTATAGAAGCCTCTGCCATTTACTGGTCATTTGTTGTGGTCTTTTGAGAAATAAGTCAGTGCTGTCTCCAACCTAATTACTAGTGTAAAAGACAATTTATCACTTACCAAAGCTTTGATTGCTTTTTCAGCCTTGCATGGCCTCTTGATTGGTAAGTGGAATTGTGTACAAGATTGGCATTTTTTTAAGGGAAAGTTTTTAAAAGAAAGAAAGAAAGAAAGGAACTAAAAAGTCAACTTCCAATTCTGTGCTTTAATGTCTGTCTATTGATTTTAATTTTTCTTGAATGTAAGCTTATAGTATTCTTCATTTAGAAATCAGGAAAAATAAAATCTCATTTAAGAAGTCTATCTTCTGGTTCATATTTTTTTCAAAAAATTTCCCCTGAGAATGGAGAGGCAGTTTCCCGTAGCCTGAAATGCAAGAGTCAGCAGGAGAAATAGCTCACTTGAAAAAATATCTGAGGCATAATTATTAATTAATGTACAAAAAAAAAGATTTGGTGTGCAAAAATATCTAGCTTTTTCTCATTTTTATCAGCGATTCCTTCTTCTTCTGGACTTCTATTTCTTCTAGATGTAACTTAACAAACCATCTTATGTTATATTTTTGGACATCAAATAATCAGAAGAAAACAGGTCATATGTTTTCATACATCCCACATAAAAGGAAACGTTTAGACTGGTATAATCATACTCAGATTTGATTATAAAGAATTAAGTTTCTTCAAAGCAAATGGCTTTTACTTCTCAGCATTTCTCATGCAATTAGCAAGTTAGTTATATTAACTCACTTGACAGACGATATTACTGATCTTATCAACTTTCACTTGTGTATACAGGGCTTTATTAATTTCTTGTTTGCTTATGAACTTCTTTGTCAACAATAAAATTGGTGGGTAAATGTGGAACATACGTGTCATGGTAATATGTTATTTGCTTTGCTTATCAGTAAATAACAAACTTTTGGCAAACAGAGAAGTGCAAGAAGGGAGCAGGTGGGTCTTAGGGGTTTCTTTTCCCACTGTTGGCACTTTGTCACGTTGCTAAGTTACAGTAGCTTCTGGCTTCTACTTTGGAGAGTAGGCTTTATTTTTAAATGTATAATGAACACCGTACCAGGGACTCCCAAAGCTTTCTGGAGGTGGCTGTGGTACAGGAAGGCTTGTGAATGTGGTCTGAAGGCTGACACTGCGAAACACTGGTCTGATACAAACCCGGTTCCCGTCATCGCATTACAATGGCAAAGATGTGCACATTATTTATTTTTTATAAAATGCCTTGAAAATAGCAAACAGCAACAATTAACTGCTGAATTGCCTGGTACCTGCCTGTGACTCACAGAGTATCGGCTGAACGTGGTTATTTTTCTGAGAATGTAGGAATGATCATGACGAGAAGTAAGAACTTCCAAATTAACCTCCCTGAAGAGAATATTCTCAGAATATATTTCCTTACTGAAAGCTTAGTTCTTTGTATCACTAGTCAAAAATTTTTATTCCTCATATGCAACAGTGATTTCATTATTACCGCTATAAGGATAACAAGCAGTAACACCCACTTCCCTAAGTAGGAATTTGGAATTCGCTGCAAAGTGACCCAGCATGGTCCTTGCTATTCCTTCTGAGGCACCAAAAGGGAATCTGAGTGGTATTACTTAGGGTTCGGTTGCTCTGATGGCATTAGAAAATCTGAAGCTCTGAACTGAAAAATGGAATCAGCTTCCACACTGAAATTGGAAAATACATACAGATTTTTATTGCTATTCCAGCTGGTGAGAGGAAAACATCATTTTCCTGCTGGTTAGAAGTTGCACTCTGCCATCTGTTGCTGGACAATATAAGCCTTTTGAAAGGGCTGGAGTTCAACTCCACTTGGCTTCAGGCTTAACCTGCCTCTAGTGGAGGAGAGGAGTCCGGGGGTCAGGTGGTGGGAGCATATGACTCAGAGATGCTGAGAGACGTTGGAGGATGGCCTCAGTCCAGGGGGATGAGCACAGGGTAGCTTAATGCAGAACATTGCTAAGTAATGTGCCTTGGCAGGGAGTTCTGTGTTTGAGTGCCGTAAAATCGTGCGGGGCAGTGAGAGGGGAAGGGATGCCCTGTAGCGGAGGCTTGAAACCAGCGAGTCTACGGGGGGGGTGGGGGTGGGGTGAGGAAGTATTTTTGGTCTTTTAGTCATGCTTCTGGTTTATATCAGTTAACAGTTTCCAGGTGTGGAGATTATCTCAATGTACTACTAGCCAGAGTTAGGCAGTGCTAGTAAATCCCGATACAGCAGGAGGTGAAACCTTGGTAGTATGTTCTCTAGACTGAGTTCTTCTACCTGAGGTTATTCTTTCATCCAGTCTTTCCTTTTCCTGCTGAAATGGGTCCTGGAGGAAGAGTTTGGGTTTCTTTTAAGAGTTCATAGAGTTTGTCTTAACTCTGCTTCTGATGAAGTCCATAGGTGTCCTTTTCCTGCTAAAGACATTTCCATGAGGTTGTAGGGAATATCCTTGCCCGTGTAAGGGAAATGCTCTTCTCTACTCATTGGGAGGCTGATAAAAGACTGCCGGTATTTCCTTCTGGATAGCTTCATTTTCTCTCAGGCTGAATTTTTTAAATTCTTTACATTTTTATATATAAGAGAAGAAAGTTTGTGAAACTTCAGAGACCCAGATAGGGAGAAGCAGCAAGTCCCAGGACACTTGTCTGAGGGAAAAACCGGAATAGCTGTAGAGATGGCACTCGTACTAAGCACTTTGTTTGCAGATGTTTACAGGTATAGACTTGACTCGCATATGGACCATCTGAGGCATTTCTCCCTTCACACCCCCAGGAGCTCGCTGGGAATGTCTGCTTCATCCCTGCAGGCTGAGACAGAACCATCAGGCTCTGAAAAATGGGTTTCAAGGGGATTTCACTTGTTGTCTTAACACGGCACTCTTCAGGACAGCTGGCCCTCTGCAGAAATCATCGTAATTGCACCTGGGCTTCTCAAAGGAGGCCCTGCTGGGTTTCCAGCCTCCCCTGGGATCTGGGCTCCTTATGCAGTGGCATGGCTTTAGAGATGTCCTTTCTTCTTGGAACACATGAAGCCAACGGGGAGTCTACAGGAGTGGGCTTTTGAGAGAGTCAGGTAATGTAATTGGGGAGCAGGAGACATTCCATGGGGTTTTAAACCTGTCCCTCTGGAGTCCAAGACAACTAGGCCTATGCTCAAACTTTATAGGTAAGCCTCTAAAATACAGAGAGAGGGTCTGGTCAAGACTCTGTCCTGTACTCAGCACCATCAGGGATATTGCAAACAATAACGAAAGCAGAAGATCACGGCAGAGCTGCCGTGGGGGAATCACAGGGAAACCCAGTGGCCAGAGCCGGGTCTGGCTTTTTTTTTTTCTTTTCCTATAGAGCAAAGAGAAATTCTTGTACCTCCTGCAGGACTGATCATGGAAGTTTGTTAAATGTGAACCACAGCTCCATATTCTCAGCAATTGAAGAGCAGACCCGGCTTAAAGCTCCTACCATCTGTCACTTGTCGCCAGCGCTGTCCCTCCAGGCAAAGCTGCAGTGGGGCAGCGCTGCAGCAGCCAGCTGCAAAGCTGTGCGTGGAGAAGCGATGCGAAAGGGAGGTTGTTCACATGTTTTCACAATAAGGGAATTAGGGAGTATTTGAATCTCACAGCAGCTAAAAACTCAGAAGAAGTATTATTTCCACACAGTGCATAACTGAACCGTGGAGTTTGTTATCATGTGATCTGGTGGGGATAAAAAGTTTGGATGACTTCCAAAAGCCATTGGGAGACATCATAGGAGGAAAATGCACTGACTGGTAAGCACAGTGATGCAGAAAAAGCTAAGACTGGTAAGTGCTCCCTGGTCCTCACCACAGAAGGATCACTTTAGACCTTTTCTCTAAACACCTGCAGGTGATGGCTGACAGGTACTGCGTTAGACCTCAAGCACACAAAAAACGCTGTGACAATTCCCATGTTTCTTATGTTGGCTTTAAAGCAAGAAGCTATGTGAATTGAGATGGTTTTGGACTCATTTTGATATTCAGTCTCAAGTCAAATAATGGCCAAGAAGGATGAAGAAAGAAGAGCAAGCTTATGCATGTAGGATTTATTACTGTCATTTGCTATTGAGCAGTCTGGCAAACCATTTGTTTCAGCACTCAGTAAAATAACATCTGTATGACCATGCAGTCTCTATATTGAAAGATTTTATAGCTGAAGCAGTCCCGTACGATGGTGAGGACAGCCACAAACACATTGCAATAGGCTGATGACTGGTAGTGTAAGAAGATGGGAAAGCTGACCTTGCTTATGCTGTCAGACCTGAATCACTACTGGCATGGTTCACAGGCTTCTTCAAGCAGTAGCAGTATGTATAGATGCTTGTCTTGTCGCATATCCAAAGTAAAACATATTAGCTGCAGGCTAATGAAAGAGGTTAAGATAAGCACATCTTCATCTTTGTTGTGAGCTAAGAATGTGCATATGAGCAGTTACTGCAGATCAGTTGATGTGTGCTAACTCATTACGCTGCAATAGCTTGATCATACTTCCGAGCCCTTGAGCTTCTCAGTTTACTGCAAGGATCTTCGTTTACTGTTGAGCTCGTTCCCCCTGTTTTCAGTGAGCAATTCCACTGGTGGTTTATGGTCTTCTCTACCTGCAATTCCTTTGCTATTTGTCGAAACACACCTCAAATCCCAGTGTCAGGATATAGAAACTAGTAGATTTTGTAGTTCTTGACCTTTTTTGGAGCCCTACAAGGAACAGCCCTGGAGCTGTTTCCTCTGAAGTACACTGACCAATTTATATCCATGATAGATGCCTGGGAGGTGCCAAGATGCAGGTTTCCCACCTTGGGAAGGAGCAAAGGTCTGTGCTCATTCAGCCCTATGGAGGGTTAATTATTGTTTTGCTTAAAAAAGCATTCAGTTGCCCTTAGGTATAGAAATTTATTTAAGCCTTATCTGCATAATTATCATGTTTATTGCTCAACACAGCTGGATGGATATGAAGAGTATGCAGTTTTTGATACATACTTTATGTCAGAACCATTACAAGGGAAAATGATCATCTCTTACAGCCCCTGCAAAGAGGCTGGCAGTAATAGTTAGTTTTCTGACTTTAAAAAACAAATCCTAGGATCAAATTTATTGGGTCTATTTACATATTTTTGATGCTAAAGCTTTTCCTCCTTTAGAAATGTGTGCTGTGGTGGTGAACAGCCAGGATTTTGAAGGGTGATTGGTGACCCGAGGTGCTTTGCTTAATAGACTCAAATTGTAGAAAGGAGGGAACTGCATCACATGTAAGTCATTCACCTCTTTCAGGGACTCCTGTCGGGCACACAAAATCACCATTTGTCTTCAGAAACATTAGCCACTTCTAACATTATCGTTGTTGAAATATTTGATTCTGGAGTAGCCAGAAAAATATAGACAGCATTTTAATCTATGACTTGGGTTTTTTTGTTTTTTTAACCTTGTAAGATGTCTGTTGCTCTGTTTGAAAGTGTAGTATGCTGTGCCCTTTATAGGTAAACTTTTATGAGGCATTAGTGGGTATTTCTGTATTTGTAATAAGGTGCAAGCATTTAAATGGTTCAACTTTGACTCCTTATCAGAGAGTGCTTACTATTTCAAATTCATATTATTGCACGAGGCAGCATACTGCAGTCTGAGGGCTTCCTGGTCCAGCCTGCAGTCTGCAGAAGTCTTGCAAATACCTGCATCGCACAACCCTGGGGCAGCAGCTGGCTCACATGCTGGTGTGATTGCCAGCAAGCTGGAATAACACTTGAAAATGAATATGAAATGCAAGCAAGGGCAGGCTAGGGATCTCCGCTGTATATTTTAGCCACCACCAACTCTTTTTCTGTTCAAAGTGGGGCGGTGGGGTGCTGTTCTGGCAAAATGAACGTTTAGCATCATTCTGACAAAACTGATATTATCACCAGATAACACTTGATCTCAGCAAATGGATTATGAAATAAGAATACAAAAGACCTAAAAAAAGTACCATTGCAGTTACTATCACCTTAATCAGTGATGTGAGAGCTATTTGATTTAAAACCCTGATTGTGTGTGGTAGGAGCAGGCACCAGTCAGTCTGTTGTCATTAGCTGGAGTGCTAGCTACTTGTATTTTCTGTTCATTTGCTTGTTACGTGAATGAACCTTTTGGTTGTGGTTGGCAAGAAGATGAGCACGGTGAAGTGGCAGGATGGAACTTTTGCATAAAAGTCAACATAATTAAAAGGGAGGGAGGTGAATACCCATCAGTTATGACTTCTTCCCTTCACTCCACTAATCTCTCCATGTTCCATGGATGATAAATTACTTATCACTCCCTTTCATTGGAAGACATCTTTCTGCATGCTAACATCTTACCCCTACTTCTCAGTTACCCAACTACCTTCTCTCTTTTGGTCCGATCAATATCTCTAGTCTGACAAATTGCTTTTGACTTGATTACTCTGAAGAGTGTATGTCTAGCTTCCATCTGTATGAGCTGGTCTGAAAAGTTATGTTATCTCTACCCACAAACATTACCTGGCTGTCAGTTATGGTTTTGTCCCCACAAAATAGGTGGTGTCATTATGGCCCGATGGTTGTGGTACAAAATACCTATCAGACTCAAAGGCTGTTTAGCAGGAGGTGGCTCCTGAAGCTCTTCCATGTATATAATTCCCTTTGGCAATGAAAAGACCTCCTAGACCACAGCACAGAAACTTATTTTCCCTTTATCCTACAGGCTGTGAAATGTGAGAGAAGAGTATAGAAAGTATTTGATTATCGTTATCTCTCCAGAATGTTTTTCCAACACAAAGCCATTTCAGAACTGAGCAGTTGTTTAATCTCCTTTCCCATTTCTGCTTTACAGTTCTGCAGATCAGCACAAAGTGTGAACAATTTGCTGGATGAGACAGGGGATCAGTGTCAAAATCGGGAGTCTGAGCCTGGGTTGTGAACTTGGGACTGCCTCGAGCTGAAGGATACAGTCATTTCAAGTGAACTTAAAAGGTATGTGCTTTAATCGCTCCTGGCCTCTGCCAGGTGACTTCTCTGGGTTTGCACATGGGGAGCAGAGCATGTCAGCCCTGCTGAGGGGTGTCCCACGTTCTCTGCAAAAGTGACAGATGACAGTTCTTAGTAGTAGCTTATATATTTGGCATCAGATTTTGACAAGGTCTGAAAATACACAACTAAGCTTATCATTCAAATATTTTTCTGAAACCTTTTTCATTAACGTTTTTCAACCTTTTTTTCCCTATTTTTACCCTAGATTTGCTTGTTGTTATTCTGATTTCAAAGTCTTGGGATGAGAATTAGGTGGAATGTTTTCATTACTCCTAGCAGACTGACCATGGTATGAAGAGTACTCTTACATTCCCCATTAAGACACTTAGCATTTACCAGAACTATCATCCCAGCTCATCTTGTTAACTTACCACCACAGACCATACTTCCAAGGTGCTGATTAGCTTAAAGGGTCTCCAGTTTATTAAAACATCTTCCTCTTCCTTCTATGGCTACGCTCTGTCATGTTTCCTCACCACAGGATAAACAAACCTTTCTACAAATGATGAGCACAACATATGGCCCCTAATTAGAAAGCAGTGAGAGCTGGCCATTTCCCTTGTTGAGTGGTACCTTACTCCAAGTGAGGTCTTACTGGAGTGAAAGTATCCCAGTGGAGAAAGGCAGAGGAGCTGCTCCTTAGCCTGCCTGCTTTTCATTTCCTGACATGTAGCTTGCCGCAGGGTGAAATAGGTGGTGTCTTGTGAAGAGCAGCCTGTGGCTGAGGCTCTGTCATGCAAGCCTGCCTTGGGGGAGGTGGTTGTTGAGTGCTCTAGGTGGGTGACTTTATGGAAGTGCCTCATTTGAGTCTCTCATCCTCCGGGCCTTGATGCCAGGGACTGGAATTCCTTATGAGAAAATGATGGATATGAGTGAAAGTAGGAAAAAAAAAAATGTTTGGTTCGGTCAAAGAGAAATATGGAAGATAGGAAGGAATGAAGACCATAACATTTTCACATAGACAATGAAGAATCTGGTTTCTTGGGGACTATTGAAGGATAAACTTCAGAGTTGTTTAAGTCACACTCCTCATAACTACATGAACAAATAGATCTTCCGTCTTCCCTTTAAAGCTTAGCACTACAATCCTCTGACAACTTGCATTACATTCAACAGGACCATATAGTATGTTACATCATGTCATATTTGGTTTTTTTTTAGCTGCCTGGTGCTAACAGGAGGTGACATTACACAAGTGAGCTAATGTAGCTAAAGTAGCTGTGATGGTGTGGGCTATCACCTGAAATGAAATCAAGAGGGTGAAAAAAATATAAGGCAAAGAAAAAAAATCCTCTTCTTCGGAAAGTGCACTAATTTTGCATGCAATCGGATTCAAAGTAGATATTGCTGAATTATTAGCAGAGATCTCAGCAATTTTTCCTGGGGAGGGAGGAATTCATCATGATCTATTTTTGACTTTTCAGGGTTTATTACCTTAAACTATTTGCCAGTGGCCTATAGAGTGTTCTTAAATATTCAGTTTACTTGCTATTTTTGGCAATTAGTCTCTGAAGGCGTATGTTATCATTTCTGCACCTTGGTCAGCTAAAAATGAACAATAAATAAACAAGGCATTTGGGGTTATTTTTTCTAATTGCAGGCTTTCTCTTAAGGAAATACTCATGACCTGTGGTGGTTGAATCTAACAGGAAAAGGTCCTCGGGAAGGATTTGCCGATGTTGTTATCAAAAATCTCTCGAAATCTTATGTTTATTCCAACAGCTTTTGGGAAGGCAACAGCACTGTGGGCTCTTTAGAGTAGCAGTCTATTAACTTCTGCTGCAGGAGCGATGTGTCCCCGTGTTGTTGCTCACACCGCTCCAGGCTCTGCTAGCCCCATGCAGCGGGGGCTCTCTCCGATCCTAGAGTTTTGTGCTCGCTCTCGCTGATGTTAGCTTGCACCTTTTTGATGTGCACCAAGTGCCACCCCCCATTAGCCAAGAGCCTGGTTAGTGGAGATGCTCATTTGAAGTTTGAGCCCAGGCTGAGGGTCTGCTGGATTCAGAACAGAGAAACAGATTCAGTTGTCTGCTTGGCTGGGTTACATCCCTCTGCTGGATCAAGGAATATTTATTTATATCAAGTTAAATAAAGAAATCCCATTAGAAGGCAGGAAGGTATTTTTGGTGAAGTAGTGTAAATGTCGTATCTCATTGCAGTGGAGTTCTGATCTGAAGAAGGTTTTAAATTGTGGAAAACCAGCTTTTGGCCACTTTGGGGTGGTTAAATGTGTCTGATTTGACCACAGACTCTGTACTGGACATAAGAAATATTTCTTACTTAAGGGCTTGTCTAAGCTGATACAAGTCCAAGAAATTTTAAATCGAAGTCTTCTAATAAAAAGCCCACTGTCCTTGTATATTAAAAATAAATTCCTTGGAACTCCATTTATTCTGAATTCTTACTGTTTTTTAAATTTTACTGCACTCTACCAACAAGGCACTGTTATATGAAGATCACCTCTAGTTTCAGATATCTCCCTCCATGTTCATTAGCATATTCCCAATAAAGAGCTTGGAGAACAGCAACAAAATATTTATGAGCACAAATAAATGTAATTACACAGGAAAATTAAGATCATATGGTGTGGTATCTGAGTAAAGAGTGATTAAGTGGTGGGAAAGAGTGAAGAAGGTCTTAGATGTACCTACAAACTATGACCTTTGGGAGGAAAGAATTATTTACAGGTAGAAACTATAAGAGAAAGTAATATAATGAAACAAAGGAAAACTTGTTTCAAGTACCAGCCAAACCTGACAGTGAGATGTATTGTGTTATGGTGTGGTCTCCCTGGGCAAGTGGCGGTAGTTCAGCATCTGGTATGTTTGTTAGACCAGACAAGACTGAAAAATGAATAATAAGGAACAATCCCACAGTGACACAAAGATGAACTGGAAGACCCAAGTGGTTGCTTCTGATCTCAAGATCCCATGTTATCACTCCACATATGGAGAGCCCAGGAAAAGAAATGATTTTCTGTATTTGTGCAAAGTTAAGGTGTTCGACTATGCCATCTGTAGTAATCGTGTCTTGGCTGAGATGAAAGGAGGAGTGAGGATTCCAGCAAGCTTAATTTTGTTATTATAGTATTAAACCCCCAGTTATTTTCCTTAAAAATATGTCTAAAATTCTATCTCAAAAAAAAAAAAAAAAAAAGTTAAAATGAAGGAGTCCTGCATATCTGCTTCCCTCTTAGGACTGAAAAAACTGGATAAGCTGTAAGAAAAAATTAAAAAACAAACTGCATTGTGTTTGATGGATAATGCAGCCAGAGCCTGGGGATGTGTCATCTGTCTGAAGCTCAACAGAATTTACATTTATAAAGTAGCAGCAACAACAGAAAAAAGCTAAGCAATAATTGGATTCCCCACCAAATATCAGAAACTTTAAAAAATGGGAAACTTCTTTTAGGAAAGAAATTAGAGCTAAGCCGGAAAACTCCAGAAGCGTATGTTACATTCCTTGAACTTCAGGGTGAACACTCAGGTGCCTTTGTAAAGTAAATGCTTGACTTACCAGTAGGCAAAAGAAATATGAAGTACTTCTGTGGGTTTTCAAGTAATTTATCTCTGTGGAAATGGTGCTAAGCATCATCTCACCAGAGCAGGCACCTCACTCCCCCAGCTCTGAGGTGCCCCTCAGCCAACCTGAGCTATGGGCTTAGAGGTCCAGGGTTGGGAGTAGCTGTGTGTTTTGGCAGTGGTATCTGAAATACTTCAGTGGGAAAATGGAGAACAACAGAGTGTCGTAGCCTGTCAGTCTTCCAGATATCCGAATAAGTGATTTCTCAGGGAACTGCTGAGCAAAACCTTCAGCTTTTCTTTTTTTCAACCAACTCTTGCTGAAGCAGGACTTGTTTTGTGGTATGGCTTGTGACATACAAGAAACTCAGGGATTTCTCTATGATTACATTGAGTTTAGAGTGCGGACAGGGTATAAACCCTGCACCTGAATCCTTTCTGTGGTTGGACTCTGATCTAGTGGCTGGGACTTTGCTGAACCTGGAGGTCAGTGGTAAATAGGTCTTATCACCTGGAGAGTGGTGCGATGTGGCTCACCCTGTGACTGGATCAGGAGCACTGATCCTTCCCCCCAGAGCGGTTGCAGAGCTGCTGTTACCGTGGCATTGTCCTGGTGTGGAGAGCGACAGTATCTATTGCTCGGAGCACTCAGAGCACCGAGGGATGTCCATGTCCCTGCTGTGACCCACAGTTGCCTTCTCTCCACTGCCCTGCTGCAAGTCCCCTGTGCCTCCTGGCACGCTGCCCTGCCCTCTGTTCACCCTCCCTGTCTTCTAATAAAATCTATAGAAGACATTAAAACTCCTGCTGAAGAGCTTTATGATTTCTCTCCCCACCAGCTGCCAGCAGGTCTCAGCAGCTGTGGTCCCCCATGGGTTGGTCCTGCCATCAGGATTGTTAAAATGGGCCAGAAGATGCTTTTCCCACGCAGGACAGAGAGAAATTCACGTTGTCTCCCTTGAAGGGAGCATCTCCAACTCCTTTCAAGGTAGGCAAGGACTGAGGGAGGTTTGATGGAGCTCAGATTTAAAGTCAGGAGCTTGCTGGTCCCAGCCTGCTTCTACGTCAATTAGACAGGGCTGCTGCTCTCATGGCTGACACATAATTTCAGACAAGGGCATTTATCAGCACAGTATTTCATTCAATGTAAATGCTCAGATTTAACCTTATTTTAACCTTTGCATGACTGTAGACGGCTCTTGGTTTGAAGACATCCCAGGGGGGTGTTAAAACTGTCCATGTGGGAGAGTTCATTTTATAAATATAAACTGTGCAGACAGTTTGCTTGGAAACTATGTGAATTACTTAGCAATAAATGGTGCTGGTGATTTTAGGAGAGCGCTGCAGATTGATCAGCTGACTTTGGAAAGGTCAGCCACTGTGACTTAATTGCTCAAGGGCCCCCAGTAATGGTCTCCCCTGTGCTGCAGTACACATGCTGGCACGGAGCACCCCTGCATGCTGGTGAGCAGCAGGAGCAGCATCTTTTGGGGGCAGGCAGGCCGATGCTGTTAGAACAAGTGATGCCAGTTTCAGTTTTCAAGCCTGGTCACCCAAACAGCCCTCCAGTTATCATCTGAATCCAAAAGACCGTCAAACAGCTCTTGCATAGGTCCTGTGGACCATAAGTCTTAGCGGTAAAGAAAACTGTTTTGGAAACTCTCTTTGCCTTTTCTTTTTTCCCTTCCTGTTCTACCTTTTCCCCTGAAGCACCCTGAGTTGTTGCTATCATCCTGATTTAGTCACAGACTAGTAATTTCATACCTGCTTTTGTCTTACTGGCCTTTTGTGTGGTTTGCCTAAAAATATCCATTATGGACACAATTATTTGCATTGCTGAAGAGACTTGCGTGGCTTTCTAAATCTCCCACGTGTACAATTTTTTAAATTAAATTTGCATTTTAGTTGCGTGTTTCCCAGGGCTCTGGCTGGTGGCTGGCTAGTTTGAGAGTGATGGAGCTCCGTTTTTTTCAGAGTTCTGAAGGGTTTTCTGCAAACAGGTACATCTCTCTCCATGTTCAGCTATCAATTTTGCGAGGTGATCATTAGGAAGTGATAGGCTCTTTTGGAGGCTGTACGACTCAGTAATTTCAGAAGTCGTGACTTGGCTGTTTCCATATTGCTGACTCGCAAATTTGGGTTTTGCTGAGTGTAAGTTTTGATTTTGCCAAGTTGCGACCTACAAAATGAGAGAGTTGTGCAGTCACAGCTTGCTGAGAGCTGGAGATATCGGAGGCACTTGAGTTTCTGAGAGACAGCAAAAAAGTTTTCTTAACTCACTTTCTTAAACTTGCTTCCCAAATAGGCCTCAGCTTAATTGTTAAAAAAACACCAACCCAAACACATGGAGTTCCATAGTCTTTCTTTGAAATAGGTAAGGAGACAAGCTCTCCCTGGAGGTACCTCTGTACTCATCTGCTGATGGGAAAGGAAATAATTGCATTGATTTCAAGGGATGCTGAATTTGGCTTCATAGGAATTCACTGTATTTCATATACTTTTAGTCTGACCTGCTCTTTTGTAGGTAGCAACCTAAATCTCAGACCACATACCATTCACTCTGAATGGTAGTGCTCAGGCCTTCTAACAAGCCATAGACCCTTGAAAATATCCTTTTTAAGAGCAGAGGTGAGTGGGGAGCATCCAGGGCTAAAGAGTGATGAAGTGTGCAAATGGTCCTGATGTCAGCCAAATGAACTGGATCATTTGATTATTTTCAATTACAATTCCGATCCTTTCCTTAATGTTTTCCTATGCTGATATCTGTGTTGGTAATGCAGCCAACTGGCTTTATGATCCCCCTTGTTGCAACGTGCTGTGCTTAATTACTTTGCCTCCGAAACAAATAGACATTCTGAACAATTAGACAATAATATGGAAGCAAGAAAGGAAAATAGCTCAAGATCCTTTCGTTTTAATTATGCTGATAGTGCACCCCATGGTTTTGAATCAATGCTGGAATAATGTGCTTTTGATAGTCTTCAATAACTTTAAACGAGATCTAATAAATTTGTATTTTTATGCGAAGTTTAGAAGGAAAAAAATCCCTGGTTGTTGATTTTATTTTCAATTGAAAGTCACAACTCCTATGATTTGTACACTGTGTTCTAATTGTATGTCCACCCCCACTGAACAAATCATTTAAACACCTTAATTACTGTACTGGAAGGGATTACACTTCGAGCCTGTTTAGTACTTTCCTAAGTTGCTGTCCTGTTGCAAAACCAGCTCTCTTGCATTTTAGAAATTGGTGAAATATGAAGAATTACATTTAGAGCTTTTTTTCCTATACACAATCACAAATTTCTATCCATATTTTTTTTTTTTAAAGCTAATAAGCTGACAGCAAGCAGAGTAGGCTCTTTGCAAGTGGGTTGGAAGACTGGTGTCATAAAACGAATGCCCAGCTTCTTTGTTCTTTAAAATTAAATTAAGCTGATTTTGGAAGGGATGCTACTGAGCCACACTGACATTAGCACACAACTTTGCTGCATTGTGCTACACAGCCACAGGTGCATATATTTAGCTCCTTAAATCTTCTTCACCAATGTCACAATAACAAAACAAGCAGCACTGAAACAGCCGGTTTTCCAAGATGATATGGGAAGCAAGCAAACAGCTTAATTCCTTTATTAATGCAATTTACATGGAATTACCATAATTTTTAAACTGACTTTTGACAGCTGTCCTAATATAAAGAAGCATCTAAGACACATGGAAAGCCTCTGTGAGCTGCTCCTGTAGTCTTAAAATAAATAAACAAAGAAAGCAAGCAAAATTTAAATAGGGCATTTTAAAGCTCAGAGGATGTGATAAGAAATCCTTTTCCATTGTCGGGAAAAGTTTAGAGTATTTAAGGAGATACCTGAGTGCATGCACCGTCCTTAGTTTCTAACGAACTCAGTAAGGGTCATGCTGGGATACTGCTAAACAAAGGTTCATTTAACACATCTAAAACTCCCAGTCTTTGCAGGGAAACGTCTGGAAGTTTCTGGTGTTTGACCGAAAAAAATCAGCTTTGCAAGACTCAGCACCTCGTGTCTCTCTGTATATAACTGAGGGGGGAAATTGCCTTCAAAAGCCTTAGTTTGTGATGGGCACTCTCAGGAATATTTGGCTTGGTAAAGGTTTTGTACTGGTAAATATGGTTCTGAAAGCTCCGCTTTAAATTTGCACAGCAGCATGGAAGAGAAAAGTGTGAATAAGCTCCTGGTGCCTATGGGATGGCAGCGTGGTTAGGCAGGTTTGTGCTCACGTGCAGCACCCTCGCCGAGCCCGCGGGGTCTGTCTGTGGCTGGTTGTGCAGGCAAGATCATGGCCCGTAAAAGCAATTTATCAGTTTGCCTAAGGAGCCAGAGGAATGACATTCGGTGGGTTCAAATTATTACAAAATGGGTATGACTTCAAAAGAAAAAGAAAAAAATTCTTTGCTCATTGGGTGATTGGTACTTTGCCACTCCTGTCTTTAGCTGCGTTTCTTAACAAAGTCTGGCCTGTGATGCCTGTTAAAATAAGACGGTTGTGTGGTTACTGCTTTAGACTGCACAAGTTTTTACGTCTTATTTGGAAAAAGAGTTTCAGCAGAGGATTTATAAATGGGCAACCAATTTTGGAGCATGTGTATAAGCGTGTGCAGGATGCACGCTCGGTCTGAGATTTTTAAAAAGCAAGTGAATGATACACACCAGCCCTTGAAAAGAAGTCTCATGCAAGCATGTGACATTAGCTATCAAATAAGGAAGGCTGCAAATATTACTCGCTACTGAAAACCTTGGCTACGTACGTTGAGGCCCTCACTGCTCTAGACCAGGCTAAACCACTGTGGTTATTTTTATTGTTGTTCAACATTGTTGTTTGACCTGACTCCTCCAAAATTGAGTGTAACAACACTACTGCTTAGATGGATATAGCCTGTCAAATGGTTTTACAGCTGTTTATCTATTATGCTAACCCTTTTATCACTTGGTATACAGCTGAACGTAGATCCCAGATATTCAGGCAATAGCGTTCTTGCTGTAATCTCTAGACTGGCTTCTTCTCGATAATTCACTTTGCCAATAGGATCCCCCGAGCAAAAGTTTTGGAAGAAAAACCAGAGATCTGCTTGATTTACCGTGATCGGGTAGACAAGTGCCTCTACTTTGCGGACTGAAAGCTGTTTTCTGCTAAGCAGCAGATACAGCTGTCAGCGGGGAACGTTATTTGATATTGCCTGAGTTTCTCAACTACAGTGTAAGTGAAGTGCTTCCTGTAATGTGGAGCATTTATGGATAATATTTGTAGAGTAATTGCCATGCAATCACTGCTCCACTGCCAAAGATTTCAGTCAGTTGTTATGTATTTTGCAGTAAAAGTCCTATTGGGGACGGTGCAATGAAAACATCACAAGCATTTGGGAAAATGATGTGAGGTCAGTTGGTTTGATTTGACTTGATGTGGGTTTTCAGTATGCTGCACTGCCTGGTGCTGAGAGTGGGTTTATTTCAAATCTGAAAAGTGGGAAGCCTCTCAAATGAAAAGTTAGTGGGAAGCTGGAAAGCAATTACCAGTATCCAAGTTATCTAGAAAGAAACAAGAACCTGTCCTCCTTTGGATGACTCCATGTGTTTTGGAAAAGGAACAAGAAATCCAGGTCCAAAATACTGATCATTTTTTCTTGCTACGTAGCGTGTTTTTGATAAGCATTCTTATCTTTCTCTTGAAAGATGCAGCTTTTTCTTTTCACTTGTGGAAACTGGATACCTGATGGCAAAAAACGGAACTTTTCTTTGAATTTTTTCATGTAACAGCAGAAAAATCTTATATCTAATCTAAATCCATTGTCTAATATCTTTGATTTTTCTTGTCTAATACTGAACAGTGGCTGACTGTATTTAATCTTAGTTCTGAGAATTCATTACTTTCTTCTGCCTAATGATGAATTGTTACGCTTTGCTGCAGAAGATCAGTGATCGTTCTCTGTGGGATACCCCTTCATAATTTTTAGCATGTGTAATCTAATGTTTTGATGACTTTCACTCGAAAGAAGAGAGAAGAGGGATCTATTGTCAGCTTCTTTTATGACTTTTAGAAAGTTGAGCCGGGGTGCGGTTTCCCTGCTGTTCTGCAAGCTGTGCACTTTCCTGAGTCTCTTGTGCTGAGTCACCAAAAGCAGGATCTCATCGTGTAGCTTTTGCTGTCTGTGTTACCAACCTACACGATAGCCAGTGTTTTACTCCCTAAACTGAGCTGTCAGAGTAGCAATCTGATTGTTTCTCATTAAGGTTCTGCAAAGTGCTCAGCTGTGTTCGGAGGAATTTGCTGTAAGGTGCCTGCAACTTTCCCTGACCTTTAATTTAATTTATTTGTTTTTCTCCCACCAAGGTTCTCAAAGTCAGCAAAAGAAATATTCTTACTGGGCTGATTAACCCAAGGAAGTGGCTCACTTAAACAAGGGTGTAAGTTAGGTGAGGGACTTCTTCAGCAGAAGGAATTCGGTGGTGGTAAAGCAGCCGTGCGGTGAAGGCTGGCTGTTGAGAAATGAATTCTAACAGATATGAGCATTTTGGTCCTGTTTCTATGGCAAGACACCTCCTTTGCCACGTTACCACATTCAGAGCCTCCCCCTGAGCTCTGCACAGAGCAGCCAAGTCTGAAGTGGTCAAGAAGGACTGGTCTTCTGTCCAGAGGAGGGGACCTTCTGGAGGAGGAGGGCTGGGGCTGGCTGCCTTGCCCTCCAAAAGCGCTCCTGAATGGCGATGGGAGTTACTGCTCTGAGAGGAACAAAAGCTAAATACTGTCATCACTGTCATTTCCATTCAAATCTCTTCTTCTTGAACTGGATTTTCTATTTGCTTCTTTAACCTCTTTAGTCCTTTTGCAAAGACGTTAGTACATCCAGAGAAGGCATTGCTTTGGGGGTGCTGTGGCTCTGGTCTGACCGGGTGATGTGGAGGTGTCCTGTGTAAAGCATTTTGGGCTTACTGTTTTCAGACCTGCTAGTGTCTGCGGATCTTGAGGCTGGACTTTGAATACTCATCATCCAGTCTCCTAGACTGGCTATGCATATGCCCAATGTGTCCTCTGAAAGTCAGTATTATGTTCCACTGAGTGGTGGTGTTTGGTTTTTTTTCCTTCCCTGTTACTTCTTTCTCTTGATATGCTTAACAAATTTCTAGGGGCTCCCTTCTCAGAGAGCGCAGTTGGAGGGTCCTCTTCCCCAATTACCTAGAAATGTTCTTTTTGCTAATATTTTCTTCAATAAATGTTGTTTCTGAAGCCTTATAATCTAGTGTCCAATGTAACCCAGATATTAGAAAGATCAATTGTTGTGTTTGTGGCAATAGCTCTGTTTTAAGCTGATGTTGTTCCGTAACCTTGGTAGAATTCTGTTGGGGATTTGCACATTGTATTTGCAGGGACTGCTTGATTCTTCCCTTCACTGATCTACTTTTCTTACCAATATTTGCCACGCTCCAGCAATGTTATATTTGCTCTTTTTGCAGAACACTAATTTCTGGTCTGAAATGTCTGTATTTTATGCTCCACTGAGGCAAGGAAAGGATTTCCTCTCATTGTATAGCAGGGATCTATACAAGCATCCTCTCCCTGCCACTCGGAGGAATCTAATAGCTTAAGCACTTCATTAGCAGGGTACCACAGTTGCTGCTGTTTCCTGTTGGCACGGGGTGAGCTAGAAGAAAGAGTAAGAATTTTTTTTCACCCTTTGATTTTGGTGCATCCACAGAAACAAACCTATATCCAGCTTTTTCCAGTGGTGTGCTGGAAAGGTTGGCATTTTTATTTAGAACAGGAATGTGCTTTTGCATTCAGTGGTTGTAGAATTCAGTGAGATAAAGTGTGTAACACGAACTTGTAGAAATCAATTCAGTTGTTGAAGAAGAATCAATGACCCTAAACAGAAATAAAATAAGAGTAGCACTCTTTGGAGTGTTTGCACTGTCACTCTAGAGTAGCTATGAATACAGGGCAAGCTGGATTCTGTTTACTCGTACCACTGCATGATCTTGAGAGGAGCTGTCTTTCGTATACATGCAAGGATTCCTGTAGGTTTAGGTAAAATTAAAGGCTTTGTAGCTAAGCTGGCAAAGATGATCTGGAAAAATATAATATCCCATAGCTGATTAGCTCTGGAGCACATGATGCCAGAGTCAAGATGTGGGATCCTTTGGAAACAAATTAGCTTAAATTTTATTGAAAATTATTGATTTTCATGGTCAGAGGTTAACGAGGTTTGTGTTTCATTTAGCTTCCCAGCTCTTGGGAGAATAATGAAATTGCCTAAAGATACAGACCATTCAATTAAAATCAACAGATGACTCAAACGTATTAGAGTTGATTTTTGGTACTCAATTTTTTGTGCATTTTAGTATCTTGGGCTTTTGAAGAAGTGTGTGAGGGGATCCTTTTTCAAACACATGGCATCTATCAGTTTGTTTTCTCTATATATGAGCCTCTGATGCATTACTGATAGGAATGCAACCTGAAGACAAAATTATCTGCACTAGACTGACAAATCAGGATTGATTAGATAAGTGTGCTGGGTAGAAGGGATGCATATAGAAGAGAATAGGGCAGAGGGAAAGTATCAGAAGATGGCAGGGGTTTTCTTTCATACTTAAAAATGTCATTAACAGTTTCTCTAGTACAGTAGACACAGCAAAACCATGCCTTCTACCCCTTCATGTTTAATTTCTCATGTTGTGTGAATACGTATGAAAAATCAAGGGCGCCCTGAGCAACAGAGTGCCTGAGTGCTGCAACACTGATGCCTGCCTCCTCTCTGCTGAGCCTCTGCAACTCATTCCAGGAGCAAGGTGCCTTTCTTTCCTCCATACTTGAAGGAACTTCATACCTATGAGAGCCCTGCAACTCTGCCAAATCTGGGGAGAGCAGGGCAAAAGGCTTCTTGTGAGAGAAGATGATACAGTTTTCCACCGCTTCCCTTTGATCCATGTTCCAACAGAAATGGCTCATGTAAGAACAGCACCAGGGGCTGGATGTCACCACGGCACTGCGTGCCTGCAGCATGCACATTCTCAGAGCTGAGTAATGTCATTTATGTACGGCGAGGGAACTACCTAACCTTTCAGCTGGTACTGCGCTCCCCTCAGGGTCCCAAACACTGAGGGGATCCCTGGCTGCCTCTCTGAGGCAGCTGCATTTCACTGCTGTCTCTCTCAGCTACGCCAAGTGTCAGATGCTGGTGGGACTCCAGGGGAAACCTGAGGGCTAAGTATGGCGCATCATGTTTTACAGCGGCTTCTGCTCAGGGGAGCTGCTTTACACCGATACCAAAGTAACTTCTACCCAAAGACCTTCCCATGCTGCTTTTTTGCCCTGACATAAATACAGCCTGCTGAGAACTGTGGAGCTGCCGCCTCCGTAAAGGAGAAGTAGCTGAAAGTAAAGCCTGACTTTCTCCTCCCTTTATTTCTCTTCCTGTGTAGCCTCTACACCATTTCTGGACAAAATGAAGAGAAAATGAAGATGAAAGCAAATGCCTTTTGGCACGTTTTTCCCCTGTCGATATCGTTCATTTCTAAAGAAGGGAAGAATGCAGTTCAGATGCCTTTCTTGTATATTCCAGTTGGATTAGACAAGGGACTCCAGCCAACCCAAGCAGTTAGCATGTCCTTGTCAAGTCTCAAAGCCACAGGCTTTCCTAGATGTTCTCTTCAGTCCAAGAAGAAATGCGCTGGGGCTCTGAGTTCGCAGTGGTCTGTGTACAAGGATGCCCTGTCCACATGAAGTTTATAGCAACACCGAGGCTGAAGTTATCATGATGGTTGCAGGCAGACAAATACATTGCCGAACCAGTACAGCAATGTTTTGCTGCTTGTTCTTAGTCAACGAGAAGTAAATTAATCTGGGGCTTGGTGACATGGGGAAGGCTGATATTCTCTCTGCTGTCTTCACCTTGGTCCTTGCACGCGAGGTTTACCCTCAGGAATCCCAGGCCCCTGGAAGACTGGAGCAGAGAAGGTTTAGCTTTGCTGGAGGAGGCTGAGGTTAGGGTGCATTTAAGTGAAAGGTGACTGGGAGTAGTCAGTGTGGATTTACAAAGGGGAAGTCAAGTCTGGTCGCCATGATAGCCTTCTGCAATGAAACGACAAGCTCAGTGGATGCTGTTTATCTAGACATTAATAGGGCTTCCAACACTGTCTCCCCTGACATCCTAATTGACAAACTGACAAAGTGTGGACAATGAGGTGGATGGAAAACTGACTGAACTGCCCAGCTTGAACAGTTGCAAGCAGCAGCACAAAGTCCAGCTGGAGGCCAGTCGCCAGCTATGCACCCCAGTGGCAGGCACTGGGGCCAGTTCTCTGTTATACCCCCTTTAGCTGGATGGTGGGGCAGGGTGCACCCTCAGCAAGTTCATAGATGATACAAACCAGGAGTGGTTGATAGGTGTGCCTATCTGTAGAAAAGAATACTTTCTGCTGGCTTTCTCCTGCTTATTTCTTTCTGATGTTTTTAAAGTGCAGAAAGTAATTTTCTACCCCGACTGTGCCTGACTCCATTCTGCCAAACCACGGTGGTACATAATTGCTATCGTCTGTGTAAGAGCTGAGGTCTCTCAATAAGAATTGATTTGCGAAGTAGCTGAGAAAAAAGGAACTGGGGAAATTTAACCTTAGTAGGTTAAATTAGTTACTATATAGCGGTTATTCACAGGAGCGGAGCAGGGCTACTGACCGAAAGGTGCTCTAAAAGTGGGTGCCAATAAAATCTCAGCAGTTGCTCAATGCCCTGCTGGCATTCGGGCTGGCTGAAATGCAGAACGATAGACTCCTGGGTGAATTTATAAAGTCAAATATTTTGACAAAGAAATTTAATGAGAGCCTATGGGGCTTAGTAAATGAGGTCTGTGGTGGTTTGCGGGGATCATGGAACGTGTTGAACCCTACGGAACTCTGCCTGTGTCCCTCTTTCTTTTTCTTATGCCCCCTCCTTGCATAATGGAGCCAAACTACTCTGCAAGTTTGGTATAACAAATCCCAGAGTTCTGCTGTTCCAAAAGACAAAGGCAGGTGGGAGGGCTTGATCTCACCATGGCATGTGCCTGAGGTGGGACCTCCACCCTGTTGCATACTGTGAGAGAGCAGCAGCAGCAACAGGCGGAGTAAATGGACAGGCAGTGACTATGTACCGTAACCGTTCCAGCTGATGATCTGAGATTTTGCATGGAGGTCTGGGCACTGTGCTTGATATTGCTCAATCGGGAGCACTATTCAGCCCAGCAAGGTGGTTCTGAGGGCCAGCTCAGACAACAGACGTTTCTGCAGCATTTTTGACCTTTTGCACAAAGGGGTAGCAAAGGTGCCAAATGACTGCAGCCTGGTTTTTGTCCTCTCTGCGGGCAGAGGCAGCAAAGAGGATTGTTTCCTCTGAAATCAAACTGATTTCTTCACAAAAGGCTGCAGGAAAACCTAAAAAATGGCACAAGATCTTAAGGATTTTAAATTCCATCACTGTGGGGTACCAGAAGCTATCTGATAACCAACAAGGAAACTCTTAGCCCAAATCAGACTGGAGTGGCTGGTGTTTTGCCTTTTTCTTTTCAGGCTGATGACCTACACTACGTGGGCCAAATTTGTGTTTGATGTAATGTCTCTAAAGCTTATAGTCATTAAGGTAATCTTTGGATCTTGGGACAAATGAGGGTCATGGCAGGGACATGCAGACCCACACAGCCAGCTGGGATGATGGCTCTTATCAGTGCTGTGTAACAGATTGTCAAGCGATGCTGCTGCCTGCAAAATGGGGGACCTTTATGAGAATCTGCATCTGTTGCAAATTAGTTTCTAAAAGTGATGTCTTTTTTTTAGTACAGAGGACTCCTGTCAAATGCTTTCTATTATGGAGCAGGAGCTTTTTTATGTAAAGCAAAATATTTGCTATTTTTCAGGCTGAAATCTTCCCAGGTTCAAGGTAGAACATGTCCTTGATCCTTCAGAAGTACCCAGAGTGACCTGGAAACAGGCAGTAGGTGAAGACAGACAGGGTGTTTAGCCACATGTGTGAAGTCGATATAAGACCAGACAGAAACACTGCCATAAGTTGTTGGGCAGTGGGAAGGACCTGACTGCAGTCCCATCGTTACTGGCAGTGAGGGTGTTCTGCCCTTAAGGATGTTCATGAAAATGTCACGTTGTTGGGAGAGTTGATAATCTTCATATAACTTGATAATTTGATAACATTTGCCAAGGAAATGATTATTTTGAGCATTTTCCCTTTTGTGTTCAGTTTCAGCAGCTCTGGAATGGTCCAGAAGATGGATTTCTATAGATGTCCTGTACAGACACCCCCTGACCCCTGACTAATCATGGGCTTCAAGGAAACTAAATTTAATCAGTGTTGCAGAAGCACCAAAACCTGAGGTTCTTTTTTCGGTCTGATTTGATTCCTAGGGTGTCCACAGCAGCAAAGCATTGTAGGAAAATCAGCATTCACGCTCTAGCCTCCAACAGTTACCCTGTGTGAGTACCATGAATGCTATTTCATCATCATGAAGATTAACCAAACAAAATAGAAAGGTCAAATACTAAAAAATGATTAAATGAGCATTTCCATCTACTGAAAAAATCAATCAAGAATGAAATTTGGTTTTCCACTTCCAGTAACCTCAAACATATTTGAATGTATATCTCTGAAGAGCTCTGAAAAAACAAATGCTCCTGTCTCCCACTCCTCCGACAAAACATACTTAGGGAGCAATGGAGAAGTGGTGGTTTTACTTCAGAAGGTCCAAGCACCAGCACCTGCTGGTCAATTCAGGACAGGCTTCTTGGATGGCTTTGAACTACTGACAGCTAACAGCTTCCTACTTTCTACTTTTTGCTGACACATTTTGAGGTTTCTCTCATGCTGCGACATTGGCCACACTTGGGAGGGAAGGGTCCATGTGGCTCGAGGTTCTTTCCCCAACAGTGAAAAGAACAACAAGAATGGATGTTTGGGAAAAGCATATAGCAGCAGGGCATGTGTAAAGCAACCTTCCTTCCATCTTTTGCTGCCTAGGACCCAAGTTTGGTGCTTTTGGATCATTGTGTTTATTGACCTTGCTAGACCCCCTCCTCCGTCATGGTGCACACGCCCCTTTGGAAACCGTTTGTCCTCTTTTGCCTCACCCAGGTGCATTAATGATGCCTTACATTTTTTTCTTTAAACTTTTCCTAATAATTTCTCATATTTTTCTAGCCATTTTGATTACTGTTGAGGATTGATCTGATTTTTACTGGGAACTAACCAAAGGCTCCAGCATCCATACACTGAATGGTAAAAGCTAACGTAGAGCCTATTGATTTGCATGTATAGTTATTTTTCCCAGCGTGCAATGATTTCTTTAGCAAAACTGGATTTCATCTTGCATTTTATTATCCAGTCGCTGAGTACTGCAAGTTCCTGATGCAATAGTTCATGGTCTGCTTTAGATTTGATTATCCTGAATGATTTTGTATCACCTGCAAACTTTGTCTTTTCACTATTCATCTCTTTTTCCGGATCATTTATGAATAGAAATGTACATTTTCTAGTCCTTAATGATCCACCTTCAGAAACATTGATTTCTGCCACTGAAATCTGCCTTTTGAAAAAAACTTTGCAGAATTCAATAAAAATTGCCAACATTCACAGAACGCTTTTTGGGCTGTTTCATGAAATACAGATTTTCAGTAGCAAAAATCATCAGATACCACCACTTTTGAGCAACTGTACCATATTTTTTTTTGATAGAGAAGAGCTGTATGTGTGGAAGAGGTTGCTATTGAGTAAGTTTAGTGGTGAATAAAAGTGACTACATAAAAGTGTAGAGATAACTTTTTTTTAACTCCCTCCGTGGTGGTAGGAAAATTTACCTACCAAAATTTAGCCAAATATAGGTCATTTTTTAGCATTTTATAACAACCAACAACAACAAAAAAAAAAAGGTAGCCAAAAATTTAGAACCACAAAACTTTCCATCTGTGTGTGTTTATTTTCTTTAGTTTGGAGGGGTTTGTTTACATTCACTTTGACAGACTTATTCTGTCTCTCAAAGCAGTGAAACCTCTGTCCCTAAGCTTGGCAGAAACAAGCAATCTGGTTTTACTGGGCTGTCCAGATTTGCTAGAACATACTGTCTAAGTGCAGAGTTTTAAGTACAGGGTACAGAATTTCTTGCCAAAACAGTTATTTCCTTAGGGATCAAATTGTTTGGAGTTTCTTTTCCTGACCTGAGCCCGTTGCTTCCAGGAAGATGGGGTCATTCACTTTCTTTCTAGGTGTGCACCAAGGCTCAGATCCCTTTTCTGGTGTCCAGGGACGAGGGACTACAGATTTCGGAGTCTTGAAGCCACCAAATCAGGGCTTAAGGCCCCAAATCTTTCATTACTTTCATACATTTCTTATTAGATGTAATCACCCTGAATTGCAATTTACCTTCATCACGGATAACAAAAAAGGAAAACGAGAGCTAAAGAGGCTGTGGAACAGTACTGAAAAACAGCATGGAGTTATCCAGATACCTGCAAAATAACAAGTGTCCTTTTCTCATACACCATTAAATTCTGTGTCTGTACCCTTGTTCCAACCGGGCTTTCTGTTTTGGTTCAGCACATGTTCTTCCTCATGCCTGAGAATCACCAAAAAAATGTTGCTTTTTAACTTTTGCCGCACATCATAGCTGATAAACTACAAGTCAACTTCCCACTTGGACAATTCTGTAAAGAAAATCTGAGTCCTGGTGTCATTCAGGCAGCAATTGGGTGATGATCGCAGTTAATGCCATCTCTCTTTCAAGTTTGTCATGGTCAGTTGTCTGGCACGCACCGTAATAGAGCTTACTTTGACGAGATTAAACCATATTCAGACCCTATTACAAAACAGCACGGTTTGATACAGATGCAGTCCATTCTGACAAGGCACCTGGGTCTTGAATTTATTTTTGTAATTTACAGAATTAGTTCAAAGGCCTGAAAATATAAAAGTGGTATGTCAGCATTCCCTGGCTACTTAACAGCCCACTATTGTGGTTTAAAATAGTTTATTGAAGTCTTCATTTTGCTATTACTCAAACAGATGAGCAATGTTAGCTATTATGCAAGTGTTCCTGCCTAAATAATCCAAACGAACAGTAACTAGGCACCAATAATAAATTCACCTCTTCTGAAGCTAATTATTCTGGTGCATATCAGGTATTCAAGAATAGCAGGTTTTTAGAGTAGCGAGCAGTTGCATGGTGACCATGAAACACGAACGCTGCTATAACATGTGTAATGTAAACGTAACATGTAACATGTGTAACAGCTAATGGTCAGGCCACAGCTGCCTCAGTTTTTGCACTGGTAACAGTCAAGCTGGAATTTGACCCTGCGAGTTTCACAATGTAGTTGTGTCGTGTTATTAACACCTTGGGCTCTGTCAGCTGAGGATGAGTCAATTCTGCATTAGCGCTTTCCAAACCTCAGGACAGTTTCAGTGGAGTCGCAGTCCTGGAGAAGCGAGCTTCAGACTGGATGGCGTGACCTTACACGCATGAGTCCACCCACAGAACTGCAATTACACCGTGGTGATGCTGCCTTGCTTCTAAGCCTGTTTTCCGTGCTGTAACTCAGCCAACTTTTTTGCAGTTATTTCTGATTTTATTTGCTATTCTTATTGCATATTGTTCTTCTGTCCCAAGCGTGGGCAGAGGTATCATTTCTTACGGGACACTCAGCAATGGGGGGCAGAGAAGTAGAATTTCTTGATTTCTGTCTAGAAACTCATGAAATATCTCCTGTAGCTCTTTGCTGGTTAGACTGCAGAGCTCTCTGGTAACAGATGTCTGATGCAAGACCAAAGAAGTCCAAGCACTTCCCAAAAGAAGAGTCAGGTATGGTGACACTGCCACTGGACTTCCTTAAAGTCCATGTGAAAAAGGCTTAGCGCTCCTGTGACAACAATGACACCCCTACATGCCTAAGGTGACATGTCTTTGGCTTTAAGACAAGGATATCAGCGCCATCTAGTTAGCTAGGGAGTTTGGTGCAAAACCATTTTAAGCAAGGGTGACACTCCTGGCATTAGTTGTGACAGCTGACCTTTCTTTAGATCATCGCACTCCTAATGGATCTCTTAACATAAGCGGCACTGACACATGACATAAGTCCTTAGGCGTTCAGACGCTCCGCACAAATCCATTAGATGTTACAGTCTACTGTCAGCTACAATCAAATCCCTCAGCCGCTGCTGGGGAAACAGGGCATTTCTGCAGGTGATGGCAAGAATATGTCACCAAACCAGTAGTCTGCACTGTCAGGGTGGCTGGCAACTGTCAAGTGCTCTCAGCCGAAGCAATCTGCCTTTCCAGGCTGGAAGGGACAACCGCGTGAGAGAGCAGCTGAAGGTGGAGGTGGAGTGTGTCTTAGAGATACAGTTAACTTTTCTGGTTCTGCAGTTTTGCTTTTTAGGTGGCCCCAGTAAGACACTGGTCTGAAAGGTCACGGTATGGGGCGTGAGTTCCTATAGCTCGGTACGCACGTGCGGGCTGCGGCTGATGCCTCGGGAGTGCGCTTGGAGGACTGGCTTGGGTCACAGCGTTGCTTTCTGTTCCCTCCAGAGCCCACCTCGAGCATTATTGGTGTGGATGAAAGTTAAACGTGTCCTGCTGGTGAAGTTTTGCTGAATTTCACCTCTGTTACCCCACTGCACCAGTGTGTATCTCGACTCTGAAATCCCCACTTCTTGCAAAGGGACATCCTGAGTTTAGTGGTGGACTTGATGATCTTAAAGGTCTTTTCCAACCTAAGCGATTCTATGATTCTTTAGCTTGGCTGTGAATTTGATTTAGAAGGCCTCTTCTCTTGCCTTTGGAGATCCTCCTGTAGCATTTTCTGCTGATCTCCTGTCCAGCAGGATGTGCTGATTAGATGGCGGCTCATTAGTCACGGGGAGTATCCCTTTCAGTATTGCTTGAAGTTGTTTCCAAGATATAAAGTTATATTGTCCTATCAATCAGCACAATTAATCCACTTGTTTTGGATTACATTGTAATGGCTTTAGGAGCAGGAGAGCAATGAGGTGTTTTATCTAGCACTTCAAGAAGCTTTCCACTGACTGGCCACCTTTGTAATCATTGCTATTAGGAGGGCTGGAGGCAGTCGTTGAGGCAAATCTTTTTGATATCTAGCTGGAGCATGGTCTCCTTCAGTGAAACTGTGAACATTAAATCCAGAGATCCCCTGGACCACGTGTAACTGATCTAGTTATTTAAGTAGCCATTGTGTAATGAATCTTCCTGGATTAAGTGAGCAGCCCTGTTGTGAGTTGTACAAATTAAGGGGTGTTGTTTATACTATGGTCTTCCTCAGACTATGGTCAAAGCCTAGTGGGTATTTTAAGAACCCTGTTTGTGAGTCTTAAATATGATTTGTAGTAGGAGTAAAAGAATAGTCTTTCAATACCTGTCAGCTTTCTGCTTAACAGCGCCGATGAGAGATGAGTCCAGTTACTGAATGACAGCAATTGGAAAAGGCTATAGTAGCGGTTGACTGAAATTCGAACTACCACTCACAAATGTACTCTAATTAAAGTTGAAGACGATGCACACAGTGTGTATACCTTCCCTTGGTAATACCTGGGGATAAAATACATGTAATTTCGGTCTTGTGCTTATGAATTTCAGTTCCTGCAACGGGTAGCAAAGAAAGAGTAGTCCTCCTTTCTTCCCATGCTACCAGCTATGTATTTCCTCCCCCTTTTCCTACAGCTTTAACGTGTGTGCAGTCTCGCAGTGAGTTGTATCTGTCTGTTGATCTAACTAAACACGAGCCCTGCAAAAAAAGTTTAGTTTTCCATCAGAGCAGCAAACCGAACCGATGCAGTGTGCAGCTAACCCTGGAGAAGCGAAGGGTAGGAGCTGTTACTGGGAGAGAGACCAGGCAGCCCCTCCGGGTCATCCTATAGACTGTGGATAGATCAACCCTAAAGTTTCACCTGGAATTCGAGGATTTATTTGGGGTTTCTTCAAAAAACTATGACCCCCTTCCCTTGAAGTTTAGGGACTTCTCTTGAAGTTTCTTTTAATGAAAATGTGACAACTTCTGTAGTATAATATACCGCTGTCGTCATAAATATGAGTAACCCCTTCCACTACCTATGCATAAAAGGGCTTGTGCAGGTAAAATAAACCATCTCATGTTCCAGGAAGGGAGACGAGTTTGGAACTTTACAGAGTCTTCAGGAGAGTTCAGTTTTTGATTCTTCTAAACAGAAATTGACTCTACGTTGCAAAGAGTTGGTGCAATACCTGGCATAGTCAAGCACTTTTTGCATTTGGTGGGATGGCTATGAGCGTGCTGCGCCTCTGGAGTGCATAAACTAAATGCAGCGATGCTTTCCAGAGTAGTTTGAAAGCAATGTAGGTAGTTTGCTTTATGTTTCTACCTGTTCTAATAAATCTAGATCAGGTGCTAAGAAATAATGCAACTACCTCAAGAGTCTAAAGGCATTAGTGCATTTCTCTAAATGAAATATGTTCACTTCATATCATGTTACAATACATCATGTTGTAAAACAACATGACAGCATGTCAGGATGTGACAAACAACTGGTGCAGTGCATTAAGAAATTTAAATGAAAATTAGTTTAGACCATTTTTCTTCCCATCAGCTGGAAGAAAAGGGCTTGATCTAACATTTGTAGATCAGTTAAGTAACAGAGAGAAGCCGTGTGTTTTTATTCCTCTCCAGTTCCTAGCAGGTGGTCTGTGTTGGTGGGCATCTTTGGACATGTTCAGTTGGCTGTAATGATGGGACTCTTTAAGAACAGTATACAGTTTGGGGGAAGGCAAAATGGTCAGTAATTACTAACCTCAACTACTTTTTGAGGTGGATTTTGATGCTTTCAAAGAAAATATTTACACATATGCACACTATTCTGCAGTTGCCCTGAGTGCTCTGTCATACTGAAGTGATGTATGGTTTTACAAGAACTTCTAACTTTCAGCTTCTCTTGCTTGATCTTCTGCTGGACTCTGGGTTAAACTTTATTCTTGATTATTTTGCGAGCGAACAGATTTAGTTCTTTAAAAATTATTTCCCTCTATTATGGTAAACCAAGGGCAGAATCTGATCTATAAAATTACATATTCTAGAAATTATATCCAATATCTTATTACAGAAGATTGGGACAACTCCTATTAATATTATGCTGCAATGAAAAATGGCCATTTCTTATATCTTGTGCCTTAGTTAAGAAACTAGAGTCTTAGTTAAGATTCAGAACTCATTCCTGTTTCTGAGTCCATGACTGCTTAGTTTCCTTAATGAAGTCTTATGAAAAGCTTCAGGAAAGGCTTTAAAATCGTCGAAGTTTTTGGTAAAGTTGGTTTTCAAGACTTTGCTGACCCTTTGGAAGAATTTCAGGCTTGATTTTCCTTTATAGACTTTGTGCTGATATCCATTATGTGATTCTCATCTAGATACTTTATAATTCCATTTTTAATTGACTTTGAATTAAGTATCTATTTTTTCATTCAAAATCACTTTCTTATCAAAAACTCCTTAGCCAGTCTAGATGGCACTTAATTTACCATTTCAGCAGTTTCTTGCAAGAGAGATATTATGTAAAATGATTTTAGATGTTAATATTTTACAAGCTTGCGGGGAAAGGAACTTTAAAAAGTAACTCTTTAAGAAACAACTTATGAAGCTTGTTAAAATGTTACTGGAAGGAGACAGAAAAACAGCATATTTGCACAAGCCTTGTTTCTTTAGGAAACCATGCTGAATACAAAAGGTCTCAAAACAGCTGGACATCTGGTAAACTTTTAGTTTGGTGTGGGAGCTGAGTAATGTTTTTACATAAAACATTTCAAAAGAACCCAAAGCAACACAATTTCTTTTTGTACATGGAATTGGGATATTTAACATTTAATGTGCCATATTCAAAATTAAAACTGTATTTATTTATTTATAACTTCTTGGTACTTGGGCCTTCAGGATAGATGTAACTTTAGCCAGTGTTTTCTATCTCTCTCAAACAAAGAGAAGAAAGCAGATGAGTATCATATATCACGCCTTCTTCCTTATCATTAATTTAAATGGGATCAAGATCTGAGAGGCAGACCTGAACTTTCTCCCAGTTTAGTGGGTGGCTTGGCCAATAAGCTCAGTTCTGGGGAAATCCTTGAAGGAAAACTAACTCTCAAGGGGAGCTTTGCCTATCTGTTACAGTGGTAATTGGGAACTTCATTAGAGCTGGTGTTGGAGGTAGTAATCACCAGAGTTGCGATGGCATGCCCTCCTCTCTGGAATATGGAAAGCTGTGCTGTAAATGACATTGCTGCTTCAGGAAATCTTGGAAAAAAGTGATTACAGAATTTCAGTGTGTTTTTCAGTAAGCAGCCTCACTTTTTGAAGGTAAATCCTTCACCTGCACCTACAAGTGCAAATCTGGACTTGTTTGTTGAACTACTGATTGCAAATTTTTGGCATGTTGCTCTGCCGGTATAGAATTGTAAGGGTAATTGAAGGGCTGAAGTTAGTGTTCAGTCCTTTGGAAAATGAGGTTTTTTGTGCACTCAGAAATGACCATTTTCTACCTTTAATGTATTAGCCATAAAATAAATGTTCATTCAGATAATACATTGAATCAGATGCTTTCTGTAGATTATAAAAAGAGATTATTCTAGTAATTGTGTGGTTTTTCTCAGTTGATGAATTGGAGGCAACACAGCAGATCTGGAGTGGGAGATGCTAGAGAAGTACCAGGGAGTCCAGGGCATGATTGCTCCTCTTTAGAGGACACCATGGAAATGCCTTTTCCAGGTCTGCAAGAGTACTTTGCAAATTAAGAGAGTAGTGGCAAAGGAGTGCAGCTATCACCTGCTTGCTTTGGATGTCATACTCCTAGACTTAGCAAAAATTAAGCAGTCGTAGTTTCACAGGCTGTATATGAGGAAATTCATTGAACTAATTTCACTTCCCACCTCTCTTAGCAGGACGATCAAGTTTCTGAAGTGTATTTACCTCTTGCTGGGTTCTCTCCTAGGACTGCTACTGAACCAAAGAAGTCATGTCTGCCAGGACAAATTTCCCCATGATCTAGGGGCAGAAAGGCTGCACCCTCTGTTCCCTCTGAGACATTTTTTTTAAAGAAAACTCAGTAAAAAAAACACCCTTCCAAATGTTCGGATGATATTTGGAATAGATGGAGTGATTTGGTTGTGACTTTGTAAAGGTTCTCCCTTTTTCTCTTTGTCATTACGAGTGCTATCATGCAGAGTAGTTCAGTCCCTGTTGAAGACAGTCCCTAAATGTCAAACCTGAAAAGATACAGTCCTTTAATTAGCAGGGCCATTTTCTTCCATGGATGCTCCTTAAAAGCTTCCCTAGACCCTATAATTTCTGCTCTGATAGATTGAGATTTTTTTTTATGTTCACTTCTAAATGTCTTTGTTTCTTTTGTAATGGATTAAATGAAGTTTTAACAAGGCTTATGGTGAGATTCCTCATCATTAAAATAACAAATGGTTGAAAAGCTGCCTTCTGTCTTGCAGAAATCTAACAGCATTAGTGGACCATAATCCAGCTGGTAACTGATTGCTGAACAACTTGCAAAACCTTTCATACTTTGAGATGCTATCAGTACATAAAATATGTTTTCATGAAGTTTATTGAGCAGCTTATTAGCGGAGGTTAAGGCAATGGAGCTTCACAAATTCCACTTAGCGTTCAAAAATATTTTATCTGAGAGTTCCAGATTTTTCAAGTTTAATTGGGTTTCTTTTATCTATTCTGGATACACCAAGGTAGTATTTCCTGAAAGATGTGCAACATTTGCTGGTTCTAGCTTGGTGGTTTTCTGGTTCTATCCAGATTTGAGAAACTAAAGATGTTTGTAGCCTCCAAAGAGGGATTATTTTGTTTTGTTCAGATTTTAAAGTTCTTGTTTCATCAGAAGGATTCTTTTGTCTCTACCTGGAGCTTTTGTGAAGTACTAAAATGTTGCCGATATTGCCCTGGTTCTTGGTTTGCCACCTCCCTTAAAATCCTCCCTGGTGGATGTGCTCCATCCTAGCTGACTTGCCCAGGGACAGATCCTCCCCGGCTGGAGGCCTTGTTCTCCATTGCACTGCAGATCTTTGATGCCATTGCTGTAATGCAAAGCTGACACGTTGCTAGGATTGCCTTGGGCCAAGGAGAAGCACTGGGTAATGCAGGGCTGTACCTTCTCCCTTCTTCCCATACAGAAGAGACAAAGGACACAGCTGTAGAAGAAGCACACATGCATCCTCCAGCAGTTTCTGTCTGCCCCTGCAGTTTCTTGAGCTTATGGGCACCCAAGCAGAAGCTAAAGTCATCCTGGGGCAATACTTGTTCAAATCATAGATCAGCAAGGAAAAGTGTGCTCCAGCCCGCTGCATCTCTTTGAGGGACAAGGCTGAAACCGAGTGCTGGGACACATGACCTGCGTTCTCTCTCTTGTTGACAGCCAGAGTCCCTCCATCAGGCACCGGGCTGGAAGCAATCAGTGCAGCTCCTGCTCCATCCATCTGTCTGTCTGGATCCCTTGATTGTGAGAACCGGTCTGGGGACGCCCTTTTTAATCCATCCTATTTTACACAAATCAAAGCCCTGCTTCTTCCTACCATTACAGTCTCATCCAAATTTCTTTCCGGAGAGTGCCAGCCTGTTCTCTAGTTTAATCTAGTGATCAATCCTTTTGTAGAGTGTTAGCAACAGCATAAAACATTTCTTGACACTTCTTATGCCTTCTGGACACTGAGTGCTTGACGGCGAGTTTTATGGATTGTTGGCAATGAAAGTTATGAGTGCTCAGTTCACAGCTGAGGAATGGCACGGCGCAATTTCCTCCTGGAATTGCAATTTTGCTTTGTTTTCTTTAATACTAATAAGTAAGCTGGGTCTTGTTTACATGCTCTGCACACCAAAGGGAAATCGGCGAGGGGGAATTTTGTTGTCAATTTTAATGCTGCAGGGATACCAGACCTGTACAGCCTCCCCTGTACAGAAAGTTCCAAGATCCATATTTATCTTTTGTCTCATTTCTTTGTGTACCCTGGCTACACATGGAGAAACACCCTGTTACCTCGAGACTTTTACATTAAGTGTGAGTGCATGGCTTTCCCATTCCCCACCCCAGGACTGAAAACCCCTGCTCAGGTGGGCTGCCAGGCTATGGGGGCTGTGTGGGAATTTCCCAAATCTCTTCTGAGCTTCGTTGTCTTCAGACCATAACTTTTGGGGTCAGTGATTGATCCAAGGAGGTCTGGTGTGAGACCTCAGTCTAAGGAATTTGGAAATCTGGTGGAACTAAACACAGTCTACACTCTTCCTTAAACACGAGGAAACTATTTGTGACAGCTCTGCAAATTTCTGTTACAGATCCCCCTGAATTTTTAAAATTATTCTTTATTTCCTAGATAAGCATCAACCTGTACAGATGATTAAAAATATTTTCACTGTATTCTGGCTAGCAGATCCAGAGACATAAATGTTGAGGAATTTTTGCCATCTAGGATTTACATTTGAAGCCATTTCATTAATTTGATGTTAGAGACTATAAATGTCCTATTAAATTTTAATTGAAAGACTGCTTGAAAACCTGTAACCATTAAGTAATACCCCAGACATGCCTTTCTCATATGGCAATATCACAAAACTACAAAAAAGTTGAGGTTTTTGGTTTTCTCTAGAGGTGCTTTGAGAGTGCTCCATGTAAGTGAGCTCCAAGGTCACCGCAGTGCTGTTTTGGAATGCCTTTAAAAACATGACTGGCAAGAGATCTTCCAAAATTAAAAGTCTCTGCACAGATAAAATATGACAGCTCTGTCTGCTGTGATTACTTCAGTTCTGCAGGGTCGTCAGTCATTCCCAGTCATTCCCTTTGACTTTCGGAGTCGCGCTCTCCGCGATTCCTCCCCGCTGCCTGCCCACCCTCCAGCAGTCTTGGGAGAAGAAGGGTCTCGTTCAACCCCTTCATCTTACCTCTCCTCCCTTTTATTTCTCTGTCTGCCTTCCTATCTCCCCCAGATAACAACTTTGACTTTTACCTGTCTTCACCCATTATTCTTGAAATGCAAAGATGCTCAGCCAAAAGGAATAAGGTAGAGGAGAGGAGAAGGATTTTCATCTCTGCTCTTCAGCTCATGAAAGGATACCTAAGCTGTACCAGGCTGGGAGAGGAAATCCCTTGTAGGTATTTTTATTTATTTATTTATTTATTTATTTATTTATTTATGTTATGGCAAATCACAAGCACTTTGTAGCTTTCTCCTCTCTGCTGGCATGTCCGCATAATGGTCTTCAAATACCAAGGGGAAGTCACTAGCTTTATCTCCTTAAAGAAACCAGGTGTCTTTTGTTCAGGACAAAAAGTCTGCTGTACTGTGGGTCTCCAAGCATCAAGAGGTGATTGTGTGTGTCCAGAGGAGAAAAAAAAAAAAAAGCATTTTTATGTCCTTTCTAAAATAATTCTAAGCTGCTGATGATCTGTGTTGTTATAAAGTAGGTTGCAGAACTTTAAAAATCAGGGATGCAAGAAAATATCCATTTACTGCCTCATTACAGGAAGAGAAAATGGAGAGAGGTCAGCGGATGAGGGAAAGGCAACTAAGAAGTAAAGGATTTTTGTTTAGCATTACTCAGTGTGGCAAGCAGTGGGGCTACTGGGGGGCCTGAAATGCATCTAGTCCTGAGAAAGTACAATTAAGTCTTTGGCAGAAATGCTGGCTGACCTGCTTTTGGGAGTGAGGGCATGGGGAAGAAAAGGGGACAAACTTAACAGCATCTCCCCCACGCTGTTGTCAGGCTCTTGGAAGCAAAGATAACCGGGGGCCTGGCTGAAAGGGGCCAGCTGCCCTGTCTGCAGCAGCTAGCCTAGGGCTAGGCTTGTGGGAAGAGGAGGGGAACAACACTGCTGGCAAGTGGAAGTGTTTAGAAAACGTACATGGCGTTGTAGAAATTACACCTGAAGGAGAAGGACCTGTTAGGGCACAGGCTCTGTTTCCCCCATCTCTTACCTCCGTGCGCACAGGTAATACCCCTGATCATAGGGTTGTGAGAGTTTCCTCTTAAAACCCCCAAAGTTTCTCAGAAGCCTCTCAGCAACTATATTACATATATAATATATATCTATAGTAATGAAGTAATCGCCAACAATGGAGGAATTTGTATCTTCCAAGGTACAGTGAGCTCTGCTGCAATCCCATTCCCTGTGCCTGTCCCCTGCTCAGCACGGCTCAGTTAACCGTAAAGGTTCTGAGGATGTACGTGCCCCGTTGCAGTTGGATTTGGAGATGGCTGATGCTGCTGCAGCTTGCTGGGAGCACGTCCCGTTCCTCCTGGCAGTGCCAGTTTCCTTTCGGTGAGCGGGATGTCAGCCACAGCAGCGATCAGACAAGCTCAGTAGCATGAGGTCAGCTCCCGAGCGTTTTGCTAGGTACCAGAGCACGGGAAAATGAGCTGGTTGTGCGTTCATCTCTGCTGAGGCGTCATCTCTAATTGTGCAACTTTGCAATGAGGAAAGGTGAATCTGGTAGGAATCAGAAAGAGAACATGTACTGAGAGGCACACGTTGGTCCTGCCTGATGCATCAAGGCTTCTTGGTTTCTGTGTGTGACATTCTGTCATCCCACAGGTCCAGAGAGATTGCACAAAGGATGTGAATCTCATCTTAGCTACGTGCCTGCCTGTCTCAGATAGTTTGCCAGAACCACTTGTCTCTTCCTGAGAAAGGTGTCGGGAAAGGAGTGTGTTTTCAGGTGCCTGTCACTCAGGACAGTGGTAACAAGCTGTGCGTCTCTCACCGTTACTGGTTATGCAAAATGTTTTAAATTAGCCGAATACCCCCAGATCCTTACCCTGTTCCAGCAGTTATAAGAAAATGGATAAAGGCGTCGTTCTTCCTTTGCCACCTCCTATTGCGCTAAGTTCACCGTGTGTTTAACATCATTGTGGAGAACCAATGAAGGATTATTGTAGTAATGAGGATAATTCATAAAGGGGCTTTGTGCTGTGGAGAGCTCTTAGTGCCTGAACTACAGTGGGGGCTGTCCTGGAGTGGGTGGAACACACTTCCCTGTGAACTCCTGAGTGTGTATGTCTGGGGCTTAGCGTATATAAATTCTTAATAGCATTAGTGACTCAGGAGCATCATTTCAAGCCTGCTTCTGGATGCTGCTGCTGTAATTGAGCATGCTCATTATTTATAGGCTTCCAAATTAAGCATTCATTTATGCTGTGTTTGGAATAAATGAAATCAACAACATGCCTTTTGGTGAAAGAGCCGCAGATGCAAACAGAAGCGCTCACAGCTTTCAAGTCTTGTGTTTGTTTACGTCAGTGAATGCGGACTGTTAGGACAACTTCCACCGCTGATTATTTTCAATTAGAGCTTCAGGGATTTTAGGAGGAAACGGTCACAATACTGTGATCAGGGATATTATAGCCTCTGGATGCAAATTAGCTAGCCAAGTTTAAAACAACAGATTTACAGGATCTGTTTCAAATTAATTGCCAACTGGCCGGAAGAACCTCCGGCTCTTGAAGTCTGTCTCCGCGGCTGATGCAAAAGGTGCCGTGAGTTTGCCCAAGCTGTCGGGCTGTAGGCGGGAGTTTGCCTGGGAGGAGAGAGGGATGTGAACAGGTTTCTGAAGTGTCCTTCTTGAGGTGTCCTTCAAGAACCTTTTCCACCAGAGCCTTCTCACTGCAAATACTGGATGCAATCCCCGCTCGGGTCTGGCTCTTAGGGCATCTCTCCCTCCAGCGATCGCCCCTGAGCACCAGGCAGCCCCTGGAAATTGCAGTCAGGCAAGAGGGAAGTGGGAAGCCAGGTTCAGATCACATTAATTTATTCCAGGCAGACCAAAGGTTTGTTCCTAAAAACCCACAGCGGTATGGGATGGAAATAGAGAAGAAAGATGGTATTCAGGACTGAGGCTCTGCAAGACAGTGTGATGCAGAGAAAATTCACGTGTTGCCTTTTTGCACTGGACAATACTTACTGCCTGCTTTTGTAAGCATTTAAGCATTCTGTAAGCATATGAGTAAAAGAAAATACAATCTTTAACTCTCCTTCAAGACATAAGCACCGCTTCTTAGATTTGTATCTAGTGCGTAGCCAGCAGAGAGAAACCATTTTTCATTCTTCTTTACTATTACACCTCATGCCACAGAAACTTCAGATGTTTAACGGTTTGTGCATTTATTTTTAAAGCAATAAGACAGAGCCATTTATTCCCCAAAAAAAAGAAGTCCCAGTAAATTTTGGCAGTTAGTGGTTTTATTTCTAATACACATTATTTATTACAATTTCTTAGGGGAATCAAAGTAATTTGTGTACTTAATGTTATCTTTAGTAAATCTAAATAAAAGAAACTTGAGCAAGATCTCCTGTGGCTCTGGTAGATTTATGCTTCCTTGTGTCACAGTCACGGAATACAGGCATGAAGTTGGTAAAGCATATTTTACTTTGGTTTTGCTCCAAGAGTATTCGATGTGCATAATACTTACTGACACGGATCGCTGCTTAAATTTAGGATGGTTTTAAAGGCCATCAGGAGTAGCCCTTGGTAAATATACAGTGTCTGTATATCATCTCAGGTACAAATATGCAGAAGGCATGGAGAAAGGATGAGTTGCTTATACTTTGGTGCCAGAGTTTAGACCAGAATAGGGTTTGAGTTCAGTAGAGTAGCTGTCACTAATTTGAAGAAATGAATAAGTGCCATTAGTGCAGTGACCATATGAAAAAACACCCAGTAGGTGCAGATCAGTCATAATTGCCAAAACTGAGAAGCAAGTAATATGTGAGCACGTGAATATTTAGTTGTTTTCCTGAAATAAGGGAGATTTTAAGTAGAATAAAGCTTCATATCAGATATGGCCCATCACTTTGCAAATTCTGGCTGGCAGTTGCATCAGACTGAAACATACTGTACAGACTGTCTCTGCATCCAGATTTCATTCCTTAAACGCAAACCTGTAGGAAAAGGCAAATGTTTAACAGGTAACACCTGCGGCAATGACAAATCACAAACCTTAGCATGAGCATCTTCACAAGAAGTTTATTCATCTTTGCATTGGACTCTTTAGCATTGTGATGGTATTTAATAACCTATATGTGATCAAATTTCTATTGTTTTGTGTAGTGCTTTTTGGTGCTTAAATAGTATAATGGTAGGGACAAAACAGGAGCTGCAAGGGAACAGCAAACAACTACAAAAAGCTGTTTGGCATCTTCTAGGTGGTGCCACCTATTAAGACAGCTTGGCATTCCTGTGTGCTTTATATGCCACAAAGGGACCCTTGGGGCAAAAGACAGAGCAGTGTATGGGTTTAGCACCAGCACATTTAGGTAGAAGCAAAAGCAAACCAGAAAAATGCTGGCTTTTTTGCATTGTCCACCACAAAATCTCTTTGTGGTTCTGTTGTAGCTCTTAGTTTCCCTTCATCATAAACTGGAACAGATTAATTTCTCCAGCTGTGTAGATTGTAGAGCAATACCAGTAGTTTTATGTTCAAGTTTAATGCAGTAATCAGTCTTTTAGAGGATGATCAGCAATAAACAGCATGCAATATTTGAAGACAGATGCCCTACTATGACCTACAGTAGGGTGGTTGTGACAGAATAGCCAAAACATTGTTAAAATGCTTAATATTTAATTTGAAAGTTATGAAAGGTATTATGCTACCTAGCGATTAACTTCGTCCCCACTGAGACAAGCTATTTTTACCAGGCACAAGAAATTTCATCAGGCCTTTAAAAAAGTCTTTAAAATGAGTCTTTAAAAAAGATGAGAAAAGTAAACATTTTGCAAAGATTATGCATGAATATAAATTATGCCAGGAATTAGTCTATCAGATTGACCCTATGTTAAGCTGTGTGTGTGACAGCTATGAAGAGCCACAACTCCGTATTAGAGCAGCATAAGCTCCACGAATAGAAAATATCATTTCACATTTGTTTGAAATCAGTGGTCAATTTTGATTCAGCTTTGTCATTCTTTTGTGTTTGTTTTCTGTAAATGTTTCAATGCCTAAGCTTTACTAATGCAATGACATCCAGGAAGTAGATAGATATTTAACAGTCACCAAATTCACATTGTGAAATCCATAATTTTTGTCATGTGCAATGTGACCATTGCAGTCCAAAATCCTTGCTGGAAGTCCCAGAGAGACATACAACATTTACATGAATTCCTAATATTCTCTTGTGTAATACAGATCACACACGGCACTTCAAAGTCAGCTGCCTTTCCTGAACTTCCATTAAGATATACAACTGCCTTCCTGAAGTTCCAAAATGTGGAGGAAAACTGCTGCTTCAATCATTACTGTTGAACTTAATGATCTTGAAGGTCTTTTCCAACCTAAACAATTCTATGATTCTACAGCATAAATGAGGAATTATGAAAAATTGATTGTGATGTACGTTATTCAATTAATCTGCCAGCCCAGATTATTTGCTGCTGACAATGAGCAGGTGTGTCGATGTGACTGGATGGCCACCAAGGGGAAACATTCAAGGAAAGTTGGTTTTTCGATGTCTTTAAAGCCGACCATATAACAGGCTTCAGTGACTGGTGAAACCAAAATGCAGAATGTTACCAAAAAATGCAACTTTTAATCCTTAAATAGTTGTATTTTTTTTTTCATTACAGAAGTGACTATGGTGTTCATCTGTTCTCACCAGATGTAAAATACAGGTCCCATAGCTTATCATCCACAACATTCGTGGTGAGCTTCTGAATAGGACCAAAGCCATCCTCTCCCTAGCCAAATCAGAATAAACTGCTGTTCTCTTTTTAGTAGAGACAGAGGAATTTGGATCTTGTTCCAGAGGTTTAAGAGCAATGCTATTTTTCATGTGTGTGAAGTCTGTGGTGTATGTTATCTACCTGGGAAAGATGGAGATCAATAGGATTCATACTGCAGCGACAAGACATGCTCAGCTTAGAATAATGTCTGCGGTATAATTTAATAATGTGCTTTCCTTTTTGTGGGGAAGCTTTGAAAGAAACCTTACAACGTTGTTCCCTACATGATAAAGTACAATCACTGTATAAGAAACACAAGGTGGAGAAACATAAGGAGGAGAAAGCTTGGCAGAAGCAACAATCCGTAATTTAGAAATGATACCGCCTTATCACATTCTGCAAATATCATTCCTACCAGGAAGTTAAATCACTGCACATTGAAAATGTGGGCAAAGAGAGCAAAATTATGCCCCAGAGGAAGCCTTGCTCTCACGGGTCTGTGTGGGTGCCTTCGCTGGGCTGTGTGTACAGCTGGATTAATGCCTGTGAGCACAGTCCCTGCGCTGCTGCAAGGCTTGGGTGTGCACCAGGGTATGCAGGTGTTTTCCATCTCTCACTGTGTGAAAAGCACCCCAGAAAACTCTGGTCTTTTCACAGGCAGAATGATCCTGGCTCATGAGCTTTTCTTGCTTTGCTTTCACAGTGGGAAAAGATGCTGAGGTCAGATAGTTGCTTAAAATTAAGCAAGAGGCAATGCAAAATGTTTTCGAGGAGTGTACTGAGGAAAGCGATATAAACCACGGGTGTGGAGTAACTAGAGGCTTCTTGTTAAAGCATGCCAAGATTTGGTACAATTGCCTTTAGTCTAGTTTGTCAGCGGCTGCAGTTAATTTGTACTGCAAGAGCAATTCACAGCTCTAAGCAAGGAATAGCTGCTGGAGGTCTAATGCACCAGGTATAACAAGGCATCTCCTCTTCTAAGAAACTTCGGGTACCTTTAACCCAGCAGATTCAGATGTAACTGGATCGCCCTGCCTAAGGTCCAACCTGCTCGGGTATAAGCCAGCTCTAACCTTGAACATGGCAAGATTCACCCGGGCAGGACTGTATCCAGCTTTGCACCCACATTTGGGAGTCTGACCACCCTAGCTCAGCCCCACTGCTACACTCTCGTACATTTTTTATCCCAGAGCAAGCTCACATCTGGCTGGATAAAAACACCAGCTGTAGGGCTTAGGTCCTGCAGCACCCGCCTCGGAATTGTGCCTTTGGGAAGTTCTCAAATATAGCTTCATTTTCAGGGGTAAGGGACAGAAAAATGTTCACATTAAAAGTGTTCCTTAATTAACTGCATCTGAGTAAATAATTCACAGTGAATAATTAACTGATGGATTTAGCCTGTCTCTTTATCTTTTTTTTTTTTTTTTTTTCCTGTGCACAGTCCTTGAACAGATTGCAGGTTGCTTAACTCGCTATAGGAGTGTCTGCTGTTTTATCTGCCGTTTGTTTGGAACGGGGCTGTTCCCTGCTTACCTTAGTGAAGGTTTTAAAGGCAGGAATTGAAGAACAGAAATAGTGCTCTCTGCAGGGCAACTTAAGAACCCATGCTAGGGGGGAAAGCATTAAGGAATTTCTAAGATTTAAACAGTTTTATAGATAAAGCTCTCTTCAAGGTGCTAATTTTATGTCTGTACATAACAGGCAATTGCATTTCCTTCAGTGAAGTCCTTTCGTTGTGACTTCTGATCGCAGCGTTGTACCAGAGAGTTGTGCATTTTGAAATAAGTGAAATGGCTGTATTGCAGCCCTGAAATGTATTCTGCCTGATCGTCACAGGCCTTTTTCTATCCAAAATCTCCTGGCAGAATCAAACCCATTGTAAAACGAAGAGCCTCACCCTGTGCAGAGGCAATGTCATTAGTCAGTCCAGAATTGCCTTGCAGGACAGTGTTATCACAGTTGCGAGGACAGCTAGCCAAGCCTCGGCAGCTTATTCCGTTGAGAGGGTGGGTGCTTGTCTTTTCGTTGGGAAATCATCGCTTTTGGGGATTAGATACTTGCCACCGGCTCAACCCATCTGTCTTTGTGGCATTGCTTGTGCAGCAACATCATCCAAATGTAGCACCTCCTCTTGCTTGCTTGCTGACAGACAGATGCAGCGTATATGCCTCCTGCCTAAATTAGCAGAACACTTTTGCACAAATCTCTTTTGGGCATGTTGCTGTTAACGGGCCCTGGAGCATAACCCAGCTGACTGGCAGTTTCGCTTAGTTGACGCTGTAATTTCACCTGTTGCTGCGGGAGGCAGAGAAAAGGAAGAGGCCAAGGGGCTGCAGGTCTAGTGGTGTCTCTGGGTTGATGTAAAAATGGGGCAAAAAAAGTGGGAGACCCAAGTGTCCGTGTTCAGAGTGTGGGTGGCAGCAGATCTTTCACCCCATCCCTCTGGGCTTGTGAAAGATGCTTCTGAATTCCTGGTGAGAAACAGTGCCATGCCTCGCGACGGCACTGCTGGCACTGCTCCGATGGAGACGTGATCCCAGCTTCAGCCCTCTGAGCTCTGACCTGAAACAACAAGGGGGGGAGAAAATGCCCCAGACCTGAAGTGCTCCTGGTTGAATTAGCATAACACGAGGATAAAATAAAGTAGGGCACTCATGGCTGCTTTGTACGCTGTTAACTGGGGCAGGGTATTTTAACATCCTGCTGGAGATATTAGCCCCGTAGTGTCCTGTAGCTGCTAAGAGGAAAGGCTCAGCGATATCGGTTAATGAACGTTGTTTCTCACACAGGAAAACCAACAGAGAACAGCATATGGGCTCTGTGACAAGAGCAACTGTAGGGTGCTGGACTCCACTGACTTGATAGTTTTCTTTACATCCTACTTAGCCGTAAAATTCTAATAAAGAAGAAAGAGGCCATTATATTAATGGCATTATGGGGATTGCAGCATGATCTCTAGGACCCATGGGGATTTCTCTGATGTCCAGAAAAAATGCGCTTCTATTCTAATGACCATAAACGACCTCTCTCCAAACCTGGTATTGATGAAATAGCTTTAATGTTTCAACATCAATACTCCAAGCTTTGCTGAACAGTGACATTAATCTGATATTGCATAGCACAAGGGGAAGAACAGCCAAAAAATATGCTGGAGCTTATAAAGTTATGCAGCTTTCTCGCCTGACAGCAGCTTTCATGCTATTTTCTCACCAAGTGGAAAAAGTTGTGGGATACAAATAACAGAGACATTTGCCCTTAAGACCTGGTAGAAGGAAATCACAGGTGGTTGGAAACTGCTCAGAATTTCAAAGGGTACAGTGTAAACAGAGGAAGTTTTTTGGAAAGTTGGTGTACCATGCTCCTGTGTTTGCTTCTGTCAGGTTACAATCTATTTTCTTTTTCCTAGCAAACATTTTTGATTACTTAGCATATCTTAATTAATATGCAAACACAGACATGGATTCTCGCAGCATAAAAACAGAGCATTGGCTGATTTATGATTTTAATCAGGTCAGCCTTAGCTGATATGCAGTAAGAAATAATTAGCTAGCTGTTTGTACACAGAATTGCATTGTACCCAGCCCATAGGAGACAGCTTTTCCTGACACTTCAATCCCCCGCTGACTTTGTTTTCTTAGCTTTCCTTCTGGGCTCAAAATAGGAGCATGAGATCGTTTTCCACCTCTGAGATCATGGCCCTGGGTTCTTCACTAGGGGCAGGTGGACCCTTTGCAGGCTGTAGGAAGCAATTTGGTATACAATTGGCTGGAATACTGAAATAAGTTTAACTAGTAGTCACAGTGGCCAAAAGACATTGCCCAGGAAAATCTCTTTCTGGGTATTTACGAGCAGCTCTCACCCTCTGCCTTGCTGTTTCTGACATTACCAATGCATTTAAAATGCATCTCCAAATTTCTTAAGTTTGCCCAAAGGCTCAGAGAAGTGTCGTGTAGACTGGACAGTTGTGACTTACGGATATTGACTGGTCTGAACTGGACCCCAGCTTTCCAGAAACTGGGGCACAGACCCAAGGTTCCCCCAGAAAGGGAAGTATTGCAGTCCCAGACAGCCTCCCCCCAGATCCCAGCTGTGCCAGTATCTCCAAGCTGCAGAACCCAGCTAGGTCATAATCAATTATGTTGCTGTATCTGTCCTGTGAAAAGAGTGGTTTAGCCTGCAAGGTTATCAGTTTAATCGGTTTTATCAGTAGCTGAATGTGGATTTTGTGTGCCTGCCACGGCCTCTGTAGCTACTGGACATTATGCCATACTGTACCACGTGGGACTGCAAAGGCTGGGTGTATGTGGCTCTTACCCGTGGCCTCTATGCTAACATAGGAAGTCTGCAAAGTACCAAAACTTGTCTTGTATCTTGAGCTTCATTAACCCTTTGTGAAAACCTTTAAGCCCCTTGCGCTGGAGACTAGACAGACCACACAATTTCTAATGTTGCTCCTCTGCAAACTAATTGATGTATTTGGCACCAGCCAACAGACATCAAAACGTTTGTACAGATGTGAGGGTCTGTCTAGACTAGATAATTGCTTCCCCTTTTGGCTTGATTTCACCAGTTGCCAAGTTGGGTAACATTTAACCTTGAATTCTGGAGGCACAGTGGCTGCCCAAGCCCTCCTAACGAGGAGCCATCTAGCAAGCTGACATGACAAGACCGCGTTAATCTGAGTCTTCTGCCTGTGCGTCTGGTCACATTGCGGTCAACGCTGATGTATTTGCATTAATCCTGTTTCTGTCCATACATCTTAATTTACCCTGAGAGCACTGCTAAGTTCTTTCGTTAATCGTTTTCTCCCCGTCTCCCCCCGTGAAGCGAAGTTCATTCTGTGAACAACGCTGATGCAGCCAGGTTAATAACTATTGATGTCGCCATGTTAATAACCATCTTGCTGCCCATGAATCTGAGCCTCCCCCTGACGAGGTGGTGGACATGACCCACTTAATCATTACATCTCCCTGTCCACGGATCTCAGTTTGCCCTGTGAAATTTTAATCATTCTGACTAGCTAATCACGATAATTTCTCACTGTCCGAGGGTGTGAGTTCACCCCATGAACAGCTCCAATGTCCTTGTTAATCATCCCAATCTCTTACTGCTCACAAACTGCAAAATGCAAGGATGTCTCTGCTGAACACTTCAGTGCCTCGCTGTCCGTGGGCTAGAAGAGCTCCCCACGTTTTGCAAGGGATACCCAGGGCACTTTATTCTTTCTGCCCCCAGTTCTGGGGCCAGCACAAATCCTTCTCTTCAACAGCTAAGTTTTCCTGGCAGCTGCCTGCATGCAGCCAGCTGTGTGCAACGTCTCTGGAGTGACATGTTGAATAACAGAGTGTGTTTGCATGCAGAGCAGACCAGCTCTGTTGGTTGAACGGTGCTTCCTTGAAAGGTGAGCTCAGAACATGGAGATAAGCGTTAACTCAATGAGACATTTCAGTTCATTCTGCTGGGATGCACCCTTGTGCTGGGTAGGTCTGATAGGACTGTAAAACTAAATAGATGTTGATGTGGTGCTACACGCTGTTCCATTATGTTGGTTCCAGCATGAGGCCCTGTGCTTTAAATGAATGTTTACAGCTGTTAATGCTTCAGCCTGTAACATCCTGAGCCGTTGTGGGAACGTAACGGACAGCAAGAGGGAAGATCGATCACCATTTTAGGGCTCTGTGAAGTCCCACCACATTTTCCACCCGACGCCTGGAGAATGTGGTCCTGGATGAAACTTGGGAAAAGCCGTAAGGGAGTTTGCTGAAACCACCCAAACTGCAGGCATTTTGCAAGCTCAAGCCCATGTTTGTAATACAGGCACATGAATTGTAGTGAAGACTCTGGAACCGTATGTAATATTTGAACAAGCAACTTGGCTCATTTTCAGCGGGTTTCTCCCGTGTGCTCTGTACGGCCCCTCTCAGGGATCCTTGAAGCGCTGGTTTTGTCTCTCTGAAAACCCAGCTACCTTCAGCTGCAAGCAGAATTGAGAAGCAGCTTTAAAAGAAACTGCTGAAAGCAGCTTTGTGAGCCAGAGAGGTAGAAATAACAGTGTGAAGCGAAGCCTAAGAGGAGCCCCCTCCATCTACAGAGAGGCTCGGAACCAGCATCACCAGTCAACTTTTGCAGGCAGCAGGCACAGGTCATCTTCCCCACCAGATCCTGCGCGACTGCTTTTTTCCAGAGGCTTTTTATTGGGTAGCTCACTGCAATCTTAGTAGATGACACTGTAGACTTTTCAAGTTTTTGTTTAATTTTTTTTTTTATGATTATTTTCCTCCCTCTCATTCTTAGATTGGTTTGGGAGTTCAGATTAATAAACAGAGAAGCAGTTATTTTGATTAAAAGTGGCATATGTTCTGCCGTGGCAGAGGCAGACTCAGGGGCGTTTCATGCCTGCATTTTGAGAATATGAAACCACTGTCACTCTTGGGTACAATGGTAAATAACTTTTTTCCAGTGAAATACTGGGAGCACTTTCATGCAGATGATTTTGTGCTTTATAAAAATCCAGGGGAAGAGAAGGGTGATGTCTTGGAAAACAATAAAAAACCCCCAAAAAACAAAAGTTGTAGGGAGGGAGGTTTACGCCTCAGTGAAGCTAATTAGCATTAAAACAAAGCAGACTATGAAAAGGTGAAACTCAATGCTGCAGAAATGCTGAATTAAAGGGACAGCAGTTAACGAAGGCTGAGCTTGCAAAGATTTATGAAGGTATTTCCTGTTGGTGGAATTGAAGGAGTATGGAAAACCAGCGCTGCTCCTTTTGTACAGTGCCAAGAATAAAGGAAGCAAATACATCCTTTTATTTGCTCGTGTTAGACTGTCGGCAAGAGCCGGTGCAGAGAAGCCAGAGCTTCTGCAGGCCCTTCCAGGGTAATCAGCAATGACAGCCCTCCGCGCCCCAGCTGCCTCCTCTGCAAAGGGAGGCGAGTAAACAGGGCAGATGTTCGGTGTTGTTTGTAAACGTCTCATTTGCAAACACAAAGTGTTTTTAGGGCTTCGCTTCTGGGATGCCCTGAGCACACAGCTCCCAGCCTCTTCCTTCCCCGATTAGCCCCAAAGTGAACCAGCCCAGCCGCAGCTTCCCAGGCAGCCCCACTCCGGAACATAGATTTCAAACGTCTCCATCATTGCAGCAGATATACTGCGCACAGGCAAGGAAGTAACATTTTTAAAAGGAGCTCAGGAACAGAAATCTCATTCCTAAAGATAATTTCAGCCGTGTCTGCACTGCAATAAAGCCCAAGACTAGGAGCCAGCCCGCTGTTTATATTCACCTTAAATCTTAAAGTGGAAGCTTTTAAGAGTTGGGTGTGTAGGTGTTTTTTTTTAAAGAAGCTCTCTCCAAGCCAAGATCAGAACACATTGGCTATATTTACTACACTTAATTCATTCTAAGGAGAGTGACAAAAATACTTATCTCAAGAAACATGAAGGCTGGAAGAAAGAAAAGGCAGCAAGGACATGAAATATGAACTATCAGAGCTTTTCTCTGATATTTAATCCCTGAAAATATTTAAGTTTCTAGTGGGTGTGTTATTCTGTATAACCCCCTTGGCTTCAGGCAGAGATCTACTGCAGACATACTGTTGTAGGCATCAGGAGAAGACATAAAATGGTCTTCTTAGTACCATTAGGGTATGTTTTGTGGAATGACCAATAATCATTCACTGTCGTATATGTTGTATTTTTTCTCTCGTGCAGTGGTAATTATATCACACACCCCTAACAGTATAAAGGCAGATCAAATATGGTGTAAGCTTAAGGTTATTGATTTTTTTTTTTTTAAATGACAACAGGTTTTTGTGTTGATGTATGCAGTACTCATGGCATGCGTATAGCCAGTCTTGGCATTTGTCAGTACATCTTCTGACGGTGCATCATGGATCTGTTCCTACTTTGTAAGCTTGCCCTGATGGTTGTGGCGCTCTGGGACTCAACGACGTTTTGGATCTTCCATCTTCAGGTCTTATCTGTGACAAATGCCAGCTGATGGTGGCAGCCGGCACAGAGGATTTCAGTCCTCTGGTGTTCAGCTCTGGGGGTGCACATGACAGGACGGTGATGGCAAGAATAAGATTTTCCCTTCTGCGATGTTAGTAGCAGGCTGGCTGTCTCCTGTTCCACATACCGTGCACTTTGCGGTCCCTGCTACTGAACATACATTAACTGTGGTCTGGTTTAGTGAGGTTTTTCTAGCAGAGCTTACAACAGGATCTCTTAGTGTGATAATTCAGGTATAATAACTTCTCGTCCCCTGATGGGGCTGACTGGTGAAATCTATTAAGCCATGTGGTTCTGGCTCTATTCCTGGACTCCTCAAGATAAAGGCTTTTTAGTTTTCTGTTCAAAGTAAACGTTTGTTATCGACAGTTTAGACTCGCCAGTTGCCAGCATGAAGATAGCTCTGACTAGAAAACATTCATACGTTGACCATCTAATGCTCGTGGTTTAAGAAGAAAAGCCAAGTGCGGTACTTAATCCAGTCCCTACAATTTCCTCCATCTGAAACCTTGAACTAGCTCAAAATCAAGGGGCAAAATAAAACAGAGGATCTTCTGACTTAAGAGATTGGAAGGATTTTCTCTGAGCATAACAGCTTCCTGACACTGCTTCAGGATTTGATTCTACAATACCCTGCTCCTATCCCTGCTTAATACAGAGACTTTCCAAGTTATTAAATTCTCTGCTTCCCCTTGCTCCCCCAGCGCTCTGCAGGCGCAGGCGCTGGACACCAGCACCGGGTCGTGCCTTCAGCGAGTCTGCCCATGTCGGTGCCGTCCCCAACCCATCCCAGCTGCACCCTTGGTGCAGGCTCCCCACCCTTACACCGGTCTTCCTCTGACTTCCAGAATCCCAAACTGGGCAGGATAAAATAATGGGGAAAATGTAATTTGTGCACATCTGCCTTCATCCATTTCCCAGTCTTGCACTTCTTCAGGGGAAAAAAGAACACCCAACCCTGCAAAAGATAAGAATGAGAAAATAACCATCAACTAGGCTACATGTGCAAATATCTTTAGGGGTTTGATGCAGATGAAAATGAGAAGCCTCTTGGGAAAAATACAGATTTTATTTTGATTGTGTATTAAAACTCTCATAGTCAGTGGAAATTTGCTTGGATTTGCACAGGCCTCTGCTAAATTCCTTTCAAAGGAAATATAATTTCCAAGCCAAATTATCTGTTGGGATGAATAATTTTCCTGATTTTGAATGGATTTTTTCCAGGAGAAAATCTGGCCAATCTTGCTTAACCAAATCACAACTTGGACCATAGACCTGGAAGCAAGATCCATTTGGATGTTTCAACCACCAATGAATACCAAATAAAGAATGCTGATGTCATGCAGTGCAAAATAAAATAAAACAATATGTGTAATGAGCTGATTTAAAATGCAGCTTTGAAAAAAATCATTTTCCTTGTTCTCACTATCCATCGGGGCATCAATAGGTCTTTCATTGCTTCAGCATATTGTTATTAATAGTGCAGAAAAAGGCAGATTGTAGGCTTTGGGGCTTCGTAAGTTTCCTATGGATAGTCCAGGAAAAGTAAAATGCAAATGAGATATGCAGTAGGAAAAGGGAAGAGATGCCAGGGTGGGAAGCACCATGACACGCTGATGAGCCCTTGGCTACAGAAAGGTGCTCGGACTTTGTCCAAAATGGTTACACCTGTGAATTAACTAAATCCAGTGAAGCTCTGTGTGGGTTTTCCAGTTGTGATTGCACGTGGCTTTGAATAAATTCAGTGTAGTTCAGCTCCAAAGAGAACAAGATGAATTCCAGTACAGCCATTCCTGATCAGAACTTAAACTGGCTACGATTCTGGTTGATACATTAAAGGAAGCAATTTCAAAAGTTAATTTGGATTTACTTTCCTGAGGGCTCCTGTGTGTGCAAATCCTGACACCTGTCAGTATGCCCACACAACCTTAAAAAAAGTCATAAATTCTGGATGGTTCCTGTCTGTTTATATTTCCTATCACTGCACAGTAAATGTTGTGCCTACCTATCCATCCTTCACCCAGCGAGCCTGGTGTGTTCTGCTCCTGACTGTTTAATGCCATTCTAAATTTATGGCAAAAAATAAACAAAAGATCTTTCTTTTGTTCCTGGTGCCAGCTCTTGCTTTCTTTTGAACCGTGGCAACTACATATCCCATGGAGACAGTGCATTTTGACTTTGAGATCTCTGCTGCTGACTAACCTGTTTATAAGGAGTACCACAGACTGCAGGAGTATTTTATAGCCTTCAAGAAGATGTTTCTCTGAACGGGTCAATTTGAGACCCATTAATAGAGATTAAAGAAAGTTCATGGTCTCCTTCAGATTCTAGTTGTTTTTGTCAGCCAACAAAGCATAAAAACATAACTACATTTTACAATATTAATGATTAGCTGTAAAAACCTGACATAACATTTTTATAGCTCTATAACTAATCTTTTTATTATCAAGTAACAGTGGTTTGCATCAAATATATATCATCTATACTTAACTTTAAAACTTCTACAAGTTGATGACATGGAACACTATTGTAGACTAATTAAGTGTAGAAATAGATGGGTTTGTTTGAAATACTTAATATTTTATATGAAGGATGTAAAAACTCTGATTGAAGTCAGCCCTGCGTGTCAAACTTTTCCTGCTGGAGCAGCTATGACAGGGTATCTCCGTTCACAGGTGGAAGCAGAACGTGGGAGCTGAATTATGGCTTTGCCTGTGATGTTCACTTAGGGCACCAAGCTGTCTGCTGGGATAGTAAAGGGAGCTTATCAGTCACTTGACCCATTAATAGAGCTTAAAATTCTCCAATAACAGATTGAAGGGATGCAGTGTTGCCTTGAGCTCCTGGGAATGCAGCTTCCAGAGGTCTGGCATGGTCACGATCCCCTGGGAATTTTCATTCTAGAGGAAATGAGAGGGAAGAGGGAGAGGGGATGGAGGGAGGGCTGAAAGAAAAGCTCTCTGGACTCATGGATAATAGACTGTGGGAAAGCAAAATGGGCAGAATCACAGTGCCTTGGCTAAATTGCATAATGGAAGTGCTTGGGAGATAATTAAAGGCTATTTTAAACTGCTTCACCATGTTTATTCTCAGTAACTTGCAATAAAAAGGAGCAGGAGAGGGAACTGGTACAGGCTTATCAGCAACCGCTTTTCGTCCTTGACCAGAGCAAAGTCCACCCTCTGGCTGATGCTCAGACAGTGAGAAATGCTTTGCCTTCACATGGCACCCCCTGTTGAAAGATCTTACAGTTTTGCACAGTCTTGCCCCCCGGGGGCTGCTTTCACAGGAGCGGTGGAGGGACCTTCTCTGCAACCCCAGCACTGTTGGCAGGGGCATAGCGGTCATGTGCTGGGGCACCTGGCTGCTCCCACTGCCTGTACAAGCTCAAAATAGCTCCTGCGGGGCTAGTGTGGATGGGGGTGGTCAAAATATTTGCTTGGAGCTGCTGTAATTGTCCCAGCAGTGGCCCTGAAATAGGTCTTTTGTGCATGAACTTGAATATCTTCAAAGTATTGCAAAGATTTGTTCCTGTGCTAGATGTATTGGTGCTGGCTTCTGGAGAGGAATCCAGGGTATCATGCATATTCCTGAGACTTTTTTTCTGTGTTTCCAGCTGACTAATACCAATGATCCAAAGGTATGAATGATCTGTCTCTCTGGCCAACAGTACAGCACTGGCTGCATCCTTCTAGCAGACATCTAAGTTAAAACTCTAGCTGACTTGAGAGACACCACAAATTGGAGCTTAATTAATGTGCTGAAAAAATGCAGGAAAAGCTCGAATGATGATGATTTCTGGGCTTTTGAACCAAAAGGGGGGCTCACTGAAGTAATTTCTGTTCATTACAGATATTCTGAACCTGTCTTGCCTAAGTGAGTTTAATTTTTTTTCACCTGTCACTTATCTGCTTTTGAGAAGCATAATTGCAACAATTGTTCGGAACTATAAGCCTCTGAAATGGGAAAGGGATTTTTTTTTTCCCTATGCAAACATTAAAAAACAAAGAGGGAAAGGAAAGACTATTTGCGAGACAGGCTTTGCCACACACACATGCCTCCGTGCAGACTCTGGCCTCTTCTAGGTTTTCTTCCCTTTTTTTTTTTTTTAATATCTTAAAAATACATAGATCTCTGGGGGAAGCTTAATAAGAAACAGCCAGCCGAAGCAAAGATTTTAGGAGGAAAAAAAGTCAGGGGACTTGTGCTGTAGAGACAGCAGTTCAAACTGCGAAAAAGAGGACACAGCTGTGCACATCAGAAATCCACAGCTGGGGAAGTGGAAAGAGAATATTCCCACATCTTCCCTTATAAATTATCCCTCACCTTTCAGATCCCTTAGTTTTCTGTTGTGTTGAATAATTTTATAAAGAGGGAGAGGTATCTGCATTTCCCTCCTCCTGCTGTTTGTGATATCTAGGTCAGTTATACCCACCAAAGCGCCAAAAAAGCACTGCGGATTTCTTCGGTGTCCTTCCTAGCAGAGAGCGTTTTTCTTACCCTTCAAAGCCAAGGATTCTCCAGCAGAACAGGGGAGGCCTTAGCAGCAGGTGCATAAACCAATATACAGAGAAAGCTGAGAGGAGCAGGCAGCACAGACTCTGGCTTCAAAAGCCTCGTGCTGGCAAGGTCTGAGGAGGGGGTGGCAGCAGCATTGTTTTAAAAGCACCTCTCTGGACCCCAGCTGAGCAATAAAACAAGCCAGGCTTGGACACTCACTGTAACTCTTTTGGGAGCGGGTGTAAAGGAGCAAAGCAGTGAATCTTCTCCAGCGCTAGGAATTATAGATTTCCTCCCCGTTCCTAGCCACAGCTGAAGGCAGAACAGCACAGATGCTGTTCACGCTGTTTCTTGAGGTTCAAGTTTGAGCGCAACAGACAAAGGACTTTTGCTAGAGGAACTGTTCTGTACAAAATGGCTGGATCAAAAGGTTTTGGTTAGATTTTCCACAGACCTCTGCAAATTTGTTAATATACCAGCAGGTGAACAAACGTTCAGGTTGTTACTGTATATACGTTGAATATTCAGGTCCCTATCGTAACTGAAGGTGGACTTGGAGGCTTTCGGGCTTCATGTGGCCCTGGATTTTGATTCAGAGTAACAGCCCATAAAATCTGTGAGGGGCTGGTCTGCATCTGCAAAATAACAGGTACCACAGCTCATGTTCTAGTAATTATGCCCCAGAGTTGAACCTTGATAATGGCTTACACAATAATGGAAACTCCAGGGAGTTTTACTTGTTCTGGTTAAAATAAGATGCTTCCATATGAAGAAAAACACTGAAGTGTCTTTTGCTTGAATAATACATTCTGTCTCAAAACATCTAAAAGAACATTTCCAGCAGCCAGTTTTGGTGCGCAGTATTCCAGCCCTTCGGTGCTGTAGTGCATTGTTGTAAAATTTGTCAGAAGAGAGGGAAGAATCCCACATTTACCTTAGAATGGTGACGGAGCCGTGGTTAGACAGAAGAGAGAGAACTGCATCCTGACCATGTCCAGTTTGGAAGTTCTGCCTCACCTTCTGCTGTAGTCAACCGGAAAAATACCCTTGAATTTTAATGACCATAGAAATGCAATACTTTGGGAGCACACCTCTCCAAATGAGAGGTGACAGCTTTGGAATGAATGGTTGTATTGTAGTTGTTTTGGGAAGAAAAGAAATTGGGGTATATGTCAGTGTAATAGAAGTTTATCTATCAGTGTAATAAGAGTGTATCTGTCCGTGTAATAAGAGTATATCTTTCCCATGCCAAATCCAAGGGAGTTAATGTGTTCGTTATTGCACAGCTGGGCTGAATACAGTCCCTGATTTAATACCAGGGAAGTTATGCGAAGGATAAATTATTGGTTAATTAGTTCAAGTCTGTGGATAATGTGGGACACTAAAGAATGGGCAAGCAGAACAAACCATCTCTCCTGCTCATCTTCCTCCTCCTGTCCATGCCTTACATTGAACAAGGCTATTTGCTTCCCCAGAGGTGGTTGAAAGTTCTCTTTTCCACCAAAATGAAAAAGAGAAAATAAAACTTTTGCATTTTATTTCTAAGATTTTTTTTATATTAATGAGAAAAAAAACCCACAGAAATTAAAATGTTTTCTTTTTCTGACAGCTCCCCAGAAAAGAGTGAAAATTAACAACTATTCTCAAGTTTCTAGTTATTTCTTTTTAATGCTTAACTTGAAAAAAATCTGTAAAAGGACAGATTAGGTCTAGGCTTTGTAGTTATAAGCATGCTGAAGACATTAGATACCAATTTATAACAATGAACCGTTTCAGTTGCTGAAAGAAGCCGGTTTTGAAAAAATATTTTTGTCCATTCAAGCCAGAGTTTTTCAACAAGCGCTGCAGGAAAACATTTTAAAATTACTGGAAAGTAAAAATCAGAGTAATCTGAACTCACTTTTGCCCAGAATCTGTAAGCTTCCATTAAGTGCAAGGTAGGCTAAAGCAGAGGGAAACATAATTATTACCACACAAAATAACAGACTATCGACACCCTGTCATTGGATCAATCGGATCTGTTCTGTAGGCTCAGTTAATAAATTGCTGTGTTAAAATATGATGTCTTCTTATAAAACACATTTATTTTCCCTCTCAGCATTTATTTTAATAAATTCTCATGCCAAGAACTTGTGCACACCTGCTTTTTTCCCCACACGGCGTGTACAACACCGTGCATGAGGCCATTTGAAAAGGGACGCGGAGCTCAGCGTGTCCTTGGGTGACAAGGGACGGGTGGCAGCACGGTTTGAAACACACAGCGGGGTGGCTCACAGCAACCTAATTATCTCATGTCTGGGTGCATATCTACTGTAATCTAGACAAGTTTCTGATTTGTTTTTCGGTACTGTAGGATGAGTCAATTTATTTCTAATTAAACATTGTCCATTGCACGGTGTGGCCAGAGAGCCAAATGAGATCCTAGGCTGCCGTAATTACTGATTGCAGGCAGGCTGCTTTTCTTACCCTGGGAAAGTCCAATACAGTACGAATGGGCAGTGATGTTTGGGGCAGGTATTATTTTGTGAAGCTTAGGAAAATGCTTGTGTTCTGTTCGGCCAGAGGGCTGTCGGTGAGTGCGGAGAGCCATGGAGATGTCACGAGTGCTGTTTCCTCTGTCTGAAATATACAGGTCAAAATACTGCTCAGGCTTGTGAATTTGCATTTCCTTATCCATGTAACAGTCATTCTTAAGTCGCGGGCATGTAGTGAAAGGGGGATGGCTATAAGCTGAAAAAGGGTAGATTTAGATTAGATATTAGGAAGAAATACCTTACTGTGAGGGTGGTGAGGCACTGGACTAGGTTGCCCGGAGGAGCTGTGGATGCCCCATCCCTGGAAGTGCTCAGGGCCAGGTTGGATGGGTCTTGGAGCAACCTGGGCTGGTGGAAGGTGTCCCTGCCCATGGCTGGGGGTTGGAACCAGATGATCTTTAAGGTCCCTTCCAACCCCAAACCATTCTATGATTCTATGAAGTCCACATTGAAGCTTCCTTGAGCTAACACCTAAGCTTATCCCAGTCCAGGAACCCCACACCAGCAATGAGGCATTGCCTGGATTTCTCATTCCCGTGGTGAAAGTAGCTAATGGAGTTAACGCCACAATATTTTCTGCTCTATCATAAGCTCAGCGGTAAGGCAATTCAATTTATTGTCCTCTCATGTAAGGGATCAAGTGACTAACTGAGTTATGGGAGGGCACTAGAGGTGCCTGTTGGTTTATGGATGTGCCCCATTTCCAGAAGTCACGGCTGGTCTGGCCCTTTCTCCTCTCCCCCACATGCACGGCATGCCGTCACAGCCAGCGTGCACCATCATCCTTCCCTCTGGTTCCTGGATATTGCACATCACTGAGGTCTCTCCAGATCCTTTTTCTTCACCTACCAGCCTCCATGATACTTCTCCTTTTCCTTTGCATATTGTCTTCCCCATTTGCTCTCTTTCCAGCATTTTGCTGGCCCCAGTATATCAGTCTTCTGTTCCCATAGGATCCCTACTAATTACAGAGCTATCTTGCTGCTTAATGCTACTACCTCTTTTCTAGCTACTTCTTTAAAAGGGCCTTTAGCTAGAAATACATCATCCTTCAGCTTTGGACCTGAAGTCCACTCAGTAAGCATTTTGTACAGTCTTAATAAATGAGGAGAGAAAAAGAAAACAGCAGAGGAATACAAAAAGGGTCCTCTGGGAGTAAGGTTGTCAGAAAGTCATGCTACTTCATAACTCTGGGCATTAGTCATTTTTCTTACCATGGGTGGTCCCACTATGAGCTGAATTTTGAAAAGTTTTTCTTGCTGTTCAGCAAAGATGTGACATTGCAGAGCACTGGAGGAGAGGAGAGGTGAGACCCGCTGGTGCTGCCGTGCCGCGCGAAGGATGGCTCTTTGTCACCTGTTTGTTCTTGTGTTTGCTTTGGTGCTTGGTGGGAAGTCCTGAACCCACTGAGAGGAAAGCATTGCAGCTGGGCTTGAAGTGGGGGGCAAATGAGAGGTTGCACCCTTTGTGTGGCCACTATGAAAGGCTGCTCTCGTTGCCATGCCTCAGCAGCAATGTAGTCCTAAAACCAAGGACCACTGGCAAAGCTGGAAGAGATGACCAGAGAACAAGTTTGAGGATTTGCTAGTGTGGGGGTGATTCTCACCTGGACTGACTCTCTCCATCTCTCCTGGGCAGGGCACAGGGCTTGCCCTTAGCAGGTACAGGCATTTAGCACACGCGTGTGCTCCGTGTAGCACAGATCCTGCTGCTCCCAGACCCTGTGGCGTAACGGTGCTGAATCATCAGCTTTAACCCAGGTGCAAGGAGATGCTTGCAGGGAAGTGGCAGGATTGTGGAAGGTGCTGGTCGCGTGCAGGGAGGCTGGTGGGGCAGTGCCCGCTGCAGCAGCATGGTGCTTGCTCCTCAGGGGCTGTTCCCCCTGCCGAGAAGCACCTCCAGCAACACACGTGCTTCCCAGCGGGAAACATGAGGCTCCCTCCTGGGTTGTGCTGCTGCAGCCTGCATGCAAGGATGCTGGTTCAGGTCTCTCCTCACCAGTCCGTGGTCTGGAGGTAGATGTAGCCTTAAGCTTGACAAGAAGAGACCCTGTAACTCAATTTTGTTGTTGTGCTGTGTTGTTTTCTCATCTGCGTTGCCAAAATACAACGTAAGCATTTTACATTTCTATGAAGGGCCAGAGGAACTTGCTCTGTTGGGTACTGGTTTTTCACCTTTGTGCAAGCAAGGCTGTTTCCAGCCTCACTGACCCAAGAGGACAATTGGCCGATAAGATAAATCTCAAGGTAGAAAAAGGCAAATGATGTGGGCCTAATTAACTTCTGCAGTAATTCAGATGAATGATGTAAAAGCAGTGCTGGAGCTGCTGGTGATGTTTGGATGATGAAGTGGTCACTGCTCCAGAGCGTGGAGGAAGATGAATCTATTGGGTTTTAAAAGACTATTTAGAACCTACTAGACTGAGTGGTTACAGTGAAATTTGGATGCGTGGTTCCTTCCTACTCTGTGTTAACTGAGCAGATTGTGGGGGAACGTTACCCCATTTTACACCACTCCTGATGTGAGATGGAGCATCATGTGCAAACTCTTGTCCTGGAAAGTCCCACAAAAGCTGAAGGCTGAGGAAACGTGCAGCTGTGCTGCCTTTGGCTGACCCTCCTGTGCTGTGGCTCCGACGGCTGTGGAGCCCGTTGCAAAGCACCCTTGCTGACCCGAACGTCTGTGCCTCTTGCTTCTGCATGCCCAGATACGACACTGGTCCTAAATGACTGTATTTAGCTGTGTCCCTCCTGAATTCAAATTATACCCACAAGCAATACTGTGCATTTACTGAAGCTCATTAGAATGAAATGGGAAATACATGTATTTAAAAAGTATTTTATTTGGAATACTAATCTTATTTTAGAATTCACGTTAAGACGTTGAATCCTTGGCAACTAACATGAAAACACACTGATTCATAATGAAATACAGTGCTACTGTATTCCACTATACACCATACCAGCATGACAGCAGCTCTTTCTCTTGCTGAAAATAGGATTGCTTACATTTTATTTTTATTTATTTTAAGGGAACAAGTAAGAAAGCATTTCCTAATAAAATCCAGACATTAGCTTGTATCTTGCTGCATGTACTAGTGGCTATGGGGCAGGGAAAGGGGAACTGAGGACTGCACAAAACTCTTAACAAGTATTTCACTGCCTGGTACTTCCATTCTGGGCAGCCTGGACCTCAGTTCAGGCTGCAGAGAGTCAAATAGCACAGAGCAGTGTTGCAAGCACTAGGCTGGGAGCTGCGATATACAGCACATCAACCAGAGAAGCGATCCAACGCACTGTATATCATCATAACACTCTAGGTAAAGAATACGGTGGTGATATAGGGGAATAATACATGGCTGACACCACTTTATGGCAAACAGTTGCTGTGCAAGTCATATATAACACTGTAGAAGTCAACACACTGCAGACTTCATCCTCTGCCCTCTTGTAGAAACAAGCAGCTGTTGAGTAAGGATTACTGAGTACACAAATCGACGTAAAGCTGCTCTTATCCCTTTCGTTGGCAGATGTAAGGTTGGGGTTGAAGACTGAGGCTTGGTTGCTTTGGGAACTACAATTCAGAGGTACCAATGGAGCAGAGAAGAAATATATAGCACCCTCAGTGGGCTGAATCATCCCAGTTGTTTCACTCCCTTTTATGCTGAAGCACTTTATTTTTAACAAACAGCCTGAGAAACAGAGATTTAAGGCCCAATAATAGCATGACGCGAATGAATTAGTCTAGTAACACCAGAGACTGCCTTGGAAATGCACTATACTCGCCACAGTAATTACTAATTTTAAGAGAGTAGATGGTACCAACTGCCCTATATTTTTTCTCCCTGTTTTCATGAAGAGTGATGCTTGTGTGGGATAGAGCAGAGAAAATATCAGGCTTTAAGAATCAGGGGGAAATGTAAAAAGCAGGCCAGAAAAAACTTAAAACATAGAGGTATTTTATTTGTATTGTGGTTCAAATCAGCTCCAAGTTGCCTGTAGGCAACTCCTTTCCTCAAAGATGGGCCAAGAGGGATGCAGCTCACTGGAAACGTTGAGGACAGTCAGGGCAGGATGCAATGTATATTCTCCTTTCTCCTGCCCAAGATCTCAGTCATAAGTTAATTTTCCTCTGGACTTCAGTCTTCAGTTTGCTCTGCTTGCTGTGTCCTTCATCCTGGCTGGCTAAGCATCTGAAATACTCCCTTGCACTGTCTCCTTTGTCTGCTTCATTAAAGAAGTGAGAAAGTGGGAGATGCTACATAGACGAAATAGAAATTATAAGAGTGGAAGGGACCTTGGGAGATGATCTAATCCATCTCTCTGCCTCAAAGGAGCCGAACATGTAATTACTTGCTCCTAGTGGCTGTCCGTCTGATCTGTTCTTCAAAACTGGCTGCATGGGGATTTCCATCACCTAAGAGTTTAGCCCAGCATTTCACTAGTTTCACACTAGAGAGTTTTTCTTAATCTCTAACTAAAATCTCCTTTGCTTTTGTTTAAGCCCCTTGAGACATATTCTCATGCTTTTCTCATGCTTTTTGATCACTTTGGTTATTCTTGTGGTTCACCCTTGGAATTTTTCTCATTGGCCTGTAAACTTTCATCCTATGCTCAGGCTAAATCTGTCAGTGTTGCCCCCAGCGCTGGGAAGAAAAGAAGAATTATTTCATTTATCATTTCCAGGTGATGGTTGAATCTCTAACTTAAAGACATTCAGTACTTCTGCAGTTTGGTCACTAAGCTCTTCATTTCAGCTAATTCCTCTAAATAGTACTCTTAAATGTTCAGTTTTCCCTTTCAGGAAAACATTATTTACAGTCTTTTTCTTTAAATTTGCTTTTAATTTGAATAAAATAAACTCATGTTGATTGTCTTATAGCAAAATTATTTGTTATAAGTGGGGTTCCCATGCGAATTTATTGCCTCCCCAAAGCCAGGTATTAAGCATCTGGTTTACTCAAGAGTCCATGCAGCAAAGAAATGTGTTGGTAACTACAGCCAAGTATCTGAGTCCCACTGTAATAAGTAGCATTTGTTTTCCAATTTCCATCTGGAACATTAAAGCCTTCCTACTACAATTCCTGTAACCACAGCTCCGATGTCATTCATATCTCTAATAACATCGTACAGATCTCTGTTCATATCATATCAGATATAACAGCGACTCATCTTGTTTTTCATCTCTGTCTTCAAAGAAGATATCATTGTTCTGAAGACGCAATGATCTGCTTATCTGAAGTGTCCTGGAGAGATACTGGCTCTTTTAACACCGGTTTTGTCAGCTCTTTAATTACTTGGAATTTTGTCATGCAATCTGTGAAGCCATGTACACATCATGCAAAGATTTTGACTTTCCCTCAAGCTGCTAAAACAAAAAGGGGTTTTGCACAGAAAGCTGCTTCAGATGACCTGCTGCTGTGTTCCAAGCACAACCCCAAGGGAGAATTTTGCACACACAGAATTTGGGCTGTCCTATGATACTGTATGGACCTTGGAACCAGTGGAAATACCGAGCTGCAGATCCATTTGACCTTGCTTAACTCCCCTAAAACACCTCTCAGCTCTCTGCGGTATGCTAGCAGAGGATCCCAGGCTTTTGCACACTCAGAACATCTTGTTCTGCCCGAACATGCACTTGAATGTGCTTTAACATCTTCACTTGCCTTTTTTACCTTTAAACTTATCACTTTCTCAGGGTTCCTTTCCCCCAACCCGCTGCTCATATATTTCCTGATGAATGGGGGACCGAGGCACTGATGTCCCTGCTTTTTAAACCAAACAGTTGCGGCCAGAGATTGTTCCTTGCTGGCATAGAAGTGCCAATTTATCAGCCTTATCTAACTAGTGACAGTCTAATATTAATGTAGCTGGAGAGCCATTTTGTTGTTTATTGGAGACAAAACTCCCATCTGAAGTCCATGGATGGTTTTGCCTAAATAAATGTTGTATGGTAGCTGCAGATAAAAATAATCATCTGTCTAGTCAAAGTAAAAGATGTGACCAGGCCTTTTGTAGTTTTTTGAGCTCACTCTTTCTAAAAAAACCCAAAGTTTAACTCATATTAATCAACCTAATCCAGGTTTGTTAAAAATTATGAGGTTTGCCACGTGTCAGCAACAGTTTGCTCAGATCCTTCTTGAAAGATGCTCGTGGAGGAAATGGCAGGAGACCACGCTGCTGCGGGGCAGCCAGGCAGCACTGATGAGGAGTGGGTTCATTAGCCTGGCAAGGAGGCATACCAGCACCGCTCTCCTGCGTAGGGATCCTCAGCTGCTTCATCTGCCCAACTTTGTACACTGTGTGTGAAGGTACCAGCTGGAGTTGGCTTTGGCTTGCGCCCTCTTCTACATGCATTTCAATGATGGAAAGATGAAGTGTTGGTGTTTTCTCATCACTGGGGTTAGCAAGAGTGTTTTCAAAGAGTTTGCCTAATTTTTGTCTCAGCCTTCTCCCAGCCTTCCTCCTGCCTTGCCTAGTAAGGCAGATGTGCTGCAGCACTAAAGCAAACCTGTCTGCTTTTATCTAAAGCCTCCTGCAGTAGCATCTCCAGAAGACCCCTCGAAAAAGAATTGACTTCCCTTTAAAGGATGGCCCCTTTTTCCTTGGAAGCTGTGGAGATAGAACTTCTGTTTCCCCAGGAGCCTTCCTTGAAAACTGAGAAATCAATTCAAAGAAAGGTATGTCCTTGTTTAAGGAAGATTGAGTTTTACACAAGAGGTACTGAAGTATGTGTATTCTGGTGGTAGGTGCAGAAAGCCCAACAAGCTCACTGCCTACATCTGTAGCATGGAGGAGACAAAGACATAATTTTCCTTCTTTTTTTTTTTTTTCTCCCCAGAAGCTTGGTAAGTTGAGGAGGCAGAAGCAGTGCTGTCTTAATGTATAGACACTATTTTTGTTTGCACACCTGAGCTGGTACAAGGGTGGCATTTCCAAATTCCTGAATTATGGGAAGAAGTATTAAAACCACACAAGCCATAAGGAAAGCAATGAGGGGTTGCTCGTTGAGTATCTGGGCAAGGGGAGGTAAGCTGGTATCAAAGCAGTGCATAAAATCAGCAAAACACACACAGCCCTTTGTTGTGACCACTGCCACTAGACAGGAACATGGTCAAAGATCCTGATTTATTCCAATAATTTCATAACAGCACAAAGAGACTCCTGAAATCCTTGGCTCCAGTGTCCGCTGTAGCAGTAATGAGTAAAGGAAGAAAAAAGTCAATTCTAAAACCTGTCCCTCACACTGTGAATATAGGCTCAGATATCCCAAGGTTTTTAAGTGTCTAAACTTCCACTGACCTCCCTGAGAATTTAAACCTTCAGGTAAGGGAAGGCACCAACATATCTTTACTGATCTGATGGCTGGAGTCCAGTGCTCAGTCACATGTAGCATCCTGTGAGAAGGAGATAGGTACATACAACACCCTAGAAGAGCAATGGTAGCAAAAAACAAGGGGCTGAGGAACCCTAGTTTGCTATGGAGAAATCACACCTTTCTAAGATTCCGATCCTCCCCACTGCATGTACGAGAAGGTGAGGGGTTGTTGTGACTGTCCAACCACTCTGCTTTTCCGCAGGTTTCCTGGAGGTTTTCTAGCCCCTTTTATCCCATGGCACAGCCAGGCCAGGGTGACATGAAAAGGGACAAGAAAATCTCTGATGAGAATGAGAACAGTTGCCCTGTCAGCTGTGATTAACACCAATACGATTAAACACCTTACCGACACAGACCTGCAGGATGTGCATGAAATTTTAAAAAGCCATTCTCTTTCCAGTCATGCCCTCTTGGTATTAATATAATTTCAGTAAATTAAGCAGAATGCTTATGAAAAATTTAATGTGGTGGAATCTGGCAATTCTGACAGCCCAGCAAAGCCTACAATGACCCTCAAAAAACTCTTCCTTTTGATATCATGATGCAGCTGTGCAACACAGCCACGTCCATCCCGCCGTACACTATACAGCAGAAGTTGATTGCAATTAAAATTAAATGCATTACCTTTCTCCTGTGGAACCCCCTCCCTATAAGAAAGTTCACCGATCATAATGAAATTACAGGCGGCTTTCTGGTCTCGTGTTAGCTGCAGAGCCGGTGACAAGATGAGCTGTGAGCCAGGCAGCCTACACCGCGTGCCGGGAGCGGCACAACACAGAACCACATCACTAACAGTGGAGTCAGGGCTCTCAAGCTGTCATGTACAAATCTTGCTATAATGAGAAGAGCATTAGTAATAGAGGCTGAAATTTTCAAGCTGCCTAAGGGATTTAGATGCTCAGTTCCCATTAAATTTAATGGGATGGGTGCCTCAAAATCCCACCCACAATAAATTTTTACCAGCCATTCTTTGTGCAAGGGAAGGAGAGGGGAGAGAAAAATAGAGAGGGATAGAGAGAATCAGGTATAAGAGTGTTTCTTATTGGGACTGAAGGCCAGCTGGGTGTTGTAAAATATCATCCAAAAGGGGACTAGAGTGAGATACTGCATCGGGGTCTTTCCTAATGCTCAGGTAATTTGGGTCTGGACTGCTCCTGTCTGCCCTGTGGGGTGGATGGGAACATAATGCCGTCTGTGCTTTGAGACTTCTATTTCTGGGCTGCAGACCTACTTGCAGTCATTAAAGCACATTTTAAAATGAAAATTAGGTAGAGAGGCAAAGATGGCATGGCAGTGGTCTTTGGAGATATGTAGGAAGTGGATGAAAGGAGGCTGTGTTACACCACTTCTCTTATTAGATTTGGTTGCATTTACTTCTTCAACCAGATTTATCTGTATTTAAATCAGGTGCATTTTTTAAGTGTCAAAAATACTAATGACCAACATGTTTCCTTGGTAGCCATGGAACCCATTACTCCAGGAAGCCACCAGCTCCTAGGCTCAGCTCCAACCTACCTAAGTTCAGCCCCCAAACCGGGCAAGAGTCACTCTACGTTTCCTCCGTAGATTAGGAAAAGACAGAGGTGAACAGTGACGTACCGATGGTTTGGTCTTGCTCTGGGGGAGGAGAGGGGTTCACCTTGTTTAACTTCACCCACTCATACGTTAGGCACCAGCTCTGCGATCTCTGCCTAAGCTCCCTCCATAGACTGGCAAGTCCTTCTCCAGTAGGAAATCCCTTCACCTGAAGTTATGTATTTAAGGTAGGTGTCCTGACAGGAGCCTACATGCTCCTGGCTCCCATGAGTGCTGACAGTTGGTTAGCATGCCCAGATAGTCAGTTAGGAGTGAATCCCACTGGGCTACAGTTGCTCATGCTTTTGATCATTGTGTTTACATTTCCTTGTAATGAGCATTTCCCTCATGTCCATACTTACCTTCTCTTTTGACTAAGTCACCTACCAGAGCTCTAGGTTAACAGAAGAAAACACAGCTCTGGTGTCAATACTTCCAGATTTCAACCCATGACTTGTATTCCCCTTTTTTCCCAAAGAAACATCTGTTTTCAAGATGGTAAAGCGTTTTTTTCCCCTCTTTTTTTTTTTTCTTTCTTTTTCTTTTCTTTTCCTTTGTTGACTATTTCCATGGCTCGATTTTCCATCTGGAAATAAATAAGGATAAAACGCTCTCTCCACCCTGTGTTTGCCCTGCCTGTTCAGCGCGAGCGATGTGGGGGCGGGTAGGAGGGATTCCAGGCAGCCTGCTGCAACGTGGCATCTGGAGACACAAACTTGGAGGGGTTCCCAGGAAGGGAATATAACATTTGGCAACGGAGGATGTAGCTTAGATGAGAGAGGGCTGTGAGGTTTCCCCCTCTTCTGTCCCCATCCTGTTGCTTATTTCTGAATATTTGTTTTATTCCCCAGCCGTATTAGAAGTGTAAATTACACAGATGAGCTAATGAGATCATCTGTGTCTGTGCCATTTGGGGAAGAGGGAAACATGGAGATGCTTTATCCTTTCTAATAATTTACCTTTATTTTGAGACTGAGGATGCTCAGATTCTGCACGCTCGGCTCTGCAAGCCTGGAACAGATCCTATAGCATTTCTTCTGTGACTTCATACATATTTCTCCTCTGCATTTATGTGGCCTGCCATTCACCTCTGCTGTCTCATGCAATATGTATGGGGTGAAGTTGTGGCCCATGGAAGTTTAGGTTTTATAGGAATAGGACCTGGATTTTTCCCATGCAGAGCTATAGGTTCAATAAATATGAGTCACTGTAAGGAAAAAGGGATTGATAGCAATCTCCTTGTTCTTTTTGTCCCTAAATTCTATTGCACAATGATTGCAGGCAGGACTGGGTAAATGTTCAGCTGGCGTAAATGTAGGCACCTTCACTGCAGCATTGCTGATTTATTGGGATGTGACCCTATGTTTGCAATTAAGATTATGTCCATAGAACAGATGGGTCAGAGTGATGCATTTGCCTTTATGAGGCACTGAATCAAATTCGATGCAATAGATCATTCATATCACAAATTGGTGCCATGCTGTTTTTAAATAGCGGTGGTGCAAGGAGGAATTTCTTGCAGCAGTTGACAACTTTCAGACCTTAATACGTGAAGTTGCTTCTCTTGCTGAGTGTTTATTTGCATGGAAGGAAAGCAGGTCTGCAAGGCATTTTTAGTTTCTGTGCTGAAATTACAATTATGTTTTTAAACAGAGTTTGAAAGATGCTCAGTAAGTAAAAAGCTTTTTAGTGGGAGGGTAAAGACAGTTCTTTATTCAGAAACAGCTTGTACAGTGTGGTTGTGAATCCCTCCACAGAGACACCACCGTTGCTTTTATCCTCACTCTTGGTAGTTGCTTTAAATGTAAATTCTCGGAAATACACAAACTCTAATTGGGAAACACACACTGTGTTTCTCAGCTGAGACAGGGACATTATTACTTGAGTGCTCTGATGCTGGAGGTGTGGAGTAAGAGGTAATATACAGGATATTTCCACGGGATCATCAGGCTCCTGTCATGTTCCCCATTACATGCTGGTTTTAAAAGAGCTTTCCTGGTCACTGGAAGATGCTTATTCCTTGTTCTTAGGCCAGAACTGGCAATGCTGGCATCTTTTGCTCCTTGAATTTCATTATCGTTACTTCTTTAGGAGCTGAATAAATGGTTGTGGTTCATTCGAGTCAGTTGTCAGTAGACATGAGGAGACACAAAAACCCAAGTACTTACAAAGAGGCAAGGGAAAATTATAAAAAGCTTATAAAGATGAAGGGGAAACTATAAAAATATATAACTGTTATATACAAATATATATAAAAATATCAAAATGTCTTCTGTAGCACAGATCTTTCTTCTCAGGTTTGTTCCCCAACAAGCTACTAAACCTTCCTTCCTTTCTTAACTTACAGGTAAGCGTAAAAGTAAGTGAAATTTTGTTACTCTGCATTGTAGGGGGTCTGTTCCCTCTCTTCTGGGAGGGGAGGAAGGGAATATGCCACCCCAAACTAGAATTCCCAATCCTGTTGCATCTTTCCTTCCAAGCTTTACTTCCTCATTTCTTGCACTGTGATACTATACGGGAGAGAGGAAAGAGGCAGAAAGAGGAGCTATATCTTTTTGGTTTTCTCCTTAAAATCCTTTGACAAACACTCTTATGATGCCCCTTAATATGTGGCTTCAGGCTGCTTTTCTGTTTGGATGCCTTCTGCATGATAACACAGATAGCAGGACTGGGCAATGCAGCGCTGAAGCTGAGCAGCCGTTGTCAGGGTCACCCCAGGTGGTGGGACCAGGCTACTGATAATTTGGACAGTGTCAACTTTTTCTTTTTCTTTTTTTCTAATTTTGGGTAGGAAAGCAGCAAATGATTCTATGAAATCACCCATCCTTTCCAAACAGAAGGGTCACATCTTGTCGCTGTGACTTCTAAATTCTAGGCAAGGAAATGTTAAGGCAGAAGTAGTGTCAGGAAGGGATGGCTGTGCTCCATGATCAAATCCTGAGTGGAAAAGCCCTGCTCCTTTCACCGAGTCACCTCTCCCACCAACCAGACCAAGCTGTCACTCTGTTTCCTATTTCTTACTCTGAGGAAGTTCATGCATGGCACAGAGGACAGTAAGAGCTCAAAGTAAGGGTTCCTCATTCCTCTCCTTAATCCGAAACACGGTGGGACTCCTTTTTGCATATGAGTCATCTGAATTTAGAATGCTTAGCCTGGGGCAGAAATAATTCAGATTTGAACACATTAATTGCACCAGGTCAAGGTAACAGTTGTTTTTTGCATGGATCGTTTCAGAATATTTTCTGTGGGTGTTTGTAGCAAGCAAATCATAGGATGCAGTTGTTGCTATAGCAATAAGCCTCCTTTAGTGAATGAGGTAGGGTAGCCCCCCTCTAGACGGACCAGCACACTCCCACCAGTTATCACTGCAATGTAGGGACCTGACACGGTTTACTTACCAGGGATGTGATAGGTATCGATAAACCCTGAATTTGAGGAACAAATGGATCCCATGGGATTCATATATTTCTGAAAATCCTTTGTTTGAGGTCTGAGTCACCAGTGAATCTGCAATTTGCTGACTATAATTGCATTAATTATAGTAACGAGTATTTTTTTTTTCAATTGTGCCTGTTCTGAGTATGGGATATGTAATTTAGGTGTGTGTGTGATATGTTGTATTTTAATTTGGAATCTCAGAGAAACACAGTGGCTTGGACAGCCTCCGTGACAGCTCTGCGGACAGTCTGGACCAGCCAGGGCAGTCGAAATAACACAGCTAAACCCAGCTTTAATTCTCATAGAAAAGATTCCGTAAAATACCCTTGAAATATTTCACCTAGAAAAAAAAATTAAAGCATAAGAAAGGCTATAATAATAACTTTTTCCTGGTGTCAGCTTTGTTTATTGGCTCATACAGGGATTGTGGCATGCAGTCTTCGGGGAAAGAGTGTTTTGGTTTTAAATAGTCTGCGGGCTGCTCTCAGCAGATCAGCCAGGTGGGACTGCCCGCATACACACCGCTAATTATTAGTGAGATGGCTAGTTATTGTCCCTCCTGCTTCATGAGAAGATGGGTCCAGTCCAAATCCCTTTGAAGTCAGTGCAGTGATGGCCTGGGATGCTTTGGAAGGAGCTTTTGGATTGGCTCCTGTGAGTGGAATTTAAGGTTTGACCATTCAGCTCTGCATCCAGACTTGCTGCCTGGGTCACTGGAGTGATACTGAATTTACCCAATATAAACAGAAGGAGAATTGTCTGTTCTTTCCAACAGTAGCGCATAACGAGGAATTACTGGCTTGGTTCATTTTACTGGTGTTAGTGTTTCCTCTCATCAGTTCTCTCCCTCATATTCTTCACATACTCACAATAGATATGAAAAATAGGTCCTTTCAGATGGCTCCTATAGGTGCCATCTAATTTATGGTGATGATGGGCTAGTGGCTGTCGGAGAAACAGAATGAAAGAGAAAAGCAGTTGTAAAATTGCTGCTTTTTGTGGGCTGCTTGCACTTGCCTATGAGTATTTATTATCCTAGATGGCAATCTAACTGATTCTCCTTGATGTGCTCCAGCACTAATAAAGGAATTTTGCAGTATTATTACAGCAATTTTAAATCAATTCACTCAGTGAATGCTGTTGCACTCCAGAAGTCAATTATAGATATCACTTAAAAAAACAGATAATGCAAATCTGGACCTCTGTTTTCATCACCACGCAGATAGCAAAATAAAATTACAGTAAGGGAAATGCACGTTAGAAAAGTGGAGGTGTCGTGAATGGAGAGGGGGCTAGTAACAAAAGTGATGTTTCTGCTGCGAGGTTTTCTTCAGGCCTCGGAGCATTTCTGCCACTGTCACCTGCTTTGCTTTCCCATCCAATTCCCAAGTGACCTTCAGGCAGAAACATTGCATCTTACCATGGCTTTGCTTTCTGCAACGGATCTTGCTAAAGATCATCATGAAAGCATCCAGGAGCCACATCTGGACCTCAGGTGAATTAAAAGATACTGCCTGAGGTTGATGATGGGTTCGTCCTTCAAGGCCAGCAAAAAGCCAGAAACTGATAAATATAAAGCACATTCCACTGTGTGAGGTAGATGCCTACTTCTTTAATACTATGTTCATTCCCTAGGCACTGAAGGGTCCACATAATTTTCAGTTCCTTCTGTCACCATGTCCTTCACAAAAGTGATTTTTTTCTTGTCATTAAATCTCCTGGGAGCGTTAAAAGGAATTCTATTATTGTGGCTGGAAACAGTGGTTTTAATTCTAAAATGCCCTTTTCCTCTGTTTTTACAGAGAAAAGCTTTGAATGTTTTCTGGGAGTCAGCTTGGGTTTAATGCAGAGGGGTCCCTAGAAATGAGAAATGGAAATAACTTGTGATTGTTCATGACTCCAGGACTTGAGTCCCGAAACATTACCTGAAACAGGGGCTAGAGCAAGCAAGTGCTGGCAAGAGAACTGTGCATAATAAGCATAGTAGTGCTTTTTTTTTTTTTTTTTTTCCTGCTTAGAAAGGCTGCTCTTTTCATCAAAATCCTACTTTATCCATAAAAACGTGGTTCTGATGCCTATTAATTGTCACACCTCTGGGCAGGGGTAGTTTGAAGTTTCAAGGCAGATAATACCTTGCTAACACTGTGAGCAACTCTATCTTTGGTGAAAGATAAGCTGCGATAAGGAATGTGATGAACAGTTGCGTTCAAGATTTATCTAATCAACTTGGAGAGCAGGTCACTGTGTTGTCTTGATACGATATTAAGGTAGAGTTGCAAGTTCAAGCAGGTTTGACCTCAGCATACTTGCTGTGCAGCCAGTGATCCTCTTTTGATTATTCCTGGTGAAGCTTTTATAAGATAATGAAATAAATACAGAGGGGAGGATAGAACATAATATAGAATTGCTTTTTCCTCCAGCAACGCCCTGCCAGAAGCTGTGCTATCACACGGGGTATTTCCCGGCCCCTGGTGGTCGCTGTGCACTGAATCAGGATAGATGAGCTGTAGCGTGAACAATTTTGCAGAAGATGGAAGGCTGTTCCTGGGCTTTTTGGTCCCGATCAGATGAGATCTCCCTGCATTTCAATCCAGAACATGTGTGCTCATGGCACCTGACTTCTAAATATCTCTTTTGGTTTCTTTTCCCATTCAAAAACTGTAGATGTGTAGGCATGGAAGGCTGAGGAAGTGAAGCTGAAGAAGCAAGCCCTCCGTGGTTACCTATCGGTTCAGATCCATCAGGCTCAGCGCCGGGGCTCTGACGCAGCCTGCAGTCACTCGGACGGCAGCACCAGCTCTCGGTGCGGGGAGTGAGAAGGCACACCACAGGGAAAAGACGTAAAATAGTGCAAAAAGCCATGACATCAATCATAACTGCAGCAGTAAAACATCTCAGGCCACTTCCAGGGAGCCTCGTTCTGCTCTCCTTCTAGTTCTAAGCCCTCTGTATGTACTGGACTGATAAAAACTTTCCAGCAGCCTTCTGTTGCCTACAATGAGGTAAAATTGCTCAGCCAGCCTTGGGGCAGAGTAAGCAGAGCCGCAGTCACATTGCACCCACTGCGAATTAGCTCCATTATTTGTCACTGATGGAGATGTGTGCAACGGAGGAGGAGAGAATTATTGTATATAAATGTTGCAATATACACTATTCCCACTTAGAATTGATTTTTCCCTTGTAAGATGTGCTGTCTCATTGAAAGAGGGAGAAAGGTATCATTTTAACCTGATTCCTGGAAGAGGAATTAAATGGGGGGGAGGGGAAGAAAGCTGAAAAAGTGGAGGCATTATCTCAAGGGTGCTATTAATCATTTTCTTAGAAAAACGTAGTCTTGCTGTGCACCTTACTGACCTGGTGAAACAAGCCTTCCTGTATCTTCCCACTGTAATATTTACTACTGAGCCCCTCCAGCTCTTTTCCTCTGCATTCAACACCAGTTTGGCTTGTTTTTTGCAAGTGTCAGATTGGAAAGAAGTGGTGGTTACCTCTGACAGTATTGTCAAATTAAATTTATCCCGATCCCTGTACCTTCTCTGGGAGACCCCATATTTATGATAAGGTACACACAGCTCATAAGCATTGGTTTTCAAAACCACTTTGACAGCAAATAATAAATATAAAATAATACACAATGCAATGTGCAATTGACTTATATGCCTTCCAGTCAATGCAAGCATTATCCAGCATACATAATTATACTGCAGGCAGCACATCCTTTACCTGGGAATGACACACTCTGATAAAAAATAAATAATAATAATAACCCCCCCTAAGTATGCACCACTGGGTGCCTTTTCTAAATCTGGCTGTGAAGAATGAATGTGAAATTAGCATTCGATTAGAAGTCAAGGAAATGCAGGATGTGAATGTAAAGCAAAGGACTATATCAATGTCTAAATGTGAATGTGACATTTGTATGGCTGCATAAATAGTCTCCTTGTGCAGCATCGCTCAGAGAGATCTGCCGCAGGAACAACAGAGTGTGGTCTTCCACAGGGTAGGAGAAGTCTGGATTTCAGGTGGTTTTCTCAAATGGAAGACCTGTTCTTCACTTCAGTTCCCATCCTCTTTTTCCTCTGGGATCAGCAGGAACTGGGAGCGCTGCAGTTTTTTCTCCTTGTGCTATTTGTCTGTTGTCACTGTACAAGATTCATAACAAGTGGTTTTCTCTGAATTTTTTCCCTTCCATTTTTTTTCTCGGGTTTTCCATAAAGTTGAGACTGGACCTTATTATATCTTCTGTATGGTTTTGCAGTGTTTGTCTTTACATGTTGCTCTTCCTCCACTGAACATAAAGTGATGAAGGTGTAGTGTCAGTCATCCCTCACTCACCGGCAGGCATCAGCAAAAGCGTATTTGGCTAGGCTGTGTGGTCAGTTCATGCCATTTAGGAACTGAAGGCAGCTTTCAACCCTTGTCAGCATCAGATGTACTGGAGCTTTGACCCTGTCACCAGATAGCTTCTCGCCTCCCCCAGGGGTTGCTGGTGCACTCACGCACCCCCTGTCCCATGCACTGGGCTACAAGGGCCATTGGTAATGTGTCTTTTTTTTTTTCCCCCTAACCCCTAACTTCATATAACTCTGAGTATTACTCTGAGAACAAGATGATATGTCTGCTTTCCTGTTGGTTTTGACCATGGGGATTAAGGCAGACGGGAGTGACATCTTTCTTCCTCTGACCTGGCTCCATTCAAGACTGACTGTACGTTGTGAGCTGATGTGATTATTGCCAGTTGTGCTTAAACAAGAAGGTGAGGTATGCAGCTTGTCAGAGATGGCATTAAAGCTGAATTCACAGAATTTGCTTCAGGTGTGTCTGATGCCACCCTCGAATCACGTCAATTTGGGATCGAATTAAAATGCTCATTTTAGAAAAATGGAATTGTCCTTTGCCATCTTCCAAAGCTACCAGGAAAAGTTTGCATTTGTTACAGTCAACTTTGCCATCTACTTGACCTTAAATCCAAGCATTTATGTGCTGCTTCCCAAAATAAGCATCAGTTAGGTTTGGGAGGATGCCTTAAGGGTGTGCAAGCCAAATTGTACCAGTCAGAAAGATGCTGTTTTTTAAATCAGCTTTACGGGTGAATCTTCCCATTGCTGTTAACGTTTAACATATCCCCCTAAGCCTGGATGCTCTTTGAAGCAAGTTACCAGCTTAATTGGGACTCTTTAATAAAATTTAATGCTATTTTTTTAATGAAGAAAGATGAAAAGTTGCCTAGAGGGGAATCTTGAGCACAAGGTATTTAAAGAAATTCTTCTTTGAGAATGTCGATCTCTTATCTCATTCTCCACAAATCATTTAATAACATTAGCATTTCACTTCTAGTTATATTTGCTTCCCCCCACACACACACATTTCTTTATTTTTGTTTTTTCTCCTTTTCAAGGAAAAAATAAAGCACAACAAGGCTCTTGAACAGCAACCGCAACTGCTATTGAATGACAATTAATATCGTCTCATTCTCGCAAATGGGGGGCATAGGGTTTTTTTCCATACAATTAGGTAGATAACCTTCTCTTGCATTTATTAATGCTGATCTCAAGTTTAACAGGCTTGGCTTTGCCAGTTACATAATTACTGAAAACCTGGGCATCTGCAGCCGGGCTCCAGATACAAAGCAACCCTGTCACTGTTCCCCGTAGGCAATAACCTGAAACAGGAGATGGCTTTCTGCTTCAAATGTAGATATTGAGAGCTCTCCCTCTAGATTAAAGAATTATTTGGGTCCTGCTGTCAGTGCCTATGTTTGTCATTGAAAGACTCGGCGTCAGTGCCTGATTCTGTGAATGGCAAGAGGAGGCATTAGTTTTTCCCTGCAATTTCCTTAAAAGCCCGAGGTCTCCATAACAAACTGCTAGGGAGCGGCTGTTGTATTTTGAACTAGGGAAGGGCAACGTGTGTGGAGTTATTTCCTTGACAAATTATTCTCTCATTTCCCTCTTTGCCACTTCATCTATTGTTATCTCAGGTCTGGTTTCTTCTTCTTAAATGAAGTAATTGTCCAGTTTTTGTGACACAGGTGTTGGATGGCAATGAGTGGTGTCAGCAAATCAGTATCTTTTACTGCAGATAGGATCAGGAGGAAGAAGAGGGACAGGTGATAGGAGCCATGGGGTGAAAGATAAATCCAGCCTACGAGCTTTATCATCCCAGGCAAGAATTTCTCTGTTCTGGACCTGTATAAAAATAATTGTCTTATTCTTTTGACCAATTCATTGTGCTTATTCAATTTTCAGCACACTAGACTCTTCTTCACATATTTGTTAGTGCTTTACCTCTGTTCTGTTTTCCCCCTTTTTTCAGGAAAAATAGGCAACAATATGTAATTTCCGTAGAACTTGGCTCAGCCACATTTTTCTTTATGACTTTCCCCCCAGATTTTAAGGTTCAATTATTTTCTGTAACACTGTAATATGATCTTTGTGGTTCTTGTAAGATTAGGAGAGAGTGGATTATATGAGAATTTCCTGAGCAGTCTCCAGAGTTTTGTCTTACATTTGGATCATGACACACATCCATAGGAAATAGAAAGGAAAGAAACAGCTCACGGTGTTCCTTCCCCCAATCTACTAGTTTTGCTCCTCCAAAATCGGTGGGAGTAGTTCTCCTTCAGCACAGAGGGAAATCAGCACATGTCCTGGGATCTGACCGGTGCTGCTGAGCCTTCTCATCTGTCTACAGTGCCACTGATTTTAAGGTCAGGTTGCAGGACTAGGATGTAGGTTTACATTAATATAACATTTGTTGGCCTTTCAAAAAAAAAGGAAACCCATTTTTAAAATGGGAAGTGGTGGGTGGGTATGCAACATGCACACACACACACACACACACACACATATACATTTTGAAAAAAATATTTGTTCTGCTCAAGAGAAAACATGCATCATTGCATCCCAGGAAAGAAAGCAACAGGCTCAAGCAGGGAAATTTTTCTTCATTCAGATCTAGAATACTTCAGGATCTCTTTGTCATTTATCAGCTATTTGCAACTGCCATGCATTCAACAGGTAGCTCAAGAAACATCAAGCCAAGCCCTCTTCCAGTCTGCAAAATCTTTTCTCCCCGCCAAAGACCAAAGACACCCCACATCCGTCCCAGCCCTGCCAGGGTACCTGCTTCAGAAAGGACTTTCCAGCTAAGTCAGAAGCCAGACAATTAACTAAGTGGCAAAATATGTACAACTCATGAAAACCACTCTTTTGCTTCCTAATGAGGACTCGTAATAACCATGCTGGATTTTTTCCTTTTATATTTATCAAGGTATGATTTAATTGTCATAAACATCCAGAACACAAAAAAAGTCCCCTAAACTCAAACTGACAGAAAATTCTGGGGTTTTCAGGTACTCTGTAGTAATGATTCATGTATTTGCAGCTGGGATAATAATAGTCTAATACCTTGATCATATTGCATTTTACATAATTTTACATAATTGTTCATAAGGGCTACAATTATTGCGACTGTGAAGTGTAAAACTACAGGAAGAGAATGAAAAAGCCAACTCAAACTAATATGTTTAGCCTGATTTTCTTGTACTAATTACCACTGGGAAAACACATATTTTAACCTAGCAATGTTTGAAGGTTTTTTTACCCCAGCGCTGCCATAAATGAAACAGGATAATAAAGACCGTTGTAGTTTAACCCCAGCTGGCAACTAAGCCCCACACAGCCACTCACTCCCCCGCCATGGGATGGGGGAGAGAACTGGGAGAGTGAAAGTCAGAAAACTGGTGGGTTGGGATAAAGACAGTTTAATGGGTTAAGCAAAAGCTGCACACACAAGCAAAGCAAAACAAGGAATTCGCTTGCTGCTTCCCATGGGCAGGCATGTTCAGCCGTCTCCAGGAAAGCAGGGCTCCATCACGCCTAGTGGTGACTTGGGAAGACAAACGCCATCACTCTGAATGTCCCCCCCTCCTCCTTCCCCCAGCTTCACAAGCTGGGCACGAACTCAAATGGTCTGGAATATCCCTTTGGTCAGTCAGGGCCAGCTGTCCGTGTCCCCTCCTGGCTTCTTGTACCCCCCACCAGCCCGCTCAATGGTGGGGTGAGGAGCAGAAGAGCCCTTGGCTCTGTGTAAGTGCTGCTCAGCCGTAACAAAAGCATCCCTGTGTTACCAACACTTTCCAGCACAAACCCAAAACACAGCCCCATACTAGCTGCTATGGAGAAAATTAACTCTACGCCAGCCAAAGCCAGCACAGCAATGACCGTCATCCCACATGCCAAATTACTGAGCACCGTTAAGTGCGTTCACAGGGCTGTGGGGATATTCTGGCTTTCTGAAACATTTCTAGCAGAGAGCGTGCTTGCCAATGGTTTGAAGTACAGATTGCGCTCACCTGTTTGGTTATTAGACGTGTTAATGTTACTGCTCTCTGCCATACTAAACAGCATTCTGGCTGTCAGCGTCAGGAGGAATATGCTGGGTTTGTGTTATTTTTATCATTTTCTCATTGTTCTAATTGTTCCCTAGTGTTCCCGAGGAAAAGCAATACTCAGCTGCAGGGAAGAAGGCAAAACCCACTCATTTGAAACACAAAAGCTGGCCTGAGGAAGGAGAAGCTGGGACAGCCGTTCACTTTGGTAGATGCAAATTTCCATGCAAAAAATCATCCCTGTGGCTGGGCTTGCCCGTGTGACAGTTTGCACGCACACGCACTCACGGACTCCCACCTGCCATGTGCTGCTGTGTGTCGCGGCTCTGTTTCTGCGGGTGGGAGGTCGCAGTTGCTGGCTGGGAGGCACCTGGAGCTCCTGGAGTCAGGACAGTGCCCAGCTCACTACTTGCACCACTACTTCAAAATAGCCCAGCCAAGAAATCCTGCTGAAGGAACCAACCCCATGAATGCAGGTTGGCAGGAGGCTGAGGGCATGGAGGGATGGGCTGGAGTGATGGGGCTGGCAAAGATCTGTCCCTTCAGCTACTGCCCCGGTGTGCAGCCACTTCAGCACAAAGTTCAGTGCCTTGGCTGAAGCTGTGGCTGACGATGGGCTCACATCAACATGCCAGCCTCTACCCTGAAGCCATTGAAATGCAGGCACATGTTTGCCTTTAATTGTTCTGGGGACAGCAGACTGCTGGGAGCACTAACTTTTTAAATTGCCTCTGCTAGATGCCTCAGAGCTTGACCGCCAGAGCTGTCATCACTATTTAAAGCTGTGTAAAGCCCAGTCCTCTAGACTGGGGTGGAAACAGGTCCTGGGCATGGCCTTCACCCCATGCAAGGAATGAATTTTGCCCAGAAAGCTGCAATACTGTGAGATGTGTTAAGAGCACAAACTGAGCTTCAAAATGGTTCCCATTTCAAAGGAACAATGTAAGGCAGGAGTAACAAGGCAGGTTTCTGGTGCACAGAAACCCATTTGTTTGCTGCCTTACCAGCTTATTGGAACAGCTCGTAGGTGTGATCAGCCTCTCCTGGTTCAAAAAGACCCTCTGGCTTGTTGGGTGCAACAGGACACAGATTTCTGTATCCCACCTACATTTGTTCCTGAGGTATCAGGAAGGCATCGCCTTCTCTGCATCACTTTCTCTGCAAGTTCACGATCAGGAGGAGATTAGATGTTGTGGGCACTGACTTGCTGTCTTCATAGGGAAAGATTTTTGCAAGTATTTATTTACTCAGGCCTGCCATTACATTTCTGTTCCCCGTTGGCTCCTACAGTAATAAGAGGGGAGAAGATTAATAAACTGACGGCCAGGACAGAAGGGCCACCACAGTAATCATGTCTGCGTGGGCGGCTGAGTGAGGCGCGCGTTTTAAGAACAGTATCTTGACTTTAAAATCCTTTGGGATGGATTAAAACAAAATTTGTTTAGTCCAATATCTTTAGGAGTCCGAATGAGCATCAAAGCAAAGGCTTCGTGGTGGCACTTCTCCAAATCAGCTGTGCTATCTTGAAGTTAACCGATTTCCTCTTTCCCACTTTTCCCATCTCTCAAAGGCAAAGTGTAACGCGCCGCCCGTGCGGCACTTGGACTTCCCAGGACCTGCTGTCCTGGCAGATCAGAAATAGATTTCTATGCCCCTCTTCTGTCAGCCTTTGATCTCTGAAGACTGACCCGCACAAGTTTAAATCGGCTTGTTCAGACAGTGTGTAAAAATCAAAACAGTCAGCTGGTGTGTAACGGCCATGCGCTCGGTGCCGCCTCCCGGTGTGCTCGGTGGTCCCGCGCAGGCTGGCCTGCAGACTGACTGCTCTTGCTAGTGAGGGCTCAGGTCTGGGGGTCTCCTCATGGTGGACTGGGATGATCATGGGAGGGTGAGGCTCAGAGGAGATCGGGAGCTTCCCACAGGAGACATCGACTGGGGTTCTGCATTCAGCCTCCCTCTGCGTGTTCTTCCACGAGCCATTCTTCACCTCTCCCATCCACGTGGCGACTGCTGCCACACGGTGTTTTCCATATGACTGACAGTGGCATTTGTCCGTACCGAAGTCCTTCGTGCTCTGTCAGATGGTAGTTAAGGAAGGAACGAAACTCCATCATCCCTGTCTAATGTCAGACACTCTGTGTGTCCCCTGTGCAGGGTCACGAAACACAAGGTACATTCCTCAGCACACTGGCACTTCTCCATGGCACAAAGGGTTGGCAAACAGCGATACTAGGTCAGGGCTTGAAGACAACATAACTGCATTCACCACACGTCACCAAGCATTCAATTCACCCCTCTGCGGGATCAGCACTTGTTTTGTTCAGCAAGACAGTTCCTTTGAGCTGTCAGAATGACAGGAAGCACTCAGACTGAGGAAAGCATCTGGCGCCCAATTTTAAAAATGCTACATTTAATTTAATTTCTTAATTTGATCGTGTGCTCTGCAGCACTTGCTGGGTGCCCCCGTGTCCTGAGATTTCATCCTCACGTGAGAACGTCCTGCCCAGGAGTGAGCACCCACCTTTCCCCCCTCTTGCTCAGCCTACCCTGCAGGACTATATATAGGGCAGATTAGCACAAACTGCTTGATGGGGCTGCAAATTTCCCTATTAGCAGCATGTGGAGCTGGCAATACTGTGTTGTACTCCTTAGTTACACTTAAAGTTCTTCCGAAGCAAAAGGACAAAGGCAATATTCTTTGTCGTCATTCTCAGTTACTTCAAAATTGCTACCCACAGCAGAGCATCATCAGTCATTAGAGTCACATATAGGAGCATTATATTCACTTTGCGGTCTCCCAGCTCCATCGCCAAGGACATCACAGTCACAATGAGACATAATCAGTGTGCTGTTGCCAATTTCGAGACATTGTAATTTAGCAAAAAATTTCCTGTGTTCGGAGTCCTCTGAAGTTGGAGGAGCTGCTCTGAATTTCTCTGCATTCCTTTTAGCAAGTTTGGTGTGAATGGCATGGAGAGAGAAATAAGGAGTGAGGACCCTTTTTATCATGCCACCGTTATGCCTATGAATTGCAGGGCACGTGTGCTGCATAATATCGGGCATGACCGATACAACAAGGGACGGCAGGAGAGAGCTGAGGAAAAGCCTCAGCCCTGAGTGACCTTGCTGTTGTGAATTTCTAACTTATTCTTCTCCCTATTGCAGCTCTGATAAAAAGATACCACACAAATATACTGTTTTGCATCGAAGTTTCAGGAAGAAGCTTCAAATGACACAAATGTAAGGCAGCTGATCTGGTCCCTCAGGTTGTTCCAGGAGGCATTTAGCTGGTCTGATTTTTATTCCTGACTGGTGACAGCTTGATGGGTGACATCAGGCAAATCACCCCCCTCTATGCCACACTTTTCCTGTGCACAGTTGTATTTACCCAGTGCTTGGTGAGCTAAGGATGTTTTTAAATTCTCTGTTAAGAGCTGGGTAGCATTTGACCACTAAAACTGCATGCTGGAATTTCATTTATATTGCATCTTATGGCAATGTTTTGTAATGTGCAACCTTTTAAAAGCTATCTTTTTACTCCAAAAAAGGTCTGCTGACACTAGGGCTCAAGAAATTCTCTATCCTGTCTAAAAGAAAATAAAACCCATGAATTTTCACAATCTGGAAGTGGAACTGTTCCCAGAATCTTCCCTTTCTGCTCTGGAAAAAGAGATCATCCACATCAAGAAAAACGTTGCTTCTGGTGGTCCCCTTCCAGCCCAGCCAGGTTGGGTCATTATCATTTTTGATTACCAGTGCTTTGACTTTATTTACCCTCTGTGAAATGGTTATGAGCATTTGGCCATGCGTTTAATGTATGCAACTTACTTGGGGTCCTTTGCATATTTGAGCATGAAGGGATATAAACATAAATGCAGATAGATTTATTGCAGTCTAATTTAATAAAAATGTCAGCAAATAAATGCACGTTTGACAGGGGAATAAATATCAAATAGGAGCAAAGCAGACAGTGGAGTAGGTTGTAAGAAATTAACGTGAAACGTTCCGGTTTGACAGTGACTATAAAACAAAATTGTACTTTGGAGACTTGGGGAGTGATTTAGCAGAGCTGTGCTTCCAGGGCACGCAGAATCAGCTTGCACACGCGGGGTGCGGAGACACAGGTTCAGGATAAGACCACATCACTACAGAGGGGAACGGTTTGTCATCTGTCGCTTCCATTTGTAAACTGACATTTAACGGAAGGGGAGCGAGATGCTGCCTGGATTGGTTTTCTGACACGGGGCTGCAGGTTGTGCCTGCACGTTGCTTAGCAGCAGCATGCCAGCCCCGGGTCGGGCTTGCTCCTTCTGCCTGGTGCTTGGACTGGTTTGGCCCCCGTGACTCCACTCCATGTATTTATGCATCAGGGGAGAGGCAGGGAATCGCTATAATCTGTGTTTTGCACATAGACCGGCTGGGTGTTAGCTTACGGAGTGGTTTGCCCGGGGTGAAACAGGAAGAAGAAGCTGGATCAATTCTCCTGGTACCCCACAAGGTCACATCACGTGCATTTTAAATGCTTCATCCTCCACTGCCCCTTCCTGGTGTGTGCTTGCGCTGCCCTCGCAGGACTCTCGCCAAGACACACCGTGGATGCCCTACTCCTCTGGGGCGCCGCAGCCAGGCGGTTCCACCTTCTACAGAGCTGAGTTAAGCCTTATGTGGAGGGAGGTTCAGCGGTGGGCTTCATTTCCGTGCCAGACAGACTTCAAGAGGGCTGTACTAGGAGAATTTGCGGGCTCCTATGGATGCCAGAGAGCAGATCCATAGCACAGCAGCCAACTGTGATGCTAATGGACCCTCCTAGCGCTCTCCATTGATTTCATTGAAAGCAAGAATGTTGGGATGCTGCTCCCAATGAAAGCATATGGCATTTTTTTCTGTAGCAGTGAAATAGCTGTTAGGTGTCTTGCAATATTTGTTTTCACCTTCGTTTTGTTTGTCTGGGTTTTGTTGGGGTTTGGTTTTGGTTTGGTTTTTTTTTTTTTTGGTATTCCATCTTTCCTTCATCTTTTGGGCTTCAGTTTCTCATGAGGTCCCCAGGCAATTACTGAGGCTGCGGTTGCCACAAGCATTGTTCTCGTCTCTTTATTGCAGATATGTACTCATATCCTGGGATAGATTTTATTTTAACGGCCCAGTCAATATATGGTGCTTATTCCACCTCAAGCATTACAAAGAGGTTTTTAAAACATACTTGTTCATCTTAATACCCCTGCTAAGCTTCTGAAATGCTCGATATATCCTATGTGTTTCTTAAAATTTCAGCACAAATCCAATATCGTACTTTCACTGTAGGCACAGAATCATCACTCACTGTATTGGGGACCATATCTCAACGTGTGTATGCATAAATTCAAGGTAACCAGTTTGCACAGGGGTAAAAGTGCAGTGGCTAATGGGAAGGAGAGTGTGGGAACAGAGTTTGCCTCACCGTAAGTGGAATAAAAGCTTAAAGTTTTCCATAGCACAAGTTGGGGCGAGTCAGGGGTTGTAGAGTGGAAACTTTTGGTCCTAAAGTTCTGGAAGAATTGATGTGTGAAATTGCAAATCTGGTAGTAAGAGTTTTTAATAAATCTATCAACTCGAGGGTGGCACTGTGTGACTGAAGAATAGCAAACACAGTATCTGTATTTAAGAAAGGGAGAGGAATAGGGAGAGCAGTGTGTACAGGCCTTTCAGTCTGACATCACCTCTACAGAATCAAAATTTTTGGACAAAATTAGTATGCCCACTGTTGTGATGAGTTGTGAAAAGGACACAGGCTACATCAGGAAAAGTATCAGCTATATAGATAAGGAGCTGTTAACATCCTCGCTTGACACAGCCATTTCTGGAACATCTATGCTCAGAAAAATGGAATTAAACCAGGGATGCATGCGGATGCGGGTATTACAGGGATCAGGAGAATGGAGAGCCTGATTTACAAGAGAAGGCTAAAGGGGCATGGCTTGTGATCATAGCAAAATGAAGGCATAGCAGCGTTGTGATTTCTGTCTGTAAAAACATCAGGGAGGAAAAGGGACTAGTTGCACTGGAGAACAGTGTTATTGTAAAAATGGACATGAATAAACTCACACTGGCAATCAAAACAAGTTTTCTAGCCATTAGGGCAGGGAGGTTGGAACAGCTTTTTGGTAGGAATGGCAACGAACAAAACCCCAACTACTTTTAAGCCACAGCTCAGAAAGTTTGCGGAGAGGTAATACAACGCAGCAATGCTACCAGGGGCTGCACTGGGTGACCCCAGTGATGACTTCCAGTCTGTGTAAAGATGCAGGAACTCCATCACAAAGTCCTCATTAAACTTCCCATGTATTTCTTTTTCTTTATCTTCCTTTAAAAAAAGATTATCCTGTAATAAACGGGGTGGTGCCATCTGCCACAGTCTGGCGCAGAAGGGAGGAATTGCTGTTTCATGTTAGTTAGCTGTATTGAGGGGGGTGGGGGAAGGCTTTGGGGCTGCTTCCATCTGGCACTGGGGCTGATTGAAGGTGAGAGCTGATCTCTTGAAATTCAGTGAAAAAATGATGGGTAAAGCAGATATAAGTTGTGAAGCCCCTTGAAAGTACACACCAAGCAGCTTAGGTTTGATGCAGCTGCTGAAGGGAGGTGAGAGGAGGGCTGTGTAGAAGAGGAGGGCATAGTCTGAAGTGAAGCTAAGAAAATTGTCTTTACAGCGATGTTCTCAGAGGATACAAGCAGGGCAGAATGCAGTTTTCTGTGTTAGAGAAAAGAAAATTAGAGTTGATCTGTGGTATAAGATTATGAGAGCCTGAGTGAGACTTTTAGCTGTGCAGGGAGAAGGATGACCCTGTTTCAGTGGAGAGAACTGGTGTGATGATGCATTGATCTAGTGAGAGCATGCAGGGCAGATCAAAATGATTCCCAGGTTCCAAAGCTGGGAGAAACTGAAGTATTTCTCCAGGGCATTGGTCTGCTTCCAGCACTGACTGTGCTGCTTCTGTTCAAATGGAGCACATTAGCAGAAAAACCTAGCTTTTAAAGTATTTGGAGTACGACTGCTGCAGGCTCAGTCTCCTCCTTTTGGGAGAGGAAGGTCCCCAGGAGACTGGGCTCCCTCTTGGGAATGTGCTGCTGGACCCTATCCTCAGGCACCGGGAAGGGAGAGCTGGGTCTTGAATAACCGTGCTGAGACTGGTTTGAAATTCATGAGAAATTAAGAAAAGGTCAAAAGAAAAGGATGAAATCTGTGTTTATTTGTCTTTTCATTTAGGTCCCGGGGGAGTTACCTTTTCAGGTGCTTCTCTCCAGCCATGAAGGTCAGAGATGTCTTTCGGTGAAAGCTGAGAATCCTGAACAATTGCTCACAAAGCAGTTCTCAAACAGACGTTTGCAAGCACAGCCTCCTCAAATTAATGGAAGTCACAGATCTGGTGGTCAAAAGTACATGTAACATGTTTTCACTGCATCGTGGTGACGCTGGGATTTTAGGAATTCAACCAGATGTCACAAAATTTGCACTTGCACCATGATAGTAGTGACAAATCGGGGAGGTGACTTTATTGGAAGTCTAATTTTCTCATTGCTGTGCATCTCCCCACATCTGTATCTCCTCTCCACTTAGCACCCCGTAGGTACAGGTTTCCTATGCTAACACAATGTCTGCATCAAGTCACTCCCTTTTCTGTTCTTCCTCAGAAGTAAGGACTCAGAGCAGCTTCTGGTGCATTTCTGGGCTGCCAAAATCCTGATTTCATTGTTTGCAAGCCTCTGATGCAGACTCCTCTTGACTCCTCTTGTCTCCCCTGGTCAGGACTATAAGATTTGGCTTTTGTAGATCAGTTGCTATGAAAATGCTTATTGATGGTTACCCACATCCTGTTGTCCTTCTGGTGCTTCTTCTTTATTTTGAGAGGGTTTGTCTGTAATGCTGTTGATCCAAAATTAAGGCTATGATAAAGTGGCTGATTGAAATGGCACCGAAAGCTTTGCACAGATAGGCTCAGTCAAGCCTTCATTAGCTTAGCTTAAATCACTTGAGGCTACTTTGATTCTGAGCAAGTTCACAGAGGATTTTTGGATTAATTTTCCCACATATCTCCATCCAGGCAAGCCCTAAAAAAATCACCAGCATACACAGCGTGCCTTTAGGAAATGAGCTCTTCTAGGAATGAAGGATACTTCTAGAGGGCTGAAAGGCTATGGGCATGAACTAGCAAATGGGGGTGATGTGAGGGTGGCAACAGGCAACCACAGCCTTTCCCCTTCTTTCCCCAAGCTAGCAGAAGGTGATAGTAAATTAAAAGCTCTAGAATATGGCCTGTGACAAATACCAGTTTCGCTTTCTGAGCTTCAAACATCTGCTTGTGTTTCTATTTGACAGTCCAAATATTGCTCCTTTTCTTAGTTTACCCAGGTGTAAAATGGTGTGAAAAGTACTAGTCTCCTTTGGAAATGTTTTGATACCAGATGCTAGAGAAGTTCTAAGACTTCATTATTACCATCCTATTAATGCTACTGCTGTTATCACTCCGTGGTTTGCTTTACTGGAGTAATGACCCATTAATATTATTTTGTTGACTCTACAGATGATCTTTCAAAGCAGCAGTCAAAAGTACCGTTAAGAGCTCCAGACAACTTACTGTCCTAATTTATAAGCAGATGCAACCAGTAATAAATAGGAGATTAAAATGTAGTAATGATCAAGCAAGTTTTTGCATAAAGAGCTGTAATCTCCAGCTGTCAGTACCTCTGTGTGCACCAAGACACAGGTCTGCAGATAAGGAAGCGGCTTCTGTTTTCGTTGCTGTGCATCCACGGCTTTTGCAAACATGAAGTCTATGTTTGAAAAAAACAGTCCCTTGAAAACAAGCCTGCTATTCATTCATCCTGGAGACATTGCCGAGAAGTTGGCCAATTGGTATGTGCCGGTTTTTGCTGGAGCTGCTGTAACTCCTGAGACTGCTTCCTAGGGACCCCGAGGAGTGTGCACAGCTCCTGTCTTCTAGGCTGTTACATGCAAGACCAATTAAGACTGATGTCAAAATAGCTAATACAGAGGCCATGTTTCTGGTTTAAGAAACACTGTGATATACTTTACCTCCCAGTAGGGAGAGTGTGATAGTAAACCGCCCTGCCCAGATACTGCTGAATGTTTCATTAGCTGAGAAATGCAAAGTCAGCTTTTCTAGCAGAGACTGCAGAGGTGATGGGGGGTCTGTGATGTGGGACAACATTTATTCTGTCTCGGCACAAAAAGCTCAGCCAAAAACCTTCACCCGAAAGAGCCCAACCAAAAAAACCTAACCCAAACATAGCGGCAATTACTGAAATCTGAAAGAAAGAAAAGAACATACTGTTAGTTTATGGAACACGTTGTTGTTTCGTATTTAGCAAACTAAATATACATTTGTAACAATCTAAAAAATAATGCAATTCAAGATATCATAATGCCTTGGCTTTTACTTACTTTCTTATGTGATGAGGCAGAGGCACAGCAATTAACGGTGTCCCTTGCCACATCCAAAACAGAAAGGGATAAAACATAATAGAACATACTGTTATAAGCTCCTTTGAAAAAGGAGGGATTTCAAAAGATGAATTCCCAATGGAAATTACTCTTTGATTTTTGTTATGCTAACTCTAATGGCTGTCCAGTTTCCAGTCCCAGGGACCTAAGGCTCCACAGTCATGCGTGATGCTTGTGGTACCCGGTGCTCTGCAGAAAGAATGGGTTAAGTTTAGAGTTGGACATCATCATTATTTTCTTTCTCTCTTTTGTGTTAGTAAACTTCAGAAGTTCAAGAAAGAACATGCTGCTTTGCCTTCCTTGTTCCCTGCTGACTTCGTTCCCCTGATCAAAGCAAAAATAAGTAGGCCTGGTTTGTTTAATAGAGAGGGTCTTACACAGTCACGCCTCTTTGTTTGCCGACATAATTGAGGAGAAGACAGCTTTGGGAATAGTGCTGCTTAATTGCTCTCACAGATGCTGCAAGACACTTGGTGTAGGGTCGGGCTAAATTGGTCCTATTGTGGATTTTTGAAAAGCCTTGGTAACAGAAGAGTCAAAAAAAAAAAAAAAAATCCCCCCAAAATCCAAGCCCTTATATAACCAGCAAAGTAACCTTCATCTCAGTATCGGCTTTTCTCTGCATAAAACTTCCTCGCAATGAACTGGGGAAATAGCACGGCAGAGGCGTTGCTGCCCCATCCCCATGGATCTCCAGTGGGCATGGAGAAAGAAGGGGTGGAACTGAACATCTGGGTGTAACTTCGTATCCATTAAAATGTTCAGCCTTTTAATAAAACATCGGTATGGCGGTAAAAGCTCCCTTCCTAATGAGTGCCGGAGTGCGGAAATCGCTGTTTCTCAAAGGCAGGCCAGGCTGTAACCCTCTTGATTTTAAATGAAAGGTTGGCTGGGACTCCTCAGCGCCTCGCAGCCCGGAGGGAGCCAGCAGAGCTGCTAATTAGAGCGCTGGTTGCGTTTTTTTGGTTTGAAACCCTGAAATGAAGGGCAGGTCTGCTCTGTACCGTGCGACGACAAGGAGACTTTAGATTCCTGGCTAAGGCTTTTAGATGACAGAAGCGGAGAAGGGCTTCCCGGGGACAGGCTCCCCTGGCCATGGAGCAGGTGAGCCTCCACCGCCTCGGGATGGGACGGCACAGGGCGCAGGCGGCAGCTGCCAACTGGGCTCCAGCTTTAATGGCGCTAGTAGTGAATCCTCAGGTTGAACTTCTCCCTTGTTTTTTAGAAATGGGTTTTAATTCTGGAAAAATGATTCTATTTTCCACTATTTGATAGGTAGGATTCAAAGACAGTATTGATAAGTATTCCTACGCTGGGGGGGGGGGGGGGGGGGGGGGGCGGGGAGAAGGAGGTACTTTATGTGACAACGGGGACAAAAGCCTCATTCTTTTCCCATTATAGTCATTACAGGTTCTTTTGTTTACAAGACTGTCTCACTCCATCAGAGGTATGGCAAATTGTCTCCTAAAGATAGCAATGAATTCACTAGACATATACCTAAACTTTGACAATTACTGTCTTTTGCTATGTATTTTTTAAAGCCTTAAATAACATTAATCACATAGCTAAAGAAAAGTATATGCCTTTCTCTGTAGCAGCCTTAGAAAGATCTCATGTATTACGAAGCTCTCTGCCAACAAGCGAGCTGCAAATGGCTAAGCAACACAAGTCCCCGTAGTAAAAACGAGAGTTTGAGAGGCAAGCCACCAGGAGCCCTGATTTAGCTGGGTACAAATACTCACCTAAAGTTAAATATGTGGTTTCCCTGAGACTGCTCACAGCTTGGTGCTCTGTGCTGGCTTTTGGGCACAGCAAAGATAAAATACTTGCAAGCAAATGCATGAACACATCCTTCTTTCAGCCTTATGCTCTTCTGAAGTTGTTTTAAAGCTTGTATTTTCTAGAAGTACATTGCAAATGTCCTGGCCAGGTGGCAGGAGACATTCATAATGCAAGACCAGTTAAGAATTGCAGGTTGCTTGCTGGTTTTACCACAAATTCAGTGCTCTAAACCCACTTCTTGGGTCGCTGCTTGGTGGAAGGTCTATGGGTTGGGAACTGCCATTGTGTATTAATTTATTGGAAAAAAAAAACACCAAGATAGCACTGACAAACTACAATAAATAATGCTAACATTTAACAGCTGGCACATCCTTGAATGCCTTTGTGCAGTAGATTGAAAAGGCTGACCAGTATTCAAATTATAAAAGGAAACTATCATAGTTCAGACTTAAAGGAAACAGTTGTCTTTTTCAAACTTAATATTGCTAGAACTTATCAAACATACAGCATCTAAAGAGAATAAGATGGAAGGTTGGGAAGGGATTTTTTTCCCCCCAGACTTTCTCCTTTATTTTGCTAGAAATGACAGCTGAGAATAAACAGTGGCTCTCCTCAAATCTGAAAGAATGAGAGGTATTTTAACACAGAGGCTTTTCTCCCAGACTCTTGCATGTATGCCAGCAATAGGAAGGAGTTAACAAGACAGTGATGGGATGACTCCTCTGTTATGTCCTTATCCTTCAGGACTTTAAAGCCCTGACATAGTTAAAAAGTATTTTCCCACCCAAAAAAAAAAAAAAAAAAAAAGGCTGTTAAAAAAACCAGCAAACCAAATTCAAGCTTTATTTTTTGCGGAATGGTCCAGAAGTCTCCTTTTTTTATTATTATTATTATTTTGGAGGCTTTCCAAAAGTTTTTAAATGAGCTTTCAAAATGGTCTTCACTTTTGCAGATATTTTAGCTACATTACAGTAATTGGGAGCAGGGAACCAACGTATGATGTGGCTGCTTCTCTTCAGTTGCCCAGCAATCTATTTTTGGTTCAGTGTTTAGAGCATCACTATTGAAGATCTAGGAGAAAATATCCAAATATTAATGACAAAAATTACAGATGACAGAAAAATGAGCAGATTAGTAAATAATAAATCAATCCTGCAGAGTGATCTGGATCCAATGAGCAACCAGACTTATTTGAACACAGAAAATATGAGGTCCAGGAACCAAGAAAATAGGTCATGCTTACTGGCTGAGGTGACTGTATTTCTGAAATGATAAACACCTCAATGTGAGCCGGCTTCAGTGGCTGAGAAATTAAATAGGAACCTTGAATGTGTGAACTGGGGAAGAATGAGTTCGTGCAGGTATTGCCACTATATAGAGAAATAAAGACAGACCATTTCTGTGATGCTATGTGACAAATTTAGAAATGCTCCTGAAAAAAAAAATAAATTCACAAGAATGGTTTGTGTTCTAGAAATCCTGGCTTATAGGCTAGAAGTGGCTACATCTCATTAGCTTCTCCAGGAGGAGTTGGCAGGGATCTTACAGGTGCTAACACTGAGGAAGACTTTTGGCAGCACAGGACCCTTGGATGTCATGGAGGATGTCACAGCATGATCAACCCCAGCAACTGGTGTGATAAACACTCAGAATAGAGAAAAGGCAAATGGTTTTAGTAATCAACACTGGAACAGCTTACCATAGGCCATGGTGGATTCCCCAACATTAATTTTTTTTTTTTTTAATGGGTTTGGTCATCTTTCTAAAAATTGTGGTAGCATTCAGGCCAAAGTTTTGGGGTCTTCAGTATGGTCACTGCCTGGGGGTTCCTCTGTCCCTCTCTGAATATCTGGAGCTCTTGGCTCATGTTGTAGATGCACACCCATAGTGTCTCTCTAAGATTACTCCTTCCCACGAGCCAAGAGAAGAAAGCTTGTTTGTAGGTTTGTTCATCTTGGGAAAGAGAAGGCAAAGCAGGGGGAGATCCAGCTGCTGCCTTCGGTGAGGGGACCCCCCCGGGCCGGACTGTCACTGGCCCTGCACCCTGCCTGCTGCACCTGGTGCTGCCTGGCCACAGCCACCCTGCCCGCTGCCTCCCACCGCCTAGAAGCGCTTGGCTGCCTTCATTTAGGCTAATATAAAGCGCTTTACATTAGGCAACCAGCAATGGCTAACAGATAAGACCTTCCCTTTCGCGGTGGAGAGAGACTATTAGAAATGCTCCTCTTGAAAGAAAGTGCCCTTTCAGAAATGCGCTTTGGATTTAGGGACTCTGCGCAGTCCTTCATCTGTCAGCTTCCCCCTGCGTTCCTCACATTTGATGGTTCACTGCTTTTAGATTTGTTTCTGCCTGGCTATCCGTTCCCATTCTCCTGTGACTAATATTTAGTTGTATGGTACTACTGAGAGTCTCTGCGAGGTGGTAGCATGGCATATATGGGACCCAGAGGAATTCTGAAACGACCCTTTTAAAAAACAACAGCATAAAATAAATTAGAAAAAGGAAGCAGCTTTGGCGAAGACTTGGTGCTTACAGCAGCAGCCGTAGGTGAGGAAAAGTTAACTGTTTCAGAAGGGGTTTTGCCCTACCTGAAGTCAATGGGGAAACTCTTCTGGAGTCACAATATTTGCCCAGGTACCAGCCTCCCATCCCTCCTCCTGCTCTCCAGTCTGTGTTTCACCTTCAAAAGTAGATCATTATGCTTGCATATTTTAAAAATACTGATACACTTCTGTGAGCTGGCTGGGCATGTGGTCAAAAGTTGCAGCTGCCCAATGTTCATGGCTGCTCTGGGGCTGATGGAGCAAACGCAAATGGCAGAAGCACATCATATGCAGGAGGGGGTGGCCAAACCCTGTATCCTTCTGGGGTCAGCTAAGGAATGGAGGCAATGAACGATTCACCATTAAACTGAATTAAAGGTCCAGTGATTTAAAGATATGGCCGGAAACCTAGCAGACAGATCCAGCCAAGTGCTGCCAGTCTCTCTCCTCTGCCTTCCCCTGATGTGACCCCACAAAAGCACAGACCCTTCGGGGCGCAGTGGTTACTACATGAGTAATCTGATGATGAATGTGTCTTTTACAAGTAAGCCTCGCGTCTAGTTGTAGCATGTACCAGAGGTGGCATGAAGGGGATAGAAGGCTGTGCCACTTAGAATAAATTATTTGGGACGGAAATTCAGTGTTCAATATGTTTGTAAAGAGTCTAGTGAGTGTCTGGGTACTCCCTGGGCAGAACAATAATTGCACTTTTGCTTTTCTGTTTTATATTTATAATCCAGAACAGCTAGCCCTTGAGTAAGCATAAACTGCACTTCCATCATATTTCCATTTGGGTTATGAATATTTCACACACCTGCAGTCTCAAAAGCACATAATTGCAAAACCACACTCAGACAGGGACTGAATAAACACTGTTGCTGATTCTTAATGAGCCATTAATCAGATGTTTAACTACAGGTAATTCCCTTGAGTCCTGGTGTCCCAAGAAAAATCTGTATTCCCTCTAAGTCATAGAGAAGCAGATGACTTACGAAGAGGAAATTGCAAGCTGCAGGCTGGATGAACAACGTTGGCTCCCCGTGCAACTCCTAATGGTGAAAGGTAACATTTTTTAATTTTGTTTGGGAGTCTCACCATGAGCCATGGGCTCCAATGTCAGATAAGGACTTTGCGGGAGTGGAAGGCTTGCGTTTTGGTTGTTGAAGGGCGCATTCTGTCAGGAGCTTGAAAGATGCTCTGATTGCTTCCTGTCAGTCAGCGTTACCTGCTCTTCATGGATGGGAGTAGGAGTGTGATTCTTCACACAGTGTGAAGTCCTCCTCTGTAATCCATTATCAAAGGAAGGTGCATATTCCAGCTGCATTTTAACAAGGGATGGATAATTTTATGGCCACTGCTATTTGTATCTTTGCATGGTAAATTAGGGGTAATAAAATCCTGTATTTCAGAGTGCACAACAAACTCTGTAGGGGTTAGAAAAGGAAATTTCTTGCACAAACAACATTGTACTGTTGCTTAGCTGGACTGAAACGGACATTTATTTCATAGGAAAAGTAACAATTTCAATATTTTGTTTAATTCCAAATAAACCCAATGCTGTATTTTGAGCATGAGATGATGTGCTGAAAAATCTTTGTTCGGAAGCACTGCAGTCTTCCATTAGAACAGATCAATGTGTTTGAGATTTTAAAAAAAGAAAAGAAAGATTTTTCTAATTTCTAAACTTGTGTCAAAACGTGGCTGGTTTCATTCCCTATTTTGCTGGCACTAAAATGTCACATTGCGCTAAGACGGCTTGGTGAGTTACTGATGTTCATGACAGATCTGCTGTAAACAGCATTTCATAAAGGACACAATGGTTTTAGTAGCTGATCCGCTTCTCTTCGTAAAACAGTCACACATTTTTGTATCAGCCAAGTGGTGAATGTAGTTGGTTTCCCTCTGAAGAGCATGCACATGGAGATGAAGCCAACCTACACATGTTAGATATTAGAAGAGCTCCAGGTTATTAACTATGGAGAACAAAAGGTTTTAGACGATCTCTCCATCTGTTTCTCCCTCCTGTGCCAGAGACACAGTGTAGCAGACCGTATCTTCACAGACATTTTCCAGGTGGAAAATGGGCATACAAAAGGCGTGTGCATCAGCTCTTATACCTCTTTTCCAAAGTATAAGCTCCTTCCATCACTGCTGAAGGAGCCATATCCCAACAGCAGACATCCATAAAGCTGATAGTTAGAGTCTCATTCATGCTTTTACTCCCTACGTGCTGTATCCTCAAAGGATGCTCCATTTAGCGGGATAGTTATATAATAACTTCTTAATTAAATACTCATTGACAGTCTGTGCCTGCCTTTTTTCTGGGGGGGTGTGGACAGGGGACTGCTTGAGGGAAGGATGAAAGTGCTCCTGCTTGCCTTCTGGCAGCGGGACTGTACAGCAGCACTCCTTGCCCGCGTTACCCTCTTCCTCAGAGAGTCTCCTATGTAGAGACTGGACTGGAGGAGGTGTAGAAAGATTTTGGGCAGCAGGCACTGCACTATTGTACAGCCATGTCCCAAAGCGCTCCCAGACCCAGCAATGAATAGATGGAGAGGATACACAGATCTTCCTGCAAGTAGTCTGCTCAGCAGCCACCAGCAGAGCTGCCCTAGCCCACCAACGTGTGTGCTAAAGAATGGTCTTCTGACAAAAATAAACAAAATTCATTTACAGGAAAGGTGTTACCCTTCGTCCCCTCCCATGGGACGTGTGGCTTGCTGTCAGCAAACACTGGGCATGATGCTGCTCATGGTTCTTGGGCTGGGGTCATCTCCTCCTACTGCAGATGAGGCATCTTCCGGGGCTGTGGACTGCGGTGTAAGGGGGAGAGGACGTGGTGAAGGGGGTAGGTGACACCAGCTAACGAAAGAGGCACTGCTGGCTCCGGACTTGCTTCTGTAGGCAGAAGGGTGGGCAAAACCTACTCCAGGTTGGGCTGTTTGGTAGGATCTATGTGGCCATTTCATGTGCTAACAGGGGTGAGGTGCTCTGGAAAAAGCTAATGAATACGATGTAGAAGTCTTTCTTTTTATGCTTTTCTCGATGAAATAGCACTTGTCATAAAAATGGGAGGATATATCATTCATCATTGCTGGTTTTACCTGCCAAAACAGAGCTAGAAGTTTTCTATTTTGTATCCACAAATCCTGAAATTCACTATAATCTGTTTAGACAGTTTCTCTCTGGGGAAAGAAAAAAAAGTTTTTAATCTAATAAATAATCCTCTGGAATATTTACAAAAGATACATAAATGCCAGAACCTCCTCTAAAAATATACTTCAGTGTCTTAAAATCAACATATGCACACTGGGTGACTGGCTGTGAATATTCTCCCTAAACTAAAAACCAGCCAGGCAGGCCAGCAGGGTGCTATGCAAATGGCTGAAGAGCAATGATCTGCCTTCATTGCAGGCTTAATTTATGAACTAGATTTATTAGATTATTTTTTTTTTATTGAATGAATTACTGCATATCTTACTTCTTCCTGTGTCAATAGCTGTGTGCATAAGAAGGCAAAAAAATCAAGGGCAGGCGACCCAAAGCCTAGCAGCACTTTGCACGTGCAAATTATTTGCAAATATCAGTTTGAAACTCTTTCCACTTGCTGCTTTGTACCCAGTAGCAGCTGGTCCTGGAAGAAAAGGGACCAAATTGGGCACTGCAGTTGAGGGTGAAAACCTCTCCCAGGGCATCCACAGTGGAGCCCGGCATTGCTCTCTGCCCCACGGCAGCTCAGCCACAAGAGATGCTCCTGCTGCCTTCGTCGTGGTGGCCCTGCCCAGCACCCCTTGTTCTTCACTGCCTTCCCAGGGAGCGGGTGCAGAAACACGGCACACACAGCCTAGCGTTAGGGATGGGAATGGGGTTGCTGCAAATGGTGTGAGATCATAGCAAAAATAAAAAAGAGCAGGCAAAAGTGACATCATGCACAACACATCTTGAGCTTCAAATTATCAGCCCCTGCTGTATCCTGGGTGCTGCCAGTAACTTTGTCAGACCTGTTTGGAGGATGTAACTGAGAGCCCTTCACCTGTAACGCAGCAGTCCCATAAAAAGATCCTCTTCTTGGAGACTCTGACTGAGCTTAATTTTTTTTTTTTCCTTCTAAATTGCAGGTTAGGGATTTCCCCAGCTACTGCACCCAACAATTGAGGAGAATGATCTAAATTCTAATATCAAATTACAGACAAGTGTAAGACCTAAAATCACCTTAATGTTTAGTGAGTACAATGTTTAACACATACCCAAGGAATATGCTTAACACTGTTAGATCAAAAATAATAAAATTAAGTTATGAACTACTGAAGTCATAGCAATTCAGTATCTTGTCATTACAACACAGAACAAGAAAATTTGATATTTTAGCCCTGATTTTCAAAGCATCTCCAAAGCTGTGCCTATTGTTATTGAGGCTTTTCCTTACATGCTTTTTTTGGATATCTATTTATTTTTCCCCCCAAAACACAGATGTTTGCCCTGTATTGTCTTTATATGAACAAACCAGCCAGATAAGCATTCAGCTGCTTTAGTGCATGCAAGTACAATCATTTTGCATATAAGGAAAGGAAAAAAACAGCCCCATAACTGAGGAAAATGTCAGCTGAAGTATTAAAAAAAAAAAAAAAAGAGAATATGTGTGAACATGCATTTGGTGATAGATGCCTGATCCCTGAGATTTTGGCCCTTTAGCTTAAGATCGATGTGGAACGGTTTTCAGTTTTGACATTGTGTTGGACTCATCATCAGAGATGTTCCCATCTTTGCAAGGAGGCAGCAAAGTAAAGCAGCAGAGACTCGAGGAAGTCGGATATGTCTTCCTTACCGTGCAGCTGTTTGTGATTTCAATGTGTAAGACTTTTTGTTGGTCACAGGTCACCTGTTCCCTCAAATGCCTCTGTGCCACATTTACTCTTCTTGATCCTTTTTGGGTCCAGCTCCAAACGATACTCATTTCCCTTTAATTTCAAGGGTACTCGGAGAAGTGCAAGGGTCCCTCAAATACTTGAGGAATACTCGTGGAGTTGAATAGATAGCGTAGGCTGCTGCGTGCACACAACAGGGTGAAGCAGGGCAAAAGTTTGGGCTACACGTATCACGGGGAATTATGTAGCGGAGTTTGGTTTTGAACTAGTTTTAAAATAATGGAATTTGATTTTCTGTGCTCCTAATTCTGCCTATAGTGAATGATAGAATCAAATTCCTTTCGACCAGGCACACTGTGACCCCAAGTATTGAAACAGGGTTGGAGTGTCACTGAGGGCTGAGTCTGCCTACGTAAATAAGCTCCAGCAATCCTCAGGTGCCCATGAAGAGTAACTCTGGGCATCACTTACACCAGCACAGAAAAGAACAGAATCAAGGCCTTTGTGTTTGGTAATTTTGACACACTAATGTATTCAGCTCTCAATCATCTAAGCATCAAAGCAATTAAGCACAAGTTTTCTGCAGTGCATCTTAATTGTACAGTCTTCTTTGCAGATGATAGATGATGGAGCTCACATGGCAGTGCAGAGCACAAGGCAGGGATGTCCATCCCCGACCCAGCTGCCGCCTCCCGAGAGCTCTCCTGCCTCGCAGAGACAGCAGTTGGTGCTCAGGGACACGCACCCTCGACCCGTTTCTCATTCAGTGTCTTTGATCCCATTATTGGTACTGTTTGACCTTGAAACACCCTTTATTTTTTATTTTTAAGTAGATTAGGAAGAAAGCTTCTTGGAGGGCTTAAAAGACTGTATGCTAAAGATGATTTCTGCAACCTGATATGGATTACCATAGTTACTCCGTCTGAGCGTGGCAGCTTTCCAACTCCTCTGCCAGGAATGATCTAAAAGCTTTTCTTTTATTGTGTCTTGAGGTGAGAGTCTGGCTTTAAAAAGCTTTCAGAATTCTAATTCTTTCCTCCAGTTTGTTGGCAGGGGGAGTCCAGCGCCACTCCATCTGATGTCCAATATCGCTGATAACCTACAAACGATGCGTTTGGGATCTCTGATTGTGCATGTCCAATCACTTAGTTAATTGAGAACACAGAGAGCTGCAGCTCATGGCATCCCGATTATCTCTCTGATCTCTTATTCCTCCAGCGTCTTTCCAGGCATATTGTTTAGGGCTCATGGCACTCTCCCTTCTTCATGGAACGTGTGCGATGGCTGGGCCAGGTCTGTAGTTAGCAAGAGCAGCAGAATGTAAAGGGCAGTCTCTTGAGTCTTGTTATCTTCTTATGCACAGTAATAGCACAGTCTGCATGCCATTCATGATTTTTATTTAATAGAGTTTCCTGGTGTGTATTTTAGGATTCATTTAAAAATACATCAGTGATGAGTAGGGTAGGAAGAAGAAACTGAGCCAAAAATTCTTTCTAAAACCAGACCAATAACTATCTTCTCCTGCCTGCAGCTGACACTTAGGAGTATTCTTAAATCAGTTAAACTGATTTTTAAAAATCACTTCCAAAAAAAGGAATCTGAGAGAGACACTATTGGATGGATTGCCTGATGCCACCATGAGCTGGGTGAAGAAATCGAGTCCTAAGTTAGTGTTGAATTAATGTTGATTAGTGATTAGAGTGAAACTGGAACTGGCAGGCTGCGTGTGGAATATCTCAGCCTTGCTTATGGCACTTTTTAAATGATGAAAAATCCAGGTTACTTTACATAATGCAGATTTCTTCCTTGGGATTTTAGCTGGGGCTTTGCAGTAGGGCTTGTCAGTATGGCATGGACCACCCCCCTGACCACATCTGGGACAGGGAGTGATTTTTCCGTTTTATGTCTCTATTTGGCAGGTCCAAGCTCTGCCAGGAAGCCTGCAGCCGAGGTTGGGACAGACCTGTTTCTCCCAGTCTCAAATCAATTCTTTATCCACAAGACTATTCTTTATCGTGCCGTGCTGTCTGGAAGTGATAAATCATTGCTCTAGATAACAAATACTTTCTTCTTCTTCCTCCCTGCTGCTTACCAGTTCATCGTACTGTCCTTTTCTACTTTCAATAGTTGGGGTAAAGTGTGAGCAGAAACACAGGTCACAGTGAAATGTCAGCACACAAAACCATCCAAAATCAGTCTGGATGGCTGATACAGACACGCTGCACATTCATCCATCTCCCTCCTGAAATCAGTAAGTCCTCTCAGCTCCCAGTGTGAGGGGTCCCAGCAGAGCCTTCACTGCAAGTTTTCTTCTCCCGCCTTCGTTTTCGGCCGTGTCCTTAGGAGCTGGCTGTGCTGCCGTGGAGGCTGGTTGCTGCCGGAATGCCAAGCTGGTTCAGCCATTTACCCCCAGGTCCACCAAGCCCAGCATAGAAAACAGTTAAAATGCCATGAATATTTAAAACAAACAAAAATCAAGCCCTCAAGCATCTTACTTTTCCAAATCACAAGAGCTGTGACCAAATGCAGACATCGGTAGTTTACTCAATTAAAATTAAGTCTTCTTTTCCATTTCCCTTCTTTTCTTTTCCCAGCAGCACCCCATTTAATGCCTGTGGCAAGATTCATCACCTAGAGGCTGGGTTTTTTAGGAGATTTGACAAAGATCATTCAGGAGTCAGTATTTTGCCAAAAGCTAAGTGATAAGTCTAGTGTCTTGCATATAATTACTCCTTTTCTTTTATGTCTTCTTTACACACACCACCCCCCCTCCTCTTTTCATTGGGGTTTTGAGTTACTGACAGCAGAGCAAATGAGGTATGCTCATGAAGTATGAAGGCTTCGGTTTTGTACCTTGCTTTGCTCGCTGCCTCAGCTTCATTTTGCATGATTTCTGAATAACAGCAGGAGCACTGAGAAACCGCCGTGTCTTTATGTGAAAAACATACAGCTCTCTGCTGAATTCCTTGAGGTTTCGTTATTATTTGATGAGGTAGGCAACAGCGGTTCTGGCAGGACAAAATGAACTTGTTTAAAGGAGTAGCGTGGGGAATGGGCAAAAGGAGTGAGGTTCATGGATACCTTTAGGCTCCTTCAAATAACCTGGGCTGAACAAAAAGAGGTGGATTTTGGTACAAAGACATTTTTGTCTTTGTGGATGGGCCTTACATGAAAACCAGGCACAAATACCCTCTCAGCAGCTGCATCCCTTCCTAAACACGACCATCCCTCACTCTGTAAAATTATGTCCCTGGCATGTATAAATGTAGTTAAAGAGCAGATATATCTGGGGCCCTAAATCACAAAATCACATGCAGCAACCGCTGTCTGCTGCCAGGTGCATGCAGAGATGCCCCAAGTCACATTTTTTCTCTTTGGGTAAAGTTATTTCTGAGCTTTTGCAAAGATAAATAAATAAACTGAAAAAAATTTGGTTTTGCGTGCCTGTTTACCTTAGGAGTGCTAGTGAGGCTTTGTAAGCAGGGCAGATGTGAAGGGGTACTGAGAGCAACAGGGTACTGTGCCCCTGCATTAGGCATCTGGTCCCATCAAAGCCGAATTTTCCTGTGAAAACTTCCAGAAAGGAGCAAATCCAGTCCAGTCTCCCTGAAAGACCTGTCTTGGGAATAAGCTAATGCCCACCCAGTCATATGAAACGTGTAGATCAATTTTAGTGAGAAGGTTGTTATGTGGAAGTATTTCCGAAGACTCAAGCAGGCTAGTTAGTTCGTAGCCATTCTGGGTTAAATAATTCAAAAGCTGATGCAAAAGTAAATTAGTAAGTAGTCTAAACAACATGGTTTTGTGGCAAACTTTATCAAAGAAACCTAATTTTCACTCTCTGATTATATTACATGTCTGGTTGACAAGAACGATTGTATAAATTTAGTGCATTTAGACTTTTGTAAGGTGTTTGACTTGGCACTGAATAGCATGCTGATTAAACATCAGCACTATTCAGTAACATTAGAATATACATTAAATGGATTAGGAGGTGCCTGACAGAGCTCAACAAGTAGCTGCCAATGAAGAATCAGGGCTGAATGGACCTCTGGTTTGTGGGCCACATTAGGGTCAAGTGCAAGTCCCAAAGCTCCCCATTGTTTGCATCAATGGTCTGTAGCAAAACACAAGATGAAAAATTTTTGCAAAGCACAAAGATCAAGAGAGTGGTACGCCATGAAGAGGAAAGGAGACTGGCACTGAGGAAGCCGAATCTTTTGGTAAAGAGGACGAGGAATCCATCAAACCGTGTTTTGGTCTGTGCAAGGGCAGAGCCCTGCAGGCAGGAGCACGGGTAGTGCTCACGGGATGAAGGGAGCAGCGCTCCGCAAAGCCTCGGCGCATCATCCATCCCGCTGCGATGACCTGGCAAAAGGAATTTACGTGGCCTTTAAATATATAAAGGGAGTAGTGAATAACAGGAACAGAGGTAATTCTACTTTTATGTGCAACATCGCTAAAACTAGGCCTCAAATAGCAAAATATTGCGTTGAAACTTTGAAAGGATACGGAAAAGTTGGAGAATGGGTTTAGAAAGAATGGCTAAAATTGTTTGAGAGTCTGAGGAAATGTTTTACAATAGGAGGCCTGAAAGGCTCAGTGTGTTTCATTGACCAAAAAAAGGTCTGAGGTGATTTTTTTGTGCATGAGTCTGTTTCTGGGAAGAAAATACTCTCATAAAAGCAGAGAAAAATGAAAGAAAACCCCGTATCTGAAAGCTGAACCAGGTATCATTAAATGAGGTATGGGTTTGGTGAGGGTTTTTTGGTTTTGTTTTTTTAACTGTGAGATGACTTGAGTCAGTAGAACAAATTATCAAGAGAAAAAAAGAGGTTTCTCTACTTTTTGATGGCTCCAGAGTCAGACTTGCTGCTTTTCTTGGGACTTACAGCTCTGTTCAATTAGTAAGAGCTGGATAAAATACAGTGGTTTGTTATAAGGTCAAATGAAGATCTAGTGAGTCTTCCTGGCCTTCAGCTTGATGAAACTATAACTGCATATGAACACACTGATATTAAAAATAATCTTACCTGGTTCTGAAAGGAAAAACCCTAGCAGTGTTACTAGCTTCCTTGCATGCAACAGTTGTTGCTCATGCATTTTTTATGTTTTAATCTGGAAACTCATTGACATTTTGTTTTGAAGCTCAGCAGCAGAGCACATTTGCTCCCGTAGTTGCACCGTCCAGGGCAGGGGGAGCGATGGGGCTTCCCCGGAACAGCTTGTCCCATCTGGCTGCTGGGGCTTGGCAGGGTTTCTTTGGGTGCCGGAATTGCTCTGCCGCCATCAACGTGGTTTGTGCCAAACTGATGCTGAGGCTGTCCTGGGCTGCTCCAGCGCAGGCGGGGCTCAGCTCTCTGCTCAGCAGTATCAGCAGCGACAGGCAAAGGTATGAGAGAAGAAAGAGATTTATGATGCGAACCTGATTCCAGCATCAAGCTTTAAAGATTTAGAGGCAAAAGGAACAACTACAGTTATGAAAAATGTCGAGAAGTGTTTCCCACGAGGGAGCAGTGGATATATTCACCACGGCTTGGCTCAGCTGTGCCTGCCATCGCACCCGGGCTGTGGGGCTCTGCTTCTGATGTGATGACAGTCGCCTTGTGCTGATTCTGCACAGGAGTGACCGTCTCCCTGCTCTTAGCTGTCAGCCACCCTGAACATAACTGCTTTCTGCCAAAAGTCCCCCATCTGGATACAAATTCTGCAGGGCTCTTGCTCCCAAAGCCTCACCCAGACGGGATCGCTGCCTTCTTGCGGAGACCTAAAAAAGTTTTGGCTTAGGTTGCCTCTCCTCCAGCCTCAGTGTAGGATACTCCATATAGATTTCCCCTCATACCATTACCGTAATGACTTACCCCTTTCTAGCAACTGAACCTCAAATGCATCCACGTGTCACGTAGCTGACAGTGACCTTAGGGACCTCAGTTACTACAGTTACAGGCAGCATCCACAACACGCTCCAAGGCCAGTGCCTCTAAGTGGGAAGCACGGAGAGTTGCAGGGGAACCTTTAAATTCCAAAGTGAAACTATAATTAGCTGTAATCGTACCCAGAGTAACTTCACTGCTATAATTCTCAGCAGGAAAACAATTACATTGCAGCAGTATAACCAGACAGACACGCTGTAAATACAAAACATCCTTTGGAAATATATGCTCCATATTCTAAATACATTTAGAATTAAAGCAAACAATTCTTTTCTAATTGGGATTCAAGGCAGATATGCCAACGGCTTTGGGTTTGGGTTTTTTTCCCTCCTTCTTCTACTTCTGTGTTTAGCAGACATACAAAGGCACTGTGTTAGTTAATACGTTAACGGCACGCTCGTAGGAGGAATGGCAGGGGAAAACTGACCCTCGGAGCTGGATTTGTAACTCTCCCTGTCACAGCTGGTTACTCCTGTCCTCCTGAGATGAAGGCGGGTGTGAAGAGGGGGTTTGGGGTGGTTTTTTTTTGGCACGGGAGAGGCCAGCAGGACTGAAGCACAGAGCCAGACCTGCTGCCGGTGCTTGAGAGATGCAGCAGCTCTGCTGATGCGAAGGCTGCAGCTGAGCCGATACCCTCGGTGTGCGCTGGTCACTAGGGGGGAATCGAGGACCGCAGAGCCTGTGGGTCACTGCCACACTCCTTAGGAAAACTGTACATGCTTCAGGGTCTGTCTGCCTGAAATGCTGCTGCTTCTGCTACAGCAGAACCTGGAGAAGCAGCTGGATATAAAAGGGAAAGGACCAATGGCCTTTTTTTTTTTTTTTTTTTTTCACCTTTATTTGGTGGAGGAGACCCAGAGTTGATACCTGGGGCTTGTTACCTTTCCCCCATACATCCAGGATTTGGCAGATGGTGATTTCAGGTGGTAAGATAGTTGTTTGTCAAGGGTTGTCTTAAATTACTGGGCTTGAAATGCATTTCTGAACTCCGTTCAGAGAGCCTAGAACATATGTAAATGCAAATTTTTGTGAGCTTCATTCATCTTTTGAAGGGTTTTATGTAGCACATGTCCCTAAACTGCTCAAAGAAGGAAAATTTGACCATTTGCTGCTGCCTGGTCCAGCCCCTCTTGGAGAAGGTGAACCAGGCAGGCTGGGAGTGTTTATTAGTTTCTGCCATCCCTTGTCCAATTCAGCAGAAGAAGGAGGGGGGTGGGTGGGTGTGTGTGTGTGTCGAATGGAGAGAAAAAAAAGCAAGGCTCCAAAGATGTGTGTTTGAAATTCTACAGAGTTCTCTGGAAACAGATGTATCTACTTTATATGTACTTTAAAGTCCTTCTCCTGCAGTACTGTCAATACGATAGTTTTTTAAACCTACAGTAAGTTTTTCATTTTCCATTGAATACTTCAGGTGTTTTTCTATGGGAGAAGATATAAGTTTATGTGGTTATATCAGTCAGGGTATGGCTTCATGTGTTGCAATGCCTAATGCTGATTCTTGGTCATGACTGTTAGGGTTATTGTGAGATGTTCTAGCATCTCCTGCAAGTGCCTATCCCATTTCCACTGGTGTCAGTGGACATTTTACCATTGTCTTTAATAAGACTGACTGTGTTACAGAACTTGAGGACAGTAGGGTGAGCTAAGGTTAAGATGGGTGAGTACCAGTATCCATCACGAATGGAAGTAATGTCCAAGGCAGAAGATTTAGGACAATGCCTTTCTTCAGAGACAGAAATAACCAGAATTTCACATTCTGGGGGGAAGGGGGGAAAGAAAACCAAAGGGGAGAAGGAGACAGGAAAGGAATAAAAGAGAGATCTTCCAGACATCACAAAGCCGAACAGCAGCTCTTTACTGCAGCTCTCAAAAGTTTCGAAGTGCAGCCCATAAGGATGAAATGCATGGCTTGGAGGGGAGAGCTAAATCAGGCTCCTAGCACAGACCAAAGGCTTGTTCTATAGATATCTTTGTCACTGCAAGTAATGGCTGTGAAGAAAACAACGGGGAATACAGCTGATGTTTAACAGCCACTCTACAACCACTGAACTACCTCTGCCTCCGATCTGGAAGCTTGTATGGGGAACGTGGTAGGTTTCTCTTCCCCGTGCTAGCAGGTTATAAACCTGAGTTTCCCCTACATGTCCCTGTGCTTATTCTTTCTTGCTGTGTGTGAGTAGGGAAGATGGCTTCAGGACGGAACTTTAGATTTGTAATCATTAAATTTCCACTCATGTTTGCAAGGAAAACACTGGTTTGCATGTATCAGAGCCGGAGCTTGCGAAAGCACAATCACTCTGTGCACATGTAAAAGGGCAGATATACATATACACACTGGTATACATGTCACAAATATCAAGAAGCATAATTCTGTTATACCTCTCTAGAGCTTCTAGTCTGAACAGAACACGATTTTTCCTTGTGTGTTTCTCTTCTTTACACTGCCTTCTTTGCACTGATTTGATTTGCTTAGAGTAACAGGAAGACACAAACAAGACATGGAGTATGGAGGAAAATAAGCAATTGTCTTTATGTTTGGCCTATATATATACCATTAGCTTCACACAAACCATGACTCACTGGCAGCAGGTGTCCTGCTGTTATGTTAGGCAGATTAGTAATGATAGGGAGGGGGCTGCTCTCCCTATATGGCATCCCCGAGGGATGCTAAAAATAGTTCAGAGACTTCCAGCAAAGTAAAAGTATTTGCAGGCTTTGAATGAAGTCGGCTTCTGAAGGTAAGAATCAGAGCTGATCTGTTTAATCTGACATTCCTTTTTTTTTCTTTCTTTCTTTTTTTTTTTTTTTTTTTTTCTCTCCCTGTGTAAAGCTTGCCTTGGCAGTTGATTGGCAAATGCTATCTGGCAGAAGGCTGGGAGTTTGGAGTTATAAACAGGCGCTTTCCGTGTTTGTGGAAACAGGGGGGGATTGACTGGTTAAAGGAAATCAGTGTAACAGCATTCATAGCTGAGGCAGAGGCGACAGAGGAATGTGTCTCAGTTAGAAATAGTTGCCTTTTCCTCCCTTCTCTTTCTTTCTCTCTCTCCCTCCGTTAGAGAATCGGAGCGGCGTATGAGCAATCCCAGCATGTGACTGTGCTCTGAGTAGCAGGCAAGCTATTGCTGTAGTTACACCCACCATCAAACAAGTCCAGTAAGCAAAGTTGTCTGCAAAGTTACTGTGGCAGCAGAATATGTAAAAAGAAGAACTGTTTGTATTTCCAAGATATGTGCAAATCGGGGCGCTACGTGCGCTCGATGGAAGCGTGGCTGAGGAGGCTTTTCAGCTTTGCTGGTAAATGTCTATCTGTACCAGGCACACCAATAGGCAGGCTGCTGCCTGAAAGAAAAAGTACTGTTTTGGAGGAAAACTGTGGAGGGTATGCGTGCGTGTGTGTATCAGTGTGCTGCCACATCTGCGTGCATGCAGGGCGATTGCAAGCTGCCGGACTGCAGAACAGCCCTGCAAGCCTTGCGTCGAGTCTCCACCTATGTGGCTTTGCGCAGTACAGAAATGGAGACGTAAGGGCTGAGTCTGGCTTCTGAAAAATGAGATACGAGGGCTGTTCGTTACACCAGAATAACCTCAGGGGCTGTGATGGATTTCCGCTGATTTTTCGAGTGGCATCACCAATATTGATAACAAGCGACTTCGGCATTGTGGAAACTGGATAAAAATCCGACAGCCCTGCGCGGGGAGTCTCTGAGGACAGCGGTGCGTGTCGCACACCCATGTGGGCATCCTCACTGGTCGCTGCCAGCCCCTGACCCCGAGCCCCGTGGATAAGGATTTTCTGTGTGTGTCTCCTTCCCTGCCCTCGTTTAGCGCTGGGTTTGGCAGATGAGTCCCAGAGGGGTGAGCGTGCCGGGGGGTCCGGCTGCGATGCTGCGGGGTGGAGATGGCGTGGCTCGGATGGCCGTGGCGCTCCCACTGCCGCAGCTCCAGCAGTGGGTGTCAAGATCCCATCGGCGGCGTGCCTGGGATACCTGGGCTGTTCCTCCAGTGAGTACCACTTCCCAGCTGGGCCAGTAACTCCCTCAGCTGGTATGGGGAAAGGGGTGAGACCAGCAAATGGCAGCAGCAGTCTAATTTTAGCTCCCTAATGTTGGGCCAGCTTCTGCTAACATCAGCCTCAACGTCAAAACCGGCATTAATTTGAGTGGAAAGAGGACTGAACCCAAATTAATATATGCTGGCCTGTGTAATTATCTTTATTGGCTGATAGGGAAGGAAGACCTTATTCACTCAGTGCATTCCTACAGCTGCCTGGCTGTGCTCCAGTGATGCACCAGCCTGTGAGCAGACGGGCTGGGAGAGGTGGACAGGAGTGCTCCATCCCTTCATGAGGGGCTGTAATTCACTGTCAGCCACAAGTGATTAAATCCTGCTTATTTCAAACTGGCAAGTAATGGAGCAACACCCACAAATATGGCGAGTAGGATTTAATTCTAGGTGCTTGTGGAAAAACTTTTCTTATTGAGTCCAAAGTTCCAAGTCCTGATCCCTGTGACTGGCCGCAGAGGAGGGCATGTAGGTTTCAGTCAGTGTTAAACATTGCGTTTCTAGACTGGTGAAAAGAGTGAAAATTGAAGAAATTGTTTATATGCTTAGAAGCACAAGACAGGTCAGCTTTGCTAGGTGCTAAGGATGGACATAAACTAAGGAGAAATCCTGTCTGGCAGCACGGAGAATCTGCTGGGCCTGGCCGTCTGAAACCTGCTCCATGATAATTGTTTTCTTCTCTATTAAACCAACGTGTTGATTAGGGTGAGAGGGAAGGATCAGTCCCAATGGAGCTCTACAGGGTGTTTTACCTCACTGCTTAGTTCAAGTGGTCACAGTTGATGTTCACCTGTTTTCCTCTGCTGAGCAAACTGGATATGACAGAAGACAATGTAATTTAGGTTTTTTTCCTTTTTCTGGAAATGAATTGCTACATGTGATTTCATATGCTCACACTTGCATATTTATGGGAAGTCCCAAAATCTAATTTCCATTGTGCCAGCTTCTGTTTAGCACAGGTTTAATTTTGCAACTTTTAAATAAGTTCTCTTGACAAAATAATGTTATGGCATATTGAAACAAAGCAGACATTTTAATAGAAGCATGCTGAAAGCGTTGCTCCTGAAAGCACATACCGATGTTATCTTGGTGATAGCTAAATGACCAGTTAAAGCCATGCAAGCTCAACATGGCATAGAAATGTAGAGCTGTTCCTGTGACCCTCGTGCAGGCTCTCCAATGCTCTTGAATCTCCTTATTTACTATGAGAGTGCACAAATGATTTGCAATTGAGAGGACTCTCCAGCTTGTTTACTCCACTTAATAATAATTCATGATAAGGACATCAAGATGCAAAACATGCCAGGCAAGCTCAGAGGAAGGAGGCCACCAGGGTGGATGTTGTCGGTAATCATCCTGCAAAGACTGTAGCGATTCTTTGGGCTGGTCTTCTTTAGCTGGCCATCTGCTTTGCATTCCCTGGTGATACTTCGGTTTGGATCTCCGGTTTGTTTGTCATTTCAGTCTCCCACTTTATTATTTCCAGAGCCAAGTGAACCTCTGCCAGTGCCAATGCAATGAGATTGCATTGTGAGCTTTGCAACATGGTATACTTTCGTTTTTATCTTGAAGCCTCAGCTCCTGGAATTAGTTGATTCTGTTAGAATCCCAGCATTCATTTAAAAAAAAATATTAAAAAAAATAAAATAAAAGTGACTGGATCTCCGCTCCTCACGAACTAAGGAAAAAAGCTTAAAAAAATGATCCCTGCAGACTTAGTAATGACAAGCTGAATAAAGGGAGTATTTTTTTTTCCCCGTCAACATTAGACTGTTTTACAGACAAACACCCTATTTCTGAGTCTCTCACTCACAGTTTTTGAGTGCTGGGTGCTGGCAAACCTGAGCAGCAGCTGTTCGTTTCTAAAGGCAGGGAAAATAAGTAGAGTCATCTCTGACAGGAGAAGTTACTTCATCGTTGCCTGCACTGCCTTTCCCTCTGGCCCTGCAGCCGCTGCTGCCTGTGCCCAGTACAGCACTGGGAACTCACCGCAGCAGCTCCAAGAACAGCTTGCCTCCCAGTGAGTCCCAATAAGAAACGGGAGGCCAAGAGTTTGCATTAACTGGAACCGTGATTCCCTTGAGGTCAGGAGCAGCAGCTGCTGCTGTCACTGACCCCATAACTTTAAATAATCTTAGCTATGGCCCTATGGCATTTGTGTGTGTTCGTGGCACATCTGAAATGTGATTAGGGCTTGCCCAGTTCTGGGGTGGAGGCTGCCACTCCTTGCCCAGTTCTGGGGGTATATCTGGGATGCAATTACCAGCGCTGGAAATGGTCCATCATTCCTATTTCAGTTTGCCTAGTATACTCTTTTCCCACTTTTATTTTTCTGTGGGAAAAGAGATGACACTTAAGACTGATTTTAACAAAATATGTTTGTTGGTCTGGATTTTTCATCACTCTGGGCTGGGGCCTTAGGGAAACATATTTGTTTTTATGGCTTTTTTTCCGGTAACTACATGGAATTAGCATTCCCTGCCATTGCTGGCCAACTGGATCCAGTGCACAGTGCAAGTCAGTGCAAACGAAGGACAGCAACTGTCACGAATTTGCAGCAGGGAAGTACGAAAAATTAAAAGAATAACAAAAATTAAAATGATGAGCCATAGGTCAATTCTCTTGCTGGCCTGGCTTGAAATTTACAGTGCTTGATACTTCCCAGTTTTGCTGATGTGCTTTTATTTTCTTTTGGTCCGTCAAATTCCTTCAGTACTTTCACTTTTTTGGTAGTTGGAGATGAGACGAACACAGAAATTTTCCATATAACCTACGTGTGTGTGTATGGCAAGAGAACAGCTTTGCTAGGCCTTCAAACTGCGGGATACTGAGATGGGAGAAAGAAACTTCTTGCTAGTTAATCAGTTTTTTTAATACTTCATTTACTTTTATCTGGTTGCTGATTTAGGGATAGGAGGTTCAGTGGCAGCAGCAACTTGGTGACTCACAAAGGAAAAGGACCACAACCAACTCCTGATAAACTTCTGTAAGAATAAAATTCCTATTCTGCCAATGATTAACTTTATAGTTTAATAGTAACAACTCCATTAAATTGACAGGAGCAATCCCTGTGATTTGTGCAGCCGTAGTTCAGTTTAAGTCATTCCAGGGTTCATCATTCCTCTTCCTCAGAAAAGAAAAAAACTCAAGTCCTTAAATTGGAGAGAGGGAAGGAGATCTGAAGCAGGGTGACATCCTCAGCTTAGGTTTATGTTTTTTAACTATACCCCCTACTTAATGTCATTTAGTTGGGTAGCGGCTTTACAGACCTCCGATGAACCAACCCCCGACACTCTGTTGGAATTTTAGGGGCAGTGAGTGGCCGGGGCTCACAGAGAGGAGGGAAGAGCAGCAAGAGGGCACGTGGTGGACGAGTTCTCCAAGAATGCAAGGATAACCTCTCCTGGCACCCAGGTCAGTAGCTACTGAGTTTATTGCAAACTCTTTCAATTTTTTACCTTGATCCTTAGCTTCAGAATAAAATGTGGAAGGAAAGCATTCGTGGCCATCTGGTAAAACCAAAACATTTGAGTATAGCAGCAGAACAACCAACTTTTTAAGGTAGAAAAATCCATTTCCACCACGCCCCCTCCCCCCTCCAACATGGAAAACTCAATGGGAAAACGAGCCATGTCAATATTGAACCCCCTTCCCACGCGCCGGAGAGCTGAGCGCCTGCTGCCGCCGTGGTGCTGTGTGGGCTGGGCACTCGGGGACCGGCTGGACCCAAGGGCTGGGGTGCTGGGGTGCTGGGGTGCTGGGGTGCTGGGGTGCTGGGGGCATGCCAGCGCTGCCAGAAGCAGGGTGGGCTGCTCGGGATTCAGTGCACGCTAAACCTTGCATCCCTGATTTTTGCTGGATCCTTTGGAAAAACTGCACCAGCTTATTTTAACCCTGCCAAGGGCAGCAGGGAAGGGTGGCCCTGGCGGTGCCCTCCTGCGCCAGCCATGCCTGGGTCGGGTCCGGTCAGGTCCTGGGGGGCTGATGTGGGGTGTGGGTGCTGCACATCGGGGGTGCTGCTGCCTGTTCCTCCCGGGGCCAGCTGCTCCCCCCCAGCCCCTGGCCGGCGTCTTGGGGGATGAGGCTGCTTGGCTGTTGGCCACTTTGCTGAAAGGCTTTGGTAGAAAGAGGGATGGGGAAAAGGAAGAGGAACGGGGAAAAGGAAGAGGATAAAAAAAAATTGGGAAAGGAGGAAGGGAGAAGAAATATGTAGGTAAATGGGGGAGGTGATGGGAAAAGGGGGGCAGGAAAAAGGGGGGGTGGGAAAATGGGAGGGGATGGTGAGAAGGGGAGAAATGAGGAATGTGGGGGGCAAGGGAGGAAAGTGGGCTGAAAGGAGAAAGAAATAAAAGGTGGGGGAAAATAGGAGGGGATGGTGAGAAGAAACATGGGAGGAAATGGGGGAGGCGGCGGGAAAAGGGGGGTCAGGAAAAAGGGGGATGGGAAAAGGGGAGGGAGCGGCGAGAAGTGAGGCACGCGGGGGGAAAGGAGGAGGAAGGGAGAAGAACGGTGGGGGGAAAGGGGGGAGGCGGCGGGAAAAGGGGGGTCAGGAAAAGGGGGATGGGGAAAGGGGAGGGAGCGGCGCGAAGTGAGGCAGGCGGGGGGACAGGAGAAAGGCACAGGGGGGACAAGGGCGGACAGCCGAGGCGACGCGGCGGCGGACAGCGGCGCGGGCCCGGGGCGGTGGGCGCGGCCGGGCGGGGCGGGGCGGGGCGGGCACAGCCGGTCCCGCCCCCCCCGCCCCCCCCCCCCCCCCCCCCCCCCCCCCCCCCCCCCCCGGGGCCGGGGCGCCGCGGCCGCGTGTCGGAGGCGCGCGGCTCTGCGCCGCGGCGTGAGGCAGCGCCGCGCCCCCGCTGCCGGAGGAGCCGCTCCGTCGGCCCCGCGCTCCCGCCCCGGCGGCCCCGCCGGCATGATCTCCTGAGGGGCCGACCCGCCCCGCCGCCCAGGTGAGTGCCGCCGCGGGCCCCGAGCGGCTCTGCCCGGCCCGGCCCCGCTCTCGCACTTGGCGGAGTTTCGGGCTCCGGCCGGAGCTGCCCTTCGCGGGGAGCCGCGTCCCGCCGGTTCCCCCCCGCCGCGGCCCCGCGCATCCCTCCCTCGCGGCGCGGTGGCTCCGGGTTCGCATCGCCGGAGGGAAAAGTGGCCGTTTGCGGCGGGAGGATGCTGCCGGGCCCTCCGGAAGGCTCGGCCGAGCGGTGCGGGGGGGGATGTGCTGTGCCTGGGGGGGTGGGCGAGGCTCCCGGGGCCGTGCGGCCACGGCCGTGGGGAGGGGACTTTGGGAAGTGACCCGCCGGGGCTGCTGCCGGGGACCGGGCTGAGCGGTGGGACGGAGCCGATGAGCAGAACGTTAAAAGCGTGCGGGTGCTGCGGAGCGGAGGATTCAGCCCCCCGGGAGCAGCAGGTGGAAGGAGGCAGGAATCTGGCTGGATCCGGGGGTGGGGAGATAAAATCCGTGGGAGCGCCTGGCTGGGCGAGGGATGCGGCTGGGTTCCTCGGGGGTGACCAACAGGTGCGGGGGGTGCCGCGACCCCCGGTGGGCCCCGCGGAGCCGCTGCCGCCGGTCGGTGGCGGGGCAGGTCCCGGGCAGCCGCGCCGGAGCCAGCCCAGCCCCGCAGCGGGGCTTGCGCGTCGCCCTGGGCGCCCGCCGGGATGCAAACTTCTGGGTACCGCGCACCGCTTCCAGGCGAGGCTAAAGCACAAGTGTTTCCTGCATTGATTTTTTTTTTTTTTCCCTATTGGGGAAGTGTATCCAGTAACAGAACTTTCTCAGAAAAGTAATGGATTTACAGTGAGAAGCTCCTTTCCCTAAGTATTACAGATTTTCATAGGCTTGTTGGTTGTATTGACAATGCACTTAATTTTCTGGTGGTCGTCTTCGGGAGTAGCTAGTACTGCAGAAGATGCATTTTGGTCTGCAGTGTCAAGAACGCTCGTTGAAGTATCTTTGCTTTAGCATTTGTGGATTTCGGGTATAATGTGTGAAAGGCAAAGAAAAAAAATCAGATAAAATATATATCAGGCTATGAAAGGGTATAAAATCCATGGATCCAAGTACTTCCTGTTAAGTCAACTTTTAAAACAGCTTCTCCCTAGACAGCAATTCGCATTTTTCAAGGAGAGAGAGGATGGGTGAAATTGAATTGTCCAAATTAAGTCAAAATGAATTGCTTAATATTCAGAGGGGTTGATAAATGAACCATTAAATCAACACTCGCGTAGTGTCTCATTGAAAAGAAAAATGAACAACTCTCCGCTGTGTGGTGGGCAGAATAGGTCAGCCGGTGACGTTACTACATTAGTGTGCTGAACGGAGTCCTCCTCCTGCTAGCAGATAGATTTACTCTGTGACATTACACAGGCATGGGAACGAGCTCTCGTGCCGTGTGCTGCGAGGACTGGCATCTGCTATAAATGACCATAATTGCCCCAGCTTCATCTTGAAGGAGAGAAATCTTGGTCATGTTTCATTTGGCATAAATTAACATAATGCCACTGACTTCTCATACTGATGTATATTAGTTGAGAATCCACCTTTCCCCCCCCCCCCCGAGGAAGAGCTATGTTTTTGAATGCCGGTTTGAGGGGAAAATTATACTGATAAATGGAAAAATAAGAGTCATCATTTGGAAACAAGCTAGACAGATTCCTTTTAGTAAAAGCTTTTCTGAGAGCATCACCTCTCAGTAATACAGTGCCTGAACTTTGCTTCTAAGCCCTTTGATTAGCATAGGTACAGCTGTTGCAATATTCTGGGTTCCACTGAAAAATTACCTTTGTCTTTGCCCCTTGAAGTCCTTGGAATTCTTGTGTTGGAGTGCACTGAGGATGTTGACTCTATCCTTATTGTGCCTTCTGGAAACTTCCAACGCTTTGTTTGAAGAATCATGGATGTATGCCCTGATGTTTCTCATTTGCACCTCTTTGCTTTTGCAGGTAACTTAGAGTAGCTAATTTTGCCTAAAGCTTTTAAAACATAAGAAGTGACAGCTCTTTTGTTTTGTGTATTCATACTGAGTATTACAAAGGGGAAATTATGGAGAGACTTTTTTTTTTTTTTAACGCTTAGAGAAACAGATTATCCAGGCTCTGGCTGAAGGTGGGATTGTAAATTGACTTGTGACTTGAGGAAGCTCCTTGCCTTCCTTTAGTTTGGCCGAGAGAGAGTCTGTATGCAAACCTTCAGACAGGCAGTGCCATTTATTCAGATGTTGATAATTATCTAGAAGTTTGTTACTCAGTGTGGTCTGTTGCCCTTTATTCAAGGTGATGTGTGCGGACACAGTACACATGCATGGAGCGGGTTATTAGATGGGTGCAGCAGAAGTTGCTTGAATACATAGGGGGTTTCATGTCACCTGTGATGAAGATGGAGAGGTAGGTGCTTTCATGGGGGAGGAGGTTCTGGATCTGGAAATGCCTTCAAATAGTATCTGATGGTGGTGTGCATTTTCAAATGTTTTGCTGTTCTTAAGGGCTAGGGTAGCTGCAGGTGTATTTGTGCACAGGCAATGTCTGGTTAGACTAGTCTTTGTTTTCTTCTAATAAACCTCAAGAGTAAAAGAAGTAAAAAAGTTTTTCTGAAAACCTACCATGCCTCATAAGGTTATCCTGCTGCTTCTGTTCCCTTGCGTGCTATTTTTCTTTGAAATCATAATGCATTTCTTTAGTTCTTTTGGTAAAGACTCGAACTCAGGTTTGCTGGGAAATGGTCACTCTGTGCTGAGAAAGTGCTGGCATCTTATTGACTTATTTTGGGAATAGTGGAGAAAAATATAAAAGATTCACTTGCATTGATTAAAACCTCCAGGGCAATCTTCTAACACTGCAGTTCTCTAGGTGAAAAATTAACTTTCTCCGTTGTCTACTCCTGCTTTTATTTCATTTGTGAGAGTCTCGGGCTCTGTTATTAGTTTATATTGAGTCCCTTAGGTGTGCTTGAAGGGGGAAGTATCTCAGTCTAAACACTCACACACTGTCCCCCTTGGGATATCCGTTTGTCTCTGGCCCCCAGCAGATCTGCCTCAGTACCATGGGCCCTCAGAGCGGTAACTGAGGCAGGATTTGCACCAGCCCATGGTTCCTCACCCGGGAAGTGTTTCCCTAGTGATTGTATTATTTATTTTTTTTTTTTAACAGCTTCCTTGATGTTTTTTCCAGAGGTTTTGGCAAGATAGCACGTTAGGTGTAGCTTAATGACAAACTTTGATTTATGAGGTAACTGAAAATGTTTGAATTTCTGGATGTGGAGTGAAAGCATTGGAGTTTTCTACGTTTCATCTGCAGCTTCCCAGCACAATGTGCAGCTAACAGCTTGTCTCTCATTGATTTTAACAGATTTTTGCTGAATATGTCTGGAGTAGTTTGGAAACATATTGTTAACTTTTTTTGGGGTAGCAGGTTACTAAACACAGTAAGGAACTTTGCGATGTCTTTTTAAATAACCTTGAGAAATCTTAGGTCTGAACTACTTTTCACACTCCCCCTCTCCCCAGGTTTAAGAAGGATCCTATGGGAAAGCTGGTATTTTTTTCAGTTTTGGGCTAAATATTGAAAAGAAACAGAATGCTTTTCCCAGCCCACTAATCAAGGGCTGGGGTAAGTATGACTCGTGTACCTGTGTGTTTTCCCTCTGAATTTTGTTCTTTCTTCCCCTCTGAGATAATCAGCTGTGCTCAATAACAGCCTAATAACAGCCACCTGGACGTGGCTTGTATCTAACTTCTGAAATGGTTCAGGAAGACCCCATTGGCATTGCCAGGCAATGGGTCACACCTGAAGTCTGGCCATTCTGGGGTCAAGCCTTTATTCTTTTCTCCACCCCCTACCCGCCTCCACCCTTGATTTCTGACATATTTTCAGCTGCTGGTCTGTTGCATTTCGGTAGAGCTAGTGATAACAGATGTGGTGTTGAGGGTTTTATGTGCTTTTTTTTGTTTGTTTGGGCTTTTTTTTTTTTTTCACCTTTGAGAAATGGAGAAACTTGCTTTTCACTGAAGATGGAGCACTAGGGTGATTATCTGCTCTGCTGCTTAGCAAAGGAGGATACTGGTTCCTTACAGAGGTGAAAACTTTGTGAAAGCTCAGCATCACCACAGTTTAGCTGGAGAATCTGATATGGATGCTGGGGTTTTACTATTTTTATTCTTTTAATTTAATGATGGTTTGAAAGATCTGGTGCTGCACGGAAGGCTCCCTGAGTCTAATGCGTTTTCAAGTGGTAGCTGGTATTGCTGGGTTATGGTAGCGTGGCTACTATCAGCCCTGTTTGTCCCAAGGGAGCGGTAGCGTTTGTCAGGTTGGGTGTTGGAGAGCCACTGTGAGCACAGAAGAGCGCTGCTGGGCCACGTCCAGGGAGATGTTGTCCACTGCTGGGATGAGGCAAGACCTGCTAGGATCACCCCAGCAGCTGAAATGATGGTCCGGTGGTTTTACCTGTGCCTTGTATGGAAGACTCGTGAGCAGCAAGACAGGCTCATTTCTTCTTCGGAAAGGTGGCAGCCAGGGCTGCTCCATCGCTGGATGGCCCGTGCCTGGTCTATAGCAGTGGTTGGCCACCAGCTGATGTGCTGTGTGGGCAGGCGAGCAGGGACTTGTGTTGTGGGGGCTTGCAGCAGCCGGGTACGGCTCTGCAGCCCTGTGCTCCCCCGGCCTCGGTGTGTGCCGCTGCCGGGGACAGGGGAGCACGGGGCTGAGCACAGCTCCAAGGCTAGTTTTCTATTTTTTTCCCTTTTTTTTTTTTTTTTGTGTGTGTTAGCCAGCGAAATAGAGTTTGTTCCCTTGCAACAGTGACAGGACTGAAGGACCTCTTGCTGCAAGGCAGCTCCGTTACTCTCTGTAGTGCTTGGATTGCTCAGCAGAGGGAGAACAGACCGTATCACACAAGGCACCCAAAAACGCCAGCAGCCAGAGCCATGTCGCTCTGACTGATGGCAGGGAAAGGAGTCCCAAAGCCTCCCTCCCTCCCTGATTGGTGTGTCCCCCCCGCCCCCGCCTTTCCTTCTTGTTTTAAAGCTCAGAGCTAAGCTGTGATTTTTCACCTCCTGATCAAAAGTAGCTGCCTTAATCTGTAGGTTAATGAACTATTTCAGATGGCAGAGTAGGTGGCTGCAATAGAAAAGATGTGTCCGGATCCAAGAAGCTGCACGCCTGAAAAAATCACGTAGGTCCAAGGAGCTTTCCTGAATATTTAGGAAGAAATGATGGAGCTGGCCTTTAGCGGCTAAAGCTTTACAGCGCATCCAGAGATAAGGAAAACAAAACAAAACCAAACGCCTTGAATTAGCTGAAATTCAAGCAGCAAGTAATCCACATGACTCATCCTCAGGCCAGATCTCGTAAGTCAGCAGAGCTCTGTTGACTTCCCCGGCACTGTACCGTTTGTGCCACGGGCTGGAGGGCTGGCCTGCTGTCTTTTGAGGGGGAAAGTCTCAGCCAAAGATTGTCACAGAGTTGTTTTTTTTCTTTTCTTTCATTTGATATTTTTTCAAGGATGGGAAAGGTATTTGGTTAAAGAGTAAAATCTGTGCTCAGGCAAATAGACGGTATGGTTCAGTAGAGATTTGCTCCCCTGCAGCATACTGTGCTGAAATCCAGGAGAATTAGACATTTGTTTTTTGTCGGAGATGTCAGTTTAATGTGATAAGAAAACAGCTGTTAAAATGCTGCCAGATAAAAGCATGATGATAAGCATGAAGGAGAAGAAAAGGATGGGAAGTTCCTGCAGCTGGATCGACTAAGGTAGCGTTGGGGGACCCAGCTCATTCCCCGCCTGCCACCAGCCCAGCGTGTGACACGGCCGGCTCCAGGGCTCTGCTCTTCAGAGCAGGTATCGGTGCTCCTACACCACTGAGATCAATGCGGTGCCATTTACTGAGCCTTTTGGTACGTAGAGCAGGTGAAGCTACTCACCCTGGTAGGGCGAGGCAGTTTAAGTGGAGCAGGGCTCCGAACCCTCTCCCTGGCTTGGTTGGAGAGCATGACCCATCTCTGTGCTGGACCCTTCCTAAATAAATGGAAGTGTTCTTTTAAAGCACGAGCCAAGGGTCTGCGAGGGATGATGATAAGGGCCTTACCCCGCTTTTAGACAGGGAATGTGTCCAGCTGGCAAATGTGGAATGTGCTAATCGGAAAGCCAAAGGAGCATCGTTCGGAGGTGCCTGTGAGCCAGGGAGGACAGCCAGCCTCCCGCGGAAGGCTTTCCCATCTTCTGCGCTGGCTTGTAAAAACAAATTCAAACCAGAGCCAGCTTGGGGTTTACTTTCAAAATCTTACCTGCCCAGTTACGAAGAGCCTGCATTTCCATTCCTGTGGGAGGCTGGTCTCCATCCTTGCTTCCAGCCCAGCTCTGTCAGGTCCTTCCCAGTGCGCAAACTGCCTGTATCGCCTTCACGTATCAGCTGTGCTCTGCTCGGAGCAGGCGGTGGGGGCGATCATATCGAGCCGATGCTATTAACAGCAGGAGGAACACCTCTCTCCTGAGGAGAGTTCATCTCTGCTGGATAATGAGCTCTGTTTCACTCAGGACTGAATTGCTGCTGTATGGATCACAGCAAAGCACAAATGAGGATGCAGCACTGGGCACTTCCTACAGCCTCTCTTATACATAGCAAATAGCTAATTAAACGAGAGCTGTTTTGAGCTATTGAACTGCTGCTAGCTTGACTTCTTAGGGAAGAATCTTGTGTAGTCTGTCTTGCTCCAGTAACTTTTTGAAGTCTTTCAGAACTGCGTTGCAGCAACTGCCGGCTTTTATTCTGACTTTTCGACTGGTCCAAGTGTGACATCTGAAGAGCAGAGCTGGGGAGTGAAGCCTCAGCTACACGGAGAGCTGGCTGTGTGCGTGTACAAAATGCATTGCCGTGGCATGGGGCATGAGAGCCTTTCCATGACTTAAAAAATAACCTGTAAATCTCTCTGCTCTGTCTGTCTATATATATTTGAATTACAAAATTGTTTATGCAGAAAGCATAAACTTTCTTTTGGAGTGTCAGCATGGGCAGCCTTGCTCCTCTTGCAACTTATTTTATGGATATAAATGGCATGTAAGTGGATTTTCTACCTTACGCTATCTGACTGAAGGAGGATAAAATTCACTGTTGTTACTGGCATGCTCGGGTAAAACAGTAACCCTGAATTTTAGCAGTCTTACATTATCAAGTTTTACAGGTATTCTAACTTTCACTTTTCATCTTCTTGTGTACTGGAGTTCCCAAGGAAATGAATCCAAAATAAACTTGAAAGCAAGAAATTATCTTATTTAACCTGACTATTTTTCAGTCTGTTTCAGTAAGACCAAAGGAGAATCCTGTCCTGTACAGAGTATTGCTCAGTTTTCTGCTTACATGTTGGTCCTGAATAGCTGAATTATTTTGCAGTTTTCTTCACGGAGCTTGCACTAGCATTTTGCAGAAAAATCGTTAGCTGTATTACTGTTTCGGTATAGGCACTAGGAAATCCACTTCTGTCTGTTCCTGCTTAACAGGGTGTGCTGGCAAAAGGCTTGCCTTGCATCTACTGAAACATGATTAATTCTGGGGGGATAATGATGAAACTGCAGCGCTTTGATAGGTTGATTATTTTACGCTCTATCAGAAATGGATACTTGTAAGGAGATATCGGATCTGAATGAGATGTTCAAGAGCAAGTTACAGGTTTGAGTTTAGCTAAAAGGGAAGAGGCCAATCCTACTGCCGCTGGTGTCAATGAAAATACTGGGAATGGAGTCGGGCATGCAGTAATTAATTACCAACAGATGATGATTTTTGAAGGTGTGAATAAAAGATTTGATGTATTGGTTGAATTGTCTGAAAAAACAAATCTGTTGTTATGCTTTTTTCCCTGTTCTCTTTGATTCCCTTTGTTCTGTCTGGCTGCAGCAGCAGAGCTTCTTGGCGGCTGAGCAACAGGCAGGTTTAAATTCCTCTGCCCCGGCTGGTATCTCTTCGACAGTTATGGCATGGACCCTTATGCACACTGATGCGATGTGCTGTTACATGCTTTAATTTCACACTTCGAAAATAATTTTGAAGGTGAGCATTTTACTTGTTTAGATGGAAAGCACCTACACGCTAATTCCCGAGTGTTACAGCAATGACGTTTTCTGTTAATGGATCTTTCCTGAAAGAGCTTTGTGAAGCCAGAGGTGAATGATTTTAAGTATCGTATTTAACAATCTTCTTATTACTGACATGGAGGATAGTATAGTTGTTATAGCTGAGTCGGAAATAGAAAAATGTTGCAATTAAACTTCACCATTGTTCTTTTTTTCAACAGCACTGTTACGAGAGGTTCACGTCCCGTGGCTCCAGTGAGAGGGTGGAGGAGGCAGGCAGGGTGTGCGTGTTGCACGGCGGCGTGTCCTGGGGGACTCCTTGCAGTGTTGTCCTACACTGAGATCTTGTTCCCCATAGTGGTTTGGTTAGACTTCTAATAATGTGTTTTACTTAGGTGGTGATGTGTGCTTGGTGGTAGGTTTCTTTGGTTGGTTGGTTTTGGTTGTGGTGTTTGTTTTTGTTTTTTTGGGGTGTTTTTTGCTGGTACAGTCATCGGTCGAGATGGTGACAACCGGCAGTATTTTCCCTCTCCAGCTTCCCTGAGGAGAAATGCCTGAGGATGCCTGAGGAGCATGCAGGCAGCTGAAACGGGCCGACTGTTGTGCTGTTGTATTTGCACAGCGATGGGTCTCTGCTGCTGATGCTGGGATGTTGCCTTTGGGGACGTGAACCACACCTCTGGGGTGCGGCAGATGCGTGTCCGTGGGTCCCAGATGTCCCCTGATGCCATGGGGTTTCTACTGCAGTAGCAAAGACAGGGTCTGAACTGAAGTTTGAGGAAGACAAGTCTTTATTGTAACCAAAGGGAACCCAGGATAGCGCCTGTGAGGCTGAGCTGCTATGTGTGGGGAAAGTACAAGCAGAAGTATGGCTTAGTGAACATCATCAGTGGCTGAGAGAAGAGCAGAACCTTTGGGGGCAACCTGCTTTACCTTTCTCTGATGCTCTCTTCTTCCTTGTGGTGGTGGGAGCTGCGTGTCATTTGTCCCTGCTTCCCCCCTGTTATATTACAACATATTTCCAAAGCCAGACCACATACTGTTGTTAAACTCCAAGTGTGGGTTACTCTGTGTTTGACCTGCCTTTACAGCTGCAGACTCTGGTTTTTGATACCCAAGCAGCACACCATGACTAGTTTTAGTATGCGAGTATATTGCCAGTAGTCTTTGCTCTGTTTCGGATAGTGAAGCTGCCTAACTTAGGAAATGAAACTGCTTTAAAAATGAGGTGGAGACTGCTCGCAGGGTGGCTCTAAAAACCGCGGCTGTGGCCCCTTTTAATTTGCTACCGTGGAAGTATATTTGTTCCATCAAATATTTTGAGAAATGATGCAGTGTGGAGGAGTGAATTCTTAATGTAAAAGTTTTCTCAGCATCAGAACATCCAGCAAGTCAGGAATTTTGTTATTCTGCTGTATTTCGGTTTGTTGGTAGAGAAGAGACATTGAGAGATGGGAGCAGTTAATGAACTGAAATGTCAGAAATGTTTTCTCCAAACTTTACATCTTCAGCAGCTGGTAGTTAACTTTTCCCACCATGTTCATGAGTATGGTGGCAGTGGAAGTATTGCTTCCAGAGCTTGGGCCAGAAGATGGATGCGCTGGTGATGGTGTAACAGAGCAGCTGCCTCAAGTGGCTGGCTCCATCCTGACCCGTTGCTTAACTTGGGAGAACAGGGACCGGTTTTAAGGTGGGAAGAGGCTTTTTTATGACTAATGACACAAACCCCCTTCGTCTTCATATGCTGCTTGTGCTATGCAAGGGATCAAAATACTTCTTTTATTTTTGGCCCTTCCATTTTCTTCCACTTACGGGGAGCTTCTGACCTGCTTGAACCCATGCTTGTAACTTTTAATCTGTTTGAACTTGGCTTTTCAGCCAGCTTGGACCCGTGTCTTTGGGCTACAACAGCATATATTGTCAGATGGACGCGGGGTGCTCTAACCCAACCTGTGTGTAATACCTGGTACTGTAGATGTGTCTGTTCAGCGCTGTGTTTAGTACTTGCTAGGTATACTCAACAAAAGTTGCTTTTTCTTGCAGCCTGTAAAGGGGAAATTAGAGAACATGTGGCTTTTCAGATGGAAATAGAAAAATACAGTGTCCAGGTGGACTTGGATCCACCCTTTTGGGATGGCAGATGGCACAGGTGGCTCTGGATGGTTTTGTTTGTTTGTTTAACTTAAGAAGCAACTTGAATCTAGTCTACTCCATAATTTCAAGCCTCGTACGCTGTTTCCCATTTGCTACCCTAATAAGACCAAAGGTAAAATTTTGTGGCAGGTTGTGAGCCGAATGTTTAACTGCTTATTTAATATCTTTGCTTCCAGGGCAGATGAAAATCAGAGAAGTGTCTCTTACAGATCTGGGCCCAATGAATACAATTCATCTAAACATACTCTGGCTTATCCTACTAACACTTCACAAGAAAACAGAAATTGTCCTTACGATGTCCTTGGCCTCACAAGAAAGTAAGAACGACTTGGGTGGTCCGACGGAGGGCTCGCATAGCCCAGCATGCTATCTGAGATATGCAGTATTTATCAGTCCTGGATGGTTTGACCCTTCTTCAAGCTGTAGAGCCCCAATGTTTTCCTACTTTTGATTCATTCTTAACATCTAAGGCTTTTCGCTATTTAGAAATAATTCTGCTCTTGTGATCCATCACTGTTGCATGTCTTCGTATGTTTTCTCTTAAAGATGGGATAACCAGAAATCTGTGCATTTTTAAGATGCAGATAAATCATGAGTTTATTTTGTGCTGTAATGGTATTTTGTATTTCAATCTCGATATCTTTCCTGAAAAGTTCTGAAATTGTTTGTTGTTTTTTTTTGGTTGCTGCTGCGCTGATGTTTTTCCGGAAAACTGTCTGTAATGACTACATCTCTTTTCTGCACTAGAACAGTTAATTCGGAGCCTGTCAGTCTGTGTGGACAGTTATGCTCCTTTTTTTTCAGTGCAATATTTTGCATTTATTAACATTTAATTTACTCTGTCATTTTGCTGTCCAATCTCAGTGTCTTGAGGCTCTTTCGCAGCTTTCATGTCAGTTGTAATTTTGCCTACTCTTAATCATTCTGTTTTGTCAGTGAAGTTTGGTACTTCATTACCTCCCTCCCCCCTGCTCAGAGCATCAATGGGTATATGGACTGGTGCGGGTCTCAGCACAGATGCTGAGATGGTGCCTAAACCTTCCATCATCGTGAGAAATGTTCCTGTGTTCTTTCCTTTATTTCTGGTGTTGTGGTTTGTTTGGTTTTTTTTGTTTTTTTTTTTTTTTAAATCCAGTTGTTGATCATTAAGACGTCCTTTCTTGCTGTCCCACCATAGCATACCTTTTTTTTTAGGCTCTTTCTAAGATTCTTTGGGACTCTTTGCTGAAGGGTTTGGGAAGAGCCGTATGTGCTGCATCAGCTGTGTGCGTATCCCTCATACCGTGTCACCTTATTCTCATGTTTGTAAACCCCTTCAGGGAAGTCTGACAGATTTGTTGTGCTTGACTGCTGTCTGCAAAATATCTGACTCTTCCTGCGTATATAATGCACCTGCTGATTCTATTCTCTATTATATTTTCTATCAATTTTTCCTGTATTGAAGTTAAACTCGGTGGTCTGTGTCTTTGAACATTGGGCTTTTTTTATGGAATGTTCAACTGTGGAGAGCCAGTGAAAGAAGTGGGATATGTTTTACATAAGTTTTTGTGGGTATTGTGGTCTTTTTTATCTGTCTCGCTCTGAACTGCAATGTTCCAGCTTTGTTCAGTGGTGGGGTCAGAATCAGAAATCAAGAAAACGATGCATCCCTGTCGCTGATCACGTCACCGTGGTGTCGCTGTGTTACACTGTGTGACGCTGCTGCACTTCACCGTCGACATTTTCAAAGCGGTGCCCTGAGGTTTACAAGACAGACTTAATCAATGGTAATAAGCTTTAATAATTTATTTATTGTGAGGAATAAATCGAACACTAGAACTAATGTTGACTGAAACCAAGTGTTGTCGAAGTATCAAGACATAGGGCCATCTGCATGCCCAGCAAAGGAACTTTAATGAGTGTTTCACATTTTAAAGGTTCCGGAAATAAACCTGCAAGTTGAGAAAATAAGAGGCTTTTATTTTACTCTCTACATCTTTGTTCATTGCTCTACAAACCCCTATCAGCATAGCAGTATTGCAGGCTTCTGATGCCAGCATTTGTCACTAGCCTTGTATTGTAACTCTGTTTTATGGAAAATTTAACGTTAGACGCTTATCTATGTTCTCAGCAGGAGAATCTGAAATATATATGTCAAGTCTTGTAATAAAAACCAGTGGGAGAAAACTACAGTCCTCACAGATACCCACCTCAGAAGGGGCTGGCTGGCATTCCCAAATCCTTGCTTTGGTTTTGTGCTCTTGGTCTCCCCTGAAGCACCAGATTGTGGTGGGTACGTGTCTCTTGTGACCTTATGTGCCGAGACTAGTAGAGCTGTCAAGCCTCTCTGCTGTAGCAGCAGAAAGCATTTACTTGCTAGATTGTCATCTTGGTCACTGAAGGTGGGGAAAGTCTTGCCCAGCGGTTACAGGACCGTCAGGTGTAAATCAGCACGTCTCTGAATTTTGTCTCATGAAAAATTTTCTGTCTGGTCCTCGATGGTGACATTGCATTAAAAAGGGGCATTTGTGGTAGAAGGACATATTGTCCTTTTAATGATGAGACATGGGCTACACTTAATTTTGTTGTTCTTCATTCCATTATTTCTGGGATTTGCTGTGCCTCAGTTGCACACCTGCCGTTGAAAACAAACCAGCTTTTGTCTTGTGGAGCAGCTGTGATCTCAGCCATGAGCTGTCTTGGGGCGGTGGCAGCTGAAAGAAATAGAATTTCCACAATTCCAGTTATCTGGTCGCAGGAAGGCAGAGCCCTGAATCTGGAAGTAACTTGACATGTTCTGTGGCATTGCTTCTGGTGGCAGGACTGGAGTTTCCAAACGCAAACTGCCTGTGTTGCTGTCCTGCTGTCCCCCCAAAACAGAGAGAGATGGCTCTGGTCACTCCTTGCTGTGCCAGGTCCCTGTGGCTGCGACTCAGGCAGCCTAGTGGCATTGCTCAATGTCTCTTACGGCACCTGAAATTCAAGCCTAGGTGGGTTTTTTTTCCCAAACAGGTGGCTGCTCCATGGAGCATCTTTCCAGTTGCAGATGCCTTAATCTGGTGGCAGCAAAAGATTATTTCAATTTTCCTCCACGCATCTGAGTTGCTAGAGCTTTCTCGTGTTTGCACTCCTGCTTTGCCTCGGCGCCTTAGAGGGAGTCATGGGTTTGTTTTAAATGAATTTCCAAAGACAGCTAGATGGAAAGAAAGCTAACAAGAGGCTGCTGTGGATCACAAGTTCAACTGAGCTCAAGATACAGACAAACCTGCGATCGTCAGCACGCTTTTTGTGCTTCCAGCCAGCCGATGCTCGTCTGCACCATTTCATTCCAGACCTAATTGCCGAAATGATTCCCCATACAGATGACCACTAGTTTAATTAGCTGTTTGTACTGGGGGGTGGAAGCACCGTGTGCGGGTGGAGGTAAGGCGGGAGGTGCAAAGGTTCTGGAGCGAGGTCCGTTAGAAGCGTGTGTCAGAGGAACGACGGTGGGCAGCGCACCCAGTTCTGGGGAGGTCGAGAGCTGCGTGGAAGCTGAGAGAGAAGTGACCTGTTGCTCCGTTTGCAGCGATTGAGGGCCCGCTTTGGGTTTGTAGGGTTGATTGTCCGGTTGGTTTGTGATGCTTAACCCCTGCTAGTGCTGCAGTGACTGGGAGGAGGGATAGGTCCCGGGAACGCTGGCATCTCTTTGTGTGAAGAAACCATCCAGCTTCACTTCTTCAGCCTTGCGGTGGCAGATGGAAAAATTTAAACACTTCAGCTGGGGGGAAATCACTGAAGTCTTATTGCCATCGTTGAAATGGTTTGATTTCTCTCTTTGAAGTAATCATGCAGGGCTGCACAGCCGTGCGTGTGCTTGCTGCAGGGCTGGGGCAGTGCCGGGACAGCTGCCTTGGGGTGGGCTGTGTGAGCTGTAAGCTGCTTCTCCGAGGTGTTGCGTGAATGTGCACCCTGTGCCAGCTGCTGGAAGGTGCCTTCGATCATGTCCGACCTCGTTGGGTTGCATTGCACTTGTGTAAATAACAGAATCATTGCAGCGGGATTTTACACAGCAGGGCTGATGCTGGCAGTGGTACCTTGTTAAAATGAAGGACTGTCTGTCTTATTACAGATAATGTGAGACCAACCTGCATTTTCTGCTTTCTGACAGTACACTGTACCAGATAAAGTCCAGTGAGAGTTATGTGCAAGTTCAGACACTTTAATACTCTTCTTCAAGAACTGCTATGCTTAAGAGAGTTTTCGTTAGCAGGGGAGAGGCAAGATTTTGGTCTTTGCTTTTTAAGTTGACCAATAACGGGAGACTTGTTTCAAAGGATAGATGTGCAAGGACAGAAACAAGGAAACATGGAACCTGCAAAAAAGTCATCAATGGGATTTGCATAGATATCTTTAAAACGACTTCTGTGGGTTTGTTTGCACACATCCTGTTGGCATGACTCTGCTCTGTCCGCGTTGATAGCAAAGATGTATCTCTTCCTATATCTATATTAATTTTAGATGCTGAAATACCAAGTATATGAATATAGCATGCTGCAGATAGTAAATTTTGACTGTAAGCTTGTAGATGGTTCAGCGTCTCGTGTACTTAGGGCATCACCTTCTCCAAAAATGATAAAAACCTCCTGAGACTGCTGTTGCTCTAGTTAAGCAAAAAATTTACAGCAATATTAGGTGTCCACTTTCCCATAGTGTTAACTAAAAATTAGACAACAGATAGCTGTAGTCGCATCCAAATTCAGGTGTCTAATTTGGGAGCCTGAAGGCCACACACAGTCACTGGAGCCTCCACGGGGTGCTTCAGAGCTCTGAATTCAGAGTCTGATTCTCTCCTTGTATGTGAGGAATTGAGGTTCCTGATCTGGGTGTTTAACCTGGCTGCCTAGATGGGATTGATTTGCCACCTCTTCTCCCTTTTGTGTCTCTGAAAACACCGCTTCCCCTCTTTCTTCCTCTTTTTTTAATTTTTTAAAATTTTTTTCTTTTTGAAAATTATCCAGGATTAGTCAGTGATAATGGATATGGGTAATGGGTTCAAGTGATGGAAGATCTACCTAAGCAAAGTGAAGATAGAAGCACTTTCCTCTGTACTAAAAATTGCATCTTGTTTCCGTTTGTGCGTCATGCTTTGATTTCCAGACACAAGAACTCTGCTAGGTGGAGCCCCATAGTAGATTTACTTACCATGTACAGGAATTAATTAGCTGTAGTTTATTTTTGTTTTGCCTCTTTATTTTTGTTTTGCCTCTTTATTTTTGTTTTGCCTCTTTATTTTTGTTTTGCCTCTTTATTTTTGTTTTGCCTCTTTATTTTTGTTTTGCCTCTTTATTTTTGTTTTGCCTCTTTATTTTTGTTTTGCCTCTTTATTTTTGTTTTGCCTCTTTATTTTTGTTTTGCCTCTTTATTTTTGTTTTGCCTCTTTATTTTTGTTTTGCCTCTTTATTTTTGTTTTGCCTCTTTATTTTTGTTTTGCCTCTTTATTTTTGTTTTGCCTCTTTATTTTTGTTTTGCCTCTTTATTTTTGTTTTGCCTCTTTATTTTTGTTTTGCCTCTTTATTTTTGTTTTGCCTCTTTATTTTTGTTTTGCCTCTTTATTTTTGTTTTGCCTCTTTATTTTTGTTTTGCCTCTTTATTTTTGTTTTGCCTCTTTATTTTTGTTTTGCCTCTTTATTTTTGTTTTGCCTCTTTATTTTTGTTTTGCCTCTTTATTTTTGTTTTGCCTCTTTATTTTTGTTTTGCCTCTTTATTTTTGTTTTGCCTCTTTATTTTTGTTTTGCCTCTTTATTTTTGTTTTGCCTCTTTATTTTTGTTTTGCCTCTTTATTTTTGTTTTGCCTCTTTATTTTTGTTTTGCCTCTTTATTTTTGTTTTGCCTCTTTATTTTTGTTTTGCCTCTTTATTTTTGTTTTGCCTCTTTATTTTTGTTTTGCCTCTTTATTTTTGTTTTGCCTCTTTATTTTTGTTTTGCCTCTTTATTTTTGTTTTGCCTCTTTATTTTTGATTTTCTTTCTAATCTGTAATGTAACTGTTGTGCAGTTGCTTGTGCTTGGAAAGAGTGACCTCTCGTTGGTAATACAAGCCAGTGTAAGGTCATGCACTGAGGGACTGGTAAGGATTTGTCTGCTAAGCTGGGAGCTCTGCAGTTATAAGCAAGAGAGGAGTAAAATATGTGTTGGCCAGGGCTTGAGTACTGTCTGAAATGCAGCTGTGAAAGGTCAGAGGTAGATAACAGATCAGTGAGGCTGTGCCGGTGATGGCAGAGGAGGTACCACCGGGGATGTCTCCACTGGAGCAGCGCTGGTGTTTGCAGCGACTCGCTCTGGAGAGAGATGAACCTAAACTGGGCCAGGACCACGGAGGGGTTGGTGGTATGATGAAAGCCCTGGAAAGGAGCCCTGACAGGATATGAGTAAAGGAAAATGCAGGCTGAAAAGAATCCTGATTACTAATTAAAAACATACTGGAGGAGAGTACAGATAAAGGGGGGAAAAAGGTTAAAGCAAAGTACTGGAGCAAGAATAAAAGATATACTTTGGCTATGAATCAATTTGGACTAGAAATGAGAAGGAGGGCTATAATTAGTAGAGCGGCGTGCTCCAAAGAGTGTGTAATGGGTGTAGTTCATGGTGGGGTTAAGGGAGACGATGGCCTGTAGGAAGGCTGTGCCCCTGGAAGGCTTTGCCAGTTCTAAATAACCTGTTTGTTGATGTATCTTCCCATCAGCAAGTTGGTGGCTTTTCTGCTTTCCATTCTCAGTTTGCATGCTCGCTCTTTTAAAAAACAGTTCCTCGCCCGCAGCGCTTTGAGGCTACATTGTTCACCTTCACAGGCTTTATTTTTTTTTTTTTTTGTGTGTGTCTATCCACAAAGGCCAGAATTGTTTTTGCTGTGTACAACTGTGGGATGTAGTAATGCGTTTTTCAATTTGCCAGCTGGAGAGAACCTGACGGGAGTAGCTTCCCTGCCCTGGCTTACCCCTGCACCCTGGGCTTTCTTCCCAAGGCAGGAATACATTTCTGGTTATCCCATTCCCAATAGGAACGGAGCTCTCACTCTGTTTGCAAAGATGAGGGGTCCTTTTCTGTCGCATTCATTTATTTTGACTGCAGACAGCAAAATCCCAATCTGCTTTTGTGTTTTGATGGGGCTGGATGCCAGAGCCGTCACGTTCAGGGGAAAAAGGCTCTGGGACAGCGGTGCCGGGTTCCCATGCCTGCATCCCCCCGCACTGTGCTCTGCCCTCCGTGGTCGGGACATGGTCTATAAGGAGGCAAAATCAGGATTCCTGAGTGGGCTGCAAATCAAACAAATCCTTTCTCAGTTTCCTGCCTTTTTCTTCCTCCCCAAAGGATACTAAGGCACGGAACAAACAATCCATGCAAAAACTGATTTGCATTTCCATTAAAACCAGATAAAAACAGAAGTGAAAGTTAATATGCAGCTCTTTAACGAAGCTGAGAGAATGACGGCATCACCAGTAGGGTCACAGAAAATAAAGATCAACACACAGGAAATATCTGGATGTCAAATCAATGGAAGTTATGCAGAAGATGACCAGTCCATCCTCGGGTTGGCTTTCTGTGTTGCATCCTCATTTGAGCAATTTCTTAGCATTTATTTTAGTTATGCACATGGGTTTTAATCTTTTTTTTTTTTTAAAAAAAACAAAAACCAAAAAACACAACTGAGTTAAGCTTCAAGAAGTTTTTGCTAAGAATGCCTGGTGTTCAGTGAATAATAATGATCAATAACAGGAAACAAAATCCAAGAATTCAGTTTCTTTGTGTAATTAAACCTGAGAATTAGCTCCCTGTGTAACAGCTTCCTCAAACAGGATGAGCGAGTAGCACAGGTAGCATTAGTACTAACATGGTACAAGCAGCCCAGAACACGTTTTGATGGCTCTTTAGTATTTTGGATCAGTAATACTTTTTTTGGCAGCATCAGATATGGGGAATGCATAATCTTTCTGAGCAGCCAATTAAAATAATGACTTGGATGGCAAGTTCCTCTCCTTTTTTCTCCTGTGTATGGCTGTACCCTTCCTATCAAAGAAGTTGTATCTTAATTGGCAATCCCCCTGCATCTGCTCACTCCATCACCCCCTACAGAGAGGCACAGTGCTTAATTAAAAGGGAGTTTGTGTTTGTTTATCTCTGGAATTTCACTTGTGCTTTTGTAGATGTTTCCAAGGTGGATGAGTTTATAGAGACCTTGCTAAGTAATTAATCCTGTAATATTATTTTAGAAAAAGGGGAAAAAAAGCGGAGCTCATTGGAGATGAGAAGAAGCCCCAAGCTGTTGTCAAACTTGGTGTGTGCATTGGAAAAAGGAATATAATGAGACCCATCAGAGGAGCCAGTCATCCCAGAAGAGGGGATATGACCCCCATGAAAAGTGAAGTTTTTGCTGCACCATGCCTCTGATGTGCTTCTCCCTCTGGAGGAGTGCTTGCTCCTGGAAGGGGCAAGGTTGTTCTGCCTCCCCTCCAGAGAAACTTTAGTTTGCAGCCACTCAAATGAGCCTTTACATAGGGGGACATTCTGTAGTCATGAAACAAACTGAAGCCGACAGTTTTATAACTCATTGGGTGTTGGGCGCTTTGGAATTACATGTCATCTTTAACTCTCTAAATTACTTGCAGAGGACTATGTGCTTGTCATCAACGTTTTAATGAAAATCACTGCTGAGGTGTGATGGGATCCCCTGAGACAGATGTGAACTTCTTTACATGGCTTCAGATACCAGCGGTCTGGAAAATACTGCTTTTCATTTTAAGAGAGGATGAGTGAATGAGGTTCTTGGGAGCAGCATTTTCCCAATACCGTGGCTTTTTTGCTACTTCATAGCCTTGCTCTTGTTCTGCCCGAAGGCAGGCATACTGCCAGGGATCCACCGGCTGGACTTTGGGAACTGCTTGCAGCACAGTCATCCTGCCGGGATCTTGCTAGGATTACACTGACCTTGAGCTGGAAAAGCTGCTGCAGGACCTGTCTCTTCTCAGGCCAGGTTCTGCTGAGGGGTTCAGCTTCTGCCGTGCTTCAGCTTACATCGCTTCAGCTCGCTGTGCAGCCGGGAGGGGTGGTTAGTATTTTACACCACTGGGCTTTCGAAGATGCTTAAAGTCAGGTGATAAAAAATCTAATCATTCAGAGTTGGGTCTCTTCCTCCTCTTTTTATTCCCCCCACCAGGCTTTTTAGCCAGAAGACTGCTTGGAATAGTTGCTTGTTTGCCAAGGTTGACATAAGGGTGGTGTAAGCACAGTTGTGACTGGTAGCAGTAGCACATACATATTTCATGTACCCCTAAGGGACAACGTTGTAGTTTCTTACATGCAAGAGTGCTAATGTCTCATGACTGGAACCATGCTATGTAAATGGGTAAGAAGTAGTAGTGCACGACTGACTGCTCTGACGTTGTTTGAAATGTGTACAAAGTTAGGCATTTCAATTGAATAGAAAACTGCTGAGTGTCTGGGATTGACCCGGTGATGTTCTTTCACGTCTGCTTGCTGGGCGCTTGGCACAAAATAGTGTGTTTTAGTCTCTTCTAGACTTTGGCAGTACTGAGCCATGAGCACAGCACACTCAAGGGAACAAAACAAAAGAAAGAGTCAGTTGGGTTTATGCTGGTGGTATAGAGCCAAAGTAAAGCTGCTGGGTAGATTACTGGGAGTTGTAGTACTTTACCCTGCCTGCACTGGCTCGTTAAATGTGATGAACCTCAGAAAAGAAGGTCACTCTATTGCTTTTCCCTCAAGTTCAAAGTGATGTGGGTGAAGTGGTCCTGCGATGGTCTGTCTGACGTGTGGTTGCAGCAGGGACTGGGGCATGAAAAAAGTTTTGGGTATGTTCTTCTATGAGCTGCATTTCTGCTCCCTGGAGCCAGAGAATTTAATTGCATGTTTGGTGTAGTTAGTGCAGAGGCAAATCAGCCCCTTGAAGTGCTTGCTTGGGGTGGTGGTGGGGAGGAGGTCAGAAACCGAAACATTAATTGCTTGAAATTTTGGTGTTATTTTTACTTTGGGTTTTTTTATGTTTGACTTTTGGGATTTGGAGGGAGAGAGTGTAAAGAGAAGCTCTTCTAGAATGGCAGTACTACGAAAGGAACAAGAAACCATTGAACAAACGGATTTTCTGTTTGCTCTGTGCATTGTGCTTTTCAGTTTTGTTTAGGACACATTAGACTCGTGGAGATGACCAGTGAAATTGTCTTGACAAAAACTTCTTTAAGGAGATCAAAGCAAGTGAGTTAGGGAAGACCCTACCAATTGCCAGCTTCTCCAGCCTCCTTACTTAATTTTCTCACAAGCTAATGTGAGAGGAGGAGGAGGAACAACACACCTTCATCAGAATGCTGCAGAGGAGAACAGGGTTGCTATTAAAAGCCCAATAATGACTTGTATCAGTTTATGCAGATTTGCACTGCTGGGTTACTCTGTGCCTGGCACTTGGCAAAGCACAGATAACATTTAAATCAGGCAGTAAGTGTAATTAAGTACTACCCTTCAGCGCATCTCTCCTTTTAAGACATTTTTATACACCGTGATTTAGAACATGACAATTGGGTGAGATTAAAGCAGCAAATTGTGCCTATAAAACAAGCCCTGAGAATAGCAAGGGACTGTAAAATTTTATAAAGGGGAATACAGCACATGCCTCCAATCCGATAAAACTTTTGTGAGCTGGGAGATTAACTGTGAGATACAAATAGGATGATACAGTATGCGTAGCATTCAGATAGTAAATTGCTTGTTATTGTAACAACTTATTTCCTCAACCTGGAAGATTTCTTATTTAACTTTTCCAGAAAGTCTCACCATGGGACTGATTAACTACTGGAGGTGTGGAGAGACGGTAGGAAGTCAGGCAGCAGCGATGTTCCCTGTAAAGAAAGCAGTAGGGTAAATGTAGTGCGAAAGATCATCTGTGCTGGAACACATGCAGTCAAGCTTGTGATTAGTTTCTTCCCCGGCTTCGGGTGAGTTGTATTTGCAAAGGGAGAAAAATCCTTGCCGTATTTCAAATCCTTAGTAAGACCCACTGGAAGGCTTTCGTGGGGAACTGGAATTCTACTTTACGTGGAAAGTCTAAAATGTTGTCTTCTGTGGTACTTGATGGTGTTTGGCATTTAGTTTCTGCTGTGCTTTGAGTGCATCTGAGCATCTTCATCAGCTGCTCTTGGCACATCTTAAAGAAAAGGCTCTGAGCCTTTTAGAAACTTTCTGCTTTGTCTGGAGTTCTCAAACCTGGTGGGCCACAAGTCACCTCGACACGTCACGCTGCAGCTGTTGCCATGGGTAGCAGCTGGAAGGCAGGATCTCCCTTGGGATCGCTGGTCTTGGTGGCTTCTGCTGTTGATGAACTGTTGCCCGTGTGTTACGGCATCGCCCTTCACAGTCTTTCTTAACGATCTCATGATTCTCCCTTCCTTTCATTCATGCTAGTCTGACCTCATTCAGTCTTGCGCTGTTGTTGTTTGGTGTTTTATTTTTAATTAACATAATTGCCTTTTATTAAGAGCCATTGAGTCTTAAATATATTCAACTTACATGTCTGGTGAAGGGATGTGGAAGCCCAAAGCTTGCTCCTTTCTTCACAGCTGCATTAGTTGTTGCTTTTTAGTCCATTGTACGTCGGTCACGTTGGAAGGAAGATTGTGCATGTGGAATGGGGAAGAGGATGGTGTTTGGTTTCCGCGCTGTCTGATATTTTCTGGCCACCTTTACTCTGCATTAAAAACAAACAAACAAACAAAAAAAGCCCCCAACAAAAAAAACCCCAAAAACAAAACCCCAAAAACTTTTTAAGACTTAATGATGGATTTTATAAGTAAGAAGCAAAACTGGAAAAGGAGGTTTATATTATTCTCAAGAACAGTATTACTATTCTGTAATAGGACAGTTGGGTTTTAAACGCTGAGCAGGCACTGCATTACGCACAAAATCTAATGCCAAGCCGTGGACAGATAGCAGAGAGAGGCAGGAGAGGGCGAAGAAACAAGTGGGAGCCTCTGATGAAAACGCAGCAGCGTTGCCAGCTAGCCCTTTTGTGGGCACATGTTGTCCGCAGCCCTTGTTTTGATAGGGGGGATGTTTGCACGTTGGGTGTTGCTTTCAGGCTTGACTTCCTTTTGACTTTTGGATTTATTATTTGGTGCCATATTTATGTTTGAGATTGTTTTGATACTGTTAGGGAGATGTCAATACTTCTGAATCAACATTAAAAAAATCCCAGTATATAGAAATGTTGACCTTTTCTTCTTGTTTGGTTTGAAAAGTCAGTTCAAAATGGCAAGGTTTGGCACAGAATGGAAATTCCCTTTTCTGTGGGAGGCAGGTAGTCGCAGCCGAAACAGGTTCTCTTGTCTCACCAGTGCGCTGTTCTCATCTGCCATCCCATCCTGCTTTCCCAGGTAGGGCAGGAATTTCCTTCTCCATCTCCTGTTGCTACTTCCAGGATCTTCCAGGATCCAGGAAGGTCCTGGGTGGGTTCACTGCTGCGGCTCTTGCTGCGTTCACCTCACGTCACAGTTACAGTGAGTCGTTGGCTCACTGAATCAAACCAAACAGTTTAAAACATTTCGAAACATCTGTAGGAAGTCATTAGCCTAGAAAAGATTTTTAGGAAATGGAAGTCCCAAATATGTGAGATGGTGTTATGACTAGGTGTCAGCGAACGGCGTGTTGCTTCTGATCCCGATGGGAAGGCAGCTGCCTCTTGCACCCATCGCACCGCGTCTGCTGAGGAACGTCAGGGTGCCCCTCGGTGCACGCTCTATCTTGTCTGCCTTGGACTCTTAATTTGCACAGTAACTGAGTTCACAGCTCGTTGGATTGATGTTCAGGGAAAGTTTTTCCCCATGCGGTGACGTTGATACCGTTTTTGCCCATCCTAAAAAAAGCTTCTTTGCCTTTTGAGTGAAACAAGTCCTCAGTCCTCCATTAGACATCTTCTGTCTCGCTCTGGTTTTGGTGGCGATGAACTGGTCTTTGGGATTTTGCCTCTACTGTTAAGTTACGTGCTAGTGCCTGTAGTCTGTACTACAGGCTACTGTAGTAGTCTGTACTACGGAGGATTAGGCATCCAGCCCGTAGTGAAATTCAGAGTGAGCTGGACCACAGCTGAAACTGCAGCCTGAGATTTGCCTACACGGACTTGTTTGACTGGGACCAGAATCCTTTAGTACTTCATTTTTTTCTCTATTTCCCCCCAGGTTTTAGTGCTATCTCTTGTTGCATAAACTACCTTTCACAAGCATCAGATTAATTTTTTGCATTAGTGGTGGTTGGAAGTAAGCACAGAAACCAGTGGTGTGTTTGATCTGTTTGGGATGGAAAGGCTTCATCTTGAAAATTTGACCTATAAGCTGTATTTGACTTACCTGTATACTCCGGTATTAAGATTGGTTTTCTTATTTGAATTGGTTTATAATTGGTCTATTGGGATGGCTGTGCTTGTTGATTAAAAACCAAACCAGTGTATTTTCTTCTGAAGGTAATGCTCCTAAATTTTTAAGTTTACATTTAAAACTCTCGAGAGTGATCGAAACGGGCAGAGGTTAGAATAAAGTGAATTGCTTTGCTTTAACTTTGGCAAAAGGCACAGCAGTAGGAATGCCAGTATTCCACCTTGGGTAGGGATTTGTTCAGTCCAACTCTGTTAAGGTTATTGGGAGTTAAGCAAGCAAATCCTCTGCCCATAGATGAGGAAAATAGACCTATTAATTGAAACTGCTGCTCAGCAATTCAGATGGTTATTTTCAGCTTTTCCTAGCAAGCATGTGAGTGCTTCTGTATTAAGACATTATAATAGTACCGGGATATGTTGGTGCTCTGGCTGTGACTCCTGTTTGGGCTGAAGACCTAATGTAGTTGGGTTGTCCTATAGCATCTAGGCATTGTGAGGACGTACCGTATTGCTTATCCTGTGTTGTCGCATCAAAGGAGCTTCTGACTTGTTGCAAGTGATGGACTTACTGAAGTTTCACAGTGCTAATGTGTGGGACCACTCCAAGTAACCTTCCCTCTGCCCTGAAGCCTGCCCCAGCAGGGATTTCATGGCTGGTGAGGACTTCGTGAAGCTGTTGTTCCGTTCCTTGAGGAAAGGCTTGGGAAGTGATGGGGAAGTCACAGTTCTGAAGAATGCCAGTGGCAAATGGTCTAGCACACTGGTCATTCCTTTACAGGTAGCAGTGATTTGTCAGGGATTATTGCTTAATTGAAGACTTAATTAACTTAGATCAGGCATAACTCTTAACTTATTTTAAAACTTAAGGAGGATTAGGACCGAAAATACTGATGGCTCAGGTGTTCTTTGGCTACAAACCCAACAGCTAGTGCGATTTGTAGTTGTAAGCTGTGCTTGTCTCATACAAGTAATTTTTGGTATCTCTTTCTCCATAATACTGCACGGTTGGGCAGGTTTTTGTCCTTTGAGATCTTTCTGCATTAAATAATGTATACCATTAAAACTTGAGTAGTTTGTATGTCTTGGTTAGTAGTTGATTCCTGGGTTTGGTAAACATGTGCAGGAAGTATATGCAAGGCATGGTATAAAGTCTGGATATGAACTTAAGGAAAAATGTTCTTCCACTTTGAACTCTGTGTTTGAAAGCTGATGCATTAAACCTTCCTGCCCCTCCTCAATCCAGATAAAAGCATTTGGTGTTTGGTAGGTTTTTTTTTGTTTTGTTTTAAATATCATGTGATATGGGAGGGGAAGTTTTTTCTGAGTAATTCCCTTTACTGTCTGCATTTCAGTGATAAAACCTAGACTGTGGGTCCCTAGGAGTCGCCAATAAATCATTTCACTTAAAGATGTGCTTTACTACTTAAGGGTCTCACTAAGGCTGAATTCTGTAACCATATAAACCCACATTATCTGTTTTTGGGAAGAACAATGGGAACAAAATGTGTTGCTAGGTCATCTTTTTTGGGGTAGATAACTGCTGTGAGGAACTGAATACAGAGGGAGGAAAGAAGGTGCAAATGTATAGGGTATTTGCATTCTTAATAGGTTTTTATTTAATGAGAGAAGTAAAATGTTAGTTGAAGTATTATGATATTATCCTATACTACCTATGTAGTGCTGCAAATTGAAGTGATGTTGCTGTTCTGTAATCTGTTTTGAAGGAGCTATGTTTGGAAATACGGATCATTAAAAGCCCAGAAAGCAATCTGACAACCCAGACAAATGTTTTGGCAGACTTGGGTTCCTTGGATTTTATTAACACCAGGTATTACGTATCCTTTCAGGATAAAAATATTTTTGCCTTGGAATCTGTGATGAACAAATAATAAACTTGATGGTTCTCAGATAATTATGCTCATGTCTCTTTCAAATTAGGCCCCTTTGAAATGGCTTTCATGTAAGATTGAAGCCAAACAGCAGGTTTGGAGAAGCGTCTCAGTATCCCATATGCTGTCTTTTCTGAAAAAAATCCTTCCTTATTGCATGCTAAGCATTAGCATCTCATACCTCTTTATATTTGAACATATTTCTGCAGTCATGTCTGGGCAATAAGGCATTGGAGGGGAGGAGAAGAAATGAGTGCACGTCTCATCTCAAAGAAACCTTGGGATGTGAGAGGATAGAGGAGGCACTAGGTGTGCTGGGAGAAAGAAGATGCAGTGGGAAGTAATTTTGGGATTTACACTGATAAATGAAACCTGAAAAAAGAAATCCCTTCCTGTGCTGTGTGACTGCTGCTCGGGTGGTGCCTCTCTCTGAAGAGGCATCTGGCCGAGTGGGCATCGGCTGGGCAAGCGGAGCAGCGCCGTGAGCACAGGCAGGTTTCACTGCGGTCCAGGGCGAGCCGCTGGCGTGGGGCCGGTAGGAAAAGCCCCAGTGATGTGGATGGCTTCAGTGGATTTCCAGCCGGGAGAGGTCTGAGGGAAGAGCGCAGCAGGTTATCAGCTGCATCTTTACACCGTACTGATTTCCTACATAGAAGCGTATTCTGTCATCTTCAGCTAAACACGAAGCAAAACTGCACGTACGGTTGGTTCAAAAGAAATGGCTATCTATTGTTATTATCATCATTAAACTCAGGGTGAGTTGTCAACACTTCTGAGAAATAAAGTTTGTTAAAAAAACCTTCTCTTTGAATGTGTCAAAGACTAGGAGTCAGGCTAGCAAGACCCTTAGCATGTCTGTACCTGGTGCCAAATCAATAGACTAGACCATTCCTCCTTCATCAGTGACCTTGTCCCTCCACTGCTATAAATTAAATTAGTCATTCTTGTCTTGTCCTTGGTGCACACAGGGACCAGCTGTTCTTCCTCCTCATGTTAATCACTTTACATGTTTGATGATGGCTATTGCTTGCTTTCCTGGTTTTGTCTTTTTCTACTCTGCTTGTTTGGTTATTTGTTTCACTGAACACATTTGGAGTGCTTTCTACTTCGCTCTCTCTCCCTCATTTGACTACATCTGTTTAATGAGCAAGTATATAAAACTGAACACTGCCTGCACCCGAATTTGCCTCAGTGCTTAGGAGATAAAGGATGTTTTGACATGAAACATGGCTTAGATCATTACTGCGGCTTCAAAAATATGATCCTAAGCGCTGTTAAGAATTTGACCTGTAGCAGTCGAAAGGCACAATATTGCATCTCCTCTAGGTAGGAGAGAATAGACAAACACGTAATTATCAGATGGGAAATGAGTATGTCTTTTAAATCCAAGCACCCCTGCCTTCTCTGCAACATAGACCAGAAAAACTTACCAGGTGGTTCTGGTATCAGGTTCATATTTTATGGTTGAGCCAGAACATGGCTTTCCCAAACACTTCTACTCTCTGTTTAAACCCATGCAATGAAGAAACATCTCCCAAAAGAGCGTTTATAAAAGGGGAAGGAGGCATCCCGATCGCGGTAATTATTCCGTGCCTGTCTATATCCTTTGGAGTCTCTTAGGATAGCCGGCAGTGTGTTAGCAACTAGACTGATCATAAGCTGAAGAGAAATGGACGTTTTGGAGCCAAGATAGCAGAACTACAAGTATGTTTATTTTTGGAAGGATTTTAATGCCAACTGGCAGCACAAACTTGGCTAGGTTAAGGGTCTGGTGCGGCTGCAATAAAACATAAGGATACTGAATTTAGCAAAGGAGCAACAGGAATTATCGCCGGTATTGTTGCTGGGGAGTGCAGATGCAGTCTGGCATTTTATCAGCATAATCTCAGTTTGAACTTCATGAATAAAATTTAATACAGGGAACTTGGAATAGCTGGTGCTGGATTTATACCCAGAGAGCAGGTACATTTAATTTCAGTAAGTACATTGCACTCCTCCTCATTGTTTGTGTAATTTAACTGTTAACTGTTTAGTATCCATCAGGTTTTGCTCTTTCAGAAAATATCCCTGTCATAAATTATATGTTATGCTATTTTCTTCCTGCGTCTCGTTCTCCACAAATGAAAACATGGATTAGTTTTTGAACTACTGGTTAAGTGTTTCAAGTGGAAACATTCCTCATTATGATTCTTCAAATTAAAAGCAAATGCTTTTGCTGTGCCATTCCTGAGTCTAGAAAATTATTAGCTGCAAACTGAGAGAAATAACCCATGCAGTTATGCTACCACATCCAAACCCAGCATGAATAAATGTGAGAAATTGAAATGGCAAAGGGAAATGCAGCAGAAATAAGGGATGATGTTGAGAAGTTTGAAATGGTGAAAACCATTTCACCTACGTTCTTGCTAGTTGTTTTGAATTTTTCTTTTTCTTCTTATGGTTCCATTTGCATTGGCGCTTTAACTCGTGTGGAAGCTGTGTTTGGCAATAGAGTCCTCAGCCACTAAAGCAGCTCCCCTTCCAACCTTATTTCCTTCTTAACTATAATTTACTTTTATTTTTTCTTTAATGTTTTACTGCTTCCGAGAGCCTTTTTATCTGGATTGGTATAATCTGAATCGTAACAAGTTTTTCTGTAGTATAAAATGCAGTTTTTGCAACTTGGTGCTGATCTAAATCCTCCCCAGCTGAGAAAATTTGCCATTTATTTTACAGTTTTCTTCATTCTGTTAAACTGCAGCACAAATTCTGATGTGCTCGAATGTGTTCCTTTTTGTTTATTTTTTGCAGGATTAGTTTTTATTTTCAGCAATGATTCCTATTTTTGTTGTTGGACGAACTGAGGAAGCCCAGAGAGCTGGGAGCAGGACTGAGGTACCATGCTTGGACAGCCCTTCATGCCAAAATCTTGTGGCTACAGATGTGCTTGCTCTGGCATTGGCTCAGCAGGGAAGTCTGTGGGTGCCTTCAAATTGCAGTGTTGCTTACCAGGTCATATTTCCCCTGATTTTGCAATAGGCTTCAAAAAAACTCGCTTTAATTAACTAGCAACTGAGTAGGAGAAAGGAATAATCCCTACCTGATCAATCACATCCACTTCCCGGAGTAATGAAGCTAAGTAGTCTGGCAGTAAAACCAGGAGACAATACAGAGGATCTGCTGTGCGGTAGACAGCAGAGTGAGAAGTGGTGCTTAGCTTGGGCCTCATTCTGTGCTTCAAATTATCATTTAAATGACTGAACTGAAAGTCTCTGAATTGCGATGTCCCTGCCCCAAATCCTCCTGTAGCTTGCGGGTCTGGATTCTGATGCAAGGAGAGGAAAGCTGTGATTTATTCACTTTTTTTTTTAAAAAAAAAAAGAAAAGAAAAGTGTCTGGGCATGTCAGATTGGCATTTGTATATGAGTTTGCTTAGCAAAGACCAGAGTCACATTACTAGATTTTTTTTCTTACGCTTTCTTAATAATTTACACTTGATTATGGTTAAATGGGTCCGCACGGTGAGAAGTGCAGAGGGGCTGGTGGCATGCTTGCCGTGTGCTGTGCCACCCAGAGGAATACTCCCAGGCATGTCAAGACCTGCTGCTGATGGGGGACTTGACATCTAGAGTGTTTGAGGGCACTTCTGTGCAGAGGGCTCGCAGGCTGGCCGGGCGATAGGGGTCTGTGATGAACGGGAAGGCACCCCAGTCACCGTGCGTGTGTCACACACGGAGAGCTTGCCTCCAAGCTGCTGCTTAAATCTGTTTCCAAATTCACGACGATTCTGTGAAGCTCTAAATCCCATCCATTTCTCTGGGTGTATCCTGCAAAATGTTGAGCGAGCTTCCTCCGTGAGTCAGTGGAGCTGAGCAGATTGCGTGAGGATGAGACACCTGGCTGGATCCCCTCCAGAGCAGAGAGAACAGAATCCTGGCAAAGTTTCCCTCAACTTCACTGGGAAGAGAGCTGAATGCTCAGCGAGCTTGCTTTGGGTTTGGGCCATCATTAAAATGATGCTCAGAAATAAGAAGAATCTGCTTGTGGACCAGAATCCCGAACAGAACCTGTGCAGTCCGAAAGAAAAGAGAATTGCCCACCTTGAAGGCAGATTGCTAATCTTATACAGGAAAGATAATCAGCTTCTGTATGTTAGCCATCGTCACCCCAGAGGGGAACAATTTTTGCAGTTCCCCTCCACTTCAGCCAGTTGTAGGTGTCAGTGTGTGGATTTAATTGTAGCTCGGTTGATGAGGAGGTTAGATAACTAAAGAGCCTGTAGTTACAGCTCACACATTTCAGGTTAAAAGAGCAGGTTTTGTAAAATCCCCACCTAGTTCTTCCTATCTGGCAAGTTCTATAAAAATATTTTTAGATTCTTAAAGGCTTCACTGTCCTCTTCATATGTGAGAAAATGTCTTTAAGCAGACCATTTTCCTAATGGTGGCTGTTCTACAGCACTCTGCTTTTTGTTCCAAAACTCACAGGGCTCAAAAAAAAAAAAAGGCATTTAAACTGTTTTTCACATATTTTAAATTGATTATTGGTACCTTTGAGCATTCTGGAAAAAGACTTTATAGTGCAGGATGGGGAAGAGAAATAAAATACTTAATAATGAAACATCCTGTGAACCCAGTAACAGTACGTGGTGGCTTTTTTGACCTCTTCTAACCCACATCCCTGTGCTTTTATCTTCCTTTTAGATTCCCCTCTTCAGTAAAGCTCATCACAGGAAGAGCTTTGGAGGAAATAATCTTTTGTAATGTAGGTCTCCAAGCGGAGGGGCTGGGAGGGAAGTGGTGTGGGATGCGTGCCGTACCGGAGGATCAGCTCTGGTTTTATAACGAGTTTGAAGTCCTTTTTTAACGCTGTGACTTACTGGGTTTTAGAAGTCAGTGCATGTGGACGTCATCCTCGTGTTTGATGACTCAGCCTATGAAAGGTTCGGAATTTTGCACTGGAAGATCGTTGCTGGTTATACTTGTGGTCCGTGGTGGAACCTTTTCTTCTCAATGCAGTTACTGCTCTTGCTGTTATGCTGGTGTCCATAACCAAGACTTCTGTCCCTTTGTGCAAGGTCTATTGCTGGTGCACGCAGAGGGATGCTTGCTCCTTTTATAAAATACGTGGAGGAGCTGTGGAGGAGAGGTCTTGCCAAAAGCTAGCCTTTGGCAAGGCGAACTCACTTCAGTTAGAGAACTGTTTTATGCTGGTGGCTGTGGGAACACACTGAAAAATAGCATGGCTAAATAGCCAAGTGCCTTAATGAACCAGGTGATTTATTTCCTGTGAGATGTTTCGCGCACAGCTGTCCTTCAGCTGGACAGCTGGATGCTCCGGGAGGGCTGCCGGGTTCAGCACCCGGCAGCAGGAGGCTGATCCCAGAGAGGGAGGGAGGTCTGGGACCGGTGTAGGTTCCCGCGCAGATCCCGACCCGAGGGGATCCCTCCCGCACCCTGCCTTCCACCCAGGTCTTTTTGTTATTGCTGCACTTTCATTCCCTGCCTTTTGGCACGCTTAAATCAAATTAAAGGTAAGAGCGGAGTTCCAGCAGGCTTCTGGTTTAGGTCTGGTCTTTCATCATTGAAAGTCTAAAATGCCCTGTAGGAAACTAATGCTTTATGTAGACCAACTGCAGTCCCATTTGCTACACAGATAATAATAAACCCCGAGATTAGTGAAGGTTCCTTTCTGAATTAAAATATCATTTTGGGGAAAAGCTGTCTGTCTTCGCTTGCTGTTGTGCATAGTCAGTGTCTCTGCCAGCTTGGATTTCTGCCAGGGCTCTGGCTCGGGGCTTTCTCCTGACCCTTACAGGTTCTTACGAATGTTGCCTGGGTTGTGTATGGAGGAGCTGCCGAGTGCCCTCTGAGGGTGTGGGGGGGGCGTTGTTGATTTGGGGGACGTTGGTGAATTGCAGTTAGTCCGTCCCGCGAAGGTTCAGTTTATCAGGATAGTATTGAGAAATGAAATAATGCTGGAATTGTGGATGTGCTTTCTTTTACCTGTGGCAACTTGTGCTAAGAATCTTTCTGCCTGCTCTTCTCTGCTTGTTACAGATCCTGAGCACAATTTTCAAGCTTAGACCAGTTCAGTCTAGCATTTCCTTGGATAAGTATCCAGCCTTTAAAATGAAAAAAAAACCCAACCCACAAACCAAAAACCCCACCAACAAACCCAACCCCAAATCCCTTAACCCTCTGGTGTGAGGCCAGTTTGCAAGTCAAATAGCACCTCGGCTTCTTTCCTGGATCTTTTTGCTGGGGTGATTCTGCAGTTTTGAAGCTATGAGGCTGTTGAATGTTTTTTTCTTTTCTAGCAGAGGTGTTTCTGTCCCTAGCTGCACAGCCTGTGAGTGGTGCATGAGGAGTTATTTGCTTGTGAATGGGAGAAATCCTTGCTGTTCAACACCGCTCTTGTCCTTTCTCTTGCATGCAAACTTTTTTCCTCTCCTCTGTCTTTTTACGAGCATCTGAGCAGGACATGAATCCACTGGCTGTTGCCAGTCAGTGATTTTTCAAGCTCGGTGTTTTGCTCGCTTGGCTTTGATACCCATTTCCTCATCTTAAGCGGCTGTCGGGAGCAGTGAGGCACGGTGGTGGCGGTGAGCAGCGCAAGGGGAGCAGGTGCCCCGCTGGGGAACGGGGGTGACTGCAGACCATCTAACCAGCGAAAGCAGATCAGAGGGCCATGGGAAAGGGCTGTGGCTGCAGGCACAGATCATCGATCTATTACTCGTTCCTTTTTGGCCTAGTGCCCGATGCATGTTGCAGACACTGGTGTATGCCCCTGGACGTCAGGGTGGTTGATTTGCCAGGACATCCACCGATGTTCCAGCATGTGGAACCAGCCCTTTTTCATTTGGTGATAGTCTAACTTCAGCGCAAATGAAGAGAGGCTGTGACTTTGGAGCTGAATGAGTTGGAGAAGCTAGTTTTTAGTATGTGCAGAATTAATTTGATTGATCATATTTGACACCAGTCAAGAAAGAGAGGATTATTCAGGCTGAGGGACCAAGAACACATTCCAAGCTTTTTTCTCTTCTGTATCCTCTGAATATCACGATTTTTCCCCCTCCTCAGCTGTCATAGTCTTCTAATGAATGCTGTTCCTCCATTACATTTTTAAAAGTGAGATTCTCTCTGTGACACAATATACAGTTTAAAAATAATTTCTGTGACGTACTGTAATGGTGGCAATTTCAAAGCTGGTGCTTGAAGAAGCTTCTAATCTAATAATGCAATGTGTCCGGCACACACGGAAGAGAGAGGAGTAGTTGGAATCAGCTTATTTTTCCTTTCTTGTCTCTTGCTTCTTCAGCTGTTCTGGTATCTTCCCCTTTTAATTGCGGGGCAGAGCTGAGAAATGTGGAATTGTAGTTGTCATAAAACCTAGAAGAAAAGGTCTATTTCCATAATCTTGCAGCTGCTTCTGTTGCAGAAGCCTACTGAAATCACCGCATCCTCATTTCAGAAATGAAAAGTATAGTCTGCTTCGTCTCTTAACTGCTGTCAAATGTTTAAGCTTTCCTTTTCCCAGCACTTACTCAGGACACATTTTCAGTTCAGCTAGGGATGTTATTACTAACTGATGAACAAGCCTGAATACTGAACGTGGCGAGCGATTGACATTTTTAAAATTAATCATAGAAACTTTTCATCCAGAAGATGCTGAGGCTGCTCTGGATGCTGATATACCATCTGACACCGGCAGTGAAGAGTGCTGTGCAATGTCAGTTCAAGATGAGTGGCTATAAAACAGCAAAAAAGAAATATGATTCCTATGACACTAAGTCATCATTTGAGTCGGGCAGACTTTCCTGACTGGCAGTCTACTAACAAAAGACACATCCTTGCTAATACCTACACGCTCAAAGTGGTGTAGTTTGAAGAACTTCTCTTACACAAATTTTAAAACACCACATCAGTAAGAAACCGTCCAGCTAATTACACAGATTTCATCAACTGATTTTTGTTGTTCTTATTCTTATTGTGATAGTGTATTTCTGGAGAAAGAAATAAGATTGATAACAGCTTTAGCGAAGAAGGTGGGGATTTGAGTACAACTTACAGTATTGGGGATGCAGATGAAAAATTTGCAAAAAAGCCATTGCTGGATGGAGAAACGCAATTCACTCAAGGGGAATTGAGCTCCTAAACCCACTTGTTTCTCTCGAAATGCTTTGATTGAATCCTTGCTCAACGCCTGCACTAAGGCACTGCTGTGGTTGTAGCCATTCTGTGCTGTGCTCTGACCGTGGCACTGAGCCCTGGCTCCTGGTCCTGTTTCCTTGACTGAGATCAAGCACTTTACGCTTTGAATAATTGAACAGTTGTCAACTTGTCTAGTAGAGATGCTGAATTTTCCCGAGCTGCCATCAGCAGGCATGGCAGAAGTCAAGTGGAGGAGCCCAGCCTTTGCTCATCCTCACCGTGCTGGGTCAGCTCACCACCAAGAAGTTACAAGCAAGGTTTTTATTCCTGAAAGCAGAATTTACGCTGGCTTCCTAGCTGTGACTTGGTTTGATTTCCTTTAGCTGGGTTACTGTTACTTTGCAGGAGAAAAGTTCTTATTTTTTTCTTCCTGTTGACTTAGAAATTCTCTTTTGTTCTTGGAAGAGCTTCCTTCCAACATCGGATGTTTTCTGCTGGGTGAGATCATTTAGCCAAGAGCCTTGTCAGCTCTCACTGTGTGTCATAGCAGATGATACCGCAGAGGGCTCTGGGCTTCGGTGGTGTTTACACACACTTCAGATCTACTGATCCTGCAGCACAGAAGTGGGAAGAGTAATTGAAAGGGTTACACTCATGCTTAACTATGTCTTTTTTTTAGCTTGCACTGAAATGAGCTGCTTCTCTGATACAGGTGATATTGGGAGACACACTGTTAATGCATCCCAGTACTTTCTAGGGTAGCTATTTGCCCTGTAATTCCGTCTTCGGTGAAAACTGCCCTATTATGAAAAACTTCATTTGCAACCCTCTTCCAGTATTGTGTAATCGCTTCAGTTGCAGAGATGCTTGAAAAATATTTTGCTGTAGTGACTGGCACGGTGATAAGATGGGAAGCTTTTAGACGGTTCTCCAAATGGCTTTTAACATTTCACACAGCCTTGCTTGATGTGAGCGCTAAGGGTCCTTGTGGAAAATACGTATGTTATCTACTGCCTTGTTTTTCATACCTAGCTAGTAACTAGTGCCCTGGGATTAGCAAAGGTTCCCCTCTGTATTATGCCATCTCCATGGGAATTTATGCCTCTTTGTCCTTGCCATTCTTCCACAGAAGGAATTGTCTTTAGCTGGCCTCTTGCTTGTACTTCTTGGTGTATGTAGGATGCTCTTCAGCTGAACATACGAGCATGGGAAGAGTATCTCTGTTCTTGTGGATTGGAAGTGCTTCAATGAAACGGCGTGCTTTAAATCTAGTAACCAACAACATCTTCATATTGAAACAAGCACTTGGTTACACGTTGGTTACAAAGGATAATTTGGCTCTTTTTGGGTTGCCTGTGAACTGTTTGAGACAATCTGATTTGTAACAGTATTTTGAAGACTTTCTGTGATTAATTACATCACCTTTGAGGGGCAGCAACTTAGAGGCTGTTAATAGTTTCAATGCTATTGATGAACTCAAATACAAATCCCATGAACGCCCCCAATGAAAAAAAGCAAAACCAAACCCACAAACCCTTGCCTTTGGCTTGTATAAAATGTTCCCTTTTTTTGCTTCTAGAGATGTCCTAAGATCTTTTTTGTATTTAAAATTCATCAGCTTGGGGAAGTTCCCACATTGTGACTAAGACAAGAAAAAAAATCATCCTAGATATCAGGGTAATTAATCTAAAGGATTAATAGGTATTTCTGGATTTCAGGCCTTATAATTCAACATTTGTTGGTTGTTTGGTACTTTCACCTGGCCATACCGAGTCTATTTATTCAACATCTTCTGTCAGATTCTCCTGGGCTCTGTGGGATTTGCCGAGCACTTTCAGTAACAGCGACACTACTTTATTTCTGCCCTGGTAATCTGGGAGGTTTGTTCGAGGGCACATCTTCCAGGAATTTTATACAAGAAGCAACAAAAAGAACATTTATCTTAACAGAGCCACAACTTCACTGTCAACTATAAAAGAAAAGCCAACAGATTCCAACTTAGATTAAAAGTCAGCTGCGAATAGAGGCAAATATTCCTGTAGGCACAGGGCATCTCTCTGAAGAGAAATTGTTGAAAATGCAAATGGCTAAAAGAGAGTTCAGTGTGATTACTTAGTATTTCGTAAGCACTGTGGATTCATATGCCCTGGGTCAGCTCTTAAGAGATTTACAGAAAAGATTTCTGGAAGACCTATGGCAACTTTCCACATGCCATCTTCAAAATCCTCCCATTTTCTTTGCAGGCAGGTTCACTGCTGTGAAGGGCTCCTTCAGGGAACGGAGAACAGCTGCCGGTGTGCCCCCCTCACGCAGCGCGACAGCGCAGGGCCAACGCTGGAGAAGAAGAAAAGTGACTTTTTTTTTTCCCCCCTTTTCTTTTTAATCCCAGCTCAGAGCTGTCACATTAGTTCTTCCAGTTGCAAAGGCATCCTTGACAGGACGTCACATCTTAATAATGCCAAATACCATCCTGACCAGAGCTATATGAGTAGGCAGGGGGTAATAATCAGTCCAGGCTCCATCGGGAGGCCATCAGCTAGATGAGGAACAATTGACCTTTCAGGAAAAGCCATACAATTAGAGGCAAACTAAATAAAGTAGCAGGCAAGGTAGAGTGGAATTGGAAAACAGCACATTTGCATCAGGTAAGAGCAAGAGGATGCTGGGACTAAGGTTTTCTCCATCTTCGGGCAGAGAAAATGCATCCAGAATCTACTTTTCAGGAGGTGGGTTACCACAGCTGTCTTTGCAGAAGGGTGTGATGGAATTAATGACTGTCCTTCAGTTTTACTGATACATCCATGTGCTGGTGGAGAAACTGGTCACACAGGTGATACCATGAAACTCCCCATACTAATTTGCTTAATTTGATAAAATAGTTTCTGATGTCCCCGCTTCACATTCAGGGCAGTCTGAAGTTCACTGAAAGTTGTTACAGATTTTTGTGCCTTCTGTTTGCCTGTCACTTCTTGGTCAGGACACAGAAAACGCGGATAGATTTGAGGATGAGCACCACAAGGAGGTAAGAGTGGAAGCGATGGAAACCCAAAGTTGGAACGACCAGTATAAAGACTCTAAGATTTGACGTGATGTAGAAGGTTAAAATGCTCTGACCCGAGCAGGTGGCACTGATTTCTTTCAGAGAGACTGTTGTGGTCCTGGGTTGGGAAGAGGGAAGGCAGGAGAAGCAAGCAGCCAGCAGAGAGTCCTCCTGATGGGCCAGAGCGATTCCACCGGTGGGGAGAGTGCCCCAAACTGATCAGCGGTTAGCCTGGCAGCAGGCAGCGCCGAAGGAAGAAGAGCTCTTGAAATAAGACTTGGAGCAAACTGTTTGCAAAGATGCCATTGAAGTCTCTCTGGTTTTCAATCCCAAATTTCAGGAAAGAGGAGGGGGTTAGTTTGGAGCAGTGGTCTGATGCCTTTAAGGATTTAAATTCAAGGGGGGGTGGAGGTGGGGGACACAAGACAAAGAGAGAGAGAGATTCACAAATTCTGTTCGTGACATTTTATCTCAAAATGTCAAGTGCTAAAGCTCTGGAAATACTGCTTACGTGGTGGATGCAGTACTGCATAATTGAAGCCACTGGAGAGTTAAGGAAATCTGTACTTCTGGCCTTGATTTATTTAAAAATAAAAACTTTGACAACACTGTATGTACTGCTGAGTACATACAGCACTAAATCTAGTGAAAGTGCTGAGATTTCAGGGACCGAGCAGAGATGCTCCCTGTGGCACCGATCCTTCTGATCTCAGAGGTTAACCTTTGACAGCCTTTGCTCTTACTTTTCATCCATTATGTCCTCACCTGAATTCCTGGGGATAAAGAGTGATACAATTTTGTTCTGAAACTGGGGAATGTGTGTGTTGGTACACATAAAAAAATGGTGAAGATGTTTATTTCTACCACTGATGAAACATGGATCACTAGGTGTTGAAATGTTTAAAAGTTTCAACCCAGAAGCCTGGAAGGGTCCCAGCTCAGCAAACTTTAAGGTCTTGTGTTCATCCTTGGCTTGTTTTGTGGGAGGTTTTGGGGTAGGACAACTAGTCAGCCCCAGGCTGGCTTTATTTTTCATGCTGTACAACTTGTCACAAGAGCAGCAGTGTCAACGCGTTGGGCTGGCCACTGTTGACATTAGGCTGCATTCCCTGTGGTGTTAACAGGTGTAGCAGGAGTGAACATGTTCCTGCATGACAGTCACAGCTCTGGTGGTAGCACAGACACCTTTGAGAATCATTCCTATGGCTGAAGGAGTTACCTGTGTGAACCAGAGTTTCCATACTCATTATTTTCTCACCTCTGTGGTGTCACAACACAGTGCCACCATCCATATAATTTTCGTAGATGAAGATGCCTGTAAGTTTGTCTGCGAAGGTGATCCCATTTTTATGAAGGATCCTTTTGTCCATAGTTATGGCTAGTGTTTCTGGTTTTAAGCTCTGACCCAGACATGAATGAGTATTTAGCTTCCTCAGCTCTTGGGGGGACCCCATAGAAACGCACCCACCTTTCTGTAGGATTACATCTGAGAGTCTGGTCTGGAAACTGGCGCTGGAGGCTCCCACCCACCCGTCCTTCCAAGACTTAACTGACCCCTGCCACCACTGTTAGAGAGAAAATCCCCTCCAGAAATGTTGCTAGGTTGTCTGTAGGAATATTATTCAAGATAGACCTGTGTGGACATGCTTTCCTAGCCTCGGAGGAAAGCCTGTTTATGTCTGTTACGTTAGAAAGATTGTTGGAGAACGGTTCGTCCATGTGTAAAGTTGCCCCCTGTAATCTTGCCAAGGCTGGGGAGCTGGGGGAGACCTGTTGGCCGCAGTGCAAGGGGCCTTTTCATCCACCAAATTTTTCCGAGTTGCTAGAGGTCAGGGAGGGGCAGATATGTAGTTTGCTCATCCGAACCTGTTGTTCTGCCTTGCTTTGTATAACTAGTGAGTTTTCACACTGCGTACCAAACTTCCAGAGGGAAAATATCCATACTACTTAGCTTAAATAGGAGAACTGAGCCTCCTTGCACTGCAGTTTGCCTTGTGCAAAAGTCTGAGATAAGGAGTGTTGGGAGCACATCCTGCAGGCTCTCACCTTTGGAAGCTCATCAGCATGACAACTCACCTGGCATACAGTACAATTTACAATGAACCTTTCTAGTTGTTTACCTTTATGTGATTACACAGCATGGGCTGCTTTTTTTCCTTTTTTTTTTTTTTTTTTTTTTTTTTTTAGGAACGTACTGTGTGAGGCAGTTCTGTTTCTTTGAATTCTAACTTTACCAGCATTTTTTTCCAGTGCGTAAGTTGGAGCAAAAAATATGCTCATTTTCTCTTGGTCGAAGTAGGTACATCCATTATAGCAACTGAGGGTATTATGCACAACTTAATATTTTTTTTCTCAAGGTAAATATTTAATTGCTTTGATTTTGTTTTGCTCATATCACGGGAAAAAAAAAATAATGATAATACAAGCAAGTTCCTTTAACCATTCTTTTCTATATAGCGTGTGCTCCTGTGTACCTTGCACAACTTGCCTTATGCTAACTCTGTCCTTACAGGCCAGTGCTCTTGGAGATTTCACTTCCTACAGTTTCAAGGGTGGGTGTGTGTGCGTGTAGATGTGTATATATATTTATGTGTGCATGTGCGTATGTATACACACACACATATATATATATAAAAAATCTTGGCTTTCACTTTAACTTTGTTTACTTTCAGCTCCAGCAGACTGGATTGAATTGTAGCTATATTGAATGCACTTCTATATAGCACCTTCCCTCAGGGATCTAAAACAATTTTCTCACCACTGCTAGACGCTGAACTTCCCCTACAAACTTGCAAAGTAAGTAGGGTACTGCTATCTGTGCTGTAGGGTAGAAAAATTAAGAAAAATGTTGAATGCAACATACTGTTTGGAGGAGAAAGGGGTAAGATTTTTAGCTCTTGGTTTTGAATATTAGTGTGTATTCACACAACCATGCTTTTCTGGGAGAAAGGAATCTTTTCTAGTTACAACGTGTGACTTTAATGTGCCAAAATGAAGTGCAGTATTTACACGTGTAGCACCGTAACTGCATTTTCAGTCAGTATCAAGCATAGCTTTTTGATAGCGTAGGAGCAAATGGGTAAAATAAGGAAGGAATAGTAATAAGCATTTTTGAGCAAATAGGGAGTGTGCTCCTTAACTTGACCTCAGAGGCTGTAGCTTAACCAGTCACAGTGTGGGCTTCAGCTTCTGCAAAAATGCATTTAAAAGTCAGTTCAGCAAGGAAAAGGGGAGAAAATGGCTCCAGTTTGCAAGTGCCTGTCCACTGCTCAGTAGCATAGCCTCTGCTAAGGCAAACGGGGGATGCTGCTGTGCTGAAAATGAGTGAAGTCTGCTCATCCATCATATCTAGCGTGAAGGTTTGCATGTATGATGGCAAGGACAGAAGATCTGCTTCACAGAACTTGTTTTTGTTCAGTTTCTATCCTGAACTTGCTGTGTGTTTAACAAACAAAGGGAGAGTGCAATGATATTAACTGTTGTTTGGCGATTCCACGGTGGTTGTGTTCCTAATAAACTGTAAAAAGAAAGCTGACTACAGGAAGGCTGGTGGCTAGGTTAATACACACTTTAGTAGAGTCATTTTAAAATAATCCAAGCAAAGAAAGGAGATTTATATAAAAGTACATTTCCATTACTTGTGCCTCTGGCACACTAATGTCTCATCCAGCATAGCAGAAACCCAGCAACGTTATTCTTGTTTCTTTTTGTAATATCCATGGCCTTTAATACTGGTTTCCTCTCTTAATTTTTGAAAGATTACTTGTTAATTAAGGACATAAGTGGCTCAAATGTGAGTCTTGACTGGAAAGATCTTGAAGCATATAGCAAGAGTCTTGTGATTAGTTTTTTTTAATAATGTGTAATTTTTGAGCATGTCAATATTCAGTTAAAGTTTTGATGCTCAGGTAGAGTGGGATGCAATCTGCTATAGATGTCTTCATGGCAGCTACATTTTCTCTCTCTTTTTCTTAGCTGGAAACAGTTGGATCAGTGAAAGAAATCCACTTTGAAGCAAAGAAACCAGAGTATAAGTTCAGTTAGTTCTTTGAATATTTTTTTTTTCCTTCTTCTCCCCCGCCTTTTCTTTTTACCCACAAGAGTCAAGATCGGTCTTTAAACACCACAGGTATGGCAGCACATTTCAAACCCTCTTCTTGTTACACTTTTCCTAAGAGCTTAGCACCTGGTGAGCATGTATGTGGAGTTACTAAGAAAGTCTGGCTACTTGCTTTGGTACTGAAATAGAAGCAGCTTTCTTCTAAAAATCTATCCCAAAGGGCCAAGACTTGAGTATTTTGTATTCCCACTACTTTGGATGGGAATTTTTCCTTACTAAGGAGTTTGGCATTTGGCTTGCTTCTAGAGCCAGGCATTTCTTTTATGTAGGTCCATTAATTTCGATCCTGCTAGATGTGTATTCCTAATTGCACTAAGTCAACATATGTGAAGAGATCAGAGGAAGGAACCGATTCAGAAGGGGGATACTCAGTACTGTGTGCTTTGAAGCTGTGGGATTGAATGACTATCATCCCGGACGTAACCTTCAGATTGGTAAAGTGAATGTATAGCTTTTAAGAGATAAGTGGTATAATTAATGATTAATCAGTGTGCTTTGTTTTGCATTTTTCTGAATTCTGCAATCAAGGTTTGTGTGTAGAATGGATTTTTTTTTTTAATTTTCTTTCCTCTGCAACTCATCTTTGCTGACTGCACCCGCTCGCTCCCTGATGTCTGTAGGCTCTAAGAAATAAAGGAGGTAAGGCAGACAGCTCCTTAAGCAAGAGCTCTCCCTCAGCTGGTAATGCTGTTGAGATCTGCCTAGACTATAAAAGGCTCAGAAAAGGGTACGAGCCTTTGGCTGAGAGGCATAAGAGAAGTGAAACAACTTTGATGTCCCCCCCTTCTTCCCTTTTCTTGGATGTTTAATTGGCATTAGAAAACAGAGCAGGTCATTGGATTCATAAGCAAGAAAAGGACTGTTTGAGTCAGAAATACTCCTAGGAAGTTTTCTGTTGGTAGTGTTTGCACTGATGTTATGAATTCCAAGATATTTAGTGGTTTTTAGAAATACCTTAGCTGTCAGAGTGATGTGATAAAGCCAGAATGTGAGTTCTCATCATAGAAAATGTTTGTCTACATATTGGGGAGAACAGCCTGAAGATGTGACAGCTTTGGATTTGAATGGACAAAAAACCCACCAGACAAAAAGACTCCCGCAGCTTTCATTCCCATGATGTTGCTGTCATGTATAAATACCCAGCAGAGAGAACTGGTTTATAATTTCTTCTTTATTAAGTGAATATATCTTTCTCCAGCTCCTGCTTCTTTGCTCTCAAAAACCTGCTTGATCCATTCTCAATGCCATAACTTTACAGGTCAAAGAAGAGATCCTATATGATACAATCCATAGTAATTTGCCTAGCAGTATCTACATCAAGCTAATGTCTTTCTGTTGACACATGGAGTACTTGGCAAGTCTCTAGGTAATGACAAGAAAAAAGCCACTTGAAATCATGGTGGACAGCTGCTTTCTTTTTTTTTTTTTCTTCCCATGTTTGAATATTGTCTGCTGGCAAGAGCCTGCGGCTTGAAAGGGGAAGGTTCAGAGGTGAGAACTGCTGGACACAATAGCCCTAATATCCTTCAGGAGTACAGGCACTATGGTCGTGGGATGAAGAACGTGATTCTCCCTTCATCTTTAGGGAGATAAGACTATATTCTTCAAGATTAATCATTTCCAGACCGGACAGATCAGTTAATTTCTGTCCTGTTACCACGATGCTGCCTTCAGTATCCCTTCCAAAAAATCGAACTAAATAGATTAACGGGAGCAGCAGTGGCAAGAATTAAAACACCACCAAGGTTGGGTCACTGGGGACGCTGCTGTCTTGTTCTCTGGCTGCGCAGGGAAGGGGAACACCCTTCTTGTCCAGGGGGGATGAGACGAGAGCTAATGGGCTTCAGCTGCAGCAAGTGAGATTTACTGTAGTGACAAAAACTTTCTAGGGTGAAATACTGTAATAGATTGCTTGTGGGGGTTGTGGCGCTTCCATCATTGTGGGTCTTTAAGAACAGGTTAGAAAAACATCTGTCAGGAATGATATCTGTAGAGCTGCTCCTGCCTTGGGGCACGGAGATGGACTAGATGACCTCGTGAGGTCCTTTCCAGCCCTGTTTTCTATGATCTCTAATCCAGGACTTTTCATTACTCATCCCTTGAAGCCCCAAAGGTGACAGTACTATCACACTTCATTTTTACCCTTATGCAGTCTTTTTTTTTTTTTTTTTTTCTGGATGGATTTTACTCATTTTGAGAGACTGGCTTCAACTACATTTGTCATACGATTCTCCTTTCGTATAGGTTCTATGTTTTTTCCCCAGTCCATCCCCTCCAGGCTTTTCCTCTCTATTTTTTTTTTTAATGGATCCTACTCACTTCCAAACTTTCTGAAAGCAAAACTTGCCCAAAACATAGATCTGTTTTGTGGATTTGAAATTTCAGATTGGACAAAATGGGTTAGAGGAGCTGTTAAGTACCGGTGCCATGCTCAGTGTTGCAGCAGCTCCAGGAATAGGAACTGGTTTTGCCTTGTTGAAGTCGGATGAATGTGGACGGGGCGGATGATGAGATGGGGAGCTGCCCAGGACAGAGGCTGCTTTGCTTGTTTGTACAGGGCTTGGCACAGTGTGGCCCTGAGCCTTGAGTGGGAGCCGCTCTAATAACCTTACTTATGATGGGAAGCGCACGAGGTACCAGATGTGTATGTACAGTCCGCACGTGGCATTGCTGTAGGGTAGGAAGGACTAAGGTTTGAGCTCTACAGTGATAAAGTCTTGACGATTTAAAAAATGCAATAGGTTAAGACAGCCAAAACAGTGCGATCCTGCAAGCGGTGGGTTTTACCAGGTGTCATAGCGGCAGTAAGTATCCCACACAGCTGCACGGTACTCTCTGCGTGTCACAGCTGGATGTTTCAGGAGCTGGTGTGAAGCAGGAGGTTCCCGTTATATTTGCCCCTTTTCATCTCTTCCTGAAATGCCTTCTGTTAGTGGCGTGTGATGGTTTTTAAGTGGTTTCCTTGCAGGTTCGCTTTAGGGCTTCCCCAGCTTTTGATTTGGGTTAGTGAAGTGGAAGATTGCACGATAAAAGCGAGGTGTCAGGCTCGAGGTGAACAAACATCCTGCGGTCCCGCGTCGCAGTTTTCCAGTTCAGCTCCAGGATGCCTTGGTCTGTGGAATAGCTGTGTTGGTTCTCCACTTGTCTGAGCATTAATCGCTACAATCCAAGCTGTAGAGAGGAAGGTGCTTGGAGCAATCCCTGCCGTGGCGCCTGCCCCACTCCTGCCACCTGGGCTTGGAGAGGGACGTCATGCTCAGGATGTCATGATCATTTCAACAACTGATGGAGACTTTGTTGGCCGCCTTCCTCTTCCTCTGTGGTTTAAATTGACAATCAGAAGATGAGAAATCCCTGGAGGCGTTTTGCACAGGGCTGCACAATGCAGTGATTCACCTAAGTGTTTTATGTTCCCCTGGATATTATATGTTCAGTCAATGAATGCATATTTGCAGCGGTGGAGTGCTGGGGGGAGCCCGTACTGGTCACTGCTTGCCTCTGCTACGTGGGGCAGTGTATTTGCAGGGTTTTCAAGTTTAACATGGCTAATAAAATTATATTGAAATAATGAAATTATTAACCCTCCCTCCTCCTAACTTTTTAAAAAGTTGACTAACCGCATTGTGTTGTTTTTCTGAGGATCTGACCCTTTTGTAACTAATTATTCTGCACTAGCTGTATGTATGTTCTGAGCAGTATTTGCTCCGTGGCTGAATTTAATGCATTCTATTGAATTATGCAGTTTAAAAATAAAAAATGAAGGAGGGGGAAACTCGCTTTGGTAGCTCTAGGCCGCTGGATGCCGTGTCTGCTTCAATCCATCTGCTCCCTCCAAAGGGCCTGGCCTCTGGAACCCATGGACCCCTTCAGCGAGGCTGTGAAGGCAGAATTGGAAAAGCATGTCTTTATGGAAACTTTGATTAATTTTTCAAGGGGTGACCAGAGCTGCCGTGTGATGGAGCTGTCAAACACCGTATGTCCAGAAGCCCTGTCATCTGAATTTCAAAGTCAAAGCTGTATTTTAGGAGACTTGCCCTTTTCATCCTATCTGGTCTGTGGGGGAGTGTCGCTGGGGCCGAACCCTGTTTGGCTGCGTGAAAGAAGCCTGCCACGCTTCCTTTGCCAGGGACTCGGAGTTTAAATCTATTTCAGGCCTTTAAAAAGGTCAGTCAAGGCTGCTAGCCAGAACTTGTGTCTTAATTCAGTGCTGTTAGAATCACAGAAAAGTCCCCCATCTCGGGCTGGAGGGCAGGGAGTGAGGGGAGTATCGGGCGCTTTATGAACTGCAGAACACTCACTGCAAACCGCTGCCGCAGCCCGGAGCAAGCAGAGGTGTCCCTGTACACCGGGAAGGTCACCGGGGCTCGGCTGCTGTGCTGGGGCTCCGAGGTCGGGATGCTGTTCCGCATGTAGCTGCCCGGCGTGGTACCTCTGGGAGGGAGCTGTGCCTGGCTGTGGGGGCTCCCGCATCAGCGGAATTTGGGCTTTGCTGCGCAGCGAGGCGAGGCGGCGGCAGCGGCGTGGGGGTCTGGGGTCCAGTTTGGGTTTGTTGTGGTCGGTGGGTGGGCGAGGAGCTGAGCTGGGTGCCCTAGTGTCCCATCCAACCTCTGCTGGTGACCCCTGAGAAACGTCCCCACTTTACTCTTCTGAGATAATTGCCCTAGCGAAAAGTTGGGGTGGATTGCTGCTGGAGGAATAGGAGCTTTATTTCTCCTTTATTCCTACTTTGCTGTAATCCTTCACTTTATGCTCTTATTTGTAATCTAACGTGCATTCTTTTAAAATTGGAAGGAGCTGACATCAGCAGTTTGAAGAGCCAAAGGAAAGATTTCTTGTAACGGTAATCAGCCTGGCTAATTTCCCAGAAGCATCTAGACCTGCCGAGGTGGGGAGCAGCCAGTGTGCAGGACGGTCTCTTGCTCCATAGTCAGGTCTAAATTAATAATGCTTTGTTGATTTGCACTGCAAGTTTGATTCTGGGTTTTGACTGGTATCTTGGAGTGCAGCTTTCAGTGATCTGGAAAATTTTTTTGTTTCATATTATCGTATCAGGAGGGATTTAATTTTTCTGGCTTCTTGACCAAATAATCTGTTGAATGTGAAAAGCAATTTTAATGTTATTTCTTGTTGATTATTTTCATATTTAAAGCCCTGTGATCTGAAGAGTAGTAAGTTTGTATTCACTCTCCATCTTATAAGTAGGTCTTAATTTTAATCTTGTAGGGTTTTAAAATTGAATTGGCAGAAATTGCAGAAATTATGTTTATATTCACTTACCATATTACTAATGGATTTTCCAAATCGATTCAGCAAAAATTATGTCACTAGGATTTGATTAAATCACGCAGCTTCAGCTTAATTCTTTCCTAGCGTGTTAAATTTTCATATGCCAATGTGAAAAGTTTTAGCAATATTAGCCTCTTATCTAATAGATCCCTATTTCTCGATGTATTTTGAGAGCATGGTGCTAAGTTTATATTTTTTTAATTAAAATCTTGACTGCTAGTAAAATGCACTTGTCAATTTTGTAGTTAACAGCTGTATTAATTTTGAAGTTATAAATAAATGTGGAAAACTTGATATCTTGGTATTACACAGCAAAAAATAGTTGTTGCAGTAGGGATGCTGTTTGCTAATACGCATCTCCTGTTAGCTCGTCATTGCTTTTATTCATTTCATGCGTTTTGGTGGGCTGAAATGCAGCTTGCGATGACAGTGGTTGGAAACAGTTAGGGATCTGTGAAACGCACTGGTGGAAGGAGGTTTGCACAGCAGAACATCCATCTTCACTAGCACTAGGTCCATCTGTCTTGGAGTTGGGTGCACTGTGCGGGGCTGTCCTGGCAGGGTGGCGTGCTGGGTGCTGCCCCATCGCTGCGTGCATGCTGTAAGTCAGTGGTTAAAGAGATGAAGGTAAGGAGGTCAGCTTGCCAGCACTGGTGTCTGTCCCAGCGGCTCTCCCAGCCTTTCACAAGTACCAGTGAAGCATCGTCGCCTTTCCATCATCTCCTTTTCCATAGCACCGACTACCTTCTAGAAATAGATTATGCAGGGTGGCTGGCGTGCACGATTGTCTTCATTTTTTTTCTTCCTTCCTAGATGGCTCTGAGGTTGTGGGTGGTTGTGTGTTTTGGTTTTTTTTTTCTTTTCTTTTTAAATTTATCCTTGTTGTATATGCTTGCTGCTGAGGGCAGGCCAAAAAAACCCGCATGAGACACAAAATGAGGGTGATTTGTGCTTATGTTTTTGTTTAAGCAGTTCTGAGGTGTGCCCAGCTAGCAGGGGTACCAGGTAAGCCACTGCAATGTTTTACTTGTCAGCTCTGTTATTGCTGCCTGCATTCTTATTGCAAAGGGGTAATTTTGAGGGTAATTCTTAGCTCCTGTACATTGTCAGGGAGCACGAGAAATTCTTCCTACTTTGAGCAGCTTTTTACAGGTCTGCTCTGCAGGGGCAAGGAGACCCCTCCTGAGGGGCAGGGAAGGTGATGGCCTCTGCAGATGTGTAGAAATTGAGGATCCCTTCCAGGCCCCTGTGAAAAAAAACCCCAAACAAACAAACAAAAAAACCCTCCCCCAAAACCACAGCCCCCCCCCCCCTCCCCCCCCAAAAAAAAACAAAACAAAAAAACCCCAAACAACCCCCCCACCACCACCAAACCCCAAACCACAACAAAAAAACCCTACAAAAACCCCAAACCCACCAAACAAACAAAACCCCCCAAACAGTCAAAAAAACCCCCAAACAAACAGAAACAAAGAAACAAACCAAAAAAACCCAAATTACCTGCAAGCGGTTCCTCTGCGAGCCCTTCCCTGGCTGGGGGTGCAGCATCTCCTTGCCGCAGAGAGGGTGCGGGTCCGACCCGTGCCCCTGCAGCTGCAGCCCAGCCCAAACCTCGCTCCGTGCTTTAGCCTTTGGAACTTGGCGATGTGCAGTTGAGCCCTTTTTCCCCCTTCTGAAGGCTGGTTTCTGTAGGACAGATTTATTTATTTCTCTCCTAAATGAGAGAATAAATAAATCTTTATGAAAAGCAGATAGGTCTATAAATTTCTTTCTTGTCTTTGTTAATGTCTTTAATAACGCAAGGAGCATTAACAAGAAAAAGTGGCCTAGGATGTGATTTTTTTTCAATACCGTTATACAAACCTAAATTTAAACCGTGGTCTCACAGGAGGTAGTGGGTCTGCATTGGTATATCTGAACACCGAGGAAAAGGCATAATTACACCTCAAGCCTGAGTGAACTACCACACCAGGGCAGCTGCAAGCCCCCTCTCTTGCTGTACATTTATATGAAATCCTTCGTCCTGGGATTGCACCTCTGTGGGTGGCTCCCGTGCTGTCGGTGGGCTCTGAGCACTGGAGCCAGGGTCCCCCCGCTTGGAGGGGGTTATAGAATCAAGGTTGGATACTGTGTAACGTGATGTGGTGGTCTGTACTATTTCAGGAACGTCTCGTTTTTTTCGCAGAGGGAGCACCAGTGGTAGGTTAGCTGCCTGGATTTTGTACTAAGGTGAGGCTGAAAAAAAAATTCTGAGAATTTCTGGGAAAAAATGGAGCTGTGTTTTGCATGCAGGGAGCAGTACCGTCCCTAACATTGTAAAGTTGTGGAAGTCCAGTGCTCGCTGCTGCCCAGATGTGCCTTCAGTTTGCTTTACTGTTATCAAAGTAGAAAGTAATAAACCCCTGCCAAATGCCAAGAGAGTCTCCAGGGGGTTTCTAGGAGCACTTGCCACATTTCATGTCTCCCACGGAGCCGCTTTGGCGGAATGGCGCAGGCTAATCGCGTGAGCATCGCCCCTGCTGCGGGTTTGATGCACGGCTCCTGGGAGCGAGTGCCTTCCGTGCGCTGACTGGTTCGGTGTTGGCTTCAGCAACCTCAGCGTCGCCCTGTGACCACGTTTTTGCTTTCTTTGTCACCTTGAGTTGCCTCTCCATTAGCAAGCTGGGTGAAGAGGATAACAATGTAATTGGACAAAATGTTTCTAAATTAGTATTGCAGTTCTGGTAAGGGGTTTGCAAGGGAAGAGTGGGCACTGACACCTGCGGTAGGGTGTGGGGGAGAGGTGCACAGCATGGGATTAAAGGTCGGGTTAGGCTAAAATGATTTAAGGGCATGCAATCAAAAGCAAATGATCATTTTAGAGGTGAAATCTACCATTTAGGCTAAAAATTAACCTCAGTTTCTTGCAAGCTGTAACAATATCCTGCTGGTTATGAAGACTGCCACCGCTTACCGAAGTGAGATGCTTAAACCATCCAGCCAGTGCAGTAAACATCAGCAAGGGCAGGCTGCTGACCTGCAAAAAGTTTTCCCTTCTGGAGGAGTAACTCCAGAAAAGGCAGACTGCTAGCTTGACTTTTTGCTGTTTTATATTGTGCAATGTCTCTAGTTTTATAAAAGGTCTCTCCCCACTGCAGGCACATCAGCTGTTACCACCGAGCATGTGTGTGTGAGGGTTGAACTAAAACATTTAAAAATATATTAGTTTGGAAATTAAGCAACTAGGTGTAAAAAGTGTATGGGAAGATTAAAGAGGAACTAGCTGGGGAAAGATCACAGAATCATAGGATGGGTTGGGTTGGAAGGGACCTTAAAGATCATCTAGTTCCAACCCCCATGCCACAAGCAGGGACACCATCTACTAGACCAGGTTGCTCCAAGCTCCGTCCAACCTGGCCATGAACAATTCCAGGGATGATGACTTTGCGTCCAAAAAGATTATGTGACTTTCTATTACTGTGATCAAAGAGTGAGCCTGTACAGGTAATAAGTTTTGTGAAGGTTTTATAAAACAACACAACTCACTACGTTGCTGAGCTTAATTCAGTAATAGATGAGTTGCCTTTCTTTTCGGCAGCATTGCTATTTATGTAGAACATACATTATATCATAACAGAGATCCTCCAAAAGCTAAATAATTCAGGACAGGCACTGGAAAAACAGCAAATATGCATTACAGTTTCAAAGACTGCTATTGCTGAAAGCCACCTAATTGTATTCTGCTGCAATTAATAATCATTTTAATGGCTTTGCATATTTATGAATGTATAAAAATATGTAAGACAATACACAGGCTAGGATAAAATGTTGGTTCATAAACTTCTATTGCTAAACAGTAATTAAACATGCCTCTAATCACAGCATCATTTTTCATTTTGGATAGGTTTGGGTGGGATGGGAAGGTTTGAGAAAGAAAGAAAATGTGACAATTTAGAAAATTACCTGGCATGAAAGAGTTCAAATCACAGATATTTAAAATGAGGCATATGTTTGCTTCTCGTTGGCCTGCCCATTACCAGTAGCGTGTATTTTTTGACTTGATATACCTTAGGTATGTGGAAAGGGCATCAGTTCTCATCCCCCTTTCCCGTGTGAAACGGTTGGTGAAGTTTCTGGCTGCTTTCTTCTAGTCTATGTTGAACAGGAGGTCATACTGAAAGACTAGAGAAGCCCCTCCTGGCCTTTACACGAATGCTAATAGTCTCTGAGGTTTTGAGATTAAAACTTGTCTCATGGGTGTGCAAGCATGAATTCAGGATAGGGGCACAGAGAGTGTTGCTGGAAGTTTTGGCCCGAGTGGAATTGCTCTCCGCTTACATCCATGCAGCTGAGAGATGAGCTTGACTGGCTGAGGTTTCTCTCCAATCTGCACGGTAACTGCTTGCTTTTATTAGGATTTTTTTTTTTCCCCTTTACAGCCCCGTGCATTACAAAATGTTCCCGCTTTGTTTTGACTTGACCTTTCATAGTCACTAAAAATCAATAGACTTTAATGCATTTATTAAATAAGGAGGATTCTAGGGATTAACATGCAGGATTCACTGCTGTAGCAGGAAGAGAAGGCAGAGTGGAATATTACTGCGCAGCCAAGACAGGCTGCTGTGGTGACGAGCACTGTGCTCCGTTTCTGGTCGGGGCTGGCGACTGCCTGCTGATCAGGCAGCCCAAGACACCGCTGCTGTCGTCATCTTCACTCTTCAGCTTCCTTCAAAGGGAGAGTCTTGCTCATATCTTTTTCCTTTTTATTCTTTCTTTTCTCCTACGAAGGGACATTTTTTTTTCTCCTGCTTTGGTTGGACTGTACGTGACATCCTAGGGAGAGGGAGTGATGGAACTTCAAAGACAGGTGGATACCATTTGAGCTTCAAAGAAATTGAAGTATTTATAGTGAAGCGTGCTTTATGGATGCCACACAGGCCTTTACACCCTTCAGGTCCTGACAGTTATGGAGAATAGGATCCAGCTGATAAGAGGATGCCAGATTTCTGATGTTAGTAGGGGCCTTGAAAGGGGAAGCTCTCATTTTGAAAGCATTGCTTGAGAACCTGACAGATTAGAATAGGAGAACTCTTCTTAAAGTTGTCCTTTGAGGTAGGACTTCCCATCCACAGTGCTGAGAAAGGAGATTATGCCTTGGACCTAGATAAACCCTTATTAGATAAAACAAATATTTTAAAGCTCTTTTTTGTTTGCAGGTCTCGAATCTTTTCAGCATTTGTAGCAGCAATTCTGCATTCGGCTCCTCTTATTCGACTAGCCGTAACGTCTAGTGCCACCTGTGATCTTCTAAATTTGCAGCCAGATCCCTTTTCAGATTCATGGTGTTGGCTTCTTACAGTTGCGTTGCATTACTCTGTTTCTTACACCAGGCCAGTCAGCGCAACGTCAATTTACTGGGGAGGACCAGCAGCTTGCATGTAGTACGGCACCTCTCACTTTGCAACTTTACTTCTGACCTGCATGTGATGAGAGTTTTCCTTTGAGAAAGTAAATGAGTTCAGTAAGAGCTTAAGGTGCCGTGCTGAATAACTTCAGCAAAAGTGAAATGACTCTTGCCTGTGTTGTTGCCACTCAGGCAGAAGTTCCTAAATTCCTAAAGAATTTAGCTTTGGGAATCTTGGTGGCTGTACTTTGCAGCTTTGATTGTGAGATGGGAGTAACTTGGATTCCTGAAGGTTCACTGACTATAGAAAAGTCTTTTGTTCGATCAAACTAAGTCAAAAGATTTTAGCATAAGCAGAGAGCTCTCTCCCATCTTTTGTAACGCTGAACTGCCTATCCACTTGTTCTGTACTGTAGTTTTTGTTGCCAAGAGTACGCTGACTTTGTGACCTGGTATTTTTGAGCAATAAGGTTTGTGTAACTTCTGTGCTCAGTTTAGTGTTCCATAGGGTGTGTATACTTATACATCCTTTCTGTTTCTAAGCTTAGCTACCCATATTTGTGCAATTCTCTGGTTTGCATGTAAGCAAGGGGTGGGTGTTCTTTAGCATGCCATCAGACACGCATGCATACAATTGTAGAAAGCCAATCCGGTACATTTTTTAGGTCCTTTGGAGAAGTAGTAAGAAGCAGCTGAGCTTATTCTTACTGTCATCTAGTCTGTAGCCCCAAATATACACATATTAGCTAATATCCCTTCTGAATGGAGTGTAAATGCTATTTTATATATATATATTTCAGCAGGAGGTTGGCTGAGCTCAACATACCTGATATACCAACTTAGCCGATGGCATTGTGTTCACCATGTTAATGATTTTGAATGTGAATTTAAGGTAGGCTTTTCTTTAGCATTTTATCAACCCATCCCTTATGAACTAATAGTAGAGAACATGGACGTCCTGGCACGTCTTTTCTCTAAGTGTCTGTCACAAGGCTTTTTATGCCTCTTATGTGTGTTAATAAGGGTAACATTATCCTTGCCTGTTTAAAGCCAGTAATTCTCTTACGTAGCTGACGCTTGGTAATGTGTCTTTGAAAAGATTACAGGTTGACCCTTACCCCTGACCAAACAAAAAGAAACACCCAAACCCAAAATCTGTGAATGACAAGCTACTTATGGCATGATCTGCTACAACATATTAAACCCAAAGTACATATGTAAACATTTTTCTTCAGTACGTGACAACCCTCACACAATGGTATCTTCATGTGTCAACATGCATTCAGATTTCAGCATATTAAGAATGATTTAGAAGGAAGCAATGTCAATCCATATTGATCAGACTTTGGTATTTCAAGATTAACCCCCTGCCCCCAGCTGCTTTATAGGGAATAATGCCTTTTTAAAAAAGAAATTAGAAATAACATCTTTCACCATAAGCAAGAGCCTAAATAAATTCTTATGCTGAATGTATCAGACATGGGATTTTATAGCATTTTTGCTTTCCTGGGACATAATCATGTTTAATCTGCAATAACAGAAGAGCAATAGATATGCACACAGAGGTGATTAGATGATCAGCAATTGATTGTTTTCTTCTTAAAGAGCAAACTTCTTGTATTCCAAAATGTGAGATTGCTTTCCTTTTATGGGGTCAGCATCGATTGTACATAAAACATGTGATAGAGGGTGTCTGGAAATGATAATTAAAATTGTAGAGTTTCATAAGTGAGCATCGATTATATTTCAGGGCCATACCTCTCAGTTAAAGAGTAAACAACAATCTTTCAGCTGGAATGGTCTGGGGCTTTTGCAGCATGATGAGGAGGGGGCTTGAAGAGACAGTTCGTGTCCTACCTTTGTAATTTGTTGTAGTGAAAAGCAGAACATTAGAGGTTAATAACATTTAAGAGAGGAACCTACCTGGTTTCCTCTATTTCAACTGCAGGCAGCAATTTTTTAGTGATTAAAGCTGTTAATGAAGTACATGGTACTTTCTGTGAAACATAGCTTAGGTGCCCAAAGGGAACCTTCTGGTGCTGGACTTGGTTGGTAGGTGGGGAAAGGGCACCAGGAGGGGTTGGCGCTGCTTAAATGGCAAAAGTTGGCCTTGGGTGTTACACGAGTGAGGTGTATCAATGCGCTGAAGGTCAGAAGAAAAATGTGTCTTTTAGACAGTTTTCTTAAAGAAAAAAAAAATAAGGGGGGGGCGGGGGGGGGCTTCAATTTCATGAAGCCAGTAAAAGCTAAAGCTTGCAGTGGAGAAGCATGAAGTCCTGCTTGCAGCAGCGCTCCGCAGTCTGCTTTGCAAGGTTGTCGGCTTCCTGTAATTCCATCCTGATTGGGATGTCATCCTGACACCTCCCTCCTGACACCTCCTGATCGATACATCTCACCCAGCAGCCACGTCAGCTCCAAGCGTGCACGATTGCTTGGTGCTGGCTGAAAGAGCCACACATCTCGGCTGCCCCTTCGGCACGTCCCAACGTCCTCTGGCAGCATTAACGCCAGGTAGTGTAACCAGGCAGATCCCGTGAGGTTGAAAGCCACTGTCTTCAGGGCAGCCAAACCATATTGGTGGTAACTCCCCGTTACGATGGTAGGCTTATCTTTTAAAGGCAAAAGAGCTCTTACTAGGGATTTGGTGTTGCACTTCTGTTTCTGCGTGCCAGAGTTGTTCCTGAAGCGCTTTGCAGTGTTGCGTGCTGTATGTACAAATGCATCAAAATAACTTTCCCTGGAGCTGCTAGGATATTGCTAGAAGTTTTCACAACAGTTGGCATAAAATTAAATCAATCCAAAGCCCTTCTAGCGGCATGTGTAATGTGTGGAAGCAGGTTTCTTCTATAAACCTTCATCCTTCAGGACACGAGCCAGGCAGTAATTATCGGGGGTTAGAAAGAGCTTGCTCCAAAGGATAGCTTATACCACGGCTCGCCATCATGGATTTTTCTTTTTTGAATGCTTCCTTAATAAGCGTTTTGTATTGGGTCCTCTTAAAAGCAGAGGATAGGGTATTTGATTTGCTCACTGCTGAGTCTGCATGTCTCTTCCATACCAATTGATGCCACAGATCCTCCGTTCCAGTTACGGTGCACTCTTCTGGCTGGCCCCCATCGTTGGGTGCAGTGCTCTAGTGAGTTGAATGAACTGTGGCTTGGTTCACAGCAGAAGTACAGACTATGCTTTCTGTCTTCAACTTTTTAATGTGAGTTTACATAGCCTGCCTGAGGCAGGAAAGCACGGAGACCAAGGTGCCACCAAAACCCTGTCGCTTAGCAAAAGCGGGAAATTAATTGGGTGGAACATGTCTGGGCGATCGTTAAAGGATTGTATGCCCTGCTAGCTGTTAAGATGTATGCGCTTACTCTGCAGCAAATAGGAGAGCGCAGAAGTAATTTAGCACTCAATAAATTAAGTCAAATTATTCCTCTTCCACTGTAGGTGCGTAGGATGTTGACATGGTTCAACAGCCTCAGCTGTGGCCTGGCTTTGAGGTTGTCCATCCACAGGGTACCAGCCCCCTGACCTGCTGTTGCGTGCACAGGCTTGGAACTTGCTGTGGAGGTGGGATCAAACGTGCTTAAAATGTTGTTCAGTCTGGTTTCAAAGAATGCCAAATGAGGGAAAGCTTATCGTGTTCTCTGATAACCCCTCTGAGTCTATAATAATTCAACAATTAGGAAGTTTGCTTCTTATTTGAAGGCTGAATTTGCGTAACTCCGCTTTCCAAACGCTGGATCTTAGTTCATCAGCATGGCTGGAAAACTCCCTGTTACCAGTACCTCCACTTGTGAGTAGCTGTGGATAGTGATTAAATCATCTTGTAGCCTTCAAACTGCAAATTTCAGCAACTCTGGGGACTTAAGACCTCTGGGCTTGGTCTTTGGAAACCCTGCTATTTGATGTCTGCCTTGAAGCGTAGATGCAAAAACTGGAGTACAGTGTTATAGCAAATGTTACATCAGCACCACCTGGAAAGCTCAAATCATGGCCTGGTTTCACGGAATATTCCCCTTTTTGTATGTTCAGGGTTGCAGTATTTTTTGCCACCTCATTGCATAAAAAGCTTGTGTTATGGACATCAGCAGGAAAGAAGGAATTGTCAGTCTCATGTCTGTACATACTGTGCGACGCAGGAAAAATATTTTTTTGTATCTCATTATGAAAGCTTGAAATTAAATGGGTCAGTCAGCCACAAAACCTGCTGGTGTAAATCAACAGCAGTTCTGCAGAATTATGTCCATTTACACCATGTCAGAAAGTCGCACGGGAGGATGCAGTAATTCTTACTACTACAGCTGCACTCTGCTAGAAGCCACACAAATTGTTTTAGAGAGGTCTTATGTCTTTTTACTGGTAGATTATGTTTAATTAAATAAAAGTAGATGCTAGCTTTGGCTTATTATGCACTTGTATAGAAGGTATAAAAATAAATTGTTGTCGTGAGATGAACCAGTGCGTTCATTGTGAGACGTAAAGGAAAGTGACAAGCCTGTAAGTATGTGAAAATTGAGAGTTCAAGTGTTTTCTAGGAAACTGTAAGCGTATGTGATTTAACTGGTGGAGAGCATCGTTGATTTCAGGGCACAGCGCTTTCGTTGCCTAACTCACAAGTGCTGCCAAAACGTTTCAAAGTGTTTTTTGGCTTTTGGTGGGATATAGGCTGAAATAATACCCAGTTGTTGGTCTTGAATCACTGGGTATCTGCCCTGCAAAGGTCGCATCAGTAATTTAGAAGCACTAACAGGGTTGTATCTAATTCCTAGGCTACTACAGACAAGCTCATTCTATTTTTTCAGAAAATTGTACAAAGAAACTTAATTTTCACCACAAATGAAAATACTAGCTGCCTTTGGGAATAAAGTTATTAATGGTCTGCGTATTTATGTACCAGCTGCTGGTAGTCCCTGCCTTGCCTAGCAAGATGTGGACATGAGACTATCTTATGTCCATAATAAATGATCAGATTAGCATTATGATCAACATTAAATGATCAGATAGGAGTAATGGGCTCTATAGGGCTCATTTCCCTTCTGTACAGTTCTGCTTGCCAGTGTTGGCACTTGTGTTATTTGGAATGACCTTGGCTGTGAGGTATTTTTAAGTGCCAAGAGTTTGCTGCAGAAAAGCTAAATAAGCCCAGTTATTATTACTGTAGCAACAAAGGCGAGCCTGGGGAACATGCGGTACTCGAGGTGTTTTAACCTGATTGCTCACAAACTGCCTGTCTGTTTGATCCCTGGACTAGAAGGCAGTGTCATCCCTGGAAAGGGAACGTGATGCCTTTAGTCGGTTATACCCCCTTCCTGTAAGAGCAGCTCGGCAAGGAAAAAAGTTTTCATCACCTCCACGTTTGCATCGAGAGGGCAAAATCCTGTTCTGTAAGACTGTGAGCAAGCTTCTCAAAACCTGTCTTGCTGCAGTCAGGGTTTTATTTATTACCAGAAGAACTAACGTCTCAAATGCAACTGCTGTGTTTTATTATTAAACAGCAGAGTTTTCAGCTTGGGTTTTAAACCTGGTGTTTTTAAGTCTGCAACCTGTCATCCAAAGGACATGGTGAGAAGGGCTTCCTGCTTTCTGAATTAGTATTTAATGTGTGGGAAGTGTACATCCCAATTGAAGTTTGTCTTCAGAAGCCTCTAATTAGGACAGAGTGATTTGATTTTTTCCAGGAGGTACCTTTTTGGTTTCCTGAAATAACAAGACAGCCACAAGGGTGCTGCAGAGCAGGTATCACAGATTTACTGTCATTTTTGCAACAGTCAGAAGTGTTTTGGTGGTAATTGAACTCATGCGTTTGAATAAATAAATATTTTTACTTAATTTATGGTTTTCATGCTGAAAAAAGATGTCAAGTTTGAGGTATAGTGACTGAATTTTTTTATTTTATTTGCAGCGGCATGAAAATTTTCAGAAAAACTGAGTGATGTTTTAAGCAACTTCCCTGCAGGATGCGGAGGCACTTAGGTATTATTTGCCGTGTAACTTTATACAACGAAGCGGGAGCAAAGAGGCAGGAGAGCAAAGTGTGAAGTGGCCTCTCGGGGGGTAATGATACAGTATGCACTGCGGAGAAAAGCAGGCGAGTGTTTGAAATCACTGCAGTCACCCCAGGATGTGTGAATAAAGACAAGAATTGCCCTGTATCTGGGTTTCTGCCGCAGCTGAAGGGCTGCTCGTGTTAGTTCACAGACAGTGTTTTATTTGGTAACGAAGCTTTTGTGGTCCCGAATTCTGGGCGCAGAGGCGAGACCTTACAACTGATGGTTAAATTTCAGAGGGAGCTCCTGAGCAGCGCTGTGGAGGAGGATAGACGCCCAGCTGGAGGGGGTTGGTGCTTGGTTCTGTGAAGCAACAGCCATGGCTGAAACACCTTTTGGCCAGAAAGTTCTAGACACACTTCCATAGGCAACACTTTTGTCCATTAATCTCCTTTCCAATGAGAAAATCAGCATGTTGGTTGGATTGTGGAAGGATCCATCTTCCTATTTTCCTGATTCCTGTTTGGAAACACCTCGAAGCCTCTTAGCCCAGCAGATGTGCACCGACGAGAGAGGTTTCTGGATGCTGGGGTCTCAAATCCGTGATGTATTGTGTACTGGATGCGCCTCGAAACCTGAAGCTGTTGAGCAAAGTCCCCAGGCTCGTGCGGCGTGACGGCAGCGTGGTTAGTGGGGTGCTGCATGGGGTGCTGAGCTCTGGCTGGCTTTGTGGTTATCCTGTAAAAGTGGGGATGAATTTCAAGGCAGAGCAGCAGATGTGAGCCTTTGCCCTTGTGAATTCATTGTTGTTCCCTGGCACCGAGTTCCGCTGTGTCAGAAGAGCGGAGCCGTTGGTGCAAAAGGCAGTAGGTAGAAACACAGAGACTTTTTGTTTCTGCCTGAAGTCACCTCGTCGAGCTCTCGGGCTGGTGTCTTGGCAGCTGAGCAAAAGGCTGTTTATTCTACATGACTCTCAGAACAGTTTGGAATAGCTTCCAAATACAAATCAGTGGCTTGTTCCCTAAAAAGCTAGTCAGAAACTTTTATCGCATCTGTCAGTCATTGCTCTCGCTTTTATGGGTCAGCTCTGAAGAGCCGGTGCAATTAGAGCATCATGTGTAGTCTCCAGGCGAGCTTTGCAGCTCTGCCGGTGGAATGCAGATTTTGCTTATAAAGTTTTAAATTATCAACTGTATACTCGCGAAGACCTTCTTTGTTTAGCTAAGCCACTTGCCTGGTCTCAAAATTGACAGAAGAGAATCTTCCTTTCTTCCCCTCTTGCTTTCCCCATGTCCTCCAAAATTTCATAATTTGCGTACTTTTCCCTCATTCTCCCAGAAATGTAGGTTCTGTTTCAGCGAGAACTATAAAATTGCGGGTCACCTCCTTTCCTCGTCTTTTGCAAAACAATTTCATGTAATTACAGTCTGTTTGAGGGATTTGTTGATCCTTGCAGGATGAAGTGTATTGCACTCCTCCTGCATCTCCTCCCCTGGAGATCCCCTTGCGCGTTGGCTTTGTGCATTGCGTACCTGCTGTGGCAGATGCTCTCTCCCTGTTGGTGTTAGTAGCTCTCTTCAGCAGTCTGTTGCCACTGAAAGCTGTAAAATGATGGAGGGGGAGAAGGGAGAATAACTGCTTTAACATCTCTTGCAGGGATGAAGTCACACGTTAGGTGTGTTGCGGGGAGCACGCGCTGCAAGGTGTGATGTGTTACTGCTGCTGTTCTAGGAGAGCTGCAGGGAGCCAGATGCGGAAGTGAAGATGTTCCTTCTTTGCACTGGCCCCTTCCGATGTCACGCTCCCCAAGATCTGCATTTTTTCAGTCTCCAACTTATTGCGCTTATAGAAGTATTCCCCAGCTCTGCGGGGAGGAAGGGGATGACTGTTTTAAGACAAAAGTGCCTGAACTTTGGCGCTTAACCCAAAACTTCTTTTTTTTCTCATTGGCTTTTAAGTCCCTTGTTTATGGAAATAGTTTTTCCTTGTAGTCTCCTTTTTCCTCTGGAAGATAAAACTGCAGATTAAGTAACGGTACCCATGGGAGCTCTTGTGATGGTTATCGGCTTCTTTTGAAATACTGAATTGTTCTGTTTCACAAACTGTAACACTGGCAAATAGGGATATGGAGATATAAATCTTTGCAATAGTGTCTATTCAAACACTGTTTGAGAATTATTATTTTTTTTATTTTATTTTTAATTCCTCACTCATGTGCCTGAAGGAAAATAGTAAAATCTTTTCAGTTTGAGAGGGACTATTAACAAATAGATGGTATTAGAGAGCAGCAAAATGTTAAATGACTGTTCTGTGGTTCCTCCTCTGCAGTCTTCACAGCAGCTTTATAACATGGGTCAGATCTGCTGTTTCTTTTCAGCCATGAATATCCATCTAGGAGCAAAACCAACATGTAAGCTTCATATATATATGTAGGTTTAAGTCAGAATGCTAATTTAAAATTTGAAAATCACTTTCGGTGTTTAATTTATGGATGTCTTTATTAGCTCCGTAAACGGAACCAGCAAGAGCAAAGCAGATTGCTGCTGCTGTGGCATTGTGAGAGAATTTATTTTTTCTAACTCAGTTGAAAGGAGTTTATATGAAAATAACCTGCAAGAACAAATTACATGCATGATTCAGTAATTCACTGTGATTATGAACTTGTCTAGCAGCACAGGTTTCGTCTTGGGGTGGGGGAGAAAATTGCAGCTAATTTGTGACAGAAGTAGGGATGTCAAGAAGGAATGAAACGGACAAGAAGGAATTCTTCGTTCCAGGAATGTGTGTTGCTCTTTTCAAATAAATTTTTTATTCAGTTGTGTTCTGCTGCTTTACCCTTTCCAAAATCCCTGTGTGAGCATTTGGGCTTTAGCTCCTGGAAGAGACTTAACTTTTCTGCATTAAGAAATTTGCATCTGACTTATGGGGGTTTCTCGTGGTAATGGTTCCTTCTACCAACCAGGCTCTTGACATGTTTTTATCCCATGGAATAAATAATTCATAAAGGTTAAATATGACTGTTCAGACTATTGTTTTTGCCCTAATTTGAAAGTTGACTTCAAGTCGGAAATTTTTTCATTGTTCTGGTCCCTTTACTTTTGTCTCAGTTAATGGTCTTTCTGTTGTTCAGTTGTGAATTAGTACATTGCATCATGTTTGCAGATAAAATTTTAATGAAAATTCTTATGTCAGTGTGGTTTTCCAACAGAAAAAAATTGATTGCTCTGAGATAGCTCAAGGGAGAGAACAACACTTCATGGAACCTGGGATCACAAGTCAATTTTGAATATCTTAAGTGCTTTAAAAAAGCAGTTAGGAGAAAAAAAAATATTGAAATCTCTTTTGAGTTATAGATCATCTGTTCTGAGCTTCCATGGTCTAAATGTATGTAACACACGTGGTATTTTGTCTCCTCCCAAAATTATGGGTGAGGGGGAGAATCAAAGAAGAAAATATACTCATCGGTAGATAAGGGAATACTCATCCATAGATAAATGTATGGTTCCCCCAGCCTGCCTTCAGAAGGGGTGGTATTCATGTGGGATTGAAGAAGGGAGAAACCAATGGCTTAACCTTGGAAAAAAGCCGCTTGCCCTGAAAGAAAACTTGGTAGATGCTGTCAGCTGTATTCCACTTAAAATCTCTCCAGATGTTTGTGGAAATGTAAGTGGATTTAAGTATCCTTGAGAAACACGTTGTTGATGCAGTTGGCTACGTTCAGGGATGGGCATACATCTTTCTGCAGCCTGTTTTGGAACTTGATTAATACATGGGTTTCTTGCCTCCTCTTCTTGCTCTCATTAAAACTTCTGAAATTGTTGGGAAGCAAGTGGCACCTTTTGCTTGAACTTTATTCCTTGGATGTTCGCTATGAATAGTTTTAAATTTACTACATTTCAGCAGTGTGATGTAGTGTACAGGTGGGTCAACCAGGATTCTGAACTTCAGAAACAAATGTGAATTAAATCCCTGCCCCCTGCCCTCCCCCCCCCCCCCAAAAAAAAAGAAAACAACACCCAAAAAGCTTGCAGTTTTGTTTCTGCTCCTGTGGGCTCTGTCATACCAATTGCTGTGGAGTAAATTATTACTAAATATTAGGTGGTAGTGGTGATTATTTCAAAGATAGTGTGATCTAGAAGAGACAGCTTGCACAGGAAAAACGGTCAGTCATATTAACAAAACTGGCAATAAATGCCACAAAACATCATCATCATTTTATACCCCTTTTGGTCATGCTGTTGAGCTAGATGAACTATGTCCTTGTTTGTGTTTCAGAGAAGAAATCTGAAATACAGTCACTTCAGGGAAAATGCAAGTGCCTTGATTTATTGATGTTGTTTTATCAATTTTGCACAGGTTTTGCGGGGAGGAGGGAAGGAAGGAAGATTAGCAATTTCAGATGAAGACAGGCAGAAATGTTCACAAATGCCTGTCACACCCCAAAAGCAGTAATCAAATTACTGCCGCGAAGCAAAATGATATAATTGATTATGAAACTTGAAATCAGTGCCTAGAGCATGAGGAAAGCTGACAGTGTGAGCCAGTGTATTTAAAAAGAAGAGTGGGTGCAAATCTATTAAATATGTTTTTAAGGAGAAGGAATCTTCTGCAGCAGGATACGGTATCGGTAATTTATGGGCACGAACAAAATGCTACATCAGTGATTTATAGTGTCAGGCGGGGCTATTAACATCGTAAGAGTTCAGAGTTTAATTCACTTCCCTCTTTGAAAGAGGAGAATTATCTCCTGGAAAACTCATATGAGTTGTTTCAAATGGTGTGCGAGGACCCTTCTGGGTTAAGCTGGAGAAACCATTTTAAAGCAGTCAGGCGATGGGCATTGCATGTTCCTGTTCCTTAGACATGCAGTATCCATGATCAGGTCTTTTTTTTTTCCCTTTTTTTTTTTTTTTCTCCTTCCCTTAAAGGAAGATAGTACTTCTGTTAGAGAGCAACTAACTAGGTGACTTCTCTTTGCAATACTATCAATCTGTCACCACCTCTCCTTTCAGTGCACCCCGGTAGCAAAGCCAGAACTCTCGTGGCACAAGAGCATTGTTTTTTAAAACACCAGCGGGTGGGAGAAACTGTAATGCTGGCATCAGAGTAGGGTTTCTGGTGTCATTTCTATGTTCAAAAAACATCACTCTCCTCCAGCAGAGGAGACTGGTTTTGAGTTGAGTATCACAGTTAATACAGCAGCTGCTGACAAAACAGATTCTAGAGTCGGTAGGCGTTTGCTTTAGCCCTTTTTCCCTTAAATCTCCGAGTTCACGTGCCTCTGCAGTCCCTGAAAATAATTGATATTACCACAGTATTTTATCGACATCTATCAGTGTGAGAAACCAAACTCAGCAAAACCTAGATGGGAACAATTCATAAAGTTCATGGAGGACAGGTAAGATCGGGGTTAGCAACAGAGAGGACAATTCAGGTGCGAGCCACGATCCTGCTGCTGCAGTCCATCACGGGAACAGGAGCACAGGGTTGCTGGACGCACTGCGTTGGAGTGGCATTGGCTTGCAGTCCCCGTAGATCACATCTCTCTGGGCAGGGTGAGCAGGAGCAGGTCTGGTTCCTCCTCTGGACCTGCCTGGGAGGTCCTGCCTGCCTGCAGAGCCTGCCCTGGCTGCTGCGCAGGAGGGTCCCTGCAGGGCTGCGGCTGGCTTGCTGTGACCTAGCACTGTTGCACATCTCCTGGCGCATCACCTGAGACAGCTGGTGCCTCGTGACCTGTGCTGGAAAACAAGATACTTGAGGGTTAGGATGAAAATTCTGTCAGTTCAGGATATTTAAGTATTTTCTTCCTAACCTGTGAGGACGACTCTGTTGGCACAGCCTTGAGTCATTTGACTTCCTTAAAAGAAGAAAAAGAAAAAAAAAAAGAGGTGCTCCATTCTGAGTATCGAATGACTTTATTTCTCCTGAAGATGCTAAAACCAGAACTGTTAAAGTACTGCTTGCATGAAGACCCCAGGAGTTAGGCATGGCATAGTTACCCATTTTATGGATGAGAAATGAAGCCCAGAGGAAATTCTAGTTTTCAGGTTGGTGGAAGCCAGAGGCTCCAGGGGAAGGGAACTAATCACCCCAGAAGCAAGACTAGTGTAGGTAAAAAATGAGTCTCATTGCTTCCTTCATTAGGAAACCTGTTTGCAGTCCCAAGCCCCAGTGACTTCAGCCATTTGCCACTCAGTTCTCTAAATCTGCTTTTTGAACGCAGTTTCTCTTCCTTGTTTGCCCTGCAGAGCTGCTGCTTGCTATCTTGGGCATCCTCCTCTTTCTCAGTTTTCAATTAATCTCTCCCCACTCAGATCTCAGTCTGTTCCTCTGGCTGGCACAGAGCTCTCCCGACAGCTCTCATCTGTGGGAGGGAGGTGTGATTTAATGGGGAGGAAAGAGGAGCTGAGTGCTTATGCCTGTGACTGATATTTGAGCTGCAAGTTTATTGCCGTATACACACCTCACCTTGCTTAAAGTCTGCTCCTGTATCTCGGAGATCTCTTCCATCTCTTGCAGCTTGCTTTAGACTTTTCTGGATTAACTTCTTGGCTTCATCTTCTGCTGCTGGGGGTAAAACTTGAGGCAGGTGCAGCGCTTTTGCTCTGACCTTCAGTATTGCTCCCACAGCTAATATGAAATGCCATGCCAACCTGGATGCAATTTTCCGTGGCTGCTGTAGGCACTGTAGGCAAAGCGTCTTATTAATGGAGGAACCACAGGGGATTCTGATTGCGCTGTGGCTTCTGATCGTCACACTGGCTTAAAGGTAAGTTATGCTTGGGGTGGTCTGGCCGTATCTCCCAGTGCATTTCACTTGGGTATAAAATAATCTACGCCTAGATGCTTTTCCATTATCAAAGCGTTTTAGGTGAGTTTGGAATTAAAAGCTCTCTGGGTAAGATTGGTCTAGGGGAGTGATTTGGGAGGCAGTAACCTTACTGGGAGCTGGAGGGGGGGGGGGGTAGAGGCTGTAGAGGGAGGGGGTTTCAGAAGATGTGGACAGGGAATTCTTGCTGGGAGTCTGGGAGGGAGGTGTTTCAAGGATGGGTTTGGATGGGAGTTGGAGCCCTGGTCTGGTGTCTGCTAAGAACTGTGTGTGCTAGGTGGGCTGGGCATCGCGAGGTGGAAGCCTCATATTCTAGAAAGCAAATAGTTGGGCTTTGTGTGAAGGGGAAAAAAAATAAAAGAAACTAAAATTATTCTTCTGGTCTAAATGCTTGGTTTCAACGCAGCCGGAGTGATTGCAACTTTCAAAGAACATTTTCCCCAAGACGAAGTTTCAGCTGACATAAAAGCTAGCATTTGACATCTTTTTCATGTAATGACTACATTAACAAAAGAAGTCCTCGCTGTTGGCTGCCTTTGTAAAACAACTCCAGTGAAGTTCTTCATTCTCTTAACTCTTGTGTGTGACTTAGCGTCAGCGCACACACAGTTGGCGTTATTAGAAAGTATTCCATATGGCTGGACAAAGGCTCTTTGCCATTTTTCATTTCTGTTGCAGCGGGCAGTTTTAATACGTGGAAGTTTGCTGCACTGCAGCAGTTGATGTTGCTGCCCCATCGGCAGCGAGGAAGGCTCGTGCTCGGCTCGTGCTCAGCTCCCGGTGCGCAGGCATCGCACCCAAGGTGCTGCAGCAGCACGGTCTGGAAAGCCTGCAGTGACAAGGAGTTCCTTGGTAATGAGCGATAAGTTTTAATCGTGGTTGCAAACACAAATTCAGCTACTTGCCAAGGGTTCAATACTCTTACCCCACTGAAAATTGACCTCACTGCTGGAAGGTAGTGGCCAGGGTCTGTGTGTTGAAGTGTCCTGGTGTTCCCGGTTTCCCTGATGTGAGGATGGCTTTCTTCAGGCAGGTGTTCGATTGCAAAGTATTATGGTCATAATTTTTTTTCCAAAGTGCCAAAACACAGACGTACCTGTGCTCTCCCTTTTCTGTGTGGGATGTACCCAGTTAGTTAAACCTCACGCCTTTATGGGAAGTCTGCCTCACCTCAGAAAGGCTGAAGTCCACAGCTTTTCTCCAGTACTCAGAGCATCTGATAGGAAGGCTGGTTTGAAACTGTCTAAAGAGTGTTTCATGTGCTGTGAAATTTCCATAGCCATCCTGATTTCTTCAGTCTCCGAAAAGAATGCAAAGAATGGAGCAGGACTGTATAGGGAAGGAGCTGATCTGTGTTTTAAGCCATTCCGCCAACACCGCCTGTTGGGGTGTGTATGTGGGAGGAGATTTCTAAATGGGAAACTGTGATGTGAGGAATCCTCGGAGCCATGAGGATTGTGTAAATGTTTTCTCTCTAAAGCCTTCCTCTACTGAGAAAACTCGCTTTGCTTGTGAGTGAGCACAGTTTGCAAACTGTGATGACTGGAAGTGAAGCAAAGGGATGGGGCTGTTGATCTGTAGACTAAAAAAAACCCAACACCCCAAAAGAACGTTTCTGTACTGTTTTGATATATTTTATAAAAAATTTATCTTTGTTGCCATCTTTCAGATACAGCTGACTACAGGTGTAGGGAAGCACAAAAATTTTGGATAAAGCATAAGTAAGAATTAATGTTTGTTTCTTTACTGTGAACGTAGTCTGGATAGGTGAGAAAAGGAATGTGAGATAAGTGCTAGACATTGGCTTCATTCATTACAATTTATGTTTTATTAATATTCTTGGAAATGACATTTTTCATAGCACTTCATTGTAAACTGCTGCTGAGGCTACGGGGGTCATATTTCCTACTGGTATAAATCGGTGTAGCTGAATTAAAAGCATGATGATTTTCCACCAGCCTTGGAAGCTGCTCCAGTTGGACAAGGAAAAGTTATCTCCCTTTGTCAGACTGGATTGCAGAGCTGGGCTTTGCTCTTCTCTGCGTGTCACTGTGACAGATAACACGCCTTCAGTGGAGAAAAGCATACGAATAACCAACAGCTCAAAATTAAGACCAGACAAAATCAAAAGTTAGACCCTTTGCTGGATAGTAGAAGATAATGTAATGTAAGGCCAGGCTACCAGGTTGATGGTGCATTTCCTTTCTTTATACGTTTTCAGATCATGATGGAATGGTTTTCTGGGAGACTTGGCTGGAAAATGATGGGCTTAATACAGAGGTAACTGGGGGAAACTGGCCTGTGTGACACAATCAGATTAAATGAACTCTTGGTTTGTTCTGGTCTTTAAAATATCTGCTGCGCAGTGGTAGTTACCTTGCTGATGATGGTGTAATATTCCAATCCGTTTGGAAAGCAATGAGGTGAAAGTCTCTCTGAGACAGTTTACGCTGTCCTTTGAAAATGTTATTCCACATCGTAAGAGAAATCTTGGCTTTGTGAAAATGATGCTGTGTTCATATTAAAGCTAAATCAAGGTTTATTCATTAAAGCCTGGGGGGTTTTGTACGATGGACGCAAAACACAAAAGTAAAGCATCTCTTGGCTGTGAAAGTGTGATTGCGCAGCAGATGAGGTTGTGTAAACTCATCACAACGTAGTATAAGGCAAAATATGACTGAGAAGCTAGTTAGGTTAAAAAAGCAGGAGAGCTGGGTTAATATGAATGCAATGACGAGTTGTGCCCCAGTGTCCTGTTGCGTCTCTTGATGAACTGTAGTCCTGGGAAAGTCATGTTGACATCTGCTGCCTCTGACGTGGATAAGTGAATGTTCTTTGCTGTAGCTGATGTTTGTTGGAGGCGACCAGAAGTGCCTATGACAAATGCTTCTGCAGGAGACTGGAGGCATTCCAGGGTGTGCGCTCCACATATGGTGTGCTTGAAGACATCATTTTGGATAATTGCTCTTGGTTTATTTCTGAAGAATTCTTAATTTTCCTATAGAGAAACTCAGTAACAAGTATCCCTGATTGGCTGCTGAACACCTGGATCCAGAAGGGTTAGTAGAAGCTTAAAGGGGCAAAATTGTATTTATTGAACATTAGTGCTGAAGACTACTGTCTCTTTCTGTCACGCCCGTAGGAAACCAAATTTTGAAGGGAGCTGTGTTTCCTGGGTGTGAAGTCATTAGCGCTTTTTTTTTTTTTTAATATATTTTTGTGTGCTTTTCAGCTGATCATCTTCATATGGTGTAGAAAGAGAGTATCCTGGTAATCTCTTTAGAAAACTGTAGCAGCCCTGCTTGTTCGCATGGACTGAAAATCTGGCTCTCCTGTAGTCCTGGGCAAAACTCAGAAAATTTACCAGAATTTCACACAAGGTCTACTATTACCTGTTCTTCCTACTCATTGTGCAAGCAGACCCCTCACCAGGAGACTATATGTCTGGGAAGGGACCTCCTGAGTCATTGGGTCCATTTTCCTGCCATCATAAGCAATCGCATCATATGAGCCCTTTCATTAACTGATCAAACCCCATTTTAGAGGTGCAAATACTTTTTCTCCCTACTACTCCCACTGGAAAACTGGTATAGAACCTCCTTGTCTGGTTTCTAGCGTGTATTTATGCACAGCTGGTTTGCACCCCCTTGTTTTTATGCCAACACTGTCCTTCAGTGTAAATAGGCTTTTGCCCCCTGAGTGCTTCCTATCTGGTGTATCCGTAAGCAGAAGTTAAACCCCTTCCCAACCTTCCCTTTGGTCAGGCCAGCAACGATCATCCTCTTAGTCCTTTCCACCCACTCCAGAGATAAAACTGAAATTACCCGCATGAGAAATTCTTCTCAGCGGTTGCTAATGCTCTAAAGAGAAAAAAGCTAGAGGAAACTTTAAAGGGCAGCTAAACTGAGCATCTTTTTAAATTTAACTTCTGTTTCATCGTCTTTTTAAAGAATGTCATCAGCTTTTTGTTTTGTTGAAGCCGTGGCAGCTGCTAACTTTCAAGCTCAGCAATATGAAGGCCATGAGGTTTTTTTGTGGGTTTTTTTCATCTTAGAGGTTCCCTGAAGACAAAGTCAGAGGAGAGAGAATTGGGAATGTATTTTTCATGCAATAGAAGTAATTGGGGCTGCGTGTGTGGTGTATTGTGGAGAGCACTGCTGGTGTGAGATGTCATTGTAGTCCTTGTGGCAGAGTTGCTCCGTCTGAACAGGGTTTTTGGTATTTTGGTGTGATCCAGAAGAATCTGTGTTGTCTCTTTACCACCTCTGTTCAAGGATTTATCACTTGAAAGAAGAAAGCTGTCCTGGATAGGCTGTAGCCGTGCATTTCTTCTGGGCAATGAGAAGTCAAATTTCAGACCGCTCTTTGGCAGGCAGGTGATAATAGCTTTAAATTTAGGGAAAAAAATGACTGAACAATCTAGGACGTGGAAAAACGGCTAGAAAAGAGATGACAGAGTGAGGGAGTAGCGGTGAAGATCTTCTAATTGTAAATAGATGTAAAAAAAACTGATCGGGGATATTGTTTATTGTCTCTTACAGTAGAAGAATCGGGAAGCATCATAAAATATTCAGGTGACTTCAAAAATATGCAGATGATGATTGTTCTTCACAGAGAACCTGGAAGGATAATCTGATTCCTGGATGTTTCTGTGGGTTCAGGATGTGGATGTGGGAAAACGCACTTGTGGGTTTCACATGCAAAGACAGCCTCTTACAGCTCAGGAAGCCCTTGGGCCACAAGGTGGGATAATTTTGGGAAAGTATCATGGTATTTGTGTCCTATGACGTTTATCCCAGGTCAAACAGTATTTGTGACTGGAATGTTTAGTTCAGTTAACCTTTGGGCTTGTCAGGTCTACCTGTTCTCAATGTGATTTTGTATGTATTGTATGTTCTGGTATGTCTTGGAGAGTTTTCATCTTTACAAGAGGTAAATATTAGGGCGATTATTTTGACAAATATCATTTAAATGCTGCTGTGTGGTGTGTTGTCTAACATGCAAGTTGGCCCTAAACTTCCCAACTGAACTCTTTAATACTGAAGAAATCCAAACCTCACTTGCTGAGAAGTTGTTACAGGTTTTATGGGGACAGCTGCTGGAAGAATTAGATAAAGAGCCCTGAAAACATGGAGAGGGGAAGAAGTGTTACATTTTGTGTTTAAGCTCAAGCCTCTATGTTTGATTGCAGGAAGACGTTTGAAAATAGTTATACCGGAGCTCTGAAGGATTCTTCAACCTACTGATATGAGCTCTGGGAACTGGGCTGTAAACTCCTTGAAACCCGAACAGATGTTTTGTTATATAGCTTCAAAGCTTTGAAAGACTGTTTTCCCCACACGCCTTTCTCTATGTGAGGAGACTTTTAAGAGCTGCTGAATAAATTTTATTATCTTTTCTACAAAAGCCCTATCCACATGGAAGAGGCAGGCTTTGAACAGTCGTGGGCTCAGAAGTGAAACAATAAAATAATGCAGGCCCGACTGAACAAAAAATGGAATAGAAACGGCAGAGATGCGTGTCAGCCTGTTCAGGACCCAGAGGGGTGAGAGTTTTGAGCTGCTTAGATAGCTTCTTCATGAAGATAAGTAAACACAAGGGAGCTATCTTGGCTTCAGCTCAGCTACATTAGATAGAAAAATTCTTAATGGTGGGGAAGAATAGATGAGCAACAATCCAGATGTTAGTCATGTTGGTTTATGTGCATTTAGAAACACATCTGACAGTGATGAGGGGGGGTTGAGAACCTAGGGAGTTTTGAATGGGGAAAAGTGTCAAGGAAAAAGGGAGTAAATTTAAGTTATCCTCTATCCTTTCAGCCCCTTCCCACACACTAACTGGCGTATGGGTGCTGGAGGCTCTGCTGTACTGGTGTGGTATGAATTCCCAGGAAATTATAATCCCTGCTGCAGGAATTCTATCAAACTTAAAAAGATAAGACAAAGGGAAACATCTAGAAATAAGGGACTGGGACATAAGAAATGAGAGCCAGTTCAGCTGAATTACCATATTTTCAACCTGGAAGTCTAGGGTGCTTTTCAACACCTATTGCCTGCCGTTACTTGGACAAACACACCAATATTGCACTGCTGTGTTACCGTGTTCGTTAACGATTCTGCTTTGTTTTATAGTTTCTGGGGGAAAAAAGAATCTCAAAGTTTAGGTGGTAGTTTTATTAAAAAATGTGTTTGTATTTCTCTGCAACAGGGGGTAGGACAAACCACTTTAGGTGGGCTCCGTGCAAGAGTTGTCTTAACACTTTCCTTGTTACAGTTCGGAGCGTTTGTACTCCTCTGTTCAGGCTTTTGTTTGCCTTGTGTCATTGCAGTCAGTTGAGAGCGGGGCAGGGAGAAGACATATTTTTATCATAGAGATTTTTCAGTTTGAAGATCTGAACTGGTTGTGGAACTGCTTTTATTTTTTTATTTAATTTTTTTTTTTTTCCTCCCCTAAAGGGGAATGCACCCTTCAGTCACACGACTGCCAGAAATGCTGCCCCATTTTTTTAAACTGTCAAAGGCAGGATAGAGTTTATTTGTAAGGTCCAGATCTGCCTATAAGTAATAGCACTTCCCGTGGGGAAAAACACTAACACAATTTGTGAAAGTTATTTTCCTTGATGGTCAAATAAACTCGATAGCGCATCAAGAGCAGGGTACCTGGATGTGATGTGACAAACGCGGCAGTGTTTAGGCAGAAGGTTTTTCTTAGGAACATATTGAATTTTCATGTGGATGGCTTGACTTAGAATACCAAAGCTATGATTTCAGAAAGACAAAGAAATGAAACTGTAGGGTAAAAGAACAAACCCAAACCAGCTCCAGAAATATAGGAAACATGGCAGCAGAAGCATCCTCCCAGGGAAGATTATATCCCTTCAAATTGCCAGAGCCTCTTTAGCAGCTACTTCACATTGTAGGTTTATCTGGCAGAAGGAAGATGACAGGGTTGCCAGCCTGCCTAATGATCTTCATCTAACATTTACCTTATTGAGAGGGGAATAATTCTGTTAAATTAACATCCTAGCATATTTGCTGTCCAGCTAGCTGATTAATTAAATAGCCTGAAGAAAATGTTTTATGACTCGTTTATCCATAAAAATTGCTGAATTTTCCACCAAAAGGGAATGACTTTTCAGTAGTTGTGTGCTGCGGTGCCCTATACCCCTTGACTGTAAAAATATCTGTATGTATACATATTTATATATAAAAATAACAACTTTAATAAAAGCTGCGTGTCTTTGGGAAGTAGGAGAGCACACAGAGACCGCTCTTGGAGCGACCCCGACTCGTGCAAGCACCGGTGCTTTGCCGCATGCCGTGTGCCTCCTGCTCGGAGGAGGCACAGACCGTTAATGACAGCCTACGAGCCTGTGACACTTGGATCACTCGATCAATCAAATGTGGCACCTTGTGCCAGCCCAGCCAGCTGTCCTCTTCCATCAGTGTCCGCCAGTGCCGCACTAAAGGCTGCAGGTGCCAGCTGCCGTCCTCAAATAACGACCGGACCTGCCCCGGGGTGAGTGTATGTAGGGAACCTGTTTAGATTGAATTTTCTGTCTCGACAGTCCCTTTTGAGTTTCAGTTTAGAAAAGGAGAATAAACAAATTACAGGCTAATAAACAAAGCCGTGCGTCTGTAACAAGGAATCCGAGCCTGGGGATTTATGCTTGTCTCGCAACAGGTCTACAACAGATACCACTGTAAGTGCCTGTGACAGCAGGAGATCGTAGAATTGTTGAGGTTGGAAAAGACATTTAAGATCATGGAGTCTTAACCATTAACCCAGCACTGCCAAGTTCGCCGCTAAACCGTGTCCCTAAATGCTACGTCTACACATCTTTTAAATACCTGCAGGAGTGCGGTTGAGTCATTATGCTTGGTTTGACCGACATTCGTAATGTCACAGTGAAGTCTGTGGTTCACAGATCTACCAACCCACTGACATTTTATGTCGTGTCTATGAGTGCATGTTGGGTGTGCAAAAAAAAAAAAGTCAAGACGACTCTGGTTTATGAGAAAATGCGTTATGAACACGATCATTCGAATGTTCCATAAGCATATTTGCTTTCTTTGGGTCATTTCCAGCGTGAAAGAGACAAGCCCAATATGCAGATGTGGAGAGCGTGTCTTGTGAGTCCTGGCTGAGGTTCTGATGCTGCCGCATACCCTGAAAGCCCCCATGTATTGGAGATCCACCATGAAGGGGTGAACAGTGGCTTTCAGATCTGCAGGCAGGGACACTTCTGCGTGCTTAAGTCTTGAGGACTCCAGAGCTTCAGAGCTTGATCGTGTCAGGCTGAGGAGGCTTGGGCAGGAGGCAGATATGGCCAGTCAGGCTTTTACAGTGGAAACCTGTGTTTCAAGGCTAAAATAGTTTCTACTGCTGCCATAGCCCCCAGACTGATATGTGGGAGGCTGTATAAGCTGTGTCCCCGCAGAGGGTGTACTGCCGCTCTGGATTCCAGTGGTTCGGAGTGCAACAGGTTGCCCTCATATGTCTACATGTAGTTTTTCTCTGCTGTTATCATCGCTAGATCCTTGTCCTCACTTGAAGCTTTTTAGGCTGCTCCTTCTAATTCTCCAGCATGTATGAGTTTTCTATTATTTGCTTGCTGAGTGCAATTGCTTGCAATTTTCCAGGTTGAAAAAAATGAAGCTCCTTTGAAAAAAAAAAGGTAATGGAACATCCTCAGGTTGAAACAGGCCCTGAGCACGGCTGATGGCATAGGGCCTTTAATTTACTAAACGTCAGTGGTTTGATGGCAATTCAACATGACTGGTGATTGCCTGCATCGTGTTACTGCTGTGGCTGAAAAGGCTGTTTACCTTTGGAAGACAGAAAGCTCAGCTGAGCAACACAGAGCAATCTCCTGTGACCTGCTAATAATTTTTTTCCAAAAGACTCCCCAAATACTGAGGAGCATAAACCCCTGGAAAAAAAACCCTTCTCTTTGCGCATATGCTTGTTTCTGTATCTGTTACAAATAGGTCAAACCAGAAAAATGGTGTTTGGGGGCTATGTTTGCAAAAGAACACGTTATGTCAGGAGTTTTCTTTGCTGCAAAGTGATTCTTAATTTGACCAGTGGAAGACATTTGTTTTTCCAGAGATTTCTCTCACGTTTATCGTCCCAGCTTGACCCAGCACTGAATCTTTCTCTGTAATTCTGATGTTTGTTGTGGGACTACTTAGAAGTGTGAGTGGCCCTGTAGGAGTTGGAGAGCAATGGTTCAAAAAGAAAAAAAGCCATCTGGTTCTCATTAATTTGCTGAAATGATCAGAACATTTTCTAAGAGAGACCATGCTGTGTGTAGAGAAAATAGAGGCAGGGCTCTTCCATCTATGCTAACAGCTTGGTGCAAGTGGATGCAAACTCACATGCCAAAGAACGATCGCGTTTCTAAAAATGAATTTGGGGGTCCAAGGTCCTTAGATAATATCAGACTTGACGGTCTTTTATCCATAGACTGCATTGCAGGCGGTGGTGGTGTTCCTTTCCTCCCAGTGCCGTGCGAGTGATTATGGAGGGAATAATGGGGTTTTGTGTTAAAAAGACAGCTAGGATTTTGCATGCTCTTCGAGGAAAGATGCTAATAATTAAAAAAAACCCCAAACCATGGGGTTTAGAGGTGCACATCTACAAGCAGTGCAGCTTAAACGGAGAGGTACCGACAGTTTTGGTTGCTGCTGGAGCAGCAGCCCCTAAATGGCAGGCTGTGTAGTGTATCACGAATGGCTGCATTTCTGATGTGTCTCCTTCCTTCTAACATTTGTCCTTTAGTCCTCGTCTTCTGGACTTTTGCGGGTACAGAGTAAAAGTTGTCGAAATCCTCGTGTGTATGCTCTCTCTCGCAGCCTGAGCAGTTTTCCAGGCTCCTGCAGTCTTACGTGGCCCATCTGTTGCTGGTGCAAGCATTAATGTACATGACTTGCATCGCACTCGTGGCTGCTGGTGAATCTATCAAAGAGATTACTAGCTTGCTAAAGATGATTTTATAGACTCTGCAGCTGCCTTGTTTAAAACTAGATTACTGTCACATTTCGAAACATTTAGCACCATTGGACCAATGAGGAATAATAATTTAAAGAGGCTGACTAGATTTAATCAGTTTTTAGGAGATGAGACTTAATCAAACATAAGAGGTTGAGAAGGCTGATAGAGCTAATGAATTTGAATACGTAATACAGGGCCTGCCTGAACCGTAGCACATTTTCTCTGGCCATGGTTGGTTCATAATAATGAAGTGTTTGCGAAAGTTATCAAGTCAATAGGTTTTGTGCAAGGAACCTCGGCAACGGGAGGATAAAATTACCTGAACTGAAACTCAAAGTAGGCATTGCATGAGATTTCTTTCAATATGAGAATTGAAAGAGTTAATTTTCAAGCTCTTTTTGTAATACGTGAGAGGAGAGAATTGGAAACTACCTTGAAGAAGAAAGATACCCTTGTGAGCTGTGCACTGAAGCAGGTCTCTGGGTGGCTGCTCTCGGTGTAGACCTCCAGCATGTACTTACAGGATAGCCCTGGGCAGATGTTTTAAGTTCCCTGGCCCTCAGTTCCCCATCTGCAAAATGGATGTGCTAAACCTTTCCTACTTTTTTTTTTTTTTTTGTCTCTTCTGTGTGTAATTGTTATAGTTAGAGAAGTGTTAACTTTGTAAAGAAAGGCCAGCTGTGGTAGATGCTATACTAATGCACGCTACAACAATCCTGCCCTGATACTACCAGTCTAAATAAACTGCATTATATTGCTTGCACCTTTAATCCCCCCAAGCCCAAAATACGCACACGTACCCTACACCCATTTTTTAATCTTAGTCAAGGACAGGGGTAGCACGAAGATGAGCATTTGTGTGATGAGTAATCTCTTCTGTAGTTTATAAATTGGGGATGCTTTAAGTGAACAAAAAAGTAACTGTATAAGCTTATCATTTGAAATCCATGCTTGTGTAGGTCAGAACCTGACCCACCTCTTTGTGTTTTCAGTGGGAGCAGAATTTTGCCTCTGTTTCTTCAGCAAAGGCAGCAGTTGTAAATATTTTTCTGTTTCTGTTGATTTAATTGTGAGAGATGCTGCTCTTTGCCCATCTCCTTTCATAGAATCATAGAATGGTTTGGGGTTGGAAGGGACCTTAAAGATCATCTGGTTCCAACCCCCTGGCCACAGGCAGGGACACCTTCCACCAGGGCAGGTTGCTCCAAGCCCCGTCCACCCTGGCCTTGAGCATCCCAGGGATGGGGCATCCACAGCTGCTCTGGGCAGCCTGGTCCAGTGCCTCACCATGCACACAGTAAAGAATTTCTTCCTTATATCTAATCTAAATCTACCCTGTTTCAGTTTAAAGACATTCACCCTTGCCCTGTCACTACGTGCCCTTGTAAAAGGTCCCCCTCCAGCTTTCCTGTAGGCTCCCGTTGGATATTGGAAGGTTGTATATTGTCCCCGGAGCCTTCTCTTCTCCAGGCTGAACAATTCCAACTCTCTCTCAGCCTGTCTTCACGGGAGAGGTGCTGCAGCCCTCTGGTCACCTTCATGGCCTCCTCTGGCCTCGCTGCAACGGGTCCGTGTCCTCCTTATGTTGGGGGCCCCAGAGCTGCACGCAGCACTGCAGGGGGGGTCTCACCAGGGCAGAGCAGAGGGGAGAATCCCCTCCCTCGCCCTGCTGGTCATGCTGCTGGTGATGCAGCCCAGGATTCCGTTGGCTTTCTGGGCTGCATATGGAGATTGCTGGCTCATACTTGGATTTTTATCTACCAGCACCCCCAAGTCCTTCTGAGGGCCGATCTCAATCTGTTCTGTGCCCAGCCTGTATTTGTGCTTGGGATTGCTTTGACCCACACGCAGGACCTTGTGCTTGGCCTTGTTGAACTTCATGAGGTTCACACAGGCCCACCTCTCAAGCCTGTCAAGGTCCCTCTGGATGGCATCCCTTCCTCCAGCATGTCAATTGCATTACACAGCTTCTGGCATCACTGGCAGAGCTCTGCGGGGCTTTCAAAGGTTTTTTGGTTCACGCTCTTCTTTAAAGAGGTGCTCGTGTGACAACAGGAAGGGCCAAACCTTCTTGTAATAAAAATTCAGACTTTGGGGTGCCCAAGATGTTCCTGCCCCCTGCAAACCCTCTTTCGGCTGGAGTAGCTGGTGTGGAAGTAAAAGGTAACTCCATTCTCCTCATTCAGGTCAGGTCCTTCACTGCGCTGGAAGAAGGGATAAACTCTATTAACTATTGACACCAAGGTCTGCTCTAAAAGACAAATATGCCGTAGGAGCATGATGAGGGGAATTGGGTTGGGATAGGGATTTTTAATCAGCATCAGGCCTGACAGTGAACTAACACCACAACGAGCTGAATGATTGAGAGTCCTGAAATGGCGAAGTATTCAGTAAATGCCGTGTTTTGTGTAGTGGTGTATCAGTTGCTGAAGTTGTGGCTTTGCTCTTTGTGTTTTTGTTTTTTGTTTTGGTTTTTTTTTTTTCCATCCAAGATCAGAAATGCCTTGTTCCATTTTAGCTTTTTGATATGCTTTTGTCACAGTGCTCAGTAATGATGGGGCTGCATGGTGTCTTTCTTTAAATCATTGTGCTTACATGACAGGCTTGGTTGCTGAAAAAACATCAGGAGTTATAGAGTGCATTTTTGTTGTTACTGCATCAATATGGTGAAGCTCTACTTACAATTAAATCTTTATTATACCATACTTCATTATGTCACTTTTGCATATTTCAGTCCAAGCTGGCTATGGTCACTGTGAATTGTGGAGGGAAATGTGGCATCCCTGCCTTCTACCTGCAGATTTGAGATGCAGAGACATCCATGGTGAGCTTTGGTTTTACGGCGAACTGTGAACCTAACTTAGCTTAGCTTTAGCGAATAAAAGCTGCCTGGTTTTGGGTATTTTTTTATATTTCCTCTGTAGATCTTGAAAATAAAGGCACCTTGAAATGCAGTTGAATCGCTTTATGGTAGACTTCTGTCTTTGGATAATTAAATGCACACTAGACACGGTAGTTTTTCTCCACTGACTCCAGAAGGAGCCTCGGTAATCACTTTGAGTAGATTACTCTCCTGTGTAGGTGGGTAATGATGAGCGTGAGGAGCCCCGTCTCAAGCAGAACTGAGTGACCCCAGCTTACTTCTGAGCTCCCAGTGATCACCATGCTCCTTTTCCGTGCTCTGACAATGTAACAACATGCACATTTTACTACCAAAATTATTTAAACACCATGGATATTGCCAGAACTTGCAAAGTCTTACTTCTCTGTAGTTGTGTCTTTCTCCCCAAAACACCCAGTTTTAGCCCTACTTACTGTTCTGCACCTGCCGCGTAGGAAGGTGCCCGTTGTGCCAGTCTCATTTTGTTAGAAGCCGTGCACAGTCCTATTAATTTGTAGTTTTCTTTGTGTTTCTAATAGTGGCAGCACGCAGAGCTAATCAGTGGGCTATGGGAAGAAGGCACTGATCAGTACAGACTGAATGTGAATGTCTTCGGATGAGAAAGCTGCGAGTGTCCTGTTGAGTTTAAAGAACAGCCCGCGGAAGCTGTGATGCAGCAAGTAGAAGCAAGCAAATCAAGGGTTAGAGGGGGATGAAGTCAGTTCAGTTGACTCTTTATTTTCTATGCGTACTCTTCTAGAAATGATTGTTACCTTGTGGATAGCTAATCTAAATGCAGAGGTGCTTAATTTTTGCTCCCCTAAGGTACAACAGCTTTCATTAGCTCATCCAAGCTTCTACTGAAGTGGGCAAGTAGATTTGGATCATGTTGTATTTTCAGCACAGCAAATTTTGTTTTGATGTTTTGATGCCTAGGAATGTAGGAATTAAGCAGGGAGAACTGAAGAGTCATTCTCAAATGGGGTTCTTAATAGTAGTGCACGTACAGAGTTCAGACATTTTTAGCTGTTTTCATTTCATATGGGTAATGTCAATGGAGGTGGAATGGTTGTTGACGAAGAATCTCAGAATTGGATTGTTGATGCTCAAGGCGGTAGCTTTTCTGTTTAAAATGACATCAAATGTAAGTACAAACAGACATGAAATGCAGGAACGAGCGACTAACCCATTTCTGGTTACATGGGTTTTCTGCTTTGAGGGTAGGGTGGGTAGCACAGAATGGGGCTTGAGGTCACCTCTTTGTCCTGCTGGTGTGGCGTTCAAGCAGAGCTGGTTTAACAGGAGTGGTTTATGGCCAGACACACATTTCATCAGTAGGAATATTTCTTCTTATCCTAAGAAGCGGGGTATTTCTCCAGCCGCTGGAGAATATCCAGTCAATATCCAGTCATTGATATACAACGCGTATCTGCTGCACATCCATTTCATGAAAGTTAAGAGTTGGGTGCCCTGGACCTTTTCCACCAGATCTAGCTCCTGACAACTGTCTGCCTTTTCTTCATAGGGAAGCCCAGGTGGTTCTGCGTTCATGACTTCAATTGTGCAGGCATTTCAGCCCGGTGCGGTTCCTCCATCCAGATCTCTGCCCAAATCCTTGCTCTGGTGCAGGGGAAGGAGGCCTATGAGGGACAGAAAGCTGGGGAGATGAGACGGAAAGGTTCTCATCATCAGGGCTAGTTTATGCTGTTGCAAAGATTTCCTAAAACTACTGCTTAGGTGTTTATTCCAGTCATCAAACCTGGAACGAGATCCCTAACTGGGTGTACGGTATTTTCCTAATTTCAGTATATAAAGCGTACATGGTAGCGTGGTTCAGTAGTGAACGACTGTGAACATCAGCGTTACTCTTTACAAACCTCAATTTTGATAGCTGCATGATTTTGTACTCTGGAGAACTTTCCAGCAAGACAGCAAGTGGCCTCAGCGTTTGCCATGTAGGGTGAGGAAGGTTTGCTGCCGGGTACAGTTCAGCTGCGGGGTTTTGAGCTAATACTACGTTTCTACTTTGGGGAGAATTTTTGCTGCGCTTCCTGCATTAACTAGTCACTATTGATATCTCCATTTTCCCCGTGCTCCCTCCTTGACTTTTTGGGAAGGTCACATGCCTGGGATTTACAGCTTTTTTTGTACATGGTGACTGTTGTAGCAAAGATGAATGGGAAGGGAAGCTCTCCTGTGTGTTCCTCTGCCTGGAAACTTACTCAAGGTTAGAGACCTCAGGTGACTTTTATTGTTACCTTTTCTGACAGCAGCCTCTCAATATGAAATATAAACTAGAATATAAACCCTTGGAAGAGTGGCAACTAACTGGAGATAGAACTGAAAGGACTGGCATGGAGATACAAATTGCTTATTGTTTATAGTATTGGTCTACTTAGAGCCCACTTCTCTCTTGAGAGCCTGGCTTACTTAAAGAAGAATTGCTACACTCTGAGAGAAGTTTCCTGTATCATAACAGTGTTACAGAAACATGTTGTGAAACCAGCTGCCATGAAATTGAATTACAGGTGTTGTATTCTTCTCTGCTTAAATTGCTCTATTATATCACAGGCCTCACCATTTTGTTTTGAACAAATAACTGCAATTTGGTAGGAGCCTAAGAGATGATGCTATAAGCAGTCAGGGGTTGTTTAAGGCTTCCCTAATGATGGAAAATTGTTCTTATCCATCTAGAGTCTGTCGTCTTTGTCAAAATGCATGTACAGGGAATGGAAAAGGAAACTGTTTCCTCATGGCATCTTTTTCCTAAGCTTTTTTTAATATTTTTTCAATGTGTGAAACAATCCCCTGAAGGTTTTTAGGCTAGTCAAAGCAATATGGTCATTCATATTCAACTTTGACACAGCTCCGATACATCAAATCATGGCAGCGGACGTAGTGAGATATGTTACTTTCTTCACTTTCAGTTTGCTGGAATTCAATAGATGGTTGCTCAACCTAAAACTTCCCAGGTTTTTGTGGAATAAGGTTTCAAAAGATCCTTCAGGAAATATTTAAAAATAACTCTAAGTACAGAAAACAAATTATTGGTTTAGGCCAGAATTTAAAATTATGATGCCCAAGTTTAGATTCCTGGTTGGTGTTGTGTGTGCCCCCCCTGTGCTCCCTTCTGCCCACCCCGCTCCTGCCCACCTTGCCCAGTGGCCTTTTCTCTGATGTACCCAGCAGTTTACCCTGGAGCTTTGTGTATCTGAATTGCCACACTTGGCTTGGAAACAGCGTCATTCCCACCGAGAAGGGATGCTTGCCAGAATCTTGGACTTGAAAGTTAACCTTCCTTCCCCTGCTGTATGCAGGTCTATATTATGCTGTGAAAGGCACAACATACTGAAATTCAGAAAGAGAACGTGCTGTGTCATAGGGCTCAAGTATCCCATACTCCAACCTGTTATTAGTCTGAAGATTTGTTAGAGGGTTACATATGTGTATTCCTCCAATTGCCACAGGTTTCAGAGAAAAAATGAGGCTGGGAAGGACAGCAAGGGTTTGGTTTGTCCATCCTCTTGCCTGAGGGCAGGACCTGCTTTATTCTTGACAGGTGGCTGGCTAACTGTTCTTAAAATTCCTCAGCGACAGAGATTTGCTTACTTGCTTCGAAGCGTCATTTGTGGAAAGGCAATTAAATCTGCCTGAATGATCTTACTTTGCCTGTGTCCCATTAGCAATTAGGATCAGTTTTCTTGCTTGTTCCAGGTTTTTTGCATGCAGGCTTTTTGCCTGTGACTTCCTGTGACTTAGCAATCATGGTCTGACCCCCACCCAAATATGATTTTCCAGCATCACCTTTTAGGCAGTGTATGTGCTGGGCCTGTGATGCTCTTCCCACTTGATTGGAGGTAGTGTGCAGGTCCCCTTATATTTCAGAAATTTCAATTTCATGGCGATCTTTAAATAGGGAAAAAAAGGAGGGGGCAGCTTTTGGAATGAATTCTTTTGAGGGCATATTTTTGCTGATAAACCTTAAGTTAGGGACTTTTCATAAATCCTTTCCTCTTGTCACTTGAAGTGAGATGTGAGAAGATAAAACTGCTTCACAAAATTCTGTGAAAAATTAATGTGTACTGTAATTTAGAAGATGTATTGCTGAAGGGCATTTAAATGTTATGTTTTTGTTTTCTGCAGATTCCGTTTTAAGAGAAACCAAATATCTAGTAAGGACTATTTCAGAAATTCAATGAAGTGCTGCTGATACTAAAAGACGGAAGAGAGGAGAAATGAGGGGCATAGACTGCACAACCTAATGAGGGTACATAAGCCTAACGATGCAAAATTGCGGATTGCACAAATTACAAAGCACTGTCCCTTGCATTCAGACTTGCTTTTAGCACTCTCAGGGCAGCTCCAGAGCTGCAGCGTCAGTTCGGGACTCAGATGTGCTGGCAACGTGGTGTGGCTGGTGCCAGTCGCAGCATCCACGAAGCTTCCAACTCCAGCCAGCGCTGGCACACGATGCGATGGTATAAACCTTTCCAGATTCTGAATTGTGCTGCTGGATTAAGTTGCTGTGGGGCAAGCTAGGGAATAAATCTGTGGGATGCTGGGGAAAGAACTGATGTTGCAGCGTAATACCACAAATGCAGGTTCCCTTGCCTAGTGCACCCTTGATTGTCCACTGTTGGAGGCAAACTGGTGTGTAAGTGATGGTACAGCTTCACCTTCCCCCGTACGTTAGGGAGATGCTATCCGGGCTTCTGCTGCAGCCAGTGAAATATTTGGAGCAGCTGCTGCGCTGTGGTGGGGCTAAGTGTCCTAACCTGGGTGAAGGGGAGTTTGATGGGATAGAAGAATCGGAGCCCAGGGTTGGAGGTAACAGAAAGTTAAAAAGGCAATTTTACAAATGAGTGTTTACTTTTTCACTGCCTGCTCTTCCTGACCCATGGAAGCTTCCAGCTGCTGTGTCAAGTTTATAAAGTGTTAACGCGGCTGTAGCCAGGGCAATGAACTATAACCAATAAACAGGAATATTTGTTTTTTCCCATTGGCTTTTGCCAAGAATTCAAGCAAAAGTGTAAAAATGTATTTTTCTCACTAGTGTTGCTTTCCATGCCTCAAATCCATCCGTATGTCCATGTCTGTCTTACCTGTGTGATGTCAGTTGTTCCTCCTCCTTTAGCTTGTACAGGTCAAGGATGAGATAGCAGCCTTGGCTTTGCTTCTGTCTGTTCTGCTAATAGTGAGATACCTGGCAGTCTGGTGCAGCTTGCGTACCTTGGGGATGTGATAACCAGATAATTCTTCTTTTTATAGTTGACTATTCATCTTAGTAAACTGGGATAATTCAGGGGAAGTGTTAGTTCCTTTTTCCTTTAGAGAAGAACAACGCATTTTGCATTGAATGCAAAATCATTTGAGATAAATGATGAGATTACTCAGTCAAAGCAGAATAAAAACTGGGAGAGATGTAGTTCATTGTTTTATTTTTTTTCAAGTTGCTGACATGATGTGAGAGTTACTAATGCAGTATGAAGTACAAATGATATGCAAAATTCCCTGATAACTACCTGGGAATTCTCATTCCATCAGCAACTTTTGTATTATCATAAATGAAACAGCTTGAAATGCACTTGTTGCATTTTGTATTGCATGCATAAGTCATTTGCACTTCAAATGAACTGGCCTAGATTATTTTTGATTTTTTTTCTGCGTGGCTTTCATAAGCAATGAAACAATGCTGAATTACTACTCTCTTTCACATTTAACAATTCAAGAATTGCAGAGTGAGGAGACATGACAAATGAGCACCTTGGTGCAAGCTGCCTAGCAATTGGGATTGTAAAAACTGGGTTTCAGAGTCAGATCGGGATGTCTGCTCACCTTGGAAAATGGTTGAATGTGTAGACTTTTAATTGTAATATGGTTTTGTGTTCCAATTATAGCTGGTACTTCAGCGCTTAGGGTGTGAATGACTGTGAAACGTCTTTCTCTGTCTCTTGGGACCCCCAGGCTGAACCCCAGTGGCCAGGTTCTATCTGTGGGGCTTGAGGAGATGTCGGGGGAGAGGCAGGAGGGCAACAGGTTTCCTTCATGGGCTCCAGAAGTCACTCGCACACAGAGGGGACACAGCTGCAGTCACGTCCAGTGTCCCTCCTCCCTGAGTGGTGGTAGGTTGCTGGTTCCACCTGTCCTTTCCCCTGCCCCGCAGGGCTCTGCAGGGAGTGTCCCCCTGCCCGTTCCCTGGGAAGTGCACTGGCCGGGAGCTGGCCATGCTGGTGTGGTCTGGTATGGATTGCACATGCCTCACCTCCTGGGTCATTGCATACAGCCTGGTTTTCTCCCCTGTTTCTTGAGGCTAGCTACTCTCTGGTAGCTTGGGCGCATTTGTGCTGACCTTCACTCAGGTCTACTTCGGACCCCATACAACGTTCCTGAGGTGATATTCCTTTAATATTTTCAGGTCAGATTGCCTGAAGCACCAAAGAAGCTGTGTTGCAGTCCATCACAGTGGTACTTTCTGTAGCAGGAGCTGAAGGGCAAGCGTTGGATGGCATGAGGTGTGCAGGCTCACCCCAGGTAGAGTGGTCTTTATCATAGCCTTCCTCCATAGTCTACTGAAGAGTCTGTTTGAGACAAACACTATCACAGCAACCTCCAGCCAGAGTTTTCTGGAAATAGCTTGTTTCCCCCAGAACATACTGGGAGGAAGCTACTCTACATCCAGTGTGAATGGTCAGAGGCCACGCGCTCAGGAGCGGAGAGAGTGAATCACATTGGTGAGTGCAGTTTGGTCTCCATCCAGGAGGTGTAGTAAAGCTAAAGGAGTCTCTCCAAAGCTTCAGGGCTTGATTCTCAGCTGTTGTAAATCAGCACAGTTCAGTGTAACTAAGGCTGAGGATCTGTCCACATGACTTTATCTTTGCAGTGTACAGCAGATGATTAAGTACAAATGCATGTTGAGGTGATGTGGGCAGTATGTAAGGATGAAGCAGGAACGTGCCTAAAAGCTTCCTAATATACAGTTTGCTCAATCCATGCCATTTATCTCTCCATCGCCATTCCAGTATCTCTGTATTAGTCTGGAAGACTCTTCTTGCTGAATATGATGAATGTATAAAAGTCCGGAAAGGCTGGGAATGCTCACGGTTGCTGTGTTAAAAATAATTATCCGGTGTTTCTAGTCCAGATGCAATCTTGGAAAGCATGAAAACAGCCTGGGATGTATGCTTGTGGTGCTAGGAGAGGTCAGCAGGAGGTAGATGCTCACAAAGTAATTGGACTTCTGGGATTCTGTTTTAAGCGGTACCTTCATATAAAACAATGTACATACCCAGGACACAGTTGCTGCTGAGTCGTTTCCTAAACTGACGGTTGTTTTAAGATAAGAGATGTTTTTATTTCACTGAAGCCCTTTTTCTTCAAGTCCAGAAGTGCCTGAAAAATATTATCTCGTGGAAAAATACCTTTGGGTATGTGCAAAAAATAGGTGAGTGCGTATTGCAGTGCTAGCAGGGCGCTGTGCATGCCTCAGTCTCCTTTCTGAATGCTGTTTGTGAAGAAGAAAAACCAGCTTGAAATGCAAAGGACGTGAGCAGCTGCGGGTTTTATCTAACACGGTACAAAGTGGCCCATCGTGAATTGAGTTAGGTGTTGCTACCTGCGGGGAGGCACTTCATCCTCCCTGTGTGGCTGGAATGATATAAATGTTATGTGTTGACTTTTAATGAATATTCATCAGTTGTGTGTATGTGGAGGTCTTTATAGACTGTCATTAGAGCCTTACTGTATGCATTAGGGGGAGAAGGCGGCTCCCGCATTTGGTGTCTGATGTTAGGCAGGGCAAAATACCTTAGCTTATGAGCCTGGAAGGGCTAAGACTTGCTGGGTACTGAAAGAGAGCTCTGCATTGCTCAGAGAATACCAAACAGGGAGTGTCCAAGGTCAAGCAAACATAGGAAAATAAAAAAGAATACTGAGTAGGTAGTAAATATTGTACTTAGGAGGCTTCTTTTCTCATCCTATAAATTTATGGCCTCAGTGCCTGCGCTTTCTGTCTCACATCACTGTTGTTCTGGACCTGCCTTGGTGGTTGTGTTCTGACTTTTTCCATTGTTCACAGTACCTCTGTGCCAGCACAGTACAGATATCATTGTGTGGCAGCTTTTAAAGCCCCCTCCTCCCTCCCAGTTGCTGCTTCCCCGCCGCCCCCCCCCCCCCCCCCCCCCCCCCCCGGTGATGCTGCACAGTCCTGGTACTCTGATAGTCTCCAGTTGCCTGTAAAAGGTCCCTCATGCTTCCCAGTGCTCTTCCACAAATACCTGGAGCTTCTGTCCTTGAGACATCCAGAGACATTTGGGTCCTGCCACCTGAGGCAGTGCTGTTCTTTTTGGCAGCCAAGTGGTGAGCGATACAGCGTGGATTCTGCTGCTGACTCTTTTATTTGGATTCATCATCTCTGGACTGAGAGTCCAGCCTAAACTACTTGTCTAGGTGTCCTGTACAACGAGTGGGTAGAGATGGTTATAGATGCTGCAAGCGTTGGGCACTGTCTCTCTTCTCACTGTTGTTTGGGTAGCACTGATGTCCTGGTTGCAGTACTGCAATTGAATTGTGGAATCTTAGAATCATTTAGGTTGGAAAAGACCTTTGAGATCATCAAGTCCAACCCAGGACTGCCAAGTCCACCACTAAACCACATCCCTAAGCACCACATCTACGTGGTTTTTGGATACCTCCAGGGATGGTGACTCCACCACCTCCATGGGCAGCCTGTTCCAACGCTTGACCACCCTTTCAGTGAAGAAATTTTTCTTAATATCTAAACTAAACCTCCCCTGGAGCAGCTTGTGTCTGTTTCCTCTTGTCCTGTTGCTTGTTTCTGGGGAGAAGAGACCGACCCCCACCTGCCCACAGTCTCCTTCCAGGCAGCTGTAGAGAGCGGTAAGGCCCCCCCGAGCCTCCTCTTCTCCAGGCTGAGCACCCCCAGTTCCCTGGACACACTCCAGCACCTCAGTGCAGTGAGGGGCCCAACACTGACCCCGGTGTTTGTGGTGGAGCCCCACCGGTGCCCAGCACAGGGGAACTGTCACTGCCCTGGTCCTGCTGGCCACGCTGTTCCTGATGCAGAATTGTTCAAAGTTTATAAAGTCGGGGTCTTTTCATCCACCTGACTTGAATGGAAGTAAGCTGTTTTATTGCACTAAAAATCCGAATTTGGCTCAGAGACCATGATCTTATATTTAACCATTCGCCACCATCTAATATAGCTCTGCTGCCAGATTTTGCCTCTTCTTGCTCTAGAGACATGGCTGCAAATATGGGTGACTGTTTAAAACCACCCTCTCTGTGACTAGCACACTACTTGACATTTCATTTCCATTAACCATGGAAGTCCCATGCGGGCTTACAACAAAGCTGGATGGGAATTCGTATGGGTAGATTGTGCCCCAACCACACCAGAAGCGTGTAATGGTGTTTGTCAGTTAACTGATGCTGTGGCTGTGACAAAATGTCTTCATTAGCAAGCAGTGCTAATGACAGCACTATGGCTAATCGTGTCCACTCCCTTGACTCTAAAAGCTGGAATCTACCTCATCAAGACCACGGTTGGATTTTGTACTGCTACTGTTTCTCAAGACTGACCCTACTTAATACATTTTAAGTGTGTTAAAAGACATTTTCAGTAACGGGTTAAATATTTGGGGTCTTCTGGCCCAATGAGTCACAGACCGCCTGAGAAATATATGCTTTTTCAAAGTTTCCAAGCACCTGAACAAAGTTTCCAAGCATTGAGTGCAGCAGGCCAGGTGCTCATGAGGCCATCACCCAGTGTGACACTGCCTTGTTAGGGCTTTAACGGGCAGTGTGAAAAAGTACAGTTCATCTCCTGGGCCAGATTCAGATTTTCTTACCTTCATGGTATGAACTTTTGATCAAAGTAAGATGGGAGAGACTGCCCAAGATGACCAGACAGAATGAAATGAGGGAGGGTACAGCTTTCCTCTGATTGCTCAGCTTATCTTCCGTTTATTTTAGCAGCATGTGGAAACACAGAAGCGCTTGTACCATCCTCTGAACTTGTTACGCTATTTCAGAAACTTGATATCGCACCTTTTGCAGAATTTCAAAGGTCATTTCCCTGCCCTGAGAGGTCTGTTGGGTGCAGACCTCTCAGCTAAACAGAGGGACACAACTACTGTTGGGGCACAGTAAAATGCTGGTGACAAAATGACCACAGAACAAACCCAACCCAATGAAGTCTCACGCGCACGCAAGGACATATGCACGTATATGCACTGAACCTCAGGCTTGCGCTGCAAACAAATGGTGTAAAATGCCATGACAAATGGTATAAAATCCATGAGAGACTATGGATAACGAAGACCTTTTCGCTGTGGCATGCTTACAGGGTAGAGAGCCCTTGTGGAAACCAGGTATTGCCCTTCCCTGGGTGTTGGGCTCACGTCTTGAGAGCCGTCTGCTGCCCGAGCCCGGCAGTGCTCCTTTGGGAAGGCAGGGCTGCTCCTCGGGGCTGCCCAGTTTCCACGGCAGTGTGGTGGGACCAGTGTCCCAGTGTCCTCCAGCCGTGTGGGACCGCATCCTGCCCTCAGTGCCACTGGGCTGACCTGGGGGGAGCAGCTCCAGTGCCAGGGGGTCCCTACCCTTCCCTTCAGGTAGGGAATTGGCATCACTTTCTCTAGCACAAAATTCACAGATTAAACTGAAACCAAAAAGCGTTATCTTTAAACAGGGTAGCTCCACTGAATGTTCCCATGGCCTTGCTTAATGCATTATTACAGCATCCTTGTTACGGCGAGGGGAGGTGCTGGGGTGAAGAACGGAACAATATAAAGCAAATTGCCTCCATGAAGTAGTTACTGAGGTGGATCAGCCAGATTTGTGTTCTCATGCTTGGCCTGTTTATTGCAATAGGTTTTGCCTGTGACATTGTTTGTAGGGTAACTTTGCATCCCAGCTGATTACTCTCTTTCTTCTCCTAATACCTCATGTTTGTATAAAATGCTCTCTTTTTTTCTTTTTTTTTTCTTTTTTTCTTCTTTGGATTAACAGCAAACCACTGTTTCTTTGTTGGGTGATAGAGAAGGTTTTAATTTTCCATGCTGAAAATCACCCAGCAGCTGTTTAAATGAAAAATCTGTTTTGTAAGAAAAACAGAACCAAACAAAAATTACCAGTAGCTAAGAAGTACTCACAGCATCTGTTGTTTAACTCTAGCCATGTTGCAATTAACAACAAACCATAAAAACATATCAGCATTCTCTTCCATTAATATTTTTTCATTATATTACTTTATTATTCTTTCAAGTGGGTTTTGTGAAAGTACAAAATGACACTAATACTTAATAAATGAATAGCCAACTGTATAAGCTTATTATCATCCTCTCTGAGTTCTATCAGATGTATATTTTTTCTTAAAGTAAACAAAGAAATTGATACAAAATTATAGCACTTTGAGGAAAAATGTATATGAGCATTGGTTAGACTCACACCTATTCAGCCACGTAAAGCTTAATTGCTCATGGTTTTGTGTTCAAGAGAGCTTCCTATCTCACTCCTGTAATGCTGTTCAATTTGGGATCTGTGTATTATTATTATTTTCATACTTCTCATTTGCATTTTCATATTTCTCTTGCTAGAGGGATCCAGAGGTGTTGCCCAACACACAGACATATGCTCTTTTGAGTTATTACAGTGCAATATCCTATGAGTCCAAGTTTTAAATCTGTTTTAGCTGAGCGTAAACTGCCTGAGGGTTGGCTTAAAGGGGGGAGCGAGGCAGTGCCTGGTGCGTGCCCCCAGCCCACCTGCCCCCAGGCCCCCTGCCCTGCTGTGTAAGAGCAGGGCTGCCAGCTCCTGGGTCTGGTGGATCTCCTAAGTGCCCACACAGCCTCTGGCAGCCATGTAGCTAATTAGCTTAAATATAACGCCTGAGCTTAGGTGACCTTAGGTGACACAGTGCAGGTGAAGTCTGGGGCTCCCAGGTTTTTTTACGCTACCTGTCAACATCAGTGTGTGCCAGGTCTGACTGATGGCAATTTTTCTAATTTGTAAAGCAGAATAGGAGGCGCCTCATTCTGTGGCTTCCGCTTGCAAAGAGTCGATTGAAGCATGTGATGTCTATCCACGTGTGCAGAAACATCCTCCCCATATAGCTGATGTATCAAATGGAGACACTTAAACTGGTACTCTGGTTTATGCTGATCATTTGATGCAGTCGGGGTGTGTTTTAATTTCTTTGGGTTTTACTCTTTTTTTTTTTTTTTTTTTTTTTTTTTTTTTTTGTGGTGGGAAGATGATATGTAAAGTATACATGGCTCTGGGTTCCACAGTATTAAATGTAAGGTCTGTATATAAATGCAGCTAATGAAATTGGGGACCGTGTGGCCTCAAACCATTTAAAATAATGGCCTGAGCAATCTCACTCCATTACACTTGAGTGGAAGCAGTTCACGCTAAAGTGCTGGTTCCCTGAGGAGCCAGGGAGCCCTGATTGAATCTTACTTGCAAAATGGACAGTGAAGATAAGTTTGTTGCAGGGCAGATGACAGCTCTGACTCAACAGAAATTGCAGTGCTCAGGGGGAGGGTTGCCTTGAGCGTTTACATGCATTTTCCTTTCTTTTTCTTTCACTGCTGTCTTTCGAGCTTTGCAGCAAAGGCATCTGCCCAGGGTTCCTGTTCCCCAAAGGCACCGGGGTACAGCACCCGCCTGTGGTGCCAGCAGGGTCGTGCTGGGTGATGCTGGTCTGCCTTGCTCTTGGGTGCAAAGTCTGGGTTTTCATCCTTCCAGCTCTATGATTCAGAGCAAATAGCGTCAACGTGGGGGGGGGGTGGGGTGGAGGTGGGGTGGTTTTCCAGCATTAAAAGCTCTGTCCTGTCTTCTGGCATACTTTTATCAGAAGCCTAATTTAAATATGTGGGGATTTTGTTGACTACCGTGAAGCATCAATAAGTCCTTCTAGGAATGGCCAGGCCATCGCTTTAAACCAGCGATTCTCCTTTTTATCCTGTTGTAATATGTATCAAAATACAGGAGTTGTTGGGAGGTGATTGACAAATGAGTTTTGACACAGGTTGATGAGCTGATGTGTGTTTTGCCACAGTTTGTCCATCTGGAGTGGTGCACATCGCTGGCAGGTGTGTTATTTTCTTGAAGCCATCCCCTCTTGACCGCTTGGCAAGAAACACTGATTTTCCCACCGCCACTGCTCAGTTAGCAGCTGGAGGAGAAGCCTGAAAATGCTCCCGTGCTTGGTTCAAGATTCACTGCGGATTTTAAGCCTGCTTTCTGTTCCTGCCAAAAAGAACCTGACACGTATTTCTGCACTCTGGGGGAGCTGCTGTTCACCACCCGGCAATGTAATACATCCCAGTTCTTGCAGAGGCAAAAATAAAATTGCTCCCAACAAAGACCTCTAATATTTAAATATAAATACATTTGACAGAAGTGTAACTGCATGCATATCAGGGCAGGACAGTACTTGACTATAATCATGAAGACTGACTAGAAGAAACAAGACTTACAATTAAGTAGAATGCCACAGAAATCAGCTTGCAGGCTACCAGCCAGTATCGAGAGGAAACAGGACTTCTGCAAGACAAATAGCAGTTCCCAAATGCTTATCTAGCAAAAACACATTGAACAAAATAAACTTGACTCTTCCCAGTGAACGTTTCATGCTGATGAGAAAATTCAGTGACGTCTTTGGTGGCGGAAAATAACAGGGGAGAAAGAAATTTGGGAGGGAGAGAGGAGGAGAGTTGGAGATGCTAATCTGGAAGAAAGACCAAGCACTGTGCAGCAGCGAGACTGCAGCTTCTCCATGAATCTTCTTCACCCCTCATCCATCTCAGCATTGATGTGGGATTGGGTCAAGGACTCGTGTGATGCGGGAAGCAGCCGAATGGAGCCGCAAGGTGTGTCCTGCTGGACCCGTGTCCCCCTGGACACAGTGGATCATCCTGCTCTGTCTCATCACCATTGTTGCTAACTTTGTGTTTTCTGCAGTGGTGTAGGGATAGCCGAGCTCAGCCTTCAGAGGAGCTGTGGCTTTTACCATATAGATCCAAAAAAATCCCTATGCTCGTCCAAGCTCATCTGAGAGTGCAGCTTTCCCCAGCCTTCCCACGGTTTTACAGACATTTAATAATTTTACCGGAAGAAACACTGCAAATCCAAGGAATTCAGATTTAAGCTTAAGTACAGTATAAACCTTACTGAGAAGGTTATTTTGCTGTATGGTTCTATCATACTGAGGAATTAATTTATTAAAAGTGCAAGAGGAGGTAGGTGCTTCTCTCTGCCACATAGTTTAGAAACATATGGGTGAACTTTTTACAGGAGTCTAATGGTGCTTATGAATTTCCTGGAATTGGAGGGTGATGGGATTTTGGGGGAATATTCAAGGCCTCCCACTTCTGTGTGTTTTGTTGGAAGTGGCACATGAGCAGTGATCCCACAAACACAGGTTGCGGAGCCTTGTGTTTCCATACCAAGCTTGAAGCTTTCGGCCTTTGGATTCATGTCACGAGTTTGGGGAGGGAAGAAGAAGGAGGAGGAACACTTGGAAAAACTTTGATATTCTGAATCCAGGTGGTTGTAGTTCATAGGTTTAGTTAGCCTGGCATACCCGCTGGAGTAACCCCAAAAATCTTCCCTTAGATGGCGTGTGTTATATGTCAGCGTATGTGCACTGTTAAATTTGTATGTCATTTGAAAAATGTGATGTTTTTAGTGCATAGATTGCAAATTATCTCATGCTTTTATAATCAGCTTCGCCAGGGTAAGATGCAGCTAAATCCAGTACAGTATTTGTCCCAGCGTTAGACAGTTGTTGGTTCATTTAATCACAGCTGCAATGAAGAGCTCATTTCTCTCCTCTGTTTGTTTCAGTTTAGTTTCTTTTGCCTTTGAAGATGTGATGGCTGCTGGTTTGGGGGATCACTTAGTATTCCCGTCTTGTGAGAGGCATGGAGAAATACTGGGTAATGCAAATACTCTTGAAGCTGTGATTCACCCTCTCAGATCATATTAGGATTTGGATTTCAGTCGCGTTAAGGACAAGAATTATGCATAAAATACATTTCTGAACTGTTTGTAAGTTTGGTATGGCTTGGATCTGAGCTTTTGGTTCATACCTACTTGAACTGCAGGCTAATAACTCATAAAAGGATGGAAATATAATCCAGTAGCCATATACACTGCTACCGTTAGTTTGAACATTTGTAATATTTAGCACACCGTGACACTGAATGCACTTAGGCATTGTGAGGACTGAAAAGTTTAGTGTTTCTGTGTTTGAGGGCGACTCCTCTAGGCTGGGCAGGTAATCTTGAGTAAGGGGGGGAATCCCCCGCTCCATCACTGTCTTTCAGCTGGACTTGCCTTCGAGGCTGGCCCATCGTGTTTTGTGGTTTCACGCTGCTTGGTTTCTGATCTTCCCTCTGTCCTTCCACTGCAAGCATCTACTTTATTTTAATCTTCTTGACAGGACCCTCTTATCTGTTCTTAGCAAGCTCCATTTAACCTGGTCTGCCTTGAGCAGGTTTGTATTTCTGCCTTCTGATTCCTTCTCAGGGCACGCTGTGAGCAGGCCCCTCTCTCCCATCCAAATGTAGTATTTTGAAAATTTTAGACTCTTTGCATTTAGGGCTTCTATTCTCCTGGAAGTATGAAACCTGGAGCTGACCGTAAGTGGGAAGCTTTGTTGTTTCTCAATCCTCCACTCTTCATTCAAATCCAGTCCTGGCCTCCATCAGCCCAAGACCTCCTTCTTTGCATTTCTTCTAGGGAAAAAAAAAAATTAAAAAAAATCACCGCTTATCACATTTATTTATTTATTTGTAATTCAGAAGGACGGGAAGAGGAACTGAATGACATCTTGTTGTTAAAAGTTTCTTACTAAGAAATTTCCCTGCATCATAAAGCATCTCCCCCAGGGGGTAAGAGCTGTCCCTCGACTGACAGTGTAATCTTGGAGGGATTAGGCTCCTTGCTGTATCCAGCAGAGAACAACGTGTATCCTGCTAAACCTGAGTGTGGTCTCTCTGAGATCCCAACGCGCACAGAGGGTGGGTGACGGCAGGTGGCTCCTGCAGGAGAAGGTGTTCTCCAGCATGCCGAGGTGGCTGGGGACCCCGGGCAGCAGCACCCCTGGGAGCGGAGCAGGCTCGCCCTGCCGATTGCCTCATCAGTTTAGATGGTTTGTTTCGAAAATCATTCAAGGACTGAAATATTTCTACTTAGCTGGAAGAGAAGAGCCTTTTACCCGCTTCAGGCATTTTCTTTTTGAAAGCTGCTTTTGCCAAAGCATGGCTTGGCCCTTACATTGGTGAGCCTTGTCTATTTTTTTGCTTTATAGCCTCCTGCCCGCGCTGGCCGGCGTTTGCAGGGGAGCGAGGGGCAGAGAGCTGCTGCTCGCTGCCTGCTGCAGAGGTTGCCCCTCTCCTTTTGAAGACCAGACCGGCCACCGGTTCCATGCGAGTGGTAGAAAATGATTTGATCAAGTGAATTATTGCAGGGCTGGTGGTAGCCAGCAGCCTCTGCCTGAAGCCTGTCTTTCGGAGCAGGGAAGATTTATGGATAGCTCTGGCCAGTGCTGGGACACGCCAGTGAGCGGTGGTCCAGCTGACTTCGCCGCACGTGTGGGTGCCTGACTTTAAGATCTTTTTTGGCAACTGAAACGTATTCCTGGGGAAGCCTGAAGTGGTCAAAATGTTGTTGTGCGGTTGTTTTTTTGTTTTTGGTTTTTTTTTTTTTTTTTTTAAGCTTCCTAAAGCACCATATACTGCAAAGGATATATGAAATTACAGCATTCACGCTGTCTTATTATTTTTTCAATACATGGTAGAAGTACTACATACTGGTATGTATACTAGTAGTATATGTACTAGTTCAGTATCCTCTTCTCCCTCGTGGCTGAATCCTTCACAGCAAGGAATTGCACTTTGTTTTCTAATTCTCCTCATTTGACATATGCCTTTGAATGATAATTTCCACCCTTTCTTGGTAAATACAGATTTTTCTTTTCAGAAAGCATTTCGATGCTGTTTTAACATAAAATAGAATTTCTGTCTTTATGTAATTAAATTATGCGAAGTCAGAAGGAAATTGGATAGGAATAATGAACCTGGCATGTTATTTCCTCTTTTCTTCTGTGGAGGTACTTAAAAAACAAAACAAATCCGCACACAAAATACCTCTGGAAAGGAAGCTGTTGTCTGATGCAGCAAGGGATAAAGACTTTAAACTCTAATAAATGAAGGAGACTTATTTTTTTCCCCGCTGTCAATGCCAAGAGGTCACTCTGAGAGCCTGGCACTGGAGGTGCCTTGTGTGGTATTGTTTTTGAAATTGCAGTAGGATTCCTCACTTTTTAATAAGCAGAAAATTGCACGAGAACTTTGACAAATGAGCATCACTATCCGGTGACCTACCTAGGGGTGAAAAGGGAGGAAAACCCCATGAGAGTAGGATGATTAATTGGCTAAAACATCAGATCATGAAAAAACCACTGTGGAGTCCTGTTTAAAGCACGTCTCAACTGGTAGCATCCACACTTTTTTTTTTTTAATTGTGTTTAATATTGCTGTAATGCATCAAAGGTATGTAATGGTCTGCTCTTCAGTTCTAGATGTATCCTAGTAGCTATTTTTCTTTGTTAACATAAATATTAGCTATGAAGAAGCAAGTGTGGTTTAAATTTCTCTTCATTCCAGACAAAGTATATAATTAGCTTAAGTTTATCCTTTCCTAAGGGAGAAATACTGCAGTTGGTCTTTTGTTTCCCTTCCTCATTACCCGGCATTTGGCCAGAACAGCATGTTGCAGCCCAGCAGCAGTGGGGTGTTTTGCACGTGTGATGGTCTGGATACACAGAGCTGGCTAGAAATGATACCAAACTTTTGCCTGGATGTGACTAGAATAATAGGCAGGTGCGCTACTGTTAAACGTTCATTTTCATATTATGAATGTGAGCTTTCTATTTCTCCACTTGACACCCCCCCAAAAAAAAAAACCAAACCAAAAAACACCAACACCAAATCAACCAACAAAACACCCCCCCCCCCCCCCAAAAAAAAAGACCTCAAAACCCAAAACGCCAACCCCCCCACCAATCAACAACAACAACAACAACAACATCTTTATTTTTTAAGACAGCGAGCTAGCTAAGGTGTGCTGGGTCAGTTACACAGGCACGCTCCTTCCCATGCAGCACAGTGACTGACTCTCTGTCCTAACTTCGGGCGACTTAAGACACCTGCTTGTTTTGAATTTCATTGCATCTTTTTTCTTCTTACCTAGCCCGTTACTTGTTATTGTACCCTGAAAAATGGAGATTGAGACAGTTTCACCTGTGTGAAGTGTAAATTACATCACGTTTGGTCTCTGAGTTAACATCGGATCTTGTTAGGCATGTGATTTGAACATGTTTTATGCACATGAAAACATGCAAAAATTATCTTGAACTTGTAGAAGAAGATGAGCTTGCTGCAGTTCACATAATAGTGGGTACTTACTGTATCGTATCTGTTCCCAGTTTTCTTCAAAGAACAGTTTCTCATTGCTGGTTTTTGTTGTTTTGGTGACATAATGGCATAGTTGGGAGCTGTAATTTGCAGCTTTTTCTTTCAGAGCAAACCATCCAAAGATGTTTTGGATGCAGCTTTGGCAGCGCGTCGATGATGCTGGTATCCGTTGCGATGTTGACGGGAGGCTGAGTAGGAGCCTGGGACAGGGAGGGAGAGGAGAGGGAGGGCGGCTCAGAAGCATGCGGAGCACTTTGCAGCCTACGCTTATTCTCCCAGGGGATACAAAGCTCTGCGTGTTGCTCTGCTTCACCGAAAAATAAGGTACACTCTAAAATGCGAAGATTAGTTTAAAAGTGCTTTGATGAATTAGAAAATTGATTTTAAAATAGGGGGATTTTTTTTGGGGAAAAAAGACGGTGATTGTGTTCAGTTCCTCATCAAAAGCATGAAATAGAACAAGCAGCAGCACATCTCCAGGTCTGTAATAGTTGTTTTCCTTTTCAGTCCTCTTTAGAACCAAATCAACAAAACACTACTTTACTTTTTCTGCAGCTTTAGCCCAAGTTGGCTATGCCTTTCAGTAGACTGAAAAGAAAGTGAAACATACTTCTGGGACTTCATTCAACCGTTTCTTTATGTGTTTTTTATAGTTTAATGTAGATTCTCCCCCCCAGCCCCGTTTGATCCAAGGACGGGCTTTTCCAGGGTATTCTGATACTTTTTTTTTTTCTTCTCAATATCCTGAAGTATATAGTACTAGGGAAGTGCTTTATCGCAGGGGTATGTGGGTCCAGTCTCCCAAACGCGGCAGCGTCCACATGAAGCGGTGTGTGGGTGTGGGAGAACACCTCTGTTCTCCTCCTTCACTCAAACTGAGCTTTCTAGCCAAAATGCTTCTGTCTGCAGCATCCCTGCCTGCCTTGACAATTAGCAGCACATAATCCTGCAAGCGTATAGCCACTTGTGGTCCACCAGCCCCAAACAACTGTGGGTTTTCTCCTCCCCCTTTATTGCCACGTATCCCTGTATCAAATCACTTATTTTAACGCTTAAATAGATGTATTTAATTATTAAATAAATTAGGAAAACCCGTTTTCCTTCTTTGAGCATCCTGAGGTGTACAGGTGGGCTCTGAGTAACACTGGGTAAAGCCACGTGTGTGCAAATTAAACACTTGGCTGTGTACATTAAAAACATTATCTGATTCTGTAAACACAGGACATTGATGTCAGGTGTCGTAACTGAAATGAGCTAAGGCAAAGTGAAACTCCAGTTTCCACCAGAGAGTTGAGAGGCATCTACTTCTGCAGCTTTATGCAGTTTGGAACATGTCTTTATTTTTTTAGCTGCTTTCAGCCCTGAGGGTGAGTGACTGGCAGCCAAATTAACATGATGGTCTCTAAAGACTCTGAATGGATTTTGGATCACATTTTGAATGATCTGTGCAGTAGTATTTATCTGGAGGATGCTAGTCATGACGGTTTTGATAAGGAAAAAGAACACACTTTCAGTAGAAGAATTTTTCAAAAATACGTATTCTGGATTTGAATAGTATTTTTTTATAACAACAGTAGCTACTATCTGAGAAAACTGTCAAATAACACAGGAGTTCTTTTATGGGGGAATAGGAGTCAAGGGAAACATGCTGCATCATACCTTATAGTATGTAGAATGGGCATAGAAAGGGAATTAACTTGCATCTGCAGTGGCAAAGGTCATCTGTTTCCTGCACACTGATCCTGAGCAGGGCAGGGAGCAAAGGTGGTTCTTACAAACTCTTGCTCTGGGCTTGTCTTTGAATAGCTGATGTGTTGACTGAAGATCTGCCGGTTAATTCTGTTTTACAAGTTCGTTATCAGTATGAGGCCAACAGCAACCTGGACTAGTCTGCAGACAGATGTACCAGTTGTGTATGGGCTGGTCTGAATCTGCCATTTACAGAAGTTCACTGCAATTAAAGTCCTGAATATTAGTGAGATGTAGGTAGATAATATTGTCTGATATTTTAGATAGCACTTAGAATGCTGAAAAGCTGCAGGAAGAATTGAGGGAAAGGACAGGTTACTCTTGTTGAGGACAGAGTGACTGGTGAGGGGATGCGGCTGCATCCCATTGAGGTGGGTACCAGTCCTCATTTGTTCCCCTGGCCCTGCCCGGCATTGGTGTGTGACTTGGGTCAGATGCCTGGGGAAGCCTGGCACATACAAGCTGCCTGCAAAAATGATGTAACTGATTCTTTGCCTCCCAGCGATTTGTGAGAATAAATCTGCTAAAGATGATGAGGTGCTTATGGATACTACAGCAACAGAGACAAAACAGGCTCTTTGGGCAGCGAGGTGGCAACATGCAGGAGCAGGGGGTGGAGGGTGATGTCTTTTTTTAGGTAGCTGGAATTTGCAGGTAGGCAGTTTCTACCCATGCAACAAGGTCAAAACTGCAGCCCCTCTCGCCGGCCTAAATTGTTCCTGCGTACGGCAAGTGAAGCAGAAGGAAACAGCTTCTTCAGCTCTACTGTCTTTCTCTCTCTCAGGGTAAAATGAAGCTGGCTGCCTCGTGCAGCTGCTCCTTCCTCCACCAGCCATCTCGGCAGTGCAGGGGAGCCAATCTTTCTCCATGAGAAATCTGAGTGTTAATAATTTCTGGCAAGTGTTGTGCTGAAGCAGACAATTTTGTAACGCCAGCCAGGCGTGTTGAGGAGTTACCCTGGACAGTGTAAGGAAAACACTTCATTCATGTTTGAATTCCTCACCTCTTTGCAGCCTCCCGGGGCACCGGTGTGAGCCAGGGCAGATCCATTTCACGTGGATGCTTTCCCCTGGAAATGTCTCCAGCAATGGTCTGGTGTGTGGTGGCATCTGCTTCTTTCTGTGACAGTATGCCCTGGGTTGTGATTTTTTTTTTTTTTACCCCCCCCCCCCCCTTCCTTTTTTTAAAGTGAATGAAAGCGGTAAAGATAACCAGCTTTAATCATGCCTCATGATGGGGTATCTGGTCCCCTAATGTCATTAGTTGGATACGAAGTGTAGTGTAGGCTAGGTGCATTGAACATGTTTGTTTGCTAAATGTAAGTCTAGTTAGTTATTTTCTATTAGTTCTAATGGAAATGAGACCTACCCCCTCCCTCCTGCCCACGGTATTTCGAGCTATTGTTTTTCTTAGCTACATTTTTAGGCTCTTTTGCCAATGAATGCTAGAAATTTGATTGACTGGGGGAAAAAAAACCCACCCCACAAGTTATGATAAAGGAAAAGTGTTGACTGTAGTTTCAGTACTGTTTATTGAAAAGTCATCGGGGAAAGGAAAAGCAGGGTGGGCTAAAAATGCCAGCATTTCCTTGTGATATTTTTCAGTTTAGAAAAAAATGGGGGGTTTATAACTACGTCTCACTTGAAATTACTGGTGCTAGTCTGAACCCCCAGGGGGATTTCTCAAGTATGGTTGCCCAGGCCACATAAGGATCTTTCTTGCTTGGCAGACATGAGGTGGGTAAATTAGTATCTGTGCCATGAAAATATAATTAACTATATTGGTTAAATCTAGGAAGACCTTTTCCTGTTCTTTAGGGATGACATCTTAGAGATCTACCCTATTGATTCACCTCTTAAGTCTAATCTACTCTGGGGTAAGCATGTATGTGTGGGCTCTGGGATAGCAAGCTGCTGTATCCCAGTTAATCCACAGTACCTGCCCATGGGTAAATATAAGGTAATTCAAGGCTGCTTAACTTAGTGTTATGAAAATATTTGTAATCGTAAAAACATTTTTAATATCAGTATAGTTTTTCTAGAGCAACTAGCTTCAAGGGTTTGCGGAACTCTTTTTAGATCTCTGTTGCGTTGCATAAATAGGCTATAAACACCCAATCAAGTATCTTTTAGTCTTTATGTTCCCAATGCAGGGATATTTTTGTAATAGATATTCTTGAAAATTGTTGAAAGTAGTAGAATAGTCCTATTTTTAAAACATAACTTACTCCATGCAAGAAGAGATCAACATAGCGCTATTCAATGCTGTGTAAATATTTGTGTTGAAATAGAATGGTCCTTTTAAACAAATAACTCTGAGAGTAGGTTTTATTTGAGCAAAGATTGTGCATGTAATAGTTTTCACCTACCAGTTTAGCGATGCATCCAGATTGTAATTTTATTTGCACGGCACTGTATCGTACAAGGCGGCAGTGGCAGAGGAAGCAGTCAGCATTTCTCACTACATGAAAACAACAATTTAAACACTCAAAGGTATTTTGCCAGTGATGCTTTCCCTGTCTTTCTCTTCCTAATGGATCTGTGATTGATGTTATTGTCCAGTTTGCAGAAGGACAACTGTGTGGCAATTCACGCTTCGCTAAGAGGTTTCTAATAAAGTTAGAAAAAGCTGTAAAGCGAGATTAAATTTCAGTAAGAAAATGAATATTATTCCACAGCTAAATTATTTTTTTTTTTTTAAATAATGAGATGTCTAGATGCAGTGTCTCTCAAATGGATGCCCTTCAGAAATCTGGAATGAAATAGTATTTGTGTTTAATACGATACTTAATTTTTATTTCCCTCTTTTTATTTAGAATAAAAGTGAAAGTGTCACATTGCTGTAGTATTTGCAGATTACTGCATTATTCTTATGAGGTGGTAGGGTGTTTCGTACTTCCCCTGGCAGGTCTGAATGACCATTGTTAATGACTTGAATTAGAAGTAATTTTTCCTTAAAGGCTGTAGAAGTAAATCTGTGCCAGAGGCAGGTTTCGAGAGCGGTATCCAGCTTTCTGCACAAAGTTTCCCCATGCCCAAGCAGGGCAATACAGTGATTGATGTCTGTGTTTAGTTGTCCGGCTTTTAAAATTCTTCTCCTCCCTATAATTTCCATTTGTTCTCACCTGATGTCATAGAAGGTGGTAGTGAAACAGCTGTCCTAGGATCTGATAGGAAATATTTTGTCAGCATATGGTGGTAGTCTTAACTGGAGTGTGCTTTGAATACCAATAGCTTTTCCTGCTGCTGCTGCAGAATACGGGTGGTAGGGATGACTGCCAGGCAGACGCTGAGCGCTGCTTGAGAGAGGCACGGTGGAGCATATCCCAAATGCAAAACCCCGTCACTGGGATGCTTCTCCTACTCAAAACCAAGCTGACTGGGTTTTTTTGGTTTGTGATTGTTTTGTTTTGTTTTGTTTTTTTGATTGGCATTAAAGAACACCTACTAATACTGAAAACCAGATCAGTATCATAAGCTTTGAAACAATTCATACCCTGAAAATAAAGTGTGAGCCGAAGCTGGTTGGTAGATCAAAGCCCAGGAGTGTCTGGGCACGTGAGCTGCTGGCTGGTGTGTGGCCACAAAGCCGCCCGGCAGAGCCGGCAGGACACGCTCGTAGACGCGCAGCCCTTGTCGCCTGATTGCAAATGAAGTGGGTTATTGTTTAGTTAGCGAGTCCCAGGACACTGCTGCGATATTTCTTCTCGAATCCTGGTGCCTGGCATAATAATGCATCTGTTTGAGTTATGGAAACAATTTACAAGAATATCCAAACAAATCAACTCCTTGGAAAACATTTAAAGAGGAAAACGAAGGAGAGTGTCTGAATTGAGACGTGACTCTTCGTAAGGAAGGGACAGAGGGCCATTGAAGAGCTGAAGGATGGGACACATGAAGATTTCAACAGAGCACTAAATTAATTCTAATTTTTATTATTATTTTGCTCTTATTAAAAGACCCTACTTTTTGACCCGATATGAGCTGGTTTTTAGCTAACTGGACCCAGCAGTCATTTTGCACGCTCAGCAATTCACCTGTCTCTGAGAGGCAGAAGCACGTACGTGTGGTTGGTTCTTTTCATGCAGCTTGAACGAAGCAGACAGCTCCAGTGCTGCTCTTCAGGGCTTTGACATGAGAGTTCCTTAATTTCCTTACGAGATTTAAATCCTGCCTTCAGATACACGTGTGTGGCTTCTGGCTGAAGTTCCTGCTGTTGCAGTCCCTAGGTAGTAACAATCCACGTGGATTCGTTACCTTCACTGGAGTGACATAATCAACTTGAGCTGAGATCCAGCCCTTAAGGGATTCTTAAAATTTTAAGCTAATTTGAGTATAACTTTCAAGCCGATGACAGATGAAATTAAATTCCTGCTTTAGGAAGCGCAGAGCGGCTATTTTTGTTCGTCTTATTCCCATATTCTTGTAGCCCAGTTGTGCATGAGTAAGCATATCAGAATGAATCCCACAATGCTGATCGTTTCTGGAAAGGGATGCTGCATGTCAGCTAAGAGAAAATACTGAATTATTAAGTAGTTTTCTAAATAGACGGCATTTCAGAATAAAATTGAGTTGAGTGGCAGATGCAATTGTTACACTGAGGCTAAGACCTGAGATTTGCAGATGGAATAGAAATTATTTTTGTGTGGAACAACAGCATGAGGCTATGAAACACTTCTGTTCGATAAAACCCTCACTGAAGTCACCAGAACTGCTTTTCCTTTGTATGGGAATGCTTTGTCATCTTGAACCGATGTTTTCACCAGAAGGAACCTAAATTTTATTTCAAGCATGATGTTCAGAAAAGCTTTCTAATCTGTAAAGGCAAACCCATGAAAGACTCATATATTTTAGTGTATTATTTTAAAGATGGGGATAAATAATTATCTATGAAAGGCATGTGTAACAGGCAACAGATGATATTGGGGATGGAGGGTTTTGACCTGTCTGTGTAATAAGATCTCTGTCTCTAATCAACTAAATCAAGCTTGTAACTGCCCATTAAGACTCGATGCCTTTTAGTGCCTACTGGAATTGCCATTTTGTTGGTCGTATATTCTGTGATGCCTCGGGACCGTTGCTAGTTTGCTCACATTAACGCACAATTTCCATTCTGCCTGTCCTTTAACCTTATTTAGAAACATCAAATTTTTGAACAGGAGCGCCTGGCAAGATGGTATGTGGTGTTTGGAACTGCTCCTGATTCTACTGGAAATCTCGGGTGCCTGGCAAAGTGCTGTTGTAAAAACAGCCAAGGGATTAACTAGAATTAATTTACTTGCAAGGTTTGAGATGAAGAAGAAGTTTTTCTCTAGATCAGGGGCAAGAACTGTTTTCAGTTTTTTTGCCATTTAGGTGGTTTTTTTGGTCTTTTCTGTATAGGACCTGCTGCCCTTCTGGGATCATCTGGGCATTTTCATCCAGCTTCTTCCTTCCTTCCTTCTGCTGCTGTCTGTTTTCTTCATGGGGCCTTTTCTGGTTTAGACATGGGTCCTTGGTACTAGTTGGCAATTTGCAGTTGGGAGCACCGTGTAGTTGGGAAACGGCGGAGATGTAGTGGCTGTTGTGGGACGGTGGGACTGAGCATCTCTGCTCTGCAGGGGCAGGGGGCTGCCGGGGCCACACTCCCTCCACCTGCTGCAGTTTTTTATTCCTGCAGATACCCCTGTACATGGAAGTCGCAGCTGACAGCTACGTTACTTTAAAATCATAACTCTCTCCTATCTCCTTGCCGTGAAATGTTGCTGTTCAGGGTACTTTATGTGCTGGGGTAATTATATCAAAGTGTATATATTTGATGGTAGGAATAGCATCCGTAAATTTTCATTTGTTTGGTGACAGAATGTTGGAAAGGCTTGACAGTGCCGTGGTAATAATCATATACATTTAATAAAAGCAGTTGTATGGTAAGTGTCAACTGAATATTGAAATCATATTATTAAATATGGATTTGCGCATGGCTGCTCACTCTGCTTTTGATCAATTCATATAAAAATGATACATCACTTAATTGTATTCGAATTAAGTTAACACCTAATCCTCACTCAATTACAACTGCAATTTTGGCAACCTATTGTTTAGTAACTGCTGGAGACTCTTCAAAGCAGTCAAACCAAACGCTTGCGATTTATTTATTTAATTATTTTTTACTGCTTTTTGAGAGGCTATGTCTAGAGGTGTTACCTTATAAGGTGAAAGCTGGTGAAATATTTAAAGTGTGGCTGTAGCTAAAATACTGCCATGACCCCCTGATTTGGCTTTGAAAGCACTGTGCTGTGTTACACATACGGGAGTATCTTTAGGTTCACTCTTTGAAACTTTCTGTTCGCGGAGGTTGTATGGCAAAGACACCCGTTTGTACTGCTGAGAGAGCAAGTGCAGAGCTGGCGAGGTGAAGAAGGCTTGATTAATCCCACCTCTGGTCCTTCAGCCTAATTGGTTTGGCTGCTGGAAAACCACTGGCTTTTTCTCAATTGAATGTTCCTTTTCCTGAAGGGCTGCAGAAAGCACTGAAAGTACAGGCAGCCTTTTTGTGAGAAACCAAGGTTGAAACTAGGGAAGGAATTTAGTGAACATTGAAGAAACAGTGATTTAAATTACGGAGAAAAGGCAATAAATCACTGTGCTTTGTACTCATTCTGAACTTCATCTCATTTAGAGACTTTTCTGTGTTGACAGAATTAAAATATTAATTTGGTTTTCAATGAATCTCTTTCAGCTGCACTTTATATTTCTACCTGAGGTTTTTCTAGATTTTGTCACTTTAAAAAAGTATTACTAAGGGCAGGGTTTTAATTATCTGATTTCCTTTTCCATTTAAACTTCCGGACTGAATTTCATCTAAGGATCTTATCTGCCATGTACTTGATTATGGGATGTAGATCAGTCATACAGAAAATATCTGTTTCATCTGTCACGTACCTTGGAGAATGAAATTCAGAAATGAGTATCTGTGGCTACGCACTTTGAATTGTCCCATTTGGATGCAGTACAGCTCAGGGAAGCAAATCTGCCCTGGATGCACCCTGCAAGGTAGTAGTGGAGCTGGGCTGGGAAAGGAGCACAACTTGAGGCAAAATTAACTCCATTAAAGTTAAAAAACAAAAAAAAAGATTAAATAGGGTAAGGTATTTCCAGTTCTTAAATCTCCAAAAATAAAAGCATGCACTAAAGGCATACTGTGTTGTGATAATATATGGATGGTCTTGGGAAAGGAAGCAGGATTATCCTTCTCAAAGACCTTGCCCAAGGAGTCCCTCAGGCTGCGTATATATTTCCCTGTAAACTGTGCAGGCGCTGCATTTCCAGCAGAGTCCAAAAGGTAACAAACCTACCTCTTTGGTATGGTTTTGCTGTGCAGAGCATCCACTAGCCTTTGGTCTGGTACAGCCACAGGTAGTCCCTTGCTCTGTAGATACCGGAGCTGTGCAGAGCATCCACTAGCCTTTGGTCTGGTACAGCCACAGGTAGTCCCTTGCTCTGTAGATACCGGAGCTGTGCAGAGCATCCACTAGCCTTTGGTCTGGTACAGCCACAGGTAGTCCCTTGCTCTGTAGATACCGGAGCTGTGCAGAGCATCCACTAGCCTTTGGTCTGGTACAGCCACAGGTAGTCCCTTGCTCTGTAGATACCGGACATCTCTGCAGCTGGTGCCGCTTCTTATAGTCTTGTGAATAATGAAATTATTCCTGAAACATTTACTGTGGTGTACATCACTAAAGAAGTTCATCTCAGTGGCGGACAAATGCAATGTCCCCACAAAGGAAATGCACCTGTAGCATGGTACAGAAACGACTGCAAAGTGATGGCTGATTGTCTTCAGGTTCTAGGCTTGTGTATGCTATTGTGATGACCTGCAAGGCTCTTTGTTCCAGCATATACAGAAGATAAAATATTGCCAGTTGTGTGTGGCACTGGTGATCTTGCAACTGCTGCATCTGATGTTGGGGCAGGCACAGTCTGTGGAAATGGGAAATGAGGGGCAGGAGATGACACGTAGGGCAGTGAAACCATTTTTAGCTTAGTAAGATAAGCTGGCTGTGAAGATTTCAGTCACTGCCAGGTTGCTCTGCTGTGGAGGATCGTGTGTGGCCTGGCTATGTGCACAACCAGGGTCTGAAATACAAATTTGGCATCTGTGTCCCTGACACTAATTCCACACGTAATGAAAGCTGCTTAATTAGGCCTGTTCCGCAGAAGCACTTACTCTCCACTTGTGTGATGATTTTCCTGTAAGTAAAAGCGTAGTACAATAATTGTGATGCATGATGGGCATGTTTAGATAACCCTCCTATTATTTTAGGAAGTGCAGTACTTCAAAGAAAACTTACCCCAAGGTGTCCCTTAAACTTTTCTTTTGTATTACCCTCTGGATTACTCTCCTATCTTCTTCCTTTGATATGTTAATTCAGTCATTTTCCCTATCAGGGTTTATTGCTCCTGCTTTTTTCTTTTTTTTTTTTTTTTTTTTTTTTTTTTTAATGTAATTTAATTTTGTGGAGAGTTAATGCTTATCAGTCTTGTTTTACTATTTGAGAATTTGTGACCATTTTTCTTCTTTGAAATGAAAGTCTACATACTTTCCTGACGGACTTCTTTTGTGTTTACTAGTACTTTATGTTAGCACTTTTTAACAGTTCTTCCTCATTGTTGTTTATTCTTCTAAAAGCAGCAGCACTGATTTTACTTGGGTTTAGTTTGAGCTGATTGGGTCTTTAATACTTGAGCATAAGTAAGAAACATGCATCAAAGCTCTGGAAGGTTTCGGCAGACCCTCTTCTGGGCACATACTTGTTAACTTGAAACTTTAACCGAGATCAGTGAAATTTACCCCCCAGTTTGTGGAGACTACTCCTGTGGGAAACGAAAGCTTGTTGGCATTGAAGCACAGTCACAGCTTAAGCGCCTGGCATTAGGTGCTTCTGTCTCTTAGCAAAAGCATCACTGTCAAATATCACCAAAACTTGTACAGCACATGAGATCTGACTCGTTTTTCATCAGCTGTACAGCAAATTAATTTACAACACAGTATTTAAGCCCCTTTAGCAATAGGTTTAAATATCTATCTACTGTTGTCTCCAAAATCAGGTTGTCCAGCTACCCTGCACACAGCCTGAATGATGCTGATTCTTCAGGAGCGGGGTTGCCTCATACTGAATTGTAAAAGTCTAGTTCTTTATCCGTTTCTTACTCAGCATAAAGCTGATAAAACAGGTTTTATTGTTTGGGCTTCAAATTCAGCAAAAGTCATACGGTTTAGCAGGAGCTTAATTATGTTTACTGTAGAGTTCAGCCAGCTCTTCCAGGTTGTTTTTTGGTTTTGGGTTTTTTTTTTTTTCCCTCACAGTACTGCAGAAACATGCTGGCAGTCCAGCTGAAAATATCACTGCTCTATTCCTTCCCAGCAGACGGTGGTGCCCTTATAATTCTGATGGTGTTGATGCACTAATATAGCAGCGCTTCTGTGACCAAAAAAGAGGGGAGGAGGGACAGCCTGTATTTAGAAGTTCGTTGACATGTGGCCCTTCATGTCACTGCGATGAGCTCAGTGAGATGCTGCTGTTGGGAGACTCAGAGGGTTTGTGTAGTCACGCCGGTGGCTGAAGTGTAGCGTAAAGGTAGCAGGCTTTAAATCAGCTTCAGCAGGTACGAGCACCGGTCTGTCCGTCGGCATGGAGTCACCTCCCTGGGTTCTCTGCAGGCTTGCTTTCACGGTATCGGTGGGGTTTGTCTTCCTCTCTATAATACTGATGTATTTAACACTATTTTCCAGCTTGTTAAAAGTGTACTGCGTCTTCGCCTCTGGGCACTTGAATAGCAATTAACAATATCAGTATGTAATGAGGTACTCCTATATAGGTTGAAAGAGAAAGTCCTTCTTTTACTCTTAGGTGTCTAGCGAACATCAAATGAAATTCAAACCTCTTGGGTTACTGTTGGGTTTTTTTTTTTTCCCCCATCCTTGTGCTTTGTGTTGGTGTGAGTGAATCTTGGTGTCTGGGGATTATCGCTGATGCTGATGGAATTGGGTGTCCGTGGTCCGTCAGCACTGAAATTCTCCACCAGGTATCTCTTTGTATGGCTGGCTCCCCGTTAGAAGCCAAGGTTGGACATGCCCTGAACTTTGGGAGTATCTCGACCTTGCTGAAGAACATCTTTTTGGGCTGGAGCTAGATCCAAGAGCCAGCTATACTCAAAGGCACGAGAAGTTTGCATCTGGAGATGGATTTCAAGTCTTATCTCTGCTTGATTTTCCCCGACTCCTCCGTGAGCTACCCTGGACTACTGTGCGGTTGCTCTGACAGGCAAGACAGAGATTTTGTAATTAGGAGCCTTCCATCATATGGTGTCCCTGCTGCGTTTCATCGCCAGCTGTCTTCCCGGGGCTGAGGAAGCTTTGCTTTTACCATGCTTCACACAGCGTTAAACTGTGGTAGAAAAGGCTAAATATTGTAGGCCAGATGCTGCTTTCCCTTTGCCTTTTATCAGCCTAGAGAGTAATTTCACTCCTGGGATGGCACTTTGCTCATGTTAACTGGTGCGTGACTGCAAGAGGCTCCTGTTCCTCCATTCCTCCTCAGTCCTCCCGGTCCTCTGGCACAGGGAGGGCTGTTTGCAGGGGATTGTTTCCATAGCAGGCTGGTTGTGTGGGTCCACCTCTCCTTTTCCATTTTGGCATATTTTGGTGGGTTTCATGCCAGCTACAGCACGCAGGCAGGCAGAACATGTAGTGGTTTTCTTCTTATTTTTCTTTTTTCTTGGCTTTTTTAAGGAGTCCTTAACATGGGAATGACAGTGAGATCTTTTATCACCAACCTGTACTTTGGCTGGAGCTAATCTCTCTAGATATTGATCTAATAAAACTGAAGTTTTCTGCAGTATCCACAACACCAAGAGGCATTCTTTGAAGATGAACTCCTCCCATCCACTTTCCTTCTCCATTTCTATTTGGAGATCCTCCTTACCCTGCTTTTATCCTGCGAGGGAGGAATTTTCTGAGCCTGAAATGAAGAAGCAGCCCCTGAGGGGACTTTAATACAGAGAGGTTACAGCTCAGACAATAATTTGGGTCAATTTAAATGGCATGTGGGTGTGTGTTTAAATAAATAGCTTTAACCTTTAGCTTACTGATGGAACTGAAAATAGATACAGGGTTGGGCGCATTGGAAGAAATGTGTACCATGGCTGCCAGCATTACTTTGAATAAATAGATCACTCTTCAGGGTTGTCAAGCCTGCACCTTTGCCAGTAAGAGGAAATAAGATTTTTCTTTTCTAAGCCAGCAGCCAAATCTAAAAGAAGTTCTTACCTTTTTTTGATGGCATTGCATTCACAAGCCTGTATGTTGCAATTTGCTTCTGTCAGCTGGGTATTTCATAATATTCGTAGACCTTTGTGGCTTTGTAAGTGCCCAGTTACACCTCTACATAGACTTTCTCTAACCAGTTATATCCTAAAGGCAAGAATTAGAGTAGGTATTGATCATTACTAAATGTTATTACCTTGTTTCAGCCAGGAACTCTGTGAACTGGGTTTTTTTTCCCTATTATTTGTGGCTCAAGAACTAGAGGAGAGCTCATGTCATCATTTGCTTAGTTTAAGGCCCAAAAAACCAGTGAACATGCTCTAGTCTGAGCTCTGCCAGTGCTCTTGCCCGGAGAGTAGGTGTGGAACAGGTATGAGCTCCTGCAGTGTGCATCTACAGGGGGAGAGTGGAATTGCTGGCTGAACCCTCTTGCTAATATCCAAACCGTGTATCTGGAGAAGGAATATGAGCTTCATTATTCTGAGCCCCTAACAATATGAAAATCTCATCCAGAGTATTGTAATGAGAAGAAACTATGTGGCAGCTACTCAAAATCGTCCACAGAGAGCTGATTTGAAGTCAAAAATTGCAGTTAGTTGGTGGGAGGGGAAGAGAAAGCTTCTCCTTTTGTGAAAGAAGTGAAAAAATCTGTTTAAAAATCAAATGAAAGAACCACAAAACAGATGTAACAGAAGTGTTTTGTTACGGTTTCGAAGCATAGCTGAACCAAGCTTGGAGGTTGCTGGTTGCGCTGTTCCCCCTGCCCCGCAGCCCAGGCCCCCTCTCCCCGCTGATGGCAGCTCAGGCAGGGGGCAGAAGCCCAGGGAGCCCCTGCCGTAGTGGGGGCAGCCTGGGGATGGTGGCTCCTTGGCTGCTGTGCCCTGCCTGGGTGGCACTGAGCATCCGAGCTGCCAGGGCTGCGGCGCGAGGGGGCTCTTTAGGTTCTGCGGCGCGAGGGGGCTCTTCAGGCTCGTTGCTTTGGGCGCGGGGAGGTGCGATCTGCGCGCCCCAAACGCCTCCGGTTCCTGGGGTTCTTGTCTTCCCTCCCAGGCCACTTGGTGAGAGCCTCAGAGCCGCAGAAAATAGCCTGAGGAGGGGCTTGGTGACAGTGACCTTCTGAGGCAAGGGAAAGCTGGCGTTGGGTGTCAAAGGCTTGAGGAAACTTGGGTTTGGGTTCATCTCCTCCTCTGTGCACCAGGTGCTGCTTGGAGGTCGAAGGTCTACCCGTGAGGAGGGAGAAGCTGCGGGTTTGGCCTGGTTTATGCTGGTGGGCTGGTATTTTGGTGCTAAATAGCAGTGTTGTAAATGTTCACGGCGGCCTACAGCACTAACCCAGCTGAGCGGCTGGGTGTCCTCACGCTTCAGAGCTGGAGCTGCACTTTCTTTGCAGAGGCCTGTAACACTAAACAGAAGCGTATGTCGCCCACCCTTAGTAATGATGAAGCTCAGCAGCGTGGGAATTGCCTAGATAAAATGCTGATAAAGAACTACCAACTGAAGCTCTTGTAAAGGCAGTGAGATTCCTTGGAAGAGTACAAAGCTATTTTGAGCTGCTGATTTGCTCCTGTAGCATAAACATAGGCACGATATATTGTGCAGATAAAGTTTTGTAGTAACCATCTTCTGATAGATAATAATGGCAAATTAAAATAGAGTCGTAAGTTTGGCATGGGCTACGGCTTTAGTACTGTTCCCTTCTGCAGGTGTTGCTCCAGGCTATACCTGCTGAATAGAAGACACGTGGTTACAAAGCATGCCAGGGACAAATAGATGCGTTTTCAGCCTTTATATGTGCGTGGTTTGTTACCCTGTGGCAAACGGGTCACAGCTTTGTGTTCTGTCAAAGGTACCACAGCCTCGACCCTACGTAACTGCGTCATACCATGACAGCATGAAGCTCTGTGGGAAGATGTTTTGGCATACATTTCCATAATGAAATACCTTAAATTTGCTTATGCAAAACAGATTGGAAGTGATTCACTAACGTACGAGCAGATTTTGCAAGGAACCTCTCACAAGAGCAGCACATTGGTCATGAGCTTGTGATTTCACATTTTGTGGGTGTGGGAGGAGCCGCGGAGTTGCTGAGGCTGGGGGACAAACTGCGGCAAGGTGCCACCAAGGACAAAAGCTCCAGAGCTGGAGTCCAGGGGGTTTAGACCTCATTTCACACCAGTGAAGACCATTCAGCGTACGATGGTAAGGATTGAAAGGTTGATGCTTGAGAGAGAGAGAGAGAAAAAAAAATCTTCCTTTTTGGGTTATCTGCCAACTCTGGTGAATCAAGATGAGGAAGAAAATACCCCAGGTGGTTTAGTTGTTCTATAACATTTTGCAAGGGTTTCTCAAGCCTTCCCTGAAGCATCTGCTTTTTTTACTGTCTGATTCAGGTTTCTGGTCTAAACAGAGCACTTGTCTGATCTGCTATGGCAGATTCCAAATTCTAAATATCATATAGCATAATCCTTAAGGACACGGTGATATCCCCTGCAAGGTGTTTATCTTCCGTGCCCTGGGCATCTTTGTGGCTTTACGTTCATCCCTTGGAGACTTCTGCACTGCTTATCAGTGGAGTATTCGAGGATCTATACAACTAACGAATGCCAGCCACAGAGCGCACTGAAGGCCAGTTGATTTGTTATCTTCATTTGTAATTCAATTCTTGTATTAAAAGTGGTTATGGTCACTGTTCTCTTTTTCTTGGTAGCAGCGATATTAAACGTGTCCCTACATCTGTGTGTGTGCATACCTGCATATACATGCAGGGAACAGTCTGCCATCTGTGTTTATATATATGAACTTGTATGTGTGCCTGTGTATGGACAGATGGAGGGCAGTTTGTCTGATACATAACATGGGCAGGTGTGAATTTTCAGTGATCAGCAGAGAATATAAATGCATGTGCCTGTATGTGTAGTACAAATACCAGAAGGCTGAATATTGCAGTATGCGCCTGGGAGGAGTGGCGCGCTCTGCGGCTTCAAAGGCTGTCCTGGCTAAACCACTTGATGTGCAGAAATCAGCAGCCACTTCACCCTCTGACACTGGGCGCTCGGGCTAGAATGGGAAGGGCAAGTCTGGGGGGGGGGGGGGGCGGGGGGAGATGTTGGTTATTCATGTAACAATTTGTATTAAGCAGGCACCTTCTCGTCATTTCTTTTGATCTTTTTAGACACCCTAATTACAGATACAGTCTTAACAAGGATGATATAGGGCCTCAGGGGCTATAAACTAGGAGGAGAGGTTAAGAAAATTATGTTTATATTCGTTAGAATAGAAGAGAGTAAGAGGGGTCGTGACCAAGGTGTAAAAAATCCAAAAGGTATTGAAGAAGAAGTGGTGCCATCAGAATATTCAAGAGAGAAGCTGTGAAGGCAGGATAGGTGGTGGGCAGGTGGCGTTTTGATTGGAATTGGTTGTGGGATATTTTTACAAGGGTATCGCTCTCGGTGAGGAAAATAACTTATGCTGATCAGTGAGCTATGGGAAGGCAGCTTAGGGCACAGATACTTTGGTGGCCAGAAGTGTAGGATATGTCGTGTAGCTTCCTTTTGAGGTGTCTGAGCGGGTCGGGTTTGGGCAGAGGGTGATGAATTAAAAAAGGGATTGAGCATTTGAGCTTGTTTGGAACATAAACTGGAATGCAAAATGTTGGGAGAAAGAAAACCTCGCACTTTCATATTGAAGATGCTTTGTGCAAACTTGTTAATTAAAGCAGTGCTGTAGAGCTGAGACATTTGGGGAGTCTACTGCACAAAGACTAGATAATTCTGGGGGAGTAGCATAGCAAAGAAACAAGACCTCTGATTAGTTCTTTCCACTGTGGGCCCCTTTTTCCCGCTGCCCAGACAGCACCAGCCTTGCTGTGAGCTCTTCCAGGTGAGGGTCACATCTCTTTGCATCATTCATCTGTAGCCCTTTATAGGGATAAATTCAAGATTCTCAGTGCCTCTTGGGTGCCGTGGTTTGCACGATGTCTAAGGCTACCTCTAGTGCAGGGCAGGGGTAGTCTGGCCCCTGAAATCCAAGGATGATCTAGAAGATATTTAGTTCTCCCAGTTTGTGCCCCATTTCTTTAATACCTTGCTTTCAAGGCACATTCAGGGCACATTCAAACCTTTTACCTAGCCATAGTGCACTAATGCATGTATATATATATTGTGTATCTGCTACTCAGATTTTTTTTTATTAAATTATCTGAATGTGTTTCTCTAGAATTCCATTCAAGATTTAAATCCAGAGCTTTGCTAATCAGTGCAACTTACAGCATTTCAATCAGTTTAGCTGTACACGAAATAAATTGCCAGTTCTTGGCTCTGTTGAGTGACTACAGTCCAAGAAAGAAAGCAGTTATTTTTAGACTATGTTCGTTGAATTTGAAAATCTTTTGTGAAGGAGATTGCAGTGATGATTTGAGCAAATACATTTAACTCAGACTAAGGAAGCTGGCAAGCTCCTACCCAACTCAGACTGGTTCTTGAGATTCAGCCTAGAGTCAGCTAATGCTGGTGTAGCTGGAGAGTTTAGTCTTCAGCAGTATGTGGGGGGTATGTCGTTGGCTGTGAGTCGAGGACACAGGGGCTGTGGGTCTAGGAGAGCTTCATCCTGTAACTGTATTCACACAGTAACTGCCTGGAAATGTGGCTGTTCGCTGTATCCCTTCTAATCACTGCATGTGGTGAGGGGGGGTAAGGAGTGAAAAATCGAGAGGCTTTTTGTCCGACTCTTCCCCCCGTGGTGTTCAGTCCAGCTGTGCACTGCTGGGTGGGAGGGAGATGGCATGGTAGGGTATGTCTTGTGTGCTGGAGCAGTGCGTACGGGGGGGACTGTTGTGGCTTCCAGAGCTCCTCTGCATCCAGAGCTTGTAGCCAAGCCCCTTCTGAAGTCAGTACATCTAGTATCAGTCTTACTAAAAAAAAAAAAAAAAAAAAAAAAAAAAAAGTCATAAGGAACTGGCATGGCTACATGGGGAGCTTTTCACTAATGTGAAACGGTACAAACCCAGCAAGCAAAAGTTGCATGGCTAAGAATACCGGTTGTGCAGCTACGTAGGCTGAAATCAGAAGGATGGAGAGGCAAAGCCAGCTACAGCTATAAAGGGTTATGAAATGACTTACAAAAGCCCTGGAAGTAAGAAGGCAGAAGTCCATCAGTAAGAAAGGGAAGCAAATAAATGGCCTAGGCAGAGAAGGCAGAAATACCGCCTGCCGTTATTTTGCACTGCTCTTCACGGAAGGTTAATAATTGTGTCAGATCTGTAACAGTGTTCCCTGTAACAAGAGGTTACGAGCAAAGGCAAGAACAAGATAAGGAGTATTTAGATAAGCATGATATATTTGGGTCAGTGTGGCCTTCTGAAATGTACCCACCAAATTATTTACGACGACTCTCAGAAGCTTATGGAGAACAGGGCAATTGTCAGAAGTCCACCAACAGGCAAACGTAGTGCCTGTCATCACAGAGGACGGTACAAGGGACACAGAGGTTTGTAAATACCCAAAAAGATACAGAGCAAATTACTGAACTTGCACATACCTGTGAGCAGCAAGTAATTTCTAACATGCTTTATTGAGCCCAGACTGACCTAATTTCCTTCTCTGATTTGGGTGAATAATCCAAAAGAGAGGAAAGCAGCAGCACTTTGTCTGTAGCTAGGAGTCTGTTGCTCTCCTGAGCACCATGTTCTCATATCTGAGAAAAAGCTCGCCTCAAACCTTTAGCTTTCAAACATTTTGATTAGTGGATTGGTAGAAGCTTTTAGCAGAGGTGCACGTTCCCAGGTAGCAAGGAATTCACTGGCCAGTAACTGCTAATGGCTACACATCTGGCTTTAACCAAGTCTTAAGAACAGTTTATTAATGTTTAACTCGAGTGTTGTTGGACATTTTGGCCCTGGGATGTGAGAAGCATCTGCCTTAATAATTTTCATCAGTTCCTTGGATGACGGACCAGAAAATACATTTCCCAAGTGTGGATGAGCCTTTTAATCGTTAAAAAGAAAAAAAACAATCACACACATGCAGAATAAGGAATTGCTGTGCAGGGACCATTGCTTCAGGAGGGCTCTGGGGATTGCACTGTGGACCCCCAGACTGATGGGTGGCCACAAGAGCTGCTGTGATGACACAGTGTTCACAAAGGATGTAGGCAACCCTAGAGGGGCGTAAGAAAACCAGCACCAGTACTACTAGTATTAGTCTGTGGTGTGCTGTACTCAGAAGATGCTGCAACTTTGCTGAAGAAGGGAGGTGACCTGGGGAGGCTGGAGGGAGCAGTACTGGCACATTTGGGACTATTTCAGAGCAGCTGCTTAAAACGGAGTTACAGCCTCTTGTGTTACCAGGCTCAAAGGTGTGCAAATAGGTAGAGAGTTGCCTTGATAACAGAACCAAAATTTCAAAATCTGTATGCGTGGAGGCACGACGTGGAGGGATTTATGCGTGCATAAATCCAGTTATGGGCCTGATTTAGGAAAACACTGAAGCATCTGCTTAACTTTTCTCTGACAGGTTTTAAGCAGGTGCTAAAAGCTCTTCCCTGAATGAATTGCTTTTCTGAATCAAGACCCAATGAAACATATGCTTCTGTTAGAAAAAGATACATGCAGCAGCATAAATTCTGTGAAGGGGGAGGAGAATATGCATTAAGATATTTTTAAATGTCTATTTTTATAAATACTTTCTCTTAATGGAAAATGCTGTACACAGCAGCATACTTTATACTTTTCTTTGCTCTCTCTTCACCATCCCTTTCCCCAGTGTATTTACTAAGAAGGAATTTTGCCTTGGGCAATAGCCTGTACTGCAGTGGAGTATCACATACAGAAAACTTACCTAACATCATACGAAAATGTAATATGTGAGTGGAGGATGGGAGTCTAGAGGTAAGCCTTTACGAAGTTGTCTTAAAGATAATTCTTTTTAAACATTGCTCAGACTTTTGCATAAAGATTGCAGAGTAGGCATTCCAGCATCTTATGCAAGCACTGGATTTATGCTCCGTAATAACTGTATCCATAGGGTGCTGCGTTGTTGTAATGACAGTGAATGATAGTAAAATTAGGAGAATTAATAATGACCCAGCTGGAATAATTTAGCACTGTGATAACTAAACTCTAACCTAATACTCAGTGTACTCGCAGACCTATTTACAAAGCACATTGAATGCAAGAGTCTGAGGGGAATCTTCTATAGAAAACAAAGTGAAACCGTAATCATAAACAAATGCCGTAGCATGTCATTAAGAGGATTAAGTGGCTTGAAATTGATGTCTCAGGCATTTTGGTTGATTGTTGCTAGAAATACCACATGCTTGACAATTATCTTCTGTTTGCCATCCTCCCCTCTGCTAGTTGTCTGTCATGCAGCATTATCCTTGTTTACCGGGACTGCCTCGTACCAGGTCTTTATCTGCTGCTTCATGCCAGACCTGATCTGGATTTTGCAGTCTGATGTGTTGGCACCGGTCAGTGCCAAATCATTAATACCTTAATAACAGTGAGGGAGAGGCCAGGTGCAGCAAACACTGGGCTGAAACAGAACCAGACCAGCACAAGACTTCCCGAGTTCATTGAAATTAGCGTCTTCTGTAGCTTTTTAAATGAAAGGCTTGGGGTTTAGTTTGAAATATTTTTTTTTCTAAGAACTATATCTTACGTTGTAGTTAACAAAGTTTTCAAAAAAATCTGGAATTTCAGTGAAGCGTTGCACAAATAAATGAGTTTTGTATGGACTTAACTTTCTGAATAATTAATATTTCTGACACTGAGTTTTTGTCTAATTGTATATTTATTTTTTTTAAAGTAACAAGTTTTTGAAGGTAGAAACATTTCCTCCTCTGCCCTGCTTAGTGATTCCTTGCTGTTTTCTCATTGGGCGGTGCTTTGTTGGGAGGGAGGAGCTGCGGGTGTAATTTAGACAACTCAAACGTTTCTGAGGCAAAACTTTCAAAGTTGGGTCATTGTATTTCAGTGAATGTCACCATAGAGATCGCTTTCAGATCTGTCCGGGCTATCAATAAAAGCCCACGGAGAAGCGTGTTGCACCAAACTCCTAGATTTATGATTGCGCAAAGCAATGGATATGGTTACTTCCGTGACTATTTAATGTGCTTAAGTTTGTTGTAGCCCCAAGCACAATAGGCAGTAGGACAAATTCCACAGTTCTCATTGAAAGTCCAAAATTTAATAGGAAGTCTTGCAGTGATGACAGCAGCCTTTTGATCAGGTTGTACTAGAAAAGATGCAAAGCCTACGCTCTTGCAAAAAGATAAAGAGAAGCTCCATGCAGGTGGCCACATGGGGATCTGAGGGTGGGATAGCCTTCACCCACGTCACGTCCATGCTCTTTTAGATGTGTGTGTATGGAATAATAGCTCTAGTTTCAATCTGATTTAACGTACTCACCTGAATTATCACCCTGTGTGATATTTCTGTTTTGGGGGGCACTGAGTTAAACTGCCAAAAAGCATGTGTCTTCAACATCACAAGTTGGGTTTGGGTGTGAACAAATTCTTCTGGCTCTTGCCACTTGTGTGCCTTGTACCCACACGGTGCTGTGTTACACTGAGCTGTGTCGCTTTTGTGTTTGGAGAAAATTGGCACTGAGAGATACTAGCATGTCTGCTCTCAGTTGGCGTAAGGACCAATTCCTGCGTAATTTTAGAAAAGGCAGATAAAAGGTGGATGGGCTCATGATGCTGGCTCAGGTCTGCGTTACTGTGATGGAAGCTACCACATGGGCAAAGAAGCCCCAGATTTTCAATTTTCAATTAGAAGTTTTGGGTTTGGTGTTTGGTTTTTTGTTGGCGGTTTGTTTTTGATTTTGTTTTTTAATTCCCCTTTATCCCTTTTATAGTTAAAACCAAAAACCAAAACAACGGTATGTCATGAGTCCAGCCTCTCGGGCAGTGTGAGATACTGATGGTTGAAGCCAGGTGATTTTTCCCCAAGACAGAGGTTCACACGTTCATGTCGCTGGCTCCGCTGCTGCCCTGCAGATAGCAGTAGAGGAGTTGCAGGAAAAAATTAAGGGCAGCAAAGTTTCAAACTGTGATTTGACCCATTCCTTCTCACCAAAGAAAGGTGCCAAATCCACTGACCTACTGCCTCTCTTTCTTGGACACTTCTGTTCTTCCCTTGTAATACAGTTACGCCATGGTTGGAAGTTCAGACTGTAATCTTAGACCTAATCATCCTGTTTTGAGAACACCTGAGTAAAGAAATATTGAATTTACTAGTTACCATCTTGTGAGTGCTGTCTCAGGGTTGGCTCTTTTATTCGGTTTATCTTGTGCGCTCTGCGGACCGATGACTAGTAGGCTTCAGTCAAAGAGGACTTTCACAGAAGCATGAGCAAAAACGAATATCACGGCAGCCCGCCCTGTCTCGGGCTGATGGCCATGCCGCTGCAGCTCATTAGTAATCCAGTTACCCTCTGGGCAAGTCACGTATTTAAGGAGCATAGGGAGGAAGAGAAGGTATCTGCTTTGTACTGGAGTTGAGAGACATTGCCAAGTGGAATTAGAATTTCAGTCTAGACAGCAATCAAAATTAGCCTTTCATCATACATTAACGTAACACTAAAATTGTTCTGTAAGCATTAGTAACCTAATTGTATTATTTTAAGGATGCATGCATAAATAAATATTGAATATATTAGTTATCTTGCATATGGAAATGAAACTAAAATATCAGCGAGGGTGGAGGCTCCTCACTACTAGGTGTTGTTTCTTAACAGCCCTGCTATTCTGGTGCTGAGCTGGATTACTTTGAGATACTGTGGTTTCCTTTTCTGGTTTGATTTAACCCGGTGTAGTCTTACATTCAGTGAGCATTTAAATGACCAGGCAAGATGCAATGTTCATGAATTACTACAGACCAGTGAAAGTTCATCACACTGCAGAAAGGATTTTGGGTGCAGAACAGTAAACGAGCTTGCTCTGAGTCACAACAGGCATCTTTATCCAGAGGAAAAAAATAAAATCTTTTGAAAATACTATATGTAACAGACTATAAATGAAAGAAATGTATCTCAGAGCAATCCATTAAAACCACACAACCTGCTGAGAGATACAGCAGTATCATTCCTGTATAAATCAGTTCATAAACTCGTTTTTAATTTTTTGGCAGACTTATGAAGCCAATTAGCTTGGCAATAAATATTCAGCTTTAATGGGCAAGTAAATAATTAATGTTATTGCCTTTGTAAATTTAGCTTTTCAGTTATAAATTAACATAATTAAAAGAGTAATGTTTCAGTATGCATTTTACCAGCCAAATCTAAATCAAGCAATTAAACTGTAGGTTTTCCACATCAAATGATTTGAGTTTATAATGATGCAAACTGTAGACGTAAATTTATTTTTCATGGTCAGATTCATTACAAAAACGTGAAGGAAAATATTCTGCAGCATATGTAATCAAGTATACTATTTGAGGAACCATTAATATATACTTTAACTACTTTTTTGTTGTCCTTCTACAGGGAAATAGAAAGGGGAGAGTATACTTCCTATCAGTCTCTGGCCCTAGGATAATTGCCCGTGTGTAATGGTAATGTCCACTGGAAAATGGGTTTCGCTGCGTAGTGGTTGTCACATTTCTTTGTTGGATTGATTGGAAAACCACAGTGCATGGTAGGGATCCGAAAAGATAAAAAATTACTCTGTAGTCATGAACTTAAACTCCAGGCTGGCTTACACCAGGTGAGAATTTGATCGTATATTTTTTCCCCTCTGCTTACTGCTTCATAGTTTTTATGACGTGCATGTGCCATCTTCCTACGTCATCCTTCGAGCTTAGTGAACAGCCAGAGCAGTAATGCTTCTCTCTATAAGAACAGATGAGTTAGTAGGAATACGTAACTATTTCTAATCCGAACGCAGGTCGTAGCTGGTGAAATTCAGCCTTTCGAGCAGCTGTTCAGAGGAGCAGAGCATGTGGCTTTAACTTCAGGTTGGCTCAAGAGTTCAGGAGGTTGCACCCAAGATTTCTGAATTTGCTTGTGAGGGACAGTTAAGGGGTGTCTGAAGCCATATGGTTTCTGAAACTTACAAGCTTCAGGGAAATCGGACGGCGTGAACTTGGGCTTTTCTCTATTATTTTTTTTTTTTTTTTATATTGGGAATTTCACACAGCATATCAGTTTCTTGGAATGGTGTCAGTGTGTGACACTTAAAAATACTAGTTTTCATTAGAAATGGGAAGAACCCAGAGTGACTGTAACATACAGACATACACACTCACACACACGTGAAAACTTGAAGTCTGTTTGTCTCTAGTCAGAGAAATCCTGAAAGCCCCCACTGGAAACCCAGAGCTGTAGACATTTCTAGACTTGCAGCCGCCACAGATTATGATTTATCGCAGGCTGAGCAGTCTATTTATAGCTCTTCAAAATGTTTCAAAGAGCAGTATTTTTCAAACTGCCAAAGGTTTGCAGATTTGTAATGAGAGGAGTTTCTTGATGCGCAGGCTTCCCAAATCCAAACCTGTTCATTGACATTTCTGCAAGCTGTGATTTCATAGTCTTTTAGTGTCCCAGAACCCAGTGGGCAAATTTATCACTGGCAAAAGCCCACTGAAGTTAGCGTAGTTACACCAGTGAGAAATTCAGGTCAATGAACTTTATTTTAGTGGTGCTCAAAATGTTCGCGGTGCTATGCAGATAGATAGCTGTAGGCTTTTTTGCAGTATCCAATTGTTTAAGGATGAGCAGAATGAAAAAAAAAATTACCGTTGAGATGACTTTGTGCTAATTGACTTAGATGCATGCAGAACTGCAGTATGGTTTTGATGGCATTATTATTTAGGGGTTTAGAAGGGCTTTAATAAGAGGCAAAGCACACTGAAAACTCTTGTGCACAATTTCTATGGGATCATAGTTCCAAAGAGATTTTAATTGAACGCAGTTGCTTGCTGGCATGGTCAAGTGTGGGTGGAAGAGAGGGGATCCAGCCACCCGGTGGCACAGGCTGGATCTTGTAAGCATATGTCTGTAGAAGGCGAGATGTTTTGTCAGTGATAAGGCCAATTTCTGTCTCCAGAGCTGCTCTGTTACAAATAGTTTTCATCTGTATTTCATTATACTTTGGCCGTGTCCAGATTTAGGTGGATCCAGGTGCATTGCATGGTTTCTTTGCCGATGGTGGCTCCATGAGTCTTTTCATCTCATGCCAGGCTCTACCTGGGCTTAGTGGTGTATTTCTGGCTGGGGTCTACTAATTGTGGACTTCAGACGGAGTCAGCTGTCCTGAGCTGTGTCTGAAGAGAATTCAGCCTATTTCGTAACAAGGTTATTCTAAACTCCCTTACATTTGATAGCCTACTTTTAGCTGCTTGGGTTTCCTGCACAAATCAAAAGATTGCTCTGAGACTACTGAGCACCAAACGAGACCGAAGGCAGCGCAGACCCTGGCTGTGCAGGCTGGCTTTGCTGTGCAGCCTGCCGGGTGCCATATTTCTGCTCTCTTTGCCAGGATTTACAGCACACCAAGGAAGCCAGCCTTTACTGACTGAAGCAGCCTGGCACTGCCTTGTTTTATGGGTGGATCAGAGTATTTCAGGTAGATGGACATTTCCAGCAAGTCACCAAACTGACCTTCTCTCTCTGAGAGCAGACAGCAGGAAGGGTTGACATGGGTGACCTCAAGATCTTTCTCACATGGAGTCTAAGGCAGGGATGCCTTCTGCAGCAGTACTGGATTGCTCGTTGCTTTGAAGTCATTGTTAAAAGTTTTTCTGTAGTTCAGCATGTGAGACTAGATGGCCTGGTCCAGAAAGCATAGACTGGAGCAGTGTGTGTGCTTGGGAAGGGGAGAAGACGTTAAGGGAGGTTTGATTTGCAGCTCTGGATGTGTTGGTGGCTGTGTACCAGAAGGCTGACTCAAATTGCAGGGCTTGCAAGTGCTCCTCTTTCTTTGTGGTCCTTTTTAACTTGCATCAACTTTCTCCAAACTTCTGACGCTTCTAGAAATCTCTGGCATCCTCCGGCAGCTCCAGGCCTGCTCTGGCCTCTTCTTGGCTCTTTGGTGTGCTCACCCAGCCCTTAGGGTCCTCCCTGATGCCCTGCCAGCCCTCTCCATGCCCTGCTTGGGGATCATCCCGGCTCTTCTTACTGTACCAGCGCTGAAATTAAAGCACTTAACAGGCTCCAACTATTTACCAGGCTTCTATGCTGGTTTCCAGCTCGAGTGCAATTTATTTTTCTTCAAATTTAGGATCCACATGGGAAAAGCTGCATTTCAGAGGTGAGGTTGGTGTTTCTTTCAAGTGCCAGTGAATCTAGTGTACCTATCAGGCTGCCTTTGTGTGTATCCATGGACTTTGTTGGCTCTCACCTTCTCCCTGGGTTGGGAGGGTGTAACAGCAAAGGGGTGGGACTGCCAGAGTGACAGCACATTGTTTACAACAAATTTATCTGGCAAAACTTTGAAAAGCTTGAAAAGTGCCTGGAACCAATTGTATATCCTAATATAACTATTAGGAATATATATAATAATATAACTATTATAATAATGATATAACTATTATTAAACTTGGCTTAAAACATCGAAGGAGAATCACATTTTAGACTCTCAGGAAATGCATCAGAGTTTGACACTATGTGTGGCTTTTAAAATCAAAACACTGAGAATAATAATCTGAATTTATAATGGAAAACCCTGCTCAGATTCTGGCTTGACAACTGACTGACAGCCACGTGTCCTCCAGGTGCCACAGAATCCAATATACTCGTGTTTTCTCTAACATTTGGTATACCAGCTTATCCCAATATGTTCCACAGAGATAAACAATAACGTTCCAGAGTTAAATAAATAACTTTAGAGATAAGCAACTTCAGCAAGGACGAAAGGTTTGCTTAGCAATGACATTTAGCAGTAGATGGAGATATGCATTTACTTACTCATTTTCCAACAGAAAACGGGTTAGAAATGGCAGTAACACAAAGCAGAGTATCTTGAAGAGAGACAGATTAGGACGGCAAAAGCAGTTGTTTCTTATGACCAGGCTTAATGCAGGCCGGTAATAAAGCTCACTGATTCTGGTGAGAGCAGACGGAGGCCAGTGCCAGAACTGTTGGGAAATTTCATCTGAAAAGCGAGAGTCCCTGAACCAAAATAAAATAATCGAAAACAAAACCAAAACCAAACAAAACAAAAAAAAAAGAAAAAAGAAAAAGGAAGGTGAAAGCATGTCTGAAGAAAATACAGAGAAGTCAGTTTTGGGTGCTAAAACAGAAATGTACTGAGTTCAAATGAGATTAGAGTTAATAGTGGTCAAGTTAATACCTTTGCTACAGAGAAAGAGAAGTACAGTATGTTTATATAAAGCTTATGCTTTCATGTCCTGATCCTGTAATATGATCCACTTATGTGTTATCAGCTGTGGTAAAGAGATCCAAAGGCATTTGAACCTTCTAGTAACAAAAGTGTTCTTCATCCTGGAATGTATCTTAATTACAGAACATAGAAAATATATCCCAGGAGAGTCTCAGTGCACTCATTTTGTATGCGTAGAAGTTTATCTTGGAACGGATTCATAAATAATGTGTTTTTCCTGGTTAACATAATTTATTCTGCATTGTTGCATACATTGAGAAATTTTGTGTCTTTTGGGTCAGCTGGGATTTTGCAGCACATCCCTCCTCTACCATGCTGTGGTTGTAGAGTGGAGCCCTCACCCTGGTAAGACCCTGACAGAGGCATGTGGTTATGTGAGGCACAGGAGGAGAGGGCAGGCTGGAAAGGAGGTCTGTGTCCCAGCTTTTGCAAAAAGTCTGTCCCTGCCTCAGTGTAAAAGGGGATAAGGAAAACGAATAAGGGAAAAGAAAGGCACTGATTTTGTCTTACTAATGAATGAAGGACTCTGCCATTCTAAATTTGGAAGTGAAGGGTTTTAGCAAGCTGGGGAGCAAGTTACTGCTGATAACAGTGCACTTTGGGCTGGAGAAACATGCTTCAAATTTGCTATGAATAGACCTGATGGAGCTAGTTACACCACACTCAACTGGAAGCCTTACTTTCACGTTGAACTGTGATACTAAGATGAGTGATGTGATTATTTTCTAGTTAGATTCCCATTTTAAGCTGGAGGAAATCCAGTTAGGTATTGTTACATCAGCAGAGGTTGTATCATATGGCTGCCTCTGATACAAACCTGTCAGCCCCTGTTGGGAGCCCTGGGTTTCTTTCATTACTCAATTATTTTGAAGATCTGACCAGTTAAGTGCAAGCTGTTTGCTACTCATTCTCTCCTAAATCCAGGAAGTCAGTTAAGCATTGCTTCCCCACCCCCACCCCCCACCCCCCAATAAATGTACTTCCAACCCTTTGAAAGCATTTTTTGACAAGGACTTATGCATTGCTATAACTTTATCGTTGCTTTCAATGGAACTGACAGAAGAAACAATCATCAAATGAAAGAGCTTCAGTACAAGGGCAGATGTAAACATCTGACTCTTAAGGAGCTTAAGAGATCTTATTTTATAGTGTAACCAGACTGTAGTAGTAGTAGGAGTAATAATAATAAAAAAGACTTAATAGTATAATGCAGTGTTAGCACTAGACAGATAGTAGCCTGCAACTTAAAGCTTTTGAACTTGAGAAGAAGCCTTCATTAATGCAAGCTCATTTCTTCAGCAGGCACATTTTATTTCAAAATGGAATTTCCACTGCATTTCTTGGATTTAATTTTCAGGAATTATTTACTTGCATGAAACAGCAGCACAACTTCTGCGGTGTCTTAGGGGTTTCTATCCCAGCAAGATATTAATCGTTCTTTTGAACCTCATAACGTAACATTAATAGTACTATGATGGGAATAGTTCATACATCAAGGCACTGCTCTTACTACTTTTTTCCTGGATACCCCTAGTTTGCAGTTGGAGGACAAAGACCAATGCTGATCTTCAGCAATATCTCAGTATTCCATTATATTCATCTCAGTCAACGTGTTTTTAAATTTATTATTGCCTGCATTCTTTAATTGAGTTAATTTCCCAAGGAACTCCACCATACTACTGGCCTCCACCAAAGTTCCTAATCATGAGTGTTATCACTTGAACTGCAGTTCTGTGATTTCACTATTTGTTTTGTTGGCAGGGGAAGGAGAAAAAAGAAAAAAAAAGCCTCAAAACAGCTGAGTGCCAGTAGTGCTGGCGACTTCGGTTTTATTTATGTTTTGTACTGAGCCACTGTGAATGATAAAGTACGTCTGGGACACGGCTGTGGGCAATGCTCTAAGTGTTATAGCTGGAAAGATGCCAAAGTTGCATTGCTACCAATTTTTTACCATTAGCCTTCTGGAAGGAGGGATTCAAAGTCTCGTTTTATTCCCTCATTCACCAGTGTCACCTTTACACTAAATTAATGTGAAATCTTTACTAGAGATGGAGCTGACAGGATGAGTTGTTGATCCTACAGCTTCTTTGACGTGGCAGGAGCAGAGGAACAAATCCTATAAAATGTAGAAGCCAGCTTCTCTTGGGACTTGAGCTGTGAGGAGTCAGGAGCATCCTTTGAGATAACCGAGTACCTTTGCTTTTGGCTGAGGCTGGTGTGGTGGGATTGCATTGAGCCACGCTGTCCTGAAGCTCAGTAGAAAACAGGGAGCTTGATCCTGAGGATATGGCAAAATGCAGCAGTTGCTGCCTGCTCAGCTGTACGAGGACTAATGTCCAAGGCTGTAATTAGAAGGTATACCTGCTAATGAATTGGTATAATCCCTGCTGTGTTCAGAGTCTGCTGTGGGATCTTTTTCCCTGCGCTTACAGAGGAGGTTGACCTTGTTAAATACTTCGCAATAAAAAAGTGTTTTCCCTTGCCTGTTTCACAGCCTTTCTTCTGGCTCTACCCGTAGAGAGCTCTTCTGTATTAATTGAACATGTTTACCCAAGTTTAGTTGGGTAAAAGGGAAGTTACGAGACTATATATGAACATGTTACATAAATCTGAGTGTGCTGTATGTGCCTGCATAGATGCACACACATACAGTGTTTTGCTTTCTTTATGGTCACACTAGCAGTAAAAAGAAAAGAAATGTAATATTTTTAACAAGGAGATATGGTTTCAGTTATATTTAAGTCACCAGACTCTTCAAATATTTTATCTTTTCTATGCTCAACTAATTTCTTTAATTGCAGTTAGGTAGGTTGTAATTAATTTTTTGATGAGACAAACTAATACTAATTTGAATATCTACTATACTGTAATACTTGCTTGCAAATATGCCATTCAGCTTCTAGATAAGTCTTTTTGCCCCATCTCAAGTTGCAAATACTCACAATATTATCATATCTAGGCAAAGGGTGCAAGCTGCACCTTAAGCTGTGTGACACCCAAATACAAGGATGACTGTGCTGGGTCGGATAAGGGTCCAGCCGGCTCCTGTCCTCACCCTGACAGTCATCAATAGCTGGTGCCTGAAGAACTGTCTGAGAACATGGCAAAAGTATAGCAAGGCTTCCTGAGAGCGTGTCCCAGCCTTCATTGATTTGTGGTCTGGGAAAAACTGAAGAGAGAAGTGGTGTCTTCCAATTTAATATTTGATCTGATTTATTGCATCTAAAATGTATAGTTATTTTGTATAATTCATGCTTTCTGTCAGTAAAGGGCTGAGACTCCTCCAAGGGAAATACTGTCTTTTTACTGGAAAAATGTCTTGTCTGCCTTTTCTGATTAACGAGGACATCTATATGCCCACTTTTGTGACTTGAAGGCTGATCTGATACCACTTAACTGTTAATTTGGGAACGTACCTGAACATTCAATCCAGGGCTCCTGAAACTGCATGTAAAAATCTGAAGTGGTGGGATAATGAAAGTAATTAGTAGTTTGTTGGCAGTTTTCTCCGCGTATCTGATCAAAGAAGAATGAGGCGATCACACAATTTTAGAACCAAAACTAACTGAAATGGTGGGATTTCTAGTACATGGGGCATTTCTGTAAGTTCAGTCTTGGTTTCGTTGCAGATAGGAGCAGTGCCCACTCCTACAGCAGCTGCAGACTGAAATGAATGTCTTTTTATCAGGGATGCTGGTGTCTGTCTCGCTCTGCTGCTGTGGGCTGGTCCTGGGTCTCTGGGCTTGGGCAGTGGCACCAGCAGCCTGCTGGCAGCCCAGGCGTTTCTAGCCCTTAGGGGGCTGCCCAAAGCCAAGGAGGTCCAAGGAGCATCTCAGGAGCTGTGTGATAAGCTCTCCGAGTTCCTCGACTGTGAGAGGGAAACCAGTTGCCTGCTAGGACACTGACCACCAAGTCAGTAGTGGCTTACTGAATGTGAAGGGTTCTTCTGCAAAATTGTACAGGTTTGGGCAACCGAACTGGCATATGTTTGTTTTCTGTTTGGGTTTTTTTCCTTTCTTCCTCTTGAAGGTTCTGAGCCAAAACAAATTACAGCTTATGAGGGTTTCCTTGTTTTATCTTTTGGTAGCCTTTTGTCTTACTATGATGCTGACTACGAGCGGTCCCTGGCCTGCCTCCCTCCCTCTGTAGCTGTGTGATGAATGCCATCAGAGTGTGGAAGAAGCATCTTGCGTTCAGGCTGGAGCATCTGCGCCTTGCTGCTCGCAGGAATCCTGGCCACAGATTTCATTTCATTATGTTGCACCATGCCTCTTGTATCGGGGAGATGGGAATGGTACACAGTCACTGCATTTTGTCACAACCAAAGTGGTTTTCCCCTCCATGTTCACACCTCCCATTACTTCCCATCCTCCCGCATTACTGCATGTTTCTATTACTCTGTGCTTTCAATCTAGATCAGGCAACTGCTTGGCAGCAGCATTTTCCAGCTTGCTGCTTCTGTGCTCTCAACCCCATAATGGAAGTGGTTGGGAGTGAGGGAAGCTTTTCTTTTTCTTTGCCAAGAGCTGGAAGTGCATGCTTCTGCCCATACTGTAATTTATGATCCACCCAGCAGCGCAGGAATTCAGATGGTACTCTGATCAGAAACTCTCTGCGCATGCATAGCAGTATATTAAGGCAACGTGCCAACTTCTTACCAAAGACATTTGCTTCCAATGAGCATTGGCAAGTTGTACTAAATAGGAGCTTTCAAAAACACATCTTTTGCAACCTGAGACCAGGCTCCTGCACTCAGCTTGCAATGTTGATATAGTCCTATATTGTTACTTCTACTTCTCAACTCAGCTGATGCTATAGTTAATGCACAGAAACGCAGCACTGATTTTCTTCATGACTATTTTGTGTTACAATTTAGGAGCAGAAATGAAAAAGTAATTGTAACTGTGGTCTCCAGAGATAGAAATCCCATAAAGCAGTAGAATTAGGTCTGGCTGCTACCTGCAGATCAAACTACTGCAGCATCAGCCATTTCTATGCCTATAAGTTATTCAGCAGCCATTTCAGCTGGCAGTCTGATTTTTCATAGTTAGCCTTGAGGAGGACAGGAGCTGTGAAGGTCCACTTCTGTCCTTCCCGTCTGAGTTCAAGACAGGCAGAAGGTCTGAGAATGTGAACTGAGAAATGCGGGGCAGGGCTCTGCTGTCCTGACTCCTGTTGTGGGTATCTCACAAGCTGTTCTGCTTACAGAGCCTTTAGGTGCGGTATTTAACATTTACCACCTATGCAAGGCCCAGTGAAGTAATTAGTGCTAAATCAAGTGAATATATTTGATTGTTCTTATCTGTGTGACTATGCTTGCTATGTGGACTTTTGGTGAAAATAATAGAGAGATATATATAAAAGAAGGAGAAAACAAAAAGCAGTGTGACGCTAACTTTCAGTGTGGACAGTTTCACAGACTGATTACTGAAATCTTCCTTCTTGCAAGGCCAAAAGCTAATGGGTTTTCCAGACGGCTGAAACCTGTTCATGTGGGGGTTTTTTGGGGGTTTTTTTTTTTGGTTTTTTTGGTTTTTTTGTTTTGTGAAGATGTAATGGGATTTTGTGGTATTTTGAGCTGCCAGCCACAGGCTTTCCTCTGTGTAGGAAACCTCTAAGGAATAAATATGTGTATATCTTTTTTTCCCCCCTTTGTTCTTTTTGCATTTCTAGGCAAAGTTAGAGTGTGTTCATGGCTGCTGTGTTGAGTTAATGTTAGAACAGTGTCTCTGAGCCTGGTTTAAGGACACAAACCACCTAGCATGTATGTGTGTCCAACCTAGGGAGGCTGGATTCTTCTCTCTGCTCCGTCCTTGCCTGCTTCGTGCTGCTCTGCCTGGTCTCACTTCACAGGCTGTGTTGTCCTGGTGGGGAAGGATGGTCCTTCAAGTGTTTTCCCATATACCAGGGATTAGGGACAATTAATGCAATGACAGTGATGAACTTTTGGACTTCTTAGTGCTTCTTTAAGGTTTTTGGCTGCTGGCAGTGTTGCTGCCAGGTGGTCATCTCCGTCGCTGTCTTCTTACCTGGGTGTTCACAGTGAAGCCCCCACATCCATCTTCAGTGCCAGGGTCTGACGTTTTGGAAACACTGAACATATCTAGCAGCAACAGTGAGCTAGAAAATGTGGCGATGCTGACCCCCCCACCCTCCCAGAAAAGTTTAGGCCATTTACCTATCTCTGTCACTTCCTTTGGAGGCTGAACCTCAGGAACCTGTTGCTGACAGTCACCACTCCCCATCAGGTGTAAGGTCCTAATGTGATTGCCTGTTTAGGAGCCTTGAATTCCTTGAGCGAGAGCCATTTTAACAGTAAAATGTGTTAAGGCTGAGGTGATGTCTCTGCTTTTAATATGAAAGCCCTGTTATTCTGCAGAAATACCATAATGAATTAAAATATTCCCCATGGAGAAGTGTATTACTTACTTGCTTGTTACAATATCATACTGGAATAAAAAGCAGCTGGGCTGGCATTCACTTTCTGATGTAGGGACACTATTAAAATACTGTAAAGCAAGAATAGCTTAGCACCACAGTTCTTGAATTCAAAGATTGCCCTCCGAAGGTGCCACGCATGATGGATTGTCACAGACTCTTTGTCCTGCCTTGACATTTCATTCCTATCTGATGTTCTCTTACGTTCTGCTCTGAATCTGCCAAACAGCTGACCCTAGAATTTAATGCCACACCTTCTTCTCTTTCCTTTTTCTGAGCAGCATCTTCTGCAGCTGAGGCTCTGAAGTACTGGAGGACACTGCATCTTCCTCAGGGACACGGACGAGGGGGAGCTGGGGCTTCTGGGGAGTCAGAAAAGAATTGCAGTTGGTGGTCGCCTGAGGAACTTACCTTCACACCAATGTTGCTCTGAAAGGAGTTGTGTCCAACATTCAGGTTTGGTAAGGTATGTAATTTTTCCCCTGCTCTTGTCTTTTTGCTCTTTTTAAAATATCTACATATGGGGAATATAGATAATTAGCAAGCTTTGTGTTTTATTGCTGTATACGTGCCATGCTCATACTGCCTCCATAAGTAACCTTTGCTCTCCCTGAATTTGGAGAGCATTCATCCAGAGTGAAGTGTTTTTAAAGTCTTGGGCTTGAGGGGATGCGTGCTTGTATCAAGTACTTTATTGAACAAAATGCTCGCTTATGGTTGTGTTTTGCTGTTGGTGATGTATACTTGGTGATAGGCATCTGTATTTTGAAAGTCTCACTTGTGTTTCGCTAATGTCTGTAGTTCAGAGGGTCAGAGATGAAAAAAAAATAAATGATGCTGAAGTAGCCTATTTGTAATACAGCTCTGTGCTTTCCTTTGTGCTTTGTATATTCTCATTGTTTGCCAAGGACGGGAATAATACTAATTTCTTGCATAATTGTATGTGCCCCCTTTGTCGTGTAGCACTTAAAATTCCTGCGTGTGGAGGTTCTCATATCCACAAAAACACTGCCTTGGTTGTAGGCGTTGCTGCTGTAACTGCCGCAAGCAATGTGCAACTCTCTTTTAGCAAGAAATTGAGGACCAGGACTTAAGGAGTGTATTGTGGACAAAGCTTGTGCTATAGAAACATTTAGGGTAATAGAGCCCCTGATTCTCTGGTTTCTTTTATCTAGGTCAAGTTACTTCTGTAAAGGCAAAGTTTGCTGATAAAAAAACCCCAAAATGTAAAGTATTGGTTCCCAGGTCACAGCAGAATGATATCAGATGATGCTATCCTTTTTTATTTAACATATGGGCATTCTGTGAGGTGACTGAGCCAGCAGTGTAGTCTTGTTGAGAAAAGGACGGCAGCAGTGTAACACCTGCACTTGGTGTTAGTGGGGGGGAGATAAACAAAGTCAATACTTTCTTAAGAGTGTCTGAGAAAACGTGATGCATCCAGGTGGGTGTGCATTCCTTGCCCTGCTTTTGATCTGGCTGCACCAGCAGCGTTGCTCCTGGACTCTCTGGACTCGAACTGTCACTTCAGCACAGTTCCGCTGGTTTGGAGCCTGCCTGTCTCCAGCAATTGCAGAAAAAATGTTGGTGGGAATAGCTTAAATTAGGTGCTTTGACTTTTTAATATTGAGGGTCAATAAAGGTCTGTTCCGACCACAGCATATGCTGTTAATTTGTACAGGCGTTTTGTGGAAACACGTGAAACCACTGCCCTGTCTGCTCCGTTTGTCTGCGCCAGGCACCTGGTTGCTGCAAGAGGAAGTTGTTAAATGTTGCTCATGCTTTTGTTAGCATCTTCACTTTTGTTTGTTTCCAAGCTGCTGCTCTTGTGATTGTAATACCTAAAGGGGAAGGCTGTAAGAGAGGTATTTCATAATCAAGAGGGCCTCTTGACTCTTGCAGAGAAATATTTTGCCCTGTTATAATGTAGAAATCACAGCAGCTTGTTTATTCCCTGTTTCCGTGTGGGTTTTGTAGGTGAAAGCGTGTGAATCTTCCTCGCAGTGGGCATGTGTGTTTTGCTGGGTACGCAGGGTGTAGGATCTGCACCAGGGCGGCCGGCTGCTGGTGTGACCGTGGGGGTGCCCCTGCCTTGGGCAGGGTGGCGGTTAGATGAGCTCCCCATGTCCTTCCCACCAGAGCTGGTCCAACTATCAGTCTAAGGTTCACATCTCTGGCTGCAGCATGAATAATACTCCAGCGCAGAGGTTGTGCAGGACTTTGCAAAACCTCATGATTTCAGAGGAAAAAGAGCATCTTCCATACAGTCAACGTAGCCGAAACTATGATTTAGGCATTAAACTCTAGGTTGGACTTTGTTTATATTTTTGCATTTTACTTTGTGACTGTCAGATCTAAAAACTTGGTTCTTATGTAAGGAAAGCTCACATTTACGGAAACTTGATTTTTAAGAACATTGCAGATTGAGAAGATTGTGCTAAAGTTTCAAGAGTTGGCAACACCACTGTTTGTTCAAGTCACTGAGACCCTTTTTTATTCTTTCTCTTCGTCTTCGGGGCTCATGCAGACTTACCAGGATAATTGGGTACCATCAACTTGATCGGTTCCCATGACACCCTTGTGAGACAGAAGTGCTTCTTATCCCCTTTTTACATATGGTGAATGAGGAACAGGGTCACTTCTAGGCCACTTTTAGGTGGTAAACATCTGTCTCTGGTTTGCTTGTAATCACAGTGCCAAAGGTGCACCTGAGGCCCACAGCTGGGGGCACGGAGATAGCGTGGGCTGAGCTGCTGAGGCTGCAGGGCAAAGCAGGAGATCTGGTGTGGATCCATCTGAGGGTGCTGCTCCGATCTATGCCAGTTTCTTCCATGTGTCCTGCTCCCCCACGTCGAAGGGGTTTTAATGAGTCATTACAGTAACACCAAATGACATCGGGACCCATGTTTGCTGCATCTCTCTGCTGGAAATGGCAATGTGTGTTCAGGTAATGTTAGCTGAATTCATTCTTTTTTTTGCAGCAGAATGTTGTTTGCTCGTGTGAGAGAAGCAGATTCCCTTTTAGCTGCATTTACGCAGTTGTGGTGATGGTAATCTTATTGTGTAAGGAATTATTTTAAACAAATCTGTAGATAACATGCAGAGTAGTATTTCTTTTCTTAAATTACTCATTTTTTAGATTAGTAGAATCTAGTTAGTAAAATGCTCTGTTCTGCTGAAAAAGCACATTTAATAAATATGTAAGAGAAAATTTTTAAATAGCCGTTAAACATAGTTAATAAATTTTATCTTGCAAGTAGAATTGGAAAATACCCTGTTCATTTAATGTGTTTTATGGATCTCGTAGCAATTAATTGTCTTCATTACATGGACATAAATCCTCAATGTAATTCACCTCTTTCAGATTAATTGCTTTGGAACTTTTCTCGTTGCTTTGTTTAGGCTGTAATATTATTTCTCTTTTTTTAAAAAGTTGTGTCTTAACATCACATTTTTTACCATCCCCAAATGTTCTGGAAATCACTTCAACAAAATCTCTGTGCGTTACAGGACAGTGCAGAGGTGGTGTTGCGGCTCTGATGGTCTGATGCAGGTTGAAGCAGAGCTCACACGTTAAAGCCCTGCTTGACCCATGGCAGAGCAGTGGGCATTCGTCCTTTTCTCATTCCCTGTATTACATGGACTGATAAGAAGTTGTTATTTCTCTCTTCAAATCTGCCTTGCTTCTTACGTGATTTCAGTTATGAAATCAGAAACAAACAGTGATTTTATGCGCCTGTGGGTTTAGATGTCAGGATAAGACCTTAATGCAACTTTCTGATGACTTTGGGGGGGGGTGCAGGTCTGCTGACTGTGTCTGAAAATGTGTCAGTAAAATTATCCTCGTGTTATTGAGGGGAGAGTTCAGCTGGAGCATCACGGGACGTCTGCTTGAATTCCCAAAGTTAAATTCAAAGCTTTATTTTGAATAAAGTCTTTATTCTTCTCGAGTGAATTTTGCACACGAAATGGGAGAACAGGATCGCATGCAGGATTGCTTTTTACATGGGCTTTTTATCATTGAGCATGCTGAGCTTGTTTGTATGAGTAACATTTATGCAAATGTGTTCTAGTGTTTCTCTGAACTATTTTGCCAGGGTGAGGAAATAAAACGGCTATTATGTTTGCATGTTTTGTTGCAAGATCAGCAGACTGGCTGTTAACATATCAATTCCCTTGATGATACCACTTCTGCAACCCTATTCACTCAACTTTTTCTGACAGGGCTTTTATTGAATCCATCAACTCGACACATATCAAAGCACAATTTCTGATAACAAATATCTTGGTGTAAAATGAATTAAAAAGCTGATATCAGCAGCAGAACTGAGTTGAATTTCTGAAAGAAAATAAGAAACTCCAAAACGAACATGAGATTCTCAAGATATCAATCACAGAACAGTAATATAATAGTCCTCTACCCTGCACTCTTGAAGTACTGAGAAGTCAGCTGGTCTGCCCAAAGTCATACGAATGGGCTCGTTCTGGATTGTCAGCCTGTGCCTCCGCTTTCTGGACTCTGATGTTTGTCGTGTTGCTTCAGAGAGCAGCCTTCTCCTGTCTGCCTTGCTCTCTCCATCCTGCTTTTCTATCCCTTTCTTTTTTGCGTCTCTTGGATGATAAGCAGCTTCAGGCAGGGCTGCCTTTGCACTGGTACTACTCTCACTGCACCCAGGCTTGCTTACCTCTTATTTTTGGCTAGCACCACACTATCAATAGTGTTTGCTAATAATAATCACGCTTTTTGCTCTGTGGCATGCCTGCTCTTTGGGTAAGTATCCACTGGCAGTTTGCAGCCTAGCAGAGAGGAGGAGGAGGGTGGCCAACAGTTGATGTGGAAAATTAATTATAAACTACCATCCTCCTGCCACATAATTAAGGCAGTTCTGCTTTCAAAGCTTTACATCCAGCCTTGCAGAAAAAAAAAAGGAGACTACTGCATTTCCTTCCTCAATATTGCCAGAAAGTGGGAATATTGCCAGAACAAAGCTTAATGGAGAATGTCAGGTGTGGAACTGATTGCTCAGGATGCTCTAGAACCTTTACTGCCCTGCCTGCACCTGTGCCACCACCCAGATAGTGACTTTTACCTTTCATCGGACGAATGTTAGCTTAATTGTGCATCCTAGTTGATAAAGGCCTGTGAGTGTGAAAGGGAAGTCACCCATGTCCCATATGCAGCCAGGGAGTAACATTTTGTGTTTCTTTATAGTGGTGAATTGGAAACATGCAGGTTCAGATGGGCTACAGCTTGTTCTATTTTCATCCTTCAGGATGACATATTTATTTCATAATGATCCACAAAAACTGGCCTGTGATGTAGATGGGAAGAGTTTGACAGGCACCATGTAGCCCTGGGCATCTAATTACCTAAAGGAGCAGTTCTGTCCCTGAACAACCTCTGTCTTAAGGATCACAGAAATAATTGCTGGAAGCTCTGGCTCCATGTGTACTTCTGGAGCCATTCTGGTCTCATAATTGCGTGCTGGGTCCTACTAGCTTGTGTCGAGCAGTGAAGGGCCAGCAGAGCACAACTGAAGTGCCGAAGATGCTCTTCCATAGATAGCTGCGTAGGATGCCTGAGAGAGGATTTTGGAAAGCCCTGACAACTTTTGTGACTATTTGAAGCTGAGCTAAAGAGCGTTCGGTGTGACTTCCCTCAGTCAAGCCATTGCTGAGTCTAGAGGGTATTGAAGTGTGCGATGGAAAGAGCCTCGTGAAGCCACAACAGTAACTGGTGTAACGAAGATACTTTGCTGTATTACCAGTGTCTCTTTAGACCAGAAAAATCCTTTAGGCTTTTCAGGTTTTCAGTTAAGGTACCAGAATTCTCCACTTTGCACATTTTTATTATGAAATTTATTGTCACCGTTGCTGACTAATTTGACAGTTAATTGAGGTGTGATGCTCTAAGAAATACCTAGGATTTTGTAAAGCGCCCGATTGCTGCCAGGTGGAAGGCAGTTGTCACCAACTCAAGTCAGGATGGTGTGGCTTCTGGTTTCCTCTTTCTGAGCTCCTGATCGACACAAACCTCTTTGCTAGTGCTGTCACGCTGGCTTTTTTTTTGCAGCCAGGAGACTGAATAGACTGAATGTGGAAGCACAAACTTGTTGTACAAGTTCTTTAGATGTGCTGCAAATAATTATGAATATGTTTAATGAAGGGAGGCTAAAACATACTGAAAACATTTGGAAATAAGAGAGAATGTGTGCAGCCAAGCATTAGCTGTGAATGGAGAGTTCTTATTGGCATCGTTTAATGGGAGCTTTCCAGTTCGTCGTTTCTGCAGTGAATGTATAGAAACAGAAAAAAAACAACACCCAGAAAGGCTGGGTAGCTGGAGATAAATGGGAGGAGAAACAGCTGCCTTTCACCTCTAGGAGAGAAGGGAGAGTGAAGTGAGCAGCATTTCTGTTGATAGGCAAAGGCCCCCAGCAGTCTTTGCCTCCCAGTTCCTGGGAAGGGGCCAGCAGAGACCCTGCTGACACTGGCACTGGCACCCTCCAAGCAAGGTAGCATCTTACTTCTTCACCACAGCAGATGGTGTCTGTTGTCTTCTCCTGATTAGTCAGTTGATAACAGGGAGATTTTTTTTTTTAAAAAAAAATTTTTTTCCCCCTCTCTACCAGGTGGAGCAAGTAAGCTCCATGTATATCTCACCAGACAAGCGTGGTGCCTTTTGACATTAGTGGCCGTATGCCTTTTCCCCCACCTCAGGAACTGGCCGCTGATCTTTCTGGAGATTCCCCTCTTCCTTTCTTTGCAGTCCTGCTGTGCTTTCCAGTCTTAATGTCATGTGAGAAGGAACTCTTTAGTTTTGCATCAGATGTCGTGTAAAGATGGGCTGGGGGGACCAGCACGCTGATGTCTGCTCAAGCTGTGTTGTGATGGTGCCGTAACCTGCATGGGTGAAGAAGCTGAGGACCAAAGCATTCCCAGTGAAAACTGCATGTGGAAAGGCAACATGAGGCTCAGGACTGTGCCCTTACCCTGGCAGACCTCATGCCTCTGTCAGGAACCAGAGGCTCTCAGCTTCTCTCCTACTGCCCAGTGACATTCTGGAGAGTCTGCACCAGTGTGCTGGGGTAGGCAAAATGTAAATAAGATAGAGATTTCAGGAAGTTTTTTACAGACCCCTTTGCATTTTGTTTATGAAATTGGGTGGGGGAAGTGGTACTGACTGCTGCTGCAGCTGAGGGCACCTTCCAAAGTGGTGCTGAGCTTGTGACTGAAGTAGGGAGGGTGTAAGTCCTCCTCTGCCCTGTTGTGCTGCCCCAGGGATGCCACCAAAGCGCAGAGGACCACTGTGCGGGGCCTGTGCTCACATCCCACTCTTTGCTGGCTTCTCTCCTGGGGTTTTGACTACATCTTGGTCTCTGTACCAATGTGGCCCGATGCACTGGGGCTAGCGGCCACCACTACAGAGGAAACTCACTGGGCTGCTCCTCAGTTTGACAAATCCCAGTGGCCACGGTGGGGCCTGCCCTGAATTAACTGGTGGGACAGCCCAGGTGGTGGATGCTCGGTTGCATGGTCTGGTACTAGTAACTGCCGCCAGCATTTGGGATGAGTGTATATGAAAGATTGACAGCAGGAGCAGGCTGGGCGCACTTAGTAGCGATCCCTGTGCCTTGGGCAAGGACCGCACATCTGCTGGGCTGGAAACCAAGCATGCTGCACCTCTGCACTGGCCTTTCTTGAGAAGAGGGACCAATGGTGTGGGTATTGCTGGGAGTAAGAAGCCCCTTAGCCTCCTTGTTGGGGCTTGTGTTCATGTGTGACCCTGCATGGTCACACTGTACCATCACTCCTTCATCCATGAAGACCATGTGCTTCTCTTGGCTGCGCTGGAGCTGATGGGGGAGGCTGGCTAGGGTGGTAGGAGGACATGCAGCTATACATGCACTACAGTTTGCTCAGAGTAGTGTCTTTGTCCTCCTTTTAGGACAACTGAAAGATTCCCCTGCAATGCCCTCAAAAGAAAAGGTGGCAAAACAACAAACCAAGTCTTTCTCATTAGGAAGGCTCGTAGGCACCTCTCCGTGGCTTGGGAGCGCGGGAAAGGGGGGCGGGCAGCCCTGCACTCTGCTCGCTTTCTGTCTGGAAGGAATTTCTAGTTGTTAATGATTAATTCAAACGTTTCTTGTCATGAGTACAGTATGCACAGAGTGATAAATCTGTGGTGGGTTAGAGGTTGAGGTTGCTCAGTGCTGACAATTAGTTTGAGCCACAGGCTTTGCTTTCATTGGCATTTTCACAGCATTAACCCAGACCTTGTCAATTAAAATCCAGACACATTTTGATGAGGGACATCGTCTTCTAATGATAATTGTAATAATATCAGTTTTATTCATTTAAATCCTGTCAGGCAGGCCATGTTTCCTGGAAAATAACTGCCCAAGTTTCACATTGCCTAAATAACTAGGAAATGTCTTTCAGCTTTTTGAGCTGACATTTCCTCAACAATAACTAAAAGCAAATGAGGCCATAACTGTTCGTCTTTGAACACTTACCAACTTCAATCAAGGTAATTTGGCTTTATCCACTAAAATAAGCAGGTTTATTAGCCTTCACTTTGGAGGCTAATAAACATTTGATAATTGCCTGAAGTTGATGATGGGGTTTATGCTATTTATTATTGTCTTTTCTAACTGTTTGACAGTGTAGTTCCAGAGCATGGCCGAGGCAGGGATCCATTTTTGCAGCTCACCTGTTCATTAGACGTAGGAGGAAGCCTGGGTGTAAAGGCTGATGAAGGAACTTGTCTGAGTGGTACAAGAAGTCTGCAGTAGAATAAAACCCAGAAATCCTGTGTCTGTTCTAGTACATTAACTGCAGTGGTTTTTTATGTGTTTATGTGTCTGTGAATATTATATTTAGTATCTCTGTCAGGCCATAAAAATGAGTATTTAATAGTTGGAAAGGGAGTGATATATCAGATATCAATTGAAAACTCATTGTGGTTTTATTTTAGCATGGCATGAAAAATAACAAAGTGAAAATCATGTTTAGTTTTGCATGGAAAAATAATTTTCATTTTTCTGAGAGGTGGTTCATAAGTGAAATCCTTCGCGAAACAGCTAGGGTAGGGAAGCCAAAAGCTGTATCAAGTAAGGCTGTGTCTACATCTTGCAATGAATTTGGTCTGTTCTTGTCCATACAGATGGAAAGTGCCTCACTGCTTGTTCTTTAGGCATTCCCTGGTTTCTCTGCTAAGAAGTGGACCACTGGCCTTTAGCCAGGTCACATATATTTATTTCCTTTATTTGTCATCTCATTCCTTTAAAATCTAGGTTCTTCAAATAGTCAGCACTTGTGTATTTAAAAACCTCATTGGTATTATAAATGTGCTTCTGCTCTGGTCCTTGTCTGAAAGGTGTAGAAGAAGGAACTCTGATTAATTAAAAGCACCTCTAGGTGATGCCATAATATAAATAACAATAAGCCTGCCTTATTTCTATAGCAACTACAATAATGCTACCAGTTGTTAGTAGTTCAAAATTCAGGGCATAGCATAGGCTCTGAGTGGGAAATCCAGGCACAAAATACTGCATTGAAAAAAGGTAGAGGAGTAGTAACTGAGAAGTAAATGGACTTGTGCTGTTGTGACTCTGTTCTGGCAGTTAATTGTTGTGGGTTTAATAAACACAAACACCCACCTCCGCTCTGGTAGGGCTCTTTTTTTTTTTTTTTTTTTTTTTTTTTTTCAAATGTAATCTGCATTCTGGTGCGTATAGAAATTGCACTGAAAACAGCATAGCTTGAAGGCTGTAAATATTGCCACATATTTTTCCAGTGAGCCTTTAGCAACTGAGCTGTGTGTCTCATTACTCTTTCTTTTTTTTTTTAGTGCATTTGTAAGCATTAGAGGTGATCAATAAAACCTGACCTACCTTTGCAAGTTAAATAGGCCTGATTTGAAACTACCAGACTTAAAGAGATTAAGATTTGCTAACAGTGATTTAAGAGCAAGCGAGGTCCATTTACGTGCTTTTTCTTTTCCACTTTTGAGGTTTGAATTGCATTGGAAAATCTGTCACGTTGCACATTTAAGCATGGAAGTTGCAGCTAACGCTTTATTGAGCATGCCTTTAAGTAGGAGCTGCGTCCTTACCCTGTATTTTACTATATCTTTCTGAAAACGTAATGTAATTAATAGATACGGAACACACCTAACCATGCAGAGTGAAGTCTCCATGAACTTTGACTCTAAGCAGTATTTTCTATCTTTGGGAGATGTCCAAGGGGAAAAAAAAATAAAAAATGTACAATTAAAAAAAAAAACCCAAAGAAACCAAAACCAAAATAACCACAAAAACTCCAAAGACATAGAGAACTGAATCCTAGCTATAAGAATGTATGTTCATAATGTTCCTGGTGCAAAGATATAAAATGCTCAAAACCAGATACTTCGTTTGTTATGCAAGTGGAGTGGTTTTGAAGATTTATTCCATGGGGACCTCACTGAAATTATTAGTATGGTACCAAGTGCTCAGGATAGGCGCCCAACTCTTCAGATGGATGGGTGCCCTGCTGCCACTAAGAGCGGCTTTGGAGGGGAGCTCAGTGCTGCAGTTCCTCCTACCTGTCCCACCTGGCTGTACACACTGCACTGGGGTGCTGCAAAAGCAACCCTTTTACCATTTACTGCTACTTTGCTAATGGTTAAATTTATTGTTTAACCCTTTGATGACTGTGGAAGTGCAGACTGGAAGGGCAGCCGCTCCCCAGCAGTGCAGGTCCAGCTGGGAACAAGGAAAGGATGGATTGGTGCTGTACAGTATTTTATTTTCCCATCTCGTGACTTTTAAGCATTTAATTTAAGAACCTGAAAGCCATGTGGAATGGTCTTGTGTTATGAAAGACAGGTTTGGTTATACAAATGAAATACTTCATTGGCCTAAAATTAGTCTGAAACATGTAGTCATAAACAGGGCATTGAGGCAAATGTGCTGAAATAAAACCTTCCAGCAAAAATGCTGTATCCTGCAGATGATATTTCTGTTACAGAAAACTGTTTTAGGATGTTTTAAATGTTTTTATGGCTCGTGTTTGTCATAGCCATCCAGCTGTCAGGCTAGTTTTTATTACTGTGGCATGTGGTGTGGTGCCTCTGCAAGTTCCAGCTGAGGCTGGGCGTAGTGTGTGCGTTTGCTGATGGTGTGTCTCAGTTCCACAAGATAATTAAGTGCCAGCCACTCATCCTCTTCTCTGCAAGGTTCGGATTTAGAGCAAGAGTTGTGTGGACTGAATAAAAGCCATCAGAAGGCACTGTTGCTGAAATACGGATGGATGCCTCTATTGTTCTACATGGGTTTTGTGGGTCTTAATTTCTACTTTAGACCTGGGTGCGTGCATGCTCATAGTCTGTTGGAGTAGTTATTAATAAACATCATTATTGATGAGGCATTTTGTTCATAAATGTTTTTATTGGTCTCTATGACCAGTTTGAGCCCTACTGTGCTCGGTGCTGGAGAGTGAGGTCATATATGATGGTCCTTGGCCCGAAGAGTTTTTGTGTTAAAAGACAAAGTGTAGTAGGTGAACACGGCACGATTGCCAGCAAGCGCAGAGGCAACAGATGGAGCACAGCGGTGAAGATGAAGGATGTGCAGAGCTCCGTGTGTTGTGGGGCATCGATGATCAAAACTCCTCTTTGTTGTGATGCCTGTACAAGGCTCCCAGCAATCAGGGATTTGGTTTGCTGAGACTAACTCCTGCCTTGTTAACTACTACTTCCTGATTATTTCTGTCTATATCCATCTGCTGCCTCTTTTCTGTTAGAGCTGCAAATTCCTTAGGGTTCAGACAGCTTTTTATTTTTGTGTTTGTGCAGTACCGAATGCAGGGGAGTTCTGGCCCAGGGTTCACGCTAGTAGCTGTTAACCAGTGACATTTATGGATGAAAATAAGACGTTGGGAAAACATTTATTTTCACTTTCTGATTATCTTTATTTGCATTCCAGCATCCGCTGAATCTTTGAAACTGAAAAATTATTTAAATAAACGATGCATGATTAAAATTATTATTATAATGTTATCTACCACAAATAGTTCTGTGCAGGAAATGCAATTTTTTTGTGTATGTGGTTGTTTATATATATATCTGTATTTGTCTGGCAAATAGATTTTATCCTACAGCTTGCTGGCTGTTGCTTTCCTAGGTGCTTATTCATATTTAATACTGCTCTCCTGTGTATTTGCATACATAAATACACACTTGTTTTTAACACCTGTTAGCATCCTTTAATTATACATTGACCCTGAGGCTGTTGGCTTTGAGGTCTGTGCAGCCGCAGATAGCTGGATGTTATGTATTGTTCTTCTTTCCCAAGACCTGAGCCCGCTTTGCACTGACCTGCCAGCTGAAGTTTACCCTTCTGGCACAACGCCACAGCTAAGTGCCTTTCAGCGAGTTCTCGGCTATAATCCTGAGCTGATTTCTGGGATGCAATTCACTGCTACAGTTATCATATCAAAAGGGGAGCGATTTACATTTCCTGCACGTCTCAGTGTTGCCAGCCTCAGAGAATGCTGCAGAGAGAAAGTTACAATTTGATAAAATAATGAAAATGAGCCTATTTACAGTGTTGCATCTTATGCTGTGGAGGAATTTGATGCAGGCACAAAGTTGGCGCTAAATAAAAATTTAGGCTGTGCACAGAGATTAATTTTGGGGCTTTCTTTGGCTCCCAGGGAAAAATAGGAAGATTTTCCCTAAAGGCTGAATGTGTGGAGAACTGTATGCTCGCCTTTGTGTGCCTTTCCTCTTTATCTTGATATCTTATTGTGCTGCCCCATAAAGTCTCTCTCTTCTCTAGATATTCATCCAGAGTAGTGTCTGCATAACACATTATCTTTGTTTTTATCTGATCCCTTCAACCCTTTGCAGTTTCCTCTCTGAAAAGGCATTGAGCAGTCACGCCAGCATCATTTGTACAAAGTGAAACACTTTATGTTGAGATATTTTAAGCACGTCCATACTGGAAATGCCATAGGAATGGCAGGGCTGCAGTGTTTGCTGCTGATTCACATTCAGCTGCCTGTATTTGTATGCAGGAGCGGACTCCGTGGCGGCCTCGCATTCATTTCCTGTGTATCAATTACTTATCAGTAATACACGAGCCCAGTTAAGGAACTGGAGGTGGGTTGTAGCCCTGAGAGCGTGGCCGTGCCTCCCCTGTCTGAAGGGGCACTGTGATGGGACATGGGTTGGAGGGTCCCTTCCCAGACTTTGCATGGATGAGGCTGCACGCATTTGAGTTTGGAGAGGCAAGGGATCTCACTGGTCCAGGTGACTGGACTGGTGATGTTACTTGTCTCTGAGCCAGATTCCTGCAGCCTTGTCTAACTTCAGCTATATTTCTTTTTTTTTTTTTAACAAGCACCTTTCTTAGACATACTCACTGTGCTGTGATGAGGGGTTGTGTAAAAGGGGCACTCAACAAAAACATAGTGGGCAAAGCGCTCTCGAATTTATTTCACCTTATCTTTCTCATTTGAGGTTTTGATGTTGGGCACTTGCAGCTGCAAATGTGAAAATATGTACCAATAGCGTAAACCTGCCAGGGCTGGTGACAGCTCCTCTGCAGGGTTTGTAGTCCCAGGTCGGGTTTTTTTTAGGAATTAGCGAGTAGAGGTCACCCAAATTCATCTTCAGGCTGTTCAGGACAGGGTATTCTTTCCCTCCCATTCCACTCTGCTTTTCTTTTGTGCATCTCAGAAAAGAAATATCTTTGTTCATGTCTACATTTTAGCCAGCTTTAAAAGATTTGAAGCTTTGCTTAGTTCTCCCTTAACTTTAGCAAATCCTTTAAAAGCAGACTGTAGAGATTGACCGCACCAGGAAGGTATCACCGTGCCACCTTGATTAGTCTGTGTGCCCGACCTCCGCTTCCTCCTAACTTTTGACTACTGCATCTTGTCATCTTTGATTTCATCTTTTTTCTTTTCTGTTTTTCCCCCCCTTTTCCTTTACTGTCTATGAAAATTTGCACTGCCTGATGCTATCACCTCACCGCGCTGTTTGAATCTTAATGCAAGTGCCCTGGGAAGAGATTACACTCACCCTTGAAACTGATATGTCTCTTTTAATGTATGATGTCCAAAGAGAAGACTATTTCTAATTTTCGATCCTGGAAATTAAAACCAACATGTGCACATGTTTCTTTATCCGTATGCAATGTAAACTTCAGCGGAAATAAAACCACAGTGTGGGTACTTGGCTGGCATACAGCTAGTCAGGACATTTTTCTGCATAACTCATCCCTGATAATAAGGGATGCTCTGCATTTTTCTGTCCCCACATTCTATTTTTTTAAGAACTGATTTCCTTAGGGAGTTGTTAATGTTCAGGGCTTTTTACCCTGACATTTTGGACAATGATGTGACAACACAAGTGCATCTATTACTCTTCTGCTGGAAGCTGACTAAAGCAAAGGACTTGATGGATAATGGCCACATTTTCCAGCAGCGCCTGGTGTACATGTGAGAAGAATGACTGAGTGACCTGCATATAAAACCAAACTATGTCAGGCAAGAAGTCTGAGCACAGAACCAGAAGAGAAGACTTGAGAACAGGTAACCTTTCATCATGAATTCCTTATTTTGGTCCCCTTCTTTCTGTTGCTGGAAATCTGGTGCTTTCTGTGTTGCAGCAGTGCAGGTTGCGGTGTGGGAATCTACGATCGCCTTCATGGGAAGGGAAGGCAAAGGGCAGTGGGCTCGTGTGGCATGGGGAGCTTTGAGCAAAGGAGGTTGTACAACTGAAAGCAGGTCATCTCTTCACCTTGGGTTGCTAAAGAAAGATGATTCTCCTGTGCTTTGAGTAGTCGATTTACACCTGTGCAAATTGGAATGTAAAACTGCACTGGCCGGAGCTTGCATTTGGTGCTGCTGTGGGTGCCTACAGCCTTCAGGGAGAAGGGGAGAGAGCTGGAAGCTGTTGGGGCTGGCTGGGGCTCTGGACCTGGGAGTCGAATGGCCATCTGAGCGTTGTGTCCCACCAGGGCTCCGTGCCCTGGCAGGTGAGGCATGCTGGCTGGATGCTGTGCATTTGGTGCTGTAGATCTTTTGCTGAAACTGATACTGCTCTGCTTTATGTTCCACAGTGTAGACTCGCTAAAGCTGATTTTGAACTCACAGAGTCAGGGGGAGTATGGGGAGGAAAGGGGGTTACGGTGGCGAGGGGATGGGGCGCTCTCCCCTCCCTGTCCCCCAGCACATCACTTAGTGGTGAGGGAGATCGTGCCTAACTCATGTCTCCTTCCATTTTCTCTCTCTGCAAGACCACTGTGAGAAACGATCAAGGATTCAGATCGGTTTCATTGAACTGGAGAAGGAAAAGCCTAAGAGTGCTGTTACCAAAAATATAAGGAGGAGGAAAAGACCCTCGGCATTTGGCAGCTGGAACACCAGGGTGTGGGGAGGGGATGGGTGGCAGTTCTGCCCTCAGCTGTGTCATTCTCATGAGCAGCATGTCAGGAGTCTGTGGCAGGGTGGGGATCCCCAAACCTTTGCTTTGCAGAACTGCTCTGGAATACGATGAAAACACGTGGGGGTTTAGTGACTGATTGTTAGATGGGCTTTTAGGCTCAGGGAGTGACTTACAGGTGAGATTTCTGTGATGTAGTGAAGTCCATTTCATTCTTAATGTTGTAGCAGCCCAAGCTACAGTCTTTGTATCAGGAGAATGTGCTCCAAGCAGACCTTGAATGTTTGATTTCCACAGAGGATGCACTCATAAATGTTTGTGAACAAATGGGAAATTACTGTGTGCCAACAGAAGAAATTAAGAGTGGAAAAACAGAGCCCAGGTTGAGCATTTGTTTCTGGAACATAGTTTCTGTGAATAATTCAGCTGGCTTCTCTGAGCTTTGGACTTTCAGTCTTTCCAAGGGCACTCCCTCACCCTTAGCTGGGATTTTGGGAAGACTAGTAATTTGTCGGATGTGAGGTAATCACCAGAGACAGTGAAGAACATCCCTACATCAGGCATAGATGTACCAGGGAAATCAAAGTGCCCTCTGTAGCACTGCTGGCTGTCATACTTGTTTTTCAGTTTGTGTAAGGTAGCAGTGTCTGCAAAACTTCCTTTCCTCTGCCTAATGTAGATTATAACTGTAATAGTGTTTACTTGAAGTGAAATAGGGTGCTGTAGCTATGATTGCCATCTGCAAATCTGCAAATAATTCCTTGCGTGGTTTCAAACAAAGAAAAATATCAGGAAAATATTCTGCAAAGAAATGATGACATCCTGTGTGCCTTATTATAGAACATTTTGCCAAGAACTTGTGGCTGTAACAAGGAGGTTGATACACTTCCCCACTGTCACAGCATTAAAACCTAATTGCCCCCAGGTTTCTTGATTATCTCCAACACAGCTGTCACGTTGCCCCTTTGAAAAAATGAACCGACATCACATACACAAACTTCAAAATGTCTTTTTTTTTTTTTTTTCTTCCCCCCTTGGAAACAGGCAAAATTATTATCAAACAGTCTCTGGTATGTTTACCAAACTTGTTGGAATATCGCGCTGAATTGGGGCCCTGTTGCTTCTATATCACAAGATAAGCGATAATTCATGTTTCTTGTCACACTTGTGCATTACCACGCTAGGGCTCCTGCCAATATTTTGTGCTTGCTGCCTACGTATACAAGAGTATTATTTCATAGTTGTGGCTGGAATAGGGGCTCTGCGTTCACAGGCTGTAATCCTCCCTCTCGCTGTGGGAAAGGTGTCCTTGGGGCCCTTGAGCCTCCTGTTGCACCCCCTGTGAAATGGGAGCAGTGATGCTGTCCTCCCACTGCGTGCACCGAGTGCCTCATCCCGGGACAGTGTGTTGCCACTGTTCAAAATGGGCCTGTTTTCCCAGAAAAAGAAGAAATTCGTCTAAGAATAGTGAAAAATTCTCATTTTCTGAGCCTCTAACAGGTACAAACTCTCTTCCCAAATAACTGAATATAGTTTTCCCTTTAATTGGCGATGTGTCTAACATATCTTGTTCCATAGAATAGCCCCTGATTGATAGGGAGGATTTTCAAAACATTAATCGCCCAGTTCCCTGTGTGGCTTTTGGTAGGAGTTTAGTGGCTGATTTCCCTTTGTGGCTTTATTATTAATCTTTTGTTGAGCTAATCTCCCCAGCAGATACATGTGCTACACATACAGAGTCCCCTGGCTCCAGCCTGGTGGCCATGTGAGCTCTTGTGTAGCCCCAACCAGGGCACCAGCGTGGTTTTAAGACTCAATGAACCACGCTGGGCTGAGCAGGAGCATCGCACTTGAGCTTTTTCTAGTGGCTTAAGGGGGAAGATGGCTTGATTTTAAGTTCCAGTTATTCTGCTGTGAGGGTTAAAAAGATTTTTACAGTGGCCAAAATGGATGTGAAAGAGAAACAACACTTTGGAACTTTGGGAAAGCTTCAAAAGGTTGTGTATTTGGCCAAATATTCTCTTGATCTTGCTCCTTAGCATATAGGAGGCTATGGCTGTCAGGAGTAAGTTCGGGGCAGGGTTAGGGTTAGTGTTGTTGCAGGGCTTTCGCCTCCAGAGTCTGGTCCAGGGCTGGTGGAGATGAGGGGATGGACAGAGGGTCGGAGGATGCTTTCTCACCAGGGCCTGTGCTCACCTGGTTTCTGAATCCTGCTGGAGATGGCCCCAGCATGGCCCTTACCCTCGTGCAGTGAGAGATACTGCAGATAGCAAGGATTTGGAGAGACCAGTTTAGATTGGAAACAAGTCCTTCTTTCTCCTCCAGATACTTTATGTTTGGTTTTGAAGGGGGAAAAGCAATCAGCCAGCTACAAATGGCATAGCAATGACAAGTTGGTGATGCCTAGCCTATTCCAGAAGGCTTTGTTATGTGTAGTACTAAGTGGTTTTGTTTGTGCAAATTAATTACTCAAAAAGGAAAAAAAAGCTCATAGCCTTTTGGAAGCCATACTGAGACTGGAACAGCTAGAGGGAAGGAGGAAAATACCCCCAAATGGCTGAATCGGTGCATGGTATCACCACGGGGAGAATCGGTCACCTGCAGGGGGTCAGCACAGCACCACGAGCTCCATGCAGGAGCAGGGTTTGCTTGGGGGTCAGAGCTGGGGTGAGGGTGCATGGCCTTCAGCCAACTAGCCTGCCTGCGCTGCAGCTGGAAGGTGGAAGGAAGGGGGTTTTTTTTATCTTTTCTGAAGGTGAAGAGGGAATTAGTCACTGCTGGAATGAACAGCCCCCTGCATGCATGATGCAGGTGCACGTGGAGGGAGAGAGGGAGGCACTGCTGCCAGCATAAAATGCAGCAGGGTGACAGCTGGCAGACATGCATTAGCATGATGATAATCCTGTAAATGGAAATGCTTGCAAGTGAGAAAAGATGAAAGTGTGTATGTGCTTGTAGGATCCTTGTTATCACGTTATCTTGGATCTTTAGGGACAAAATAGCCACTCATGCATGGAGAGTAAACAGACACGCGGTATGTATAAATAATGTGTGAGAGAGGAGCTTCTGAATGCAATTTCCATCTTTATTTAAAAACTTGCTACTTAGGCAAATTATTATAATTCCAGTGACACTAACTAATCCATCAGTAATTAGGATGGGAAATGGGAATATATTCCACAGAAATGATCTTGATATTTCATGAGTCCAATTGTACAGCAGCCTTCTCGAAGAATAAGCTGTCATTTGCCCAGAGTTTTTTAGAAGGCTATAATTTAGCTGATTAAAAAGAAATAATCAAGAAAATTCCCCTGGAGAACTGCATGTTGGGTTGAGTACACTAAGTTTGGAATAATATAATCAGTAGTGCTTCCGCTGCTTTTACTATATCTTGTCTTAGTGTTGCTGATTGTGTAAATAGTTAGAATAATTCCATATTTCCTTAGCATCAGTGGCATCCTGTAAGCTCAGCCCTTCTCCAGGCTCAATGAAGCCACGTGGCTGCTGATTTACCGTAGATGCTCTTGCTGCTCCCTTTGGAGAGCTCTTCTCTAGCAAGGTGCAGGGTCACTCTTCCTGGATTTAAAAGAGAAAGTATTTATCAGATGGTTTTCAAGGGTCTAAACTGCAGATGAACAACTTTGTGCTTCTGGTTATAGCTTTGGTGAATGAAACATTTTGGAGAAACACACTTTTCTGAGAGGAGGAGAAAAAAAAAAAAGTTCCTGCCTTATCTAACAGGTGCTGGCAACACACTTACCATTGCCTAGGCAATTAAAAATGATACTTCATCAGTAACCCCACTTATTTCTCATCAAAATAGCCCTTTTGGCCTTACGCTCTTGAGCACATTAGAACAACTTTTAAGTTGCTCTTGTGAAAACACGGAAGAGCTGCAGCCTTTGTGCCCAGCCTCCTCTGGCATCCCACGCTGGCTGCGCCCCACGTAGCCCAGCATCCCTGCCTTCGCGTGAATCCAAGTTCTGGAATAACAGCAAAGGAGTGCTAGGAGAAAGGGCTCAGAGAGCGATGGCACAGCTGTGTGAGAAAAGGAGCGGAGTTTCTGATCTAGGAGCATTAAACCTTGCCCCTTCTGATCTGCTAACCCTGTCACTGTGACTCCTAGTTTTTTTTATCTACTCTTAAAAGTGCTGTGGGGATCAGCTCCTTGTCCGGGAAAACGTGCTTTGTAATGCCAGGTTCAGTATTTTGTGCAGAACCTGGTAATCGAGTGAGTTTGTTCCTTGGCTTTGCTCTCTGTGGGGAGTAGATTAAGATGACCAGACATATTTCACTTGCAGCCCCAAACAGGTTTAAATATCTGTTTTGGAGGAGTAAGGCAAATACAATTCCTACCTTACATTGTGTGCCCCTGTTAAAGCAGGTCACTGTCAATGAAAAATTCTCTCACTAACCTTTAAAAATGGGTTTTTCTGTAATTCTAGTTCTGCTGAAGGGTAAAGCTGTATACAGTAATTGAACCAGCGGTGCATGCAAACTGAAATTTTGCAGGAGGAAATTATGGGGTTGTAATGGATTGTCTCTGTTTTCCTCTCTCTGTTCCCTCTCTTGTATCTTCTTTCACTTTGCTTTTTCCTTCTTTTATTTCTTGGTGTTGGAATTGGTATCTGAAAAGATTGAGTGGTTTAGTGAGGAAAACCGAAACTGTGATTAAGGAAAACCTGGATTTTTAATCTGTTTTGAACCCTTCACCTCCTGGTGTCCTGGTCATCTCTGCTGGATAAATTAGGTTAAAGCAAGCATCTTGCTATTAAAATAAATAAATAAAATCCTCGGTAGGGTAGGGCACCTCATACAGGTGCTGACAGAGTCCCTTAAATGTGTAGGGGATGATCTGATCGTGTTGCCTCAGGGGGAGAGGGCGTGTTGGAGTGTGTTCAGATCCCTGGGATGGCGGTGCTGGGCGGAAAGCTGGTCTTTTTCAGCAGGCCAGAAGTACGGAGCATTCGAACAGCAACACACGCTCACAGGGGTGTAAAGAGAAATAGTAGGTCTGTCTGCACCTAAACCAGACCGCGTGTACGGCTGCCCCTGCCGCATGCTGCAGGTCACTGGCCCCTGACGTGGGCCAGAGGGTCGTGGGTTGCAGGGTCTGCAGCAAGGATGGATCCCCCTGATTGACAGTCGGGGGTGAGAACGTGCACAGCTGCTGCTTCCTCCTCAGAGTTCCAAAAAAATTTTTTTATTATTATTTTTTTTTTTGCCTGCTGTAACATAGAGGTTGTTCAGTCTCTTGGTTTAGGTTGTGTTCCTTCCCAGTGACATACCTGATTACAATACATCTCCAGCAGCCAGAAGTGCTTGACAGTTTTAGCTTTAATTCAGGGGATTTTGTTGGAGCATCCAAGTTGGGCCAGTAGCAGATGTTGTCTCGGTCAGGTTTCCTTTACCCAGGCTATGGAAACGTGTTCTACATCTTTTCAGTTTTAACATGAATTAGTTTAAATGAGCTATTCCCCTTGCTAGGATATCTGGGAAACGTACCATTGAACAAAGCTGTTCTTTCCTTTTCATTTTGCTTGTTCTTTCATTTTTTATTTTGGCTGTTCTCTCGTATCTTTCCCAAGTCACCAGCCAAAAGCTCACCTTAGCAGTGCCACGCTAGACCTAGGCTGACTGGTTTCCAGGCAGCCCAGAACTGAATCCCCATTTATTTCACAACTGCTAAACCAATGGCAACTGCTTTCCAAATGCCAGATCAATTGTGGATGTTGGAACAAGAAATTGAGTTTCATCAGGGTTCGTCTGGGTGAAATAAGAGCCACGTCTCAGACAACATGGTGCCTCAAACAGAGCGTGGCTCTGTGGGAAAGAACCCGGGAGACTGTTCTTGGCAGAGCTGTGGCCAGAGAGCATGGCTTAGGATTGAACAAAGCTTCATGTTTCAGATTAATATTTATATATGTATATATCTATCTTTAGGAATAAAAGTACGCTATGCTTTTTATTTGGGGGACAGGCAGCTACACCAAAAAAAAAACCCCTAATGCTGTGATCAAATTCTCTTAGTAGAGCCGAAGAAAAGCCTTGAATACTGAATAGTCACGTGAAAGGAGAGAGAAAAAAATCACATTAATTCATTCCCTACTGATGCTCGCTGAACTGCATCTCTCCTGACACTTTGGCTTCTCAAAACCTTCACGTTGCACCTCTCTGAAGTCTTTCGTCTCTGTGCTCTGAGGGATGTCCTACATCAGTCCTTTTGGCCATCGGTCAGCTTGCCATTGCACACTGAACCCGCCTTTCCAGGGTTGTCCTTGGCTGGCACTAGTTATAAATCCCAGCGTGCTGACCAGAAAGGCTTACACAGGGCCTGAATTAAATTCTGTTCCGAAAAGCAAATTCAACCATGGGATCTTTTTTCCCCCCAGTATGTGCTGGGAGACTGCATTAGGATTTAGAAGTAGGGCTGAAAGTTTTAGATCTGGACGAGTGGCTTTTCTTTCATTAGCAAATGCCTTTTATTTAACAATAAATAAATAAATAACAAATCCATCCTTTTGGTGTTTCTGCCTCATATGCCTGTGTCACAGCCTTTTTCCCTTCTAATTAATCAAGCCATATCTCATGCAGCTCTGTTTGTCAGCTGGGATTAAAGCCTGACAGTATTTAATCATCTTGTATTTCATAGTAACAATCTCCCTTTGCTTTCTCTTCCCTCCTTTTCCTTTCATTTCCTTGTCTTTTCTGGGTACGTAGCAGGGTGTCTGCTCTGACTGTCTGAAATTTTTATACAGGGAGTGACAGGTATAAAATTCTTTTCTTGGCTCTTTTCTTCTGTGACCTATGTAATTCCCTCATGAGATCATTTGCTGTGACATTTTGGGTGTACCGTGACCTACCCTGTTAGCACAGAGGTCCACCAGATGCTGAGGCTGTAGGAGTATGTACTGAATCATATTTTACCGTTACTTTTTTTCCTCAGCAAATATGTTAAAGCTGGGAGCCAAGCGGGTTGAACAAGTAGACCGATTATTATTTCATGTTCTGGGGCTCTTTAGCAGTTTCAGTTGTTTTGAATATATGTGACCGACTTGGACACTGACTTGGATTCATTTTATTAATTAAGGTTTCATATGAAATGATGGATCTCAACGTTTGACCTACTCATGGAGATCCCTTTCATCATCAAGGGGTGGAAACAGATCCTTCCTTCAGGCATGATACTTCTATTTTAAGATCTACATCTCAGTGGAGCAGATGACTCATATCCTAAAAGGGCTTCTTTGTCTCCATTGACTGTAGAGGATATTTAAATAACTTGTCCAAAGAGAGATGTTTTCCTTGTAGATGTAGAGTGAGATGAGCAGTATGATGGGTCTTAAGTGGCTGCCACAGGACAGCTATCCATTTTGGTCCCACCATGGTGTGGTGTGGGAGACCGATGAGTGAGCTGTGCATGGTCCCACCCTGCTGGGTCTGGAGGAGCTCCAGGGGACACCCCAGCCGAGGGCTGTCACGCAGAGGTGGGAACCCGAGGGGTCAGCTCTCTGCGGGGGAAATGCTCTGTCTTCTCCTTTCATTGCTATTTTTCCAGAGTATGGATTGCTAATTCTTCAGATTTAAGTCAAAACAATTGCTGTCTTAATTTGACACCCTTTTTAGCATGGGTGATGTCACATACTATAAGGTCTGTAGATCGAATGGATTGAATGTATTCCATTGCATCTGAATTTGTAGGTTAAGTGGTGTTGACCCCAGCTAGCTTTCCTATGGGAGATTGCCAGGAAATCCCAGGTACCAGCTGTGCAAGCGGCGCTTTCCTCGCCCCATACCGAGTACCGTGCCACTGAAATGCGTTTGCTTTCTCCTGCTTTGCTGCCGTTGCTGTGGTGGTGGATGAGAAAAATGGAGGAGGAAAGGAAAGAGAGAGGGGAAGAAAATTAAAACAATAAAAACCCAAATTATTTTCATGTTCTAGGTAAAAAGTTATCTTCCTGCAGAAGAGAGCCCTATTTCTAACAGGGTAGCAGTGTTCGGAGAGGTCATGGGAGGCAGCAATGTACAAACTTCGGTGGATGCTGTTGAACCCTAGATTATTGTTTTTCCCCATTCAGTTAAGAAAGCTTAAACTTCAGAATTCTTGCTGTAGAAGACATCGTATTGTCATTCTCCTCTTTAAAATCAGATGGTGGATGAAACATTTGGTTAGTTTTGGTAACAAAAGGGAAAAAAAAATCACCATCATTGCTAAAAATAGTTTTTTTTCTCGGTTGACTCTAAAGTGGTACAGTAGCGCAGTGGTAACGAAAAGAGCAAACAGATCAAAAGACAGTGAAGAATGTAATATTTGCTGGTTTGTTTTCATTCTAACATGGACAATTTCAGGTTACCAGACTGAAAATCCATGCCTGAAAGCAAACAAGTGCTCTTAAATGGAATTAACATGTGCAGGAATTCCAGGGAGAAATGTTTGTTTTGTGTTGCATGGGCTGTCAAACTAATGATCAGAATAGCACTTTTTGGCCTCAAATCTTTTTGATTGATAGGGTATGCTTCGTTTTCCTTCCAGAGCTGCACCGAATGCATGTTTATATTTTACAGGAAATAGCAAAACCAGCAGGTTAAGGTAAAAGCTAACTGCGGTACCAGAAGCTGCTGCTTTTATAAGAGGAGGATTTATGATGTTTAGACCTCAGTTTATAAAATAAAGAGCATGAGCAGTGGTTTTCTTGCATGTGTGCCAAGGGGAAAAAAAAAAAAAAAAAAGAGCTGGAAAGACGTAAAATAAAAATCAGGAAGTGATAAATGCAGACATCACTTAATTAAGAAAATGAATTCTACAAGCAGAGTGATACAGAAAGGAAACATCCGTTACTGAGGAGGGGGCATTGAGGCAAAGGACATTTGTCATCTCAAGTGACAATTAGATGAGTTTCCAAACAGAGCAGGGCAAAGAAGGTAAAAATATGTGTGAGAAGAAAATGAGGCCAGAAGAATTGGAGGAATACAGAGCAGGCTTTTGCAGGTCTCTTTGCCTGATTTATGCTTTTACGCCCTTCTTAGCATACAGCCATCCCTGAAATGAAGCGCCTCTTTTGCTGTCATTACTGTACAGTCCTGCGAGCACTGTGTCAGGTAAATCTGCTCAGCAGCATAACGTGAAACCGGCTGTGGGACGGGCAGGGGGTGGCCCAGCAGCCGAGAGGTGAACCGTGCTGGGTACGTGTTCCCTGCCCGCTCTGCGAAGGGCTGCGGGGGAGGCGGCAGCAGCCAGGTGAGCTCTGCTCTGAGCTCGGGGTCACGCTCAGAGCCATGGTCTGCAGAGCGAAACTGTTTGCAAAGGCTCAGGAACCTCGGCTGTGTCTCCCGTAGCTCCCCCCCGATCCATTTGCCATGACTTGCCTTAAAAAAGCAGCCTCCGTTTCCTTAGGTACAGACTTGAATGCAGATGAGCAATACTGCTGCCGGGGAGGATTCCTCTTCCCGAGTGAATTCCTCTCTACGCTGAAGCAATGCATTTGGGTGGCCTGAGACCTGTCCCACACCCCACGGGTGGTGCTTCCACAGGGATCTGAGGGCATTGGGTGTCATGGTTTAGCTTCTGGCCAGATATTCATATGGAAAGAAAGAGCTTCAGTTTATTTTGCACATTATATTGGCAGAGTGGTTTGGCGTAGGAAATTCTGACAAAGTGTGCGAGTTGTCTGTTATTGATGCAGTTTGGATGGTCTTGCTGGCTTCTGTCACCAAAGGGCTCTTACAAGCCCCTGCTTCCCATGTGTTTCAGGTACGTGTCTCCTGTGTTAACTGCCAGGTCACTTCCATTTCCAGAGCCCTTTCGGACCCATTTCTCTATGGATTGTGGCAATGAGTAGCCCGCAGCAGAGACTTGCAGCCATCCTTTTGCACAGAGCTCCTGTCCTGGGGATCTTCTCGTTTTTGTTCAGGAAGAGTAATTCAAACCCAAGGTCAGTAGGAGGGCAGGGGGGTGTCAGCCAGGCTCACGGTTCAGCTCGGCTCTGCTCCCTTCAAGAGCATCCAACTGGTGGTCAAACCTGAAACAGGTACTGGGACACTGTGGTTAAGCCGTGTGTGTCACAAACAGGCACGGGGGACATCAGTGCTCCCCAGGTGTGCGCTCGTGCCTCGGGTTACCCCCACTCCTCAATAGGTACCGGTACCTGAAAATAAGTCTTTTAGATACCCTGCAGAAAATCAGGCTGGAGCATCCATCCCATCAGGCTCTTTCTGTTTCTAGAAACTTAGTCTGTTTCGAAGATTTTATTGAGACTTGTGAGCAGAAGTAAATTCATTCAAGGTTGATGTCGGCTGTTTGAGCGTATTTGTTAGAGCTTGCTTCTTGTGCTTGGTGGTTTTGGGGTGGTGGTTTTTTTTAAATGTTGTATGAGTAAACTGTTAGTGGTGCATTTGTTTGTAATACCCTTTCAGCTGGCAAAGTTTGGCAGAAATTGAATGCTCTGCAGGACAAGTGGCTGCTCAGTCACAGGTCAAGGAGGGTTTTAAGCTCCGAAAGCTGGGTGATCTTGTATCAAATGCTGTGGCTGTGGTTTTGATCCAGCTTCTAGCAGCTCTGCACCCGTGATTAGCTCTATAAAAGAGACAGGAAAGTCAAAACTTTCGTAGTTTTACCGAAAGTCACATTTGGCTCGTGTGGCTCATCTGTGTTGAGTTGGGCTGGACAAACCTTATAAACTTTTCAGGATTCCAAGCCACGGACTTTCCCCTTCCCTTCTTTTGGAATTAATATACTTAGGATATTTGCTTGTGAAATGCTAGAAAATTACTTAGTTTTTCATCCTCTTTTCTTATTCTACCCATCTTATTAGAAAAATGAGGGGGGGCAGGGAAACCTAACGCACAAAATCCCAATGAAAAATAGCTGCTGTAGGCATATAAAACAGAACATGTTCAATTGTGAAGTCAGCAACTGCAGGCTACGATTGCCTGAAAAATGGAAGCTGTCCTACCTAACGTCACCACGCAGGTCTCCCCTGTAACCCTTCTATACAAGGCAAGTGACAACTTCAGGGTCTCTTCTCTGTCTAACAACTCTACTCAAGAAAAAAATAATCTTTTTGAGCTATTGGTCTCCTCTCTGTGATACAAACCATAGGTAAAGATTTTATGGTCTGCAGCTCTGCTGTTTCAATCATGCTTACACGTCATTTATTTCAAATTAGTGAGACTTAGCAGGAGTCCAGAAGTTTGCATCTGCTCCAGCATCGGGGCCAGCATAGGCGAAAATGGAGCAAAAGCACAAGGGCTGCTAAGGGATCCGGACAGTATTGGTTGAATGTCATTACTGTGTTCAGGGACTACCTTTAACTGCCGTTTTCTGCTGGCCATACCATCTATACGGCAAGACGTACAGCAAGAGTGTGTTAGCTTGGAAGCTCCCTCAGCTGGGGGCAGGAGGAAGAGTATTTTCAGCGGCTGTGGGGTGTTGTAGCCGCCTGGAGCTGTGCTAGGTTACACCGCCTGGTGATCTGCTTACTGGCACTCTGTGTCATGCCAGGAGCTGCCTGAACGATACGTTCATTATACATTCCTGTGCATTCCTGATTCAGATTAACACGCTAGCTTAATCTTTCAGTTTGGTTATGCAATTTGCTAGATGAAATATCGCTTGCATTCTTTCTGTTAATGAAAACCCACACATAATCCCCGTGTCCTAAGTACCTGTCCCGATTATCTACTGCATTCACGAGCGCTACTTGCAGAATTATTTTGCCTAGTTGAAGTTTTATTTTCTATTTATTCTAATTGCCAGTGTTGCTGTTTTAAAAATTGCTAACCCATTGGCAGATACTCTGTTTTAATCCTTTTTTCCATTCCCTATTCCCTCGCAAGTGCCAGGTCGCCTGCTTTACAAACCCATTATGAGTTTCTGTACAGACACAACTGTTCACTGGGGCTGTCCCATGCTTCCATATGGTGCACATTAATCACAATTTAGCTATGTAAACAAGAACTTGTATATTGTGCTGTGTATGGTTGCATGCTTAGGTTGAATGAAAGATTTCATTTTAGTAAGTTGTATAAACACACCTGAGGCTCTGAAAAAAAAAATAATGTGACTCTCTGTTCTATAGAATTCATCAGTTTGCTAATTGAAAGTCTGCTTTTATGGTTGATGATCATTACTTTTTATAAAGCCCCGGAATGCTATTAAGCAGGTCTGGAATGGTGGTGTGTGGTTTATTGGTTTTTAAAAATTGTTTCCTGCCTATTTTGTCTGTGATTTCACTGTGTTGAAGAGTCAGCCTTTGCTTTTCGGTTACGGTTTTCATAGAGTAAATCTGCAAGTATTGTTTATAGTTGAAATGTTCTCAATTGTATATTTTTTTTGAACAGCTTGGATTTAATGTCTGGTTTATGTTTGGAATAAACAAGTTTAAAAAATAAGTAAAGGGTCTTGAATCAACAAAAGGAAAATAAACCCAAAGTCCTTAGAGAAATAAGTAACAAAACTGTATACCTTCTAACCCAGAAAATTCATCACTCCTTTTGTCCGTGTGTATGCTCCTGTTATTATTTTGCTTTGATTCATGTGTACTTCAGGGACCCTGTCATGCTTACTCTAGGTAGTAGCTATCAATAGAGCTATTACAACACAGCAGAAGAAACACAGCCCGTTTCAAGCATTCAAATGCTTTTTTTTGTCTACAGTATTGCAAAGCAGGCAAGCTGCAGCATGTTACTTGGGCATAAAGTTACCCACATTTAAGAAAAGCTGGGTATATGTAAAGATTAAAAAGAGTATCTAGGGTTGCAAAAGCAAAGGCTTAATACTTGTATAGCAACGAAAAAAATGGAGAAGGATAGAAATACTCCATTTCTAGAGAACTGCATAGTCTTTAACGCTGGAAGTTAGGAAGTCTTTCCCAAGGAATTGGTTACCTGATGCCTTCAGCGTTTCCTCCCATCTGCACCACGAGGCTTCTGTTGTTAGGCGAGATGGTAATGCCCTGGCTTGCTCGAGCACAACTGCAGCCTTCAGTGTAGAGTCTGCTTTTGTTGAAACACACATATGGGCCAAGCTCTTGGCTCTAAAGTCAGAGTAAAAACAGATTAAACTTGGTGCTGTCCTTCCAGATTAATAATGTTGTGAGAGCGCAGGATGCTGGCGGTGCAGTGGTAGCACCTAGAGGTCTGTCCTGTGACATGAGGCCCGAGAGGAGCCCAAACATTCCATAGGTAACAGGAACGTGTGGTTGCAAGGAAGGGAGTGTGCCGTATGTCATTGTCTCTTATAGGTAATTATGACTCAAGAGCAGCTTAAGAATTCTCTATATATGAGCACACAACAGCTGACGTGTCTTTCTATATGGGTGTCTTTTACACAATTTGCTGTGACCAAGGGAGACTCCTTTCTACTGCATTCTCAACCTTTCCCCCTCCCCTTCATTCCAGTCACTTTTAGCAATTTTTAAGTGCAAGCACACAAAAAGCATAGTTTTGATCAGTAGTTTCTATGGCAAAAATCCATAAACAAAGCGATCCCTTTATACAACCCAGAACAAATAATTTAGACTACGAGCCCTTACACAACTTGTATTTGAGCTTGGCTGGAGGAGGATGCTCTAACATGCAAAGCGGAGTTGTCTGGCATTGACATTTAAATATAACCGTAGGAGTAGATGGCTGAGAGTCCGAAATAAGGCGACAGCCACAAGTAACTGAGTAAGTTGCTGGCATAAAAGCTGATGGGAAGGACTAGAGCGATTGCAAAAGAGGCCTGGCCGGGAGGTAATGTGATTAGTGTTTTCGAAGAGCAAAGTACGTTGCAGAAATCAAATGAAGCCTGCAGTGAAGCTGGGGGCAGGGGGGAATCCCATGATTCCTCCAGTTTTATTTAATAAGAGCTTTATCATTTTCAGTTGTGGGTTTTTATTTTCCAGCTTTGTGCTGGGTGTGTTTGAGAGTTATTATGAGGTTTGAAAGAACGCTGAGTTTTTGATCTTGTCACAACTGAAAGTACTTAATAAATGTCAGGGTTGGTGCGTGAAAATCTGGGACGCTGCTCGGCTGCTTCGCTCGTGAGAGCTTGGCTAATGAGGCCACCGGAGAGTGGGCTACCACCCCACGGAGAGCTGGTAGCCCCAGCGTGGTGGCCTTGCCTCGGCAAGCCCTGCAGAGCCTGCCAGAAGAGGAGGCGGCACCCAATGTGTAATGGCAAACACGTTGCCAACCTGAAGTAATAATAATTTTTTGCATTTCTGTCATACTTGGGAATGGTTACGCAGGTGGAGGTTTTTGCGGTGCGTAGCGGGGTTGTGGTTGCCCCTTTCTGTCCTGATGCTCGGGACGTGGGGCCGACGTGTTGAGGGCTTGTTGGGCAGAGGGCCGTGTGTTGGTGGTGCTGCTGCATCCAGACTTCGTCAGAGCAGGGCAAGATAACCAGAGCCAGGCATCTGGAAGGGCCACCTGGGGATTGCTGCCGTGGCAAAAGGTTTGTTTGCTTTGTGAAGGTTTTTAATCCAAGATAAGCCAAGTAAGCAGTGTTGCACAGGGAACATCTCACATCAGCAGACACGGGAAAGGTCAAGTGTCTAAAGTTAGACGAGATGTGGTAAGTTTTTCTGGACAACTTTTTTGAAGTTTCATAAATGTGCAACTTCTTAAAAGGTTGCTAAGGAACAGTGATTAAGAATTAAGTGATTAAAAATTTCCACCATGTATTTAAGAGGAACAGGAGAGTTGTTACAGGAGGTCCCGCTAGATACCATGGCCATGCCTGAATAACTGATTTGTACTGGAGATTATTGCAAACCTATTCTCTTGAAGGTATTGAGCAAGGATAGTAACCAGGTTTTCCTGGTATACCATAGACTTACATTGATGACTAGTTTCTTCCTTCCAACCTACAGCTTTGAAAGTGGAGAGCAGTGCCCTGATTCGACAGCGTACAGAAGCCCAGGTCTTGTCTTGACAGACAAATAATTTCCCAGAGTTGAGGAAAACTTCACGTGTGCTTTAATTTATCTGCTTAAAAGGTTTGGGACTGAGTTGTGATCAATGATGACACCAGTGTCATACAGACAGGGTGCTACCCAAAGCGCTGTGTTTCATTCCTCTGCCAACATCTGTCTCTACTGATCTTGAGAAGCTCAGAAGAAAAAGCCTGTGCTTGAAGGGAGAATAAAGGGACCGACAGTAATGCAATTCAGATGTACACATTAGGATATGATTTTTTCTAACACACCCAAAGTGCCACTTTTTCCTGCCTAGAAATTGGGTGCTCAGGTTCCTCAGGGTTTTTTGGAAATGGCAGGTGTTAGACAGAACCTGTACTGATGGTGTACTAGAAAATCTTGTTACTAAATCGTATTTTCCTCAGGAGAAAACAAGGACTTTTCAAAGCGCTTGCTGTGCAAGGCATAGGTGTGTTTTAGACGGGAGGTTTGCTCTAGGAAACGGCAACAGAAATGGTTTTGTGTCTCACAAGTGCACGCTTGTCTCACAAGCAAGCTTGTGGCTGTGTAACTTCATGGTAGCTCCACTGAAATGCAGATCACGCTGCAAGACAAGAATATGTACGTACTAGTGAACTGCATATAAAATAGGAAGAATATTTTTAATAACAAAATAATCTGGCATCCTCCCCTCACTTTGCCCTGGCCTGCTTTATCTGTGCTCTGCTACTTCAGGAAGATTAGCTTGATCTGAAATACGTAAGAAGGACTTCCTAGATTCTGTTTTACTTTGTAAAATTGAGTTTTTGGTTGGTTGATTAATGAAATGGTGGTGTATGGCTTTGTTGAGGACATTTGATTTGGAGCACTTGAACACAACATCCATTTTAGGTGTAATTTAACGTAATATCTGCTGAGAGAGAATGCAGGCGTCACCTGGGATCTTGTCTGCTGGTCTTTGTTGGGCAAATTTTGTTGAGCTTGGATTTTGATGACTGGAAATGAAAGCCATGGTACTTAAGACAACAGGAACCCTATTAAACCATTGCAATCTGACCTTGCTGCTCTGGAATCCCTATAGGACCAGGAATTTGGGAAGACAAATGGGATTGAGTCAGTCTGGCTCTTAGGTCTCCTGTGGTAAAGGAGCATGCAAATAATGATTTGGAATTTATTTTCACTGCAAAATGGATCTTTGATCCCAAAGCAATAAACAGTAAAAGAGCAAGCCTCAAAGAATCGAATATTACAGGGGCTCATGTTAAAACAAAACCTGAGATTTCTATTGGGAATTCCGTTTGGCTTTTCAGAAGCAGAATCTTGGATGCATCAAGCACTTGCACTGTGGTATTTTTAACAATTACAAGTCCAAATATGTGCAATTACCAACAGTAGGACTTCTGTCAGGAATGACTGCACCAAATTTAATTTAATGTACTCAGCCTTGTAATTGTTTTTCTTTTTTTTTTTTTTTTAATCTTGCTGTGCCAATGACAGCATTTGTTTCTTCGTAGGTTTTATGTTTTATATCCTCTACAAATCACATATTTAGGCCAGTTGTGGTTTGCAACATCTCTGAAATGCTGGTCTATTAGCAAGCCAGTCCATACCAGATTATTTTAATACTGATAGACTGTATCAACGGTTGAGATAAAGATGCATTCCTTGTGCTGTTTTGTTAAGGTTTAGTCAGACTAAATCACAAAACATTGCTTTGCTTGGGAATTGAATCGAAAATATCCATCTACGATAAGATTACTTGTTTAGGGAAAGCTGCTCTTGCATTCTGAAGATTTTGGTGGTTTTCACTGGCAGTTTGGGTACCTGAACAAGACCAGGCAAATTTGAAATGCCTCAGTGCTCCAGTACTCTGCTGAACTGGGATTTTACTTTTAAATGATATTTTCATCTTTGCTTCCCAAAGTTCTGTCTTTGTTATAAATAGCAGATAGAAAAGCAAACTTGAATTGAGAGTTATACATAACAATTTTCTGTGCAGCATAACCAAGAGCTGCTAGACCTGCCGCTGACAAACGGTGCTGGTGCCTACTTGTTCTTACTCATTCTTTTCAGGCTGCACATGATTATAAGGGTTAGTCCTGCAGATGGGGTTTTGGTTTTATGGGTTTTTTCCCCACACACACACTTGCTTTGCACTGGAACGCTTGCATGTGTATTCAGGATATTACTTATTTCATTCTGGCACTTTTAATATGAAACTTGCCAGATTTTTATCCTGGGCTTGATAAATGGTTACCTATGGGATGTGAACAGACAGTGTGGCACTTTTCTGCGTTTGGTGGTGGAAGTGCCTTTCAGCCTCTTGCACCTGGACCTCCAGCAGCTTATGCTTGCTGATAGGGGATTACAGAAAGTAAGTAGTAAAAACAAGGCTGCTGTCAGGATTTTTAAATACAATCCCGTGGTCTGCACTTTCTTTGGAAATTTTATAGGGTTCTGTCAAGCAGATCAGCTTGATCGCTACTGACTGTGACTTCTTTTGTACAACAGATTACTGGGTATTTCAGCATGTAGCATGCTGCAGTGCTTGAGGTTAGCTGACTAATGATCTGCATAATCTTACATATATGCCTTTAGCAGAGATACAGGTATACACCTTTGGCCTGAATGACTCGATATGTAAGTCTCTCTGTATTCTCAGTCTCATTAAAAAAAAAAAATATATGCTAAATTCACTGTGATAAAGTATTCAATAATTCCTTCTGGAATCTCGAATAAGAAGAAATACTGTTGGACATACCTTATAGGCTATGTTTCAGAATTTAGGAGAAGTCTGGCTCATTGTCTTTCATGCTGTATGTCAGGCCCCTGACATTATTCCTTTATGTCTCCTGGCAAGTATTTCACATTCAAGAAGGCTTATATGCCTAGGGAGAGAAAAGGAAAAAAAAATAAGAAAAAAAAAAAAACAAACCCAAACCAAAACGCAAGAAATAAAGACAATTGCAGTGACACAGGTTAAACTAAGAGAGGCTGTGGTTCAGGGGAGGTGTGGAAGTGCTGCATTTACTCTTCCCTTGTGCTAGTGATTCTTGCCCGGACCATGGCCCTTTGGATCAGTATTGCTGTTTCTCAGCAGGTTTTCCTGGTGCCACGCTGGATGTGTGCCTGCTGTGTGCACGGGCTTGTAACTGGGACAGCTCGAGAACTTGATACTGCTGGATGGAAATAGAAAACCCAGTATGCCTGCTTCTGCTTTGCTTCATCCCCACCTAGCAGATCACTGTTCATACCCTTAGAAATTGTGGAAACTCCATTGTTGCAACAAACCTCACCGAGGGGCTGCTCCTTCCTGCAGCTTTTGGTAGAGATGTAGCTGATATGGGCAAAACCATCCCTGTCCTTGCCTGCAAAGAACTTGAGCCTTGCCCCTCTGGTGGTCTTGCAGGTTCCTTTTTAAACACTTGGGGGTTTTATACTGCAACCCACGGGAGTAACTGTGCTCCTCATTGTTCCTTTACACAGGCAGGGAAACGTGCTTCCTGGGAGCACAGGCACTGAAGTTATCCACTCGTCTTGGTCTAGTAGCTGCCCACTGTGGGTCTTGTTTGTGGATGGAGGAATTCACATCTGCACAGAGAAATACAAATTAACGTGTATGATCCATGTCTGGAGATGTACTTGGAAGACTAATCTTGAACACCAAAACCCATTAGGTTTAGGTATGCTGACGTGACAGGGGGAGCAGCTTTGCTGAATTTTTAAGAGATGGTTTGTCCACCTGGGCTTTTAAAAATGGTTTTCTTGTATTTTTGGCAAAAGAAAAATGTTTTTGTCAAAGAAGAATGAGTCTCATGGTCTCATTTTGAGTTTTAAAACACAATTATTGATTTCATAAATACAGACAGTATACAATTTAAGTAATTTCTTCAATGTATGTTGACTTTATTCCTCAGTTGTTAATAGACAGAATTTTTTAAAGCAAAGTGAGATTGTGTGTTTTGACGGATTATATCCCGTAGTGGTATTTGCTCTCAGGAGGCAGGAAGAAATTCCCAAACCATGTGATACTCCATTACTGGTTAGTATTTAGCTGTTACTAGTTAGTTACCAAGTGTCATTGGCAGAAGAATACAAGACCCTCAGTTTTTAACACCTGACAAAAGAAACACATACTGCGCTTTTTCTAAGCTGTAGGTCCATACTCCCAGTGTGTGTTTCTGTATGAATTATAATCAAAGTCTAGGAACTGGCCAGTGCTTAGCTACCTTCTGTTGACAGCTTTCAGGTTTTTTGGAAATATTTTAGCTTCACCACATACCGTAGCTGTTGTGTGATTCAGAGCCTTTGGAAGGAGAGTGTCCTCTTGCATTTGTTATTTGCTTAGCAAAGCTTTGACTTTATGGCTATGTATTTCAGAATCTTCTATGCCGGGGAATCATTTATATTTCAGAGATACGGGAAGGCACCTTGGAGCTTGCTACATGTCTTGATTGTTTTTTAACCTTAGCCCAGTGTGATATTCTCTCTAAAGAATATTCTCACGTAATCCTGCAGGGAAGAATAAAGGTAACACAGTTGCCTGGCATTAATACTGTAAATCAGAAGTACATAATGATAAGTCTGAGAAACGTACTAAAAATAATAATAAGACAGGCTGGTTTCTGAATGGTAAATGCCATTACGCTTTGAATTCTGACATCCATCTGAAGTGGGTACCCACAGCCCACGGTCATGTGTCGGGGGGCTGTTTGCTGGGTTTGTACTTGAGCGGAGCTGAGTGTATGTCCTCGTCCAGCCACGGTTCTCCCTGGAGGTGCTCCTTGGCCAGGCTGCAGGAGGATGTTTCTGAGAACCCAAAGAGAAATAATGTGAAAAACATGGCCAGCGCTGCCCCAGGGACGTTCCTTTCCCTGAGAGAAAAGCAAGGCTGGGGAGGGAAGATGGCTATTTCGTGTGGCTGCAAACAGGAAGGTGACATTTTCACAGGCAGGAAGGCCTGAAGCAGCCTGAGCTCCTTCTCAAGCCCAGCTTGCATGGGACAGATGTGGTTGTGAAGTGATTACAGTGAGGATTTCTGGAGGAAAGCTTGGCAGTGGGGCTTTTTCAAGGATTTGGGAAGCCTTGTGTACTGTTCCTCCTGCTGGTTTCCTTCTGGAGGTCTTTCTCAGGGTCTGTATCTCCTTGGCAGGTACAGAGATATCTTGGAGGTACAGTATGGCCGTGACCACCCAGGTCAGGCTGCTCAGCTGAGCCTACACAGGGCAATTACAGTGGAAACTGGGTGTAGCCTTCTCCCCTGGGTGCTGGAGAGCGGGGCAGAGAGGCTTCCCTAGGGATGACGGCATTGCGGATGCCAGGGGTTGAGGATTTGGACTGCGCATTCCATTGTACCTTAAGGTAGTGACATTCGCCTAGTAGGAGGGGACGCAAATGCCTGATTTATGATTGCTTTAGTGGTGCTTGATTCACATTTCCATTCACAGGTTTTGAGATGAAAATATTTGCATTTATATCTTGTAAAAAAACCTTGGAATTAGATAGATGTGAAATTGCCCAAGAATCCCTTAAGATGTAAGGGCGAACCATACGTTAAAATAAAGGTCCTGCAATTGCTGAAATGGTGATTAGACATTTGATTCAAGACACTGTGGCTTTCTTCTACTGACCCTACCGTGCGATGCAAAACCAGCCCAAAGCTATACATCACTGGCAGCTCTGATGAAGGCTACGCGTGGTCCTGCTGTGTTGCAGCGGCCTTGAGAAAACATGAGGCACAAATGGATTCAAAACTTGGTGTGGGCAGTGGGCAGTGGTTACCTCGGGGCTTCTGGCTGCAAGAAGGGTGGAGAGGTAGGGACAGCGTCTGCTTCAGAACCCTGTAATGAACGTCCACCTTGGCTGAAGTTGCATGGGCAGACTGAACCTGGCGAGGGGGGTCGGTCTGAATAGATGCGGTTTGTGTCTAGAAAGCTGCCAGGGAGTGATCATGTGGAGCATCTCGGTGTCAGATGGGAAGTTGTCCGTGTATATGTATGTGTATATATATTTTTTAAAAAATCATCTTGCTTTTTTTTTTCCTCTTTGACATGAGTGTTGAAGTGTTGTTAAGTCCGTGGCCATTCTGAGACGAGAAAGCAAGAAAATGATCAAAGCAGATGCTGGAAATGATAATAACATAGCATGGTCTTGACAAATCAATGCTAAATAAAGTGATAAGCTTCAGACTGCTTTGGGAGGAGAGCTGCCCCAGCGAAGCCTCAAAGGCAGGCTGGCTAATTTAACCATGAACCTAATCAACTGGCTTTTTCTAATTACCATGCAAGGAGTGGCTGTCTAAAAACTGCTGCTTAAATATGTATCTATCTCTTTTGGAAACTGGTCTCTGAGGCCTGATGGATTAAAACCCGGAGGCAAGGTTGGCTTATTGGGACAGCCCAGGCAAGCCTCTGACCTATATGTGCTTTATTTCCGCGTGAGCGTAATTAGAAGGTGGATGCGAACAATGGATTGTGTGAACTCGTCTAGGAAATTGGGTAGAAAATGCCAAGTGTTGAGCAGCTTGCACCCATGCTGCAGGAGAGGGGCTTGCTGACAGAGCAGCTCATGGCGTGGAGTTTTTAATTGCCATCCAGAGCCGATGATTCATACATTTTTCTCTTTCCATTCCCTTTTCCGCAGCAGATCCTGGATGTCCTGTTGACAACTGAAGCCCAACAGCTCAAACCTTGAACTCTTTATCTATCCTTCAAAATCCTCCCAGCCTCCTCCTTTTCCTGTTAATGTTGACAGCTCCACCGCTGCTCCGTGTCCCACAGACTCACAGCAGCAGTGTCACTTCTCACTCCTCCCTCATCTCCAAGGCTTTGTGAAATGTATTTGCTTTTCTGTGCAGCATCTCTTGAGTGTATCTCCTTTCCTTCGTTTCTGCCACGGACACTAACTATAGCCTCCATCTCTGTGGCTTTTCTGACTTTTTGCGTTGTCTCTCCATATGTAAACTCTGGAGGATCTACTACAACCTGCAGTTCTCCCCTTTCCACACTCTTGCCCACATCAGCATTCACCATGGAATGATGCTGGGTGGGGGGAGAAACCACCAGTAAGGAAAAAGAGAACTGATTTTCATTTCAGAGGACCACAGTCTCTTGTTGTAATGCCCAGAGGAACACAGGCTTTTTGTACTAATCCAAACATGAGATTTCTTGGAGTTTTAATGTTTTTATTTCAGTGATAGATGCTGCTAACTTGGGGGTTTTTAGCAGAATATAGGGGATAGTGAAATGCAAGTTGCTCTTAGTTTGTCTGAACTTCACAAATGCATGTTGCTGCCTGCTGGAGGGGACTTGGAAAGTTTGTGCAAATGAATTATTCTTTGAGATATATAAGTAAAAAAAATAATAAAATCAGCTGAGAGTATTTGTGTCCTCCGTTACACACATAAGGCATATTCAAATAACCGTAGCATGTTCAAATCCTACCTTATTCCTTCAGCCTTAGGCCACTGTATTTATGGTGAGGATTTCCCAGAGAGAAATACGCAGTTGTGCTCAGTGTAATGTATGCAGAGGAGATGCGGTGCTTCTGGGGTGCATTTATTTGCAACTCTTGGTCATCCATGATTTGCATAACGACAACCATATTACACTCTTGCATAGGTTTTCATTAGATAGCAGGTGTTGTTTATTTGGAAGTATCGAAATACATTTTCTTCATATAAAAGAGAGGCACAGAAATAGGCTCTCTGTGTTTCGTAGGGTTGCCAGGGTAGCAGTAGCAAAATATAGCAAATCAGCAGTGAGATCTGCAAGAATGAATATGGACTATGCCCAGAGGCTATGGAAGGCACCAAGACATATTTCAGGCTTTATCAGGAATAAGGCAAACATTTGCATGGCCCTGAAGGAGCTTCTGGCTTTGCAATGAACTACCACAAAATGGCATAATTAAAAGTTACATTCTGTTTGAGCCTTTTCTAACACTCAGTAATCAAACACCATAATCAGAACGAATTATTGCATTTGTATTCAGCCATCCACTGAAAAAGATGCATTGCTTGGCTTATAGCCTTACCTTGATTTATTAGGTCTAATTTCAGAGACTGGCACAAAAGGTGAGTCAGATTCTCCAGGGACCTGTTGCACATACACAGTGGTAGCTTTAAGATGCATGTGCTTTTTTTGTATGCTTCCAGTTATTTAGAACAAACTTTCGGTTTGTTTTTTAAATCCACTGGAGTGTGCAGACAAGATGAAGGTTAAGCCCAGGAAGGGTTGATCGGGACATAGATCTGCACACTTCACTGAGGTTGGCAGCTTCCCCTCTAATGTGACCTCCAGGTGCGATGAATGAAACCGCAGGATTCGTAACAAGCCACACACTGAGCTGCCAAGTCTCTTGTAACAAGACAGAGAAGTTGAAACAGAATTTCTATTCAGCGTATCAAAATCGACCCTTGAAGCATAACATTGCTAGTTGATTGTAAATAATGGACCTGCAAAGTGATTTCTGCACAGGAACATACTGTTTGGCTGTGTTGTAAACTACCTTCTGTACCCGTTTCAACATACAGCTGGGATGTGATGACCATGAATTATTTAGTTTGGTATAGGTGGAAGTTTTCTGTAACATAGAAAAATAGAAATTGAAACCCAAAGCCAACAATCCAAGGGCAAAGCCACGTTATGCTTGTAAGAAAAAATAAGTTGTACCTAGTCCAGCAAACTTGCAGGGTATCTGGTAAAGCATCAGTCCAACCCTGTCCTTTCTGAAGGACTCACTGTGGTGTGCACTGGCATTCACTGGTATCCAGAAATTACCAGGAAGATGGTGACAGTGCTCTGTTTCCATGTGCTTTTCAATAGATATATGACATTCAAATTAAAACAAACCATTCAAAGTAGTGGAAAATGTGCTGCAACTGTTGGAAATGTATGGGAGTAATAGCCTACAGCAGGCAATGCTAACAGTTGGCAAAATAAACTTAGTGTCGGGCTGTGGCTGATGATTTCATGATTGCCCGTTGCCAGTTGTTTGAACAAAGGTCACTTTTCCACCAAAGTCTGCCAGACCTTTGGGGAGGGTTTTCTTACTGGTTCTGAATTTTCTATTTAGTCTGGAAAGCGAAATTAATACGTCAAAATGTAAAACCGTAGGTCAGATCCAAATTACTGGGACTCCAGTAGAGAAGAGGGAGTTTCTGAAGACAGAGCTTTCTGTGGGTTATCTTTCTCCATGATCCTCCCTCACGCCAAACCACGAGCTCTGTTTTCAGCCCCGCGCTGGTTTGAGCTCCACGAGCAGAGGGGTGCCTCTGTACCGCCCGCTCCCATCGGATCGGCGCAGGTTAATGATCTCCGGCATCTCGGAACAGGCAACTGCCTGACTTCTGGTCATGCCAGCTGTTTGGCTGCTGCCACTCTTTCCTTTGTTCTTTGTCACCTTACCCTGCCTGGTTTGGCAGATTGGAGCCACGTGAGCCGTTGTGAGGAGGTACAGAGTCAACTTACAGGGGCTGTGATTTATTTGCCCCCAAGTGTTTATTGAACAGAAAATTGCCTAGCTCTTTTCTCCGTGTACAGTGCCCATGGACTTAGTCTCTTGCCATCGTTGCAAATGCTGGGACTTGGCAAGCACACCCAGCTTCTTGAAATTTTGGTCTCAGAGGCAAAAGTTTTTTGAAAGTAACAGGTGCCTCTGAACTTTGATTTACAGTCGTAACTGTCACCTGGGTTTTGACAGATGGGTAGTGGAAGATCAAGACAAATGCTGATAGGATTCTTTTGAGATGTGCTGCTATTAGCATTTGCTCTGAGCACATTTTAAAGAGAACATAAGACTAACAATGTAATGTCTGTTAGTCATCTCACACTGGAGAAGTCCTGCCAGAGGAGGTGAAATGTCTAACTCAGAATTCACGAGACAGGGGATTGGTAAGAAGGAAGATGCAGAAAGAGGCACCAAAAACCGAACTATAGCTCTGAACCAGGAAAAGAATGGAAACGAAGAGACAGATCAAGTCAGAGTTCTCAGGTATGGGGCGATGCCGGTCAAAGCTGTTTCTCGGGTACGGGCTAGGGTGAAGCACCTGTAGTGAAGTCCCTGCTGTCTGTGGTGTTAGGTACAGGTGCATGGACATGGTGGAGGAAATAAGATGTTTCTTAGAGTGGCTGTTAAAGTTGTCAGTGGAGAGTGGTACGAATAATGCAGATAAGCTGCTTAAGTCACCCCTGGGTGGCAGCTTAGTTGCACCTCTGCTTACCCTGGATCTGGCTTTTACATATTCTTTAATATAATAATTTCACAAGGGCTCAGGGTGTGATATTTCAGCATGCTCTGCTAGCCCCATATTCCATAAGTAATGAAGTGCCAGTGAAGTCAGAGGGATTGTCTTCTGAGGAGCTGCTCCACAAAACCGGCTCTTCTCTTGAATTTCATTGCAGTTACCTTCTGCAGCACTGGGACATCCCACAAGCTGCTAAACTCAGGCCCTAAACAAGCCAAGCAGTTTCTCGTTGTGCCAGTCTCTGTAACAATCACCCGTAACATAAACCTGCGTGTGCCACAGTGAGCTGTGCCCAGGTGTGCGAGAGGGAACGAGCCGAGAGGCTTGCACCATTCTGTACTCTCCTTTTTCCCCTCGACAAACCTCCACCGCCCCGTTTCCACAGGGAACAGGAAGGAAAAGGCTGTCTTGGACAGAGGGACTGTGCTAAACTGTGTGCTCGTCCTCTCCAAAACCTGCCAGCAGCCTTCGGAAAGCCCTTAGGAAGAGGAGGTGCTGGCTGCGTGGTGGTGCTTCCCAGGGCACCTCCGCTCCTGCCTCTCCTGCCACCCGGTCCCTGGCTCTGGCGCAGGCTGGCGCAGGGGCAGAGCAGCTCGGAGTGGCTGGGGTGGGGAAATACAGAAATCGTGGGTTTTTTTAGTTCCAGCTCTGATCCTGGATGAGCAGCCCGGGTCCTCAGTCGCCAGGACAGCACACACGCTCCTCCACTGAATCCCCTTTTTCTCTCCACTGAGCCTTTGTGCCTGTAAGAGGATCCAAAGCAAGAACAAGTTTAACTATAGTAATTTTGCAAAAGACACAGGCTTTTCAGTTCACTTCTCCTTGAGTGTTTCCTGGCAGTTATCAGCATGTTTTCTAACAGTGTGTCTGTTGTAAAATAATAGATCAGTGTGTGTAAACCTTCAGATCCTGGGAGAACTGTTGGAGGTCAGAGGGTCACCTCTTTGGGGCTATCAGCATAATTCAGAGCCAGTGACATCCACTGATTAATTGCCCTTTTACTGATTCTGAATTGACTTCCTTAATTAAGGAGAGTGCCACTCGGTTGCGTGATTGGTTTTGCCATTTTCAAATTATTATGACGAAAGCTTGGAAGAGAAATCCTTTGCCATGTATAGACCCTTCCTTGGAAAATGTTCCGGTGCATTTAACAGACTTGCCTGCCTACAGTTTAAATTTCCCTGCACAGTTTAATTGGCGTGATTATTTTGCTATAAAACACAGTGAAGACTGAGGACTTGAAGCATCTGGGGCTGTAGAGGCAGCGAGGGGCTCCATCTGTACGTGGTACTGTGATAGAGATGCTTTCTTTGGAGGAACCAAAATCACTGGCTACTTGGAGAAAAGAGTTCCCTTTTCACATGGCTTGTCAATATGTTAAATGCTCTGGAGACAGTGCTTTTGTGCTTCTGCAGACATTAAATCCTGTACGTTATATGGGCTGTGACAGTCCTGTTTTCAAATGTTTTAAGCATTGATTGTACTCAGGATGGTGTACCCAGTGGTGGAAATGCTGCTGGAAGGGATAATGCTGATGTTAGAAAGAAGAGGGTGAAGCATTTTCCTGGAGTACCAGCCTTTAGTCCTTCCCTCAGGCTGTTCTTTGCATGGATGCTTAGACCACAGAGGGATCACAAAAATGTGGGAGGGGAAGATAAAATCCATAGTTAAAAATTGAAAACTTCCCATGTAATTTCTCCCAGTTCTTCCTACATTAAATTTGAGGTGGTGGCAGTTTGGGGTCATTCGCATATGGGATTTTCCTCTCCTTTCCCACTTGTCCAAGCGCACGAGGAAAAAGGTGGTGTGGAAGTAAATGCTGTTGGTCCTCAGGCTGCAAGGCTGATAGGGATTTTGCTAGTTTGAAAGATTCTGACCAAACTGGGGCGGGGAAAGACAGTAATATTCTCCAGCCCGCTCTCATTTACTGCCTTCCCCCATGCAGCAATAGCGATTTCAACGAAATAACTGTTCTGGTAAGGTGAAGGGGGAGTTTCTTGGGGCGAGGTTGAAGTCTGGAGCAGCTGTGGTGCTCTGCAAAGCTGTTCTTCAGGGCAGCAACACTGGTGGGAAAGCCAAGAAAAAAGGCTGTCATTGCACATCCCCTCCTGGCACTTCGGAGCAGACAGTTCCCTCAGGGCTTCCAGCTCCTGTGGAATAAGAATTTCTTTTGCTCCCCTTCCTTCTTCACCTTTCTGCTGTTGTGGGCATTCACCTGCCTCTTGTGTTAGATCTTGCATGTGCTCCAACTGACAAATAATTGGTAGTAGAAAAGCTTGGTTCGGGATAAAGCTGTCCGAGACCACCTTCCAATATATTGTAGCTGCCTTGGAGACTGTAACTACTGAGAGTAACTTGTGAGTTTGCACTCGTCCTAAGGTGCTCCTTACACTGAATGTAGGACAACATAGGGCAAGTTGGACATACTAGTTAACCAGGAAGTTTTAAGAGAGCCAGCACTGCACGTGAGGTGAAATTGGATGGATTTTTTTGCTTGTCCCATCTGCAGAATTGAACATCAGAACAGCGATTTACTCTCCGGGAACAGATCAGGTACAATCCCTACGGCTTACTCTCGGTCAGAAACAAAGCACGCCGATTTTGCCACTGACCCTGCTTTTAAAATAAAAGTATCCTGCAAATGTATTACTAATTTTTAGAGATAAATGTTAAAGCTAAAGAACTAATCATAGTCCAAAGAGCTTTAAATACATTTCCGTGTATAATTGCTTTCAGACTCTGTGTGTGTGTGTATATATATATTCCACAGTAAATACATATTCAATTTAAAATTAATTTGTACAGTTATAATGAAGCTATTATGCTAAAAGGTGATTTGCTGTTTCAATGGTTTGAGTTCTAGTAGGGTAGGAAACCATGGGTTTGACCTTCCCTGGGCGCAAATCAGTGTAGCCCTATGGAACCCCAAAGTGAGGATCCAGCTCAGCTGGATCTGTTATTCCTTTTTGTCTTGTAGTCAAATGCAATCGTCCAGCCCTCCCTACCTAAAAACAGAACTTAAAACTACAAAGATGATAGTAGTCCGAGGGCAGCAGCTTAACTATAGCTGTTCAGGTTGCGTGTTTTTTCAGCTAATTTCATTTTATCAGCAGAAATCTGAAATGGGTGGTCTTTACCTGCAGGCGTTGGTTAGCAATCCTCAGGGGTGCTGGGGGGAGCTGCCCTTGACACACACAGCTGCCCCTGAGCTGAGAGGCTCCCCATCGCTGTGTCTTCACCACGTGCTTCTGCTCCCCGTCCTGCTGAACGTGCTGGGAGTTGCCGGGATTGTCACTATCCTAAACTTGATAGTCTGGATTGAATGTGATGGTGAAACAACCTAAAGAGCATGTATTGAGCCAGAGAGGGGACAGGTCATGTCACCTTCCCTGGCTTTTGTCACCCATTGGATGTGTTTGGGAAAGGTGGGGCTGGATGCCCGGGGTGTAACTGACATTTAACACAGTTTGAGGAGGAAAATTGCTGTAGAAAAAAAGCCCAGTGGCTGCAGTCACCTTTAGTAGCATCTCAGAATTGCAGGCAGAATTCCAATAAGCCTGATGCCCCTTTTTGCAGCTTCTCTGTCCCCCATTCAGAATTTGACCACAGATTTGCCAAAAATCCTTGCTGAAATGTTTTGGTTTTTTACCCTTGAAGCAAACACAGCACAATCGAGATGGGCTGCAAAAATTCCTTGAGGTTCTACTGCATTGGTGACGTGGTCCATCCCAGTGCAGCATCTTCCAGAGGAAACCCAGCGAGCCTAGTCTGTGTTTGAGGTAGGTTTATGCAGAGGAAACCACAGGGAAATGCAACTGGACCAAGAAACCTCAAGAGGGAAACAAATCCCAGCTGAAGATAGATGGTGTAGCTGGCTACTAAAAAGACTGCCTTCTCCATATTTATAGCTTTTCACAAACTTATCTGTATCAATCACAGGTGAAGGTCATTACTTGGTTGAAGCTGTAAGGTAAGGAATTGTATGCACCTGTCAGGTCTAACACAAGGAGAATGTTTCTTTTTCCTTCCCTGGTGGCTGAGCTATAAAAGACAATAAGCCTTCTACAGCTGCTGGCCAAAGATGACACCTTTAGGTTAAACAAGAGAAACTCTCCCTTTTAGACTTCAGTTCCATAAATTACTGAGTTGCTTCGATAAATCCATGCAAATTCAGTAAGGCACTTAAATGCAGCTTTGCCATTAGGCACATTAATGAGCCTTAAGTATACATCTCATAAAGCAGATGTGGATTTACTGGTCTGGGTTTGAAGGGTCTTCACCACCTTCTCCCATTAGGATGGTGCAGTATGTCTCACAGTCAGGTATCTCTTCTCAGACACGGAGATGCCATGCAGCATTGTCCCCCATCCCAGCTGCTCTTTGGCTCTGTGGAGCACCCTCTAGCTTGCTCTGCTCACGGAGGGGTTATTGCTGGAGGTCCTGGGGTATGAAATGTGTAAGAACTATCATGCCAGTCTGGACAATGTACAAAATGTTTCTTCTTCCTCTGTCACTGGTAGTGGATGCTGACATATGAGCAGTAAACAGGATGGATGAAGTGATCCATCCCAGGCCATATGCTCCTAGTTTCTGACAGTTTGTAGTTTGCAAGGACTTTCTGCGCCAGCATTTATATTTAGACCACCATGGACCTGACCTCTAAGAATGTGTTTCGCTCCCTTTGAAAATAATTTAAACTTTTCAATAGTTCAGGAGCTTGGAAAATATCCACTGAGATGATGGTTTCACTAATTACAGTAGTTGCTGGTTATATGTTTTAAACCCATGCTGTTTGCTTTTTTGTAGTAAGCCAGCGATCTAAGGCTGAAAGCAGGTAGGAAAAACACAGGATTTTGCCATCTGCTCATACTGAAGTCCATTGTTTTTAGTAAGTGGCAGTCCATTGCATTAATGTCTCTTGTTGTATGCACAACACCTAGCAGTATTGGCATACACTTTTTTGCTAACAGAAAATGTCATAGTGTAAGTACCCTATTCTAATTGCATTGGCTGATTTCCATCACAGGCATTAATTTATCGTAATACTGTTTGGAAATCTCAATGAATTGCTAACATGAGATTTGCCAGCTGCTGGAGGTACTGCAGCTCGCCTCATGTCATGTACTGGTGTTACTGTGGTGTTCAAGTAGGAGCAGTACAAGGGCTGAATCAAAGAAGTGTGTCTAAGCATTTAAAAACAGCAAACACATTATTTTTATAAGTGGAGCCAGGGCAGGAAAAAGCAGTGCCAATTTGCATTGGGAAAGAGAGCGGAACAGGGTTTTTCAACTTTCTTCCAAAGCTGCAACAGTTTTAGTGTAAGCTAACGCTAGCTTTAGTATAAGCCGTGCAAACTCCAGCAGATCTGGTATGTTCCATTCTAACATCAAATGTGGCAGAGCTGCCTGAAAGGAGAGGGTGATTTACATTCAAACAACAGCAATTAAAATAGGGGTACAAATTACTCTATAATGAGACTGATCCAAGGCCCCGCATGTCAGTGCATTAGACTTCTAGTTCATGTATAATCATAAATCTTCAGTATGAAGGTTATAAAACTCTTTTCACCAATATTTGTCTGCCTGAAAGATCTATGAAGCATTAGCAGCAGCTTGAAGCTATGAAGAGGAACCACTCAGCTTGATTTACATGTAAAATACATACAGTACAAGCCGCAAAAAAGATCTCTTGATGTTTTCCCATGATATAAATACTTGATGATGTTTAGATTTCTTTCCTGTTCTTTTATGGAAGGTTTTCTACTACTCAATTAGAGTTGGGTGGAAACATATTTTCTGCCTAGCTCTGTACCAGAATCATAGAGACTGATCAAAATGAACAGATTTAAAAATCAAATTTATTATTGAAAATGAGATTGGCAGGTATTTTCTCTTTGGGGAATATGTTGCTTTATTGATTTCTTCAAAATAAAAAATACTGATATGGACTATGAGAAGCTGTGAGGCGGTGAATGCAATTTGTGGCAATTTTACGATTCCATCGCTCTGAAAAAAATTTGTTCAGCTGATTCTTGTACTTGCTGATAGGAAGTAAACATGAAAGCCTCTGTACGCTGATGGGGAGAATTGACCTCTTCCTTCCTTATGCCATAACAGGAAAGACAGTATAAAATACTCTCTAGATAAATTTTTTAAATGGAAAAGCAATCTTGGTTTCACCTGGTTCTTAGCTACCGATAAGCAGCCTTGCTGGGTCCAACAGTCTGGCTGTCCTTAAACTTCTGAAGAAACATAATTAATGCTGTGTTTCAGGGTCCGGTCCCGAGCTGTGCAAACGTATCTCCACTAAGTCTGTATCTGATTTTACTTTGTACGGGAGTCAGCCAAGAGCAATTTGCTGAGGGTAAATGTATGAAACTCAGGAGAACTTGATCACAGTATAGTTTACCATGACATTTGTTTGAAAAAGAAAAGGAACCAGAGAAATAGGGTTGTAGGGTAAAATCCTCCTCACGTGGCTCACGGGAGACATTTTACGGACTACAGCAGTATTTATATGACTTAAGTGAATAAATTCGGCCTGCTTATTCCCATTGCCAAGTGCTGCCATTCAGCTGGTGTACTTGTAATCGCTGTCTTTCAATGGAGGTAGAATAATATAGTTATTGCTTGATAGAAAACCCTGCTTTCCATGCTCATGGTCATACCTCAGTTATTTTTGTATGCATACCATATCTGTGCAATGCACAGAAGAGAGAAAATCCTGGTTGTGTGGTACAGTCAAAATCAGCTGTGCAACAGTGCAATTCAAGTTCATAAGGTCTGCGTGTTCTTGTGATGTTCTAGTAGACTGCAGAAAAAAACCCCATTGCAAAGAAATGCAAATAAAAACAAAAAGGCATGGAAATTGCTGATACCTACCACTTACATCTAAATAACGATGATTCTGCTAACAAGCATATAACTAAATTTCTGGCACCAGCATTTTCACCACAGCAAAGCAACATTTTAACAGCGTTCTTAATCAGCATATACAAGAAAACAGAAACGCAGCTCGGTGCTACTTAACTCGATGCTTTTATTTTTTCATACAGTGTTTCATAAATAACTTTAGGAAGTGAATCTGATGATGATAATAATTATACTACTGCTGTATGCAGCTAAAGACTTCTTCCAGAATAACAAATAACCTGCTAGAAAATCTCTGAGAGCTCCCCATGCCTGCCTACACTAATAATACAGTAGTGCTTTGTGTGTACATAGCCTTTCTAAAGGCACTTTCATGTTAATTATCTAATTAAGCCTTACAATTCTCTTTGAAAGTAAGTAAGTATTATTATACCTATTTTATGGAGGTGGAAACCGAAAAATAAAGGCTTGATGTCATTCCATCTAATGCTATACGTCTTGCTGGAGTGTTTAGGTGGGAGCACAGGCACTCAAAATTCCCCTTTAGGTAGCAGAGAGACCAGGACTTTCTGGAGGGTGATTTAACCCACCTGAGCTCTGCCTGAATTCTGCGGAGAGCAGCTGGTGGGAGCTGGTGAGTTCGCTCCGAGCTCACTGTCACTGGTGCTTTGCTGCCTAAAAGTTGGCGTAGAGAAAAAAAAAAACCCACAGTCAAATCAATGAAGCTCCCAAACTTGTTTATAGCAGCGGTCCAGTGTCTAAGCCATCTTTAGCATCTTTCTCAGTTGGAATAGGTCCCAACACTTGTTGGGTCCACTCACGTTGCAGGTGGCTTGCACAGTCTTGGGGATGAAGCCATTAACATCCAAAGTTTTTTCAAAGGCAGAGTTCCACATTTATCTGCCGCGTTGTGGGATTGTGCCTTGAGTTTTGATGTGTAGAAAAAATGAGGCGATGGGAAGAGAGGATTCTCTTGCTCTTTGCTTTCAGGAGTGTCTACATTTCCATACCTGTCAGCAGGGATCTGGCTGTGAGCAGCAGCAGATCTCTGCGGGGGGGCGTAGGATTTGTTCATACTGTAGTCCCTAGGCTAACTTCAGCACATGTGGAGCTAATTTTCAGCTAGATAGGCAATGCTATGGTATGTGTTTTGTGGCACGACATTTGGCAGGGAGAAATATTTTTAACCTTCTTCCTCCTGCCTGGCAAGCAGCATCTGCCCTAGCTAGCTTGCTGCAGTGTTCGCAGTGTTTTGAAACAACTTGTATAAGCATCTGTGAAAGTGTTATATGTGTAGTCACTGATGAAGTTTCCAAATGAGTGGAAAAAACCCTAAGAACAGAAATGTGTAACACAAGAAAACAAATACATTTTGTAGATGATCGTTTATAGTGATGTCTTTTTAATGGAGCTGTCTGCAACCTTTCATGTGCCACAGGCACGATGCTGAAGGCGCTGCACACCAGAAGCAGTGTCAGCCCTTGCCCTTCTTATTTTTTGGTGGAAGCTTCTTCATTTCCCATGGCTACAGGTAGCACTGGAAGATCTTACCGGAGTACAGGTTGTGGGTTACTACTTCAATAGCTGTATTTCCTCTAACTTTCCTGTGCAAATTCAATAAATAATTCATTAGGTGTCTGTGGCTGATAGAGCTTTTTTCTGTGCTTGCAATGATTCAGACATCAGTTTTGTCTTTTTTAAGTCCTAATGTATAGTTAGCGAGTGACTACACTTGTTCGTTGGAAGCCATAGTGATGGAAATTTAAGTCTTGGATGCTTCAGCCTAAATTATAACCAACTTAATCAGGCTACGGTTGACCCGAGAAAGTGTGGTCATGGCGGAGATCCAGAGAGTCGTGTACATGCGTGACCAGTGAGAACCACTCTAACTGGGAGTAATTCCCTTGGCGTGGAAGAGTCAGGCTGTGTACAGTGGTGACCCCGTTCGAGGAGATGTCCCCATGAGAGTGTGTAGGTTTGAGGCAGTAGTGGTTTCATCTGCAACTGCTACATCTACCTGTGGTGATGAGTCGGTGCCCTTCATTACGGCCGCCGCCAGGAGAGACGTGCCATCATCAGCTGTCACGAAATGGGCCGTGTAACAGCACCGCTTGAACCTGCCGTGGATCTTTTTTTAATTCACGTTGAATTGTTTCCAATAAAGCAGAAGAGAATATTATGGTGCTTTTATGTTTCAGAAGAGCAGACGAGTCTTAGAGGAGGGGTCTGTTGCTGCAGTTATTAGTGTTATTAGTATTCGTGAAGACTTCAAGGGAAGTGTGTGCAAAGCTGAAAAGATAGCAGAGTTTTTCAGTTTCCTTTCAACTGCTTGCTTCGGGGGGGAACCACAAGGGCTTTCTTCTTATGTTGACTGCTGTAATGATGTGCTGTACTATTGAGCTTCCAGGTCTAACTGACATGGATCAATTATTTGAGTTTGATGGGCCACCTGCTCAGGAAACTTCTGTAGTATTTGTAAAAGACCAGGCAGTGCTCTCCTGGCAGGAGATACTTTTACTTTCCCTCCTGTGGAAGTGCTGTCCAGGTTGAATTACAACATGAATTATTGCCGAGCTGGCAAGGGGATGTTATTTGGGTTTTCAAGTACCATGGTGTAACTTCCTCAGTGTGTAGTACCGGAGAGATCATTAGCTTGAAGTATGTGCAGAAACTTGAGACCAAAATTATATTTTGCACATAAAGGCTCCTTCGTGTTAGAAACACTCGCATACGTGCCAGTACAGGCTAACATGTCTGGATTATCGCAGGGTATCATCCAGACCTTATGGGTGGTAGTGTCAGTTGTAAGAGTTGTATTTTTGCAACGACTCAGCCAGCTGTTACCAACACCCTTCCTACGTGGAATGCCACCCCTGCTTGCCAGGCCACCCTTCTGTTCATGTGCCAGGGGGAAGCACCTGCTGGTGCAGGCGACTGCTGCATGTGCTGCTCCCTTACGGGCATTTCCTCGTCGGTCGTCGGGTGCAGAAAGGGAATGTGCAGCACACTCCTTTCTTAGACGAGATGGTTTTGTTTCTGCGTAGTTATACTTGCTGTGTGGTCAACGAGATGAACAAGAACGTGAAGTGTGGAATTGGAAATACGGCAAGTTTTTCTTACCCAGGTTTTTGTAAGGTTGTGTTGAATTGCTGGGGCAGAATTTCTTACAGTTCCCCAACATGTTGAGCATCTGTAGTTTCTCTCAGCACTGAAATTCTTCAGCATTTTTCTTGTGAAGACAAGGGTTTGATTGCCATCCTTTTTGCAGAGTTTTGCTGACAACAGCATACAGGTATTTTCAATATTTTCTTTGCAAACATCTGGTTACTTTAGCCAAAAGAAACATTCCTATGGAATTAGTTTCATTAATTTAAATAACAACGATTAGGTAATGGATTTTGTGTGTGTGTGTGTTGGCTAAGAAAATAGTTTTAAAGCATACAGTCATCTTTTTTGAATGTGCTTGCTTGGTGCTTTCTGTCCCTTCAACATTCAATCGTGTAAAAGATGGTGTTTTAATTCCTGTGAGCAACCTCGTGTCTGGAAGTCTCCTATCTTCTTGCACAAGGCATAGTGGCAGGTATGGAAAAAAGATCCCTGAATGCTTCAGTTGTCTCATTAAATGGGATATTTGTATTCCTGAAGTTGCCGCATGTGGAGATCAGATTCCTTTCAAACACAGAAGTGGAAATATTTATGGGTTTAGGTGTTTTTTTAGCTTGTTCAGCTTCACTTCAAAGAAAGTGAAGAATTCTATGTAATGTATATATTGCTGGTTACTTGTTATTTTCCTGAGGGGGAAAAAACAGTGTGACCAGATTCCATTTTGGCTGTGCAATGTTACATCAGTACAGACCTGAAACCACGTTAGTATTCCTGACATTTCATCAAAGCGCTGATTTGGCAGCTCTTGACATTTGGATCAGTGACTAAACTTGTTTTCCTGTTGATAGCAAGTCATCTGCAGTTACAGCAAAACATGGCTCCTAGACCTGACAGATTTTCCTTTGCATTGAAAATAAATCCTAACGTTACAAGGTCATTTGAGAGCTGTCACTGGGAAAAAGATTTTGCTCTTAACCCTTATCTGGGATAGTACTTCTTTACATTTCCATGGTCTTTACTTTAAGGATCTGAAAGTGCTTTCTAAATATTAGATAGTATTAGATAATCTCTCTGCTGAGTTTGGTAAAACAGTATTTTCTGCACTCTGTACTTTAGCCTGGCAGAGGTGCGTTGCTCAAAGGAGTCTATGGTAGGGCTCTGGGAAAAATTTATGCTGCTACCAGGCTGGCATTTCTGAACTGTGGTATTTTATTAAAAGGATGTATTCACTGGTTCTAGTGATTTCAAGTTGAAATAGGATATGATTATGTTTTATAAACAAGCTCAGGAACTGACAGGAGGGAGAGAATTATTATTTAAGCTAGAGGCCAGTACATAATTTTTTCCAGGATAAAGCAGAAAGGGTTAGAGCATCCAGCCGCTCCCTTTGCCACCGTAGCACGGGGGGCTCAGTGCAGGTGTGAGCAGGGTCCGGTTCTTAATATTCCTTAATGGCCATTAAGGGGTGTTGCAATACCCGGTTTGTGGCACCACGTCGTCGTGTGGTCCTAACCCCGTCACCCAGCTTTGGTATTTCTGAAGGGCCTGAGGAATGACATTTCCTGGTTACACTACTAACCTATTTTTTGTACAGAGGCAGGAAAAAAATCTCAAAACTGCTGACTTTATTAATTGTGTGATTCTAATCTCGCATACAGTTGCCTACATAATAGTTATATGTGCTCTGTTCTTCTGGCTTCACCTTGATCAGCCTCCTTATTGATGCTTGATTGGCAATTTTGTGACAGGGGATGGAGTTCAGCTCCGCGCTGGATTGTGGACCTGGAGTGAATGGTTCTCCTCAGCATGAATGTATTTTTTCTGTAATATATCACTTTCACATCAGTGATCCTCTACATGACCTCCTTGCTTTTGATTTCCTATTTGCAATATCAGCTTTTTCAGACAAAATCAATGATGAGCAGTGTAATTAATTTTTACGTGTTTTAATTAAGGTTTTAGCTGCTCCAATACTTTTCATTATCTTAGCGTGATCTCTTGCTGTGGCCAAATGTTACAATGAAAAAAACCTGTTGATTAAATAAAATATTATTTAAAAAGTCCCCTGCAAGTTGTTAAGCTAATTAAAGTTCAGTGATGCAAAGTGAAGATACCAGATACTGCACAAAGAAATGTCAGGTAGAGCGAGGTATTTAGAAGGTCTCGGGAGCCTACAACAGCTTGGGGCAGATTCTGTCATTCCTACAACGGTTTGTGTGTCATCTCATCATCCTTCTGATACCTGATGTCATTTCTGAATAGCTGTAAGGCAGCGCGGCGGGTGCCTTGGTGAGATCTGTGGTCCCCAAGATGTTTCTGCAGCTCCATGTGAAGGTGCACACTGGGAGTGTGCTGGAGGGATGGGAGGGCACCACGAGAGGAGGAGGGAGCTGAGGCTGATTGAATCTTTCTGGGACATTTCCTTGGGCCAATTCTGTTTCTTGGCTCCAGGAGCTGGTGCTTGGGTGGTGGGATATGGCACTGCTCCCTGTGCGGCGTGGGCAGTGCTGGTGGGTTCCCAGTGCGACACGGGACACCAAACTGGAACTTGCCTGGTAGAAAATACTGCTATCCCAGTCATGAGGCTGAGTGACACACTGATGTCTTCATGAGCTGAATTTGCAGGTTGAGCTGAGATCACCAATATTAATATGGAGTAATACAGAAAGCTATGAGTCCTTGGCAACTTTTGAAACTCTGCGTTGCAGAAAAATGCAATATTTAACCTGCTGCTAGATAGGAAAAAAAATGATGATGCCTTGATTCTGCCACGGTTTTTTTAGAGGAACTCATCTTACTCTATTTCACTGGTAAATTAATCTGTTCGTTGGGATCTTGGGTAGAAGACAGACATTGCTTAGCTGTTGCCTGCTTAATTATACCCTGTAATTTTGATGGACAGCAGAACGTGTGTTGAAAAGCAGCTGGAAATGCCTGTCAGCTAGTTTAGAAACTGGTGAAGAATCTGTCTCCTGCAGTAGCTGCTTGCTGTGCTGAACCCAGCCCAAGCGAGAGGTTGGTAGATGGATGGAGGGCGAAAGCAAGCAGCCTTCGCCGCGTTTCGAACAGTCAGAAATGAAATGTGCTGCAGCTACTTCCAGCAAACACTGGGCTCCCACTCCAAACCTAAGGGTTAAGCTGAAGAGCTTGTGTAAGGCATTAATTAGGATTCCTGTCTGCTGGAGTGTGTGTGAGGGTGCTTTTGTTGTGTTAACTCGAGATTCTTATAGTGCGTTTGGCTTTTATGTGTGGTTTTTATAACTGATGCTCAGTGTTTCAGTAAATCATGCGAGACTCCGTATCATGAAGGTAAAGGCACTTTCAGTGACTTTGCGGGGGCGGGCGGGGGGGAAGTAACAATGGACACATTAAGTTGAAAGCTGTGAGCTGGAAAAAGAAAAATATTGAACATTAATGACACTGTATGAAGTGAGAAGCCATTAAAACTGGCTGGCAGACAGTGTGCAGGGACAAGCTGGTGCTTTCAAGGCCACATGCAGCACCATGGTATTTTTGCCTTTTCTTTATTCCCCATCTTCTTTGTCCACAAGGTTCTGCTGTTGTGTCACTGTTCTTGCTCTGTCTCTTCTTGATCACACTGGTGTTTGTGGGGGTGAAAGGGTACAAAAAGACTTCTAAACTATAATCTTTTTGCCATCAGTTGCTATTTCCTTGCCCTGGAAGTTTCATCCCAGGAGAATTTTCCTAGTGGAGAAAGCAGGACATTTTTTGCAATTTTACATTATTGCCAAGGAGCCTTGAACCAGTGACTGGTGAGTGAGTACCAGAGGCTGATGGACATGGAAACTTGGGGAGAGGGTTAGTGATCATTACCAGCTCAGCAGGCTGGCCCACATCAAGGTAATACAAGTAATCATCCCTCCTTTGGTCAGCATTACTCCTCCAGGGTTTGTTACCGAAAGGGAACCGAAGAGGGGATGTATGGCCATTTGCTGGGATGCTGCTGTCAGCTCTGGTACAGGAGGGAAAAGAGAATGTGAGCTGTGGGGACAAACCTAAGGACAGTGCCATGATGTGCCGTGTAATTTGCAGCCAAATTACAGCTCTAGCTTTGACTGCAGCTCTGCTTTTCAACACTTTTAAATGGGCATGAAGCGCCACACAAAATAAGCAGGATTCTCCATTCAAAACAAGGAGTGTAGCTTAGAAAGTGATTTAAATAACTGTCCTTTCAGAACTGTCTGTGCAACATGACCTGGGTGATTTACCTTATAATGGCTGTTAGCCAAGAGCATAATGAAATTGTGAGCAGAAAAAATTACTCTAGTGCTTTTTCCCTTTTGCTATCTGCTGATTTATTGGAAATGTCTTTCCTTCAATAATTGTCTCGTTAACCCATGTGCTGCCAGCATCCTGGGAAAGAAAAGATAGGCCAAACAGAGGCACTGAATGTTGTTACGTGTTGAGAGAGAGAAGAGCCAACGGGCTTAAGCATTGTTGCACTGTACGTTTGCAATTTTGAAGGCAGGGGATAAAAATGTTTACGGTCTCAGTTTTTAACTGGGGAGCTGGAAGCTTAAAAGCCCAACAGATAGGAAATAAAAGTTTTGTGATGGCATGTCTCAGGTGTTCTGACATGGGCTATTTAAACCCTAGATGTATATTGCAGTAATAATGAGATATTCTTCCCCGATATTAATTCTCTGCCTAGTTTGGGTCTGCCTGCGTAGCCTCTCTCTGCAGTTCTGGGTTTGGATCTTCATGACTAAATTTCAGGAGGGGCTACATCCTGCTAGTGTCATGCAGGCACTTAGAGTAGTAGAGATGAAAAAAAAAAATTACGGAGAACCAGTACCATATTGATATGGCCCTTGTAGTGCCTTGTGGCTATCATCTCACGGAAAGCAAAGGACAGAAGAAAGAAGGAGAACTCGGAGCTGGCAGGGAGGCTTTGCTGTTAACACGCTTCCTTCCAGCTCCTGATACGAAAGCCTGGCTGCCTGCAATCCTTTCTGTAAGAGACAGAAAATAAATTGCTGCTGTTGAACATTTTATTTGCACTTGCAGAACAGTCATCCAAGGAGCAAAGGAAGTATCAGAGGAGTGTGATGAGGGCTCATTTCTTCTTAACAAGCCAGTAGGAAATAATGCCAGAATCAGACACAGCAGAAGATTTTTGACAACATGGAAATTCCTCTTTGTGCATTGCCAACTAACTCCAGCTTGGTGCAATTCCTCTCACCTTGAATCAACAGCAACTCCTAGCACTGCTGCAATTTCTTAATCAGTGGCTATTCAGTACAGCTTCATCATTTGAACCTTTCCATTGCAGTGACAGACTAAGTGTGGCAGCTAAATAGCTCTTGTTTCTGCCTTTCTGGAAGATCAGAAAGAGATAAATACTGGCAGAATTTCTAGATAGTGCCTTTGTTAGTTTGAGTGTTTAAATCTTAAAAACAATGTGGTTGGTTTTGTGTTTTGTTTTTTTTTTTTTGGGGGGGGGATAAGGTGTTGTTGATCTGACTACATATATACAGAAAATTAGATTCTTTTTATCTGTCGGAGTTTCTGAAATACTTTCCTAGAGCTATTATGGACTATAAGTTTAACATGTTTTGTTAGCATTGGGTATGTTTATGTACTGGAAGAAATGAGGTTGTGTCTGAAATTACATGCACATAGGTAGATGATGTTCCTTTTGAAATGGAAGTGTTCTCTGGTCTCTCAAAATGGTTCAATCCACATGTGCTCTGTTGGTTTCAGATATCGCTTTGTCTGTCTCCAGCTTTCTGTGTGTACTGGAAGGCTGGAATGTATAGGCTGGAAGGCTGTCTGGCAGAAAAGGACCTGGGGGCGCAGGATGACAGCCGGCTTAATGTGAGCCAGCAGTGTGCCCAGGTGGCCAAGGAGGCCAGCAGCACTCTGGCTTGTGTCAGAAACAGTGTGGCCAGCAGGACCAGGGCAGTGACCGTCCCCCTGCGCTCGGCACTGGTGTTCACTGCATTCAGCTTTGGGCCCCTCACTACAGGAGGGATGTTGAGGTGCTGGAGCCCAGAGGTGGGCGATGTTGCTGGGGAAGGGTCTGGAGCACAGGTCTTAGGAGCAGCAGCTGAGGGAACTGGGGGTGCTCAGCCTGGAGAGAAGGATGCTCGGCGGGGCATTATCACTCTACAGCTGCCTGAAAGGAGGCTGCGGGCAGGGGGGGTTGGTCTCTTCTCCCAATTGACAAGCGACAGGACAAGAGGGAACAGCCTCAAGTTGCACCAGGGGAGGTTTAGATTGGATATTAGGAAAAAAATTCTTCACTGAAAGGTTGGTCAAGCATTGAAACAGGCTGGCCACAAAAGTGGTGGAGTCACTGTCCCTGGAGGCATTTAAAAGATATGTAGATGTGGTGCTTATGGACGTGGTTTGGTGATGGACTTGGCAGTCCTGAGTTAACAGTTGGACTTGATGATCTTAAAGGTCTTTTCCAATCTAAATGATTCTGTGGTTCAATGGAGACCATGTCCATGGCACAGCAGTGGCAGATTTTGCATCTGTATCTATTTCTCACTGTCTTGATGCTGAGCAGGCATCTCCTATTTATTTCTGGTATATATCCAAAAGGAAAGCTGAAGAATACCAGAAATAACCAAGCTTTGGGTTTCAAAAAGTACATAGGCTAAAAACAGGGTCGTGGCTGCTGTTTCTTGTCCCAGTTACACAAGTTTTAGGCTCCTGTGCTGCTTACGGGCTTCTGCTGTAAAACCGTGCCTACGTTTTTTGTCTGTCTTGGCCTTTGTTATGCCCAGGCTACACCACAAATAGAATTCCATGTATTTGAAGTCACACTCATTTCAGGGCTTTCTGCTTCCGTGTGAAGGGTGAGTGTTTAAGAATCCACAAAAATCTACAGAAAGCAACTTCCAAAAGTTTATCCGGAGCCTTCACAAGTAGCCTTAAAATAGTATTCCAAGAGGCTGTGAACTTTGTAAAAGGAGATGAACTCTGAGACAACAGCTGGTGACTGTAGGAAAGAATTCAGACCATGTCCAGAAACTTGCTAGCTGGACTTCAGGAATGATCTGATGGTGGCCATGAGGTGAGGGTTGGGTCAGCAGCTGGAGAAGGTTTAGCCGAAGTAGTGGTCCAGCTGCATCTGTCTTGGTAATTGCAAGACTAAGAGTGTGACTGGCAGCCTGACTGCCCTGGGCTTGCCAACAGAGGTCAGGTCAACTGCCCGGGGAAGCACAGAGGAAGAAGTCAAAGCATCACTGGCCATGCAAGTCAGCTGCCTGGATGTGACAGGATTCAGTAAAAGTTTTCTATCCCATCTGTAATCTCCAAAAGATGAGATTAACCCGATGTTCTTGGTTCTGTCTCGGCGCAGAAGGCATGGCTGAGAAGACAGAGGAGAGGAGCAGCTCTGGGAGGAGGCACCTCAAGGAGCTCGTCTTCAGTGGTGGTGGAAATCTTTCTCCTGGAAAAACGACTGCTTGTTAAGGTTTGGCACAAGTCCTTGAGGTGTGTTTTGGAGCTGGCTAGAAATCTAGGGCCACCTGGGACAAGCACAGAAGTAACAACACCTTACAGTTATCAGGCAATCATTGGAAACGGAGCTCCACATACAGATAAGGGCTGTGATTGTAGCCACTGGCAAAGCTCACTGATGAGATCGTGAAGGCAGGCTGAAGACTATGTGGAATTTGACACGAAATAAGGGGGTTTTGCCTTGCATGAGAGAGTGGCAGCTTGCAGGAGAAGAGGAGTAACAGTTCAAAGTCATATAGGTGTATGTTATGCCTCAAAGTTGTGTTGGAAGGGGAATTAAAAAGTTTTTTCCTCAACCTTGCCAATTAGAAGAAATTATCAATATTGGCATTCATGGATGCCCTGAAATCCTTGCTCTGGGAAAAAAAGGAAAGAGAGAAAAAGGTTTTGAATTCAGTACTTTGTTAAAAAAAAAATTTACTTGGGGCTGTATGCAAATTCTTACTTAATCTTTAGTGTATTTTTTGCTGTTTTCATTTAACTTTTTTTTTCTGCTACTTCCACTGATGTCTGGTAGATGGCATTAGCGTATAACAAATTTCTTAAATCCTTTTCTTATTGGAGGGGTTTTATTTTTCATCCATTTTACAAATAATAATGCTGTCTTATTCAGGCTAAGCAGTTTTAAAGCAGGGGTTTTTTTCCTCAGTCTTTCAGTTATATTTTCACTAAATTCTTGTATCGTTCAACATGCCTTTTTACCTTCTCCTTGTGCCATGTAATTATTATTTCTTCTAGAGGGCATCAATCACTGAGAAAGAAAACAAAGTGTGTATCTTCAGCTGACTGAATTTAGAAGCTGTTATATTGTGCATTGTTTAAATGCAGCACCATATTTATTTCATATAGGGGGACAGTAGTCTGAAGGAAGAAGACAAATTTCTCACACAGAGAAAATAAGATCAGATACTCAGAGTAGTAAATAGAGGTGTTTATATATGGGGTTGAAGACATATTGGACTGCTGTGGAGAGACAGCAGAAAGGAGCTCATAAATATCTTCTCTCTTTTTTAGTAAACGTAAGCATAAGCATTTTTAGCTAATTTTGTGCACTCCCAGAAAATTAATATGACTTCCATGACACAAGGGCCATTTTGCATGGGAGGACAGGCAATTGTTTCTCACCTCCTAGGGATTTTCTTTTATCTAGATGAGGAGATGGAAGCTTCATCCACAGGTAAACAATAGCAACAGGGTTATATGAGTCTACCAGTAGCTTTAGCTTCGTCAGTGCTCCCTGGGCAAGACATCTTTTGTGCTGCGATGTACATATTCATCCTTGCTTTTAGCTTTAAGTATTATAGGATGAATTATAGAGTTTAGGGTTGGAAGAGACCTTAAAGATCTAGTTCCAACCTCCCTGCCCAAGGGCAGGGACACCTTCCACCAGCCCAGGTTGCTCAGAGCCCCGTCCAGCCTGGCCTTGAGCATCCCAGGAATGGGGCACCCACAGCTGCTCTGGGCAGCCTGGTCCAGTGCCTCGCCACCCTCCCACAGTAAAGAATTTATTCCTAATATCTAATGTAAATCTATCCTCTTTCAGTTTAAAGCCATTCACCCTTGTCTTGTCACTACATGCCCTTGTAAAAAGTCCCTCTCCAGCCTGTAGTTTCCTGGGTCTTTATTTCCGTTTTTTAAAATGGGGGTTATGCTTCCCAGTGGGAACTTCACTGGACTCCAACAGATATCAGGGCAGTTGAAGTCCCCCATGAGGGCCAGGGCTTGTGAACGTGAGGCTGCTCCTCTGTGTCTATAGAGGACCTCATCCGCTCAGTCTTCATGACCAAGTGGCCCAAAGCAGACCCCCACCGTAATGTCACGTGTCCCAGCCCTCCCTTTAATCCTGACCCATAAGCTCCCGGGCAGCTCCTCATCCATCCCCAGACACAGGTCCATGCTGTGTCACCGACATAGAGGGTGACCTCCCTCCTTGGCTGCCCCTGCCTGTCCTTCCTGACGAGCCTGTATCCTTCCATCCCAGCACTCCAGTCAGGAGCCATCCCACTGCATCTCCATGATGTCAATAGGATCGTAGCCCTGCAGGCGTGCACACAGCTCTAAATCCTCACACTTTTTCCCCATGCAGCTAACATTTTGAGCAAGCATTTTGGTTAAATGCTGGTTGAAAGACATTTGGAATAGTGGGCCACGAGATTACTATGGGTTTTGCCCCCACATTCTTCCCGCCATGGAAACGAGACGACGTATTTTCTTCTTAAATAACCAGGCTTCCAATAAAAATCACCGGTTCTGTGATTGGCTTCTCAGAAGAAGCCAAAGCCCATAACTCTCAAAGCTTTGTGTAACAGTAGGAGAAGGGAAAGCTGGAGTGCTAGGGAACTATTTTGTGGGCAAAGTAAAAATTTTTAATAATTTTCAAGAGGTATCTGTTTATGAAGACCATCCTTGCCAGATCAGATGTGCTTGATAGCAGTGGATGAAAAAATGATAGAGATATCTGTGAGATTAATTTTGTGTAAAGAGTATACAGATGCAAAACATGCTAAGCACCAGGTTTTATTGAATCTGTTTAATTAGGAGCAAATGATCAGCATAATTTTCTTGCATTTTCAACTACATTTTCTTGAGAATGAAGTACTTAAGACAATTATAAGGAAATGCCAGCACATAATTGTGACAAAGTTTATATTTAAGGAATTCTTGGGTGTCTTTATGTAGAAATACGAATAGTTTCGGATTGACAAGGGTAAACTCTCTCTGCGCCCTGGTGTAAGAGGCATTATCATGGTGCAGACCTGCCAGCCCTTACTCTCCAAGCACATTCCCAGCCTTTTTACCTGGACTGATTGTTCACACCTTGTGCTGTGTCCTCTAGCTAGAGAGTTTGGTCTTTACTTTCACAGCTTTACGGTTGGAAGGAGATCAAATGGACAACTTGGCTTAGTTTTGAAAGCAGATAAAAAGATGGAGAAAGCTTAAGGCTGATGGGCGTCTGGTGCTCATTTAAAGAAGTCTCTGAAGCAGGTTTTTATTGAAATATTTTATTCATGGGTTACTCGAGTTGTCTGTGGATAGAATTGCATGTAATTTGAGTTATGTCAAATGCTCATGTAAGCATCTATTACAGAAAGTACTTAAAATATGACTTGTGCTCCAGTGCTTTCCCTGGGTGGGGGGCTGCAGCCTGCTGGGTGCATCCACTGCCCCCGGAGCCTCTGGTGACACCTTCAGCAGCACAGCGCGGTCCTGGACCCCAACCAAAGCTACACCAATATTGCACAGGCTGATGTGCTCGTCTGCTCCTGCGCAGGATTCACGGATTTCTCAACCTTTGTAAGACTGGTGTGGCAAATGCCTTTTCCCCAGTGCTGAAGCATGCTCAGGGTTCACTGCACCACGGAAGAACTGATGGGGCTGATCTTTCCCCAGTGACAATCCCTCATCATAAGATGCTTAGAAATCCTTTACTGAGGTGTGTGAGGCTTAAGTATCACTTAAAGATTTGCTGCTTGCTGCATTGCAGTGAATGAAGAGATGCAACACGTCTTCTGGTAGCCAGCTCTTCTTTTTTTTTTTTTTAAATAGATTCTAAAACATGTTGGTTTAGAGAGCACTTATCTGAGAGATGTTTCAGTCCTTGCAAGCGTTCCTTGTTGCAAAATACATGGCCAGCTTGAGGGTACAGTGGATAAGGGAAGTGTGTGGGTGTCTTTCTGTCCTTTTGCCTGCAACAACCTGTAACTTGAAGCATAAAGGTGTCATTTCTCTTAGGAAGGCAGCAGAGGGGCTTTCTGAAACCTGTCACGGGAAGATTGACTAATTGCACACGGGGATCACCATCTGTCTGAAATCCGTGCTGACCTGCTGGAGCACAACAACATTTACTTGGTTTCCGAGGCTAGCAGATGGAGGTGCCCTTGCTGGAATTTCTCTGAATTTCCCCAGTTTATTTCTCCTCTCTCTCTCCCATTCCATCTTTATGGTGGTCTTCTAGTATTATTTGCAGGCGGGTTGTCTTACAACTGTTATTGCACCTTTCTTTGGCCTCTGTCATATCTTACACAGTTACCGAAATAGTGCTGATTGTGGACTGCTATCCCATATAAAAATAGCACGCTGGTGTAATGTACGGCATTAAAATTCATAGACTGTAGCCAGGCTGTTTCTTGTGCTTTCTGGACAGGCCTGTTAACCTTTGAGAGATTTGCCGTGGAGTTCCAGCTGTAGAATAATAAAAACAGGTAAGTGAAAAAGAGCCCTACTGGGAGAAAGTTTATGTGTTGGGATGATAAACCCATAAAACTCCGGGACTGTTCCAGACCGTGCTCCCAGCAGCATCCCCTGCAAACACAGGCATTCCCCCACCAGCTCGCCTTTCAAGCCTAACTACCTGGGTGATTTAGGTTAAAAGAAATGCACTGGCTTTGCTGTTGCCTCGCAGGGAGATTGGTTTAACCTCTGTCTGGCAGTAGGGATGGAGACTTCTGTACCACCACGCTAAGTTGCTCCCGATTTTCTCTGATGATGGTGGTGAGTAGCAGGGGGGTGAAGGGAGGAGGCTGTGCTCAGCGGTGCTAATGCGAATGCAGCGCCGTGCTGCTGGTGCTGCTTCGTGCAGGGGCAGGTGCCCGCTTGCTAGGGCAGCGTGTTGGGAAACACTTAACCTCTGGCCTTCTTGGATAGGAGCTGCTGCAGAATTCACATCTAACCCCACTGTGGCAATACATTACTTATTACTTAAATATCACTCTACTTAAATATACATACGTGTTTTCACACACAATTGGGAGTAAATGCTCTGTGTTGATTTCTCTAGGGCTGATCTTCTGTAAGGCAGGGGGATACAAAAACACCAAGCCTTTTATATATATGTGTGTGAGTGTGTGTATATATGTATAAAGTCATCTTTGCATTTGAAAACAGGTTTTGTGGGGAAATAATTTAATTCTTCTCTTTGCATCTTTCCTGCTGTAGTGGAGGGGAGAATTTGTTCCACCTTGAGTATGCTTCTAACCCACAGAAACTGAGAAAGTGGGACCTATCTGAACGATGAGAATAAGCCACACAGGCACTTGAAAAGAAGAGAAAATCAAATAAGTGTTTTTAAAATCGCCATTGAGTGATAGAGTTAAACTATAATTGTAAATATATCTCTGAGGTGCTGCTCTCTGCGAAGCCTCTGCTTAAATGGTTGTTGTCATTCTGGGAGAAAAATGGGCAGGTGAAGTCCCTCACATTTTAGAAGGGAACAGCTATCTTGCCTTCCTGTGACAGCTGCTTTGCCCAAAAAGTAAACCTGGATGCAAGACACAAAGCACCTCTCTCTCCTTTACTCTCCTTGCCCTCACTCCCTTTGTGATTCTCATTGGACAATATCAGGAAATCCAAGAGGATATTTTTAGCCTGAAAGAATGGAGAATTTAGGGCAGAAACGATGTTACCATTAATCACAGCAGTGATGAGATTTCACTCCAAAATACACGAATGAGACCAGGTTTTCTCTGTGTCCTACTAATGAAAAAAAGATCCTGTTGCTGCCAAACTGCAGGGTGCGTTTGCTGACCTGGAGGAGGGGTTGCACAGTGAGCTGCTCCGTTTTCTGCCCTGTGGAAATGAATATTGCCAGAGGGACTTCATTCTGTTCCTCCGTTTCTGCCCTAAAGATTTCTGCAGTACAGTGCTGGCGGAGGCTGCTGGAGCCACTGTGCCCACAGGTAATGCAAGACCATGATTGTAAGGTTATTAGGATAAAAAGACGGTGCCAACAACAAATTGTGTGTTGACTCTCCACTCTGCAGAGGAAGGGACAGGACATCTGTTTCTCTCTTCCATACTTCTATGGGACCAAACATATTTACAGTCATCCTTGTGTGAGCCTTTGGAAGCAGCAGCAGCCCTCTGACACTGCAGTGAGGGCTAAGCCTTACGAGCTGCTGAATTAGATAAATACTTGGAAGAGGACAGCAGACCAAGTGCAGACGGTCTCATCAACCTTCTTGGACATCACAGCCCTTAAGGCTGCAGTTGAACACACAGGGAAAACCCCTGTCCCAGGCTCCAAGAAATTGGTTAGGTGTGGGAAAGCACAGGTAACCCTCTCAGAAACAGAGAGGTATTGGCTACAGCGATAAAGGGATTTCCCAATTAAATGGCTTTTTACCCTTTGCAACACCCTGCCAATAACTGAAGCGGAGATGTTGAGATTGAGAGGCCCTCGGGTATATCTTTGTAGATAAATCTGAGTCTGGTGTTTTTGCACAATGGCCTTTTCATAGTCCTTGGAGTAAATATCCTCACAGATATGCCTCTACCATATTGAGTTCTCTGGCAAAGGTCAGGCATGATTACAGACATACAAACATGCATTTATTTCTCAGGCCGTTACATCTTTTTTCCTTCCCTCTGGCTCACACGCTCTACACAATCTCACTGTAGCTTAATGTTCCTATCAATTTGCTTTTTAAACCTTCCCCCTCATTCTCTGTTGAAACTCAAAATACGTGAGCATATGTGCATGTGTGCATTAATTTATATATAAGCATAATCATTCTTTACGCTGCTGTCTCCAGTATCTGCATACTGTCACGGGCTGCTTTATGGGCAGTACCTATCGTACCACCTCTTGCAGAATATAAGCAGAGAGAAAGAATTTGCAAAATTTGGCCAAAGATTGTTTATCATTTTGATTACCTGAACTGCTGCCTCCTTGCTGCTTATTCTAGAGTGGATGTTGTACGTCAGGCTTTAGAATCATAGAATAGTTTGGGTTACAAGAGACCTTCGCAGGTCATCTCATCCAAAGCACCCTGCAACAGGCAGGGACATCTTCAACTAGACGTGGTTGCTCAGTGCCCCCATCCAACCTGACCTTGAATGTTCCCAGGGATGGGGCATCTACCACCTCTCTGGGCAACCTGTGCCAGTGTTTCACCACCACGATCGTATCTTCCCCATAGCTATTCTGATGGAGACATATCTAGTTTTACATCTATTTCTGTATCTAGTTCTATGTCTAGTTTTAGCCTGATGGCGAGCGGCTAATGTCATGGGAAGAGGAGGGCAAGAGTTCTCCTTTGGATCAGATATTATGTATGAAGGTCACTGCTCCTCATCTCAGGAGGCTCACGGGATCGTGCAGAAGTCTTAGTGTCCAGAATGACGTACCACAGCTCATTAAAACAGATGGCAATGTCCAGGGCCGCCCATGGACTGACAGTCTGCCTTGTTAGTGTTCTGCGAGAGCCCTGCTAATTGCTTTGTAAAAATACAGATATGCTGCCTACAGAAATTGTTCTCTGGAGCCAAATTTGGGTGCATTGGGTGGTGTTAAATTTTGTGGTATAATAGGATATCCAAGTGTAAGAACAAGCAGAGCTGCTTTTTTGACAGAATAAAAATAGCCAGGAGTGCAAAGGGAAAGCCTGTGATAAGCACAGACTGCTGAACAGCTCTGCTTGACCAGCAGCCGCGGTCTGCATTAAATGTGAGCAGCAAGGCACAGCCATGTACTCCAGAAATCCCTGCCACAATAGATCTGGCAAAGAAACTGAAACTTTTCCCATGGAAGATTATTATTGCAGGCAGGTGAAGATTTGTCTGCGCTGGGGCATATATCTAACCGAAGCTCAGTGAGCAGCTGTGTGCCTGGAACCTGATTTCTGAAAGAACGAAGGGTGAGGCTGCTCAGATAAGAGTAATAAATTCGGATACTGTTAAGACTTTAATAGAAGAACAATTACTGGCCTGGCCAACTGAATATTTGCTTTTATCTGTATGAAATTAATCTTCACGGTTATTCTTTCTTTCTTGCATTTCTTATGCCGGGGGGGGCAGAAGCCAGGGAAGTGGCACACCTTTGCGTGGTGACACCCATCCTGCTTCCCTGTCGTGCTGCAAATGAAGAGGCTTGTATTGTTGTAAATGAAGATCTTGCCAATTATTGATAAATAACTTCTGGATGGGGAGGATGACACATGCTGGCTGGAAGAGCAGGGCTCTGTAATAGTAATATTGCCTCGAAATTACAGCCTACGTAGTTTGAGAATGATTCAGGATAATTACATTAATGTTGCTGGAGAAATGAAAAGGAACACTTCCCATTTTACCTATTAACAAGCTCTACTGGCCTTAAATTATTTCTGAGAAGAGCCTGCAAATGGCTGAAATCATCAGAATAATTACGAAGCAGAGGTTGGGGGGGGGGGGGGGGGGGCTGGATGAGGTCCTGCCTGTGGCTCTTTGGCCGGCGGGTAAACGCTGCTGCAGCCTTCGTGGAAAGGAGCACGGCACAGAGCTTTCCGATTAGGGGGGTGGGCTCGGGGGGGCTGCAGGTCTTGGACCCGAAGGAGAAAATAGCCATTAGGAGTATGTCATTCTCAGTGCAGGGGTTACGCATCAACCTGTGCAAAGTTAAGCATGAGCTTGCTGCTGGTTTGGCACGCTGGATACTTGAATTCCCATCCTCCACACCCCCTTTGCTACAGCTCTCCCGTGGCCATGCAGTGGAAGATCTCTGCCTTTGGTGATGACTTTTTAGCTGCTTCGATCCTTGTCTCGTCGCAGAGATGCAGATATTTCTGAACTCCAGACCCTGAGCAGCAGCTGTCTGGGTCTGGCCTCTCGTAAAAGCTCAGTCCTTCACCTGAACTCACGATGTGTTTTCTGCTTGTGCAAACAGCACCGACCGCTGCCCTGACCTACCGTCCCCCAGCTCACCTGTAAAATTACTATGAAACCCAGACTGGTTTGTGCTGTTTCCCTTGGTTCATTTACGCTATCATACTGTTGGCTAACTCCAGGTGAATAGAAGGGACAAAATTTAGTACTCAGATCTAAATAACTCGGTGTCGTGTGAAGCAAGGCCTCCACTTCAGGGTCACCTCTGCAGTTACTGGAGTTTCTCGTCTGCGTGAAATTCAGAGCATCCTTGAACGCCTGTCTGCAAGAGCAGGGCCACAGCAGCATTAGCTCTCCCCTCTGTCGTTATAGTTTCTGAGAATTAGAAGGTCTTGCATCTCATCACCAGTGCTATATCTATAGTTTCTTACTAAAATGTAGTCATATTTATCTCTTCCAAATAAATTAGAGCAGTGGGTGAGTTTCTTCCTTCTTCCTGTGCACGGTTGCATGCACGGACAGTCGGTTGCTCTCCAGGCACTGTTGCAACGGGCTCCTTAGGGCTGAGCACGCACACACAAGTGCTTTTTCATTTTCTCCCATTCCTTTTCGCTTGTCCAACAAGCCCATCTCAGCCCTGCGTGATTACCTGATGACCTGTGTGCCTTCATTCATTCGCAGCTGCAGCACTTAAATAGGATTTTGCTCTTTACCATCAAATCAAGTCTTCACTCCCTGTACACGTACGCACACAGGGATGGATTTTCTCTCTCTACTGAAGGATTCCTCCTCTACCCACTGCCATTAGCTAAAGAAATTTGGGGAACCCCCTCCTCCCCTCCCTTTATCCTTACATTGCTCTCCATCCTTTCTGGATGCTCAGCGCTGGGTGAATCCATCAGGAATGCCAATAGCTGCCTTCCCACAGCTTGCTATTCCTGACCTAAAATAGTTAACTTTCCAATCCATCAGCTACCTTAATTCTGTATTTAAGGAGACAGAGCTCAAATGAGCTTGGCTCCCCCCTTTGCACACATGTACACAAGAGACCTGTTACAAGAGTCCAAGGCTGAGAGCGATTTAAAATAATAGTAATTAGGCAGAGGATTTCTTTCAGTTTAAAAATATTTGAACATTTATATTTATTCCATTGTGATATTTCAGGAGATGTAATAGATTTTTTAAAAAAAGTCATTTGGAGGGAAAGCTTTAACAAGGGATTGCTTAATTATCTCATTCGGTTACTAGAATTTTCATTTTGACTTCTTCCTCTGCTCCAGGTGCACACACACCTGCATTTAGATGCTGATTCTTTCTCCATATGTGTTTTGCCCTGATTTTCTTAGAAAGGTTTTGGGAATGTTTGAGCGAGTCCCCTGGAAATCTGCAGGTTGAAATCCATGAAAAACCCAAGTTTTGTTTGGTATGCAAATGCATATTATCAGTTAAACAGAATTAGTTATGAATATTGCTAAGTCAACAGTAAATACCAAATCACTTTTAGCTGCTTCTAGAAAATGCTGGGTGCCAGAATGCAGGACAGGTATAAATGGTAGAGAAGGAGCTTTCCTTCCTACCTGTTGTAGGTCTTACGTATTTCCTGGTGTAGAAATTCATGGATCCAGCTGGAGTGGTTCTCCTGTACAAAATGGAAGTCCCTACATGTTGCGGTCTCCAGCTGCAAAGATATTGGAGCTTCAAGGGGGGGTTTAATTTGTTTTTATCTTCCCAAAGAGCTCTAGTACGTTTTTTTTAATCCTTATAACCATGCCGGTACTAAGAAATAATGGCAGTTACGCAGATAGTTATGTTGACATCAACTTAAGTTTTACGCTTGCAAGGTTCATATATTTTTGGTAGCACTGGCACTAATACAAATGATAGCTCAATAACAGAAAAATAGAACAGTCCCTGAGCCACAGTTCTGATGCTTGAAGCGTCTTTAAACCCCGTGCCCAAATGAGAAAGAGATAAAAACAACCTAGTCAAAGTGGCTTAGCTTGAAGGAGCATTTTATATGTTACTTGATGACAAAATAGTTAGGCATTATGCAGTTTACAGTAAGACACCCTTAAGTTATCAGTGCGGTTGGTGTGATGCCTGACAGATTTAATGTAAATATTTATAGACTTGGCCTACTAATTATGCCGGTGGAAAAAATGCAGTATTAATGCTGTCACCCCACCATGTCTGTACCTGCCAGCACGCTGCTAGCTTGCGTAAATATTCTGAAGATAGAAAGTATGGCACATAAACAGAAGAGATCATTTACATTTTTAATAAGGGATTAGGTTATCTCCAGCAGTAGTTTCCAGCCTGTGGTCCACAGACGTATGGGAGGCCGGTGGACTGTTCCCAAGGGAACTGTGAAAAATGACAGAAAAAAGTGTTCTGTGTAGGGTGTATAGAAATATCTCTCTCTGAAATTATTACAGGGGTATGCACCACCTTTGGCAGATATTTAGGGGTCCATACGCTGAGAAAAATCTGAAAACCACTGATTTTGCATATTTGCGTGAAGAACTGAATAATTTCAAAGTACCGTACTGCCATGTGGCAAATGATTTGACTGTTGGTCATGCCAGAGCCAGGCTGCCATAAGGAGTCCTGGACCACAAAGCACTGAAGCATGTGCTTAACTCAAAACACACGTTGATCCAGTGAAGTTACTGCTGTCACCATACATAACTGGTTTCCTGAATAAAGGCCGTGCGGAAATTTAAGACAGAAGGCAAGGACTGCTATCATCTTGCTAACAGCTCTGTAGATGCCTGATTGTCTTGTACAACTGAAAATCTAATTATGTGAATCTGCAGTTCATATTTTTCTGTTTCAATTTATTTATGCTTAAAGACTCTGAGGGTTTTAGGCGCCGTTGGTTTCAGCTGTTGCTGGTTGCCAACCCAAAGAGTATTACTGTTGCTGTTGTGGCCAGTTGAGGAGCCTTGCTTTTAGCTGCATCGATAGTTCTCCAGATTTGTGATCCAGAAGTCTGTGGTTTCTGTTCTGGCACAAGCTGGCTCCTCACAAGCTGTGCAAATAAATCTGAGGTGCTGTCACCAGTGGCTGTCTTGTGCACCGCTTGTGTGCCTGCCTTTTGCTTGGCTTACAGTCTGGAGAACTGAGGCAGAATGACCGGGTGCTTTTGTGTTGTCTTCTGCAAAATAGCATCGTGCTCCTCATACATCCCCACTGAGGTCAGTGCAGTTGGGGTACTGAGCCAGGCTGACGGGATCTGGCCCACACACATTGCCAGGGCACGTGGGTGATGTTGCTGACCCACACGTAGCCCTTTGCAGGAGTTAAGTAAAGGGCATTTTGGTAGCAGGGCAGGGTGCAGGCGAGAGCCACGCGCCGCGTTACCACAGCAGCTCTCAGAAGAGGTTGGATGGGTGAAGTGCTGCAGGCTTTCCCTACAGACAACCCGCGTGGGTCTTGTAAGACCTCCTTGCTGGCGTGGCGAAGGCAGATCTTGCCTTCCTGTGGGTGAAGGAGTCCTTGCTATGGACCTAATCCACAGCCCGTGGAAGGCAACAGGCTTCCTACTGCCTTCGGTGAGCTCTAGATCAGATCATACATAAAGCTCTCAATTATTTCCAATCCCTAGCTGCATCTGTCTCTTGTAAACACTTCATCTGGCCACCGCACCTCTGTAAATCACAGAACAGAATAACCCTATAGAAGTGGAGTGCATGGTTTTGAAAAGGCACATTAAGAGGGAAAAATATAACTCTCTCTCTTTAAACTGTCTCTTTTCTATATTGTTACCTTGACAACTCTGCTGCTGTGTTTCATCTTTGGTGGGACTTAGCCGTGGTGGAATAAGGGGGACATCCATGTGCATTTCCACATCTACTCCGGCTCAGCTCCGCAGGCACATGCCAGGCGCGGGGCACCTCCAGCTGCAGAGCCCACGTTTGCTGCCTTGACCCATGGTGCTGTCTGGAAATGATTACAGATACTAAGAACTGGGACCCGTTCTGATTAAAGGTATAACATTATATCTTCTATTTCTTTTCCTTAAGCCAACACCAGAGCGGTGTTAATGCTCTTTAACAGGAGATGCAAGGCGCTTAAAATATTTTTAAGGGTTAGGACAGCTAGAAAGCAGAGAGGGATGAAAGTACTCAAAAATAGTTGTATTATTTTTAGTATAAGCAGATACAGGAGTATGTGTCAAGATTAGGATACAGTTCTGATGTGCTGAACTGAGTCTGGAGATGCTAAAAATATGCTTTCTTTTCTCACAGTTTTTAGAAGCGACAGAGGCAAAGGTAAGAGGAGAGTAGTGGTGAACTGAAATTGTCATTCCTGTGCTTCCTTGCTTGTTGGGGTTTGGCAGAGCTGCCTGTGAACCTAGGCGCTGTGACCCGCTGATACTGGCGAAACATATGAAGTGGGGCAAGGTGTTATCTGTGGGAATGGGATCCCTTCCACCCCTTTTTCCTCTTCCCAAAGAAAACCCCCACCAACATAATCATGTTGTTCTTTTTCACCGAAAGGGCTAGCTTTATAGCTGCAGAGGCAAGACACGCAGGCTCCAGAGTGCAGGCGGGGGTGTCTGTGTCTGAATGTGTGTGCGGAGAAGGGGGCTTTTAATGCAAACCACATGTGTTTTCAATTGCTATCTGGAGCCAGCCCAGTAGCTGTAACTTGGCCTGACAAAGCCTTATTGAAGTACAGACAGTGTGGTTTCAAAGCAGTTAGAAAAAGAACGGGAATGCTGTTCAGGAAATTCTTCAGGCATGGGCAGGGACTTGGCTGCAATTCTGCTGTTGGAAAATCTGACAGGGGCAGCTCATGAGCACAGGCCAGGCCTCGTGCGGCTCTGAACGCCGTGCTGCATCTCCCACCCAGCCTCCAGCACCCCTCTGGGTCTTCGTCTGCCCGCCGGGGGAGAGGTAAGAGCCGCGCTGCTCCTTCCCTGGGTGGCCGGGGTGATTTGCCGTTCTTTTCTGCTCGTGCAAACAGGCTGCTTGCTTTCGGGCTGTTGTTTGGAGGCAAAAAGTCAAGGATGGGAAGCTGTGGCATGTTTGCGAAGGGTTGGGAGCAGTTGGAGGCTGGGTGGTGGTTTCTGGCTAACTTTGTTTCGGTAGTAATTCTGCAGGCAAAGCAACTCCTGCGCCACGTCTCTGCCTGCGTGAACGCTGTAACCAAATCATTCCCAACTTTTTCATTCTGGAGAATAAGTATGTGTATAATTTGAAGCCACTTGAAGGTTGGCTCTGTACCACGTGTCGCTTACAGATTTTGATGAAAAAATACAATTCAGTCACAATAAATACATTTATATGTACATTGTATTCTTGTTTACTGAGCTGAAAGCATGTTTGTCTGGGGGTTGTTTGGCAACTCCTGGTACAGCTAGCTTGTGAAGAGAAGCAGTAATTCAGTAATAAGCACTGCCTTATGATTCTCTGCATATTTCTTCCTGCGTTTTATAAAGCATGAGCAAACTGCAACAGACAGCACAGTCAGAAACCACAGAGAGCAGATTAGAAGTAGCAACATTAACTTAGGGGCTGTTCTGTCTGCAAGCTCTCTCCTGATTTGCGTTTCTTTGCCCAAATAACTTAAGAAATAACTTGTGATAAAAAGCTTGCTCTGTCTTTAGAAGCCTGCCAGACTTGGGCGATGCTCTCTCATCCTTCTATAGTGGCAGCATTAAAGCTTCCCTTGCCTTTGTACAGATACCAGCACCTTATATGGCCAGCTGGTGCTGGGGACTCAGGGGATGGGACGTTCCTCAAGGCGATGGAGGTGTCAGGAAGGGTCCACGTAGCCTCCGAAACTTCCTTGCCTCTGCCAGTTCCTCTTCCTTGGGTTTTCACAGCAACATTATTTGATATTTTGCAAGTGCTTTTTAGCCGTGTTTTATGGTGGCGTTGGGTTTGGGTTTTTTTCTTTCAACAAGGAATAAATGAGGGAAATTAAATTATACAGTGGGACAGCAGTAAGCTTTTCTGGCTGGTTCGTGGGGGTAGACCCAGTTTGCTTTGCCTGCATACAGCAGGACTGCATGTGCAGGGCTCTAACAGTCGTTCATCTCAGCAGTCCAAAAAATTTAGTGACAAGGTGAGATTCGCTACCGAAGTGCATCAGATCTGGTATGTGACAGGGCCAGAGCTCTCTCCCAGTGGTGCTGGTGAAGTGTGTACGGAGGCAACTCCAAAGGACAACGGCAGGTTCAGGCAGACAGCGAACCCTACCTGGAAGGGGTGGGATTCACGGGGTGTGGGTCTTTAATGGGAGTATTATCTGGTCTGATGCAAACAGATTCTATGTGATGGAAGGGAATAAAGAAAGGTGTTGGGGAGCATTTTCTCCCTGTCACCGTATCTGTTGTTTCCTGTGAAAGTGGTGGTCTGCTGAAATAGGTGGGTTTGGGCCAAGTTTGAACTTTGCTGGTTTGAGGTGCGGGAAGGACATCCTCCAAGAGACATGGAGGTACTGCAGCTTCCTGGAGGCTGGTGGGGACTAAAGGGAATGAGAGGAAGGACAGAGATGAGCAGTGGAGGAGGGAGGTGTATGATGAAAATGAAGAGGCTTGATAAGCTCTAAGTTTGCTTTGTAGAAAATACACCTGTGGTGAAGATACTGTGTTAAATGAAGATCTCATATGATCTCGACTGCTTGAGCCTTTGCAGGCTGCCATCTTACCCTGCAGACTTGGAGCTTTATTGCTTTTCTCAGCAGCTGTTAATTTAGGCACCCAGTGAGACTATTATCTTCTTCGCCACTAGTTATAACCTTATTTAAAAAAAAAAAAAAAAAGAAAAAAAAATATATTAAAGTTCCTGCCTCTGATCATGCAGCATCCCACCTCCCAAATCCGATCATCAGTGTTAAAGAGCCAGAGAAACAAAGAGACTGGAATATGTCTGACAGCAAGAAGCAGCCGGGGCTGTGCTGCCTTACCTGGCTTTAGGGGTGCTCCTGCCCCGCATCGGGGTGAGACGAGCAGTGCACGGGATCAGCGTGGATGATGGGATGTTCCAGGCTGGGCTCTTTGCCCTACCTGCTCTTGACGGGACCTCAGTGGAGACACTTGTGCGTGGCTGAGTCCAGGCAGGGCAGGGGAGGCTCTTTGCGATGCCCTGGGCTGGATGCGATGGAGGCAGGCGGTGGTTTCCTCCCTAACTCTGGCAGCTGCTCCTGAGCCTCCCCCTGCCAAAGGTGACCCGCCTGCAGCTCAGGTATTCAAGCTTTGCTTTGTATCCAAAAAGGACTGAAGAGTGTGTGCGTGTGTGGACAGAATGTTCCTCATCTGAAGTGAAATTGGAGGGTCTGTTGATCTTGGAAGCATACAGATAAGAGACCCATTAACACACCCTAATACGTGTATTCCTTCTCCTGGTCCTTCCCAAGAGCAAACTAGAAAGCAAGCGCGTGAGTGCAAATGAGATGGATAAGCATGGTTAAGCACGTTGTGTGGAGAGAAGATGGTGCAGGGAAGATGCATCAGAACAAGTTTTAACTTGTGGAAGCAGGATCACTGCAGAGACTGCGCTGGATCCTGGCACATGCTCAAGTGCACAGTTCTCAATTTGTGCCGTGCTGGTTGGATTCCAGCATTATAAATCCATATCACAATCCTGCTTTGCACATTCCTAGAAGCCTTATCTCTTTTCTTGGTACGGGGTGGGGGGGGGGGGGGGGGGAGAGTGTCTTGGGGCAGAAGTCTGCACAGTATCACCTCCTGTAACTTGCTTTCTGATTCAAGCTCAGTGGATGATATCCCTCTTGCTGTTCCCACAGCCTCCTGTGGTCACACCTGCTGCTGGCTATTTTAGTGTATTCTCATATTGGTTCATCCTGCTTTGAGGCACTCCGGTGGGAAAGAGCTTTTATAAACTTGGCACAGATGGACATAGGCTTATGATTGCTTCACATCATCTGAGCGGTGCAAAGGAACCAGCGTGTGAATGCAGCAGTCGGTATGATGTTTGCGTGCAGCGTGAATGTATCGCTACAAATTGTGGGGCATTTTGTGGAAGACGTTCTTTGTTGACTAGCTTGATATGCAAGAGAGCTCGCTGCAGAAACTTTTTCTTCCTTGTTCACTTTCCTTTCCATTTTCTCCTTAATTCTGAAAAAGAAAAATATTGAGACAAGGTAACTACCAAGAAAAAAAGTCTAAAAGTTGAAAAAAACACTCATAAATAAGAAAACAGGCATGTTTCTCCTCTTCTCGGAGAAGAGAAGCAATAGTAACATTACATGGCTCACAGACTCATGCAGCATCATAATAAAACACCACTTTTTGTTTAAGAGATGCTATTCAGGGATGGAGCTGCCTGTTAGTTTGTTTTGTTCTGGCAAACTGTAATATGTTTATAGTTTTACTGTAGGTGTTCCTTGAATACAGAGCAGTGACAGAGCAGAGCAGAAGTTCCATATTCAGCTTTTCATTCAATCCATCTGCTCAAAAATACTGTTTTATAAACTGAGGCTTTTGCAGTGTCCTTATCCTCAAGCTTGTTTATTGTTGAAATGCTGTCAGCCCTGGCAACTGGGGAAATTACATGAGCTCTCAAGATGTTAGAGATAGGGGTAAGCTGAAGCACTGAAGGATCTGGATTCGAAATGCTTTACAAGGAGATGAATCCCCAGGGTCTCCCCAGCTACCTGAGCTGGCTGAATCCAGCTTCCTCAAGAGGCAGGAGGTGGGGATGTGAAAAGAGGTGTTTCATAGTGGACCAGGCAGAGCATGCACCGATGGAGTGTGCCGGTCAAGAAAAAACCTTGTTGATGTGCTTCTGTTTGCCAGAATCAGCCTAGATATTTGAAGAGCTCTCCGTGTGATGTACCCCACTGACAGAAACTAGTCAGGAAAGAAGGAAACATTCCGCTTTTTGTCTTTCTGGTCATGTAGCACATCGCGGTGATACCCGGCAAGTGGGCACTGAGTGATGATGGTCTTCCCAAGTCATGGAGGAGCTGCTGCCATGTGGAGGGATGAGAACTGTTGACAGAAACAGAGGGACAGAGAGTGAAGATTTTAGCTTTGGGGACACCAGTGGCCGCGACAGAGGCCAAGCTGGCACAGCCATTGGGGTAGAAGAGCTTGGCTTAGATGCTGCTGGGGGAAAGTGCTACAAGAAGTAACTGCCCCAGCAAGTATTTCATCCTTTGGGCTGTTCCCCAGTGCTCACCCATTGCCGGCCAAGCTGCAGGTGTGAAGTCATTTTCCAGAGCCTGATGCTTTTATGGAGACCGGGGCTGTGGTCTGGCCCATGTGAGGGACCATCAATCAATTCTGGGTCATGACACTGGTGGTTTAACCGGCCTGGGGGTGTCAAGCTTAGGGGAGAGGGTTTTATGGGGAGTAGAGAGGCAAAAAGTTGTGTTGATAAGAGTGTTTCGAGCAGTCTTCTTTGTGCCAAATTTTGTTCTTAGTCACGCTCCAGAAATGTCTGTTCTTTTGAACCTGGTGGATAGTGTGCGCTTAAAAGACAGAGAAATTAAAGAGGATGAATCTGCAGAGCATTTACAGCTAGTGAATACAAGTACATTGCCTTCCAGTGATACGGCAGAGAGCACTTCTGAAGGTTTTTTAGTTTGGGGTTTTTTTTTCTTTCTCATTTCAGCCCAAAGAAAAGGTTTCTGTTTCAAGAAACAAAGAGAAAGAGAAGAGAATGTTGGTGATAGGGACACAAAGAGAAGGCAGATGTGGGAGATGTAGGTCCAAGGCCCGAGGGAATTTGAACCCCTCTTTCATCTCTAGAAATGTGTTCCCATCACCACGCTACAGGTTAGCCTGGGGTCAGATGCTCTTTGTTTTTCTGATGAAGTTGTTACACCTGGCTTACATGCAAGCAGGCAGGGAGGGGAGATGCCACGTTGGCTGCACAGGGCTTAGGGGCTTTTGGTCGGTGCTGCAGTGAGCGGTTTCAATGAGCTCTAGGGTATTTTTGGCCGCAGATTTCAAGTGGGCTCATAAAAGAGAAGCTGCCTTCCCAGACTGCATCTTCTTTCAGCTTAAATTTGTTCTATTACCAGGCGTACATCATTTAAGCGCTGATCAAAAAGGCCCCCATGGCACAGAAGCGTTATTAATTCCTCTTGTTATGCCTCCCCGTTGATAGCCCTCAGTGAGCCCACAAAGCCGGCTTGGCAAGGGCACATTACAGCTCCGGTGTCTGCAAGGGTAAGGTGTTTATCCATCCTTACACATATAAAACACTTGTACTTGATGAATCGTTCATCTGGGTCGTGTGCCCTGAGTGAGAAGCTTTCTGCCAGGGCAGGAGGACGTGGTGGAAGGGAGAGCGGCATGCAAGAAAGGTTTGCTGGGGTCTGCTGTGAGTTTTGGAAACTCAGTGCCAGTTCTGATTTGTGATGCCTTTCAGCTTTGCTGAAGGGAAGTGCTGGAGCTTCTTTGCCAAGAAGTGTACTCGGTGAGCAGCTCGTGCAGATCAGAGGACGTAGTGACATGAACTTTTCCAGTGGTCTTAAAAAACCAAATAAATCTTTCTTGTCATGGACCATATCTCTCAGGTATGCTAAAGCAAAAGGATGAATAGCTTTTCTGAACAGACTGGATTTTATATCAGGCCCTGTTTGCAGTGTTCGTCTATAAGGACTCTGTACAGCTCTCATGCAAAAATGTATTACCCATTTTTTTTGTAGCAACAAGGATTCCTTGGAGAATTGCATGGGTTCCAGGCTATGGTTTTGTAGTCATGGTAATGTTGTCTGTGGCTAAAGATTTGGCATGCTGCATTTTTTGTGTTGTAAGTGGGATTGTACATGCGCTGATGGTGGTCCAGCGCTGTGCCCGTGTGTCTTTAAGCCCTCTCATGTCAGGCAGACACTTTCAGATTTGACTTTTGGAAGGAGTGCTTCTCTTTCCAATTTCTATATTTGTTTCCATATTGTCTTTTCACCACTATTACAAAACTAGGTGGTTGTTCCTAATATTTTCCTGAAGAAGGAAAAAAAAAAATCCTATTAAGCAACTAGCACCTTTCCCCTTAGCTCAGTAATTGAAAGGGGGGTACTTTGCAAATGCAACCACTGGATGTCCTTTTACAGCAATACTTTTTGTTCTGGTGCCTTAGTTCTTTTTAATGTTTAACTCAGGAGAAGTTGCCAAAATGTAAATTATGACTAGCATACTTTTTCCTCCCACACGGAGCAGATTATTGATGGCGGATATAGCTGGTTCCTCGTGTAGTTGCCTTGCAGGCCTTCTTGTTCTACTCATTTGTTTAACACACCTCAGCACTCTCTGTCCATCATTCTGTCTTCTCTTCCTGGAGAACTACAGACACGAGCATTTTTTTTTGGTATTCACAATTCAGGGGGGAAATGCTAGCCAGAAATCATATATAGCTTTAAATGTAGCTGGGTGAGAGTTTGTATAGAAAGAACATGGTATCTATGATTCCCATGTTACTTTCTTGTTATAAATTTATGCTATATTAGTAAGTCATGCTCATCATTTGTGTTGTAGTACTTTAGTTGCTCTGTCTCTGTTAGGGTAGCTGTGAGCTAAATATTTTATCGGAACAAGAGAAATTCTCAAGATCAGGCTGCTGTGTGGATGCACGTTGTTCTTTGTGGTTGTGTTCTGTTCCTGTAAATTCTTTGATGTCTCCAAAGTTTTGCCCCAGCTGGATGTGCTGTCTTCTCCGTCCTACAGACTGCAAGTGAAGAAAAAAGAAAGAAAAAAGGAGAGTAAGCAGGAAAGAGATAAAGTGAATAAGTAAGTTTTGCAATAAAGAGATATTTTGAGCCTGGTATTTCATATTGTTTCTCATTGGTCAAACCTCCCCCATGGTTTGAGAGGGTTAGCAATGCAATTTATTCATTTTCTCCGAGGGAGAGGCTGCATTTAATGTGTGCTCTCCAGGATCCCCTGGTAAAATATTAGGCAATAAAGTCCTGGACTATACAGTAGTTGCGGTTATAATTTCCCCCAGGTAGTGGAAACTCTGTAATTTATCGTTGTTTAAGTTTTCCCTTTGCATAGATCCGAGTGGTTGTAGCAGCGTGAGCAGACCTGTTTTCCTCCAAGCATGTGCGTGTGTTGGTGACCCAGCTCCTCTCCCCGTGCTGCAGAGCTCGCCACACTTGCTGACTTGGCATCCTATGAGCAAAAATACCGGCGCAGACCGAGTTGGATCTGTTGTAACCAACTTGCTTTCCTTCCCTTTGGTATAAACTACGGGTCTGCCTGGGCTTGGGGTGATTTTGCGGTATCGAGATGGATACCCCAGCTGCCCTGAGCAGCAGGAGGGGTCTGCGGTGAGCCCACTTACACTATGAAAAGAGCTTTTCAGTGCAGACACACCTTTCTGCGGTGCTGTACTTCTAATGCACGTTGGCCTAACAGGCTGAGCCCCCCCATATTAAGAACAGGATTATGTGTCATGAGCCGTTGGCTTCTCCCGACGTGGTACGACTGTCTGCACTAATTGACTTTGCAGATCTTCACAGCCTGAGCTGGGGCTGGGGTAGTCTGAGGTTGTAAGTGAGGCATGGTTTGGGGTGATGTGAGATCCTTCTTTTAGACCAGCTGAGAAAGCTGGAAAAAGCAGGCAGGCTTGGAGGTGTGGACAGGCTGGCTGAGTCTCGCCGTGTTCTAGTTTTAGTTTAGCGAGTACAGGCAGCACCTTGGTTGGAAAGGAGGGAGCTTGGCCCGGCAGTTGCCTGCAGAGGGGCAGCGCTGGTGCCCAGAGTTGTCTTTTGCAGGTGTCTTTTGCAGCACCCTGCTCATGCATGAGTCTGACCTGCTTTTTCTCCTTGGTGGACTGTAGCCCCCAAGCATATAGGGGAGAAAAATTCTTTTAAATGCGATGGTTCAGAAACCTGAGAGGAAAAGGGTAGGAGTACCTCATTTGTTGCTCTTTGTAAAAGTCTTCCTGTTCTCAGCTGCTGTCGTGTGTTTTGAGTGTGGGGAATTAACACAGTTGCTGACATTAGGGAAGGAGGCAGATGGGCACCTCCACCCTCTGGAGGAGCATCACTGTTGGGACAGGAGCAGGGGTGCCAGCACACCAGCCTCCCCAGGCTAAACATAGCCTTCCTGAATATGCAGGGTTGGCCTTGCTTTGTAAGTCCGGGTCCGGAGAGCTATCCGTGCCTCTGATCTGGAAAGAATTCAGTGCCTGAATGGATTTATTTAGCACATGAGACTGTTACAGCCTGGGGAGGGGTGAAGGCCTGGGGAAGAAGGGAGAGGTGGCTGATCCCTTATACTGCAGGTGACAACACCATGTTAGATAAAACAGGTCTTTTGGAGCAGTGAAAGGTAGAAAAAGGTAACTGGTTCTTCAGGCAGCCCTTGCCTCAAATGTGTGGAGCACTGGAGCAGGAAAGATAAAGTGTGAACTTCATCCCTAGTGCGATGCTACTGGAATGAAAGTTATGCCATGAAGAAACTCACCTTGCATTGGCCTTCAACAGGCTCTGCACCACCGCTATATTTGATTAGATGCTGGACTATGAAGCTATTAGCAAGAAAGTGAGAAAAAAAACAGGAAACCAATGGTAAATAAACATAAGCTGCTAACAAGGAGCATCTGATTTCTCCCATTGTCTCATGCTGCCCTCGTGGATCACACTCCCACAGACAGGAACTCGCATTGTTTCCTCCTGTTACATGAATTTTGTAATTCTCTTCATAAAAATGTTGATGCCAGATACCCAGAGGTAGAAGATGTTAAATCAGCAGTGCAGGAGCATGTTTGGTGGCTTCTTACCTGTCTAAAGTCTAAAATGCAAAACATTCAGCAAACCGTGCGGTATTAGAGATGATGCAATATCCTCAGTCTGTGCGTTAAAAAAAGTCTGAAAGTGTAAGAAACAGATCCCAGGGGGAAGGCCATGGAAGTGGCTTTCCACATCCCGAACATGAAGGGCGAGCATGTGAACGCTTCCCTTGGCGTGGCACGGAACGGCTGCACGCTCACACCCTGTGCGCACGCAGCCCTTGGGCAGTGGCTGTGGCCGGACCGCTGCTCCAGCTGGGTGCGATGCTGTTTAAAAGCACCCGTCTCCTTCCACCCACGGTGGGGGCAGCTGGATACCTGGCCGCCCGGAGCCCACTGGGTGCTGGGGGATCGGAGAGGGGCTGGTGCTTGCTGTGGGGGACTGCAGAGCAGTGTGTCCTGAGGATGCTGCTGCACTGCTTCCCTCGGTAGCAGGTTTTCTTCTTTCCCCCTTTCCTTAGTTTTGCCCCCCGGTGTTGTCCTAGCATGCCATGCCCAACCCAGGGTATCAGAGTCCTTGTTAAACCAGCATAGATATTTGGGGATAATTTGTTAGGGATGTGGCAGATGGAGTACCTTGTGCTTCAGGCTTACTCAGTTGAGAAAGATCGGGGTGTGGGAAGGGAGAAAGGCAAACATTTCCCCTTTGGCTTTTTTCCGTGGCTGGAAAGGATGATTTTATTTCAGATGATTTTTATTTTTAAAAAAATAAAGCCTCTGAGAAGTCATATTGCATCTTCAAAACAAACTGCTGGACTCAACTGCTTTTACCAAACATGTGCAAAATTTTCCCCTCTGGATCCTTAGAGGCCCCGGAGTGCCTGCCTTGCAAAACCTGGGACGGTGAACAGAGTCACTCGAGAGTGATCTCCATAGGATACCTTTAGATAGTGTGCTTACCTGTATTTATAAATCTATTTATACATTTAAGAGATAAAATTCTCTTTTTGTATGTCACTGCATATCGTAAGCAGAAAGAAAAATAATGCAGAACCAAGATACTGAAAGAGATGCTGCCCCGCTGGTAAACTCTGAAAAAGAAAAAACAAAACTCTCTCTTAAGAGTCACAGGCAGGCACAAGCAGTTTATATCATCAGCTTTCTCTTGCCGCTTCATGCACGTGGTTCTTTCTTTGTGATCGTTTCAGATGCCTCAGGAACAGTACGCACACCGCAACACCATGCAGACCTCAGAAGGACCCCAGGTATACAAAGTGGGGATTTATGGCTGGAGGAAGAGATGCCTCTATTTCTTTGTGCTGCTCCTGATGATTTTAATCCTGGTGAACCTTGCTATGACCATCTGGATTCTGAAGGTTATGAACTTCACAATTGTAAGTAGGGGTTACCCTGAAAGGTCTGGGGAAGGTGAGGGAGGGGTGGTGGTCTTTCCTCTGAGCATGAATTCAGGTACAGCTTTGATGATGGTGTGGTTTAATTGCTTTGGATAACCAGTATCACAGGGAGGAACAAATTGACCCAATGATCTTTTTCTGCTGGAGATGTCTGCAGCATTGCCAAGCTGAGGAATCAGCTCAGTGTTGCCATGTGTTGTTCCCTCTAACTGCTACATATAAATATATGAATATATGTAAACAATATACACAACCCTCCTCAAGTTTTCAATTGTAAAGTGTTTTAAAATTAATGAAATAGCTTATTTTGAACCGGGGTGTGGGAGTGGGTTTGAGGCTTTCTCTTTCACTTTTTCTGCTTTGCCTCATGACTGGGAAGATGAGAAACTTTGATGATTTGCCTTTTTCTTAGGGAAAACTCCTGTTGTTCCATAATGAGGTGGTTCCACAATTTCCAGGTTGGCTCTCTGGGTGTGGTATTTAGATGGAGCATGTTTATCTTTGTTGTGCTGTGGCTGGTGCACATCGGTCCTGCCAGCAGCACTCCCTCGCTGCCCAGACCCCCTGGCCAGGGTCCGCTTTCCGGAAGCCCCTAGAAAAATGTTAGGCAACTGTGTTGGGAGGTGGATTGCACTGGGGCAAATGGTGTCTTTTAGACCCAGAGCGCTCTGTGCATCACTTGAACTCTGCTCAAACTCTTTTGGAGATCTTGAGGTGTGCCCTGACCATTAATTGCCTTTTTATGGGGTGAGCTTCACCTCTCCTGCTCAAACACACTGAAAGTCAGGACCTGATGAACCAGGCACACCCCACTTCCAGAGCTAGTGAGCCTTTATTTATGGCAGGTTGTAGTTTTTCAGAAGATAATTCAGCCAAGCAGAGTGAAAGTTAAATGACTGGCCCGCTGTTCTTCAAAGCAGTCAGTGCCATCTTGGTTGGATGGAGTTATTTTAGAATCATTTGCGTCGTCAGGAGAAACCAAGTTTGAAGCTTTAATCCTGGATTTACTTCATGAGAGCTGTAATGCTAAATTCCCTTAGACCACTTTCAAGGACTTTCCCAGCCAGGCTCTGATGTGAGCAGCGTGTTTGAAGTCTCCTGGCATTTCTTTCTCTGCTTTGGTCTTGTGAAGTCCTGAACAGCTGTGTCCAACATTATGTCATTAATGGGCCATGGGAAGTTGAGTAAACAATCTCAGACTTACTGTATCCAGCAGACAAAGTGCTGTGACAGGGGAACATGCAGCACTCATTTTCTCTAACCAGGATGCTGTCAAGGTGTGCAGGGGATTGCAATGCAAGTGTGCTTAGGGCGCAAGCAATTATAAAGCAGTAATCCGCACAAAGCTCCTGTGAGTGGGTGAAGAGGGAGCCAAACTGGAGCAATTAATGCTTAACCAGACCAGTTATTTAATCTTGTGAAGCTGATGCCATTTTGTTACGCATTTCGTGCTGAACTGTGGTCTTCAGGTTAATGTAGTTGAAAAAACAGGTATTTCTGAGGTGGTGGGAGACTTGGTCATGTGCTCATCATACAGGCAGTGCTATGGGTATCAGCCCAAGCACAAAATAATAGGATTTCAGATTCTCACTTTTCAGGAATGCAATTTTATTTCCTTAGAATAACGTAACTTTGGTATGTCAGTCCTGTGCTTTCTGCTGTTTGGTGGTGGTGGTGGTGAGTCAACTGACTATCTACAAGTTGCTTGGGAAGCCGGGTGAACTTCTGTGCTCCTTTCTCCCTCACTGCCCTCTCCTGATGCATTGCATTGTGCAGGCCATCTGCAGAAGAGTCGTCTCCTAGGGATACCTACAGAAACATCCCCTTTCCAGCAGTGCTTCCTGCCCTGCTGGTATACACACTGACTTTTGGGGGGATGCACTGGTCTTCAAGCTCTAGTCTGATTCTGTTTCCTTAAATAGTTACTCGCCCTCTGATTCACTGGGGATTAGTCTGGGGTAAAGTATATTTGTATATGGTTTTAGTTATTTCATATCATCTAATGTTAGTAGGCGATGAACAGCATTTGGTGGTAAAAACACAGATGGTAGCACCGAATCCTGCAGTGGGAACTGCTTTACAGTTGTAGGCATGGCCACACTAGTCAGGGTGTGTGTCTTTGACACAGTCAATTGGAAATAAATACAAGAACAGGGCTTGTAAAATGTGATCCGTGCCCTGATATGCAGCCATTCATCTCCTGGTGTCCTGCTGCTCCTGCAGCCTCGCCAGCAGCTTTGGATCCTGCTCTGCAGTCCCTCCTGCACCGTTCCCTGAGGCTGAGGAAGCCACTTTGCTAAGGGAATTTTGAGAGGCAGGTTTTTATCTCTAAATAACAAATGTAGGAAAAATCTTAAATGAGGAGATGCAAATATGGAAAATAAATTTATTTGTTCCTGTTCTGATAAGAAGAGCTGAGAGTCCTCCTGGGGCAGGGGAATGATTTGAGCAGTCAGTAAGCAATAGCTGCTCCTTAACAGGTCTGAGTTATTCCAGTGTCTTGTAGAGCAAAGAAGCAGGGGAAAGTTTGTATTTCTGTTCCTGTGGAAAATGTAGTATTTCCAGTATCTTCCCACCCCTGATCTCTCCTCCCAGAACCTGAATCTGTTCACAGAACAGTCCTGGCACTTACCAGAATTTAATGAGTGATCATTATAGCCAATAAGTACTCACAGTATTTTAATGAGCACAGCAAACCTGGTCAAGAAAACTCAGGGGTGTTTTAAATGCCAATAATGGGGAGTGGAGAAGGGAGGAGGAGATGAAGTAAGGCAACCTCAGGGGAAAAAACCCATCTTCTGATGCACGTGGTAGCAGCATCCACCCGCTCCACTTCCATATCAAGCCCAGAGCTCCCTCTGCACGCCCCGCTGGCTCGTGCTCCAGGAGACAACTCCTGTAAAATCAAACCATAAGCTTCCAATCTGTGGCTTTCAATAAGCAAGGCAAGTTCTGTCTATGGCTTTTTACACGGGGCTCTCAAAGCATCGTCACGTTTGCATGAGGCTGGTTGGTCACTGTCTAGTTTGTCCTCTGGTGCACTCATTCACTTCTCGTGTAGTATTTGATCCTCAGTTTGTTTTAACTGCCTTTAGGAGGCACAGGCCATATGAAAACCAGGCCTGGAGGGGACCTCGGGTATCATCTGCCTGTCCCGTAGCTCGTTCCCATAGCCAGGTCCGTTTATGCCGTTCATTTCCATCAGGGCTGTGCTGCTCTGGGGCTGTGGGAAGCCCTGTGGAGGTTGCTACCTCTAAACCTTACTTTGATTTTTTTAAGCCAAACCACAGAATGAATCTGGACCAAAGCCACCAATTTGGGTTGAAACCCAAATGCGCTCTGAAGGTGCCTACCCTAATTGAGGTAGAAACCACCACCCAGCACTCAGCTTTCCGATGATGTATAGGTAAAGGGAGCTCGGGCAAGCCTGGTAGAAGTGCACGGTTTGCACATACTGGATTTGGAGAGAAAACACTAATGCCTGCGGACTGTGAACGTGACTCGGCCACCAGCCCGCGGGTGCAGTGCGGGCTGGGGCTGTATCCTGCTCCCACACCTGCACGGTGGAGGGCTCAGCCTCAGGCTGTGGGGGGCTCAACCTCGAGCTGCCCGGAGCTCAGCTGAGGCTGGCACAGCCCCTGCCAGGGTTTGTGCGTGCCAAGCCAATTACAAGGCTGGAATCGGAGCTCTTAATAACCTTCCTCTTTATGGTCCACCTGCATCAGCATCCAGTGATGTAGCTCTTTAGCAGTTGGGATTGCCTGTGACTCTGCATATAAGCACATGCATCTTTTATGCTGTGTGCCTATGATGTGCTGGGGATCTCTATTTCAGCTATTCCTAGTGAGCTTAAAACATTTTTTAAAAGCTTCCTGCTGACTATTACAACAAAAGATGTGCTTATATAAACACAGCAAACCGATATCCTTATTTTAAACAGTACAAGGCTCAGAAGGCTCAGATAATGGGTAATGACAGTGCACTGACCTCTTTCCACAAGGCTGGCGTACAATGCCTGGTATTTTAAATAGTGTGAGGAGTCCAAAGTGTTATCCATTAGTACCCCTTTATAGTCCTATCCATTAGTACCCCTTTACAGTCTGTTAGGCAGCAGAAAGACCTCCTGCAGGAGAGACAAGAGCTGTGTCCTGTTGTAGCTGCATTTAAATGGCAAATGCCCACCTACCTGTCTGCCCTTCAAACCATGAGGACCCTTTGCCCTTCCCTGGCGTTGCTATCCATAGATACCTGTGGATATATGGATATTGACGTGTTTTGTATTGTATGCTCTTCAGGACAGAAGCTGTTTGCATATGGCATCCTGTAGCCCTATATACTGGCAGGTTCTACTAGGCTGTAAACAATAGTAAGTGGAAAGATCATATTTTTTCCCCTAATCAGCTTGCAAGGCTTGACATTTGTGGAGAACTGTTTTCTAAGAACCATCCAAAGCGAAGGCTCCAGGATAGTCTTTGTAAGGAAAATGCTCTGCAGCTTTGGAATTCAAGAGACCCTTCAGGAGCCAAACTTCACATCTTCCTGCAGACCAGGAGAGCATGTGCTGCCTCCAGGTCTGTGCAAATCTGTGCCGACCGCTTGTCCCAGCTGCGCGTGCACCTTCGAGGAAATGCAATGTAGAAACAGGCAGATGGTGGCTCACCCCATTCCACCCCCCTTAGGGTGCAAAGAGCGGAGATCTTCCCCTCCTGGCCCTCAGGGGGAGGCCGGGGTGCTCCCTAACCACAGCACATGCAAACTCTGCGTTCCCCTTCCAGAACCACGCAAGGTTTGTTGGAAGTTTGCGTCCTTTAGTGTGAGGCTCAGCCACATTTTATTATTTCGATTGAACAGGAACAAATGACTGCAATTGTTCAGATTTTTCTTTTTTGCTGCAGGCTGCATTCATAGCTGAAGGGGTATGTTTTAGCGTCATTGAATGAAATTTTAGCAATTTAGAGAGACAAAATGCTGCTGCAGGTGGCACAAATGCTAAATATCGTCATTATCTTGCTTTCTTTATTAAAAGTTGATAAGAAAAATGAGCTTTTAAAATGTGGTTATGAACAGTTATTTCCAATACAATTACTCCCTCTTGTGTGTAAACTACCTGCCACATTTTAATTACAGGAAAACAGTAAGGTAATAACACGGCAGTAAAGATGGATTAGAGTTAGGAAAGCTCATTGCCCTAACAGGCAGGATTCTTTATTAATGATTTAAAGGAATAGAATTTGTCCTAATTATTATTTTTTTTAAAATTAAGAATTGCCTTCAGAAGAAAATGAGTGTGTAGTTTATATTCCCTTGCCGTGATTTCTCTGGGGTCTCTTTAGGTGCGATGGTAAGGCCAACATGGGAAAGCAATCTGATCTGCTTTTAGCTTCTGCTTTGTAGAGCAACTGTAATCAGTCAGCTAAAATTGTTCAGAGTAAAGAATTAATATTGCTATATCCTTATTGAAGAAAAGAGTGTTCTTTTTTTTCCCTGTCTCCCCCTCACGTATACACACGCATAGAAAATGATGCACTTTTCTGTCCTAATTCATGTTGCTGTTTTTGTACAACAGTAGTTTTGAGACTACCTGCATGACCCAAGAGTTCTGCCTGTTTCCCTTCTTCCTCATTGATGTGGACTGCATCTTCTGATATAAAGATGTTAACCTTGTAGTGGTCTGACAACACCAGCAATACTGCGAGTGACTGTACTATTAAGTGAAGTTTCTACAGGTGAAATCCTTATGCCCTGGAATTTAGTTGGAATCTTGGCATTGACATCAGTGGAGCAAGCCCTTCACTGTATTGCTTTTTATTTGCAGGTTTTATTTACTATAAATTCCAATTTCCTTCCTCCTGGATTGAGGAAAAAATATGTTACGCTTTTCTTTTACTCTTTTTTTTAGAGATCTGAATTTCACTCCTAGAGAGTTTCTGTAGGAAAAGCAATTGCGATTACTTATTCAAAAAAAAAAAAAAAAAAAAAAAAAGTACCTAAGTACTTTTCCCTTTCGCTCCTTCGGAGTTTAGAATATAGTCAGTTTCAATAGGATATTGCGTAATGTTATTACAAGTTTGACCCCTTCATTGCTGCATCCTCCGGAGTGTCAAGCATTTGGTACTGATGACTTGCTGAGCTACAGTGCATCGGTTCCTAGTGAACCTTTGAAAACTCAGTCTCTGATAATATGTCATTTTTATTATCCTAATACCACATTTTCTCAGCCAGCATAAGCACATAAGGTTTTCATCTTCCTTGTTACCCAAAAGTGATAAAGGACTCGATATTTTTATCTCACTGTCTCTACTCCCTGCTGAACCGTTGAGTTTTCAGAGACCTGCCGTAGCACTGGATGTGCTTACAGGTATGTCATGGGAGCAAAAGAAATAGTGAACTAGTAACTCTTCTACTAGTACTACTAAACCATGTGGGAAATGCTACACTGCAATCATTTAAGTAATCCTTTGGGTTAATTCTTTGACTGCTGCACAGAGCAGTCTGTGGTGTAGAGTGTCGTAACAGCAGATGGCCCTTTTCCCTCAAATATTTTGGGTTGGATTTTGTGAAGAACTGAGGGACAGGCTTCCAGCTCTCAGTTCTCCATCATTTCTACGCCACTGTTCATACTCAAGCCATCTGAAGAAAAGTATGTGTCCTGGAGACAGAAATGTCTCAAACGTATTTAGTGTCTCTGTTTTTCAGAGGCAGAAGAAAGCAGTCTGATTTGTTAGTATCTCTACTGTGGAAGAAGCTGCTGTATAAGTTACTCTGTACTTACTACTCACCAGGAGTGAGAGATATTATAAATGTCCCCATATCAGAAAAAGCTTTTATTGGTGCTGTTTTCCTACTGGACACCGGCGAATTTAGCCCTGTCACCCAGGTATACCAGGACCCAGCATGTCTTGGTCATTATTTACTTCTGTTTTCAAAGAAGATGTTGGAAACTCAACACACCCCTCTCCTCATACCTGTAGTTCGGTGTATGCATACAGGCAAAACATCACCTTGCACATTTGCTGTATGGGCTGTGCTGTCGAGCCTCAATAACCAGTCTTCTGCATATCTCCAGAGCAGGAAAATACATGGCTGCATTAAGAATACGTTATGGCTTTCTTTGGTCCCTCCAAGAACAGAGGGGTAAAAACAGATGGAGAAGGGAGAAGAGCGGCAGGGATTTGGGTGGTTTGCAATGTCAGGTTGAGCATTGGGTGTCTGGCATAACACTTCAGTTCCAGCATTTCTGCCTGTGAACGAAGAGGGTCTTGCCTGCTGGTGCCCCACGCCCCTGCTGTGCTGCAGGGAGTGCGGTGGGAAGCTTTGTCAGACCGGGAAGAGCTGCTTCACGGCGCGATAGCAGCAGGACCTGGCAAATAGCGAGGAGGGCATGGGTGGGCTGGGCAGGGGTGACTCATAAACTCTTGATCCCAGTTCCCGCCTTCCGCCACCTCCCTCCAGAGGAAATTGTTCTCAGCTTCTCTTTCATCTGGAGAAATAAGATATTTCACATTAATATTCGTCTCAGTGCCAACAAAAGATCTTCAGAGTAGCAGTTCTGAAGCACAGAGAGATTCGTCTCTTAGAGAACATGTAAAAGGTATTATTATAAATGTGCAAAAGAACAAAAACAAGCTCTCTGCTAAAATGTCAATAATCAGTTAGTCCTCTGAATAGCTTACAGTCTGATCCCTCCCCATATTCTTACAGTGCAGTAGGAGAAATTATTTAATTTGGGAATCCACACAGAAATGATGTGCCAAGCTGAGCCACAGAGTAAGTTTTCCACTGCTGCTTCTCTTGTTCCTTGAGCTTTTTTTTTCCTTCTGAACTTCCTGACATCCCTCCTGAGCGCTGCATGGCAGAGAGCAATGACCTTAGCTCTGGAATCCTAGCAGCCATTGCTATAACAAAAATATAATCCTTCTGAAGCACCACTTTTGCACGGGTGCCTTAAGGCTGAGGGGCTGCTTGGAGGAGCCTCCATGCCTCTTCAGCTTGTCCTGGAACTGGAAAGCCACCAGCTTTTCAGAAAGCTGCTGCTTAAAATGTTCCTTGGCGTTTGGTCCTGAACTGCTGCCATTTGCATCTTGGGTTGCAGCGTGGCAAGGGGCTTGCTCGCGCACCGTGGGGGTCGGTGCAAAGCGTGAGCAGCAGAGACCTGCACCGCGGGGTAAAGCCCCAGCTCGCCGCTGCCTGGGAGCTGCGGTAGGCTTCTGTTCGACAAAACAAAAGGAGTAAGAAGCTAAGTGGCGTATTCTCTCCGCAGTTGTATGCATTTGCTTTATTTACCTTCTGTAACTGTCAGAAGCTGCTCTGCAGACTGACAGTTTTGAGGACAGAATTACAGACCTGCGGTTGTGTGGAGCCTGTCTTTCCCCTCCTGCAGATGCTCTATTACCCGATTTGATAGATGTATTTAACATACTTGCTGCCATTTCATATTCCTGTTCTTCCAGAGCTCTGCTGGTGAGATGAGCTTGAATATGCCATTTGAATTCATCACAGCTTGCATTTGAGTTCTGGTCATTTCCACTGCAGCTACATCTTCCCCGTTACCCAACCTGCCTTCGCTGCCGTGGTCAGCGGTGAGATGGACGGAGGTAATTATTTGTGTTGAGGGCTGAGTTTCTATGGGACTGCACTCCAGTGCACTTGCATGAAGGACAACCGGTTAACACTGAAATGATGTGGTTGCGGACAGATTTATAGAAGAGGAATAGATTTACGCAGGTAGTTCAGCCTTGACCTCTTGAATTCTCATTACTTCGCGTCCACCCAGCACTACTGCCCACCTCTTTCCTTTTTAAATGAGATCCAGTAACTAATAGTGAAATTATGGCAATCTGCTATGTGAAATTTGTAATTATTTGCATTTAATTAAAGGCTTCTCTTGAGAAAATGAAGGGCAGCTTAACCTCAGAGAAGCCTCTATGTCTCCAGTAATTGCTTCTAATTGAAGTCGTTAGAGTTTCCACCCCACCACAGGAAAAGGAAAAAAACCCACAAACCTGAAAAGTTTACTCCCACACAGAGGGTCCCTGAAAATTGTTTTATACTTATGCAATTAAGGTGACTGAAGGTCCTCATAAATGATTCTTCAGTGTGGGTTAACCAGCTAAAATTGAGGTTTAATTACTCAAAAGCCTGGCTTGGGGTGTGTTGATGAGAAGTCCAAGGGCACAGCCCATCCTCCCAGGTGTCCCCGGCCAACAGGCACAGGAGCACGTGCCTTGCCCAAGTCCTCCTGATGGTTTCATTTCCATCACGGGATTTCTGGGTTTGTACAGCTCTTGTTGGCTCGCAATGGTAGTTCGGTTATTCTAGATAACAATTACAAGCCTTTTGGCTGAGCATGTCCTATGAAGCACAGGAGAGGGGCTCCGCCAGCTCCAGGTGTGTGGGGCTGAGCAGCGGTGTGCCTCTGGGCTTGGGAACAGCTCAGACATCTCCCTGCCCCTCCACCTGCACAGGGTTCCAAGACCACAGGCTTGGGTTTTGTTGCTGCAAGAAGTGGAACTTTCTCATCCCAGCGCCTTTGCCCCGGCAATCCTGGTGCATGGCGTGTGCCCCTAAAGCAGCCACGACACTTTGTAGCCCACCCATCTGTGTCACGGGTGTTAGGGACCAGCCCTGCTCCTCTCTCCAAGGTGCTGTGGCATCCATTTGGCACCGATGGGTGAGCTGTGGCCGGAGGGGTCTGAGGGCAGCCCGTGGGCGCTGTGCTGGGCGGCAGCGCAGCCCCTCGGTGGAAGCCACTGCCTCGGGCTGGAGCTGCAGCATCCCCATCGCCCATCCCACCTCGCTGCTGCTGTCAGCATCTCCCTGCTGCTCCTGGCAGCACAGTCACTCTGATTGCACCCTTTGGCTCTGTTAAAATCCCTCCCCATGTTATGGATCTGAAAACAGGCATGACAGAATTAAAAGTGCGTATGTTGTAGCAGCAGGCATGGCCATCTTCTGCTGTTAACTCTCTGCTCTGAAGATGGTGATGCTGAAAAACATGAGCACATTCTGCTTGCTGTGTTGCTGCATTGTTCATTAACACCTTGTATTACTCAAGTCAGCAGGACGTGTGCATCTGATTTCTGCTTTTTATTATCCTGAAGGTTCTCTGTAACGTATGCTGAAACACATAGGATGTCTAGATGGACTAAAATCTTTCTGTGACCTCTGTAGAGGGCTACAGGTGAAATGTCAGAAGCTGAAACGTCATTGTTTGTCAGCACTAGATTTGTCGTATTTTTTGAAGTTGCAGCTACAGTTAAACACATGAAAACATGTGTGACCTGCCTCTGTTATTTCTTAGCAAGTAAACACGCTTAGCGAAGTGCATCTCCTCACATTAGGGGGAAAAAAAGCTCTTTAGTTGTATATGCAGAGCCCTGAAATACTTGTATTTCGTGTAGGTGCAAGTTGTATAGATGTGTAGGTGCTGATTTTGATTTAGATTATTTTGTAGGGTGGTATTGTTTCTGAAATATTTAATCTTTCAAGACAAGACATTAAAGAATTTTGTTCCAGGAAACTAGAAAATCAAATGCCTTTTACAGTCTTTATTTCCTCTGTATCTTGGAAAGGGAATTCCTGCTAAGTACATATTTGTGCACACAAACCACTTCTGAAGCAAGCACTAAATTACAGAGCAATGTTATCAGCAGAGACTGATGGAAGTTTTGCAGCAAAGCCTTGAACCGTGTGAAGGGGAGGAACTTTAGCCTGAGCGGCTGATGACGGGGCTGCAGGAAGATGTGGGGACCCACAGCTGTAGCTCGGGTTCAGAGCAGAGCCAAGACTTTAGGGAAAACTTAATGGTTGCACTCGATGATCTTAAAGGTCTTTTCCAATCTAAACAATTCTGTGATTGGGTGGATCCCAGCAATTCTGCTGTGGCTTTGCAGAAAACTGCCTTGTCTAAAAGGGAGAATGATTCAGTTCACCAGCAGGTATAGATTATAAGGCAAATTTCATCTTTATTTGAAGTTACATGTCAAGACATATTGACCAAAGATATTTGTCTTTGTTACTATTATAAAGGATTCAGTCTTGTACGGTGCCCAAGAAAAACCCTGTATGTTAGAAGGCAGATGTGTTTAATTCCTTTCTTCTTCCCAGTGGAGCTATATTTACTGCCATTGTGCCTTTCTTCTGATAGGAAGCTTTGCGGCAGAACAATTTGCCTTGTCAGTCCTTTTTTCTTTGAGCTGAGAACGAGGAGCTTTTACATATTCAGGGCTAAAAATAACAACTCTCTGTATGGGGAGACTGAGGCCAGCCAAGACCCCGTTGTGCTTGGGATGTTGGGAGCACTGGGAGGCAGTGGGAGCCGGGGCATCCTGTGCTCCCTCGCCCGTGGGAGGAGCACCGTGGTCGTGTTTCCCATCCTCCCAGGTACCAGCCAGAGCAACTCACTGTCACTCATAACAAAAAATGCGCTCACCGAAATGACATTAAGAGATTCCTCTACAGGAGCGGTCTGCATGAGGCAATGGCTTATGACTTTGTGGGAACAATCTGGGCTGCAGGTAGGATCAGAGCCTGGGTCTGGGAAGGAATTAATTCCATTTTGCCTGTGGAGTATGCTAAATAAACATGGAGTAGCCAGTCATTTGATGCATGACTCTGTTCTCCTCTTACGGGGATGTAAATCCATGGCATCACTTTGGGAATGAGAGAAGAACAGGCTAGCGGCGTAGAGCTCCAGAAGGCAGGCTGCAAAGGAAAGGGTTTTAAACTTGGAAATATAGACATTATCTGGGCATTTGGAAAGAAGAGTACGTCCTGGTTTGGGTTGTTTGGTTTTTTTATGTTCGTGGATTTTTTCCCCATAGGGAACAAAAGAGACTGTTGCTTTGGGTTTTTTTGGGTGACATGATAAATGGATTTCACTCACCTATTAAGTTTGTCAGTTTAAAACTAGTACATAGATGCTGTGAGAATTTGTGTTGTACAAAACACAGACGAGGACCCCAAAGTGCTGTGTGGACAGAGGTAGCTGGAAACAATTACAAATCTGTGCGCAGAAGTGTTAAAGAAGCAAGCTCCCAGCTTTGGAAACGTGGCGCAGGAACCTGGGAGCGGTGGACTTACACGTGAACCCCAGTACATGAGAGTAAACTAATCTGTTGTACTCATTTCTTTATTTCCTTTTCCTCATTTCATGTTTCTTAAAATTAATCCATCCAGTAAGGAATGTGAAGCTAAATGGCTAATTCACTGCTCAGTCACAATTATCCCTGATGCTCATATTAGATGAGCTGGCTGAAATGCTTACTGAAGGCAAGTGTAGAGAGATGATGAGATTCATGGTGGGGAAATGACCACCATTCATCCAAAATGTTTTCAGTAACAGCACTGGGAAGGGAATACACTGGTGCAATCCGTAGTTCTTGGTTTTGTTTTAAAGGTCTCTAATGAGCCATGTGTGCAATGCATTTCACCCTGGGAAATCCCACTGAAATCTGGCACTTGGATTTCATTTCTTGTGCTGCTGCTATATTTAGAGCAGAAAGCAGATCTCCCAGCGTGACTCCCTTCTGGCTTATAGAAACCCTGTGAATTGTCTTAGTAATATACGCTAATCGGTTACCAAAGCTGCCAGCCCCCCATGAAAACCTTTAAAGCGGTAAGAAGTGGAAGCAGAGCACTTGCCCGTACTTTCGGGCTGGAGTCGTGTGGCAGTAGCTGGTCATCGTGTCTGTGCCACGAGGATGAGGGACAGATGATCTCGATAGATGCGGTGTAGCCTTCATTACTGTGGCCTGTTGCTTGATGGCTATTTTTCTGTGCATCCTTTTTTTATCCTATGGATAAGAAGTCAGATCAGAGTTTCAATGAGTAAATTAGAGTTTATAAAAATTTGCAGTCAGTGTTAGTCACAGAGTGTGCACGTTCCCTTTCCTCGCTGTCCCTCCACATCCGCTAGTAAAAGTTACAGGCAGTCTGATGTATCTATTTTTAATAAGTTCCTATCTTTCTTGACCTTCATTCCATTAAAAATCATTCACAGCCATGCCGAGTCATGTATTCAACATCATCTTGTTATAATCAAAGGAACAAACCTTCCTTTTCAATGCGACATTGCTGTGCTGGCGCCTGCCAGCTGAGCTGTACCCAGGTTTCTGCAGTTGAAGTGCCAGGATGGTCCATGGGTTGTGTTAAAGAAATGTGGTGGCATGGATGTCTTTAAATTACGGGGAGAGGAAAGAGGTAATACACATCAGTATTTGCAGTGTAATGTGAGAATATGGCATTTTTATATTCTGGTATTTTGAGATGTATTTCAGGTATCGCGTACCTTTTCCATACTTGTCTGTAAAGGAAAAAAATATTTAAAACTTAGGAGCAAGGAAATCACTACAGCTCGGTAGGAATGACATTCAGAGTCTACTAAATTAAGCAGAGAACATGTCCATCCTAGCAGCTTTTTGTTATCTTTCACAGTTCTTTGATAGGGATGTAATTTTCTGTAATCACTCAGAAAGATGGCTGGCTATTTTTTCTATTAAATTCTGAAGGACTTAAACCTTTTCTGGCTTACCTTTGCTATTTTTCATGTTTATATACAACAGTATAATGCATCAGCATTTTTATATGTTTCCCATATAAAAATGAGCCATGCTTATAGAGGCTGTCAAGACTTTCTATTCCACAGAATAACTAGAGCATCACTGTAAGTTGACGCCAGCCTAAAAATCACATATAGATGCTGAAATGTCTTATTTTATGGCCCTGTTGCTATTTAATAGCTAAGCTGTGCCCTTTTCTTAATTTACTATCGATATCCAGAAGTACATTAGTGTTGGGGCTGCTGCTGCAGAGGTCCCAGGGTAGGGCTGCTGCTTTCGAGGGTGCCCTGAAGTCAGCAAAGCTGCATGTTGGCGAAGGAGCTGGCCAAGCTGTGATAATTAACTGCTGATTTAGAAATAGTAAGGAGACCTGTCTATAGTGCTCTAACCTGCTTTCAGCAGGTTTCTCCTGCCAGGGATTGGAATATAAAATGATTACATTTTTGCTTTCTCCTCTGTATTTAGCTTTAGGAGGTTTCTGATAGGTTTTGGCTATTAAAGGCAGCAGTAAATGCTTTAGCTGGGAGCTATCTGGCATTCATAACCTTAAGCTGTTTAGGAAATCAGAAAAGCTGAATTTCCCCCCTCCCCCTTTTTTTTATTATTGTTGTAATTGGGGTTGGGGGGGGGGGGGTGTTCTTCTTCTCAGAGAAGTGCTACAAGAGCAGAAGGCACTGCCTGCCTTTCAGGTGAATTCCACTCAGGATGATAAATTATGTCTGAACTGAACCAAAATGTTCCTAATGGCCCTAGTCAAAAGGCCTATTACAGGATGTCTAACTCACTTAAATTCCTTTCTGCTTTAAATCATTAATGATTAAGTATTTTAGGGCTAAAGTGATGTGCACTTAAAGGGCACTTTGCTTTAAGGTTAGCCAAACTTAAGAATGAGCACCTGAACTGAGCAACACGGACTCGCTCGAGTGACGACCTTCTGGCAGTGGAATCAGGATGTTGTCTCCGCGGGTGGGTAATCCTGTGGGGATAGTTGCAAGGCACTAGGAAGGTTTATGGAAAAGGGAGCAGAGAGAAACAGCAGCTTTGGCTTCCCTGTGTGGTTTTTAAATCGCACTTCTGATACGGCAGCAGGAAAGTTTCTTTGTCTTTCGTTACGAGGTTTGGGGAAGTAAACCATGCAGTGACATAAAGGACATTTTCCCAAAGATAAACTTATCAGCTGGTAAGTTTTAAGTCACCAGTCCTGTACCGATATATGCAGTTACTTGCTTTTAAGCATGACTTTGCAGCAATGAAGGTGCTAAATGTCTGGTAATCACAAAGATTTGGACTCCTGTCCAGTTCTGTGCTTGCACTGCACGCTTCTCTGCAAAGGTGTGGAAATACGTAGTAGATACCTGCTCAGCATCATCAGCTATAGGAACTCAATTTTGTAGGTTTTTTTAATGTCTTCTGACAGTGAACCACATAAAATTACAAGTCACTTCACATAGGTCCTGAGTGCTCAGGTCCTGTGTACTCAGAGCAGGCGTGTTCATGTGGATATTAATGTCTGCAGGTCCAGTTTTGCTTTCATTTCATGGATGAATTTTCTGCTCAAGGAAAATTATACGTGACCTTAAGGTCCAGTATCTGTGATCAGACTCACACACATCTTCCTTCACAGGGGCATTGATTCAGGGCATCGGAGTTAGCGAGCAGCCCACACACGAGCAGATACTGAGCAGAAATACCAGGACTGGCCACATAATAGAACTTCTGTGCGTGCCTGATGTATGCACATAGAAGTGGGTAAGCTTACAGAGAAGGCTGGAAGAGCGTGTTTTCCAAAATATCTGCATTGCTCCTTGTGGCGTACAGGCAGGTTCCAGGCATCTAGGACCGAAACACTGCCATCTTCTGTCATTTTTATTGAAGAATGATGAAAGATTTTTCTTTATAAATTTCAAAATACCCATAATAATTTTCAAAAAAACTATTTGCCTTTGGGTTTTCTCCTCTTGATAATGCAGCTACCTGCTGGGGATTTTAAGCAGACGTTGTTCCCAGCTTCTTAGGGATGCTGTTAAATGTGAATTCCTGGCCCAGCGCACGGCAAACGTCTGGCTCTTTCAGAATATTTCTGTTCCCCACTGTGTCGCTTCCCCTTTGATACCTGATGAGTCAGCAGGTCTTTAATTGCTCTTCCTCTTAGCTGGGAGCGCTCTTGTTCAATATGTTTAAATATTTGATTGCCCCAGCTTTCCGGATTGAGCAGGGCACGCGTTGGGATGTACAAACTCCTGATGCAAACCCTGTTGGCCCTCCAGACAGCAAGCGTGGGAGCTCAGCCCCAGGCCATGTCTGGGAAGCATCGCCTGGAGCTGTGCAGCCCAGGTGGCTCTGGCTGCTGGGAGGCACTTTTGGATGGCAGCAGCTGTGCTCAGGATGACTTGCTGTCACTTGGGAGGCCCCTGCATGGCCAGGAGGCGAGTGTGGCAGTGTGCTCTGCTCTCAGCTGCTCCCAGCAGCTCCTTTTTGCTCTTTTTTTTTAAAGCAGCAGTGTAGACATACCCACTGGGATACTCCTGTGCTTGGTGGATTGTGGAGTGTGCCTTCAGGGACTCAGTAAGATGGGATATAATAGCCAGTAAAATTATCTTGTAACTTTCCTGAATATTATGCATGTATTTCATACCCAGTGAGCTGAAATAAGGGCACTTTTTATAGCATTTTCCAAGTATTTGAAGTGAATGTGTCGTGTAAGGACAATCTCTTGTGTCTTGCATAAGAAAGTCTGGCTTCCAGGTTAGCCCACCGGGCAGAGTTGGGTCTTCAGCCTTGCCTCCTCTCCTTGGGAGGGGAAATCCAGTTGAGCATTCACAAAGATGCAGTACCTGCTCACAGAAAGCTGGGGCTTGCTGGCTGTAAAAGCCTCGGCGCTTTGGGGACATGTCTCTCTGCATGCTGCCGTGTAGGAGCACGCAGACTCTCACATTATGGCAAAGCGTGAACAGCCCCGAGGATCCTCAGCAACGTAGGCTTGAGGCAGTAGCTGCAGTGCAGTCTGTGGAGGAGAATATCCCAAATGTACCTCTCTGCATCTGCCTCTGGGCTTCGTATTCCTCTGAAGTCTCGCTGCCTCTGCGTCTCTTGTGGAGCATGGAGTTGAATTAGGGGTAGTGTATAGAGGAGCACTGAGAAATGCAGAGAGCAGTGCACGCTTAGCACACGCGTTCAGTCACTTTGCCTGGTGGGTGGCACTGGAGAGAAGAAAGAGCTTGATCAGAATAATGGAGAAAGGAAGAGCCCTTCAGCCTCACTTTGTTAATCTTACTAGTCTGGTCCTAATGTAAGAGAAGCTGCTGCAATGCACACGCTCAAGCAATGGCATGAAAAAAATCGCAGAAGTTTCCCTCCCACTGAGTCAAAGAGAAGCAATCTCACTCCTACTGAAAGGATGAAATAAATGTAGCTGCTATTAGAGCAGAGCTGTGAACACCAGAACTATCGTTTTATAGAACAGACCTCTTAAACGGACCTTTAGATTAAGAAAAATAGGTGCAGAATAAAATTCCGTCCTGAAGCAAACTTGGCAGTACTGCAGCAGTGAGGCGGAGGAACCCTATGAATAGGTAAGTGGTGTTTTCCCACATTATTCAAAGTACCCACTTGCTGAGCAAGTGGAGCAGAAAGTTCTCGATGGGTGAGGAATGGAGAGAGAACAGTCCATCCGCATGGAGCTTTGACTTCCACCAGGACATTAATATCAGGGATGTTTATGACCTTCCAGTCAAGCGAGCGAGAATAACTCATCAGCAGTCAGGTTCAATCCAGCTGATGTTCCCAAGATTAAATGCTTACTTACAGACCGGATCCAGTTGCCAGTGTTAGGTCATTCTCATTTTCAGCGTTTGGGCTGCTGCAGGTTTCGAGCTCCCTAGGTAAGCTGTGGTGCTATATGCAAAGAGGAAGCTGGCAAGAAATGTGAGGGAGCTTGACAGTCTTCCTTTGCTCTGAACGGTGCAGACAATTCTCGCTACAGTGCCTTGTGAAAGCCATCTGTTGCTTCAGTACCTGGATTCAGCAGATGCCCTTGATGTGAGACAGGCGCCCTTGCGTCCCTTCAGCCACATACATCTCCAGGAGCTCAAAGCCAGTGGTCCTTCCTAAACTCTGTTACATGGCTGGGGTGGCAGCCGGTTAGTGAAGACCCTACGTGGCCTTCAGGGACCAGGCTGGCGATGGTTGCCCCGTGGCACTGCCAGGCTTTAATTTTTAAGTATGCCACTGAACAGATTTAGCCAGCGTCTTCGTTAATGGAAATCAGTTGATAGTCCAGTCCTGGCCAAGGTAGGTGAGCACACAGGGAAAGTTTAGTGACTGCCGGCTTTAATCACAGGCCAAAGCTACAGGCTTTTACAGCAGTAATACATACTATGTTCTAGACTGGAAAATCAGGGAAAGTTTGCCACTGGACACAAACATCTCAGCTCTGACAAGTAGATTTGTAATGGACGTGGACTTCCAGTCACCTACTCAGCGCCCATGTCAGGGATGATTTCCATAGAGCCAGTTTACCTGTCTCCTGTTGATAAAAATAATTGGAATTATTGGACCTTCAAAGCCATTGAGAAAGTAATGGATGACCAGCTGCACTTCAAATGAAAAAGTAATCTGTGGAATAATTACTGCCAGTCAACCTGAGGCCAGCTGTGAAATATTAATGGGTTGCTTGATCAGTCTGTACAGAGCTCTCAATCATCCTCCTAGAGAGTAGTACAAACCCAGCGAACAGCTTAGGATTTGTAGACAGCCAAATTATTGACAGGGGTAGAATAAGATGTTCTAATGTGGTATTTGCTATAAGTGAGTAATAGTTGTTACTTCCTAATGGAAGACTTTTTCTTCCCATTTTTAAGTCCAGGGATGATCTGTCTTATGCCTCTCCAAGCACCCACCATCTCATGGTGGACAAGCAGTGGCAGCCTTGTGCTCTGCAACTCTGTGCACAGCGCTGCTGTAAAACTCGGCAGCGTGTGACAGTCTCAGAGAAAAAACAAAACAAAACAAAACAAAACGAAACAAAAAAAAACTGAACAGAGGGCTTTCTATATTTAACACTAACCCGTGTGCCTTAGAGCTTGGAAAGACTGACAAGAAGTGAGCTGCCACCCTGATCCAGCAAAGGACTGCACTTCAGGCGTGTGAACAGTCCCATTTGCTTCAGAGAGACTTTGCATAAGCTTAAGCACTTTGTGAGATTGAAGTCTAGAGAGTGGGAGTTCATAAATAAAAAGAGAAAGCTCTGCACTATATTTCTCTTCCTGAGTCCTTGAACTTAAGGGAAGTTCAGCTTCAAAACTGGGAGCCAACCAGGGAACGAACACAGGCTGCTTTGATTAAAAATGCTGCAAAGTTTTGATTGATCATGCCATGAGATATGAGCCTCATGCTGCATTTGTTAATGGGAATGGTGGTTTCCTTGGTATCTCGTCTCTGTCTACCTCCTCCTGGTCCCAGCAGATCTGGGCATCTCAGTCTCCATCCTCCTACATTGCCTAGATGTGGGAACAGGACAGTGCCAAACTTCAGAGAAAAGTCTGTTCATTTCCGAAAGGGATTTCAACTTTTTCATTGAGGTCTGCCTTCACTATGTATTGCAGAAGAGGAGACAAATCTGAGAATGAAGCAGCTTCTGCAGGTAATCTAGTGGGTGTGAGGGAAAGCTCTTCCCGATTTTGCGTGGCGGTCAAGTAGCAAATGGAGGAAGTGGAACAGTACCATGACATGTCCTTTGTTTCTGTCTGCCCTATGAAGTCGTGGAGAAAACATCCCCCACGGAACACAAAGGACTGTGACTGATTTGCCTTTGTGGGCACAGACAGTTCTTTCTTTGGACAGTGCCAGAGTAGGATGTATATCCATATTAAATGGGCGCTGAGCAGAGAGAAACGCACAAGAAGGTATCAAAACCTGTCTGTATCCCTAAGGTGGGTGTGGGGAACCATTTCTCTTACCAATCTTATTTGATGTCTTAATTGCACGGAGGAGGGGAGTTCCTTAGTGTCTTCTGAATAGCCAAGAGAGAGAATTAGGATGCTTCAGAAAATAATTCAGAGCATCTAAGTTACGCTTCTGCACTGAATGGCACTCGCAGGACTGTCTCTAGCCACCTCATTTAAGCACATAACTTAGGTCCTGAACTTACTTAGTGTGAATATTCCCAATACGTCAACTTCAGAAACTTCTTTTTAAAACTAGGAAATTTAAGCTCAAAACTGACTCTTTTCACTGCAAGAGTTCAGGGGTTGGGATCTCTGCAGTCACCCTGTACAGCTTTGAATATGGATGATTCTTGACTCCCTGAGAGGCCAGTGGCCCAGTCATCACACCGGGTAGTGCTGGGGTTCCCCTTCTCCCTGCAGCTCTCCAGCTGGCCTTTTCTGTAACCCCGTATCATTCCTCTGGCCCTTTTTTCTCCTTCCTAATCCCTTGCAGATTGCCACTATGAGATTTTGTTGGAATGAACAGCTTTGGTATAATAAGGTACATTGCTGTTACTATTACCAGGTTTGTAATTATTATGTTTATCTATATAGGTCATAGCAAACCTAGGCTTACACTGCAACATTGACCAGTAGACTGCAGCCTCAGTAGTCCCTTTGGTTGAATGTGAAGCAAGTAGCACCGCGCAGGCAGCCCTGCTGTTCTGGGCAACGTGGGCAAGAGGAGCAGCATCCTCCCGTGTCTGCAGGCAATGTCAGAAAGCCTGTTGAGCCACACGTTTGAGATGAATGCTCTAGGTATTATTGCATTATAAATAGCAGCTAATAATAGTAGCATAACAGCAAGGTTCTCAGCTGATGCAAATTGGAAACTGTAATTCCGTAGAAGTTAATGGAGCTCAACTGATTTACACTAGTTGGCTGTCTGGCCCCTAGCACATGATTCTAAATCTGATAAAATTAAATGAGATTCAAAGCTCCCTCACATAAGAGAATCTTAAACCCTATCTCTGCTGTCAGACTTCTGCATGGCTTGTCAGGCTTTGTAGCTGGGGCTTTAAGATCCTGTTTTAAGTTCCTGATTTTATTATTTGATATTTTTTCACTTCTCTCCCTCTCTTTTATTTTGTTTAGTTAGCCAAATCTTTACTTCCCAAAAAGCAGAATTAGAAAGATCACCCATTTTGGTGGATCATTAGGTGCCATTTATTAGTATTCACAAGTTGTTGGCAGAGATCTTAAAGCCACTGAGATTTGTGCCCTTTAATTTCAGTTCAAAATGCAAATAGACATGGAAAACATCTGTTCGGCATCCGCGTTGGAGAGGTCTGCAGCCTCAGTGTTTCTCCCTTGTTCTCAGTAAAGTACTGTAAATTGTATTTAATATGACTGCTTCCAGCCTATACATTAAAATAAGCAGGTCTTCAAACCCAGAGAAGGTAAAAAGTGAGTGTTGAATTAGTTTGTAAGCTCTCCTTGCTGTTGCCCAGCTTGGATGGATTGCAGGCGGTGGGCTGGTGTGTAGCATGGATCAACAAGGGGACCGGTCCGGGGCGGGGGGGAGATTACACAGTGAGCAGGAGTGATGGGCAAGTTTGGGAGAGGTTCATCCTCTGGAGATTTCTTGCTTCTCTCTCATCTACTGGTGTAAATGCACAAATTGTTGTTCCTTCTCTTGGTTCTGGCACAAAGATCCAAACTGGCTTAAACGCTTTTAATAGCGGGTTTTGGAAACCCAGAGGGGTTTGACAGAACTGGGTCGGGGGGTGGCTGGGTGTGCTGTGCCCTGCAAGGGGGGGGACCCAGGAGCGGCTGAACATGGGTGTGAGGTGGTGACTTCGCAATCGTTCGGCTTTGTGCAGAACAGCACATCTGACCGCAGCATGCATCTGGAGGGGTATATTTTGGTGTGCTGGGTTCAGAACAGAAACCTAACCCAGCGATGGCACCGTGAGTCACTGCAGCACTCGTACCTGTGTGCCTGAATCAGAACAAAGTCACTTCAAATGAAATAGCTTCAATGCAAAACTTTCCTAAGAATTAGGATGACTGGCAGCAGCCACAGGCAGATCTCTCTAAACAAGTCCCAGGACTGAGACTGCTCGGGTGGGTGGGCAGCACCTCTCACTTGAGGCCATGCTGCCGTGAATAGTTTTGGGTGGCTTCCACAGATGCTGATGTGAGATAAAATACTAGAAGCTTGTTTGAGAACAAGTGTAAAGCTCAAACTATAGATTTGTTTTCCTTACTACATGGCTGCGTGCTAAAGTCTCCACTAAAGCAGAAGGTAAATGAAATCATCAAGACCATCTCTGCTGAATTTGTTTTAAAATGTAACGTGTTTAAAAATTCATGGCACAGCCCCACAGTTGCTCGTGCTGACATGCAATGTGTGATCGTATAGCCTGTGTTTGTTGTAGGAAACCAGCGTTGAAAGTTACATCTGTCCTTGTTTGAGTTAGAAGGTCTTGGTGCAATTCTTTTATCCAAAAACTTTCTTCCTGAATTGGTGTCTCTGGTCAGTCTGTTGTACAAACGGCTTCCCGTTGTGTCATTTCCAGCTGATTCATTCATAAAGCTGAAATCTCAGGGTAGGCTTGAAAGAATAAAGCATAGCCTGATTCACACGATTCTTCCCAGTTCTGGTAGTGAGCTGAGAAGATCCACGTTCTTTGAAAATACAGCGTGTTGGATTTCCTGAGGCATAAAACCATCCCTAATGTATCTTGTCGTAACTCAGAAGCGGCATCCCTGCTCCATCGCCAGACGGACAGAGTCCATGCTCTTGGGTCCAAGCAGCAGTCACAGGATGGACCATGTTTCTCTTAAGACCCTCCTAATTTTGCAGTTTGTTGGTGAACAAAGTTCTTAATTGCTGCAAGTACCTTTAGAGTAAACAGCAGTAAAATATGTATATATAAAAGAAAATGTCATGTGCAAGCCTAATAGAAAATGAACCCTGCCCAGGTCCCTAGAAATTGTACGTTACTGGGTTTTGTAAGACTATGCAAAAATGCAGCGGCGCTTTGTGCTAAGATTGTTGAATTACTTTGTGTGAATAAGGGTAACAAGATTTGGACAACACTAGGAGGGAGACAGGGAAATTAATTTTCTTGGTGTGCTGCCTGTAACTTTCAAACAATTCTGGGAGACTCCTGATAAGGGCCGATGAGACTTGTTCTGGGAACAAAATTATGTTAACCAATCTGCGAGTAAACTCCAGCTTGGCACTCCACTTGTCATTATTCAATCTGTTCTGACGAATAACACAGATAAAAGGATACTCTAGTCCCATGATGCAGAGGACTGATGCACACAGTGAATCACAATCAAGCCAGGGACTCGTTTCTTTCTTTTTTTTTTATTTTTCAGGTAAAAGAAGCAGTTACCAGCTTCTAAATGGCATCATAAAATATTTGTTCTCTTTTGGCAAAAATGCTTACTTGCATTCATAACAGAAATCATCTGGGCTTTTGAGAAATTATTTGAGACTCATTTTAGCATGCATTGGGGTTTTTTGTTTAGCCAAGCTCTGGGCCAAGAGTAGTTTACTTGATATTAATTAGTCCAGAGCTGTGAAATGGAGCCAAACTGCTTTTGTGCTGTACTACCCGGGTTTTAAAAATTAATCTACAAATCCCCAAATCTCTCTCTCATCCTGTACTTCAGATGAATACAGGTCCAAAGTCTAGCTTTGTAAGGCACCATTTCCTTATTGCTAAAGATACGAAGCATATTCCTATGTTAGACATTGCCTCTAATTAATTGCATACATTTTAAGAAATGTTTTTTTAGACTCGTGTATAATAAAGGTGTTACAAAGAATGCTTTTAGGACTTGTAATGCGTCTCCAAAGACAGGAGAAAGACGTTTCCTCTTATTCCAACTGCAGAACAAGGGCTCCATTTCCTTATTGCTAAAGATACTAAACATATTCCTAAGTTAGACATTGCCTCTAATTAATTACTTACACTTTCAGAAATGTTTTTTTAGACTTGTGTATAATAAAGGTGTTACAAAGAATGTTTTTTGGACTTGTAATGCATCTCCAAAGACAGGAGAAAGACGTTTCCTCTTATTCCAACTGCAGTACAAGGGCTCCTCTAACATGTTCCTGAAGGAAAGAAAGAGAAGGCAAAGCACAGCCCTTAGAAATCTGAGTAAATTTCCTGAAATCTGTTTCAGAGTAAGTTTTGATGGAGCATCAGTTAACTGTGAGGTCTCTGTGAGCAGGCAGCACTTGGCATCCTCCTGTGCTGCTGGTGGTCACCAGGCTGGCTGTGGTCATCAACTCTTGCTGCTCCCTTCCCTCCAGGCCATCACCTTGAACCCTGTTGTGCAGCCGTCAGCTCTTCTGGGCTGATCACACACAAATAAGATGCTCCATTAAGGCACGCATCAAGGAAGATACTGCCTTCTTTTTCCTGTAGTAGAGAAATTGTATATTAATTTGTCTAGACCAAAGACATAAATATTTGATTTTCATGGAGTCACCGTATTAACAGAAAGTATGCAGAGTTCACTTTTGTTTCATTAGTTGAAATAAGCTAAGGCAATTTTAATTCATAAGCACAGGTTTTGATTCTGTTGGCACAGCTTTAAAAAATGCATTTAAAATCTTGTTACTTGACGTCTGTAAACAAAATACGGTTCTTTTATCTAATTTATGTTGTCAAGAGCAAAGTAATTTACATAAGAGGTTTCATAGACTATCAGGAACAGCTATACTTTCAGAGAAAAAAGCCTATTAGATCTTAATCCATCTGATAAGCATATTACTTCCACCAAAGCCGAACTGCTTTCGTATTCTGTATAAATAATTCCATTTAGTGTAATTGATTATTTTACAGCAGGAACCAAGATAGATATTGTTGGAGGAGAATCAGCCTATTAGTCATGTTTTGGAGGTTGTTCTGGAGAAGACGGATTTTGATAAGCTCGAGCTAGTCTGAGCGATTCGCAGAGCAGATCACTAGCCAAGTTGTCATTGTGCAGCTTCTGTTCACTCTCCAATATCAGCTGAGCTATTGTAGTTCGGTACAAGATAATAGCAGTAGCTGCTTGCAGAAACCAACTTCAAAGTGATGTAGCGAGCTACCGTCATGCCTTGGTCTGGAACTGAATTACACCTTTGGAGATTGTTAGGCAATCAATGCAGAAAAGCTGTAAAAGGCGAAGGTTCGCGTTGCTTCTGCAAAAGCGTGATTTATAGCTGCTGCAGGTTCCAGAATGTGTCAGGAGTATTTGGTCCCTGGTCTGGGGATACGTAGTGGGTATTCAGCAACCGGCTGCTCACCGGTGGTAAGGTGGGATGCCTCAGCAGTGTTCTGGGAAGAGCTGTCCGGGGCAGATGTGAGTTGAAATGGCTTTGTTGCAGCGGAGCAAAACTTCTTTTCTGTAATGTCTTTTAGTGTAACAAAAAGGTTAGCATGAAACTACTTTGTCTATCTGTTTTGTCTTGCTCTTTCCTTCTTGCCCATGCCTTTTTGTTCTGTGTATCATGTGTATCACTTTTTTTTTTTTTTTTTTCCCAGCTGCATGATTACACGTTTGCCTTTTGTTTGCAGCATTCCCACAGCAAATGGAATCGCACACTCCTCGGTGAAATGTGTCGCTGCCAAAAAGCACGATGCCATGTTTGTGTGTGAGGACTTCTAAAGGTTCTGTTTAAAAGAGCAGGCTGTGTTTAAGCATAAGTATAATCCATGTGTGGTGACACTTCAAGGTTACGGAAATCCAGAATTGGTTTTCACACTCAATATTTAAACTTCAGCAATGGGAGCAACTGTTGTCTTCATCGTGGTGGGCTGCAGCAGCAGGTTAATCCACCTTTAGCAGAAAATAATTAGAAAGGGTGGTTCCTTGAGGGAATGCTAAACATGTTTTTAATTGTAGTATAAATATGTCATTGCATTTCTGATTCAAGTTATATATGCATGGAAGGTTACAGAGTGCCAAAGGGCCCGCCATCGTGATATATTGCCCCTCAAAGCAGCCCTGAAATATTGATGTAGCCCTGCTGAAGTTGTAAAAGCTCTTTACCAACTCCCTTTAAGCAGATGAAGAATTAGAATTTGATGTGTAGTATTTCTTTATAAAAGTAGTTTTTCTATTTGCATAAACTCCAAATGGCTTCCAGACCAGAATGAAAGTAAATGTAATAATTCATAATGAGATAGGGAAGAGAAAAGAAGGTAATGTGGTTGAAGGGTTTGAAATAGGAATTTTTTTTCTTTTTCACGGTGGTGCTGGGGGTTGTGCTGCCCACAGGCTAAGCAGTGCTTGAGACACTAAAGTTTATATTTCAGCTAGGTTCAGTTATTGGAAAAACATTGAATGAGCTTCCCCTGCAACCGTGGCAGCAGCTCAGACCCTTCTAATGAGCAAAAAGTGGTTCTGGAGAAATACTCCCAAGGGACATTCAAAAATAGTCATTTGAATGCTAAACAGGGATTGTCTCATGAGCAGCCCATGGGCTCTTTGTAGAGCATCATGTCAAACCATCAGCAATGCCGAATAAAAACCAGAGCAAATTGTTCTCATATTTCCAGGGGTGAGTTTGTCCCCTCTCCTCCTGTACACAGCATGCTGCAGAACGTGTTTTGCCTTTTGAAATCGCGGCGTACGCTGAATTGTGACAAGCTGGGCTTTGGAGCTATGGGGCTGGCTTCCCAGAGACCGTGCTACATGCCCAGACCCGAATGGTAAAGGTGAATCTCGTTGCTGAATTCATTCCAGTGGCTCCTCTGCTGTCTCTGGAATATGTTTCTTTTTTTCTTTCTGTATTTTGTAAATGGAGCAAGTAAATCATCAGATTTGAAAAGATGTATGAGTTTAAATCTTCAGCTAGCAAAATGAAAATGAAGTATGATGAATTTGTATCAGAAAGATGCTTGAATGAAGGCTCAGTCAAGACTTTTTGGAGGGACTTTTTTTTTGTATTATAGCCAAAACATGAAAATTTACCTTACAGAAATTGCTAAAAAAGAATGTAAAATTGATCTGTGTGCAGGTTGTTGTGTTGTGTATGTGTTGTAGTCCAACACTGGGTTTACTTGTTCCTTAGATTTTGAACTGGGACTTTTTTTTTTTACTTTTTCTTTTTTTTTTTTTTGGGGGGGGGGGGGTGGTGTGTGTGTAAGTTTCCCCATCTGCAGCTAAGCATGCAAATATAACAGCCACAATTACAGATGCAGTTGTGTACAGGCATGTGCGGTTTTGTTGTGAAATCCTTAAAACAAGCTTTATCCAAAAATAAAAGGAAACCTTGTACAGTGTTGGTCAGTGTCATACCTGGCTGGTGGCATCCCATAGAGTTACAGTGACTTTTCCTTGACAGGCTTTTGTGCTCCATCCTCCAGGGAAGGGAAAACGTGATAAACTGACTCTGATAAGCAATCATTGTTTTATATGAGAGCACGTAGATGAATTTCATTGGGATGAATGAGGAATCAGACATCAATTACTGAGTGACTATTGTTTCTTTCACAAATTTATTCCAGATTTTGGCAGCCTTTAGAAAATGTTCTGCCAGGTTGCATGAGCTTACAGTGTTAAAAACCAGGCAAGAGTTATGTATTACTTAATTAGTCCTCTTCTTTTGGTATAGTCTTAAATACCTGAAGTAGAAACAGGAGAACAGATCACACCTTTGCCATCTTGTGCCCATTTTCACATTATTATTTTTTTAAATTTTTATTTTCAACCTCAGTCATCTTTTCTTTCTAATGGTTTGTTAAGATGTGTGATGCAGGTTTGGATCTGGCTCTTTCTCCTTTTAAACGTGTGGTCGCTATGTTTGAGCGCTCACTCTCCATGCGAATTTACAAAAGGGTTCATTATCAGATTCAAAAAAGTTGTGCATCGTCATGTTGAGCTGCTGTTTGTTAGTCCCACGAATTGCCTGATCTCTCCGAGTGTTATGACAAGTACAAAAGCCAGAAGCTTGAGTTGCAGCCCGGAGGAGCAGGTGAGCGGTGAGGGAGGGTCAGGCATGCTTGGGAGCAGAATGCCTTCTGCACGCGTCGAGCCTTCCTGCAGTTCAGGGTGCGCTGGAAATACTCTGCACAGCTGAAGATGGGATCTTTTATTACCCAGAGAAATGAATACACTAAATTCTAAAGGGATGAATGCCTCCGGTGTGCTTATAAAGAAAGAAAGTAAAAATATTTACTTTTGAAAGTATGGGAACTTAGGAGCAGTGTTAGTAGAGAAGGCGAGGTCACCAGAGGAGCTCAGTGAGAGCTGAGAACACGTAAATATTAGCCAGCAGCTCTATAAACAAGAGAAATTAAACATGCCTTTGGAGATGGGTAATTATTAAATACTCTAAACTGCTCTATGAAAACTATGAAAGGGGTTTTTTTCTTTCAGGAAGGAAGGGAGGGAGACTCCTTCATAAAGTTACCTAAAAGCAAGAACTGCAGTCCAACGGGCCACCCTTTATGTGGCCTGGGAAGTCATCTTTTGTATGACATGAACCAAAATCTAAATCGGCAAAACCTTATTCTAAATCAAGATGTTTATGGCTCAGCTGGTTAAGGTCTCAAAATTTTGAACTGTAAAATATGTTGAGCACAGAAACAGAAACGTGGATTAATGCGTTTTTATAATATGTACAAATTTTACAATACATGAAAAGCCAAAAGATTTGCTCGTGCTTATGCATTTGGTGAGGTTTGGATTAAGCCTTTTGGTTGCTTGGGACCCTCAGCAAGGCAACGGTGCCCGTGTGTCCTCTGCCCCAAACTGCCTGCCCCTTGCTGGGTGCCTGCATCCCTCCCCCGTGTGCATGGGGTCGCAGAGGTGGCGTAAAGAATGCCTAGGCATCTTCAGGGCTACCTAGTCACAAACTGTGCTTGCTTCTGAAATTTCTACCAGCTAGATCCTCAGCCTAGATATCTTCAAAAGTTTGGTGTTACAATCCTTTCTGTGCATTTTGTGATGCCATGTAGGTTATCACTGCTGCTGTACGTGCAAGTGCTGAAGCAAAACATATCGACTGTTGCTCATCAAGGCCAGCTGTAAATATGGAAACATTGGTGTCGTGGACAGCATAAAAGCAAGTACATTCTAAGGTGAAATGGTTTGGGTTAGTTGTGAAAACAGAGGAGAAATGGGCACATTTACAAAGGGCATATAACATCTGTCCTGTCAGAGGTAGGGTGTGGGTGAGTGAACCTGTTCCCAGCCTCGGTGAATTATGGTGAGCTAGCGAGAGGGTGAGGGGATTCTTTCTTTAGGTGCCTCGCTGCTGGGCAAGCCCACCTGAGACACAGTCTCCAGGCCTGGATGTGCCTCAGAAAAGCTCTCAGACCTATTTTCAGGAATTACCGTGTGCTAGCTAGCAAAGCCCAGGGAACGGGCTGTGTGGCTGAGTAGCGCTTGTCCGCCACAAATGCAAGGTCATTCATGTTAGCTTAACCCTGTTTAACTGCAGAATACTCTATATATAGTTACCTGAATTTTACCGCAAGTTACAAATGCGAACAGGCACGATAAAATGGGTCGGTAGACCCTCACTAGTGCGTTTGGCTGGGCTGGCTTATCCGTGTGCCTAAGTCTTCATTGCACGGATTTAGACATGGGTTTATCTGGCTGCAAACGCCCAGCACTTGGGCATCCAGTCTGATTTTCTCTCAAAACTTTCAGACTGCAACCTTTGAAAGGGGACAGTCCGAACTATCAATTACTTGATAAAGATAATAGCCTTTTTGGGACACGGATGATAGTGAAAGTAATTACTAATGGGGTTTTGGCAGATTAAATGGACTCTCCCGGTGACGTGAGATTTAGTTCTTCCCTGTGTCAGTGTGGGTGGTGAAATACTTGGATGTTTTTTTCAGTGATACCTGTCAGGCTTTCCTTTCTATTTTTCATGTAGCCATTCACCTCAGGTGATCCATGGATAAGAAAGAAAGAAAAAGAAAAATTAGTATCTAATTTAAAAGGTTGGACTATATTCTTGCAGTGTCCTCAGGGTTTTCATAGCACCTTTAAGGCCCGACTCCTCTTACTTAATAAATTCTGGATGTAAAACTTCACTTACACACATCATATTAAAAAAAGTTTGGAACATTAACTTTAATGAGAGTCACTTCTACAAGCTCATTTTTCACTAACTTTCCTTGCTGGAGAAACATACATTACATAAGTGTGGAATGAAAGTTTTTGCCCTGTGGCAACGGGATATTACTTTTACTACTCTAACTTCAGAAGGGAGGCTATAACGTAGGGGAAAATGAATATCAATGTCACAGAACAGCCAAAATAATATTGAAGTGCTTTTTTAGCGCTACGTTTCCGATACACGCTGCGATACAAGGAAGGTGGCCCCTCAGCCGTGCGCGTGGGGTTGTGCCCTGTTGCTCCCTAAATGCAGCTGCTTGTCGGCACTGAGCAGGTGGAGTCAGGCGTTCTGGTCGGGGGGGGGTGACACCGCCAGAAATGGGATGTGCTGGGGTGCTCGGCTCTGTTGGGGGTGTAAGGGGTATTCTGCTAAAGGCCACTGGAGAAAGAAAGGCAACGCAGCTGCATCAGGGGATGTTCAGACTGGACAGTAGGAAAAGGTTCTTCAGTGAGAAGATGGTCAGTCACTGGAACAGGCTACCCAGGGAAGTGGTCACAGCACCAAGCCTGTCAGAGTTCAAGGAGGGTCAGGGAGGATGATGCTTTTAGACATACTCTATAGTTTTAGGTAGTCCTCTGAGGAGCAGGTAGTTGGTCTTGATGATCCCTATTTGACCGTTCCAACCTGACATACTGTATGATTCTGTGATTTTTGGTGCCCGGAATGGATGCGAGGGAAAGCTGTGTTATATGCAATGACATTATTGTATTCACAGCAGTGCATGTAATATTTAAGCTGTGGGCCCACTTTCAGATTAAGTGTGTTCACGTGACCATTTTTGCCTTCTCTTGTTTGTGAACATATTTGAATGAAGAAAACATTGAGCCCCATCAAGAGCATGGAGAAATCCTGCGCCTCTTGCAGCACGGGCGGCTGAGCTGGGCTGCCGGGGGCCCCTTTGCGTGCCTGCTCCTTTCTGTTCGCTGCTTTGTATTTTGCGGTAAATACCCTTTGGCCAGGCTGGACTGGAGCAGCAGTGACATTGGTTTGAGTTGTGTCCAGTTGGCCACGGACAGAGTGACTTTCAAGGGCACGTTGCCCCGGGCCGATATTTGGCGGCGCTGGCACAGCTGTGTCCCCTGATGGCTTAAACCCCGCTGGGCTGCCAGAGCAGGGCCAAGAGGGTCCAGCACCCAGTGAGTCCTGGGGTTTTTAATGATGCTTCCACGCATTATACATCGCGTTTCTTCTTGACTTATGCCCCGTGGTATATATTTTACCGCTGTCTTTTCTTGACTTCTCTGACCATGTAGTGATTTCTCTTCTCTTGCTTTCCTGACCACTCGCAGAGCGTGTCATTATTAGATCCCCATCTCCCTTTTTTTTTCTTTTCACGTTGCTGTCCTTCCTTTTTCCCTTCTGTGTGCGCCTGTGGGGGCAGGTTTTGGCTGTTTGGCCATGAGCTGTGGGTCCGCTTCAGACTGTGCTTGGAACTGGCTACCTCCTTCTCAGCCTCCCTTCTCACCGCCTCCTGTAGTTCAGCCACCCGCTGCTGGAGCTCCTCCACCTGGGCACACCTCTTGCAGGCAGATCTGCTGCCTGTCCCTGTCCCAGGAGAAAGGTCTAGGAAAGGTCTAGGCACGTCCTGCAGCATCTTCCTTCAGCAGCTCTGTCTGGATGGGGGCATCGGCCATCGTGGGGGTGGATGGTGCAGACCCCCTTGCTGTGGCTGCAGCCTTGGCTCTCAGACGCGTGCCCACCACTCTGCTGTGAGGCTCAGGTAGGATGGTTGCCCTTGACCCGCGTAGATGGTCACAGAACGGTGCCCGGTTGGTGGGATTTGTGTATTCAGGTCCCTCCATTCGGCTGGTGGAGTGGCCCTCCTCCAGAGGTGCCCTCCCGCACGCACGTCCTGGTGGCCGCGCTCCCCAGGGCTGCCGTGTGGGAGCAGGGGTGGCCACCCTGACCCCTGGCCCCGTCCATGCCTCGTCAGCCGCTCTCATGTGAGCTGCTAGCTCTTGGCGGGTCTCAGTGCTTCCCTGGGGTTTCCCCGGCTCAGGACACCCCTCCATATCCAGGATCCCCTGCTCCACTGCAGATCTTGCCTGCACCAGAGCTGATAGCCTCCGCGATCAGGGAATATTTAATAAAAAAGGTTTTTCCCCATTTTCAATGAATATTTTAAGAGATGCATCATCCATATTTCCTCTTGAGAGATTTGCATCAAATCTCACTGAGCTACCGTATACTTTCATCAAATTTTGGAGAACACTTCATTGCCCAACAAAATATATGTGGTGCATTATACAGTAGTTCTAGGATATTACCACCTGAAAATGCAGCCCATAATTCATAAACTGTATCTCCAGTCAACCTTACCCATCCACCTTCTTGTCTGTCAGCTCATCTGTCCAGAAAATGTTCAGACAAGTTCCCACTCAGATCAGCAACAAAGTTTTAGGCTACCTGAGATCACTTTGAATTAACGGCGTAATGAATTGAATTAAAATATATTAATGTTGCATCGGGCTTTTAGCCATGATTTGAAGAAATCATGGGGGAATCAAACTGCCAAAATTCCTCAAAGTATGTCTCAGACAAGTTTGAAAATACAAACAGAAAATGCAGTGGCGTTAACACTGTTGAGATAGACCATTGGCTTAAGGAATCGGGAATATTACACATCTGATGTGAAATTTCCTTTGCCAAGTTTCAGGTACCCAAAGAGAGAGTTGTTTTAGCACATCCCACAGTAGGCATCTGACTTGGGCAGGATGAATCACTCCCCGGTGACTGCTTTCTATTTTCGCTGGCTACAGAGTTAACCCCAGCGCCTCGCGGAGATCGTGGCTCTGATGCTTAGGTGACTCACATTCTATGAAGGTGATCTGGTTCTGGTTCTGGAAGGGCAAGAGCATGGGGAAGAAAATGTAGCTTCCAGACTCAAGGCAAAATGCCATCCAAGTTATTTGGGCTGTGGGTATTGTATTCCTCAGCAGCAAAGAGAAAAGCCTAAGGAATTACTAAATAGCTGGACCTGATGCTGATTTCTACGCTGAAATTTCACGGTTGTCATTAAAATGCCAATGTCCTCTCTGCTGTGTGCGTGCAGGTTGGTTTATGGTGCTGAGGTTTTTGTTTCAAATCGCCCTACGTTTTCAGATCGCCATCTTCACTAAATTTTTGCCAACTTCAGTGCTATTTCAGTGTTTGGTTTTACCTCGTTACGGACATGCAGAAAAACCAAATCCCAATCCAAGCTGCTTTAAAGTTTCAGCGCGGTTTTGCCTGTGACTTCACTTTGATCACACAGATTCTGTGATCTCAAAGATGATTTAGATTTACGAGGTGCGCGTCGTTGCTCGCATGCGCTGGGCTCTTTTGAAAACTACAGAGGTGGCTGCTGTTGGCCATTTACACTGCTGGGAATATCCTGTGTGAGCTTCCTCGGATGTTAATCCCAGGCTAAATTGTTCACACCTGATACTGGAAGAAAACTACCAGCTTATAACGGACCAGTCCCTTCACTGTGAACCATCGATGTGCAGCACTGGGAAGTGAAATATGGTATTGCCAGCAGTGATTTGAGAGCTCAGGAGAAGCGAACTGAAAGCAGTTATATGAATATTATGATCCAGGAACTCTGTTATCTACTAGGTGCATCCATATCGATAAGTGGTTATTATTCTGTTCTAGCTGGCTGACATTTATGGCTTTCAGGATTTAGACTGGGGTTTTCAGTTCAGTTAAATCAGATGTCTGCAAATAAGCATCTGTTATGTTTAAGTTTCCCACAGCCTTTCTTTCAAACCTGTTATTTTCTCTGAATCAAATATTTCATTCAGCAGAGCCTGAAAATGAAAACAAACTCCAAATGGTCTCCACAGAGTATTTTGGGGGGGAAAAAAACTCTTTTGAAAAGATAAAAACAAACTACGACTGGGATAAAACGTGTGTACCGATATTTATTATTTACCCAGAGCTTTCTAAAAAATCATTAATAGAAAAAAGTAGTTATGCTCTGCTAAATTATACTGCAGAGATGTTGAATTTTAGTTTAGGTTCTTTGGTAGCCAGGAGGATAAATGGTGTGAGGGAAGACCATGCTACCGTGCTTTCCCATCTCAATTTCTTGCACATTGGGCTGGGGTTCCTGCCTGCCGTGGGTGGGTGATGTCTGGGGGGGGGTGGTCCATCTTCTGTCAGTGCCAGGGGCTCCCAGCTGTGCAGGTGGACCGTTCCTGCTTGCTGGAGCATCCTGTCTTGGTATATTCAAAGATGGTCTTGAAAAAACCATGCTCTGACCTTTCTACCTCAGTTTTCTCTCATATTGATTCAACTGGGATCTGGGGAAAAAAAAAAAAAAAACAGTCTGTGGTGATGCTGAAAAAAGCAAATGGACCTTTAATAAAAATCCTCGGAGGCACTCTGTCTCGCTGTGCAGGTGTTGGATTTCCTATAATGCCATACATAAAATAGCATGAAAGTTTCTTAATATTTTGAAGGGTTTCTAGAGGAGGATAAAGGAAGAGATATTTTCATTGAAGAATAACTTTTAATGATGCGAGACTTCAGGGTCTCTGATAGTGAAAGGATAAAGCAGGTGCAAGCAAAAAGTCAAAACAGCTGAAGAGTTTGTGATAAATATTCTTCTACAGCAGCTTCACTGGCACAGGTTTGCCAGGGCTTCACATACCAAATTTGCAGGGCAAACTTCAGTAAGTATCACCACAGATCTGAGCTGTAGATCTCCTCTGAGCTTATTCAGTAAAAATTTTATTTTCATCACATTTTTCCCTCCGTGTTGGATGGAATCTGAGCTGCTGGCTGATGAGAGCAGCCCCAGCAGGTTCATTGAGTTGTGGGCACTCGGTCACTGTTTTGGGTAGTTTTTAAAATAATGCATTTAAAATTCACTTAATTTTCTTTTGAAATTTATTTTAACGTATTGATTTAGTATTTTGGAGATGGATGGGGACTGTTTATATGAGAAGCCGGTCAGAAAAGAAGCAACGTGATATCACCATGCAAGTAATCAATAGCAGTCACAGTATTAGCAGGGTCTATTGAATTGTCTTCAAGGGCCTTCTCTAATTGTCTCTGCAAACTGAATTAGCAAGATGGTTTCACTAACTTTTTTTTTTTCTTTGTGGCAGCTGCCTACCCAATTATATATATTCATTAACTCTGGTATGATTTCATTAACCGATGTACATTAAGTGCCTGTTAAGCAACTTGTGCTTATGTTCCTAGACAAGCAATGATGCATCTTCTGGTGAGCGTACTTATTAGCTCATTGGTCTGGATAAACTGGTTTTTATTTACATTTTCAATTTGTCATTACTTGTGAACTGTACCAGCTGAAGGATAAATGTGAAAAGGTAATTAAGCTGGTTAGGTTTAATTATTTTTTGTTTCAGCTGTCTCTCAGAGCCACAAACCTGGCCAACCAGGCAAATGAGCACTAATGAACGGAGCCACATGATTAAAACATCTGTCACTGTCCTACCGGGTCGATTGAAAGCTTGGATTGGCCACACTCTCCGAGTGTGATGATTGCTGTGGAAAACCAAATAAGCCAGAGTTAATGTTCTCCTAATCCTTCACCTGTTGAGTTGACAGTGATGGGTAGCAAACGTGCACCAATGAGCAGTAATGAAGTCACTTTTAGATTGGTTCAGCACAGGTTTTTCAGGCTAATTATGTAGACAAAAATGTTAATTTAATCAAAGGAACATGTATTCATTAAAGAAGGTGTGTAAGATAACTGTGAAGCAGAGAATTAGCTCAGTCAAAAGGTAGGCTAGAGCTCCTGATTTGTCCAGGTGATAGAAAGAATTACGTATCTATGTACAATTTCTTCCTTTTTTTAAAAAAAAAAAAAAACAAAAAACCAAAAGGTACGAATCCATGCTTTTGTCTCTGGGAGTCAGTGGATTTACATCAGGAATCAAAACTGTCTCCCAATAGTTGTGTGCGTTAGCTGGGGGCTGGGGTGGTCAGGGCTCAGAGAGAGAAAGCAGAGAATGAAGGAGATGTTCATTCTGCATTCCAGATGGCATAAACCACATTACCACATTATTGCTCAAACGAGCTCATTAGCTTCTTGCTTCATGGGACTTTATTTAGCAGCAGTGTAGCATGGCTGTGTTTCTCTGATTTTGCTTGGTCTTCCTTGGGACGTGACTAATGTGCAAGTCACAAATGGAACAATTTTGTTCGTACTGTAACCCTGATGGAGATGTGTTGAGTGTTCTTTGGGGGCATATCAGGGAAAAGCAAGAAACGAAGGTTTTCAACTGTTAAGAAGCAAAATATGGCACAGAGTGTCTCACCTTATCTGATTGTATCTCCTCTAAACCTGATGAAAAGAAAAGACGATTCTCTAAGATTACCTGGCTACTGCAGCACAGAAAATAAATAATAGATTGTATTAGAGTTTTGTAATAATTTTAGCCTTCTCCAACCCCACAGACAATTTAGATTTTGGTTTTGTACAAGAAATGTAAATGACAGTTCGTGTTAGGAGTTTTAGACCTTTTTGGTGCATCCTGAATATGACCCTTATCCTGAAACCCGGTGTCTGCCTTAAGCTCTCTCCATCCCACTAGGCAGAGAAGATGGTCCTGATTGACGCAGCATTTCCCAGAACATGATAGTGTCTGTAATTGTACAAAGACACATGGTGACCCATGATAAAACATCTGGGAATGACAGAGATAGTCAGTCTCAGCGTTTCACATAGCCAGTTCCGAGGCATTGGCTGGAGGAAATATTATTTAGATATCTAAAACATAAATATTTTAAATTATTCTATCTAATCAACTATGTAGTGCTTTAGATGAAAGAGTAAGTATCGCCTGTTACTATGGTAGGGTGTATTTGTGGTGTTTCTTTTAATGGCTTGGATTTTTTTGTCTTATTGCTTCTAGGAGGATGGAGAGCATTCAGTGGCTGTTAGGGGTCAGTTATTTATTTCTACATGGGATGCCTGGGTGGGTAGCTGGGAAGATGGCTGGAGAGACAGAGTATTGGCATGTGCTGGCATACATGGATTAGTTTGCTTTATAACATAATTTTCAGTGTAATGATTAATTGGACTATTTTAATTATTATAATGATTGTTCTGTTGTGAAGCAAAGTTAACAATTACTTGTTTGTTTGTTTGTTTAGTCCATGGTTTCTGGGGTGGGTCTTGTAGGGCACCAGATGGTAGAAAGGAGATTGAGGTAGAAATTAAGGTTTCTTGTTATAACTAACAGTTTTTGTGGTTTGAAATAGAGGTTTCATTTCTGTGGTTAAACAGTGTAAACAGTTTTCATTAGCATCTAAATTTAACATAATTTTCGGGAACATGCAAGTTCTGGTAACTGAAGATGATGATTGATATTGATCTAATAATGAAGGAAGAAACAATTAAAATGCTGAAAGTTAAATTTTGGAGAGAGAGATGAAGATTAAGCTTTTTAATTTAGGGTAAATGAATCAGCAGCATGCGTGACTTTGTTTGGAAATGTAGAATTTTTTTTACAAATGCTTGTGAATTAATTACCATGCAGCTGTACGGTGAGGTGTTAACAAAGCCCGTGTAGTTGGGACACGTGGGCAGAGCAGTCCTGGAGAGACGTCTGAGGGTATCCAGACCAGGTTCTTGCTTCATATAAGGAAATGAAATTCCTGTAGGGAGATGTTTCAAACCGATCGTGGTACGTGGTCCTTTTGCATGATCAAACTCAACCATTTTATGAGGGCCTGGGTTTCTGACAGCGGGTATTACTCTGTTTTAAAAAACCCAGATCTCTGGCAGCCTCCCCATTTGAAGTGCCAAGCCCTGGCCATCTTTGAACATATTTTCAGATTAATGAGAAACGTATCATTTTGAGAAAGGGATTATTAACTATTTGCTTGTGTTCTAGCTAAAAGCACCTAAATAATTTTGCAGATTTGGTTGTAGCTCCTGATGCTTTGCAGGTTGCTCTACACGCCGTATGTTGTATGTGGGAGCTGAATCCATAGTACGGGGACAGCCCTGGTGTCTCGCTTGTGGGAAGTCAGTGGAAGTTATTTCCCCCAGGAAATGCGCAGAGAGGTCTGCGCGGGGGGGAAGGTGTGTGGTTTTGGGTTCTGATAGAAGGATTAGTTTTTTCTTTCTTTTTTAGGGGATGAGGGACATTGAAGAGGTGGTCAGAGGGCAGGTGTCGCTTCCCAAGGGGCTCTCAGGGAGCGGAGAGGGTGCTCGTTGGCCATGCACAGCTTGGAAATTTTTCCCTTCTATTATGCTGATATTAGAGATTGGCAGGAGCTGATCCTGATGGGAATCTTGTGTGAAATTCACTGCGAGTTGCTATTGCTTTTTGGCTGTTTTAATAGTGCTAACCATATGCTATGCAGCTCAGCACAGCCCTGTTGCAGCCTCTCCTTGGCTTGGCTTGGCTTTTCCTCTTGGCACTGGGGGTGCCATAATTCATTACTGCACCAGGGAGGAGGAAGGGTTGCGGAAAGTATGTTGGCTTAAAGGGAGTCCTGGGATCAATGGCGTCAGGAAGTCGGCGGATGTAAGGAATAAAACGTGGCCTTGATGACTGATGCTCATCCCAGCTTTCCAAATCAGGACCTCCCCAGGCCCTGGAGCTCAGTGCAGCATCTCCCTGTGCTCGCTGTGGAGCGATGCTCCACAATGGAGGCAGAGCAACGAGCAGGAGCCAGAACCCATCCTGCAGTGTGTAGGGCTGTATCTCCCACCTGGGTGTCCTGGCCCCATCGCTGTAGCCCTGCCCCACTTCTCTGTAGCTTTCTGCAGTGTGGCCCAGGGAAGGGAAGAGCTGTGCATTGCTGGTTTCTGTTGCTCCAGTGGGTGAGCGTAAGCAAATAGTTCATTTTGCATCGTTTAATGAGTGTTAACAGAGCAACTGATCTTCTGATTTTATGATTCAGAAACAGATAAATCTGCTACTACTATTATATAGTATATACTCCTAGCAAAACTGCTTATCCTAATGCTTCCTTTATCCATCACTTGTTCTCCTTCGGTCTCTTCCATTCCCATTGCCCATCAGCAGCCGTTGCGATGCTGCAGAGGTGCATTCAGAGCCGGTAGTGCCACCTCTGCTTGTTTTCTGATAACGCAGAGGACACCAAAATCAGGTAGTGCCACCTCTGCTTGTTTTCTGATAACGCAGAGGACACCAAAATCAGGTAGTGCCACCTCTGCTTGTTTTCTGATAACGCAGAGGACGCCAAAGTCAGGAGGGTTTCCTTTCTCGGATTGACGAGTACCATACCCAGGAGCCCTGCAAACTGCTCTAGCAGAAGCTGGGTGGGCTTCCACAGGTACACATCCAAAAACTAGTCTCATTTTTTTAGAAGTTTAGAATTTAAACGAGTTTGCACAATTTGCAGATCTTCTCTCTTGGCGTGGACTAAAGAATACCAAGAGCAAACGGGTGCTTATGATAGCTTTGCTTTGCTAATGGTACAATAAAATTCTCCTCTGCAGCAAGGAGCTTTTCACAGGGTCACTGTTAGATGGGGAGCTGTTAGGGTGGGATTCCCCCCTCACATTCCCAGTTCACATCAGGAGAGGCTTTAGAGTGCTGGTTGGGTATAGCAATTTTTTGAAGAGTCCCCAGTGATTCTTTGTTCGTCTGATGTAAGTGCCCAGGAGGAGTTCCATTAGTTTCAGGAGTACATTGAGTAAAAATAGATTCAAATGGCATTCACCAGTTTTAAAAACATTTATTGCGACAGCTTCATCTTCAGTCTTAGCTCCGACTAATTCTTTTTTTCTTATCTTTAATGTGGGGATTATGTTAAATTAAAAACAAATAATTTTACATCAGTTCTTTCTTTATGAAGTTGCACCCTAAGGTCATTGCCTTAACCTCTATCTTCTTTTTAAATGCTGTGAAGGTATTGATCACTTTAATTCTTTTAAATACATTTCAATGTTGCAGAGGGATGCCAGCTTATTACTCACTCACTGGTGTGCTTTACTATCAAAAAGCTTTAGTTTCTTGCTGTGATGACTTTCTGAGATCTTTGTCGATTGTTCCTAGCTATTGTTTATCAGAATTGCTGTAGTTTGTCAAAAGAAAAGCTCTGGCCATGCTGTCTTTCTGTTAGCAGGAGCCAGAAAATCAAAATGTATGAAATGGTAGGGTACCTTTTTGAAATGTCTACAAAAAGATTGTGGAAAAATCTTAAAAATATTTGAAAATGAAGAGAAAGAACCCTGAAATTTGCATAACATCTGCCATCATATGAGTGTCATTTTGAGATGATCAGGTCAAATATATGCTGTTCTTTCCATCTAAATGAATGGGTTATATAAAAAAAAGAATGATGGCAGGGAACATCTTTGGCCAAGTGCATTAATGATAATATTAATGCAAGTGTGCTTTATTGCAAGGAAGAAACGTTATCACTCCAATTACCTATGTAGGAGATTTGAAAAAAATCCTACTATGAAACAATTTAAGAGTAACTGTGAAGTTGTTATTTCAAAACTAGATGTAATCAGTTACCAACAATATGTGGTATGGCTTAATTAACAGTTGAAGTACATGAAATCTCTAGGGGGTCTGTCTGCAGTAGTGTTTAGGGACATACTATAACTCAAGGTAATTGAATAGCAATTAACTTGAATTAATGAACGTGCATTCTTGTGAAGGCACACAACAGTTAATGGATCAGCCCAGAATGAACCACGATTAAGCACACACCCGTTTGTTTTGCTGAACAAGCATCTACTGAATGTCCACACTAGAATGTATAAGGCCGTTAATTAACTCGAATTAATAGGCATTCATCCTGCTGCCATTCCAGGCAAAAGACACTCTGTAGGTAATCCTAGGACAGCTGTTGATGTTTCATGGCTAAGGCAATTAAAGATATTACCTCTATTAACCATGGCACAAGCTTTTGTTAACTACAGGTCTTTAAAACAATGTGAGCAATAAACAGGAGTTTGAAGTCTTATGAAGGGGAATTCATGTTACGTTAGTAAACTAATTGAACTGATGTGGAGACCGGCTTTCATCAAAATTTCAGACAATACAGGGAGAAAGCCCTTTCCAGCAATGCCATGCACAAGCTCCTATTTTGCATGCTGTCAGCTTGTTGTAGAGGTTAATACTTGAACACACGTGGCATTAGCCAAATAAAAGTCAGGGTCTGCATATATCAGCTGAAAGAGAACCTGACTGTCAAATGTTTCTGTTTCTTCAGAAAGTAAAAGGCAGTTTTATGCCAAAATTCCTTGAGTGATTGCATGGACAGATAAATTGTTTCTTGGAACTTGAAGAACACAAATATTTGAACACACTCCCAAATACAGCTAGGAGCCAAATCATGGAGAGCTTGCAGATTAAAGGGACTCCTTTTGAAAGATTTATAGTGAACTTAAGACAGTAATAATGTACAAAGTTAATAGCTAGAGGAGAATTTGAAAAACAAGTGTATAAGTTGTTTGCATTATCCAAAACTTAAGTAAACAGAATTGTATTTTTCAGTGATTTAGGAATCTCTGCCATACTCTTAACAAACAAGAAGTTCTTTAGGTCAAGAGATTCTTTAGAAAAAAAACAACGTAAGATTCAGCAGAAAAAGGAAACATTAAAAACTGGTTGCTATGCAGGCAAAGCAATTACTTCTAATGATACAGCAAAGCGGAGTTCACTTCGTTCAGTGTAAACAAGAAACCACTGCAAGATTCCTGTAGAAGTCTGGTACACCCACAGACCTGACTTGTTTGTTCAACTACAGCTGCGTTTATTCTTTGTAGCCCTTTTTAAGTAAAATGTGGTTTCACTGGAAGAGGGTGGCATGTAACGAAACGTTGACAAGAGACCTGTGGGAAATGAAATAGCTGAAGGCTCATATGGGTAAATTTGTACCGTGTGATGCAGTTTTGTGTAGGGAGCCACAAGGTCACTTATTTAAAGCTCAGCAAATTGCCACGCTAATGGAACTCTAGTGCTGCTTCTGCCAGCCCCTGCGCCGCGGGTACCTCTGCGTGGCACGGGGCAGTGCCGTGCCGGCGTACCCGTGTTGGATTTGGAGGAGCACGCTCCCTCCGCAAGGCTGCCCATGTGGTCTGCGGGTGAAGTCTGGACATAAATGGAGGGTTTGGAGATGCTGAGCACCGTTGAGCTCAGTGCCCACGTTGGAGCAGCAGTGGCACCCTTCCTACCCATTGCCCAGCCCCATCCCTCCCTCCAACGCCCTTGATCCAGGTCCTTGGGACATGTCCTCCAAATTCCTCCTGGAGAGCCTGAGAGCCTTGTGTGGCCATGGGGCAGGTGTGCCCGTGGTCTATGAGCAGACCAGCTTGGGCGCACACCATTCAACACCTCTGCGGAGCTTCTGTGGCCAGTTTTAGCCAAAAGACATTTGGACTCTGATCATCTTGAGCCATAAATTACAGGGGGGAATACTAGCAGAGGGTCCTCCTTCATGGCACAGTAAACAAAGCAGTTCATAGATGACAAAGAGTTTTGTTGAAGGTGACTTGGGTCATCTTTGGCACGCCCTGGGTACTTAAAACTGTTTAAAATGGGCAAAGGTGACAGCTCTGAACTAAATTCTGCAAATGCAATTAATGTGTTTAATTTCAATTACCTGCATGTCATTCAGACAGCTGTCTTGAAAGAGGCAAATTAATGACTATAAAGAATTTTATACCCTGTTATTTTCTCTATTTACTGATGTTACTTTCCATCGCTTCTCCAGAAATACTTAGTCTGATGTTTAACAAGCGAAGCTATTATTATCTCAACTTACATAAGATTTGCTTCCCCCATGATAGTGATTGATAAGGAGGAAAAAAAAAAAATCCACCACACATCTTTAGCAGGACCTTAACATACTCATTGCACGGCTTGATAGTACATGTGACATACATGTATTGCAGAAGCGGTGCGGAGCTCCCGAGGAATAGAGAGAGGTGACCAAGCTGAGGTGAAAATACTGAGATCAGACAAATGCTGAATGAGGGGTGTGTTTGAGTCAGATTTTATTTTTGGCTTTCCATAGCTTTACTGTAAATTTCAGTATTTCTATTAAATACTAGCCCTAGACACATCTATAAGCTTTGAAAATACAGGTTGTTAATGAGTTTGCAGCTGAATCCCGATTTTCTCTCTTATTTTTTTGAGGAGCAGAAATACTCCCTGTGTCTATATAATTAGTGTTTTAATGTTTGTTTTCCTTCATTTGAGTCTGCCTTTTGAGATATTTCTTTAGTCCTTTCATCATTTCACAGAAATTAAAATTCTGCCCAAAATAACTCAAACTATCCTTAAGTTACATACAAAGGATTTTCAGCTCCAAAACAGATCTCTTCAAGCTCAGTCTTAAATAAGGTCTTTAAAGTGACAGACTTCCACTGCCACTTCTTAAGAACTGTGGGGTTTTTTTCTTTTTAATTTTGGAAAGGATGTTGTGGACCACCAGCAAATACTTAAATAGTTTTTCATTTAATAGAAAGATCCTGTACTTAGGCAATGTCTTGTGTTGTAACAAATGCAGGGACTTCTGACAAAGTCATTTTGATCTGCAGCGTTTGCTGCTTGCGTTTGGTAGCGAATGTTGGAAATAAACATTATGACATAATCTTTAAGCATTTGAGGAATAAACATGGTTTTCTAAGGAATATCTTCTACAGCCTGTAGAAGCTTGGAACACTAAAGTAAGAAATTTTTGTCAAGACAATTCGCAATATAGAAATTGCTTGATTAAGCAGCAAACATCCCATAAATGTGTATTCTTGTGAGCTGGTCCTGTTCACCATGTTAGAAATCTGAGACATTTTCCAAGGATTTCCTAGAAATAATCAATGTATTGCACTGACTGCAAGACTGCTAAAGTCTTTAAGGCCCTACCAGCAACTGAAAGAAAGAAAAATTATATTTTTTTTTATAAACCTCAAGTGAGAAAATAGCCATGATATGTAGCCATAGCTATAGCTATAAACCACACATTTCTTGCAGAGTCAACAAAGACTTGTAGTAACCAAACAGAATAATAAACTGTCACACTTGTATTAGTACCTCTACCTCTGTAACAAGTCACTGACCACACTTCCTACGGTTACTGTCATTAACAGTCCCGTTTGAGGAAGGTATTTATAGGTGCAGTATTGTACCCAAGTATATAAGGACTCCACAAGGTATCCAACAGCAGGCATTGAGTAATACATTCAAAGGCATATCACCAGTAATCCATCTCAATTCCTTGTTTATTACCTTTGCAACTTTCTGGCTGTTTTGTCAATAAGATATTGCTTCTAGCAGTGTGACTTCATTCTTACATTAATATCCCAAATTTATCATATAGTTCTAAATTTCCTCCGGTCACCAAAATGACCCATTGAGCCATTTAAGCTCCCTGAAACTACATTCTTTATCTGTAGCCTGGGAAAAATATTTTTTTGCCCCATATCCCTGAGTGTTTTGAGATTAAATTCACTGAAGTTGTCAAGTAGGTCAGTGATGAAAGACAAAATGAGAGAGAAATCTTGTTTAGTATTTGGGTGGATGGGAAGGGGGGGAGGTAACAGTGATGCAGAGCTTCTACCCAGATGTCACAGCCATGTCCCAGGCAAAGATGCTGACGTGTCGCCTCCATGCAGAGAGGGAAAGAAGTCTCGAGACTTCAGGCAGCCTGAAGACAGGCTCTGGATGCTCAGCCAAAAGGAAATACGAATATTAACCTTGGAGGTTTTTTGCTCTACGCTTTGTGTTCTTTTAAGGGATAAAAATCCCTTCTCAAACATTTTTGGTCCCTAACCCAGTGCAGCAGTTAGCAAGTATGTGTTGTTATCCCCTGGTGGTTCTTCTTTTGGAAGGAAAAGTCTTATCCAGGCAGTAACAAGCACAGGCTGTCAAAATGGCCAAAAAGCCGTAAGAAAACTGTAGGTTGCCCTCAGAGCCCTGCCTGGACTGTGATGGAGAGCCGTCACCTCTTGCTGCCTGCGAGCCCCCTGCCTCTGCCTGCGAAAGGCTGTGTGGAGGAGCACAGCGATGCGCTTCCAGCCACCAGCGCTCGCCGAGTTTCAGTATTTTAACATAAAAATATTTCAGCGAGTTCATTATTTTGGCACGGCCTGATCCTGCCTACCCCCTCCCTGCGTGCTGTGACCTGCATGCAGGTGCGCCGAGCACCCCCCAGGGCTGCCCCCCGGGACTAGGCAGCTGCTCCCGGCAAGGGCTGTACCCTCCTCCTGCGGATTGTTTGTTTATTTTCTGTGAAAAATTCCTAGGGAGCATAACCAGAGGCTTCTGCCAAACCTCGCAGGCGTTCGCTGGAGAATATAACATGTTCAAACTGACAGCATCCTGCGCTCTACTCGCCCTTGCTCCTTCTGCCAAGCCAGAGGGAGCGGGCATCGCTTTTTACTGATGCTGATGTTGCTGCAAAACTGTGCCCAGGAACAGCTCATATCCGAGATGCCTGTGGCCTGGCAGAAGGTTCAAAGGTGTTTCACAATAAAGGGAATCCAGATGTGAGACACTTCATATATTATTTTGAAAGATCTCATTACTCAGATGATCTTGGTGCTAGTGAAAGAAATTTAAAAAGCTGAGTTGAGGTTACACACAGAGGATAAATAAATAAGTAAGTATGCAGATTGTGAGTCACTTAATTTGTTCCTGCTGGTGTCATGTTTTAAAAAGAAGCAGAAGGAGGAAGAAATGCTAATATCCCCAAATAAGGCATATTTCTGTAATGAAATGACACACAGAGCTATGTTCTCTAAGGGGCAAAGCGCAGTAGGAGCAATCACTTTCCTGTGACTTTCAGACTCTCTATTTAAAAAAGTATTTTTTTAAAAAAAGGTGATGTGTCTCGCTGTATTATAGTTTGCCGATGCCAGTTGTCTATTTTTTGCGTGTGATTCTTGGGTATTTCACATAACTGCCTGATCTTCACACACATAATATGGTGCTCCTGCCTTTCAAGACAATCTCTTGGCATCTGGCAAAAGTCCCTTATGAGTCAGTAAGTACACACTCAATAAATAATTTGAAATTAAAACCACCCCACGCATGAACTCTGGATATGAAAAAGAAGAATGCGATTTTGCCTTTATTTTCTTCACAAAGTAAACAGTAGGAAAATTATCTCAGTGTTTGCCAGTTACTCCGCAGCTCGAGAATTAGAAACTGCCATGATGATAATTTTGGAAATTATATCAGGAAGCGCTGTCTTGCAGGTTGCTCCTAGTTGCCTTGCTGTGTAACCATCATTCTTTTTATTCTAGTAAACACTTTTGAATGTGCACGAAAAAGTTGTGAAGAAGACAGCGGGCATTAGCATAATGCATCTTCTGGCAAGCAGGCAGAGGAATGAAAACCACAGGGACGTGAGAGTATCTGAAGTCTGAATTGTCGGCATTTGAAAGTTGCTAAAATTAACCTGTTGTTTCTTAGGAGCAGGTTATATATAGTGTCTTAGCTGCAGTGCTGTGACACAACAAGGTGCGGGAGAGAAACCTTGGGAGCTCCTCCTTTAACGCAGCTTTCGTGTGCAGCGGCCAGTGGGTGCCTGACTTTGTGCCTCATTTTCCCCTATGAGGGTGTTGGGGTGTGTGGGCAGGCACAGGTGTGAGAGCATGTGTAAGGTGCGCTAGGTGGCTGTGTGTTAGTTCTGATGGGGCTGGGAGTTTGGGGAGGAGTAAAAGATGAGTAATGGAACTGCTGCTTATCCTCGGGTCCCCCCTAGCTGCTGCTGGGCGGTCGCAGCCCGTGACTGAACGTTAGGGCAAGCGGTGGGAGCTTGGTTTGAGCTGTGCGTCCGTCTGCCCCAAGACGACGCGGTGGGTGCCGGCCAGGGTTTGCTCCACGTGCCATGACCTGCTGCAGCCCCCTGCCCACTTCGCCTGAACGACCGCCGCAGCAGCTGCCGGTGGCTTGCAGACCCCTCCGTTGCCCCAGACCCCTCCGTTGCCCCAGACCCCTCCGTTGCCCACCCCGTTGCCCTAGGGCCAGGTACCGGGTGGTTGTACAGTGGTAGAGCTATTTAAAAAAACCAGTAGATGCACTCCACAGATCTGATCCATGGATCTCATTCCTTGCCCACCATTTGCAGTAGTAGGGGACCCTAAACATACCCATATATTTTCCTCTATGAATAATTACTCGCTGGCAATTGTTCAAAAAGCAATAGAAGCAATATACTTATTTCAGCCTCTTTGGGAGCAGCGCTTTCCGTTCTCTCATTTCTTTGCTGTCCCCAGAGCCTCCCTTGCAAACAACAATGTCATATACACACTGTAGGTAAGTCTGGAAGACAATTTAAATTATTTTTCAGTATATTCTGATAGTGGAAGAGCAAAATAATCTATTTTTGTGACAAATGCAGCTATAAAAATTCTGTGACGGTGCCTTAGCCACGAGGGCAGCTTCTTAACGAGGGGACTATGGATTCCTCTTAATAAAGAGAATTTTATTTTAATGCAAATTTCTTTTTACCTACCTGTGCAAATAAATTGAATGTGCCTGATCTTTTATCTTTATTAAAAGTATGGGTCTTGATTAAAAAAAAAAATGATTAAAATAATCCCTGAAGCCACTCTGTGACAGTGTAGATGGAATCACATTTTTGAAGTGTATTTCATTTCATGATATTTGTTTATTGTTTTGCCTGGCAACCCATTTATTTTCTGTTTGAATCCCATTGCACACTACTGAGGTCTAGGTTTATCCCAGTTATCTATAGGCATCCAGAAAAGATGCCTACCATGGAGGAGCTCCACAACAGGTGGGAAGAAGCACTTCCAGGGAGTGATTTGGGTGCTAGGTGGGCTCCGTTGCTATTTTCTTTCTCCTGGCTGCAGAGGGAGCACGGGGTGATTATCTTCCCAAGGCAGGCTCGTCAGTTAAATGCCTAATATTAGCTGAATCCGGTATCAGAAGTGATCAGCTGAGGTGAATTGAAAATATTCCTCCCCATCCACCCTGCTTTCTCTTGGCCTTTGGAAACAGAGGAGATAATAGTGGAGGAGAGTAAATGAAGCAACTGAAAATACGGATTCACGTCATGATTATCCTACCTTTGGAGGCTGATGTTGCCGTAGCAGCGAGTATATAATGCAGGTGCGGTGGGTTTTGAGAAGGTCGGTGCATCAGGTGCCTCCTCCGAGTTTCCCTGTAGCCTGTAAACAGGTCTGCTGGGATGGGGTCATCAAATGTGCCCTTTAGATGGGACTTGTGAGAGCAGCCACAGCCCTGGCAGGTCTCTCCGCTGTGCTTGTATTGCTGGTGTATGGAGCGCTGGCATGGATCTTGAGCAGGGGTTTGAACCCAGAGCATGTTTGCGTGAGCCTTATTTCTCTGAACAGACCTGGTGTGCTCTGATTAGCGCCCCATTTTCAAGAGCTCACCTTCACAAGTGCCACGTGAGACCTGGTGCTTCCCTTTCCGTGCCCTCAGGACTCAACCTGCCAGCTCCATTGCTGGTCCGGGGGAATTGCTAAATACCGGATTAGTCAGAAACATCATACTTCAGAGTGTAAGTACAGAACACAAAAGGGATCTGCAAAGTTAGAGAAAGGAGAAAAATATCCTACTCCTCCCTGGAAACTTCTTCCAACAATATAAAGGCAAGTGAGTTCAGTTCAGCCTTGGTGTTACTTGGAGGAGCGATGCCACAGGGCATGTTGTGTCCAGGATCTTTCTAGTTAAAACCAGAAGTGTTTATTCTGTCCTTCCTTTGGTGATGGACAGACTAACGTCATTCAGGAGTATTAGGCCATAATTTATAAAACCTGTTTCTGTAACCCTTTGAACTTTACAGTGAATTTATGCGCTGATTTTATTACTACATTGCTGCATTAGACGAGTACTTGTTCCTATGAGTATAAGAATCTTTTTTTCCACTTCTAAGTGAGTACAAATTTCTGCAGGATGGGACTTTTCCCTTCTAGTTAGCATAATTATGGTAATGAGGTAGACTAAAAAAGATGGAGAATTCAAGGGACAGATTTGGAATATATGTGGATGATAAGATGTGAAACCTTACTATTTGTGTGGGAGCAAAAAAGCAGAAAAGCGCTCGAGAGAACACGGCTCATTTTATAATGCTTCAGTGCCAAAGTGCTTCATAACAGGGAGCTGAGAGGTGTGAAAGGCAAATTTCAATCACTTCCCTGCTGTACCAATGGAAAGGGAGATTATTACCCTAGGGAGGAATTTTGCATATGAGGGTTGTGTTGTAGTAACGATGTTGGGATCCGTAATCATTTCCCTAAAAGGTCTGCTAATCTTTTTCCCTGGAAAAGGGGAGATGGGGTGGCTTGTTTCATAGAAATCCTGGTTTTGTTGTGTCACGCATGATCATACTTTGAGTAAACTCACTAGCAGTTTGCTTTGAAAAGAAATGCCTCCTGCCCAAAGTAGTTCCAGCAATATGCAGTAAATCCAGAGCGGGGCTTTCTTCAAGGTCTGGCTGAACGATTTGTTTAGACATTATTCCAACACTAGCCTGGAATTGTTTCAAGGGATGGGATTTAGTTGTTTTGGTCAGTTGTAACTTATTTGAAACAGTGATTGTAAAACCACATTTGATCCTGTTCTTCCCGCTTCTTAAAACTTCCCACTAAAGCCAATGTTGAAGTTTCTTTTGCCTTCAGTGACAGCTTCACGGGGCTCTTTGAGTTATCTTCAGAGTAAGTGGCGTTGGCCGTGGTGAGCTCCTGGTCAGTGTGGAAGGAACAGGTAGAGGGGAAAGGTACTATGGGAACGGGCACGTGGAAGATGTCCCTAACACCATCGTGGCACGTGAGTCTGGCAGGAACAACATCAAGATTTTCTGCACCTACCCATTGCCGTAACGGTGAGATGGCCTCTCGGTTCTTGTGCTCTTTTCATTATCTCCCTTTTTCTCATCTTCTGCCTCTTTTTCTGCAGTCAGGCAGAGGAATTCACAAATTCCTGGAAAAGAAGGGCTCTGAGCTTCGTGTGGGCTTGGTCTGGGCTGGATTTTACATTAACCATAATGGTCTGCAAGGCCATTTCCCCCACTTGCACGTAATTCCTTCATAAATTAACAGCCACCTGGCTTTCCCATCGCTATCAGGAATGACTTCACACCTGTGGAAGGAACTGAAAGTGCCTGCCTCACTCATACAGCTTTAACGGGAGCTTCTGGAGGTCATTTTCCAGCTTCTACAGGTCCTTTTCCAGTGGGTGCCTCCCACAGCTGGTCTTGGCTCATTCAGCTCCATGTCTCCCTGTGAGTGATTACTGCAGCACCAGGGAAGTGTCTCCTCGCAGGCTGTCACGAGCTTCTGGAGGGAGCAGCAAGTTAGCTTGCAATTTATAATGTTGGTTTAGCGCACCAATTAGCTGCAGAGATTTTAGCTGTGTTTCATCCATCTCTCCCTCCTTCCCTGGAGAGGGCGTCTGTACTGTCTCACTGATGCAAGGTGCTTGGGGTCACCTTCCTTCGCCCACCGATGTCTCAGCATCGTGCCTATCGCCTTTAAACGAAAACACTAGCACTGTCATAGGGACATCTGACAGGGATATCTGAGGTCAATAAGCAGGCAGAAGAGGGACACAAATGCTGGCTGTGGACATGAGACCTCATAGTTGCAATTCAATATGCAGTAAGTATGTGCCTATGCATACGGGGTGTGGTCGTATATGCTGTGTAACGCTGTGTTGGCTTGTTTTTCTGTATTGTCTGTGCAACCTGAGCCTGTTCATGAAGTCTCAAAACAAGGTCTTACGTCAGAGGAAGAAGCTGTCGCACGTTGTCGCCTTCTCTTGGAGTGTGTGTTGCTGTGGGCTCTGCTGTGTAACCAGCCGTAAGTTTATAGGACTGATGCTGCTGGTAGATGTTTAAGCTCTCCTGGCTTCTATAGGAAAATAGTGCTGCTGATGCGCAGCTGCATCCTGGGATCTTTATTGAGATGAGAAATTAAGTGAAGGAAATGAGGAGAAGGGAGGGCAGACCCTGTTAGAGCAAGTCAGTGTTTGAGGCTGTGAAGAACTGGCAACAAAGTGTATCTGTAACAGACCTTCCTTAAATCCCTGGAATCTGGAAACATTTAATATCGTGTCAGAGGTGGAAGAACAGCACAGAAATCTTCCCAGTAGGGAAAGAATAAAACAGGTCACTTGCATTTGCTTTTTTCCCCCCTAACTTTGGATGTATTGAGCTGTGTAATAACTTGCACATATCTGGAAGTGATGCAGAGCACAGCGATCAATAATACAAGCAACGATAATCAGGTGTTTCAGCCATCTGACATGAGCAGTCTCCAGAGATAATTCTCTCCTACAGGACATTGCCAAACATAACTTCAGTTTATTCCTAGTAAAAAAAGTACATGCTTACCTGCCGTGCCAACAGTTTTTCTCCTGAAAACTGAAAAGTGATGGAGGTGCAGGGAAAACCGTGGGTAAGCACCCACCGATGCTGGTGGTGGCCCACAGACAGCTGGAGCTCTCTGTGTTCCCCATCACCAGTGTCCTTAAAATCCTTTAAAACACCTCAATAAACAGCAAATTCTCCTCTATATTCAGAAATGCCAGGAGAACTGAGGAATCACAGAGGAGCGTGAGGCTGAATTTATTGTTTACGATCAAAGCCTTGGTTCTCAGCTAGGTTAAAACTGCGGTGCGAGCCCAGCCTGACATAATAAAGCTGCCCGTGGGTAGCAGACGCCACTGAAAATTACCCCTCTTCCTATGTGTAAGCACTCGGGATTGGTACAGCTAGTACCACTTCCAGGTATTTACCATAGCAGTTATGTGCCTCTGGTTAGGTTGGCTGGTTTTTCCTTATTCTGTTAACTGAGTCTCCCTGCTATGAGCCGTGCAATTAAAAAAAAAAATAATAAAAAAAAAAAATCTAGGCTTTACCCACATCTACAGCCACGTTGCTATCCAAAAGGCAGAGAGGAGCCTTGATGATCGGATAGCAGCAATGCTGGGCTCTTCCACTAACACTAACACCATCATTTGTAATTGGTTGTAAAACTGATTTGCTTCCCAAGCTACTAAAAAAAAAAAAAATACCTTTCTCATTCAGCATCACTGAAATGACATTTATTTCATTCAGGATTTTACCATTTCAGTCTCCTTTCAACACAGAGCAGTCAGCAATAGCACATAAATTTTTATGCCTGCCCATTACAAGGCATTGCATTAAAAAGAGAGGGGGCGTAGATGATAAAATTGATGTGAAGGTTTTCACCAAGCCCTACCAAAAGGCCAAATAATTCAAAGCAGGTGGTAATGGGGAGTTCCAGGGCTGTGCCTCCTGGTGGGAGCATGCCTCCTTGAAGCTCCCACAAAGCTGGCTTGTGCCTGCACAATGAAGTCATTCACTCCCTGCTGAGGAGTATAACAATAAAAAGGAGAGAAACAAAGATTGTCAGATGTCAGTGTATCATATAATCAATACTGCCTTTTTTTTTTGTTTTGTTTTTTTTACTTATTCATAATCAATAGAGTGGCAGATAAGGATATATACCAGTGACAGACACAATGTTTAATGAAAACTGGTGGTCTCTGTCACTCTGGGCATCTTTCTGTTATATTTTATAGGTCACAGTCCATGAAATTTCATAGTAACTTTCATATATATTCTCTGTAGCAGAGTATGACATTTATTTGTTATTAAACCATATAATTTAAAAAGGATGAAGATGCTTTATCCAAAACAACATGAGAGGTAGTCTTTCATACAGTGTTTTCTCTCTAATGCATCTGTATTTTGGGATCGCTATATAATTCTGCAAGCAGCTTTTTTTTTTTTTTTTCCTAATGGGAAATAATAAATGAATATGATTTAATAACGATTATACTATAAGAGGCCAAGATACTTGTTAACTTTAAACTCAGATTATAACCTTTGCTTGCTTTTTCACCTACTGACCCAGACTGTCACTACAAAAAGCTGTCATCTTTAATCATGAGAAACATGAACAGCAGAGAGTTAATCATGCTAAGAGTCAGTGCTAAGCACTGCATCCCAATCCCAGGCACCAGGGAAAGCAAGAGATAAAGTCTGCTGGGTGTGGGTTTTGTTAGTTTTGGCAGCCACAGGAGGAGAGAAAGATGAATGGAGATTAAAGGTTGAGAAGAATAACATGGGGAATTGCCTCTTTTTCTCCAGCCCAGTGGTTTTGTAAGAGAATATGCCTGCTTATATGATATAAATCAAATTGTGTTCTTGATGGTTTGGTTGTAGTACGTTGCCCCATGTGTATAGGGGCTTGTATACACCCTTGGGGATGTATAGGACCTGCTAGCTGTGAGCTAAATGTACCGAATGTGGTTTTTTCATGTACAAAAATCCTGTGGGGGACACTTGGGAGACGGGGTGAAGGAAAGAAGGGAAGAGAGACACACAAGAGGGGAGCAGATCGGAATGCTGGGTCTGTGTCACCACTCAGGATAGAATATAGTTGTGAGCCGTTGAAATTGCTGGTTTGCCATAGTTTCAAGGGTGACTGGACAAGTCCCTTTATCCATCAGTCCATGTTACTGGTAAGGTACTGGCCCACTTCAGCTCAGGAGAGAGCCCTGGAAGTGGTCAGGGTTGCTTATCCACAGAGGTGGTCATCCTCGCAGCTGTATGTGGATACCAGCTTGCATGACCTGCAGCTTTTCTTAATGAAGCCAGAGAAGACCCTGCAATGTGAAAGCCCTCAGGGCATGTAGCCTTACTGAAATATGGGGGGGTGGGGGGTGGGGGGGGAACTGTAGAGTTTTTTTAGCAGCAGAAAATGTGTGAGGGTCTGCAGATAGCTGTAATAATTCCTGCTCACTCCAATCGCAAAGCATACCATATCAAAATTTAATCTCCACTCTTTGGTGCATAATCATATTTCACTCATTTTCCTTCATCCTTTTGCTTGAGAAAAATGAACCCCTTCTGTGCCACTACCAACCCAGAATTCATAAGCCGCTATTTTACACCTGGGACAAGGAACGTAGCAAGTGGCACTTTATGACCCATCTCGCATTCCCCTCCCTTCAACACTCTATAGCATTTTCAGCATATGTCTCTATTTAAAGTTTGCTTACAGCTTTCATTTCAAAATGAGATGACAGCGGTCATTTTATCGCCCAGCACTCCTGAGCCTGCCTTTGTTCAGAAGACACCATGCTCTGGCAAGAACAATCTTTACTTGGCAGGATACACCCTGGGAACGATCCTTCTTGGAACGGGAGAACCTCTGGCAAGTGACCGGTGCCGCTGCTGAGCTGTGCTGCGTCTTTGATTTTTATCCCTCCAAATTCATGCCTTTTGGCAATAGTTCATGCAAATCTGTTCGCGTTGGCTGTTTACCTTTAGTGACAGTGATTCCTCTTCCAGAGCTGGAAGTGCACACGCAATGGGAGGAAGGGCAAGTAGACAGATGTGGTTTATTTTTTGCAGCTGGATTATAAAATAGGCAAGATGGATATCCAAATACATGTGGCTTTCCTGGATTTTCCTGGTCTTTCCTTGATCTTTGAAGGGCTTCTACCCAAGTACATATCCCCTTTCCTCTAAAATCCCTGAAACAGCTGTGAGTTAGGTGCTGAGCTGCCTCTTTTGATTTGGACTTCAGTGTTTAAGGACACACGTGGCAGCGCTTGAGGAGGCAGTGCAGTCCCTCTCAATGAGTCCCTGAATTGCCTGATGAGATGCCATGGAGTCAGTATGGCATGTCCAGATTTATAGATCAGCAATTCCTCCAAATTACTACTTCTGACACCCTGTGGCCTGCATGACCCTTGGTTTCAGCATCTCTCACTGTAACATGAATCCTGTTGCCTGGAAGGGCTGATGTGTGTCCCTCAGTGCAATGTCCTTCCCACACGGAGGTCCAGCTGTTGTAGGTTTTGTGATTGTTGTATCCTGCCTTATATTGGAGGCCTTGAGGTATCATAGCACTACCGTCCTGCTTCTCTAGCCTGGTGAAATGAGGGGGGAAAAACAGGTGGAAAGATTCCTTAAGGGGTATGTTTGAGGGGTGTCGTGGTAGTTCTTGACTACCCAACTCCTGGTCATTTCCCAATCTTAATTTATGCATGTAGCGGCATAGATTTTGCTAACATCACGGCATAGATTTTGCTAGCATCAGTCTCAGATCCTAGTAAGTCAGTCAGATTTATGCTGAAAGGTATTCTTCAGACCATCTTTTTCTCAGAAGAAAACCCCAACTTACCTCAATCCTTGCAGACTTTGACAATCACCCTGAATCTTAGAAATAATACCGTGCGTTTGATGTGGGTTTGATGATACATTTAACTGTGCAGTTCCCTACCCACACCACAGTTCTTACACACACACAGATTTCTAAGCAATGATAGCTAAGCGAACCTAAATCCCTCATCTTAGTAAAAGTTATGACTTTCACAAGTTTAAGGTGAAATATAGTTTGCTCCAATTCTCCTCCATGCCAGTGTATCTGTATACCTGTCTTATTGCATAAACACCGTACAAAAAACTCATATAAAATCTTGACATGTATTTTGTTTGCTATTATGGTTTGTCAAATGTTTCATTACATCTCGGACAGACATAACTAAACAATTTCTAAAGAAAGGAGACTATTTGCAGGGATCTGCTGGAGGCCTGTAGCCCACACTTTACAACATTTGTCAAGATTTTTACCGTGGAAGCACGGGGAGCACTGGAGACCCGGGAGCCTGGGACGGCTGGGGAGAGGGTGAGGACCAATAGCTGCGAGTATGAAATCCAAACGAGGAGAGGACAGACGTGCGTGTTACATCAGTCACTTAACGCCTGGCCGATGGACTTTGCAATGGTTGTTTGAAGGGCATGAGGATGATGCAGGAGACCTGAAGATTTCGATATAAAGGTTCACTTTGCTGGGATGTGCTTGGGCTGTGCAAGGAGCAGAGCAAGGGCTCTGATCCTGAGCTGGTCATCACAGGAGAGAAAAGTCAGAAGTTAGACCAAGACAGGAGAGCAATCTGTTGGAAAAATATTTTTGTTGTATCTCTGCTTCTTCCAGAGCACAATTGTATGTTCCAGTAAAGCTGTGTAGCATCTTAACAGTATGGAAAGCTCAGGAAAGACTGTGAGACTTGAAACTAACCAAGTTCCCACATTTTTATTGTAAGGACTGATAGCCCTAAAGAAATCCCACCAAAGAGTCCACGTTTTGCAGATATTTTCCCAAATGACAGGGATCAAGCTCTCTACCACGTTTTATCACAGTATTCCTACGTAGTCAAACCTTTTTTTTGTTGGTTCAGTGGAATTAATCACATATTCTCTATATGGAGTTCAGTAGAATTAATCAAATAGTCTTGATATGGATTCGCTATGAATGAGGAGGTATTTTAATATATGGGCAGCCAGTGAATATTACAGTGAATAGTTTCCTGTTAACACAGAACATCGCTGCATCTCTTTGAGTAGAGTTGACTAGCTTAAAAGAACATCTTTCATCAGTGTAAGTGGTGTACTGGGGGGCAGTGAAGATTGTTCTGAACAGGAATTTTTTTTTTTTACAGAAAGAGAGCTAAAAGGATAACACAAGTAATTGCATTGTCTAGTGCCTCCCAGTGCTTTATGTGATAGCCTCAATGGGAAAAAAAAAAAAAATCAGCCACTGGCTGCCTGATGAATTTAGTAATTGTAACTAATGTGGTTGTTTCTTTCTGTCTGTGTTTTAGGATGGAATGGGGAACCTGAGAATCACGGAAAAGGGTCTAAAGCTCGAAGGAGATTCAGAATTCTTGAAACCTCTCTACGCCAAAGAAATCCGGTCAAGACCAGTAAGTTGTTGGGAAAGGAATAAGCATGTTTTGGTAGCCTTAACAGTAGGAAATCATGACATGGCGGGGTGGTATGTTTAGTGCATAAATTTTTTTGGCCCCTCTATACAAATGTAATTTGCAGAGTAGGACAGTGGGTGTCCTTTGAGGACTTCATCTGGACGCTATATCCTCTGGACAGGTGCAAATCCGTATATGTGGGTTCAGTTCGTGCAAGCCATAGTTAAAATGCTTCCAGGATCTCTGCGGTTTCACATTGTCTTTTTGTCTCCTTTTGAAATAAATTATGAATAACCCTCAACTGAAAGACCTAACATTTCCAAGGAGGAGGGATGACAGGCAGCTGTGAAATCCAACTCACATTTAACTAGTTACTCCTTTTCAGCAGAGTCCAGAGAGGTGATGCCTTGGCACAATTGCCTGGTCTGTTGTTAGCTGGCACAATAAACCCATACTATGTGCCCAGTACTATTTCATGTTGTGTTTTAAAATTCTGTGCAGTTAAAATTCAATGCTACTAGGAGAGACTGCTTGACAAAAGCAGCAAGGATGTTAACAAGTGAAAATAGGAAAGAACCCAAGTGTGATTGAAAGAGCATTTTCATTGACTGTTGGTGACTTTTTCTAATGCCATCCTGTTTGTCCTGAGCAGCTTTAAAATAACTGGAACGATTATAGAGTTTCCAGGATCCTTCTCAGAAGATGTCATCTGTCTCGTTTTCTGATCCAAAGTGTTAATTTGAGTCAGATACTGTCTATCCATTTTGATAACAATGAAAGATAGCTAATTAAATAAAGTTAACTTCCCTTTATCTGAGCATTTCAGTGCTCTGGTAGAAATTGGAAGTTGTAGCGTAATCAACACAACAGCCAATAAAATATCCGATTTAATTATTGAAGGTTGTAACCTCCGTAGGATGTCTAGGAATGGATTTCAACAAGCATAATCACTTAAGAAGCAAAGTTAATAAGAAAACATTTATAGATATAAATGTTTTCATCCCTGAATTAAAACAAAACTGTAGAACCTTACATGATTATACTTTGTAACGTAACGTGTAGGAAAGGTGCAGCACTGGCTTTGATAAATAGACTGACAAATTGCTACTTACGTTTCTTTTTCTTTAGTTAGATTGCTGGGAATAATATTTGATTACTAAGAGAACTGAGAACCACTTCTTGCTACTGGGAAGTTTACTGGATTTGTATTACCATATTGATCTACATTTTAATACAGCGGGGGGCCAAAGGTGTCCGCTCCTTGAGGTTATAAAACTAGGTTCCACACCACTGACAGTTTAATGAATGCAAGGAACAAGAAACATAAGGTAAGGCCTGTATGCATTCCTTGCTATATCCCTCCTCCAGGATTATCTTTGCTGTTAGCCAGAGAAGGATCTAGCTGCAAGCCAGAAGGTCTGATCTGCAGCCTAATGAGTAGGAGCATCCCTGCTGGCTTTGGTAGATGAGTCCTGGAAACTGTACAGTTACATAAACCATGCATACAGTTTGTCTGATTTCTAAGTGGAGTTAAACTGGAATCGCCTGTGCTGGCTTTCAGGTTGATCACAATAATGCTGAAATTAGTACTGGGCTGGGTGCAACAGGGGCAATCCTATTGTTTTCCATCATTTTCTGTGTTCTTGTGGGGTGTGTGAATTAGGCCACTTGTAAGCAAATGAAGGGGTTGCTATCAATCAAAGGATTACAGTTATGTGATATTTAAAAATAATATTAAATAACCAAGGCTATATTTAAAAATATTATTATGTAACTAAGGCTATATTTTTTTTAAAGAACAGTAGTATGACCCAGGATTCTTTTGGAGGGAAGCATGCTAGCAGTTCCTGAACCTGATGAATAGTGCCAAAATGCTGAACTCGGCACTCGGTAGCACAGATGAACATCCATACTAATTCTCTGGGTTTTCAGAAGTGCATAATGGGGCTTTAACTATGCAAAGTGTAAGAGAAACAACATGACAAATAACAGTAAAGAGCATCCCGTAAATAAGCTGACATATAATATTTTTCATAAGTTTAATTAAATACCCTAAGAGTTGTGTACTGTACTAGATAATGGTTTTATATAAAGCTCAAAAGACTTTCAGACACTGGTTATTTATAGGAGACTTTCATATATAAAAAAAACAAAAGAAGCAACAACAAATTTGATTTGGCTGTCGTTCCGTGTAGTAGATGCAGGGGCGTTGGTGCTGCGTGGGAAAGGCAGGAGAAGCGTCACCTTCTCTGTAGGTGGCTGCAGTCCCTCCTTGGAGTGGGTTTTCCCATCCGTGTGTCTCTGCAGTGCTGCTCCCCTGCTGTGGGCAGAGCTGCACGATCCTTGCCAAAATATCTCCAAAACATGAATTGTGGTAATTCTTGAAAGCCCGAATTTGTCACTGGAGCCTCTTTTTCTCCGCTGCATCTCTAAAGTCCCAGGACAGCGGTAATTACAATTACACACAGGGTGGCTTTCCTAGGAGCTGTGCCTTCTGGTTTAAAGATAGTAATGGATTTCCACTTGAAAGTGGAGTTCTTTTCCAAATTAATTTGTCAGGAAAGGAAGACCAAGGTTTAGAGAGGAGGAAAAGCCCTCGAATGTCATCCCAAGAGACCAGCTGTGTGGGTCTGAGTTTCTGTAAATTCTGTAAACAGAAAAGTTTCTGTACTTGGTGCCTTGAAGAGCTCTAGCAGGTTCTGCTGCCTTCATCACCTTCTGGACAGAGCAGTTGCACGTAGCCGTGCACCTTTTGGAAGGTAGCTCATTGCAACTGAAATCACAGCCAAGCAGAACTGAATCTGTTTTGCTGTGACATGCAATTGATCACAGCCCAACAAAGACATCTTTCTGGGAGTCCCTTCAAAAATGTTAGCAGAAGGACTGGACTGACCTGGCTCGGTCCCATGCCAGAGAAGTGGCCATTAAAATCATTGACATGAACGGGCTTCTTAAAGCCGCTTCTAACCAGGTTCTTTCTGCACCACCACTGTCTGCTGTCTCAGGAATGACACCACCCACGCTTGCTTTCCTTTTTCCTCGCCCATTCAAGAATGATCCCCCGAATCCTTCTCTCTTCATATAACAAGGGTCTCTGTTCCTGTTGTTTCCCCATCCTAGTCCTGGCTCAATGATACTGGTTTTTTGATGCCTCCTGGATTAGGAGCCTATTTCTAGGCATCAGAGCTTGAGAATAAGCATAACCTTGTTGTTGGCGTGAGCCTCAAGTTTATCTGGAGATTAATGAATAGTAACTGGTGGTAAGCAGTGTTTGCACCTTTGTAGTCTTGTTTTAAAGAAATGAGATGGATGCATTCCCTTTTCCGGGAGTGTTCAGAGCATCTTAAACTCCCAACTGAACATATTCCACACTAAACGGTATTTTCCATGCCACTTGCATGGAACATGAGCATCTTGCTGCCTTTAATTAAGAAGTTAACTGGACCATGAAGTATTGCCTGTGTAAATAAAAGTGATTTGTACTTAGTCAAGAAGGTGCATTAGGAATCCTCGCATTTCTTTACTTGCACATAAATTATGGAGATTATTAAAAATTGGAAGGGTCATCTATAAACCCATCTGCAGCTCAGCTGCACTGTCAGTCTCAAAATGTAGCTGTCTTTCTAATTGTTGTAATTTATTATGGACTATCGTGTAAACCATCTGCTTGCTTATAAATCAGACAAACTTTGACTGAAAGTTGCACGCAGCAGCACAAATTGTTAATTTTATGTGCTGGAAAGCAATGGCAATGGTTTTGTGGTCTTCAGTCTTCATTGCCTTGATTTGAATCGAAATTTAAAACTGGAAATTTTCCTGCCTTTGTTGAGAAGAGCTGCTAACAAACAGGTTACTTGAAACTTAGAGCGAGAACAGATTTAGCTTTCTTAGTGCAGTTGGGTGTTTTGAAGCGTGCCATATCCAGGTCTATAAATAACTTAAAGGGGCAAGACAGGGAACAGGCTGTGTGCATTTTCCATTCCAATAACAACAGAAATAAAATCCTGTGCTGTGATTATACAGGAAAATCAAGTGAATTACTTCTCTCAGGAGCTGTGTGACAACCAATGAGATGATAATCTCGGCTTTAGGAAGCAGAGAAAGACATTGGCATGATAGGATTAAGATGGGTTTGCCCTTTCAATGTTCATTTCAAGTGCATAGATAGAAAAAAATAAACCGCAGTTTGTAAATGTTTACACCTGAGCTAAAATTTTCTTACCCTGAACCCTATTAAAGGCAAGAGTATGAATTTGCCTGACCAAGATTTTTTGCAGGATAAAGCTCTTGACCGGGGTCCTGCCCATTCAGCAGTCTTAACACCGATGGGCAGGTCTAGGAACGTGGGTCTCAACGTGGGCACAACCTTTCTTGTCTGTCCTCTGCTGCCTGGGGGAGCTCCAAGCTATTCTCTTGTTGCACAGGTGTAAGTGATGGCAAAATTCACTGAACAGATTTTGCAGAGATCTTAAGTGTCTTTTAAAAGAGGCCTCTCTATTTCGCTGCTTTCACGTGGAAGGTCTGCCTCCCGTTATTTTTAATCAGTTGAAAAAATAATTTAGAAGAAGCTTATGCATCAAAGAAAAAATCCTGAGGCAAAGTACAGCGTCTTGTTTTTTATTTTCCTTTCTTTGGGTGGTACTTTCAAGGTTTTTTCCAACTTGAATGATTCTGTGATTCTGTGTTCGAGGTCCCTATCCTGCTTACTGTGGCAGTGAGCGTCTCACTGAGAGCAGCGTGCTTGCTCAGAGCATTGGAGCAAACCTGGTCTCATCTGAAGCCGTACAAAATAACTAGTGACTACAGTGGACCAAGGACTGAGCCCGTCATTAACACTTGGCTGCGATTCTGCAAGGGCATCTGTTTGGCCTAAAAAATTCACGGTTGCAAATTAGGGCTGATAACTGCTATTCCCTTTACTGGTGTTTAGTAAATTCTCATCAGCATAAAAGCAAGACTAGCAAGTGCATAAAATATGCTTATCTGTACTTTACATTTTCCCTAGCCCCAGTATTTGAATCATAGAAATTTTAAAGGAAGCTTTTAGGAGTGATAAATAATTATTTTGCCAATGTTCTTGTCTCACTATTTTCAGATCTGGAAGAAGAGTGGTATAATTTTAAAGCACAGAAGCAGCTCTGTAATGGACATATTCTTTTGTATCATTTGCTCTGCAGGTCTGCCTGCCTCAAAGCTAAAAATACACCCTGGAAAACAATAAACCATGTATTTGGATTAAACAGTGACATGTGCCCACAATGGGGCATACCTGCCTCATAGCCATAAATACATATTTATAAACAATATAACGTACTAATTTGGATTAAAAGGCAACAGTCACCCATGAGGAAAGGCAATGCAGATGACAAGATAATTGCAACTTTGTATGATGCTCAAACTGTGCAGTAGAAATCTAGCTCTCAGTAAAGGCTCAGGTAGATGGCATGAAAGAATGCTGCTGTTTTTGAGGAAAGAAACAGAGTAATTCCTTTTCCTCCTTTGTCAGAGTTTACAGAGCAGAAAAGGGATATTGAATTAGTTCCTGATGATTTGGTCTAGCAGAGTGCTTAAGGATTTCAGCACGCTCACTGAAACCATCATGGGGTGGAAATGAAGTTTGTCTCGCCATGCTGCCATTGCTTAGCAGTCCCTGCACACTCCCACTGCCTCTTTGGCCGTTGCTTCTCCCAGCATTTTAACTATTCCCGTAGTGACCAGTTCTTCAAAGAAGGGAGGAATCTTTTTGGCTTATTCTGATATGTACAAGCCTGTAAGAGCTCCTGGCAGCTCACAGAGATGTTGGTCTCCTGGCATTTGCCTCTGGGGCAGTTCAGCTGCCACCATAGCTTCAGGTTGAAAAAACTCACGCACTATCTGAGGTTGATTTCTGAAGCACAGTATTTCCTCTAGCTGCATGTTCATAGCTTAACGCTTCTTGGTTGATTTTTGGCACCAGAAGTTAAAATATTGTTTAAAAGCCCTAATAATTTTAATAAAGGAGAAGGGTGCTAGTGATGGCACAGCCAGCAAAAGCCAGCTTCTTGCAGCCATGCCTGGCCATCTCATGTTCTCCCTATAGGGTTTGTTAAGCACTCGTTGTGGCACCGCTCCAGGCACCTTGTTGTTAGATTCTGTGCCAGTGTGCACTTCTGCTATATATGTCTCTGTCAGTTTGGTCAGTTTGAGTCTTGCTTGCCCGACAGCTATCAACAGAGAGGAGAGCTGGCAGGCAGCAGGGCAAACAGTAAAAATAAACAGAAGCAGCTGAGCAAGTTGCAAAAGGCATCATTTTGGCAGAAGCATCTTCACCTGATGCACGGGTATTGTTGCCATCACCATCCAAAGCAGATTCGAGTCCATGTACAGCAGTAGGCTTTGAGTGCCCAGTGGGATCTATAAAACTGATATGCTTTCTTAATAAATTTCATTCTTAAGCAGTAAAATCCAGAGAACCTACTTCAGACTGAACCTTGGTTGCCCCAGCACTTTGGGGGCAGTTAGTGGCTCTGTGATATTTCCAGTGTGCTGAAAAGGTCGGAGTTTAAGTAAATTTTACAGCAACTGTGAAAACATTTCCCTTTACCTTTATAGTAAAATTGGCCAGAAGTCTCTCAGCTTTGAATTTTGAAGGAGATTTTGGTAGGGTGGCTGAAAGGGTGCTTCCAATAATGCCAGAACTAAAGCTTGTTTTTTTCCCCGTTGATGGTCTAATGGGCTGTTGTGTTGTGCTGCACACCGAGCGCACAGTGGGAAACTGATGTGTCCCACCAGCTGCAAAATCAGAGCATCCCAAAGAAGAGCAAGAGAGGAGGCTTTGAAGTAAACAAACTTTTTGAAATAATTCCGCAAGTTGCATTTCAGAGCAAAATCTCCTGGAGGCTGCCTATGGCATTTTGAAAAGGATTTCATTAAATGTTGCTAACTTGTCATAAGCGCTCTTAAATGGAAGGGTAATGGCTCATAACATTTGTAAGCTTTTTAATTTCATGCAATATGAGCAGTGTAATCAACACCTATTAAAGTCAATCAGCTGTGCCAAGTGGGCTACCTACCTCGGCTTTTGTCTATATTTTCATCATGGGTACACCTCCGAACTATCTCTGGGAACAACATATTTGTGCTTTCTTATCCTAACATCAGTGGAGATTTTGTGTCCAGAAAACCCAGTATGGTCATTGCAGAAGTATCTGAACCCATAAGCTGAATAAGCACTTTATAGTCAGTGGTTTTCATCTTGTAGGGTGGGAGTTCGGGCCATGGAGTTGATGCAGGCTAGTTAACAGCTCCAGAGCTAAACGTGAAGGAGATGGAGAATTTCTCAATCTCCCAATGTGTTTGACTTCTTCCCTTCGACACGTGAAATCTCTCCTCTTGAGCTGGCTGGGTCAGGAGAGGGGAGCTGTTCGGATCGTGTTTGTTTTGCTGTTCTGATCCAGTTCCCATCTCCTGTTCGTTTAACATTTGCAGCTGGACTCTGTGGTCATAAAAACAAGCGATGTGCATCACAGCTCAAAGCGAGCCGCTGGTTGAGGCTGGGTGCTCTGTGGTCTCTAAGCTTTTGCATTGCATTTTTGCCAGGATCCCAGAAACAGTTTCCATTTCAGCTGGAAGAGGAGGACAGTGGGGCTCCGGTTTGTGGTGGGGCTGTGTATTTCCATGGAAATACTGCAAATCAGCTAACACCCTATTTTCATCTGAGGCGTGAGCCTTGAGGTAGGACTGCAGGCACTAAAAGCTAAAAGAATAGAATAAGCATTTGATTTAGTTTATTTCCCCAAAAGGAACAAAAAATTATATGTGAATTACAGATTTTAAAGTTGAAATTAAAAGTGGCTGAGCTGAATGCATCTGGCAGGCAGCTTCTTGCCTTCCTTGGATATGCACTGCTCTTCTAGCATCTTGTTATTTCGGCTTCGGTTTGGCATGTTGAATTTGCATGCTGCTTCTATGAATTAACTGGAAAAGCTGCTGTGAAGCTTATTTTTCCTAATTAGATATTTATTATGACCTCTCAGTATTCCTACAGGCTTCTAAACCTTCCGGAGCTGTACATCGTCCTTATTTTTTCTATGTTTAATCTTATTTTAAAAGAAGAAAAGCACAGGGGGTTTATTGGAGGATTCATGAGTGTGGGACACGTCAGTCACACCTACTGATTATGGGATTTCTGTTGCTGACTTGTGTTGCCAGTCAGGTATTACTGTTAAAAGAGAAGCTCTGCTGGTAGTTGACTGCAGCTGACCTGAACCAGCCCATGGGACTGAACGCACTCGTAGAGTAGCCTTGCGTTCTCCTTCCAAAACTTGATCCAAATTTCATCTTAACAAGCTGTAGCTTCAGAAAGAAGTAAGCCTTACGAAGCCCCTGAAACTGCTCAGGGAGAACCACATGCAATCGTGTACTGCTGCATTTCCGTCTCTCAAGGGCAAAGACCTTGAGTTTAAGGATTTACTGTGTCTAGACATCGCTGCTGACAGTCAGGATTCTGGCTGCTTTGGAAAGGCTGAAATATAAAAGCAACTTCTTAATACTAAAAATGAAAAAGGAATAACATTTTATACAGTATGGATAGAGAGAAGATAGAGACAAATAGACAAAGGAAACAGCAGAAGACAAATAGCAAGATCCAATTATAAAGAAAATATTTTTCTGCTATTTCCAAGAAGCCTCAAGAGCAGAGCTTCTTGTCTTCTTACACAGGACAGCAAACACTTCTGCAGTGCTTCTGCTGATCAAAACTACTTCAGCAGCAAAGTTAAGTATTTTATAAGGCAAGCGTATTTTGTAAGGCAAGCATTACTTGACAAGCTGTGCTGTCATTAGGGAGTGCAGGCACATACAACTGGTTTTACAGACAGTTCTGTTTGTGTGTTCTTCGATTTGCAACAGGAAAGGAAAGCCAGACCTTCCAGGTTTCATTTAGCAGTTGCTGTGCCAGTAATAAGAGTTTCTCTGATTGTTCTGTTTCTAAATGACAGATGTTGGATTTGGAGAAAGACAAGCACAGGGGGAAACAAGAGCAATGCTAAATTTGCTTCTGTTCTTTTAGGGCAAATTGGTTGAGGGTCTTGGGAAAACTGACTTGCTGCTTTTGCAAGAAAAAATAAGATTTCTTTGGCTGTTAACATCTCCCTGGTTGGAACATCTTTATTTTTTTGATCTCTGTTTGTCTAAGGTTGTGCCTGGCTATCTACTCCCGTGTACGCCAGCGTCTTTCAGGGAGGGACAGTCCTACACCAGCGTTAGTGGACTAACTACCATAGGACACTGCCATACACGTGTGGTAAAACTGGCTGTAAGTCTAGTCACAGAGGTGGGCATTCTGACTCGTCGATGAATCATTGATTTAGGCTTCAATCCAACCAGATATTTAATTATGTGCGTAATTCACAGACATAAGTAACTTAATTGACAACATTAAGGCTATTTGCACATGTAGAGTTGGACGTACCTGGTGTCCTTTGCTGGGTTACACCCTGTAACTTCTACATATACTGCATGTGTGTGGCAGAGCAAAGCCACCGGCAGGAGTCCATCCTGCTGGTCTCTGTAGAAACATGAGGACAGACACCGCCCTTTCCTCCAAAAGGTTTTTCATTGTCCATAGGTAGACAGAGAGTGGGACAGGAGAAGGGCATGAGGGTTAGCAAAGCGGCTTGCTCGTTCACTCCTTCAGCAGCTGAGGATTTGTGAGGAGTCCTCTGTCCATGTGCATGCTCGTTTTAGTAGATCACATGCCCCAAATGTAAAGGAGCATGGTGACAGAGCTGGCAGTTATTTCCAAATAAAAGCTGATACGGTAAAAAGTTGTCCTTCTTGAAGGGGTGAAAGAAAGCAGTTTCCATGCTGCCTTTTGTTGTTGTTTCTTTTTTCATTTTTTACTGCAGGTTTTCAGTATAAAATGTTACATATCCATTAATTTCCTCTCGATCTGCTGTCCAATGAACTTTTTAGGTATGCCTTACAATTTCTGAGGCAGGTTGTACAAAGTACTAGCAGGGAGTCTGCTTCTCATTTCTCTCTGAAAGGGGATAACGTATGGAACAGAAAGAAAATTCAAGGTGTTTCAGCTCACAGTATTTCTTCCTTGCTCGTCCATCAGGGCATATTATGCCACCCTTACGTGAAATAGCAGGAGATTCCTTACTTTCAAACCTTAAATTTCCCCTGAGCAGGAATGGAGCTAAAGCATCCCTGGCTTTTGCCTTCTCACTGCCGAGGTGCCCCAGATAGCATAAACTGTACAGTGCTGCTGTCATCCAGCTTCCCCCAGAAACATCCCTTCTAAGGACAGAGACACATCTTCCATCAGAAAGTCCTTCTTTATGGTCTACAAGGAAAGGTTTTATTTAAAGTTTATTGCAAATGCAGCAGTGCTAAAATTTGATTTGTAAATCGCTCCCTGTTTATGAAGATGGTGGGTAAATGCATGCCAAGATTTGCACAGTACCTTAGTGCAGGATACTTTGTTGGATTCTTAATTTGTATTCTAAAACTAGGCAGTGAAAATTACTTTTATGACCTAGGCTTTTTCCTTCCTTTTTCTTTCCAGCTGCAGCTTGATACTCTGCTTCTAGCTCTTTTCCTCCTTGAACAAAACAATATATCATTCCATTGTCTGTCTCTTGATTTAGACAAGGGGTGGATTTGTCATAGGGCATTTAATGAATAGGAGTGGTTAACATCTGAGTTCTGCTTCTCTGCTAAGAAACCGGCAGCAGCTGCAAAGATTGCCCATGGCACCATGAATGGGTGGCTACCGATTTGCAGGGAAGCTTGCTGTTCACTGAATCATCCATATCACTCCTCGCAGTGCCTGGAAATCTTCTTTTCCAAGTACTAATGCAAGCTGAGCCTTCCTCTTGGATGTGGTCTGACAGGACTGCAGCCCAAGGCAGCACAGCTGAAGAGTCAGATGTGGTTGTTGTTGTTTTTTTTCAATTAGAAGCTTTGTAAGACATCAATATTTAAAAGCAGAGAGATAAATAAAATTACAGACAGTTGGGTTGATTTGAGGGGGGAAGAGATGTCATTTGCCTGACGGAAAAAGCATATCTCTCCAACAGGGCTTTCAGTTCTTTAGCCAAAAGATGTTGTCTTTCTTTTTTTGGTTTTGGTTTTTTTTTTGATGAGCGTGATCTGTAAGTGTGAACAACTCATTATTTTTCTTAAAATCGTTATTTTTCTAGGTATATTTTGCAGGGTAGAAGTACAAGGTGGGCATAGCTGTTCACCACCTTAGAGGAATTGGTATTTCCCTTAAAGCAGATTCACCGTTGTGTTGTACACACAGGTGAAGCCACACAGCGAATGACCAAATAATCCATAAGGCAAACGCACACTAATTGCTGTAAAAGGTCTAGAGTGAGTGATCAGCCTGAGCTGGTTTAGTGACTTGGTTTCCAGAGAGCCATGGCTGGAAGAGAGTGGGCTGGTGGGATGAACCTGAACACGGTTCCTCTGATGCTTCCTGTGGTTGGGAGTTGAGAGCCTGCGTCCTCCAGGTTTTTTGCAGGACATCCTTCACTGTTCAAATGAAGTAAAGGCCACGCAGGGCAATGGCACGTACCTTGTCAATGCTGCTGGCTTGAGAAGCACCTTTTATTGCAACGTTTACTGTTGCTTCAAACCAAAATACTTCACCTGCGTTCTGCTACCTCTTGAAATCCCCAGCTCCCACTGCAAACTGACTTCTGCCGTATATGTTATGTTTCCTTAAGATCTCAACTGTTATTTATAAATGATGAACCTTGATGTTGGTACGCGGTCGGGAAAGCAGCAGGCTTTTTGTTTCTCTCTGGGACATCTTCTATTATGCAGCGTTCTGGGAAGTGTGGCTTAGCTGAAGCAGGAGAGGGGAAGGTGCGGGCAGGACTCTTCCTGCGCCCTTTCCTGCTGGGAGCCACGGGGCAGGTGTGTTCACTGGTCAGATTTGTTCCTCCAGAGTTCTGAAAGAACTTCAGGAATAAAAACATCAGGAGGCAAATGCCTTCTGTTTAGGAGTAGGGACAACCACACAGGCTGAGCCACCCTGCTGATTGCCCAAAGAGTAATTCAGGGTCCTTGACGTTTATATGCCTCCCTGTGCTCTGTTTTACCTTCACACATCCTAATCTCTTTGGCTGCGTTCGCCATTAGTCACCATTTCCCCAAACAACACTCCCGTCTTCTTCCAGGCATGAAAAAAACATCTGCTGCTCTTTCTGTGAGCCTGACATCTCTTGAAATACCACTCCCCAGTTCCCCAGGCGGTGTTGGTTAGGGATGTATTTTTGCTCCCTGGCCCTGTACCACAGCAATATCGTGTGCTCCTCTCCTCTCTCCACCCTGAGGCAGATACTCGAGTGTCTGTTGAATGGCAGCCGCAAGATACGGTCGTGTCCCACCACAGAGCACCCAGCTTCTGCTCGTGCTTTCGTCCCACTGATCAGACCTCTGCTGTCGTGCTATCTTTGTAGGTACACGTGTTCAGTGTAGCAATATCCAGCATGATTTAGCATCTTTCCTCCAGATAATTCCAATTTCACGTCACATGCTTAGCTGCAGCTGTCATTTTACCTTTTCAAGTGTGCTGCTGCCGTGGCTGTTAGACGTTCGGCCTCTCGGAGAGGGGTGGGGGGTTGCAGTTCTTCCCCTCTGAGACGGTTCCTGGCGGACACTAACATGAACTGTTGTGGCACTGCAGGTCGGAGTTTGGCCCCTGTGTTTATTCCTGTGGGGATGCCTCTGGCTAGTCATAGAGACTGACAGCATCCTCCTTAAAGCCAAGTATTGATCGTTTCAGCAGAAGAAACAAAGTGGTTAGATAAAAGCAATTCAAAACCAGTTTGTGCAAATGTTTCTCTGACCCCATAACCCTGTATCATAATTAAAGCAGATCAAGATGTTTTGGTATCAGAAGCACAGTCGTGGGCCCAGCCTTTCTTTTCTGGCCTTCCTGTTCTCCCAGATATGCCCCTACAGAGTTAACTGAGTATTTTTCTACAGTAAGTATTCCCACAACAAGGCCAAAATATGGTTTTCATCAATCATTTTGTAGCTGCTTCAAACCTGTCACGGCAGTGTATATGCTTACAGCAGCTCAGGGAAAAAAAAATGCAGACAAGCCGCAAATAAAAGGAAGAATTTGAATAGAAGACCTGAATTTTCTGTTGCCAGGAATGGTCAGATGATCTTTCTTTGTGCCTTGTACAGTGGCAAGTGCACGGTCTCCAGTGAATGAATAAATGCAGATCCATGAAATGAGATTATTACTCCCACGAAGGTATTGAAAAGGAAGGAGAGCACACTGAGCCCCCGACCTGTTCCCTGCTGCACAGACCCGCACATGCCTGTGGAGCACAGCGAACCTGAAGGACGGGTCTCATAAAGAAGAGCCTTATAATTGCAATAGAAGCCCAGAAACAGAAGTGCTGGGATTGCAGGAACGTGTCCGGGCTGAACCTGGTCATTTCACAGGCCGGATGCATTGGAGAGAACTCCGCTGGGTAACACAGAAGTGTGGGTGGCCTTCTCCATCCTGCCTCCAGCCCTAACCGCGCTGTAATATAGCTGCTTTTGCAGTGTAATTGCTTTCTCTGCAGGGCTTCTTCCTATGGAGTCTGCTTGTGTGGATTTAAATTGTTTGCGGGTTCTAACTAGACCCAAGTTGGTCTGCCTCGCCTCTTTTCTGCGCTAGGCAGCTCACGTGGCAGTTCTATCTAAGAGACTCTAATGATGTCTAGATAGCATCACTCCCTGGCCTCTGCGCCTGTGTTTGATTTGAGGAGAGAGGCTGGATCAGATAAGTTCAGAACATCAATAAATACGTGTATTTTGTTTGGTGACACTTGTTCAATTTGAATCTTTTTCCCAGGAAGCAGCTTGTGTTGTGTCATTTTTTTCAGCGTGCTGTGTAAATGCTCTGCATCTGCAACTGTCAAGGATGGTGCCATCCCATAGCAATGCCATCTGCTCGTTCACAAAGTGCTTTTTGCGTAGATAAAAAATGTGAGGTGTTACTCATAATTAGGCAAATCACACGCTGTGATCTGTGATTGATTTGATTTCTGTTGCTGGCTACCTTGCATATGTCTGTGTGTCCATAAGTATTGTCTACATATCAGCATATGGATGGAGATGAATCAGAGACATGAATTCTTTTTCCCAATCCAGACAGATGGAAATGTTTTCCCTTCTTCTTATTAGCAGCAGCTGAATTTCAGTAACACCAGGGGCCTCTGCTAGGATCTTGCCTGTGTTTCATGCTGTACATGCATACGTAAGTTGGCACGGCCGTTTATAATCTAATACAAGTAGTAAGCGATCCATGACATGCCACAAAGGAAAGCTATAATTTCAAAGCAATGTTCAGAGATAGCCATGTTATTAGCCTTCTTGGAGAAAAATATCTGGATATATAACTTGGCATTATGCAGTGAGGTAACAGAATGCCTAAAAGGTGCTGTGAGCATTGCAGGGCCCGCGTCTCTGCTGAATCAGACTTTTGGAACTTATTACCGTGCCTTTCTTAGCATTAACTGTATGTACTCTTGAAAGTGTATTCACCTCACTAACTGACTGAGATCCTAATTGTTTCTGGTCGTGCTACAGTCTAAGTAACGCTGATAGTAAGAGAAAGTAACTCAGAAATTACTAGTTCCGTATAATTTTAATAATGTCTTCAAATGCCTTTTATTGATGGTGAGGTATGATTTACCAGCAGTTTTAAAAGATGTTTAAGGCAGGCAGTAGGCATACCAGAAAGGCCATAAAAATGAAAACACATGAACAGAGGTCTACACACTTGTCTGGAGTAAAAGTTATGAGCAGTGGAGTAGCTATATAGTTGGATGATTTAGAACATTTTAAACCTCAGCAGAGCTCTCTTCTTTTCTCTCCCTCTCTCCTATAGTTATGTGCCTATCTACAGTGTGTTCACTTCAGCAGGAGATCTGTCATCACTGGAGTCTGACCATAACTAGGATAGCCCGAGGCAGAAAATAGGCTGTAACTCGTCACAAATCCATAGGCCCGCCGCTGTAACACCTCCTATAGACAAGGATCAGATTGGTGCGAGCTGCCACTGAGCAGCAACTGCGGTTTGGTATTTTGCAGAAGAATTCAAATAAAGTGAAATGGTTAGTGAGTACTTGGTTGATTTTTACTGGAAGTGGTGATCAATGTGCTGAGAGCCCAGGACCGCTGTTCTCATGTTTAAGAGCGTTACGTTTTCTCAAGTCCTGCTTAGTTTGTGTGGGGGAGAGCCATTCCCCCGTGATACAAAGTTAATCATCAGTGCAGGTTTGATCGACTCTAGTGTAACACCTTTGGGTGAACTGAGGGCAGTGAAGTGCTTGAAGCATTTTCAGAATTATTTGGTCATTGTACAAGTTGTGCTCTTCTCTTCATTTCGGCGGTTGTCAGAGGGTGTCTTGCCAGAGGACTGCTGGTACTGAGCACGCTTAATGCATTGGATTTTTTCTGAAGCCAGGAATGCTCAGTTCAGTCTTTCCAATACAGAAAGTTTTGTGAATGTGCAGAAGCCTTCAGGTGTTACAAATTCAGATTTCCCAGCCCCATGGATACTGAATAGAACTCCAACATGCACAGTTACATTTTATTTTATGTGTATGTCTATCGGTTTCATCATGTCATCTGTGGTTTTCCTCATGTTGTAAGTCAATGAAGTAAAAAAGAAAAAAGAATAGCCAAGAAGTCGAGGCAGATGTAAAGTCTTGGAGATTTTTTCAGTGTTGTTTTTAATGTCAGCAGACATGGTGTAATTTAATTTTCAGAAAAATCTCAGCTGCAAAGCAGCTGATTAGGCATCTTGAAGAAGCAGCTACTCTCTTGAAGCATTGTGTTCATGAGATTACTAGAGGTATTCTTCTAAAGAGAGAAACCCCCAGATTGCCAGAAATAAATCACTTTGAAGGATACAAGCCCCCTTGGGTAGCCATCCAAAAGCAGAACCCAGTTATTTAGATCTCACATCACAGACCTGCCCTCTTTGCACTGTAAAAAGAAGCATCAGAGATGTAATTGCTTTAATCCAGCAGTGGAAAATTCATCTTTTCTTTCTATTGTTTTTAAAATGAACTTCAAGAAATTTTGTAGAAGGGGGGTGGGGGTGGTATTGGACATAAAACTCCAGCACGTGCGCTGTCTGTGCCATTGAAATATGTCCCGTTGGGTGGCACCACAGCGTTTCCTGAGCTTCATGGTACTGTAAAGCATATCATTCTGCAAAGGTGGTTGTACCTTGTTTGCATGAAAGAAGGAACTTGATTTTTTTTTTGTTTTAAGCGTTCCAATATTTAATAAAATTTCAGAAGTTGAAACATGGCACATTAAGTCAACTCATGATAGTACATTTATGTCTTTGATTGCCAGTGGCAGGTCAGGGCTGTATCAACTCCATTCTTGATCCAGGTTACATGACCTAGGTGCAGTTATACATGTGAAAAGAGTTTGTTTCGTGAAAGAAGAGAATGCAGACTACATTTTGTTATGTCTCACTGGACCTGTTGCCTCCTTCCTAAAAGCAATCATCTTTAGACACAAATATAGCACATACTGGGCATTTTGTAGCATTTGTTTTAATCCGTCTGTTACCAATTCCATTCAGTTTGCTTTCATTCTGCTATGAGGAGCTTACACTGTCGCATCAGAAGTTTTACTAAAAAAAGGGATTTCATTACATGAACATTATATTCAACTGTTTGAAGGACAAAATCAAGATCAAAAGAGACTCAGTGATTAAACAACAGAAAGTATGCTCAAATCGTATTAAGGGATGTTTTCGATGTAGCGCCTAGGGATTTAGCAACCTGACTTAAACTTTTGTGCCAGAAGGCTTCTGGGCAAAATCCTGTTCATACTGTGGGGAGCAAGGTCAGAAACAGGGGTAAGAAGCATTTGGTTTACTTTTGAAATAGGAACTGTAATGGTTGGCTTGCGAGTTTGGCCTGAAGTCTAGATTTTCTGTCAATGTAGATGAAGGCCAGGCTGCTCTTCCAAGTGGAATCTGAGGGATGGGGTTCACTAGATCCTCCCAAGCTTGTCTTCTTCACAGCCAAAGATAGATGCTGTCCAGTGTTTTGTCTGTTTGCTTTTCAGGACATGCATGATGTCTGCACAGGGTTCTGGTGGGGTTTGCTGTGATTCACGGTGGTGCCAGTTGCTTGATCTCTGCAGCATCTGTTGCCAGTTATGAAGGGCTTTTTTAGCTCAAGTATTTACACCCAACTGTCTGTTTTATGGGAGCAGCGCCGAGCTTTTCTCGCATCAGACACCCCCCAAAGGAGTTTCTGTTCTCAAGGCAGGAGTGGGGAGAGAAATGCACACTCGGGGTCAGGGCTGGGTTTTTTTTTTAACTGTGTGCTCACAGCGTATTCTGGAGATCGTTATAGTTTGGAAAGCCTACATTTAGTGTCGTGCGGTGACGATATTGTCGGTGCTTCCCTTTGAAGTATGAGCCAGTCATACGGGACATGCCTGACAGCTGCAAGAATGAGCTGGTGTGTGGTGCTGTGTCCGAGGTGATGGATCTGGGGGGTTTCATTAGTGGTTTACCATTCTTGGTGAAGGACATTTCAGGTGCCCTGAAATTACTACTTTCTGTCTTACTAACGGGCAGTGAATGCTTGCCACTCCAAACAGACAAAACCACAGAACGTTTACCTTGTGCAGCTTGGAGTTGGCCCTACCAAGGGAAAAGGCAGTGTGGGAGAGTATCGTTGCTGTTACTACTATTATCACATTTAGCTGGTAGCATAGTAAGACCGATTAGACTTCAGGAAAGGAATATATTTGTTCTAACCCACATGAATACTTCCCCTCTGTCAGGAGCTCCTTAGAACGGCACTCAAGGGTGCAGGCAGGTGACCATGCTGCCTGTGGCTGTGGGCCAGGTGAAGGAGAGCTGTTGCCAGTGGTGGACTGGCTGCTTGCTTTGCAGAAAATGAGCTTTTGCCCTCTGACAGTCCAGCTGTGGAAAGAGCAGTGTTTGCTTTCGGTAATGTCAGTGAGAGGTACATTTGAGCACGAAAATGGTGCTCTGCGTGGCTTCTCCATAGACTGCTCCTTGCCAGCCTGGATTATGGTAGAATATTTTATTTTTTTCCCATTACTTTGTCAAGCCTGCAGGAAATTCACCATTTCCATTATTTCCACAAGCTTCCCTGGTGCTTACTGTGTGACGTTTTGGAATCCACAAGATCAAATCAAAGCTACTCCTTCTGACCATCTAAATTACAAACACACTGACTGTGATGCGATGCTTCATTTTAAAATTGCCTGTTAAAATCCAGAAGGACTCCTGAACATTTTTAATAATTCCCTAAAACAGTCTAAGAACATCTGTTAAAGTATTGTATTTCCTTAAAGACAGCAGTGGTTGAGATTGCTTCAGCTGGAGAATAAGGTTGTCAGTCAAAGTGGGTTTTTGTGGTTTAGTCTCTGATCTAGGAGTTTTTAGCATCTTTTCCCAAGTGGGCCGAAGACAGACAGCTAGTGAGCTGTTAGGGCTTGCCTTGCCATGTGTTTAACCTTGCAAACAATCAGTCAATACCTTTTGCAAAGTCTTCCATGTTTTACTGGATACCTGGTGCTTTGTGAGGAAACAAGATATAGTGGTTTGACGTATTGCACTTCTCACATTATTCCTTCCACAGCCTGTGTCCAACGTTTTAATATGTTGAGTAGCTGTGGCAAATTCTTCTGTGTGTCTACAAACGTTTGCATTGTTAAGCCGTTGGGTCTGCTAATGAGGGGATGAAGGAAGAGGCAGGGTGTTGTATTTACTGTGTAGGATTTCCTGCAGAGATGAATAGTAGATCCATGGTGGGCTGGAAGCCCAAAGAGTCCTTAAAAGATCTCAGCCTCACACGCCCACAGACATGGAGCTGCAGCCCCGAGCAGGGTGGGATCCTCCACCGTTGTCCTGCAAGGAAATGCTTGAAATAAATCAGAAGCAAACAGGAAAACAAGCAGAAAGGAAAAAAAATAAGGCATCCTACTCCCATCAATGTCTCTACCTCAGTTTCTCCAGCCAAACGATCAAAGGAACCACTGGAAAGAGACAATAATGTAAACCAGCGTCGGAATGGAGGGTAGCAAGTTAAATCAAAGGCTGTAGTTCAGTGCAGTGCGATGGCGTGGCTAAGGATGGACGTGAACTGGGACGCTGCTAACACAACCCACTTTAAAAGAGGGTTATTGGAGAGAGAGTGAAGTCATAACAGCCGAGTCTGGGTGTAAAGAGCAAGTCATTGGCAGCGCATGGGCTGGGAGCAGCATCTGCTCTTGCAAAAAGAGGTGCGGGGAAACCTTGTTGTCGTGTCTGTGATGAAAGGAAGAAGAAAAACTGTCAGAGAGAGAGATTTCTCAGTATATCAGATAGCATGCAGGCATTGAAATATCTTAGGTTCTTGTGTGATGGGTGATATCAAGTGCACTTTATCTCAAATGGACTTCTCTGAAGAATTGTGTTGAACCTTTTGAAGAGAAACAGGGAAACAAAGAGAAAAAGATTATTTTCCCTACTTTTCTGAACCCAAAATAATACTTAATCCAGTTTTCCATTCACTTCCATTTCCTTTGCATCAATCCCAAGAGTAAAATATATTCATTTCTTTATTATTACCTATATGGAAAGTTTTGGAACTGGATTGTTGCATATTGTACTACAGAAATGTGGTGTATCGCATACTTAACAGTGTTAGAATTAGATGTGCTTATTTATTGCATGTTGATATGCTAACTCTAGATCTATTGAGTGTTATGATACTTTATGAGGATATTACTTCATTACATAATTATTTTTATTGTAGTGATGATGCCATATTGATCTAAATTTCCACTTGCTCACATGCTTAATTTTGTGTCATGATAACGTGAAAGTGTAAGTGAAGTGATAGGGTTTATCTTTTCAGTTATAATTCCTAACTGTTTTAAGAATTTTTTTAATGCTTTAATTATTTTTTTTCTGTGTGATTGAAGGAAGCTGGCATCATCACCAAGCTTGCAACAGAGGACACATCTTTTAAATGTTAGTGTGTAAAAGATGTCTGTGTTGTTACCTTTTTAAACAGAAGATGATGGACAGGAAATCTGCAGAATTTTCAGCAAAGGGGAGTAATTTTTTCAGCTCTTTTTCATTTCTTAATGGAAGAAGAATTATGGAAATGAGAGTGGGCATTGCATTAAGTGCTTGAAATGTTCCTTCCCTGCAGACCAATAAAAACATAACTCTTCCATTAGGGAAATTTAGTTTTTTGAAGGCTGCATGAATCTGAGCTCTGAATCAGTGAATGAGATGACGATGCTGGGGTAAGCGTGGCAAAGTCTGATGATGTGTTTTAAGTGTTTCGCAGGTGGATACTAGATCTTAGCTTGTCTTGTAAGACTCCGGAGCAACTTTTTCTGTGACTTCTTACATTAACCACTTGGCTTACCTTGTAGTACTTGTACAGTGCTGTCTCCTGTTACACAGATCAGTGACAGAGTTTCAAAGCCACGGGAACTGAATGATTTTTCCTACCTGAATTTGGACCAGAAGGTTTCCTGGCCTTCTCAAAGCACTCTAGCTACTTGCATAAGGCCATAAACAGAAGTCAAATAGCGCAAATCAAAACTGTGACTTTCCTGTGCTTCATATGGCATGTTTACAGCAATTATAATCTCACCGATGACTATAGATTATACAGATTGTAGCTCTCTGCTTTTCAAAATATCCTCCATCTGTGAGCGTGTGATGAAAATGCAGTAGTAAACTGCTCTCGCTAGGGGTGTTCACATTAGGTCCCTGATCAAGGCTGTGGAGAATTGATACTAGAGCAAGTGGGTTTTCAAGTGAAGCCATCTTTTTTTCTGTGCTGTTGACCATAGAATAGTAATCAACGTCAATTTCTAGGTTCTAGAAAACCACAAATAAAAAATAACAAAAAGAGCAAAATCGTTAGCAGTCATTACCACTGTTCCTTACTTCTAATTTATTAATAGTATGTCAGTTTCATATACTATATTACTTAAGATGTCAAACATATCACAGAGGTATAGAAGGATGATTTATTCTCATTTACTCTGTGAGGAGAATGAGACACCAAGAGCTTCTGAAACTTGTCCAAGGTCTGGAAATGATTAAGTGGAATTCTTTCTCTTTATTATTTTTATTTAGTCACAAATAGTCCAAATATAGCTTTAATGCTCTAGTTATAATTGATGGAATAAATCCCATTCCCCCCTTTTTTGCTGGAGGGCTGATCCTATGGGTGCATGCAGCACAGATAGTTAAGGCCACAAATGCAGTTGTTGTGAATATTTGGTCATACGTGGGGCTGGTTTTGTTTTAGCTTTCTGAGATGTTTTTTCTGCAGATACTGCTGGGAATCATTTTCCCATCACTAGAAGTGTTCCTTGAAGCTCCAGTCCCTCGCAGGGCTCCATGAGTGCATCCCTGTGCTCCTGTTATGTTTTGTATGCAGACAACTTACTCCTCCTGCCTTACTCCTATCCAGAAAAATAGCATCTCTGCAAATAGTAGTTACATTCCTTACAAATTCAGGAGGCAAGGAGAACACGTCTGACCTACAAGATCCTCTATGCTCAGCCTGAGTTTTCATTCCCAATGGAAAGATTTTGAAGCACTGGAGAAAGACTCTGGTTGAGGAAGTACATGGGAATAAAATTTTCAACTCCTTGTTGATTCTCTTGCTATTCCATTCCCTCTACTGGTCCTGTGGCTTAGTCAGTTGATTAATTTAATCAGCTGCCGGCTTTAGACATTATGAAGAGATTCTGGCAGGGAATTTCCACCTCGCACATTAGATTTTTGGCTGATTTAAGTTGGGGTCACCCTGTGCTAGTGCCGTAGGTGGCTAATAGCCCCCGAGAAACCAACTGTGTAGACTGGAACTGCCTGTAGAAAACACGAGTTCCCAGGTGCCTTGGATGCGTTTGCGCACAGAAGGAGCCAGATGGTTTTCTCAGTGGGTTTTCTTTGGCTTTGCTCTGCGGGAGAAATACCTGAGATGGATGCTGCCAGGTAGCTGTGTGGCTTCTCTGTGTTAACAGCTGCTCTAGCTCTTCTCTCAGAGGTATATTTAAAGCATAAAAATGAAAAATGGGCAGAAAACCACGTGGTCAAGTGGGGAATGGGGAAGACTTCGTGTCTTGTGTACCTCCAGACCCAATGGGATGGGTCTGGTCCCAAGCTGACAACCCGGTCTGGAATGTGATGGTGGTACGTGCCAGATGGCTCATAAGTGCTTTGAGAACTAAGGCACTTTCTACATGTCAGTAAGTTTTTCTCGTTCACAGCCCCTGGGCATGGCTGACTCGCGGCTGTGTGGCAGGCAGACACGGTCACCCCGGGGAGCCATCTGAAGCTGTGTGCCGTATTGCAGATTTGACTCTGAAACGCACTGCTGCAGCCAGCCGCCCTCCCAAAGCACCATGACCTTCGGAAAGCTTAGGTCAGGTCCCCTGTCACCTGCACATTTTAAAATAACAGGTTGCTTGGCTTAAACTGCCAATAAAGCTAATTATCCCTAAAACAGGGCCAGGCTCTGGGACATTAACTGGGCCAAACAGGGGTGTGGACTCTGGTTTTATCCTGGACAATAAAAACAGTGCAAGGCAGCCTGCACCTCGGCCAGGTGCCCAGCCTTGGGCCATTGACGGCAGCCCAGCAGCGTTGGGCAGAGCTCCAGGTGTCTCAGGCAGGCTGGTCTGGGGCAGCCATCCCCACCTCACGTGCTTGCTCTCGTGGTCTTGTTCCAGGGCAACCCACTGTACTTCCAGTCTGCCAGGAACGTGACGGTGAACATCCTCAATGAGAAGACTAAAGTCCTCACTCGCCTTGTAACAGGTAAGGAGGGGGGAAAGCTATGTGGAAGAATTAAGGAGGGATGAAAGTGTGTGTGTGTGTGTGTGTGTTGTGAGATGCTGTGCTGCCTTTAGACAGCACGCGGGAGGGGAGCCCAGGTGTCTTGTGAAGTACAAATGGAAACTTCGCTCCACTTTGTAGAAACAAAGCTGGAGACATGAAAGCCGTGCTGGAGAGGCAGCTGGCTGGTGTTTTCTGATAACGAAGCAGACCATCGTTTTCATTTGAAAGCCAAGCCAGAGACAGAAAGGTTAGTTGAACCATGTCAGGGTCAAGAACAACATATGCAGGCTGACATTTCCATTGTAACAGGCACAGGCTTTTCCTGAGCCACTTTTGATTTGCCTGAGATCTTGGGAACTCTGCAGATTAACTGCGGCTGGGGTGGGACACCGCAATTTAGAGCTCTCTGTGCCCGTATGCTGATGAAGAACACTCTCGTGCTCCCAAGCCTGAATGTGTTTGATGGGGAATGGGTGTTTCATAAATCCCCAGTGCACAGCAGCATTTGAATGAATGCATGTGTAATTTGGGTTGAAAAGCCTAATGCATTATATATGATAATATAATATATATATATATATGATATAGGATAGACATTCATTTATTGAGATTTATCTAGGGACCGGGAGAAGTATTGCTGTGTGGCAAAGCCAGTAATCCATAAACATGTTGTTTCTATATGAGGCTGGGTTGTTTGGTTTGCTTATATAACATCTTGGCCTCTAGTCACAGTATTAAATAATTAAATATGCAGCTTCAGTAAGCAATGATTTAAGCAGCGTGTGTGAAAACCGACTGGAGGGAAGAAATAAATTCAACCCCAAGCTCCCTGATTCTCACGTTCAGAATCAACATGTTGAGATTGTTGGCTCTCCATATATTTTTCAAGAGGGTATTTGGTTCACGTAAGCACCTCCCTGTCGGGAGAGCTTGGGAGGATGCAGTCAGTGATGTCTCCCAGTGTGATGTTCTGGTTATTGAGCTCATTTCTGCATTCAGCAGCAGCTTTGGTTTCAGAGCAGAGCAGCAATGTGGTCCCATGTAGTCTGTGCTACAGTGATGAGTAGGGAGGCAGTTAATTAGCAAGATACAAATCAAACTTAAATTACTGGATTCTCTCAGAATGCCTGCAAGAGTTTTTTAAGTGTTTCCAGGCATCTCAGCATAGCTTCGCTTTTTTGTAGTGCAAACCATGCCAATGATTCTGTGCGCGCTGACGCCAATACAGATGACTTGTGCAGGGATACGGGTATAGATGGAGTGTGGAACTGCCTGCAAGAAAGTACTGGCTTTCAGGTCTTCCTTCCCTTGTCTTTGGAGAAATGAGGCTAGTCATGAAGATGGCCAGAATCCATGCAAAGTCCCATCACCTGCCCTGTGCAGCAGCATATTCCTGGGAGGCTGTGGCTTGGCCTGAGTTGTACAGGGCTGTTAGATCATGATTTGTCCAAAGTTTAGCTTAGGTTGGTAACCGAGAGGTCTGCGCTATGCAGCCTTTGAGCCAGAGACCTGCACAGAATTGCTATTCAGACAGCTGATGTTTATCAGGCTCCACAACAAAACACGTTGCCAGAGGCTTTCCAGGGCTGCCATGCACAGCAGCCTGCGGGAGAAGCAGCAGAACTGAAATAAGAGCTATGAAAGAAAGTCTGACTCGTCTAAAAACTTTCTGAAACGTGGAAGACTGTCATTTGTCTTGGCCTACACATGCTTGAAATGGTATGACGGAAGATGTTTGCTCCTGTGGTGATGTCTTCTTTTGGGGTTGTTTATTGGTTTTTTTTTAATTGGACTGTGCATGACACCGTTATCATTTTAATCCGGGTATATTTAACAGGGAGAAACCCAGGAATATTTTACATGGCAGCATCAGTCCAAGCAAAATGGACTCAGGAACTCTTGATGCCTCTTACAGCTGCACCAATTCTCTGAAAGCATGGCTGGGCATGTTCATTGCTATTCGCATGTGGGTCCATCTCTTTGTAAAAATTTCCTGGCTATTCAAAGTGTAACGGTGATTTTATAACACACATAAGCATTAACAAAATTGTAAGTAGAAATAGTTGAGGTGGTTATTTGGGTAGAAAACAGTGGCCTTTTCTAATGAGAGGTCGCACTCTGAAAAGCACAGACCTCCCTTTTTGATGTGTGGGATGCTGATTGTATCTGCAGAGCTGTTAGGACAATCTCAGCAGATGGGTTTATTAAACATATGAAGCTACTGTGTGATTTTCTTATACTTTTCACTTAAACATTGTGCTTCTTCCCTCTAGGTCCCCAAGCAGTGGAAGCACACAGCCAAAAATTTGAGGTGAAAACCCTCTCTGGAAAATTGCTGTTTTCTGCAGATGACAACGAAGTGGTGGTTGGAGCAGAGAGACTGAGAGTTTTAGGTAAAAGATTATGCACTAAATCACTGTTTTAATATGCGCCTCTTCAAATTTTAGTATAGTTTTGCCTGACTTTCCTTGATGCTTGCGGAAAGCTTCTTTTGGAGATAAAGCCTTGCACTCTCTTTACTGCTTTGAATCTTCCCCAAGCAGGTAACGGCCAGGAGTTTCTATCTGAGGGGTTTCTTAGCTTGCACAATGTGTTATTTCCCTCCAGAAGGAACTCCCCTGGAAGGGGTTTGTCTGGCTCAATGAAGTAGCTTTAGGAAGAACAACTTTATCTCTTGGGTCTGGGATGAAGGACAGTGAGGGATTGCTCTAAGGATGCTTCCATGTCTGCAGTCACTGTATGTAGGGAAACCTCTAGGCTTCATGCTTTTGATCGCACCACTTTCACCAGCTTCTCCTTCATTCTAAAGCAAATGCCAAGGAGGAGACATGCAGCGAGAAAGTCAGCAGGGATGAGGAGACATGCAGCGAGAAAGTCAGCAGGGATGAGGAGACATGCAGCGAGAAAGTCAGCAGGGATTAGGACCCCACATTAATTCTCTGAAGAGTTTGGCGGTCTTTAAATTGGCTATCTTTCGTTAGCCGCGTGCAGGAGTACAGTGTGCATCTCTGAGCCGTCTTCAGCTATGTGGTGGGTAGGGTTCAGTGTCCCGTGCACGGGAGGTCGACATCACCGATGCCACCACTCCCTCGTCTGCCCCTTGAGACAGACAGGGCACCCTGAGCTCTCCTTTGCCTGTGCAGGATCTGCCTCCCCAGCTGTCCTGCCTGCTAGGCTTGGCATTGGTACTTCCTAACAAAAATTGGGGAGATACACTTTGGGTTTGGGCATGGGGGTTGCTTGTTGTTTCTTTGGATTTTTTTTTTTTTTAATTAGAAAAAAAGGAAACAGTTATAGTAATTCTGAAATTTAAAAATATATTTGATAAATTATATGAAATTACCTCTTAGGAACTTGAATTCTCTTGCTCTCCAGTTCAATCCGTGCTCTTTGGTTAGTCTGAGATTTGCTGGTGAATGTTTTCATGCAGGACCAGGCTGGGTAGCTCAGTATTGCTGGCAGTTAGTCACAGAACGGTGCCACTGGTCTCTGTGGATGCACTGACAGTTTTCTAATAGCTTGACATGGATGGATGTTTGCTCCAAATTGCTCCGTACTTCTCTAGTAAGCTCCTAAAAACAAAGAGATCAATGAAGGAGATTAAAATTATGTATAGTTGTTGTTGTTATTATTATCATTATTATTATTTCTATATATTACATAGCATTTTATTAGTATACTATGTATAATCTAAAGGAGCTTAAACGCCTTGAAGTCTAACCATCATGAATGGGACTTTGTATCCAACCCTGAACATTTTAGGTTACCGCGCGTAACGCTACTCTAGAAGGTGCCTGTTTGTAGACCAACCAGGTGTAGCTCTGTGCAGGTCGCTGTTGTTACATACTGGACTAGTTCAGTCACCAGCTATTTTAAAGCTTGGTGAGTTTTGTAGAGTAAGTGTTGCACTTCACAAAACTAACAGTATCTTTTTTAGCTTAAAACCTTGAAAATGACCATTCAAGATTCTTGCAGTGTTACAGAGCTGGGGAACGTTTCTCACAATCGGCATTGTACTGCGAATCTCCCTTTGCACTGCACTCTTCAGACCTAATACAGTCTTTGTGCAGGACAGGTGAAGTCAGGAAGTAACAGTTTTTAATTGTTTTCTTGGAGATCTTAAAATGAGAGAGATTTATGTCACTGGTTCTTAAAAAAAAATACAGAATCTTTTCCTTACAAGTTGCAAGTACTCCTTTTCAGATTATGTACAAAAATGGTGCTTTTTATTTACTTTGTACTCTTCAGAGAAAGCAGGAATTATTTTTGATAGTTATATTGAGTTTCTGCCTCGATCTAGGCTCCAGAATAAGCAGCATAAAAAATACCGCTAACCACTGTAGTGCATTTTCATTTTTACCTGCATCTGTGTGTCGGGGTTTATTTGGTTTATGCAGATCTATCAGCAAAGAAGAGGTAGAATGATACCACTGGTGATGTTAAATCGCAAATATTCCTATGACCTTGAGCTGAAATGCTTTCAGAGTTCATGCTTGGCTTTATTTTTCTCCAGCTTTGCTTCCCCAATCTAATTTTATCTCCAAAAGTGTTTGCCATGGCTGTTTGCCATGCTGGGAAGTGCTATACCGTATGTTCGTATTTCTTCCAGTGTTTTTGTCTGCACTCGAGGCTAGTCCAACTTGTAGTACACAGACAAATTCCTTTGATCATTTTTCTGGTGTTTGGGATCTCAGGTGCTGTTGGTATGTGTCTGCTGACACCTGTCTACGCTATGTAAATAATCTTAACTTGTTCGTGTTATTGCTGAACATGTACTTGTTGTAGAAAGAAGTGTGTGTCTGCAATCTGGCATGAAAGTCGTCTCGCAGAGGTTAGAGCAGCAGTTACTGAGCTTGTGGCTAGCTTTTAATCTTGTTAATGATAATTAGGTTTTTTTTCTTTGTACACTCTTCAAAGCTGATTCTCAAAGTTTGTTCTACAATGCTAAAGCTTTGTCTTGAGAAAAGAGGTGCTTTCCTGTTTTGAAATGGACTCTACTCTGGGTAGCTAAAGTGTTTTTCAGCATTGGTAAGGCATTAAAAAAGGGAAGAATAACAGAATTGTGGATAAAAACAAATACAAGTAGGACATGTGCTGCATTTGATGGTGCTTCAAAAAATTGCACAGCATGGGTAGTGCAGATTACCAAATGAAAGTGCTTTTTATGTTAGTTGTGTTTTGGGGAGTTATTTCTGATTTATAACTGTTAAAGGGCACAGAAAGACAGAGTTGGTCCCCTCTGCTTTTCATGCACAATGTAACTTAGAGGTCTTCGATGGTTTTATTTGATTTAGCAAATCCAGCCAAACCTATCGTCATAGGAGAGATTGGAGGATAATGGGAACTTGTGTTTGAGGACAGGGGCAGCCCTCTGAGCCCTTTGGCCATGGTCAGCTCTGCTGGCAGCCGTGCAGCCTTTCGCAAACACATGCACAAGCTCCCTCTGCCTTGCTCAGAGCCGGCCGGGAGCTCAGCAGCTGCATCGGTCCGGATGACTCAGAAGGAGCTCGTGTTTGCCTGCAAGAAGTCATGCAGAAACTGAGCCTGATGCCAAATCCATTCTGTCCTTCTCTTTCCAAGCTCCTCTGCAGTGCCTGCGGTTGCCCAGCCATCTCCTCCACCCTTGTGGCGGCACGGGGTGGCAGCACGTTCTCGTGGTTAGCACCCCTTTCTTTTACAGGCTTCGCTTCTGGAGCATTTGAGCAGCTCACGGTCTTTTAAAAGATACTGCAGCAAACTTCGGAGCGGGTCTCATTCCTCAGATCTGCAGCCCTGGTTTTGCAAGGCTTAGGTTTTGAAAGCAAACTCAGCCACTTCTCTGCCCGCCGAAGGGCACCGTGGCGGTGCGGGGGGTGACGTGCACACCCTTCTGCGCTGCCCGTTGCCACGGCCAGCAGTGCACTTTGGCAGACACAACATAGGCACAAGCTAATGCCTGGCTGGATGCCCACCCCACCCCACCCCCCGGGCTCATAAACACGTATGGGCTGCCTTATGGGAGATGAAGGAATGAGTCCTGATTGAATTTGCCTGCGGTGCGTCATGCAGCGGTTCGCCTTCCCCCCTCCTCCCCCCCTCCAGAAACAAAATGCGTTCAGCCCGCCTGAAGAATGGTGCAAAAGAAACTCTTTAGTTAAAAGAGCATTAAAAAATAATTTTGATATATACTCATTACCAATTTCACTTAATAGCATATTGAACGTTAGAGCATTTATAAACAAAAGACAATCATAAAGCATTATTCTGACTGTTAATTAGCTCTATTTATTCTCCAGATTAGTTATTAAATATGCCCTCTAGATGCCACTGGATACTAATTAACAGAGTTACATTATTATCTCTATAGAAAAAGCATTTTTAATTAAATCTAAAGCAATTTAAATTACCATGAGTTTTTACAGAAATTAAACTCTGGTCAGATGCTTAATTTAGCCTTATAAGACAACATCTGATGACATGCCAGTGTCAGCTCTCCCAAGGGCCTTGACATCTTTTTTGGAGATTACTTTCTGAAGTTTGTGTTCAGGGAAACTTGCCAGCGTACTCTGGTGTTTAATATTTATGATGGATTTAACCATTATTTTTTTTTTAAGACTAAATATTGATGGGAATCCACATGCTTTGCAGTGAGCTGAGATAAAAATGCAAAAGACGCGTTCCTGCAGCTTACAAGCTTTTGCAGTCCCTGGGTTTGAGTGGTGGAGGAAGGTTTGCGTGGGAGGTGGGATTGCATGGGCTGGACGCTCTCCCGTTACAAATCAACCAGGTTTTCTTAACTGCTCTTAAGATTACCATTTTGCTTTGCAATAAGGATGGGATTAATCCTAAAACCACAAGGTACCATTTCTGTAATACAAGTATACAGGGAGTACTCCCAGGTTGCTCCCGCTCTGGGTCCCTGGAAAATGTGCCTCTCACTTAGACATTTATACTACCATAGCCTAAGCTTTTCTCCTAATGTAATCTGATGATAAAAATTCAGCTAAAGCTTTTCACTGTGGCAAACCGTAACTAAAATAGCTGTATTTAGGGTGGGGTAGGATGCCTTTCATCTGCCCGTATAAAGATGCAGGAGCTTCTCTGCAGAAGATGTGCAGCATCGCAGTCCTCCCCCACAACACAGCTGGCTAACACGCACCTTTGATCTCGCCAGCCCCTTGCATGCCCTCCCTTCAAATGATCAGCTGTATTTCTGCCTTGTAGCTTTTTTTCCACTGTAGCATATTCCCTCTGGGTGACGGACTGCGTGGAGCATGCAAATGCTGACTGCAGGTTAGACTTCCAGGAACGTTCGTTTGGGAGCAGGTTGTGTTCTAGTTTCTCACCAAGTGCCTGGGAATGCACCTGAAAAGAGGAGTCAGCTGTTGAAATGTTATTACAGATTCATTAATAAGTTTGGATTAATTAATTCCAAGGCACGTTTCCAGCATTTTATTTATGAGCTGTATATTAAGGACCTCAGAGGTTTCAGTGGGGGAGTACCAGCGATAAAAGCAACACAGCCCAAGCTTACAGTCCGTGCGGTCTCTGTGTGACTGTCTCATAGAAAGTGCTTTTATACGGGTGGGTTTGGGTTGGGGGTTTCTGTTGTTGGGAACTGGGGGGAATAACCTGCTGTGTATTTGCAGGTTACAAGGTGCTGGGTTTCAGTACCCATGGCAGGGTTAAGGATGTTGCAGTGTAGTTGCAATGGCAGGGTTTGCAACGTCCTTCACTTAGACGGGAGGAGAACACAATTTCATCTGAATGTGGTGATCTGTGTGTCTGTGTGAGCTGGCCCAGCTGGCCCTAAAGCTGCACATCTACACGCGTGTTCAGGGAGCCTTGTGTTAGCGTGATCTGGGAGGAACCCTGAGGAACTGTGGCTGCAGTGCCCGCTTGGTTAAAGCACTCTGCTCACCCTTCTCAGTATTAATATTTTAGTAGCTGTGTGGCTTGTCCTTTCTAACTGGTGTTTGCTGCAATATTTGCAGCAGAGGAACTTCAATGAGTGCAAGAATAGTTACATTTCATTAAAATAATCCAGAATGCTATTCAACTGGTTCCAGTCATTTCAGAGGACAGTGTAACTGAGAGATTTAACAACTTTCAGAAATTGTAACCCATTTTTGTTGCGTGCACCGTTCTTCAGAAGCAATTATTTATGGGTCAGGACATGCCTGTTTGACCCTTTAGAGCAGCCATTATGATTTCAAAACGGCATTTTGCTGATTTCTTTGTGGCAGAAGGAACAACTTCTGTGGCCAAGTGTTGAAATCAGGCCTGATCCAGAGAGGAAACGGAGCTTTCTGGCCTCAGCATTGAGTCTGCTGCAACTTTACGCCTGAGGATAAATGCCAAGCTTGAATCTTTTTATTGTGGGTTTTATACCTTTTCCTGAAAAACGTGTCCTTACTACAGGTCTGTCAGTAGGTTTTTCAAAGGAGAAATGGTGCTACAAGACTCATTACTTAGCAACTGAAATATTTTCCCACGATGATACTTTTCCTTTGCAAAGACAGCGGAGAGGGAGCTGCCTGTAACTCCGGGATGGCTCGGCGCTGCTGAAGCGTGGCCGTGGTGCCGTGCTGGGGTACCCCGCTGGGCTTCTGGAAAGCACGCTGTACCATCAGCCTGGGGTCAGAGGTCTTTCCCAGTTCATCCCATTGCAAATGAGCTCCTTGCTCAGGCTGCTTCAACGGCACCGAGAGGTAGCAGTTGCTCCAGAGCTCCCTTTTGTGTTCTCGGCAAGAGCAAAGCGTGCCACGACGGCGCTGCTCACGAGGCCGGGACAGGCATTTCACCTTTTGCTGGAGATGTATGAACTTCTTTAGGAAGCAGCTACGAATATTCGCTACGCACTCCCTATAGGTAATTAAGCGGTAACACTAATGCAGTCCTGCAGCAATTGCCAGGCTGTCATGTAGTCATTGGTGCTGCGGTAAAAGGACAGAGCATAAACCAAGGAAAGCAGGGAAATAGGCTGGCAAATGAAGATACCAGGTTTTAGCACTGGCACTAGCAAGACTGGGAACAGCCTCCGCTGTCTGTAGCCTTCAGTCATGGCAGCGGAGTTTCATCACATTTCTTTGCACTCGCTGCAGAGCTTTGATGCTGGGGAAAAAAAATTATCTTTAGCAAAATTAAGGGGGAGGAGGGGAGAACATGATTCTTGTCAGTGATTAAAGCCACAAGGAAATTTGCTCTCAGTTAGGGATTGTGTTATTGCTGTTTCAATGTAAAATTCAGGTGTCAAAAATTATTTAATCTGCAATCAGCAGTGACAAAGAATTTAAAAACTCTATTTAAAAAAAAATATTTGATTAAATTGGATGGGGGTTTTTCCCCCAGAGGTTGGAATGGGATTTTTGGGTGCTTTCTTCCAAATAAAGTTTTTGTCCCATTCTATAAGGGAAGAAATTAAAATGGTCAGATCTTGAACAAACCTACAATTGTTGAGTGAATATTTCTGGCTGCTTTGCTTCCTTGAGGACAATAGATGTGGACACTGTTGTCCATTCCTTTTTAATGGCAAATCCAACTAACATTGCCCTCCTTTTTTGAAATCCGCTTACCCAGATTGTAAACGTCTTTTGTCGGAGAGGACAATGTGTGTCGGGAGGGAGATATACTGAGAAGTTTTCCTTGTGTTTGCTTTTATTTCAGAGTACATTGCAGGCAAAAAGGATCACATTTATGTAAAGTCTATAGGCTTCGAGTCCAGGCTGAAATGTGTGTTCAGGTTGCGTTGTCTTAATGCTGTTTAAGGAAAAAGAAGAATCATCCATCATCAGATTAATATTGATTAAATGTCACAAGGATTATGGAAGAAGCATACCGTATACTTACCAAACACTGAAATCAAGTTTAAAAGTGTGGCAGATTTATGTTTTATTTCCTAAGTGTCTTCCCCGGCCTTCACAACCTGATCCGTTTGAAGCTCACATAATATTCTACTTGATGAATTTCCACTGTGTATTCCTGCTTCAGGTGCTTCCCTGAGTTTCTTTGCAACTTTGCACCAGAATGCCAAGAAGAGCTTCAAAGGAATTCAGTGATGACATTGCTATCATTGAGCTGCAGAAAAAGTGTTGAGGGACCCCAAAACTAGTCGAGAAGGAAATATCTAGAGGTCAGCATAAGCTGCAGCAATCTTTCTTTGTATGTCTTTCTCAGTTTGGATGGGAGCCCTTCTGTTCTTTTCTGTTCTTACCTTTCTCAGATATTCAACCACTGAAGCTAGGCTGTTGAAGGTCGATGTGTGTCCACAGACACATCCATCACTAATGACCTACATGCTCATCTTAGAGCTTGTGGTTCATCTTATTGTTTGCAAGTTTTCTACCTTAAAACCAAGCTCCATTTGTGCCTTGGGACAATGAGTCAGATAACTGCTTCTCCTCCAGCCAGCAGAGCTGGCAGTGCTGGAGTCACAAGGAGTTCCCGGCTGGTCTCGCTCAACCACAGCCCAGTGCCGAAGGGCTGACTCACTCCCTGTGTGCGTACAGTGCCAAGACCAACATCGAAAAGCATCTAAACAAATTATATTACATTTTTATTATCATCACCTGCACGTGATTTCATTACATAGATTGCACTTAAAAGAACGACTCCCCAATGCTTTGACAACGAAGGCAAGCAGATAGATAGACCTTTGCAATGAACTATTTTTATGGTATCCTAGAAAGAAACATGAATGAAGCTTTATGGCTTTTGTTCAGTGTGCTGGCTTAACCTAGCCAGGCTGTTATTGTTGGGCCCTGAAATGGAGCCCTTATTGATTTCAGATTTGATGGGATTCAAGGGGAGCAACAGCAATTGCTATGTTCATCCATTTAAAAACATAAATTAAGGATGAATAAGGCTTTTAAAGCTAGGAATTAAAAGAAGCAGGCACAAATCATTTCTACCTGTATTGTATTGGATTTATTTCCTGGACATCTGTTTGCACAGACACCTTTCGGAGCCTGTCACATATTACCCTGATGAGACCTGCAGAGGAGAGAACCTTCTCAGATGGGTGTTTTCATTAACAAATTGCTGAATGTGTCCTGATCAATAACAGTGGGAATAGAGGTAGTTTATGGAGATCACCAGCACGCTGCACATTGCCTCTTGACTTCAGCTAGAAAAAACTCATAGCAAATCCTTCTCCTTCTCCCCTCATTTGCACAGTACTACATTAAGGCAAAGCGCTGAAGAGCAGACACTGTTAAAGCCAGCTTAATCACCAAGTTTGTCACAGGGCTCTCAGACTCCAATTTCATTATAAACCAGTGATACACAACACTAAAGGTGTACTGTGGGTCTGGAATTATTACTGAAAGAAAACAAAGAGTGGGAAAGAAATATGTCGTCTAGGACGAAAAGAAAAAGGAAAGTGGGGAATAACTAACTAGGTGCATCTGCACTTGAGCGGAAACCTGATTTCTCTCTTTCACGTTCTGTTCCCCCCCAAGTGCTGTTCAGCTGATTGCCACCTACCCTTGACAGCAGGAGCATCAATCATTAGTCTAAAAATACCTCTCATTGCATTGCATTTGAGCTCTTCTTCTCTCCCATCCAGCTGATAGCAGTAGAAGCCTCGAGCAAGTTTTGTGCAGAGTGATCAGTACCTTGCCACGGTGGCTGGAGCGCAGTGGGAGCAGGGACGGCCCTTGCCTTTGCACCAAGGAAGGTGCCAGGACAGTTCCATGCAGCTCAGGTGCACGCAGGAAAAGCAAGAAGCAGCAGGGCGTGCTGGGCTGTTGATGTCCACTTTCCTCTGGCTGGATTTGTCACTGGTTAAGAAGATGCACGTTCTAGCTGCCGTTTCCTCTCTTCTTGGGGCGTTTGTAACTCCTCTCTCCCCTGTGGAGTTGCTGGCATCCAGCCAGCGTTGAGCTCACGCCAGAGCCCTTGCCTTGGTGGGGTGTTAGTAATCTCTTGGTCTTTTCTCACAAAGCTCATGAGATTGATCAATCAGCTCCCCATTTGGAAGAAGAGGGTGAACGCTTCAGAAGGCACTGTTCAACAGGAGACTGGCAGACCGACATGCACACACAGAACATGATGCTTCTGCTTTGTTTCAATGTGAAACCAGGATTTAAAAACGCCTTGTTTTATGCTAAGTCTCGGATTCACGTTGTAGAGCAAGGTGATTGCCAGAAGCCCAGTGCGTTGGCTGGTTTTCTTGCTTTCCATGTTGGAAGCGGTGAGGACAGGTTGCTCTGCAGCGAGGATGGACAGTGCCTTCCTGTGCAGGAGCTGGAGCTGTTCACGAGGTCCAACAGCCCAGTGGCACTGGAGGCTCCCGTGGCAGGTGCAGAATGGGCAGAGGGAGGTGAGAGGAGGTCTAGAAGCTGGGTGTTGCTCCAGCAACTCACTTGCAGTGGTCCAAACGGCAACCAGGCTTGTCTCCTGGATGTGGCAGTAGGCTTCTAAGGAACTACTAGTGCCACAGAAAATGCAAACTCTTATTTGGCAGAGCTGTCCTCATGCAGTCTTTCTTCTGAGTCTTAAAGAAGAAAAGGAAACCAAAAAAAAAAAAGAAAAAAAGATCCCCAAACCCCAAAGTTGACCTGTAAATGTTCCCTTGCCATAGGACTCTTGGCTTTTGTTCTTGCATGAAGTGAACACATATTGGGGTCTTTGACATTTGTGCTTCCACACCTTATAAACTGGAAGGGGGGGGGGGGGGGGGGGGCACGGAATCCCACTCTGAGTGAATCTTTATGGTGATTCAAAACATTTTAGGTAGATCCTGTCATATGCTTTATAAGTTCCTGACTGATGTGTGGAATTAAGTTATTGGGCAGAGAACCAGCTAATGGAAACACATTGATGAAATCATTTTTGAGGGACATTAAATGGAACTTAAAATAAAGCTGAAATGGCTTTATGGATTTTTCAGTCAAACTGTTTATGAACATTTATCGGTGGTAAATTACACGGTGTCAGAAGAGGGAATCAGTAGGTATGGCTTTTAATAGAAGTCGCTCTGATATAATACTGTGAGAAAGAATAATGTATCGCCTAGGGATGTACAGTATAGTATGTTTAAATACAAATTATATGATTGTTTTCTCCCAACTGTCTTTGGCTGTTTGCAGATAAGTTACCTTTAGCAGCAGCAGAGAGTCTTGTAAGATGGGAAAAAAAATATTTTCAGTACTTTGCAATAAAATAGAAATTTTGTATTAAACCTTTTTTCATGGTAGATAGCAAATGTTTTAATAACAGGTAATTGGGGAAGCAGAAGCTGTGTTGTACAATAATAAATTTAATTTAAGTTTCCTTCATACTCAGTAAAGCGAGAAGGGGGATATAGCAGCTTTGATTGAGAAGGGGGATTGTAACAGCGAATTCTTGAACTCTTAGAGCTGTATATCAATATCATTTGCCAGAACCCATCATTCCTCAGAGGACAGTGAAAATAAGACTAGGGGAGTGCAAGACTAGCAGGCACTTTCTGGTCCTGCAGATCTTGTCTCCTGTTTTTGAAACGCCACATCTTATAGTCATGAATCTGTCAAATCTGTTACATTGTCTGTCCCAAGTAACTGAAAAGCTGCTCCCATTTTTGCTTCTCTTTTGGCTAGAAAACACTTACTTTTCTTCCCAAATATATTTGGGGCCAGTTTATTGCCGCTTGCTGTCATGCCAACATAGGCCTAGAGCCAGTAGTTCTTTTTCCTTCATGTTATTTATCCTCCTAATGTATTTATACACAGCATTTGTATCCTTCCTTAGCCATCATGCTGCTAAGCTAAAAAGCCAAGTCCTTCCAGTATTCTTTTGTAGGATGGACTTTTCCTCTTTGTGCAGTCATGGCAGTGTTTCCTCTCTGTACACTTTCCTCGCTGAGGATGAGCTGGGGGCTACATAATAGTTCAAGGATTCCTTGATGGTTCTTAAAATAATGTGATTTTTTTTTTCCATGTTCCTGTTAGACTTGCCTCTTGCCTTTCAGTTTAACGTCACGTTTGCCTTCCTTTTGGCCCTGTCCCACTGCCATGAATCATGAGTGGCACTCAAGCTTTGTCCAGGGGCGTTTCTGTCCTGGAAGCATCCGACACAGAGAAGAAATTTTTACTACTTTTCTAAGCACGTGACCTTGGACTTTATATTTTATAATTTCATCCTCTCTCTCTTCTTCCATTCCCTGAGGTCAAATATTTGTTTCTCCATGACATCCCAGTTCTCCTCTGCAGGGCCAGAATAGCCCAGTTCAGTGTCAACAGCACATTTCCCTCAAACTTCCCTTGTTCTTTTGCCAAACATGGATGCTATCACAGCCTGGCTGGGGACTTCCAGAGTGGCCAAGAGCCAGACCTTGACACAAATGTCCAGTTGCATTTGTCCAAAGCTGTTGTTTCCCTTGGGAGGCACTGCAGGAGCTGCCGCTCCCCCCAGCAGAGACCTACACCCTTCCACGTAGAGGAGAGGACTGGTGGGAGCGGGCACATTCCAAGTCTCTAAAATTTCCAGTAACACAGAAAGAAGGGGATGGCTATTTACTGGTTTTCACAGTCCAAGTCAGAAGAAGCATCCAGTGAAATCATCAGGTTGAAACCAAAGGAAGAACTCCTCCGGAGTATTCTGTTCATCTGTGAGCCCCCTGACACAGAGATGGGGACACTTAAAATGATAATTAGGTGAGGCGAGGAAAGCTTATCAGTGTCTCTCCGGTGGCTGGGTGGCACTGCCAGCTCAAGGAGTCCTTCAGCTGCTGACAGCCAGAGTCAAGGGAGGGATGTCTCAGTCCCGGTCCCTCGGCAGCCCCTCGTGGCTGACGTCCTACTCAGTGACAGGGACAGGTGGCCCTTTGGGAGATTTTGTGTCCTTAAAACAGAATCATAAGAAACGATATTGTCAAGGCAGGAAGCCTTATCAAGGCAAGTAGCGTTCACTTCTAACTTGTATCAAAGGAGAGAAGAAGAAGGATTTGGTAATCTCATTCCTGTTCCTAGTGCATAAGGGACTCTTTCGTGGATCTGGGAATGAAGGCGACAGGAAAAGAAGGTTTAAGAACTGTGTGTAGGGAAAGGAAATCAAGGAGGTGAAGGAAAGAACAGCAGCCTATTTTGTTTTCAGCCTTCCTGAAATGGCTGCATTGGAGTCTTCTCTGCCTTTGTTTCCAAAGATGGTTGCTGCATTTAAATTAAATAATGAAAGCCTACAAAACTCAAGTCGTTAGAAATATGCTAAAGTTTCTCCTTATCCTGCAGACATTTCTGGTTATGTGCAGATGGTTATTTTGGGGTTTGCATAACTTAAGTAGCTGATCAAGTGTGTAAAAATGGATTAGAACTACCAGCGTAAAGTCACCATTTAAACAATACAGGTGGAAAGGGTACAAGACTGTCTGTGTGCACCTCTCCAGCTCCGCTTCCTCATCTTCCTCTGCTGCAAAGTCATTGTTCTGTTACACAGATACGTGCAGGCTGCGTCTTTTGCTAAGTTTCATTGCAAAGCTGATAGCCAAGGCAATTGTGTGGATAAGCAGAGACTTAAATCATTTGCAAACTGTTGAGAGAGGACAGATCTGGTGATAATAACCTTCATGACTGGCAAGTTACAGCTGCTTTTGACAACTGGTAACGATGAAGGCTTATAATAAAGTTAAGAGCTAAATATCTGTATTAATGCCATAGGATCAATTTGAATTCTCAAGTATAAGCCCTCAAACTTTAGACTGCTTTTATCATCTTTGAGATTACTTTGTTTTTCTCTAGGTTAAAAAGGAGGTGCGTTTTTTGACAAAGGTTAGAGCGCTTGTTTTCATTCTGATTTTTTTCTTTAACACAGTGGGATGGCTTGGTTAATTTATTTCAGTGCAAAGAAAGTGCAGTCTTATTGAAGCCACAGGTGTTTCTCAGTTGTAGCAGAAGTTACAGAAGGATGTTGCATTAACATGTTTTACATCATCTCAGAAGCTTTTCTTATTCTGTAGTGGTGACTTCCAGACTGCACAGAGATAACAATTATAATAGCACGTGTTAAGAGAGATCTCAAACAGAATATGTGAAAGGTGTCATCAGGATCTGTAGTTTGCACCAATAGCAGTATAAAAGAAAAACCAAAGGAAATAAAAAACTGCCACTGGTGCTGTTTGCATGCTGGCACTGAAATTGCTGTGATGACTACAGGTAATGAATGACTAATCATTCACAGGGTATCTGAACGCAAGACCACATGTCTAAATTTAAGAATAGAGGTCATACTTGCTCACTGGGTAGGCAGCTATATATTAGAGAACATGAACGTTAATTTTGAGTGCTCTGCTGTGTGTAAGGCAGTTAGTGTCGTTCTTAACTGTGTTTTAATTGGAAATTTCAATGGGAGCGAGAATATGATGTTCTGCAGCATAGAGCGCCAGTGACAGCACTTGGGGACACCTGTGTCCCAACAGGGTATTTTAAAAGTGGAATGGGTTCAGAAAAGAGCAATGAGAAATCCAGAAAATCTGCTTCACAGTGAATGATTCAGAAAGCCTGAGCTATTCAGAGAATCAGAAAAGGTTGAGGTCGTTGGATCACTGCTGGTAACTATCTGCAGAAGGTGGAGAGTCTGCTCATGCAGGGCAAATTGGCTGACACGTGAGGACACGAGAAGATTTAGTGGCTGAAAGCTGAAGTGAGACCAATTCAGATTAGATTAAGATTTTTTAATTAGAATAAATACTGGAAAGGCTTACCAGAGGATGGCACAGGCTGCCTTTGGCTTGAAACAGTGATATGGGGAGAGCACGTCTTCTAGAGAGACACAGTGTGGCTCAGGCATAAATATGGACCAAATAGTGCAGGGATGGCCGGGTGAAGTGGCCCAGCCTGGGCTGTGCAGGTGGCCACAGAAGAGGACTGCGGTGGCCTGAAACTTAGGAAGGCTGTTTGTATTACCTAGCAGTTTACAGCTGGCGATCTGAAAACAGTCACCAAATGGGGATGGTGCTGCCTTCCCCACCATCTCTAAGAGCAGGGGAAAATGAGCAGAAGTTAAATGACTTCTGGGTCACACCTCAAACTGGTGGCTGGTCTGGGACTAGGGCAGGGTCTGCTGCCTGCTTGTGCTGCATTTCATCTGGTGGACACCTCCCTCCTTTTCCCCAGGTGGGAGCACAGCCTGACCAGCAAGACGTTTGCAGTGGTCGAGCCAAAATTTGGGTTTCTCCTTTGAGTATCTCTCAGAGCCCAGAAGAAAAAAAAAAAAAAAAAAAGAAAAAGAAAAAAAAAAAGCGCCATGACATGCATCCAGGTTCATTACTGAGGGACATAGCGTATCTTTTCTAAGCTCCCTGCATCAGTTGGGTCGACAAGGTTCCCACAGTCAGGGTGCAAGCAGCTGTTTTTACAGCCAGAAGTGCCATTTACAGGCAAATCCCAGTTGTAATCAAAGCAACCGATTTCAGATGATCAAGGTCTGGCTTTTCCTGGGGACAGAAGGGATGTGTGCAAGAAAGAAATGGAGTCAGGCAATGGGTTAAATTGCACCTAGGTATGATTTGACAATCACTCCCCTGATAACAGCTTATAATGTTTACAATTTGTCTTCTGTTTTGTTTTGTGATTTCAGGAGCAGAAGGCACAGTGTTCCCTAAATCTATAGAAACTCCCAATGTCAGGGCAGACCCCTTCAAGGAACTAAGGTAAACTTTGGAATATGGTTTAACGGTAACTCAGTGGAGCCTTGTCGGATTTGTGTGTGCTGCTGGGCATCAGTTTTGCTTTTGCATAAAAGCTTGGGGATTCACTTCGGAAGGCATCACCAAGAGGATGCCTTGGAAGAGAAGGGACTGCCGTGTTTACATATAATATGACCAAGCTAAAGGCAATCATGGGTAATGAGAGCATCGTTTCTCCTCTGTAACATGCTCTGTGTACCCTGGGCTTAGCATTTGAAAAAAAAAAAAAAGAAATATTTTCCTGATTGTGCAGGGAGATACTGAAGTCTGTGCTGAATCACAGGGAGTAGCAGCAGGCAAAAGGATAATGCTCTCCAGCATTACCTGTCTTGCAGAAATGCAAACCCGCCCTGACCTACAACAGGGTCTAGCTGCGTGTGCATGTAGCTGCTGACAGGCGCAGAGATGCTGCTTACTGACAGCAGTACATCAGGAGGGTATAAACAGCACAGCTCCTGAGAACCAGCTTTGCCCTCAAGCTAATGCTGGGCATTATATTTATTTTAAAAAAAAAAAAGTGTGCCGCTACAGGTTAATTTGGATGAGTAGTCTCTGAAAAGAGCCTTATCATGTGGCCTAATAAATTATTGACTGAATGTTCTGATATCTTCTGACCAAGAACGCTGAAGGGGTTTGCCATCAGTGCTTTAATTGTTGGTCCTTAGGAAAAGAGAGAGTGAGAAAAAAAGCTGGGAAAAAATCTCCAGAAGGACATCTTGTCCTTAGGTCTTGGGTTGCAGACTTTCCATTCCTGGAAACTGCTGGGGCTGAAGCAATCTTCAGGCAGCTGAAGCTGTGCAGGAGCGCTGCAAATTTACTGCAGGTGCACCAAGATGGGAGAGGACCTCTCATTAACTCTCTGTACTCTGATACGGGGGATAGTTATAGCCCAGCTAGATCACCGTGGAAGATAAAGAATATCCTGGCTACCTTCCCTTGGGTCTGTCTAGATCTTTCTGTTTCTCTCTGTAAACACTCTTAATTGTTCCCATTTTGCACTCCGGGGACCGTATGTCAGGCAACCAGTGCAGTGGTGGTCTGATTCAGTTTGTTATAGAAGCCTGTTCTCTTCCTCCATGCAGTGACTTTAACCCTGCCTTACGGTTTTCCCAACCTCGGTATACGTCCTTTAAACAAAGAGGGTCTTTGCTCAGCCTGACATGCAGCTGCCAGGGCAGCACTGGGGTCTGCAGTGGTGGGAGAAGCCCCAGGAGGGCAGGGAGCAGTGATGCGCAGCACAGGTACCCTCTGTTTCTCCAGGCAAATGAAGCAGCGGGTGGGTGGGTTTGTAGGTGAGGTTCAGGTGACACAGGCTTTCTGACACAGCCCATATTTACTGACTTTTTTTCTTTTTTTGAGGGGGAGGGAGGGAAGAAACAAAAAAAGGCAAGATAATGGTTAAAATATCCAATAGCATCTAAGTAACTTACAAAACCAGGTCCCATTTTCAGCAGCGCAAAAGAGATGCAAGACGTAGGTCCGTGTGTGTGGTTACTTAGGACTTTTCTAAACATGGGAAGGGAATTTAATCCAAATAAGTGTAGGTTGTCATATTAGAGGGGACAAATGTGAATTAAAATGGCCTTAATCTGATTGAGTATGCGTCTGTTCTGAAGAGAATTAAGCTAAATGAAATTGAAATGAGTTAATGGCAATATCCATGCAAGGGGTTGGTTCAGTATGTTTGATCTGCTTTAAATTCATGTTGTTATTTCACTTGTTTTATGTAGAGGGCTGTTAGATAACTGACTTCCTTTCAAATTAGTGGACTGGGTGGAAAAAAATCCTGTAAAAATCTGGTGGGGTTTTATTCTTTTTTTTTTTTCTTAAGGGGAAATCACTCAATAGGATTTACCTTGGAAAAAAAAAAAGTCCCGTGGGGTCCCAAAACATTTTGTGTGCTTCTGAAAATTTTATCTTGGCAAAAATAAATGGTTTTTTCCATCGCCCTGAGAAGAAGAGAAGCAATGGTAGCACTGTGTAGAGAAAGCAAGGTTTCCCAAGAGCAAATGCTCTTTTTCCTCCCCAAACCAAGAACCATCCATCTCTCTCTCCACGTGTTGGAGCACTGGCTGCTTCTTAGGTAAAATGGTGCCTTTTGGGTGCAGTACAGAGTTAATAGATAAAATAATCTTACTCTGGGGGGACATTTTTTGGTACCATCCTATTTTGATAGCAGAGTATGTTTGTAAGGTGTCCTTTTGGCCTATTCAAAAGGATTCTGCAGTGAAATGGGGCTGAATGAGGTGTCAGCCTGTGGGTCCCAAGCTGCCGTGCAGTGCTAGGGAAGCAGCGCTGTACACACGCACTCAGTAGCTGGCGTGATTCTGAAAGACCTTTTTCTATAATAAATAGTGCAGACTTTCTTTCCTCCTTTGGCTGAAGTTCTCGGGGTGGGAAAGTGCACATTCAGCTCCTGTAGGCTGTCGCCAGCCACTACCGACCTCCATCACCCTTTCTAGACCAAATGGGTACCATTAGTTTGCTCTTTTCAGTACCGTACTGACTCCCGCTTTTTCATTAGGACACTTCAAAATAAGGTGACAGTGGCTGTCACTGTCAGAAAGAGAGGAGTCCAACTGCTCCTGTCACCACTGGGAGTCAGACCATCTGATGTCTTCTTTCCCTTCCTCCTCTCCTTAGCAGACAGACCGATTTCCCCCGCAAGGCAGGCAGCAGCGCTATCATGCCAATCATCTCTCTTTCTTGCTTGCTTTTCCTCCCATCTCCCAAAGGCCTTCAGTCATGCCGATGTGTCACAAAGACTGACACGCTCCAAGCGACAGCACGCACATTCTCAACAGACTTTCTGTCCCCGTTTAGCTGACGAATGGTCCTCAGTTCATGTAGCCTAATGCATTTATTATTAACCGGCTGCTCTACAAGGTGGTCACAGAAAAGCGTGGCCCTCTTTTCAGAGTGCCCTTTTTAAAACACTTCTGTCTGCAGTGATTTAGATGGGGAAAATTCAGGTGGCAATGTGGCCACAGCTTTCTCCTTGCGTGCTAAGCCCATCACAAGGCAGCGAGAACTGGTTTGGTGCTTCTTTAAGCCAGGTCTGGACTTTGCTGCTGAGTCTTCTCAGGAGGTGCTCTCCCGTGCTGCGGACTCACGTATCCTAAAACAATCCTACTCAGTACCAATTGTACTAGGAATGCCAGAGCTCCTAAATGTCTTGTTTATGTTTAGTGCAGGCTGTTGTTAATGGTTCATGTTTCCTATTTGGGATCTAGAATATTCTTTAATAATGACCTAAGAACTAGCAATGATTGAAAGACTATTTGGTGTGCTTCTGTAAACATTTCCATGGTTTTACTTATGTAAAGTACTTTTAGACTCCTGAAAGTTTTGGTAGTTGTTCACTGGGTTCTAAACTGGTCAAAAACAGTAAAAAGGGAAGCAAACAAATTCAAATTATTTTCAAATTCTTGGAACATTTAATATTGCCATTCAGTATCATCCCAAAAAAAAGTTTGGGAGGAGAGCTTGGGAGATTTGTTTGGACTTTGAAATATTTATACTCATCTGCATTGGCTCTGTTTGTTGCAAGTCAGTGTCTTTGACATATGATAATGTGATTGCCTGTGTAGATAAGTTGAATTCAGGATGACCTTTTCTCACTGGGATTATTTTAGTAGCACCCAAGTAGCTTGTCAATAGCCTGTCTCGAGAGCCTCTCCTTGACACTGGCAGGAATCACCTGCCTTTCTCTATTTATCTTCTTTCAAAAGGCAAATACACGCCAAGGAGGCTAACAGAAGTTGTCCGACAAACACAAGATCAGCACTCTTCCGAGGTGAGGGATAAAGTCTAGCCTAAGCAATGAGCAAGGGAAAAGGGAAATAGTTAGAGGGGAGGGAATTAAAAAGTGGGTGATCCCAATATAAGAAAAAATACCAGGAGGATATTGTTCAGCTGCTAAGTGCTGGGAGCTGGGAGGGTGTACGCCGGAGGGGTGCCGTGTTAGAGCATCCATCCTGGTCCTGAGGCTCAGAGCTACGCAAGTACCTCCCCGGTGTCCAGGGCATCCTGGGCAGGGGCACCCAGAGCATGGAAACCTGGTTTAGGGCATTTCTGTCCCCAGAGTTAAATAAAAAGAAATCAGACAGCATGAAATTCACTCCGCAAGGGGCAAGCACACACCTGGAATTCATCCACAATTATTGTGGGTTAAAAATGCAGTAAACCGCTCATCCAAGGCCAGGAAACCAAGGGATGACTGTTTTTCCTGTACTGCACAAATATAGTTAAGGGAGAATTAATCCCTTGGGCTTGAAGGGGTAATTTTTGACCAAAGTTAATTATGAAGCACTGAAAGTACCAAATGGCAGATGAAATGTACTAGCAGCTTGATTTTATTAGTGCAATTTTACCTTACCGTGTACGGTACTGAACTATCCAAATAGTCCAAGTGAGACCTATTGTAACAAAAAGCAATTTAAATACAGTGCTCAGCTAATGTAACAATACTCATTTTGCAAAACAATAATTCTTATCAAATTAAGGTTTCTCTCAGCTGTGTTTCACAAGGCAGCAGAGACATTTTCAGTAAGTACAAACACAAATAATGTTTCTGTCTAAACCCCATTACATTAATAAAGATTAAGGGAACAAAAAAATAGATGAAATGCAAAAAAATGAATGGTATGAAAGAGGAAGTAATTGGTAAGAAATGGAAATAATTTGTAAAGACTAGTGTGTGATACTGAACCACTGTTCATTCTACAGCAAACGCTTTGGGATCCCTGTGAGGTGTCAGCAAGGGGAAAATGGCCAGTGTAGCCCCGTATCTAGCTGGTGTCATTTTCTGATTGATTTACCAGAAAGGATGAAATTATTTCTCTGTTATACCAGTGCAATCCAAATAATTTCACTAGTCCTACCAGTTTAAAAGACAACAGACTTTTGCCTTGGGATGAGCTTTACTTTCTGCATAGTAACAAATATAACTATTTTCATATGGTTTTGTATGACCATCTCCACTAAAGTCAACACATACCTATTAGTGTACGACTGAAATGGAAGGACACAGGTTCCTGGTTTCTAAATTACAGCTAATTTAAGTGGACTTTGATGAGTTTCTTTAAAATGGCAGAGGTCCTCGTCACTCTCCATTTTCTAACCTAGGAGACCACGTCTGCTCTAACAATTTCCCTGTGACAGCTAAGGCTTCCTGAAATGCTTGCTGTTGGGGGAAGCTTTCTGGGAGCAGAATTCAGGGTGATTTCACAGCCACAGCCACTCTGCTGTAGCCTTCCCTCCTGTTGACATCCCTTCAAAGCTGCTGCCTGTTAATTGCCTCTATTACAGAAGACAAGCCCCAGCCCTCCCACATCAAAGGTGGTCTTTCCATAGGCTTCTTTTGGGCAGTGTATTAAGATCTATTTATCCCGTTGGATTTAAGGCTTGGAGTTAAGGAGGCAGTTGATTGCTGGGGCTTTCCATCTCTTAAAATACTTCTATTGCAAAAAGGGGGAGAGGGGGTTGCTGTTCCCTTTCGTTACCCAGCAGATCTTCTCTTAATGGCCTTCATCTCTTTCACACCCAGCACCAGAAAGGCAGGATCTAGCTCTTAGTGTCCTTTCCTTAACTGTTTTTAGCAGGTGAAGCCCAGATTTGGATGAGATGCTCAGGAGGCACAGGCCTGGGAGATGGCAGGGTGCTGATTTATCCCGGCTGGATAAATCATGGCCCTGCCCCATTCACAGTGCTGCTAACAGCGTCTGTCCATCGACAGGCAGAGCCTCTTCAAAGAGAGCTAATGGATGGTGAAAGCAGGCTTGGCAGGAAGGGGACCTTGGCATGAAGGTGTTCTGAACACAGTGTATTGCTGAAATAAAAACTGAGATTGGTTCAAGCCAGAGGAAACAGGCAGAGCAGTCGGAACTGGTGGTGGAGCAGTCAGAACTGGTGGTGGAGCAGTCAGAACTGGTGGTGGAAGCAGTCAGAACTGGTGGTGGAGCAGTCAGAACTGGTGGTGGAGCAGTCAGAACTGGTGGTGGGAGCAGTCAGAACTGGTGGTGGGAGCAGTCAGAACTGGTGGTGGAGCAGTCAGAACTGGTGGTGGAGCAGCCTGCCGTGGGGCACGGGGCTCTCCCCGGGTGTGCTTGTGTCCCCTGTGCTGCGGGGACCCGTGGGTGCCGGAGCGGTGCTTGTTCCACCAGAGCGGCGTGGCCTCCATGTGGAAACAGGAGTGGGAATAAGGGAGTCATGGGCAGATCTCTAAAGGAGATCACTGCCAAATGTCACAGCTTATGGGATAGAGCGCAGTGGAAGTATCCCTCTCATTTGTGGTTGGCGGGATGATACACAAGGCTCCTCTTCTTCTGTATATAATTAAGCGCCTAATTGCAGCTGGAGCAATGGCTCCAGACAGGGACCACTTTAACTTTTCCTGGGCCCTGAATAAAATACAACAGCCTGGTTTATTATTCTCTTTCTGCATTTATTCTGTAGGGGTTCCCTAATGCAAACAAAGCTTTTTTCTGGGAGATATTAATCGGTCAATCCTGACTGTTATCTCAGATTGCATTATCTTCGATACAAGATCTGTATCCTGCCTAGGTGCATCGCGCCAGGGTTGTCATTAGCTTTCAACAGCAGAATGTTGCTTGCTCCGTAATCGGAGCATTCATCTAACCTTCGAGTGCTGTTCACAAAGGTGTTTGAGGCAGAAGTCCTCTGGGACTTGGGAGAAACCCTATCGGTGTGACCAATCGGTACCGTCAGACATGCATCTGTATCCATTTGAGTAACAAAATTGTGAGCTTTTTGGCTTTTTTTAACTCTCTGTGCAGCCCGCCGCTAACCTTGAGTAGGAAATAGATGCTAATAAATGCGAGGTCTTAAAAATGTGAGTTATAGCCATTTCACACTCCATGGCAGACTCACACTGGTGAAATGGCTTAATACTTAATTACAATGCTTGTCCTTCTCTCAAGTGCAGATGACATTCCTCAGATAGATTTTGCAATGACATCTGTGGAAACAAGTTGCAAAACTAATTAGTTATTCATATAATACAGAATATTGACTATGCACTGACTGAAAGGATGTGGTGACACAACATGATGTATCTGTCTGGTAGGTTAGTCTGCTCCCTGAGGTGGTATTTTTTGTAAGCTCTTAGAGAAAATGATGAAAATACCCTTTAGCCTCTAGAGTGCAGATGTTTATAGAAAATGTTGCCTTTCATTTAGATTTTGATAATGATTTTGATAATGATTAAGGAGAGCTACCATGTTCTGGAGGCACATACCTCACTGGTTGTGCCCTGGGAGGAATACCTGGTTTAGAGGCATTAAGGACCACTTTTGGGGTGTCAACCGTAGCAGGATCTGCAGGTTATTGACTAAGTGCAGCCATAAGCATCCTAAAAGCAATCATTAGACAGCTACCCAGAGAGAGGGGCAGGCAAACCAGCATTTGTTTCAGTGCGAGTTGGGCAACACGTTTGCCATGCAGCGGCGTCTGGCTGGTGCTGCTGTTACGTAGGGCAGCTGGGAGATGCTGCATCATGGATCGGTTGGTGGGCGGATCTGGGATTCAGCGTTTGTAATGCTCTGAGAGAGACTCAGAAAGTATTGTTTTATTGTAACATTTCTACTTGAGATAGAGCTATTTGTACCAAGGATATTGAGCCCGAAATACAGAAGTAAATAGAAAGGGGGCAAGGAAAGCACCTTACCCACCTATCACTGTTATCCCAATCCTTTGCAAATACTGTGATATTTAGGATGTAATCATCTTCAGAATGACTGAATTTTGAGAAGAGAAGATTTTCCTTTGAACACTGTTCTTATCTTAAAGAAATGAGAGGAATGTAATCCACTGAGCACCGTGTTTGCTTTTGGGTAGAAAAATACACTGTTTTCTTGAATATTTCTCTCTATCCCTTTATACTTCTCTCCAGCTGTGTATCTCACATTTCTAAAACCCAAACTGAAGAGCAAAGCAGGCAAAATAATCTTTGCCTTACTCAGCACTTGGTACCTGCTTTTAAGAAAGGACCTGTGCAGAGCCCAGCACGGGAACCGCAGCCGGGGTTTCGCCTGCGGCAGAGCAGCACTTCCAAACCAGCTTCCTTAAAACCAAGCGTTTAACATGGACTTCTCGTTAACCTCGTGCAGAATAGGGAAGGACAGTTCAGACGCTTTGCTGCCCCAGTGAGGAGTTCCTCAGGGTTTTGTTTCCTACTGGCGTTCTGCTGATGCCGGAGGGTTTGGCTGTATCAAGGCAATAATACTTATTATTTAGTGTGAGTGAGGTGCTTGGAGCTATGCAAGTCCACTGTGATTGAAAAGGACATTTTTACAAATACAGTAATTGTACTTTAGTCTGGAGTCTGGAATCAATAGCTGTTGCATAACCCGATTAGGGAAAGGAGGGAAATGCATCCATAACTATAATGGCATCTCTTTGAAAGCAGTGTTCTGTATACTTACTAAGAAAAATCATAAATATTCACTGTGCCTACAGAATCTTTATTCTGAATTTTGTTTCATGTGGAATAGAGTTGTTGTCTCTAGGCCAAACAGGAGTAGCTATGTCGTTTCCTCATGTCTTGAATTGATTTTTATTTTTTTTTAAATGTGCGGTGGCTGCTGCTGCTCTACTCCTCATGTGTATTTTGCAGTAGGGGATTTATCTCATGGGTTATTGTGGCACCTGAGGCTATTTTTAATAATAATGGTTTCCAACCAAATAGCTTTGCTGAGTTCATAACAAAGGAATTGCCATTCCCTGCTCTGGAATGGTGTTTGGACCTCGGCGCTGCCTCTCCATGCAGAGGCAGCGTGTGGCTCATGAGAACCCCTTTCTAAACGTGACTCCGCAGTCAAGCCTGCGTCCCGCTTTGGGGACCCCTGCACAACCCATAGTTGCTCCCCTGGTCTCTACTTCATCTAGAATGATAATAGCATCTTATTAGTGTGAGCATTAGCTGTGTGCTGCCGGGCGCTTTCTGGGCTCAGCAGTGAGGAGGCTCAGCAGCGCTGGACTGGAGATGGCCAGTGACCCATCCTGCACCTTGTGCACGCTCTTGTCCTGTGAAGGAAGGAAACGGAAATGCAGAAGCTACTTGTGCAGGCAGAAGCTGGCAGGTGATTCCTCTTTCTCTTCTCTGCCTTAATAAAGCTAAGAGCCCATGGACTTGGCTGCCTCGTTCCCAGATTCCGCTGACACTCCTGAAGCTGGTGGTCCCCTGCTCTGGTTCCCAGCTGAGTTGGCATTGGAGCGACTCACTGAAAAAGCAGCATTTTTTTGAAGCCACACATGAGAAAGTATCGTATTAAAGGTGGAGCATTGCTGGTTTGAAAGGCAAGGTGGCAGCCACCGTTTCATCCGTCAGCAGAGGTGGCTGCTATACATCCCGCAATACATACGCACGGCTTTGCTGGCAAGCCAAGTAACGCCGTGTTTTACTTCAGCTGCACAGGGACGTTGTGTCCTCGGGCAGGGGAAGCCAAACTTATAAGCAAGTGTTTCCCACAGTGTTTGTGTGGCTTTGGGGCCATGCAGGAGACGAGGAAGCAGAAATGTGATTGCAACGGAGTAATAACCAAAAAGCAGGTGAGTGACTCCAAGGAAGCCTGGAAAACACATTCAGAAATCCGGCTGGATTCTCCAGAGAGGAGCGAATTTCCCAGGGTGTGGGCAGTAGCTGCAGAAGGAGAGGAGCTTTTCTTGGGTTAGGCTGACAGAAATGGGTGTTGGGCTCTCGGGACCCTCCTGGCAGTTGTTTCGCCAGCTGAAATTCAGCTGCAATTCTCTTTTGACCTCGGTTCGTGAGTTACCTCTTGCTTTTCACGATACGCAAAGAAAAACACGTTCTCTCCCTCTTTGCCTGGTTTCGTGTCATTAAGGACGGTTGTGAGAAGGCTGGCTGAGGACGTGGGATAAAGAGACACAGGGGAATCAAGCAAGAAAGTAAACCGACACCACCACCACCCCAACTTGGGCCATCAAGGATCATAAAAGAGATTGTAAAGCAGGGGAGAAATGGCCTCCTGGTGAGCTGGAGAACAGCTGAGAGGGCTGGATAATGAGGGGATGTGCTGCTGTAAGGAGATGTTCCCTGCCAGTGAACTCAGGGAAAATCTACTTATACTTGGTATAATAAGGGCAAAAAGCAAGACACAAAGGGTTTATGCTGCTAGTGCTGAACTGCGTGGCAGTGATAAAAATATGTCATGTCCTGTCCACTTCCTTAAGTATTAACATTTTAAAAGACAGAGAAAGAAGTAAAGTAAAATGTCAATTTAATTTTTTTTATTAAGGATTTGGTGTCTTAACTTTAATGAAGGAGTAATAAATATAAATGGATATTAATGGGAGGTTATTAGAGCTGTTCGTTTTGATAGAAAATATGCAGTATCTTCTCATGCAATGCCAGAGGTTAAACATTATTATTGCTTCTTAAGGTTTCCGAAATTAAATTCTCTCTCTTATGAGCCATAAGGTATGATTGAAAATGTGCGCATGTGAAATGTTTTGTAATAAATTCATATTGCTATAAAAGTCTCTTTAGAAAAACAGGGTATCTTACAAGAATCAGCTGAGGAGCTCTGTCTAAAGATGGAAGCTTTTTTTTACAAACCTGAAGAATCTCATTTTGGATACTCGGGTGCTGCCAGAAGGATCACCTGGAAAGCACCAAGAAACCTGTGAAAAGGTCTTGGGCTTTCAGCCAGGGTTCCCTGGCTTAAAAACTACTAGGCTTTAACAGGCTTTTTTCTGGTTTATACACTTCTAACTAATTAAAGAAATTGTGTTTCTGACTGTTTTAGGGTACAGGCCTTCGTAATTGCTGTTCATTTCTATCTAAAACCTCCGAACCTCTCAATACCAGGTAATCAGTTCTTGTTCCCCTGGGGCAGAAGGAGTGATGCTGGGAGCACGGTAGAAAGTGCCAGTCCCATCCATACGGCGCCAGGAGATTTGGGCAGTGCAATTCTGCTCCTCACCAAATCCACACCTTTAGGTGTAATATCATACTGCAGGCATCGGCTTAATTCTCTAGTACTTTTTGAAGTACAGAAGCTTTGGTAATGCGGGAATACCGCTGCGGTTTTGGTGTTTAGTATGAATAGGCTAAATCCTGTAGGCAACGTTTTGCCTTCATTCAAAAAAAGGTTCCCATGAAGTCATGAGGTTATGATGGCCTTACACGGCACATTATGTTCCTTAATCACTTCTGTATAATGTGCTTCAAGTTAATGAGGTCTTCTTGCAAACACACTGTACCTGTTTCTGCATGAGCTGCGCAGCTGGAAACAGCCCAGGTCCTGAATTCAGCCCTGGGATCCGGCAGCTGCCTTAGCGTGGGACTTGGCCCATCTATGCCCTGTGTACTTCCCTAAATGCTCAGGTTTTGCTATATGGGATCAAACTGATTGTGTCAGGATGTGAGTAATTTGTCATTCACTTAGGCTCAGTTTCTTATCCCCACCATCAGTTCATGCCTAATTCTTTGCAAAAAAAAAAAAAAAAAAAAAAAAGTCTTTCTGAAAACATCAAGGACAGTACTGCTAAAGGGAGTGGAAAATGGGACATTAAATCTCTCCTAGTCCTTTCCTGCTCTTTCCTGCTTAGCATGTAACAAATTTTCTAAAACACCCACCAAACAGGCTGATTTTATGGGTTCTCAGCTGAGCAGTGGGGTATCGTTTAATCTCTGCATCCTCTGGCATTGTTCTGAATGGTGAGAGAGGACCAAGCAATGAATTTGTCAGAACATTTTGCAGAGCTCTGAGGTGCATGGCATTCAAGCAACATCACACCAGGAGTCTAAATCTGTGAGTCTAGAGGTTAGTTACAGATAGAAGGAATAAATCAAGCAATAAAGGATGCCTATAAAAAAAGCATGCTGCCTCTTAAATGAAGACACTTTAGAGTTCATCATAAACCTCTGACATATGTTCAAGTCACTCTGCCTGCCATCACAGTCTGACATATATTTCAAGGTGCCTGCATATTTTATGCTGTAACCTCTAATAAATGCATGTACGTTTTCAATGATGTTGCATCATACCTTGTGGACTGATGTGACTTCAAAGGGGAATTGGTGTCAATGCAATGGGAGTTCTGCAGGCAAAGGTGCTCAGATGCACATTAGGAGTGTTTCTCTGACTCACGCAGTATGTCAAAATGTCTGTGCAATACCAGAGCGAGTGTTGGTTTCATAATCATCTCTTTGAGGAAGCTTTCCTCTAGCTGGATGCCAGTTCTCTGTTTCTAAGTAAAGCAAAGCACATACAATTTCATTAGTGTCTGGCTTTCCTAGTCCAGGCTGCGGTAGGTTGCAGTACTGGCTAACCTGCCGGGGGGACTGAATGGTTCTACAACAAACGAAATGCTTTTCTTCATTTGAATTTCCAGGAAAAAAAGGGAGAAAACAAGACCCCAAAAAAATTGATATAAACAAAAGCAACAGCTTTGGCTGCGCTTTTACTTAGAGTGATGAATAGCAAAATTAGCCTTCAAGAGCTAGGCTGAAATTTCAGCGGAGCCACTGAATACATACATATAATGGTTCTCTTGCTCCCCAAATGGAGATTATGGCTCTCTCAAAAGAACAATTGCAAGACGATTGCAGGACTAAGCCTTAAAATTGACTGTCCCTTAATTTTTAGTAGCTGTCAGGAATTAACGGTGTGGCATTGATTTATGGAGCCATCCAAGCAACTTCTGCAGAGCTTCCTTCTTTTCAGAGATAAGTATTCAGGGAAGCTGCTAGTATATGTGTTATCCATCAGGACCTGTCAGCTACTCTCCATATGGTTTGCTGCAGTCAGAAAAAATGCGACATTCTTCTTAAAAGTGTCATTTTCTACAGTTCAAGAAGTGCACTTTCTGAAAGAGGGATTAACAATGAAGCAGAGCAGGCAATAATTATTATTAGTCAATTTTTCCAAAAGTAACTGAAGACATTTGAGCACCTGAGAGATTAATTTTTTATAATTCTTGATTTTTCAGAGTATGATGATCCATACTGTATAAATGTCAGGGGGTCATGGGCTGGTCATTTTAAAAAAGAATGTTGGAGAATTCTGGCATTTTCTATTGGGGGGGGGGGGGGGAGAGAAAAAAAAAAAGAGGAACCAAACTTAGAAAAAAAATAGCTGCTGCTTTAAGTGCTTGTGGTCACTATAAGAATGTGCAGACTTTGCAAATCTGACTCAGCTACTTGAAAAATTATGGAATCTACTTTCAGTGAAAGACTAGAGGCATAGAGAGGAGACCAGGATGATCAGTTATCACAGGAGCGCAGGATCGTGTCTGCCCGCAGTGTGCCACTAAACTTCTGCTCATAAAAGACCATATAATCGTGACTTCAAAACATGTCAGAATTACCATGTTTTTTTAACAAACCTATGCAGATATATATAAAAGTGCTACATGTAGTAAGGGAGAAGTGATGCTTTGCACTTGTTCTTTGGCGTTGAAGTTACCACAGTACAGAAGTCTGAAGAGTTTAATATATGTGAATTGGAGGCTTAGGATAGTGTACAGAGTGTATGGACAGGTAGATTCAGCATCGCTTTTCTGAATAATTACTGATTTATCCTGGATGGTAGAACAGAGATTTTCAGTTCCAAACTTTCATATACTCCTGGAGTCGGTGAGGCTGTTGTGTTTTTGAGGGAGAACTTTGAGTGATCTGCGGGCCATGCTAGATGTGACTATGTGTGAATTCCCTTATTCTGTGATGTGTAAGGCCCTGATCGCTGGGGATTTAATGAAGCTGCATGTGGATGGGCAGGCAGTGAGCACACCATGCCATGCTATTGAACAAGTCACTCAGAAATATCCTGACAGCTTTGCCATTAGCACAGCTCAGCTTTTCCTGCGGTGTGTTCTGCTAATATAAATATTCCTGAGCTGCTTTTATATATACTCAGGCCACCAGCATGTGTCTCTTTTTTCCTGGAACCCTACCACTTCTTACGTTGAAACAGGAGAGTTTAGAGCTATTTGAATTCTATTTCTGTATTCGCAGCAGAGAGCACAGTGAGAGCTGGATGGCACAGTCACAGGACCAGCTGCATCCCTCTCCACAGGTGCATCCACCGGGTCCTTACCCTTTTGGAGTGGGATGACAGAGGTCTCCCATTTCCACACCAAACCCTGTGACAGCCCTTGCTGCACTGTGGAATTAGCCACACTGGCTTTGGGACTGGGAGAAGGAGAGCCCGGGCGCCTGGCAGCTTTGCATGGGATGATTTAAGCCTCCCACATTGTGCGTTGCTCCAGGTAGGAATGTTCTGCGTGCATCAGCCGTACCTGCTCTGCAGGTCTAACTGAGCTCAAGGGCTGGTGTTCTGTTCCCCAACAGTCAGTGTGCACAGCACAAATGTGACAGGCCCTGCCTGTAGCTTTGACATCTCCAGCGGCAGAAAGGACCGGTGAATTCGCCTCGGAAGAGCTCGCGGTCTCATTTGCCAAGCATAGTGCCTATAGAGTAGCCTAGTTCACTCTCTCAGCGGAAAGCAAATAGAAAAATCATTTTTGCAGTGCCCAGCAATGTTTGTCTTCCAGGTTGGCTGGCCTGCAGTGACATTAGTGTCCCCAGAGCTTCTGAAGTTAATCATTTCCAGTTGCTGCTTGCCTGCTTGAAGCAGTCCTAGCCCACCCTCCAGTGTGCTCATCCTGCCAGTCACTATGGGAACAGCAATCAGAGCTCATATTTATGGCTCTGTAGATGTCCAAGGTCACAGAGCACAGGTCTAGTGGGAACAATTAAAACAGGCCTGTCCAGTTATATCTCTTTAAGCTCTCCCCACATTCTACCTCTAACTAGAGCAGTAAAGTTTAAGTAGCATGACTGTCAGGTTGTGACTGCTTTATAAAAGAGATCCTTTAGAGGGGATAAAGCTACTCTGTATACTGTCATCTGTAGAAGCATACTGTCATCTGTAGAAGCATACTAGGAGCATAGTCAGCATCGCTGGGCAAAACCTGCCCCAGGTTTGCCTCGGCATCCCTGCCGCCGGAGCCGCCCCGGGCAGGTGGTCCTGCCGAAGGGGGGACTGTGGGGGGGCAGGCCCTACCTCACCCAGCACGAACGCTGCTGGGACGGAGCTGTTTGAACTCATTTTAAGTGGCAGAGTGTGTTTATACCGGTTCGGGGAGTTTCAGCTGGTTTGCCTTGCGTACTCCGTTACTGTCAGCACCTATAAGCTAAAAATTGCAAGTGTTGTGTTTTTTAGGTAACAGCAAATGCTGTTACGCCTGGTGACTTTCTCTGTAGCAGTACACAGGAAAAAAGAGGGTTGTGGGCATCACTGGAGTAAGATGGAGGGAAGAGCGGCAGTGAATTTTATACTATCTGAGGGACAGAAAAGTAATTCCTTGGCAATTTCCCAGTTTTGTAAGAGGCAGCTGCCTCCCCTCTCCCCTCCTGTTTAAACCAGAGTTGGGTTCTATCGATACCTGTGTGATGGGACTCGTGATCCCATTGTCCATGTTGTATTGAGTTGGGGGATGAAATTGGTTCCTTCCCTTGAGCGTTAATGTGCTATGTTACATGAGAATGAAAATCGTTTAGGCCAGAAGATCCAGCAGCAGATACTACGTGAAGATAAGATGCAGCTACCTCTTTCACATGCAGTGGGCACGGAAAGATGCAACTCCGGAATTCTAAAAACAAGCTAGCAGGCATGTAAACATCCTTACAGATCTCCAGTCTCTTTTAATGGTCCTGTTATTTTAAATATAGTCTCTTCCAATTCACAGCTAATTGAGTTTGGGTAAGCAGAGCATGTTTGGCTCGTATTTCGTTACATAGGATTAGTTCCTAAATGCTGTAGATTAAACGAGTCCTTACACCGCATAATGTGTAGACAGTGGAAGAGATAGTCCTTGCACTTGGCTGTGTCCTGAGCAAACAAGAAAAAACAAAAGGAGAGCAGGGATGGCACACTGCAATGACCTCTCTGGTGGTGTGCGGTGGTGCAAGGGCTGAGGTGGGAGAAGACCCAGGCCATTGCCTCTCCACCGCTTTTGAATTGCTTTGAAAAACAAATATTCACGGCTACAATGAACTGGGATGCTGGGGTGTTGCATGGACATGAGAACATGTTTTAGAGGAGCAGCTCAAAAAGCACCAAAGTTTCCATTCTGAAGCTCTGGGCTGACAGTGTGAGGCACTTCCCTGGCACGCTGATGTATGGCCATGGGTTGGGGGTTGTTGGTTCTTCACCTTCCTAAGTTGCAGCCAACCCTTGGTGAATGCTGGGATCCGGCTTGAAAAGCTGCATTTTGATATCTGAGCAACTTGAAGTCTGATTGTAAAAAATGAAAGGGAGCACTGGAAAAATCTGTCATTAATGTGGAGAACATTGATGTGGAGAACATCCCCTATCCGTCCTGGAAAGGAGGGGCAGGAGGTAACCAGCTTGGAGTGCTCCTCCCCCTGCAGAGGAAATTTCTCTGAAGGAAATGTTCTACTGTATTGCTGTGATACAGGTATGTGCATTCTCTGAGCTCTATATCCGGTGATATTCAGTGTCAAATCAAGTGATCTGTGTCAGATTGACTCATCCCAGTGTTTTATCCCAGCAGTAATGCTGGGTAACGTTAGCAAGTGGGTGCTGGTACTGGTTTGGACTGGAAGGTCTGGTGTTGAACACGGCTCCTCAGCGTGGTGCGTGGATGTGACACACATATGTCCTCATTTCCCAAAGTGAGGACTGGATTCACTATTCTGGAACTGGAATTGTCCGCTCCTGGCTGCTGGGTTGTTACAAGGAATGCTGGATTTTGGTGTTCCCTGTGCTAGGGGTGCGACAGGCCAGCCTTGGTCACAGTGGGTGACTTTTGGAAACCTGGCAGAGCGGCAGCTTCGAGTGGTGGAAATCGAGACATCTCTCGTACCTTTTGCTTCAAAGAACAGAAACACAGCAACATTTTAAAGAGAAGGAGAGAAACATACCCTAACTCCCACCCTGCCTGGCTCGGTGGTGGGCACAGGTGAAGACCGTGGTAGTAATTTTCACTGGGAAGGTTTTAGCAAGACACGCACAGAGAACTGTCTGGATTCCATGTGCACTGGAGGAACCTAAGCAGAGTTAACTTCTTGCCTGTTGTATTTTCCCTCCCGTACCTACCAAGCAGACAATATATAGTGTTAATATGACTGCAGAGATACCACAATGGTGCAGGTAATTCAGAAAAAGCAAGGAATTCCAGAAAAAAAATTATACCTTGCAGCTTTGATTGTTGTTGGTTTCAAAAGACCGTAAAATAACCATAATTCTTTTTTTCTCTTGCAATGTTTCTTCATTATTATTATTTTGTTTGGCCATGCAAAGGAAAAATTAAGGTTGATTTTAAGGTCCAATTTCCTTTCCCGTTTTGTTTCCAAGGTTACTCCATTGACTTCTTTTAAAGGCAGTACTTGGGAAGTCAGTGGTGTTGTCTCTGTGTGCCTGGGGGCCTGGGAGCATCTCCCACTACAAGAGACCATCTGGTGAAGTTCCTTGTGGAGGTAAATGGCTCGGGGCCGTGCTTTGCAGCGGAGGAGGCAGTTTGCTATGAGAAAGCTTTCAGATGAGTTGGCTTGGGTACCAGGAGGAATCAGCAGCAAAGAGTTGCCCTATATCACTCCTCCTAGGCTGTGCTGAGCATCCCCATAGCAGCCACTCTGCAATAAGCCCAGGGAGCCCCGAATGCACGCGCACACGGTGGCAAAGGCAGTTGATCACAGGGCTGGAAATTGAATTCCAGTGCTTCAACCACAAACCCAGTCCTCCTACCTGCCTGGCGCCCTTTTAAAAAAAAAAAAATCAAAATAAAAGTGTAAAATGAAATTAAATTCCCAGCTAAAAAACTATTCTAGGAAGTGACTATGCCACTGAATGGTACAGAGGCTTTTCTGACATCAGTTCTTTTTTTTTTTTTAATCATTTCATTTTGCCTCCATTTGACCTTTTCCATTAGCAGCTGTAATTGTCTCTTTGTTATCTGCTAAAAAGTCATACAAAGGAGGTTATTACAGTCAAAATGCAGACTTGCCCAGGGAAAGGTAGAAGGAACCTCATGGAAGTCAAGAAATGTTGAACATTTTCTCATTTTGCTGTAGTTGACCCAAGGAGCTGGAGAACAGGTTTCTATACCATAAAACAAACAAGGTACACAGCCTACAGGCATAGATGCCAGCAGCACAGTGGCACATATCAAATACCATAAGCAGAGTCGAGAGAAGGGATCACAGCTTCTGCAGACAAGCACCTGTGAGCAGCAGTGCTTCACAGCTCCCAGTTCCCACCAGTTCCCACCAGTTCCAGGTGGAACAGGACAAGGATGTTGGTGCCCTTTGTTCAGGTGGGTTCATGTCAGCACGGTCATCTGCCGGCATACGGTGAATTGCCACCACCAGGCTGTTTCTCTTTTAGTTCAGAAAAACATCATCTAGCATATCTCTCTTGAAAGATTGCCAAACCTTACCTTAAAACGCGTGTGTTTTACTCAGGAGTGATTATATGCAAAAGATAAACAGAAAACAGTTTCATTTTCAGCTGAAGATAAATTGATGCTAAGAATTTGCAAAACATCCTATTCCCAGAATTAAAGTAGTCCCTTTGGAGACATCTCTGTGCTCTCTCTCAGCAAGTTGGGTTTTTTTTTGTTTCCTGATCTCTTTCTCTCTCTGCTCCATTCCTCCCTCTACCCACCCACACAATCCCTTTATTTTCTTCTCTGCGCTGTTTCCCAGCCTATTTTCCTTTGCATATTTGAAAGCAAGAAATTACTTTGAAATCTCAGATAGCTTTAAGATTTTCAGTTCTAGACTATCAGACAGCTTTCAGACTAACTTCTTCAAATATCCCCATCCCACAGTGGCAGCTGGTCACACGGAGGAGCACGGGGCCCCTCTCTCAGGGTCTGTGATCTTGCCTGTTCCTTGGCTTTGTCTTGGTCTTCCTCCAGAGATGTGTTGTCCGTTGCACGTTGTTTTACACAGGAAAATTTTCCAGCTTCTCAAAACAGGTTACGAAGCACTGCTATAAAGGACGGACGTGGAGGAATCTTACAGTGGATGCTCATTGAAAATTGGCTGTCTTGTTAGAAGGCACATTTCAGTTCAGCTCGGTTTGATACAGGAATGAGCAATCACCCTAATCAGTGGTAGTATCCTGACCTAGACAGCATCTTCTGTCATCCCTCTTTGCTATCCCAGCTTTAGCAAGTAGGAGTAAGTGTGGGAAAAGTTAGGTCAAATTTAGTGATTGCCAGTGTTTTTGACCCTGTAAAATGTATTTCTTCTCACTGGAGCCAAGTCCCACATCTCTGTGCATGGTCGCTTGTACAAGTGTGTGTGTGCTTGTGATTGAGGCTGCTTTGTGTCTGCCAGGCAGCAGGGCAGGGGATTGCAGCTGGAAGAGGAATTGTGCCTCGAATCAGGGAGCAAGGCTGAGTGGTCAGGAGGGTAAAACACCTCCCTGACTCCGAGCAGGAGCCCAGCACATTTGAACGGAGGTCGGTGCAGTATTGTTGCATGATAATGGACTGGATTTGAGGAGTTTGGGTCATTTCTGTGGCCTTACACATGCAAACGTACAACTGTATTGCTGGTGTAAATTGTGGCTGTGAAAGAGGCCACAACTTTGGCATGAGCATCCCTTTAGATTTACAATTTATGCATATTTACCATGTTGTGCGGTATACTGGGGACAGCAAATGGTACATCTTCTGCATAAAAATGAAAAGTAACTGAAAACTAGTTATATACTCTATATAGCTCTGATCAGAGGGGGGAAAATGACTACAGATTTGTGGTTGACAAGCTTCAGAAAAGGTTCAACAGAGTGTGAAAATCGACATTTAGCAAATAGGAATTCAGCCTTCAGTTTTTGCGAATCTACTTGAAATACGCTGCTGGTTTTAAAGAAAATGTTAGGTCAGTTGTTACATTGGGTATTGCTTGTCTCATTACTGCAGTTAATTAAAAGGGGGGACAAAAAGTGAAAGCCAGAGTCAATAAGTTTGTTAATAAAGATTTAATTTGGTGGAATCATTATAAATTGACCGTACAATGAATGGATATGCCACAGGACTATGAGTGTCTGAAGGTCTATAAATGGGTTTTCAGAAATAGCCATCAGGTTGTAGCCAATTTGTCATGCTAAATAAGCTTTTCAAATCCACTTAGGCAAGTGTGTACATGTTTTCAAAGGGTATCACCACCGAGTATATGATGCATAGAGGCCTTTTTTTTTTTTTTTTCCCCAGCAGTTTTTTTATTCTACTATTTCAAATCCTTTTTAGTTTGGTGATCTCTGTATTTCTCATTGTAAGTGATTTGCTATTAAGTCAAATCTTTTTAGAAGGAGTAGAATAAGTCATCAGAGAAGAAAAAAAGTAAATCATCACTACGGAAGGCACTGTAGGCTGAACCTGTGTGCTATCCACGTGAGATTTGAATCTAGCTGACCCTTTTCTTTTGTGTCTGACCAAATGGCAAGTGAAAATCCCATGACAGATAGACTTCAAAAAGAATTTATAAAATGGAAATCTGGATCAACATTTCTTCCCTTTGTAAAGCATTTCTGATCTAGAAGACTGCATGCAGAGTAGTGATGATAATGAATGCAATATTTGCATAGCACGGCACCCCTGCCAGTAATCCTCTCGTTTGAGTATGTCAGGTTATCACAAGGAAGTGATTTCTCCATCAGTGATGACATACTGGTCTGCTCAGCAGGATCATTTAACACCCTGAAAAACAGAAGAATAAGATAAAAAATTTGCATCGTGCTGCCTTCTGCCAAAGTAGAGCAGAAGAGAAAACCATGCAAGTAGTGGAGAGTTGGCCCAAATGGACCCAGTGGTCAACCACTGGCTGCACGTGAAAGTCATCGCAAAGCAGAGCACAGTCTAATGTCTGTGTTAACAAATATTTTGTGGCTTAGTCAAATTTTAGCTGACTCAAGTACCGTCTTTCCATCAGGTGTTATAATTTTAGGCCAACTCAGGTGGCTTTTGTCCTCCTGCCACCATCCAGAAGCCAGGGAAAAGTCAGGAGAAAGACCGCTGAAGGCTGAGCTGTTGCCTCCAGGCTGCAGAACAGCTGTCCCTCTGCCGGCTCCGATGGCTCAAGGTCGCTGTGGAATTCGGTGGCCCCACAGACCTGCTTTGTGGTGTGTTCATCTCCGTGTTCCCGGTGGCAGCACTTTGTTAGACATTAGGTAGCAAGTGGTGTCAGTGGCCCCGGTGAAAAGCTGCAATGCTTTGTTTCTGTTTCTTTTTCGCCTCCCTGGCTTGGTGACAGTACATCAAGATAATACCCAATCTTAGCCTCTTCTGTAATGCTGTTTGAAAGGGTTTCTTCCAATTTATGCCTTTTAATTAGAAGCTTTCAACCTGTAATTAGAAACTTACACCAGCCCAACCTTTCTTTCTGAAAAATGCATTTGTGGTTTAGGCAATTATGGTAACATAAAAAGTAATTATTTTTCTCCATGTGTGAAATGAGAGTGCTCATTAATGCACCCAACAGGCAGAGGATTTTATTTTGTTTCGATTTGTTCTGTTGTATTGCAATAAGTTACGTAACAAGGTATGTCAGGCAAGCAAAAAAAGCTGGTGTAGGCAGTTGGACTGGCATATCTAACTCCCGAGTGTGTTCCTTTGCCACGCTGGGCGTGCAGAGAAGCTGCGGCCAGCGGGAGCAGAGGCATGGCCATCTGCAGCTCCCAGCCCTCTGGCCAGCACACACAGCCCCAAAGGAATTTCCACACCATCACTTGACCAGTTTTGACCCAGGCTATGTAACTTGTGATGAGAGACATGAGCTGGTGAGTTTTTTGTAACAAAAATAATTACAGGCTCCTAAGTTCCAGCTAGTGACATCGGTAGCACCACTATGGCTTGCTTAGAGCTCAGCCTGCTCTGTGACAATGTCATATGATGTCCCACTTCTGACCATGCCAGGAGAGGGGACATCTGTCCTTTGATTATCCTCCAGCCAGAGCTGTATTGCTCTGCTCTGCTCCTGTATTTGATGGTGTCTCATATGGCTGGGTACTGGCAGAGGTTACAGACAGGGCTGTCCTCAGTGGGCTGAATCTCCTCAGTCCCACCTACAGTTGCTGGGGTTTTATTAATCACACCCGTGCTCTCATCTGCTCAGTGGCACTATGCCTGCTCAGGATGCGGCCCCCGGCCGCTCCGCACCTTTTCCTGGCTGCGGCCAGGCGCTTGTCGGCGGAGGTTTCCCACCGCATGGCACACATGGCTCTGGGTGCTTCAGTTCATCAGTTCAGGCTGAAAGACTGAGCACCGCGGGATGGAGCTAATCCTGCAGACAGCTTTCGCTCGGGTCTGTCGGGTACAGTAGGGGTTCAGAGCAAGACCAATCTGCTCACAACCCACTGGGTGAGGAGAGTGAAGTTGCAGTCATCTCTACACTTAAAATAGAAACAAACAGGAATAATTCATTTTGCATCCCTCAGTCCCTTCCCTGGCCACTTAAACACACCATCTTCTTAAACCACATCTGTATTTACCACACATCATTTTTTACTATCTCCCAATTTCTATGATAATTTCCTTCGTTGATTTACAAGCAACAACATTTTTTAATTATCCAGATGATTTTAATTTTCTCAGCCATACCTGCACTTCGTTAAACATTAATCTCATACTTTTTTCTTTGACAATCTCTACCCTTCACCATTTCTCCAGTTCATAATGAAGGTAGATCTCAATAGCATTACCCAGTACATTCTTCTCCCTAGATGAATTTGCTATCTTCTGTTCGAGCTCTGCTTTTGTCTTCTAAATACTATATTTGGCTTCTTGTAAACTATTCTGGAAATCACTTAAGAAGTCAAAAAACACCAACCCATGAACCCTAAAACATTTAGGATGACTTTGCATAATTACATCTGCTTCAGCAATTCCCCTGCTGTAGCATGATAGGCAATCACATAGAATTTACAATCGTATTTTGACTCTTCCATGGTTTTCTAGTTTTACTGCTATTTAGTGCTCTGAATAAGCCTCGCCCAGTGCAAAGGGGATTTGCACTGTGCTGGAAGGAGCTGCATGCTTGAACTTTTCTGCTTGATGAGGAATGACATTTTTTTCAGAGGAAAATGAAAGCTGGTTTTCATCTGCTTAGTGCTGCAAAGCTGGTACTGTATCTCCAGATTCCTCTGATTCCTCATTTGTCTAGACCCACTCAAATCTCCTTTGAATGTTAGCGCAGCATCTTCCTAATGCTGGCTTTGACCTGCTTCATAATGGTTTCAAACCACTCCTGCTACTCAATTAGCCCTCCTCCCAGAGCTGGAATCTCTGAAGAGATTAAGGTATTTCCATTATATGGTCAGGAGAGTATTGTTTTAGCATGGACTTTGTCTAGGAAAAATTCACTAGACACAGTACCTGTAGCTCAGACTAGGTGAAAAATATATAAACTGGTTCATTTGGCGCTAAGCTGAAGTTAGCAAAACAGCAGCAGATTTATTATACTTCTTGTGATTAAGCACTTCTTTTTGTATTGCAGCTGTTAAGAGCTCTATTTAAAAAAAAAAAAAAAAAAGAAAGAAAGAAAAGGAATGTTATAAAATGAGATTTAGGGCATTAGTTTGAGATTGAATTAGCAGAGCTGAAGCAAGGAGAAATGGTCAGGACGTGATCGATGGGGTGCAGCAGGAGGAGATGGAGCCAGTGTGCAGGTCCCCACGGACAGACAGGCACGGCACCGTCATCGGGGAGCGCAGCACGTGCAGAGTCCAAGCAGGACCACTCATGCACCATGTCCACTAGGTTCCCCATCCAAGGAAATACTAAAGCTTATGAAAAATGTTAAGCACAAGGGTGAGTAATACTATTTTCTCAGTTCCTTTTTCTCTCTCTCTTGACTCAGCTTTGGTCAAAATCTCTTTAGCATCTCTGTTGCCCAAATACAGAGAAGCAAAGCTGTTGCACCCTTCACTGTTTGAACCAGACTTTTCTCTAGCTCAATTAGAAAACTGTAATTTCCAATAAGGCATCATTAGACCTCTCCTTCCATCAGGGCTCTGACAGACTTAACTGCATTTTCCTTAGGGATTAACCATGGTTTGTGGATGAGAGCTGTAAGAATTTTCTTCCATTGTCCATTAGATCATATTAGGAATTACATGAGGCTTTAGACCCCCAGCCAGAAAAATCTGTTTCAGTGTATGGCTGCGCTGGAATTGTCACTTACTAGATTTGCAGCATAAACATTGGAAACCTTATGGTAATACATGCTCTCAAACTAAACAGTATTTACAATGATAGGCAGGATTTACAATTGGATGACATGATGATAATATGTCCTTGTTTACTTCTGTAATTAATGTTCCTAACAAAAATACCCTGGAAACCTTTCATAAGCAAGATTTATTTCTGTTGATTGAGACTGTAATCAGATGTCCCTATTCAAACAGTAATTGGTGTGCTTCATTAACATGTAATTGAAAACAAGATTTATGTCAATGCTAGGCAATAAGTAGCAGGGATACGTATTTTCTTATTAGTGGTGAAATCTTCTGTAAGCTCTCAGAGTACTTGCTGCTTTTCTGCTGTGCCGTGTGCATCGTATTTAGTCAAAATCATGGTATCTTGGAAAAAGACATTGTGCATTTTCCCCTTTTGATATTAACATCTCTGAGGCCAGCTCCCTTTTCCTCTCTTTCCTGTTTTATATCAGGCTCGCTGTTGTCGCTGTTGTTTAGCTTATTGTGTTCTCATGAAATGGCAGTACGTTCCAGTACGGAAGAAATCTAGTGATGAAGGGTAGAGCTCAGGGCAGAGCGTTCTTCTCTTTGGGAGATGACAAGACTTTCCTTTTCTTTTCTTTTTTTTTTTTTTTTTTTTGATCAATCAGTTGAGGTTTTCACCAGGTGAGTCCAGATACCACCTGTTGTTCCTCCTCCCAAACTTTTTCTGTTTCAATACAAGCAAAGGTAAGACAAATTTAAAAAAAAAAAAAGTTTAAAAGCATTCTAGAAATAGAAACTGATAGTTTATTTGCAGTTCAGTAAAAGCTAATTAACTTCCAGTTAATAGGGAGAAAAGTATTGTGTTTTCATCTATGAATAGATATAGGTAAGGTAACACACAAATAATGGAGTCAGAAGTGTAAGTCACCGCGAGTGGGTGATCCCATTGATTTCATTGAAACAAGGGAGTTAAAACTGAAAACAAATTTCAACCTGAGATGCTGGTTCATTACCGGCAAATTGATGGAGCTCTGCGTTTACTTGCTAGCATAATTTACCAATTGTGTGAGGTGTAAGCAGGCACAGTGGTAGCACTGGCTAATTTTATGCTCAATGTGAAATCTTATAGCTGGTCAGATGCATACCATAAGAAATAATTAGAGTCATTAGAAATAATGGGCTACAGCTGCAGTAATACATGCTCTGTTCTCAGTCCAGAGGTTTCTAAGCAAAATTAAATTAGCTCATGTTACCACACTGCTGCATCATATGCTCCTCACCTCCTGAGAGTAAACTTCTCGTTCCATTTCCACGCTGCGAGCAAAGTTTGTGCGCCACAGAAAAATCCTCTGCTGGGGATAAGAAACCCTGAAGCTTGAGGCCATTCCTTGCTGAAAAACAAGTAATAAAAAAAATAAAAAAAAATAAGAAGTGGCAGTAATAGGTCCCCAGCTCACATTAACTCCTTCCGCATGTTCAGGATCATCGCTCTGCTGTGCTGCAGCCTTTGGTACCAGCCACAAATTGCAAGTCCTGTTTGCATCAATGCTGGACCCAGGTGAATATTTTTCCCCCTGAACTACTAGCTTTAAACTTTTTATCTTTTTAAGGAAATCATGTCCACTTTATTGGAAGCACATCAGCAGCCCCTAGCTGCTGGTGGTACTGCCTTCACATCTGTAATATCCTCTTTTCTCCTCAAATTCAAAAGTCTGTTCATAATAGTAAGGAAAACGATGCATTATCCTGGAGAGGGTGAGGAGAGGGACAAGAAGGAAATATAATCCATGGTACTGGAGTGATTAATGTGACTGTTTATGATGAAGGAAATGAAAACTAGAAATCTGGGTAAGTAATGATCTTTCCAAGAGAATTACTTTCACTGAAACCACTATACAAACTCATATGCTGACCGTCTTTAAATTATTGCTGAAGTTTTCAAAGCAAAGCAGGGACAGCGCTGAAAATTTTTCTCCCTTATTGACTCCCAGGAGCACAGAACTTCCAGCCATAGCAGGAGAGGGGTTCACTACGAGATGCACGCATGCCATCACCTCTCTTTAAAATGTAAGATGCTTCTGCGATAAGTTTGAGTAAGAGGGCTTAGGAGGCACATTTAGCACTGTCCATTAGGCATGGTGAGCTGGAGAAAGGCTTCCCCTGCATACATCACCTCACACATTGATATGCGGGCCAGGTGTGCTCAGTGGGAGGAACAAGACTAACAGTATTTTTGATGAAGGTAAGAGCCTAATATTGCAGCTTCGGAAAGATGAGTTATCCATCTGCCAGCCATCTATCTTTGGCTATGGTACTTACCTGGCCTCGGTTATTACAGTATGTAACTGCTGCACAACCACTAATATATTTATCTTTTCGTCCTCCCTGTGGAGTTGGGAAGTGCTATTACCTCCGTTGCAGAACTAAGAACTGAGATTGAGGGTCAGATTTGTTATGGCATTTAGGTGCTCAATGGGATTTTCAAAAGTACCTAATGCCCGTTGTAATAAGTGGAACCTGGGTACTTTGATAGTTCTGAAAATCACGTTACTTGTGTCTCTTCTTTTAAAATTTTGGACTTAACGTGTCACCCTGGGATCCGTAGGAGAGGTTCCCATGTTGTGGGTAATCACCCAGACAGGAGACTGTCTTCTTCCAGGTGGGACAGGAGCAATTTTATGGCAGTAGCTTATCTCAGTCCTGAATCCAGCAAGCTGCAACTCTGTGGGTAGCGGTGAATTTACCCTCCTTGCCCAGCTCTGTGAGAGAGGTCAGAATCTAGTCCTGGAAGTACTTGAGCAAAAATACGCAGCACCCATGGTCAATAGAAAGGGTTTATGTGCCAATTTCTGGGATGGAAAATTCAAGAGCAGCAGCAAATAAAGAAACAATCTATATTCATGCAGTCACCTTTCCAGCCTACTCCTGTAATCACAGGCTTACACCTAACCGGGAGACGTGAATCCTACAGAAAGCTCCAGGGTATTGCACTGGAAAACAAATGTTGATTTTGAACAAATTATCTGTTCATCGCTTAATCATTTTCTTTCATTATTAGTCTCCAAATTGGTTCTGCTCTGAAAGACAGAATTAGGTTTAAAAGCAGAGTGTCTCTTAAACACTTGCTTCAAATGAAAGTATTTGGTAAACATTACTCAAACCCCCTAGAGCATAAACTCCTCCACTGCTTTCTCAGGCTTTGCATAGATTTTTTAGCTCCTGGTTTAAAGACAGGTGTCTCAGGGATTCTTTCAGGATATTAGAAAATAATCAAATTTAATCCCTTACAATCATATGCCGGGGAAAATTTAGTAATTAAGTAAGACCTTTCTGGCCTCATTTACAGTAGCGTAAATTGGGACACAAGTCCCATGCAAATAGGTGAAGTTACACCGCTATTGAACATGTAAGAGAAAGAAGAGTCGGAGTCCAAACCCATGGCACAGGTACAAAACCGTGTGGGCTGCAAGCCCAAGTTCCTTACCATTGGAAGAGCTGCAATTTGCTGTTACAGTACTTGTACTCAATTTCCATAGCTTTAAGGTTCTTAAAAAAAAAAAAAAAAAAAGTCCTGGGCTTCAAAATTATATTTTTAACATGAAAAGGGATGGGTTTTGTTTAATTCAGCATGTCAGCAAGATTGCAGCTGTTGGTGCTAGTGATGTAGGATGACAGAGTGGGGGTCAGCTCGGCTAACTCCAAAAAACACGTGGTGCTGCAGGGAGGGGGTGGGCTACAGAGCAGCAGCGAAGGCCCCGCGGTGTGTGCTTAGCCCGCGTTACACCAGGGACCGTAAGGAGGTGCTCAGGAGGGTGCTTGGTGCCTCCATGAGGCAAGAAGCTCTGCAGGGAGTAGGATGCCTCTAAAGTTGCATGGGTTTTCATCGGTGTTTGTAAGATGCTGTTACCCTGCTTGTAGGTTCTCATTAGGTGGAGGAGGGAGAATAACTCAGTCACGTTGTCAGATATAGGAAGAGAATAAAATTTCGGGACATTGTTATCTTGTAGATTGCCAGGTACTTTTTATCTTGTTCCAAGCATGAATTTAACTCAGTTTTCTATTAGGGGGACCTGTGTGCACAGGGAGAGATATGCAGGATGGTCCTCTCTTGATGCTCCCCCACCACAGGAAGGCATTTCCCAGCTCTCCACAGTCACCAGTGAAGCACTGGTACGCGACTGGGAGGCTGCTGCTGTGCAGAGCAGGAATTGAGCGCTCAATTCCTGCTGCTGCAAATGAGTGCATTTGCACTGTGGTGTCTGGCCACTGTTTTGCACTTGCAGAATTTATTTCTCAGTGAGCAGAAGAGCTACAAGATTAACAGATGAACAAATACTTTGAGACAGCCAAGACATCAAAGAAATTGGAGAGTCACTAAGATGTTGGAGAGCTGAAGAGTCACCTGGCCATGGTTCCTAGGAATTATTTTATCCTCAGATTAGCTCAGCTGTCTTGGGGTTTGGACACATCCTCTGGTGAATTTAGCTACAGTGACTTAAGACATGACTGGCCACAGCGCTCTGCTTCTCCTCTGGAGGATGCTGCCTGTGGAGCAGAGGCAGCAGGAAGGAATGTGTGCCTGCATCCCAGCCACTGCAGCTCAGATTCTGGGGACTTAGTGCAAGCAGAAGATTCTTCATTTTTCAAGGTAGCCTTGAGCTATACCACCGAGGATGAGAGCGTACTGTACCCCTGGGCAGAAACCTCCAGGGAAGATGTGGGGCAGCCAGCGTGTTAAGCCACCCCTATGCAAGCTATGGGAGTGCACTGTGACTGGTTTTACCATAAAGAAATTCCAACAGGTATTGGAAAGGCAGGTATTGCAGCAGGAAGGTCAGAGGGAATCATATCCCAGGTGGTACTATTTAATGGCCATCACTCTTTGCAAGCTTTTTCTCCCCCATGCAATCTGCAATTCAGAGGGGTGGGGAAAAAAAAAAACCAAAAAAAAAACCAAAAAAAACCCCCAAACAAAAACCAAAAAAAAAACCCACACACCAAAAAGTGAGTAGCAACAGTCTTAACCTTAGACTGCTCGTACAGAACCCAGCCAAGGGGTGATAACAGTGGAGCATCAGAAGAAGGTTTATGTAAAACGTAGCTTCCCTGCAGAGAGCAAACAAAAAGCAGCTCAGAAAGATTGTGCAGAGGCTGTTAACCATGAGACCATGCTCATTCCTTGGGCTGCATATGGCTCAGTTCTGCCCTGAAATTTAGATTTAGTTGAGTCAGCCAGGAAATTATGGATGAGTTTGGTGTCTTGAGGGAAAGGGTTCAAAAAGCAGCAATATGAAGACACCAACAAGAGGGAAAGTTATAACCTGAAAAGTGCCACACAGAGGGAACTGTGCCTTTCCTTTATTGAACTGTTGGCTGCAATAAATACGGCTGAATTCCCTCAGTCTCCCATAATGTTGTCTCAGTACCAGCAGGAGTCCATTTAAGAATACACTTACTTGCACAAATGATTATATATGAAGAGCAGAGAAACAGCTGAAGTGTCACTGCAGTGATGCAAGCAAATCCTAAAAGCTGCCCAAGTAAGCTCGGTGGCTGCGTGCTGCTGCCTTGTGCTTTGGGTTTCCCAGCGCCGCCAGCCCAAAGCAGCCGAAATAGAGGAGCTTCTGTTCCACTCCACCTGCCTGCCTCACCTGGGGAGATGGTACTCTAGATTTTGTGATGGTACAGTAAATAAATGGTGACAAAATCCACTAAGAGGATATTCCCAAAGAGGGAGAATTGGGGTTTATTATCATTTTCAATACAGAAAGTAATAAAAGACTGCATTAGCAAGAAGAGATGAGACAAGTATAGTACAAAACCAATGAATGGATGATCAGCAAGGAAGATGAACCTTGCACTTCTACATCTTATGGCATTATAACCCCAACTGCCTGAATTAAAGGGTTTGGCTGTATTAGTGCTACAGCAGGGTTGTCAGATACCTGTGTGTGGTGCGTCCACAGTTAGGAGGGGTCAAAGCGCCGCAGAGAGGGGCTTGGATGTGAGCAATGTGATGTAGGCATAGGACTGCAGACCAGGAATTTTAGGGTCTTCAGCCTAGTTGTTTTCATTGATTCCCTTATGTCCTTAAACACTTCCAAACTTCACATTGTAGGTAGCCAGGAGAAATAATGTGTTCTTGCTTGAACAGTGGTTCTAGGAAGAAAAGTGCTTGCACTCTCTGTGTAGGTATACTGCTTTGCTAATATCCCCCGTTAGCACTGATTAGTTAGAAATCTGAACTTGCATATGGGCAAGCTGGTCATGGGGGAAGCTTTATTGCACCTTGCAGCTGGACCCAAGTTGATACAGAATGTTAGCAGACTAGATCTGTGATGTGTTTGACCACATTGTGCATGAAGTCTTTTCCACTGACTAAACCAGGTGTGGATCTGACCATCGGTAGGTCCTACGGTGCTGTGCAGCAGGCAGTCAGGCAGTGCAAGGCAACAGGCTGAGACTGACCATGAGTGTTCAACCCTTCGGGCTCTGTAACTCCCCGTTCTGTTACAGGCTGGAGTCGCCGACGCGCGCGCTGGTGATGGAGGCTCCGAAAGGCATCGAGATCAACGCGGAGGCCGGCAGCTTGAAAGCCACGTGCAGGACAGAGCTCAGGCTGGAATCCAAAGATGGAGAGGTAAGAGAAGGGCGTGAAGCCCTACCACAAAACCAAAGCAAGCCCCAGATCTCCTGCAGATGTGTAGCCTTCTGAGTCACTGAGCCGCTGCATTTGAAGCGCTGGTATGAAAGCAGCGGTGCAGCAGGGCTTCCTAGCTTAGTTTCTGCTAGCAGTGATTGAACATATCATATGCAAACAAGACTCACTCTATGGCAGAGGCTGATTCATTATTTTTGAAGTGCTTGGATAATAGCATCTGTTGTTCAAGCAGATTTATGCAGCTGTAAAATATACAGTACTCCTAACCTCTTTGTTTCCTTGTCAACTTTAAAACAAGATTTACTTGGCCAACATAATTAAATCTTTTATCATACATTTTTCTATAAGAAGAGCTTAATTCACTGGTATTTATCTGAAAAGCTTTTGTAGCTGATGTTTTCATTTTGGAAAGAAAGGGAACATTAGGAGATACAGGTTGTTGCACTGGGGAGACTTCCAAAGGGGAAGAGAGCAAATATAACAGAGAACAAAGGTAAAACCGGTGTTGAGTAAAGCCTCTTCTGGTGTCTCAAAAGTACATGGGCACAGGGTTCTTACCCCTCCTCCTGCCACAGTGCTGGAAGGCACAGAAGGATGTGGCTGAGGAGCTCCTGCTGGGGAACCCACCGGGAGGCTCTGCAGGAGGAGCTTCCCATGGAACACAAACCTCCTGGCAACAGGGCTCCAACACAAGCTAACATTTTCCTGTCTTAAGTGTCAGGTGTAATAAGTAGAGTGGGGGTTTTATTGCAATTCCTGTTATTTCTAAACATTTGCCTTTTAAGACATTTCAGACCATGGGGTGTTAACAAAAAAAACTCAAAAAAAAAAAAACACCAAAAAACCAAAAACCTCTTACCTAATATACTGCAACTGAGATCCAAGGCATTTCACTCCTGCAAGCAGTTGCCTTAATGGTTTTAACACTAAGTTGCTTTTAAAATGCATATATTGACCTGCCTCTTTCAGGAGATTAGATGGTTGGATACTAAAACTGGCGACTGTTACTGTAATTGCCAGATAAAAGCAAGTACTGTCAGTTGCCCTGTAATAGTCTGGTGTGCAGGTTATCTTACCGTGCCCTTCTCAGGGATGTTAGAGCACTCCCCTCTAGCTGCCATGTGTCTAAGAGCCGCCACATGTTCGCTTTTATGTTCTGTTTCAGAAGGAGAGATATTCAGGTCTGTTATGGCATTTAAGTTATTTTTAATATACATAAAAGTGTTACACGTATATATAAAATACACATGAAAGTCAGTGCTGGGAGCCTGCAGGTGTGACTGGCGATGGGATCACAGTGCAGCAGCCCCGGTGGAGGAGTGGAGCCATTGTGTGCTCCCCACCTCGCAGTGGGGTGCCTCTGGCTGGGTTAACCCAGACGTGCAGGTGCCCCAGGAAGCTACGAGCCAAGAAAACACGGTGGGTAGATCAGCAGAAACAAACTGGAGGTCTTAGGCGGCTCATGATAAAGGCAGATAATATGCTTACCCAGGCTTGTATCAGACTTTCCCATCTTAATACACTTGCCCAGCCAGTTTTTGTAGCGGCTGGATTTTCCAAAGGAAGCTTCTTTAAACACAAGATCAAAAATAACAGCTCTCCACTAATTCTCTCTCTCTTTCTCTCTCTCCCCCACCTCCGACTTCAGATAACGTTGAATTCTGCAAAAATCAAACTACCTAACTTGCCTCAAGGATCTTCCTCTTCTGCAGGGTCCAGGCAAAAAATCTACGAGCTCTGTGTGTGTCCCAATGGGAGGTTATTTCTGTCGCAGGCAGGCACTAGCTCGACCTGCCAGATAAATACAAGCGTCTGCCTTTGAGAGACAATTTGCAGTGGGGCATCGCAGGCAGCACAAAAGCCAGTTCTGGTCTCAGATTGCAGCTGCCAACTATTTTTACTAGAACACAGAAAGCCTATCAAAGACTTTTTTTGTGTGTGCGCGCGCGTGTGTGTGAATATATATATAAAAATATATATATAAATATATATATATATATATCCTCTGTGTAAAATGATGTTTCAGTACAAGGAATCCCAGGGTGACCCTGTTACATTTGTGTAGCATTTCTCTTACTCACACCAAAATTTACTGGTACAATCTGCTGAATTGGAATTGATGCTCCCCTGGCCCCTTCTGTATTAATATAGTCCAATGATCACCCCTTGTTTTTGATCATGTTCTCAGAGCAATGGGATTGCTGGCTGGGCAAAACCCTGGAACCAACGTAGACCCACCAACATGCAAAGGGAAGAGAAGCATCTCTGATTATTTTCACACCGTTAAATCGGTGGCATGAAAAAAAAAAGAAAAAAAAGGAAAAAAAATCCCCAACAAAATAGCCAGGTTAATCTGAGGTTAAATTGCACTCTTTAATTTTCACCTGAAGCATGGCTCCCTGTTGGGACAGAGAGATTGCACTTGGCTGGTAGAAAAGCCCAGATCTTGCTGGAATAATCATGTATTTTTCAGAAGGGGTTTGAGCCTTACCTGTGCATGGACAGGGGTGCCTTGTGCTATTCAAATGTGACACATCAGCTCTAACCCTAACCTAAAGACATCTTTGTGCTAACAAAACTGGCATTGCATTTAGTTCTTGGAGGGAAAAAAAATTGCAAAAGTTGGACTAAATAGAAAAATCCTGAACCTCCCTAGTTAAGAGGTGTGCTGGATCACCCCACACACTCTCCATTAGCACCTTTCATTTTGAAAAGGTTTGGTGTGAAGATTTAAGATTTGGACATTGCCTATCAGTGCCTATAGAAAGAGAAAATTACCTGTTCTACCCATAGAACCTGAGAAATTGATACAAATCAGGTGTGTAACGTAGATGCTATGCCAGATTTTTTGTTATCTTTCTTTCCAGGATATATAGTCCAAGGTCACTTAGATTTTCTGGAGACTGCAAATATCAGAGATGCTGGCAATGAAACAGACTTCTTTAAGCATTTACAAAGATTGTGACCAAGCCAGATTGCTGGAAAGCAAGGGCTTTGGATGCTGGTTCCTCTAGAATTTGAGCCCCAAAAACTCTGTGGTTGAATCTTTTCATGGTTGCATTTTTCCTTATTTTAAAGTCTAGGAGTCACTACGGGCAGGTTAAAACATGGAATATGATCTGGTAACATTACTTCCATTGTTCAAGTTTTGAAAAACGATGAGAAGAGCCCAGATCATTGAATTCCAACCCATAATTGCATCCACATGCGTGTGAAAATCCTTGACAAACAAATATACTAATTACTGCAGAAGTATCTGAGTCACAGTAAATCTTACAAGGACAGCAAGGTTTCTAAACCTCTGAGATGCTTTTGAAAATATTACCTCACGTGCAAATATGACAGATCTGTGCCCATCCCTAGCGATAGCTAAGCAAAGCTGGTATTCTTCAAGCGATCTTCAAGATAAAACGTAGCTGACAGAAATGTTTAGAAATAATATGGCCCATTCCTTTTTTACAGATTTCCACGTATTTTCTTGTGGTCTGGAGAGTACCAGGGTTTGATTTTTATTTTTTTTTTTTTCCCTTTAAACGAACAATTCTGGCTTGATCTAAAACCGACTGGACTCAAAGGAAAGATTTCTGTGGAGTTTAGATTAGATGTGTTGCTGTCTAACAAAGCAGCACTCCTGCAAAATTTATTCCTGAAAGAGGTTTGAATGATCTGCTTTTATTTCAGTAACACTTCCCAATTAATTAACAAATTCAAACTATTTGTTAATGAATGATTCCTGTAATTATTATGTCTTGAGTCAACGTCTGAATGCAAAGGGTCACCCAGGATAACAATTGTATTGGGACACAGGACTATACCATCTCTGTTCAAAGAGGGGAATTGTGCCTATGCCTTAAGTCAATGCACTCAGCAAGGAGAAGCACATCATATTTATCTTGTTATTAAAACTAGTTTATTTGGGGGGAGGGACAGGAGGGTGTCTTGGGAACTGGTTGTGCAACTTAAAACAGATATTAATGAAATGCATTAAGACTGTAGGGGCACCTAGAGTGATACAAACTTTTTTTTTTTTTTTTTTTTTTTTTACCATGTTAAATATAGTGAAATACTGTGTGCGTTACCTCTGGGACCACAACTGAAGTCCCATTCGTAGTCCTACATTTACTGTAGAATTATTTTTTTTTCCCCCTGTTTCATTTAATACGGATCACAAACCTTACAGCAAGCACAGCCCAATTCATAAACAGATCCGGCGTGAGCAGTTGTGCAGACACGTGCTGCAGGAAGAGCACCCTGCACAGAAAATGAGCCGCGTTAACTTTCCCATCCCCCAGAGCATGGGTGCTGGGGAGGAAGGCAGGGGCTGACCCAGCAGGGATGCTGCGTCCTGGTTCCCTTGCTCCACTCCCGCGGCACCGGCGGCTCAGTCCTAGCCCTGTACACCCTCTGCCGAGGATTGCCATCCCAACAAATTAATTGTGAGTGGCTGGTCTTCTCAGCTGGGCTCTCCGTGAGATTATCACCTTCTTGTGTCGCGAAAGCCATGACACCGCTTAAGGACATCCCGCTATTTATTTTGGTATGAATTTCTATGGGGGAGCTGTTAAGGAACAACCTCACACAGCTGTGCCATCGCTGCAGACGCTTCTCTGAGGTGAGCAAAGGGTACCTTAATTACATCTACACAAAGCAATTCGAGTTCCTTCAATATATTAGACTATCATCTTTCCATCTTTAAAAACATAAAATTATATGTTGTGTTGAAAGACAAGGAACGGCTGCTAGGAAGGTTGAACCCATATAGAGACTGGTAAATCATGTAAGTCCCACTGGAGTGTGAAGGCAGCGGTTTGGGTGATGCTGCCTGCGCTTGTGGCTGCGTGATTAGTCCCCTCCTGTTCGGTGAGTGGCAAACTGGAGCAAACGGGACTGCGTGTCTGGGATGCCAGGGTAAAAAACAGGCGCTTCGTTTAAAAAGCAGCTTGCAAACACAGCCAGCTATTTCACGCTTCTCAGCTTGTTGGTGGGGGCTGTTGTGGAGTGACTGACCCACCGTGCTGGACGAGGCGAATGCACGAGAGGGTCCCTTGTCCTCCTGCCTGGCCCAGAAGTCCCTCATAGTTGCTGCACCTGTATGGGTTGGTTTTCCCTGAGTCCATTTAAATCAAGCCTCCCTGGCTGGAATTCGTCCGTAGGCTCTCCCTGCCATCGATAAAAGGCCAAAAACGAACAAGGGTTTGTGTATATCTTTGTGACTCAGCCCTGCGGTTCAGTGCAACGGAGCACCTGCTGTCTGGGGAAGATGGCGTTTCTCTCAAACTGGAGTTTGTTGTACCTCCCAGTGCTAAGGCAAGGCGGGGAAGGGACAGTGAATTTGTTGCTGCTGAGCTCAGTGGAAGAGATGCCGACAACCTCGTGGCCTGAGCTGGGACAGGAGCTGGACCAGTGACAATTCAGGGCACCCTTGGGTGGCTGTGGGACCGAACCCCGGCTCGGCGCCGTGTGCAGGTCTGCACTGCAGCCACCAGCACTGCAACCCCACAATTAATAATTGCTAATCAAGGGGCTGTGATACTAATGTCAATATACCTTAGACAACCAGGAATACTGCAGCATTCGTAACTGTGTTTATGTATCGTAACTCAACTTTATAGGGTTTCGGGACCTTGTTAAATTTGTTTTAAATGCGACACTTTAGTAAGTGGTCGGGAAAATGACTGTCAGCGCTCACCGGTACAGCAGCACCTTATCCATAGGTAGTGTGCAACCCTTCCGCCGTCATAGGTGAGTTAGGATGGATTTTCTAAAGCAAAAAGAACTAAAACAAACAAAAAAAACCCTTTTGCCATTAGTAAAAGCAGACACCCTAATACTGACTATACAACCGTATCCATTCTCTCAAGTTTCTTTGTGGGGTTATTTGGGGGGATTTTTTGGTTTATTTTCTTCTTTTACACTTTTTGAAGCATATTACCCAGTAGTCGGTGAGGTGGGTAGCTTAAGAGTACAAAGAAATGTACAAAGCAATGGCAGTAGCTGCTAAAATATGTGTAAGGCCTCTCCTGCATATGCATTTTTAGTAAACTGAGTCTGTGCAAGAGTGATTTGGTTTTGGTTATCTCAGTCACGTGCTGTCAAACAGCTGTATTTTAAGAGGGTTTTCTTTTTTCCTTTAATCATAAATATCACATTGCACAAACACAAAAAAAATAAGGCATAAGCCTAAAAAATACTATCTCCGATATACGGTATAGAAAAATGATGTCTAAATTAAAAAAGCACTCCCTAGAAATTACTCCAAGGTTAAAAAGAGATTCCTGTGGAACTTGTGAAGATGTCAGGTTAGTTCACATTGTACCTAGTTTGCAAATACAAACGTTCTTAAAGGAAATTAGCTTTTGTTGTCATAAGATGCACACACACATATGAATATATATATATACGCACACACGCTGACATGCAGTTGTTTACAACAAAAGCCAATTTTCTTTCTATTTGTTTTTATGGCTTTAAGTTTTACATTGCAAAAGAGAGTGAGACAAAGACCAAAGACTTAACAGAAATTCATCCCTTCTCTGGTTGCCCTCGCTCCTGAAATGTGTTAACTTTAATGGTGCTTTTTTTAATTGGGCAGGAAAAATACAGGTTTATCATAAATTTGCATTTGACAGAGTAAAGTGGCAGGAAGACTCTTAACTTTGTTAATGGGTGAAAAGAGGAAATCACCTGAAATATCTTTAAATGTGTGCAGAGGGCGAGGTTACCTGAAATTTGAAATGGGAAGAAATAGCCCAGAAAGCTAAAAGACATTATCCTGGGCTAGAAGTATAAATAAACTGAGTAAACGCTACCGGCTGTTCACTTACCTGCACTTGAGCATCAGGAGATCAGGAATTCCAGTAGCTGCCCAGTGAGGAAGAGTAATTGTGCCATAATGTTTTCATTTTAAAAGTGCATACAGTAAAAACAGAAAAGTTCAAGGCTGTGCTCTTTTTTCATATATATATATATATATATTTTTTTTTTTTTTTTTTTTTTTTTTATGACTGACATTTTAGATTTTGAAATGTCATCATCCAGAATTCACCCCAGCATGTGCAGGGCACATTCCTGCGAAGCTTTGCCAAGCACTGGATTGGTGTTTTTTGCATGTGAAAACACCAGCCTTTTTATTGCCGTTGCGGTCGAGGGACACAATCCTGGCAGCATTTCCCTTTTCCCCATTTTGACCTTTTTCCTCCGTTCTGAAATCGTTGTGTAGTATTTGGGCAGCTAGTGTCCTGCCCCACAGGGGGCTGCATGCAGGTGGCCCCCAGCCCCAAATCCCCATTGTGGCACTTCTCAGTCTCGCATACCCCCAAAACCTGCGTGTAGCTGTGGCACCAAGGTGAAACCGGGGACTTTTAGGTACGTTCTGCATGGCAGTTGCTCTGTGTTCACAGCCGATGCAGCCACGTTTATGGCTGTGAGTGGAACAGGGTTAAGCACATGGCACTGATGAGATTATCCAAGCAGGAGCAGAGTGAATTAAACAAGGCAGGTAGGGGGGAAAGGGAAGGAACAGCGAGAGACGTCACTCTAATCACAGTAATGCAGCCAACTTCTCTGTCTGTTTACACTATTATACTTTAAATTAATAACATCCATTTTCCTAAATATGGTAGCAATTATGCTTGATCTTTCGTGGCACACAGTGGAATTACTGTCAGTGAAACCACTTACGGCTTGGGCTGTTCAAGATTGCTAGGGTGTTCTTTCCATCCACAATAACCACAGTGGCTTGGGGTTTGGATGGAAATTACAGTGAATAGCTTGTATTTAGAAAGCTTTTAAGTCTGCTGTGGTTGAAAAGCCCACGGTTATGTGCATACAGCCCCGAGGCTTTATATTTCAGACTCTCTTGTCCTGCCACTTGAATTGTATTGTGCCCTTGTGAAAAGCGACACACTTGCTTTATGCGGGAAAAGATGGATATTTAAAGCTGCAGGATTTTTAACCCAAGCAAAAAAGCAAATATAATCATAGTGCACAACAGAGATTTCCCATCCTAGTTAATTTAAACTAGAGGTGCAAGTTCCTTAAAAATTAATTTGCTACAAGTGTTAATCCCTGCAGGAAAGTTAGCTCTGGTGCCACTCCCAGGAGGTGTCTCACCTTACTACAGCTCGAAGCCATGCGGTGGCCGGGATTTTCTGTCGCCGTCAGTAAGGCTGGGCTGCCTGTTCGGAGGAAGCCAGATTTCCTTTGAGGCAACTCATCTCCATGGATGGAGCTTTTGTTAGTTTTTAGCCTGTATTGAAAAACAGAAAGGGTACGTTTACTGTGAAGCGATACGTAGTTGTATGTTTGTCTCGATTTAGTTGGTTGAGTCTTTCTGCCAGCAAGAGAAAGTAACAGGAAAAATTTGTGTGAACGTGTTACATTTACATTGTGCCCTGCTACCAAGTGCTTCAGATAAAAAATGCAGCCTTAGTGAAACAGTCTTTTCTTCTAATATTAAAAACGACTTTTTGGAGCTTTTCAGCAGGTCCTACCCAAATGGAAAGTCTCACCATTTCTAATGTATTTGCCGTTAGAGGAACAGGCCCGTTGCAAAGCATAGGTCGTGTGCATCTTTGCATGTAGCAGGAACTTTGAATTGCATTGTACTCACACGTCTTTGCCTCATTCAAAAGGCTTAACCGCCGATAGGAGATAAAGCGTTCCGAAGCCTCCTATAAATGCATTATCACTTTCTAAAGCAATATTGTTTCTTTGGTCTTTTAAAAATTTCCTCATGACAGAGTCCTTAAAGCATCTTGAGGCAGGCTCACGCTGGAGAACAAAAGAATAATTATTTGTGGGCGGTTCTATTTTTATCTAAGGCTGGAGTGTAGTTGAAAAAATGTTGCTGTTTGAGTTTCTCCCACTTTTTGCTTAGCTGCAAACACCACCACCACCCCCAGCACTACGGGTAGATTTCTCTAGGGCAGCTGCCTTACGAGCTGGGAGTTGCCTACTTTGCTAAACGAGAACCTGATAATTTTGTCTTCATCTGGGTCCTCCTCTGGGCTTGTGCATTCAGTGTCGGTGCTGTTATTGATATAACAGATAATGAAACGCTTTGGCAGTATTAATGATTTTATAGATGATACGTATCTGCAGTCTGAGTGGTACAAATAGTGCCGGTAGCTCTTGGTTGCTGTTCTAACAAGCCTTTGACCACCTCGAAAGCATCGGCAGTAACTCCAGAAGGCACAGCCATGTGGCTGTTAATGCCACCTCTGCTTTGTCCATTAATGTCTGTACAGCATCCAGGGGGGTGCCACGGGGATGGTACCCCGGTACCCTGCCTCTACTCGGGAAGCCTGTGGGCGGTTGGGAGGTGGTTTTGCCTTTTCTTGTTTATCTCCATCCTGTTGCCAGGGCCTGTGCACTAGAAATAGCAGCAAGCCTGATGCCTGCCTTGGGGGTCTGGCCTGGCGCGGTGCAGCAGGGCCATTCACAGCATGGGGGGGTGGCTCTGTAGCTGGATTAAATCAGGATTTGGCCCCATTTAACTTACTGGTAGCCTGCACCGCCTGAGGGTTTGGACTTAAAGGTTTAGCACTGCTAAGAGTCTGGCTGCCCCGTCTAAACTCCAGCCTGTGTGCTCCTGGGGCCAGCATGGGACACGGGGCTCCTCGCGCCGCTGGGGTTTCCTTATCCCATGGGCGCAGATGAAGAGCTGTGGCAAGTCTTCCCGTCAGCCACTGCCTGAAAACGGAGGCATGTCCATCCAGCTTCATCCCTCGCCACCACCACGACCGTGCCGAGGTCAGGCGGTGAGCTGGTGGGTAACGTGTGAAGCAGAAGGTCCCGCTGGTGGCAGGGCAGGGCCACGCTGTCTGCGGAGCGGCTTCCACAGGGCTGGCACCGCCAGAGGAATCCGCTTCCTTCTCCCCTTCCCTGCGTTATCCCTGCGAGCACAGAAGTTAAGATGGACAAATGCTGCCCTAGCTCAGCAGAGTAAAAGCATGCCAGAAACCTCGTTAAGTGCAGATCTGAGCAATTCTCACATACTGTGTTTATAGACAAAGGGCTCAGCTGGCAGCGTTCACACCCAGATTCCTCCCTCCGTCAGAGCTTTTCCCGAGCTGCAACCCAGATCTTGGTCTGGATCTCTGGGAGCAGAGAAGGGATCAACCCGCTGGATCTGACACAGATCCCTTTGGGGTTTGGTTTTGGGGTTTTTTGTGCCCACCCTTTATTTGAATTAGTTTCCTTGTGCAAAAATGCCAATAGAGTTGTCGATACAAACCCAACGAATGCTCTGTGTAGGTAGACCCAACAGCAAAACAACATTCAGTGCGAGCTGAAGCAAAACCCCATTCATCCACAGCAGCAGCATAAAAGGCATGACCCATACGCTATAGCAGTTTTCATCTGTGATGGTAAAATACCTTGTCTGACCTCTACTCTGATAACCACCAATGACCTTGATCGTGTAAACAGGACAAACTGAATTTAAAGTCTTATCACAGTTCTCATTAAGAAATTCAGATTTGTTTGGCTTTTTTCTTTTTAATTTATGTATGTGTGTGGTTGTGTGGGAAAATATAAAGCTTTTTTGTATCAAATAACATCAATCCTTGCACACTCTATGCAAAATTTTGTAAGCATTGCAATAATGCTATGAATTACACAAGGAACTATTTTAACTTTATTACACTTTCTGTATAAAAAAAGTTTGTATTTAAATGATTTCAACTGCAATCTTGTAAAATATATTAATAAAATAATGATTGTTAAGAAGGAAAGAGATGTTGAGTGGTTTTTGTTCGTTTGAGCATGGCAAACGTGAATTAGACTGCAAACTTTCGTATGTCTGTAGGATACAGATAGGATATGTCAATAGGATATACCTGTATGTCCGTAGGATATGCCAGACTGGATCACACTAGTGATCCATTTCATAGCATCAAGTCCCTGGATATATTTCATGCCAAAAATGCTGTAGAGGATGGAATGAGATTCTCTGTGGATGGCTGTTGCTGTCATTAGCAAAACAAAAAAATCTCCCCTTTAGGAAAGTTGAGTTGCTGTCTTGCTTACCGCTTTGTTGAACTTCTCCCCCTTGTCCTAGCATTGGAGACTCACAGCCAAGAAGTGTTGTAAGCATTGAGGTCCTGCCTGAGCATCGTAAACATCTCAAAGAGGATCACTTGCTGGTAGAGGGGATCTGGTGCTGCTTGTGCTCCAATGCTCCAAACCAGCAGGAACTTGAGGTTTTCCAAGAGGGACCAGAGCCAGGTGCATGCACCTGGAAAGGAGCCCCCACCGGCAGACTGTGTAGGGAGCATGACCTCAAGTCTCCCTGCAAAAAAAATAATAATTTAAAAATAAATAAAATCATTTAAAAAAAACCCCAAAAGCAGCAACAACACCACCCAGCAGCCTGGACCAACTCACAGAAAGCCTCTTGAAAACCTCTGGCTGCTTTAACGATCCATCAGTTTTTATTTTAATTGGCAAACTAAGCAGCTGCTCATGGGTGACTCTGCACATGCCAGGCAATCACTTCTGAGGGCATTTTGCAGGAGCTGGGTTTTAAATATGAATTTGTTTGCCCTGGATTTTTGTCAGTAAATGAGAGCATTGATTGAGGCTCATTATCTGAAGGAATAGCAAGAATTCAATCCGGCTGAAAAGATGTGCATGCCTTCCAAGTGCACGGAGAGTACAAGCCCAGCCCTCACAGCTGAGATGCTGCCAAAATCCAGGCTGTAGGGGTACTTGTTTATCAGTTTGCAGGCCCTCCTGTTTACCAGGCTCCAGGTAAGTTCACTCAGTACTGTTCGGTGGACATGCACAGTCTCCTTCTCGCTCGTTGGGGTTGGACTGTTTGCACACTTTTTTTTTAAAAAAAAAAAAAAAGAAGACATCTTTCAGCAGAACTTCAGCTGCAGTTCTTGGCCTGCATTTGGAATTTCTAGCAAACTGACAAGGAAATAATTCATGAATTAACCCCCATTAAGAAGCATGTCGGTAGGAACTTCACAGCACCCGCAGGATAGGGCGCTCTGTGTAGCTGCACCCAGCCCTGCCCCAGGCAGCGGCCGGATCCTTCCCCAGTACCAGCAAACTCCGCATCAGCTGCCTGAAAATGTCCTTGATACAAGCAGCGAGTAGTTATCAAACTCAGCCTTAGGCACAGTGTATTTGCAGTGCCCCCGTGCCAAGTGTGGTACTCAGTAGCAACAATATGTTAACCATTTTCTAAACCCTGGGAAGCTGTATTTAAAAAGGGAATTTGTCTTTTAAAATTGACTCCTGGGAAAATTATCAAAGCATCATTTCTTCCCAAGCATCCTGCCTTTCACTTTTGAGAAGTGCTTCCCAATTTTTGTTTTCTTTTCTTTCTACCCCTATAGCTAATTCATTGTTTCTTTTTTTTTTTTTTCTTTTTTCCTAAATAGCAAACAGAAAAAAAGCACCAAAGGAAGAATTACAAAAGCAGGAAATAATCACTGAGATGAAATGAATCCATTTCATACTCTGTAAAATCATAACAGCTTCAACTTCTTAAAATTTTTATGTGCAGCCAGGTTTTTGTATTTTTCATCTAAGTCTAGTACAGACAAGTTGCTGCTGCTGAAGTTTGGTTGTTGAATTGGGGTGATTATTTTTATTTTTATGAACAGTGTCCAAAAGTCAGTGATGAGAAGTATCTGTTTTTAACAGTTTTTCTCCACTGCTGTGACCTTCTTCTCTCCTTAAATGGAACAGAAAAATCCTCCTGAATTTAGTGATGAAGGTTCAGACCTAAATAGCTCCAGTGCCAAATGTATCCCAGAGGAAAATTATATGGCCTCATTTAATAGAGAAAAAGCAAGAAGTCTGGCCAGCAGCTAGAACTTGGCTCTTTTCTGCAGTCATTTCAGAATAAAAAGCAGAGTGTAGGTAGTCTTTAAATATTTGATTCACACTATCAGGCTATTGTAATATACATTACTGATATGATCTGCACTTTTTAAAATTGGGGTTTGTGAATAGCCCTTCACATAACACCTCTGCTTCGGGCCATCATACAGCTAGGCTTGTGTAACATCAGCTGTGGTATTTTCCCTTTCACACCTACAGGGGCATTTTTTGTTACCCTACTTCTAGGCTTTGTTTTCAGCCTCAGCAGCAGCCTGGCAGTGCAGGCAGAAAACAAGGCTCCTGCCTCCTCGCTGAGGAATGCTTGCAACCATCTGCTTTGCTCCATTCAGTGGGTGCATGGAGGGAGGGGAAAAGCAGAAAATATCTTTTAAATCTCTGAAATAACCTCATTCGGCTTGGTTTTCTGCTGCCCCCACAGCAGCACACAGCTGCAGGGCAGAGTTGGCAGCAGCCTGGGCTCCTGCTGGGGCTAAACCCCTCCTGGGGCTCCACATCCCACCTCTCCTTCCTCAACAGCCCTATTCCCGTGCCACTGCCAGACTCAGGCTATGAAACAGAAATACTTTAACTGACAGCATAACCCACAAGTGCTCAGGGGACAGTAAGACCTCAGTGCTGCTCGGTATTTCAGCACCTTTTCAAACAGAAAATACATCTGCATTACCTGACCTAAACTCTACCTACAACTTGAGTTTAGCACCTGGGAGTGCTAAAGGATGCTGAGCATAACTGAGATGGGGTTTACTCGTTGAATATGGGTTTTGCATCTGCTTTGCCTCCCCGAAGGCAAGAACCAGTACATGCACATGCCAAAAAGTGGTGCTGTGTCTCTGTATGGCTGCCGCTCTTAGCCTGAGCCTCCTCCCTTCATCCAACCAATGCGCCGCATCTCCTGCCCTGGGGGTTGAGGTTTTAATGGAAGCTGCTGCAGTTGGGGTTGGCTGCCCGTCTGCTGTATCGCCAGTGCATTCAGAACCGGGGCGGGGTGATGGTGAAACGTCCCACTCCTCCCAGCACAGCAGGATGGAGCCATGCAAGCACATGGGATGCTCCACAGCAAGACATTCCCTCCTTGCCGTGGCAAGAGGTCTGTCGGAAAGAACGAGACACGGTTTTCACCCCAGTGTGTCCCAAGTGACATCTTGACATGGGTTTCAATGCTCTTATGGGAACCACCCAAGGAGGCCCCAGGGCTGAAGTAAGCAGTTTTAGAGCTGATGTTGGTCCCAGAGAGGGCCACGTTTATATTAATGCCCAGCCAACAAACACAACCTGCCTTTACAAACCGGGGTGATTAAAAACTTCTCCTTGCTCTCCACTATCAGCAGGCTTAGGAATAATAACTGACTGATAGGGAAGTGTGTGAGAGAGAGAGAGCGTGCCTCTTTGTGTGCACGCATGGGGACGGGGGAAGATAAATTTCTGAATAAAATGTTATTTTTATGTCCGCTGTAACGATTTCCCAAAGCATATGGGTATTTCAATAAAGCCCAGTCTCAAAAGAGAGTTTTTGCATCACAATCGTCTTGAACCATAATAACTAAATTTGAAAATAACTATCATCTGCTAGAAAGACATTAAAGTATCTATAGTGGTACTATCAGGCTGTGAATGCTATGGGAGCTCTGCACACACAGACACACACACACACAATTAACGAAGAAAAAAGAAAGGAGAAAAGCACTGTCCCTTCCAAGAAAACCCACAACCTACTGCCTACACGATGAACTTTTAAGCACAGAATGCAACATCCAATGAATTATTTATGAATTAATTTGCAATGAACAGTTTAGCAGTCAAAGGAAACATAAACTGGCAGCACAGCCCTGCCTGGGGTGACGGCAGGGGACACAAGTGTGCTGTTCCTGTGGCAAGAAGACATTTAGCAGTGTACATGATGAGTTGCACACTAAGAAAGTTTTAAGACAAAAATGCAGTTCCTGGCAAGCACCAGCCTGGTGTACTAATACCCTGACATAGCCTGTGACCCCACTTGCACGCTGCACTGACACATGCCATCGCTCACCCAGTGCCAGGTGACAGACACAAGTGCTTCTTGACCAGCAGCTGCTGTGGATGCAGCCGCTCTGGCAGGAGAGGTCACCCAGTGCCCCACGCCTCCCACCACCACCACATGGTTTTTATGCTAAGCTAAAACACAAGTACAACCAGCTGTTGCTTAAAGGCTAATGATGGGAACAACAAAATCAGGAGATAGAAATGCACATCGTGCATTTAATTTAGTTCTTTATAGCCAGGCTGTAAAAGGGGCTGTCCCTGCCCAGCACAGGAATGAGCTCTGCACTGAGGGCTCCACACCAGCATTTGTCTTTAGCATGACATTAAATTAATGCTTTTGTGGGTCTTTTTTTGACTCCTCAGCAGAGATGCCCAGTTTGCCTGTGCTGCTGCAGCTAAGCATCAGTCCTGATGCTGACCGCACAGCTGCGTGGCATGCTCTCAAGGTAAGTGGCTGCTGCGTGCTTTATTTCTCTAATGCAGACATGGATCATGGGCATAAACAAACCTGGCTGGATTCCTGGCAGAGCTGAGAATTGCATTCGGTAGTTCCTGGGGCAGGAATAGGGTGATGTCTGAGCTAGCAGGAGAACACAGGCAGGAGAAAACAAAAGCAGAGCAGGCAGGTTAGCCTGGACCGGGCTGCTCTGGGCTTGCTGCAGGTCCTGCGGCATTGCCAGGCACAAGCTGCCCTGGGTCACGTTTACTGGTGCAAATAGAGCAGCAGACACTTGCCAACATAGCTCCCGGTTGCTGCAGTTGGAATAGTTTATAAATGCTTTTGGATTTATTTTTTTTCCCCATTCATTTCTGTAGCGACATCAGAGTCCTGCCTGGTTCCAGTGGGGTGGCTGAGATTGCTGCTCCCCTTAAAGCACGGTACAGCTGAGCATGGTTGAGCTCCCTTCCCACAATGGCTTCTATAATTTTTATGTAATATATTCTGTGTATATATTATAATAATGACTTTTCTAAGGTACCTGCATCTCAGCTACCCTTAACCCTGGCTGTGCCCCTGTCTGCAAGAGCAGCGTGAGGGGGGCACAGTCCTGCCAGCCAGGTGGGGGATGAGGTTTTTTGGCAGTGCCACAATGGAAACCCTGTGTCCAGACAGCCAGCAGCCTCTGTGGGAAGGAAAGCTGCACTGCTTCCCCCGGTAAGTCTGACTCACACCTGTGTAGGCTCTGAACAATGAGGTGAAGCCGTGGTATTTGCCCAAAGCAAGTGAGAAGCTGCCCTTTGTGTTGTTTCCACCAAAAAGACTGATGGTAAGAGAAAGATGCTGTGATAAGTTTAAAGAAGTTGACATCAACTGACCTTAGGAACCAGGTGAAATATTTAAGACACCTTCGCAGTTCAGACTCTGCTCAGACTTCGGCTGTTGGGACGATGGTCAATGCTTCCCTCCCAAAAAGCAGACCAGGCAGGGCAGCTGAGGACAGCAAGTCACGAGATTAGTTTCCTGAGTTTCACCTTTTTCTTCCTTTCTGCCTTCTCCATTGACTTCTGGACCTGAAGTGTCTTCCACATGTGCATGGTGTCCATCAAATCACATACTTGGCTTGGACAAAACTGATGAGCACAATGTGCCAAGAAGAGACCTGCTATTTTTACGGTTTTGCAGCAAGACATTGCACATACAACTTGTATCAGAGAGAGAGCTAAGAGCACGGTGGGGCAGATGGGAGCTGGTGGGGCCCGTGTGTCCAGGGGTGAGAAAGGTAGGTAGACACAGGCACCAGCTTCCCACAGTGACTGATGGATTTTACCTGTCTTTTTTTTTTTCCTTTCACACATGAAGACTTTTGAAACACCTAACAAGTGTCTGTCTGGGGTTTAGAGATGTCTGGTTTTACTGAACACAAGAGCTGCCTCCATGAGCCATGGCTGCTTCTGTGACTGTGCAAAATGTGTATTGGTTTAACTTTTCATGGCATTTCAGTCATAGAAAAAAATAACCTCTGTCTTTCTGGTATGTAAGTATTTAGCAATTGGAGGAGGAAGAAAAAAAAAAAATCAAGCAAACTTATGCCTTATTAATTTTCTTAGTTTTCTCTTTCTGATTTGATTTTTGGATGGCCACCACTAGAGACCCCAGTAGAGACAACACACCCTAACCCTTCCCCCACTGCCATTTTATGACATACCCACTGCCATACCTCTTTTCTTCTTCAAGAAGATGATGGGAGACAGAAAAAATGACAGCAGAGACACTGAAAGCTCTGTAACCATAGAGCAAGTTAGAATCACTGAATCATTTAGGTTGGAAAAGACCTTTGAGATCATCAAGTCCAACTGTTAACCGAGGACCCAAGTTTAAGCAGTTCCCACTGAAATCAGTAGGTGACCTACATATATCTATATATAGATTGTCACTCCCATTTTTAAGAGGTAGGACAGTCAGTTTAAAATGAAAGGGCCAAATTTTTGTATGATGTGAATGGCAGTTTGGATCCAGATTCATCCGAACCATAGGCCAGTTTGGCTCAGCAGAGTTAATACCGCCTTCCTGAGAAATACAAGACTAAAATAACCACCAGGGCCAAAACAGGAAGGCTAAAAATAAACAAATAAAGAAAATAAAGTAAATAAAGTAAATAAATAAACAAACAAATAAATAAATGAAAATAAACGGAGGGCTACTGCCCTCAGAAGAATATTTTCATCGCTGCTTTGCATGAGAACTGCAAAGAGGACTTCAAGATAAGCTTTAGAAGGTGCAGGAGTGGAGATGGCAGGCAACTGAGGGTAAATAATTAATTCAATAACATACAATTAATTATTTGCAATTAAAGAACATTTATAAGCTGCTAAATTCCATTAGCATAGCATGGCCTATATAAAGTGAACACTAATGCATATTAAAGAAGAACCTGTCTTGTTATGCTTTCATCTCGCCACATAAAAAATACCGAGATGAGGAGCACACTGCCCCGTGCAGCCGGCAGTGGGCTGAAAGCTCTCGTGCACGTGTTACAGCTCTTCGGGCTGCAGCAAGGATCTGGATGCAGCAGGAATAACGGCAGCGTGCTTGGGACCACTGAGAAACCGGGTTCCTCCATCGGATGTGGAGCAGCTCTAATGCTGTAGTGGCTTTGGTGTCAAGTGCACCAGAAGTCACCGCCAGGCAGTTGTAAAGTTACACGGTCTCCCACAAGTAACTGCATCTGACCTGACCGCAATTACTCAGTTTATGAGAGCAGTTAGGACTTGGGGGTATTGCCATTTTTCTGTTGATAGAATGGAAAGAACAAGCTCCGTTGCACATGCCTGACTCTTGCCTTAGGAGGACCTCAAGAGAATCCAGAGATGTTAAATTTACCTCCTGCCATCCCAAAGAAATAGAGGATTACCAGGCACCGAGTCTGCATCACCTGAACAGCCATCAGCCAGCTACCAGCCAGCCACATGGTGCGGGAGCCCAAGGCTGGGCATCTACACCTGAAAGAAAGAGTTAAAAGCCATCATGACAATACCTAGGCTGCAAACCCAGAAACACTCTGGAAAATCTAGAAGCAATTGCTCTTTGGTCAAATCTAGAACAGAATACAGTCCCCAGAGGATATTGCAACAGAGTGACATCAAAACCATCCCAGCTCATTTGGGTTTGCTCTGTGCTGAGATTAAGTCATATATTATGTTCTTGTAAAATACTCAGTTGGTGGCAGCTGGATAAATGGCCAGTTCTAAATGATCCTTGCTGAACTGCAAAATCGATTAGGCAGTGATTTCCCACCTTGGATTTTTCTACACCCCTCAAGATTTCTTGCTCTTGGAATTTGTCACATTCACAAGAAATTAAACATGGTGCATTGCTCTAGTGGCAATTTCTTTGGCCTCCCTGAACCCCAGAAGCCAAGTGGAGTCCCCTGGGCTAGTTTGCTTGCAGTGGAAAAGACTTCAAAGCTGACAGTTTTCACTGAAAAAAAGTAACCTTGGATGAAGTTAAACACGGGATTCAGAGTCCCTTGCTTACACTAAATGCACAGAAAGCCAGAAACACCGCACGGGAAAGGGAGTCATCCCCCACCAAAACAGCAGCAGACAAACTGCTTGCTCAGCACAAGCCAGGCCATGATGTGGGGCACGTACATCCCCCAGCATCGCCTGGCACCAGGTACCAGCACCCGCTCACAGCACCTCCAGGCTGGTGGCATCCCTGCTCCTCACCCTGGTTAATGACAGCTCGGACCTGGAGCGGGCAACCATGAGTCTTTAACATAACAACAGGTCAACTAAAAAGTGTTAGAAACCTGTTGAGAAAAAGAAAAACTCCTGTCTGCATTAAATTGCTAACAACTATCTTTAACTTGCCTTTTCCAGGGAATATTGTTTGGGTTTAAGCCTTTTAGGAAGCTGTCAACCTTAGCAAAAATCCCTTCAAACGGGAAGGCTCAAGTGAAAAGGTACCTGAAAAAAATTAGTGATTAAATCATATTTCCTGATCCAGAAGTGCCAATGCAAGGTCTGATTCCAGTGGGAACAGTCATGTACCTGAAGGGAGACGTATGCTGCAGGGCAGCCCCCTCCCAGGGCTGGGCACAGGGGGATTTTTCACATGCTGTGCAGAAGGGAATTCCCAGAGGGATTAAAGCTTTTTCTCTTCTGGCTCTGGACTTCACCCAGCATTCATATAGGAGATTGCTCTGCCTGGAGTGAGAGTGTAAAAGCTTCAGAAGAAAAAGAAGGTCTGTTCAGCCATGTCAGTTACCTAAAAGCCCAGAGGCGGGGTGTGCTGAAGGAGCAGAGGGAGCATGTGAAAGTCAGAGGTGAGGCTGGAAAAGGTTCTTCCACTTAGGTTCAAGACTGCACTAAGGCACTTCAGCTGTTGGTGGAGAAAAGGCTGCACAAACCATAGAGGAGGTGCTGGCAGTTCGCTCGGTGGAGCACAAGCTCTGCCGATGGCATCATTTGGATATTTAAAGCCCTTGGCTCTAATTGTAGCACGGCCGTCCTTGAATAAACAGTGCTAGCATTACAGTCATTGTGGGACATGGGATGGATTATGTCCCAGTCTGCCTGAGAGGGGAAGCTAGTTCTGGCTCGGCTGGGCAGGGAGCTGGCACAGAACGCCTCTGACACCCTGACACCTCTCGGCAGTGATTTCCCTCAAGATGAGAGAGCTGATGAGGCGCAAAGAGAGAGGCTCAAGGAGGCTGCAGCATCCCTGCAACGGTCCATTTAAAGCCAGATGCAGGCAGCATAAGCTGCTGTGCTTTTGGCCTCTTCAGCAGTCAGCTCTGCAGAGGGTGGGAGGTCAAGGGCATCTGCTGGCACCCCAAAAGGGAACAAGGCTCCTGGAGATGAGGAATAGACCTGACTTGTGCAAAGAAATTCAGCCCTTAGTCAAATCCCAGGCTGGGAGTCTGGCTAAAGCACGAGCCGGCTGCCAAGACACTTGATTCTCACACAACTTACCTGTCACCTTGTGTGGGATTCATTGTCTTGAAGAACGTGTTTAGTGAAGCCCAGGTAGATGGCTGAATCCTGTAATAGGAAAAGCCACGGGCAATGCTGGGACACCCAGCCTTCCAGGTCTTTATCTTTGTAGATAAGCAAGTTTGGAGTCTTTGGAAGAAATGCTGACTCCTGTTAACTATCCATCACTGAAGCCAAGCTTCTATGCCCTGGGCATCTGCTGCTGCATGGCAGGTGTGAAGACAACATCAAAATGGGACAACAGGGTTAGAAGAGAAGCAAATCTCACCGTTGTATTGAGAGCTGGCATTTTGCCTGCCTTGTCAATCATCTTTCATGCTCAGAAATATAAATTGTATGGAATGGCTCCCTGGAAAGACAGTTCCTTTCTTATTAATAATGAGAGTCAAAAGTTAAACACAGCAGACAAAACACATACAGGACTAATGCAATGTTGGAGCAACATCAGACCAAAAGGGCTTCCATCTCACTCCTCTTCCCTTTCTAGCCAGACGGAGCATTCCCGGTGCACATGTGGGGAGAAGTGAGGAAGCAAGGAGCTGTCAACAGCAGTACTATCCCAGAAATAACAATGACTTCTCAAGAAACAGGAGAGTTGGAGGCCTCCAGCATTCAGACTTGGCTCATTTCAAAGGAAGGACAGTAACAGCACAGCTGAGTAGTAGTATGGAAAACAAGCTTTTTTTTTTAGTGTGGTCCTTGGGAGGAACTGAACACAAGTTTGAGTTTAGCTCCTGTCTCCAAGAAATTGGGACTTGCCCCAGAAGAAATATAATCTGGAGAGATGAGTCCAAAATCATGGGTGCAGAAGATGCTCCACCCAAGACTGCTTTGTTCTGCCTTTCTTTTTCAAATGTTACTGTTTGACCTCTGGCTTCTCCGTCGTGTGCATCCTACTGTGGTCTTCTCAGCCTAACAAACGCAGTTGTGACTTGTGCACTAGGTAATGAGATGCCAGGCACATGGAAAACCTGATAGGCAATGTTCTCAAGTTCTCTGTTAATTACCAATGTTTGCTTAGCAAATAGCTGTTAAAATGCCTTGGTGCACCAACTTTTCTGGGATCACTTTGTATTTCCCAGATGTTCAGCTGGCAAAAACCTGACAGATGCCACCTACTGATTATTTCCCCAAACTGGAAGAAGTTTAGAAATGTTGATTTGACGTCCCCTGCAGTAGATTCTGCAGGCATCAGGTCAGACACCTCTGGTATGAAAGAAGTTTCTTTCCAAAATGATAAAGGCAAGCAAGTAACATGAACTTAATGTGGAAACAGCATTCTTCCACCCTCCAGCTAGACATGAAACCAATGTGAAGAGCAGCACAGAGAGATAACATCTGATTGTATGGATACTAACCCTGAGGTTCATCTGAGTGAGTTCACCTAGCTCTAGCACAAGAATCGAGAGAGATCTGAGTTACCTCCAAGGTGGAATTAACATTTGACAAATAGATAGGTAGGACAAAAGAGCTGAACTTCTCCATTCAGTGCCCTAAAACTTCTTGTTTATGCCAGTACCTTGTGCTCTGTCTATCAGAGTAGCCACTAGCTGGCACAGACTTGGAGGAGCTTCCTTGTAGGTGGAAACTACTGTTCAGTAAAGTGCTTCTAGCTGCAAGGTGGAACCTGGGCCAAATTTGTGGATTTTCAGTCTTACGATAAAATTAGAGCAAAGTATTTGAGGAATATTGACTTTGAGACTAATGCATGAGGCCATGGTCTAGGAAATCTTGTGCTTAGGGCAATTCCATATAAGCCACGTAGTATCTCTTTCTGCAGCTCTATTCCGGGATCAATAAGTTTCCTGAGAGGTTCTTCTCTAACACATAGTGAAATAATTAGCACAAAGAAGCTTCATATAACCGGAATACAGAACCATTTCCTAGTTCTACTCCGGTATCTGTCGTATTAGGAGAAATGCACACTGACAGCCCTCTTGCATGCGTTAACACAGAACCCTTCCATTTGCAACAGACCTGAGCATTACGCAATGCAGAAGCCTGTCGTATGAAAGGCTTAGACAAAATCCGGGGAAAGCAGAAGCTGAGGAAGGGAAGAAGTGACACAGAGCCCACGTGCCATCACTAGAAGATACCTGTAGCAGTTATCTTTGCTGAAGTCTTGCACAGAAGGAGCTTTAGAGACATCTATGAGGAGAAAATCTGCTTCCCACCATGTCTAAGCTACAGGCTTTTATACTGGAGTCTGGCTGAAACTTATAAAAGAAACCTATATTTACCCAGAACAATTATGAAAGGAATGATTCCTGATACCATGGCAGTTGACCTTCTACTTTAAGCAGGAATTTTGTCAGACCATATAATTTCCATTGTCAGCTACAACCATCAAGCCGTGACTTTAACTTCCATGCACTGAAAAAAAATAAAAGAAAAAAGAAAAAAAAAAAAAGAAAATCCCTCTTATAAAGCTACACTTCGATTTCTAAAAATTCATGCAAGTTGCTTTTATGTATAGGTCAACGCTTCCATTTGCTGGATGAACGTCAGTATTTCTGCACTGAATGAAGCTGTATGAAACCAAAGCATTTCATTATTTCCTCTGGAGCTTGCTAAACAAAAGTGGTTGAAGATCATCAATCAACACGCTGTTGTATTTCAGTGCCAGCGGTATTTTAAGGGCTGAACAGCTCAATTAGCACTTATAAGCAGTAGTAAGCAAAAGCTCTCACAAGGATCAGTTTTGTAAGCCGTCCTCTACAAAAAGTAACCTGTTAGTGCAAGATGCAAACCTCTGGTCAGCCAGTGTCCGTCCTGCGGAGTGACTCGAGGGAAGACAGCAGTTGTGAGGGTGGGAGGGAAGGGAGGGGGAGCGGGTGCAGGAGCTGTTGCCTGTCCTGGGTGGCTGAGCTACCTTCCTTCAGAGGACGCCAGCAAAGGAATCTGGAAATCTGAGGTGCAAATCAGCATCCTTTAAACTGCCTAGAGAGATTCCCACAGGCTTTTGGGGAATCCTGTCTTAAGTCCTTCTCTGAGTGGGTTATCTAGATGTTGGTAGGCACGCAGTGACGCCTTCACTGCATATAAACCAGTTCGATTTCTTCTTTGGGCACATCAGCCCAGTTCCCTCCCAGACACGGTAATTTACCTCAGATACAGTTCAGACAATCAAGTTCATATCAACTTTGGCCTGTCATAGAATTATCACAAGTGTAATCATTTGAACTCCCTGATAGCTGGTTCTGGATGTTTTAAAGGAAAAGGGGACAAAAGGGAAAAGGGAACGGGAGAGAGAGAAGAGAAAAGAGAAGAGAAAAGAGAAGAGAAAAGAGAAGAGAAAAGAGAAGAGAAAAGAGAAGAGAAAAGAGAAGAGAAAAGAGAAGAGAAAAGAGAAGAGAAAAGAGAAGAGAAAAGAGAAGAGAAAAGAGAAGAGAAAAGAGAAGAGAAAAGAGAAGAGAAAAGAGAAAAGAGAAGAGAAAAGATCAGTCAAAACCAGTTTTGTTAATCTTATTTGAGTGTTAGCTGGGTAAAATATAAAAGGGAATTTTAAAAATCATTTTCTGTTCTCTGTAGTTACTGCCTGGGGAACAGATTCTTCTGCAAATATTCATAGCCATGAAACATTGATAGACATGCTGCTTAGGCTTACCTACAGATTTTCTAGCCGTGTTTCAGAACTAGCATCCAGGTGTCATTAGCCTCCTCTGAAAACTCATGACCTGCACATCTTTAAAAGTATCACATAGAAAAATCTTTCTAATCATATAGCAGATGTGGTAGAAATGTATATCATCTAAATTTCCAATAATAAATAAGATTTCAAAACCAGGATCACAGTTCATAACTGCAAAATTTCCATTGACTTCAAAGAAAACAGAATTTGGATCTCTGAAGCCTTAGTGTAGCAAATGTAAAATTCCTGCAAATGAACACTGCAGGAAGGCATCTAAAGCTATCTGGTTTAGTGTTTGTTCAAAAGAAAGCCACAGGTGAAAATCTTTCTGACTTGTAAAATACATTTAACTGAACCAACCTGTCATCTGTGCATCCCGCTTTATCTAACCAGTCTCTCTATTAGCACTCATTACCATGGTATCTGAACTTCTTCTGCTGGAGGTGTTATTCCAATTACTTTAGTCTTACTGCTGACATGTAACAGAGCAAAATGTGAGCTTCTGTTAGGAAAATAATGCTCCAATTAGTTGCTCCCTCTTTGTCTAACAACGCAGAAAGTCACACAGCGAAGGACTGTTTTCCAGAGCTTGCTCCCTGGGGTAGCCTCTCCTTTTTTTTTTTGTTGTTGCCACCACCAGGCTGACACAGAAGTTCGGCAGTCTCCCTGATTATGGATCATGTATTGGAGCTCAAGCTATTTACAACAGTCAGTACAAATCAAATACCTCCCGTGTTCATCAGCCACTGCTCATCTGAATTTCTTGCGTCTCCTGTGCTGACCCAAATCTCTGTAGGAGACAGAGAAAGCATTTTTCTTACAAATCCCAACTCTTAATTGAAATCGAAAAACACCTGAGAAGGAGAGCTGTAAATACACAGCAAGTATGAAGAAACTGCTGGTTTGTGATCACGTACAAACCGCTTCTTTCTCAGCAGTTCTCTGGGATTTAGAATAGACTTCACCACTGACAAAATATTTCACCCAGGCACAGCATAAGAAAGAATTATAAACAACTTTGGAGACTGTTCCCAAGCTAAATCTTGGTGTATTGACCTTCTAGCTTAAAAATCAGATATCTTGCTTAAGGGAGAGATAATCAGCATTTCAAGCTTTTCACCACAGACCCTCCTATCCCACCAGCAGCTGCAGGTTTTTGTCAGGTTTGAAAGTAGCAGCTGGAAACCACCTCATTCCATTTCAGCTCTTGCATACCAGAAAATGAAATACCGAGGTAACAGGACTAAAGATCAAGTCTCCCCCAGCTGCAACCAGACTTTTTGACTTATGTCTCATCTTCTGGTGGACACACGCCACTGTCTTCCCCTTGTTCACATCAATTGAAGGAACATGACACAGCAGAGCTCCTTAAACCATGGACTTCACCCCTAGTTCAGCCCACAGGAACACATTGCCTGGACATCACTAAGGTGAGACACACGGTTCCTGTAGGGGATCCAGTATTTCTCACCTTTTCTTTGATCTTAGGATGCTTTTCTTTAAGCCAGGATGCTTCCAGGGCCCAGCAGTGGGGAAGTGTCCTGCACTTGTTCGACCTGGACAATATTAGGGAGGAGGTCCATCACGCATCCTGCTGTGACAGGATGCAATCCATATCTGAGCATCACACATCCAGGCTCCCAGTGCCCCCTTTGGGGCAGCACCTGTCAGTAGTCCCAGGTCACAAACCCTTATTTAAAACAGAAGATGATAAAGAGGATCTTAGGAAGAGTTAATTCTGCTAACAGCACAAGCTACGCTTGCAAAGCCTTGAGCCTTAACCACAACCATGGCCACGGGAACACCTGCTCCGAGACCATCACTCACGAGGGAGACAGCAAACACCACTGATGTTCCATGGCTGTTACGGTTACGTCGCAGTTACTGCAGTTTCTCACTTAAACATGACTGCTTCTGCAGAGCAGTAAAGTGTCTACGGCAGAACCAATTCTACTTAATGCACTATCTGAAAAAGAAACTGCTCTGAAGCTTTGTAGATCATCACAACCAGTATAAAGGATTAGCTGATGATTTTGTGAATGAGATGGATTAGGTGGTGTGCTGGAATACAGCTTTACTGGCTTTCAACAGGCTGGCACTTCAGAATCACCAGGTTTTTTCTTTCTTTGTTGTGTTTTTTACAAAAAAACCCCAACAAACTCAAAACACATAAGGGCTAAATCCTGATTCTGTCACAAATAACAGCAAAGATCCCTTTGCCTTAACTCTCCCTGGTGTGGCAGAACCTGGCCTGACCAGTGCAACACTGTGCTGATATTTATTTTGCTGGCAACGGTATTAGTAATTAAAACTCATTGTGTGCTATTTCTGCAGTGAGATCCAGCCCAGAACCTCACAGCATACAGAGCTCTGGAGATACTTTAACTGAGATGTTTTGGTTCACTAATAACACCTCTCTCCAACGCTGTCAGAAAAGTAGAAAGGTGAATAAACTGCCAAGGTTTTTATACCACTGACCCCATGGAGGAATTTCATCTCTATATATTGCTGTGTCAAACCATCTCCTGGAGTATAAGCAGAGGTATTGGTTATTGACTTCCAGAACCATGTTAACATCGATGAAGGACCATTTACTTCTCCAGTCTGATGAACAAATAGCATCTCTCTCAGGACCGTAGGGTTTTGCTGCCCAGACAGCGATGGTTTTATATATACATCAGCCAAGGTTCAGCTTACTGAAGGAAGGTGCTTGTTCTATTTAAAGGAGTTGCTACCTGAACAGCTTTTAACATGCACAGGTCAAATATCTCTCCAAGCATAGGCATGAAGCTTCTTAGATAAATAATGAGCAGGAAAAAGCAACAAAGTCTTCTAAAAAGAATCTATGAAACCAAAGAGAAGGATCAAGGGGTTTTCTGATCAGAATCTTTTTCAACAGTGTTCTTTTTTGTTAAAAATAAGTGTGACTGACCTTGAAACCCTTCTTAAGAAAGTTTCTCCTTTGAGAAGTCACCTTCAAATTGGCAAGTGCTGAAGCTTCAGTGTTCTGTAGTAACACCCCCACCACCACCTCCACTCCCTAAATATAATTAAATTCAGATTAAAACTTTAAACAGCTGAAAGTAAAATTGTGTATTTTGGGTTATTTCTACAATTCCTTTGGCAGCTCTGAACATGTGGGATGATTTAGTGTTTAAACTATTAAGATTTAACTTTTATCCTCAAATAGGGAGAAGTATGAATCCAATGGCAGTACAGACCTGCAAAGCTTTCAATGTTGTTACCAGAGGTATGCGAATACAACTGGAACAGGTACACTATCACTTCTAAACACACTTATCCTTCCAATTAGTTCAGCCTGAGAGTCTGTCAGGGTGAAACACACTGATGTCTCTCCACAGGCTGTTACCTGCCTTGTCCTGTGCTGAGTCCCGCCACCGAGACACGAAGATGAAGCTGGCACACAGGAAAGGTTAATCCATGGCCACCACAACGCTATATGTGACTTCCCTTACTCCAAGGTCTTGCAGCTTCAGACAGGTTGTCCTCTGGCACTGCAGGAAAGGGTGGTAACTACCTGGAAATGGATAACCCCCCCTCCCAAAGCCAAACCCCTATGTTAGCAAGAGGTGTGAAGAAAGGGACTGTTAGCTGTGTGTGCCTGACTTCTCCTCATGCCATATAGCTGGGTCACAGTTTATTTTTCCATTCCCTGGTGCAGACTTTGTGGCTACCTGCACATTTTATTTCACAGCAAGAAACAGTGAGCTTCTGTTTTCCATGGGCTGCGTACTTCACAGGGCAACCGAAGGAGCAGATCTCCCAGCATAACAGGCTAGCTATTCCCATTAACGAGCAGGAGATCCCAGACCCTGAATTCTGCTTTATTTTATGCCTAATGATACACTACAGAAAGCAAAGTTACTCTTCCAGAGTATGGAACCACTCACCACACCTTTCTTTTATTCTTTGCTGGCAACCAAGGAGATGAGAAACTTTTCTTTTGGGTAAGTTGTGGGTGTTTTTCTGACAGCCTCTGTGTCTTGTACACTTGTACCGTACTTAATGTAGATAAGAGTACAAATATTTTGCATAATTACATGGATGTTAACATTCATAGCGCCTGTGGCATCAGTTTTAATTTAGTAAAGTGAATCAGTTCCTTTTCCTAACAGTTCATCAGCACGGTGCCATACAGAAAGGCTGCATCGTGCTTGGCTGTTACCACACTGGAACATTAGCAATTCTAATCGTAAAACTCCTTTAAGTGTTACTCTACAGGAAAAAAAAAAAAAAAAAAAAAAACCAAACCAAAACTTTTTAAGAATGTAGAAGTTTCTCCTCAAATCTCAGTTTTGACATAATACAGGCAGTAATTGCAATAGCAGAATCCAGCTACAATCACAGGTGAAGGCACAAGAGTTGCTGTATTTTTCTCTCCACACCATTGCCCTGTCTCATTGCTGTGTTTTACCTGGTCACAGATGGCACGTGCTGTTAACCGCGACACTCTTAGCACAGCCAGGATGTGCTAGCAGGGTAGCAAGTGGCTGACAGAGTTTTCACCTCAAAAATTATTTGAGGCAGCAGACCAAATTCCTAGAAAGTAGTGGGAAAATGCCTAGAAAGCAGCAGAGGAAATCCTTGAAAGTGGTAGGAAAAGGTCTAGGAAGGATCAGGAACATTCCTAGAAAAGTACAGGACAATTCGCCCAAAGCACCCCCAGACTTCTTGGAGATAAATTGATGAAGTCTTTCAACACAGCAGAAAAATCCTAGAAAGCAGTTGAGGCATTCTTAGAGGGTTTGGTGTGAATTCCTAGAAATCTAAGGGTAAATGCCTGGAAAGCACCATGTAAATTCTTAGAAAGTGGTGGGAAAAATTCAAGAAAGCACCAGTAAAATTCCTAGAGAATAATAGATTAATTTTAATTAAATTAATTAGTTACTTTAATTTTCTAGAGAGCAACCAAGTTGAAAGGCACCAATTGAATTCCTAGAAAGCAGTACAAAAAATCCTAAAAAACAACAGGAACGTTCCTAGAAAAGAGCAGAAAACTTCCTAGAAAGAATGGGATGTCACAAAAAACAACAGAAATTTTCCTAAAAAGCACATGCTGAAAGGCTGTGAAAAAATTGCTTGCAAAGCCACAGAAAAGAATTCTGAAAAGCCGCTAGAAAAAATCATAAAAAAGTAGCAGGAGACTGAATTCATAGAAAGCACTAGGAAACTTTCTAGACAGATTCTAGACCAAGGAGTTGCTGGAAAGCACTATGTGAATTCCTAGGAGGACTCTAGATTGAGGGATTCCTGCAAAACCAGGGAAATTGCCCCAAACCTTCCAACACAAGGTTTCCTGGAAAGCAACTGTTGTGCTCCTAGAAAGGCATGGGGATTTCCTAGAAAGGTTTTGAATGGAAAGGATTGCTGGAAAACTGGGGGAAATTCCTAGAAAAGATCTAGATTGAGGCATTGTTGGAAACCCATGGGAGGATTTAGAGGAGGGTCTAGACTGGGGCATTCCTCAAAAGCCATAGGAAATCCTTTATCCATTTTTCCTTTAAATACTTGCAAATTTTGTCCTGAAAAACATTGGGTAGGACACTGGAATCCTTACAAACAGCCTGGTGGAGTTCAGGATCCTGTGTAGAGGAAGCAGAGCAATAGGTAGGACTGCAGTCATGGTCTTCAGGAGGGCTACCTTTAGCCTCTTCAAGGACCCACTTGGACAATCCCATGGGTAGGGCTCTGGAAGGTCGGGGGGTCCAAGAGAGCCGGCTAATATTCAAGCATCATTTCCTCCAAGCTCAAGAGAGGTGATACATCACTGAGTAAGAAATCAAGCAAAGGGGGCTGGAGATCTGCATGGATGAGCAAGGAGCTTCTGGCAAAACTCAGAAGAAAGAAGTTTACGGAATGTGGGAAAAGGGACAGGCCACTTGGGAGGAATATAGGAATATTGTCAGAACATGCAGGGTTGCCATGAGGAAGGCTAAGGTCCAGCTGGAACCAAATCTGGCAAGGGAGGTCAAGGACGACAGGGAGGTCTTGGTCAAGTACATCAGTAGGAAGAGGATGACTAGGGAAAACGTGGGCCCACTGCTGAATGAGGCAGGTGCCCTGGTGACAAAGGACACAGAAGATAGTCACTGAATGACTTCTTTGCTTCAGTCTTCACTGCCAAGGCCAACCCTCAAGTTTCCCAGACCCTGGAGGCAAGAGAGGAGGTCTGGGGAAAGGGAGACTTCTCCTTCATCGAGGAGGATCGTGTTAGAGATGACTTTAACAAATGTGATACCCACAAACCGACGAGCACTGATGGGGTGCACCCCCGAGCGCTGAGGGAGCTGGCAGGTATTATTGTCAACCCACCCTCCATCATCCTTGACAGGCTCTTTTCGGCGGTGCCCAGTGACAGGACAGGGGCCAACGGGCACAAACTGCAGCACAGGGAGCTCCGTGGGAATAGGAGGAAAAACACCTTTCCCTTGAGGGTGACACAGCATGGGAACAGGCTGTGGAGTCCCCTCCTGCGGGGACATTCCAACCCCCCCTGGACACGACCCTGTGCAACCTGCTCGAGGTGACCCTGCTTTAGCGGGGGGTTGGACTAGGTGCTCTCCAGAGGTCCCTTCCCACCCCGACCAGTCTGTGATTCTGTGATTTGGGGAAGGAGAGTGAAGAGCTGTCTGAGAGGCTTTTGTGGCTGCTTGTGTTAAATTAACACAAGAAGCCCTTACGGTAGCTGAAGCAGAAGAGAAAAGACCCACTCATCAGAACTTATCCTTTATGGAGAGCCGGTCTTATTCCTAATGAGGTTTCACTGTGTCATGCAGCGAAACAAATTCCAAAAAAAGTCTTGGCAGAGGACTCAGTACGAGCATGAGCTCCCACACCAGGGTGCCAATTAGCTGTGCGACCTGATTATGCCAATAATTAAAAAGGCAGCATTGGGCACAGCCGGGCACCCTGGGAGTCAGATAGGTTACTGCTGTGGGTGCAGAAAATTTTAATCTCTTCCCTCTCTTATTCTGCTCCTCTGTGGTTTTGCCTCTGTTCTTTCCTTTTTTTGCTCTTCTCCTTCCCTTTCAATCCTTTTTTTTGTTCGTTTTTTAAGCAAGCCAGAACTTTTGGGTGAAGTGCAGGCATCACGGCGTGCTAAGGGTGGCTTTATGGCATCAGGGAGCCTGATGTCTCACAGGAGCTGCCTAGTGCAATTTAGAAAAATCTTGAAGTAGCCTCTGTGGGTCACCTGGGAGCTGTTCGGAAACAGCCCTGGTCTGCTCGCACCAGCTTTCCCTACGATTCGCCTTCTGTCACATCTGGCCATTACAATCAACTCCTTAACCTTCATGATTTCCCCGATTCTAGCAGAACATCCAAGGGGCTGATGAAGAGAGTGTTACACACTGTACAAAAAGACCAAAGATGTGTGCCTGTCAGGTCCTGAGCGAGTCTGGTGCCCGCTACAGAGATTGGCATGGAAGGAGGGAGGGTATGATGGCATCAAGCCAGCAGGCAGTACCACCTCTGCCACCACTCTACCGCCCTTTCTCTAGCTCAAGTGCCACACGTTGCTTTGATTTTATGCTTTCCATGTTATACCCTGTGGCTAGGTGTTTGGTTTATGCAGGGGGGAATTGTGTCTATATTCACATATAAATTGAAAATGTATTAAACCTGTCAGTTATCCTGTTTTATGTACATATTTTATTTCTGCTTCATATTCAGCTCTTTCACAGCCACAATATTTTGTGTTCTTTATATGAAAATTAATAAAAAAGTTGGATCATCATGAAAGACTTCATTTCCTTAAGCTAGCATTGGTGAGAAAAAATTCCATCTGCTTTATGTCACCTCAGTTTCAATCAGTCAAAAGTAAATTTCCATCAACTCAATCCATATACTTTTCCTCTCTGTTTACTCTTCCTGTACTGCATGGAATCAAGCTAAACTGCAGGAAGATTTTTATGGGCTTTTTAGATTAGTGCACATGGTGTTGCACACAGGCAAGAAATACATCTTGTTGTACCCTCCTGCCACCTGCCCAGGGTAGCCACTGAATGGCATTTCACATACCTTATTTCCCATTTGGATTTATGTAGCTTCTATTTACAGCCTTTGAAATTTACTTATACTCTTGCCCTTGGATTAAAAAACTATTCTGCCTGCTGTTGTTATTTACAGGCTGTGACTGGGTCACCTTTTAACCTTCCCTTGGATAAAAACCCTAAATATCTTAGCTCCTTCAGCCCAGCACATTTATGTCTTCAAGAGTTGTTGTTATTTTTTAACCCACGATGATTTGATGGACAGTTTTGGGCAGGTGGAACCAGCCCAAACACTGTGGTCCCTTTCTGAGCGGATTGGGATGGTGGGAAGATGTCCCACCACCTCCCTCCTCTTACCCGAACACTACCTGATAACTGCATTTGCTCCACTAATTGCTACTGGCTTCCTCCCTCCCACTAGCCCAACACAGCTCACAAGGAAAAACAAAGCTTTGTCTGGATTTTAAGAAATGTAAGAAATCTGGCTGCCCAGATTCTGCCAGGGAAATCTGACCTTGACCGTCCTATAGACACCACCTGTGTGATGGGTCCTGGGGATCTTCTGCATCACACCTCCAGGCACATGGGGCTGAAGGAGAGGAAGCATCGCCGTGGTGCTGAGGGCTATTTCTCATTATGTCCTTAGGGTAGTTGGGACAAACCAGCTGGTACGTATTCTGGGGGACTGGTGCTTGTGGGGAGCTGCTCCTGCAAGCCAGGGTACAAAGAATGAGCATTAAATCTGGAAGGGTCCCCAGTATGGAGCCCCAAGTGCCAGACTGCTGCTGCTCAGTGTCAGCTGCGAGACCAGTTGTGAAGTCCCAAGACAGCTGAGCACACACGGTGTTTCTGCAAACACTGTGGAATTCATCTGCTTTTTCCACCCAAAGCTCGCTGTTTTTGCCAAAAAGACTTTTCTGATTCCTCTCCACGCCTCTCCCCCCACAGCCATTACATACAAGTTATTTGCTCTCAGTAATTGAGAAGGGATGGGTAGGGCAAGGAAGTCACTCACATTTTGTTCAAAATCCTTTTTGTGCCCTTCTGGTTTACTTAAATTTGGTCAGGCTTCTCTGCTGCCCTTTGGACCATAGCAAATAACTCATCACTTCAGATTTGGGATGGTGAAAAGAAAAGGAACGGTAGTGCCACCTGCAGCAGAAAGACTAAAATGTGTGTCTCCTCCAGCCTGAGGGATCCAGGTCTGCAGGGTGAGTACCAAGCAGGAGTTTTCAGTCAGTCCACATATAGATCTGACTTTCAGGGAAACCATTTTATGCAAAGACAGCAAGCACAGCGCCTTCTAAATGTGGGCATCTCTGCCTTGCTGTTTTCCCAAAATGCTGGCTGAATGAAGGCAGGCCATGATGCTTGCAGCAATTTTAAAGCAAGCTCCAGCCAGCCACGTTCATCCGGGTTTTGGACCGTGCCTGCCCAGCAGCAGCTTTGCTAGTGCCCAGCTGTGCTCGGAGAGGCAGCACAGCAGCATCCTGCAGCCAGCGCATCCCTGGCAGCTCGCGAGGGAGCAGAATCCCAGGGGCTTCACTACCTGCAGCTGGATCAGCCCTTCTGGCAGCTGTGGGGAAACGGTGGGCTTTCAGCGATCCTGTGAAGGTAGTCACTTCCAAATAATTTCACAGTGAAGTGAAAATGAGCGTGGCAAAGGCCAAACCTTCCTGCGATACTTTCCATTGCCAACCCCTGCTCACTGGGGATCTCCACTGATCACATCTTTTGTCACATTGCCCCCTTAGGACACCTGAGAGGTGACTTTTTTCCATCAAGCCTTTCTTGTTGCCCAGCCAGAGAAGGGCTAAGGTTAAGATCCAACACTGCTCCTCCCATGCTGGCCTGTAGGACCATAACTTCTGCCCAGGGCTTTGAGAAGAATAAGCAGTGATTGCACTTGGAGCTGCTACTGCCTTGAATCTCTGTTTAATATCAATTTGCTAATGCTAATCTAACAGTGAAAATAGACTTACACAGTAACACCTTAGTGATATTTTCAATCAATCAGCAGGCAATTAATGGACAATCACCATTACGCTCTGCAGTCATACGTAACACAGAAGAACAAGCACAACCCCATCAAGTGAGAAAAGATTTTTCTGACCAGATTTTACATACACAAACATAGCCTTTTTTCCCCCTTTTTTCTGAAGTATAACGGTGCAGAGCACTTCTAAGATGCCCAGCACCCCAGCCAGCCCATCTCTAACCTCAGGCTTTGCAACAAGACATGGTGACAGACAGAACCCGTGTGCTATTACCCAAGATTTCCAAAAGCAGCTACTATGACACAGTCCATGGGGTGAACCCCAGCTCCAGCATCTGGTCACAGACTTCCTGCACTGGTCCTCAGGGACAGTTTTCCACTAGTACTGAGGCTACAGCCAACTGATATCTAAAGACACAACTCACTTTTATGTACAGGCCAACACAAATCCTGTTGCACCATTTGGGAAAGGCCGGGCAACTCTTACAGAGCGTCTCCATAGAGCAAAAAGCGGTGAGGATGCAGCATAGCGTGGCATGCAGAGCAATGTCTTCTGGGAGGAAGATGCTCTGATCAAATCACACAGGCAGGATTAAAAGCATATGCACAGAAAGGGTGTGCCAATTAACTGTCAAAAAAAGCAGTGGTAAATTTCTGCAAAACTTCTATCAGAAAACTCCTATTTCATCAAAGTTCAAACCTTCTGTGGATATCTGCTCACTAATGATTTCTCATTAAAGAAAAACACAGACCTTCCCATAAACATCTTGGTAACATCTGTCTTCTATTCTGAAAATATCAAGATGGAGCACTTCAACTGCTTCAGCAGCAGCGTGATACAGCTTTTCATTCCAGTATTTCTTTTGCATTATGGAAGAGATCTAATGTTTCAATTGACCAGCCAAAAAACATAATCCAAAAATATACATTTGTGGGACTTGAACCTTGTTCTTCAAAGCTCATTTTGCAATGGGAACAATTATTCCATAACCATATAATTTCCCAGGTTTGACAATCTCACCTTAGCCCATGCTACTAAACCATCTTACTGAAAGACAGGATCACTGCGTGGGGGAGGACACAAATATTGTCCAACCACCGGTCTAGCTCAGGCTCACATAAGAAAAGCCAAACAGATGTAAGTCTTTACAAACTCACTGAGGTCAGTAACGCAATGCTTGCTTACCCTTATCTGGGAGATCAGGTCAGAAACAAGGAATCCAAGAGGACATCAAGTCCATTTTTTCTTTTATTGCAGGACCTAATACACCAGCATTTGTAGGGTGATGGCATAACCTGCTGCCAAAAGCCCCCTTCAGCTGTTTCCAATGAACTTGTAGTTAGAAAGCTTTCCATAATAGCCAACCAAAACACTATTACAAATAATTAAACTATTTTTTTATTTTCTGAAAGGATCAGAAGAATCCATCTGAATTATTTACCCTTTTTACGTACTTGGAGGACTCAAGGTGTACAGCTGGGTCCCTAAGATGACCCTCTTAAGTCTTTAACATGCCTGTTAAGCATGTGTATGGCTTTACATGTGGTTTTCCCAGAAATTCAACAGAAATTTCCCAGCAATTCAAACAGAAAATTGCCTTGCCTACTTCACACAGATGCAGAAAGGAAGACAGCAAAGAAATACCTAAAATGCTGCAAAAATGGAAATGCGAGTATGCCAATGGAAAGAAAAACCAACACCAAAGGCACTGCAGATTAGTGGAGCGTACCTGCAATGCTTATTTCCCTCTGAAAACTTGTAAGCAAGCTTATGAATACCAGCCAGGCTGGAGCAGGCATGTGCATCCTGCTCCACACCAGCTCCTCCCAGAGAGAAGATGCTCAGCAGGAGGAGGATGAAGACTGGTGGCTACTGCAGTGGATGCATTCATGGATCTTTTTGTATTTCTTGTTCTGGAGGTGTAGCATGCAGGTACTGCAATGGGAGCCTGTAAGAGACCCAGTTCCCTCTGCCATGCGACCAGAAATCTGACACAAGAGGAAGCTGGTATCTGTGTTTATCAATGGCATTGTGAGTGGGAAGTTCTTAGCAGATGAGCAAGTAGACATATTCCAAATCCTTTTAAAACAGAACATAACCATCTGCGCTGGTTCCTCCAAGTACAGTTCAAACACCCTGACTTGCCATTGAACAGTACTTTACTCCAGCATCAATGACTCAGCTACACCTGCAAAACAGACAGGATCTGGCCCTAGAGAGGGAAAACAAGCCGCAAAGGAAGAACAGCATCAGAGTGCCCTCCCAGCAGAAACTAAATCTCTGTCCCTCACCTCTTATCGAGCCTAATTATCTTGAAGAGATGAAGAAGATGAAACGCTGGGATGGGTCTGGCAGCCTCCTGTTGGAGCCTGTTCCCTCTCCTGTCCTCACCAAGTGCGGATTGCTGGAAGGCCAATATTGTTTAGGTGCAGGCTGGAGCCCCGCGCTCTGCACCTCCGCAGCCGATTGCAGCACTGAGCCCTGGCTGCTTCCTGAACTCATGACAGAGGGTTCCTGGGCCCAGGCGTGCTTGTCCATTTTTCAAGAAGATAGGTGGGCTCCAGAGCAAACAGAGCCATAAATAAGCGACCTTGAGCACAGCCACTCCGTCACCTGGGAAGAGGTCACTGCAGGCTCTGTGTCCCTTATACATGGATATTAAAAAGATTTAAAAGGAACATGTAATGTTTTCCCCACCAGTCTCCTTCACTTCATGTGTTGCAGTTTTTCTCCCAGCAAGGCACACTGCAGAAAACAGGAGCTTTCCGTTTGCTGACTGAAGCAACAACAAACAATATCTTAGAAGTGAAAACCAGGGAGTTTTATATCTGCAATCTGTAAGTGACTGGTCTTTTAAATATAAAATATAGTCTTTAATTAGTACTAATCTAGTTACGTCCCTAGAACTAAGATGTCAGTTTACTATACATCTTTCAAATGCTCCTGAAAAAAATGTAATGCTACTGTTTTTTCCATGTAAGCATCTTTCTCAACTGAGTCATTACTACGATGCAGATGCAATCTGAGAAGTCAATGCTGCTCTTTCAAGGGGTGATGGCCAAGCACGCATTTATCTTTTGTTAGAGTTGTAGAAGACAGTGGAAAAGTAGGTGGCACAGGTGCACTTACACAGACTTTGCTGCCAGAAAACAGCAAACTCATGTCTCTGACTCCAGGATTCTTCTGTGCTGCTTTCAGAGTCTTTGTTTTGACCAAAGTTATTAGATAGCTCAGTGACACAGCCAGAAATACCAGCAAAGTAACTCCCTGATTGACCCTCTCTTTCTTCTTCTCGTTCACGTATCTTTCTTGAACTCCTTTACCTGCCACAGTACTGAAATGCCACCCTCTGCACAAATTAGTTACACCCTGGAGCTGATGATTGAATTATCGCACAATACCTACCTAAAAAAGATTTAAATCAAGCAAAATATATTGGTGGTTATTATTCTGAACGCAAGGGAGCTCGCTCCTGAATTTTCAATCACATTAAAGTGAAGAATCAAATTAATCGGGAAATGGATGAAGTGGAAGGTTCTTGATCAGAAAATTTATTGTAAAGTTCCCACGTGAATTAAACCTGCAGACTGAGGGAACAGTTACACTTGGTTTACCCAAAATAAAAGAGTTTGCCTCTGCCTAGTGTTGTCCGCAGCATGGGCTGTGGGAAACGTAGCAAAAGAGTGTCACCTAATGGCCAAACATTTTCAAGGAACCACTCTCCCCCTCCTTTTCTAGTTATCTTATCATCCCTAGAATTCCTATTATACCCTACCCTGCTCTGCAGGACACAACCCAAAAGACACTGCCTTTCCTTCCGCAGATTCTTTTTATTTCTTCCCTGGCAGACGGTGCCTATATATCTGAAACCAAAACAGCCATTATCTTATTTTCTCCTATGTCCTGTGTGTCACATCGTCTAAATGGGTGCTTAACACACATCTTTGCTCTCCACAGACCCAACCTGCGTGGCATTGCCAGTGCAGGCTGGCAAATGCCACCTCTGGGCAGTCAAAGAGGATGGCCTCCAGCCCACTTCTGGCTGCTATGGTTTAGTGCTTATGGCACAGACAAGACACTCCTGTGATGGCTCCGTGGATTTTTCTCCCCCTCCTCATCAGCACTCTCCTCTAATGTAATAGTGGCTGTTGTTGCGTTAAAGCCTTCTGAACTGTGCAAGCCAGCACAGCCTTCTTGTCCTCACAACTGTCAAGCAAGGGTGTGATGACAGCCAGACACTTCAAAGGAAGGTACCACACCTCCTTCGGCACTCAGTCACTGGGTAACCCAGTTCCAGGGAGGTTTCCTCCTAACCTCCCGTCACTAAAAGGGATTTATGCCCGGAAAGGCAAGACTTCATCCCTTCAGCACAGAAGAAAAGGAAAGGCAGAGCCAAACCTGCCTTCACTGTCGCAGCAACATGCACTGAATTGCCAGCTCTGCAATTGCAAAGTGAGATCGGAGGGGGTTGTGCTGCCTAATGTTCCCTAACCTGAATGGAAAGGGCAATGAAGGTATGCTGCAACAAAACCCTAATAACATGTTCCCATTTCCTTGGTGTAGTTTTTGCTGCAGGTAGTTTTCACAGCAATCTAAATATTAAATGCTTCAGCAGCCTGTTCCCAGGAGAAGGTCAGTTCCAGAGGGGAATGGAGACACTGAATTCATCCTATCAAAGTTTTGTAACAAATGAAATACTTGCAAATTTAAGTCCCATATGTACCTTCTGAAACGATGATACTTTCATTCTTCTCTGTCCAGAAACCGTATCTTATTTTTGCAGAAAGTGGCTTTAGACAAAAACCAGTATTTCTTGTCCTTGCTTGGAGGTCACTAAAACCATGAAATTCACCCAGCTATACTAGCACAATTCAAGAATCTCCCAAATCTTCTATGATTTAAGGCTAAATTACACTATCTTTATTCAACAGGGCTTTGCTCCTGTGACCACCTCCTTATTAACCTAGCCTCCAGTACTGTTGTTTTGGCCAAGAAAATGCACACATGTTGGAAAAATTGCTGGGCAGAGATCGCCTTTTCATTTATATTCATTTGCACACCTACAGAGCAACAGCATGATCAGGGCTCATTAGCAGCACAGTTAGCAACATCAGGAAGAACAGGAAAAAAGAAGGTCAGGAAGCCAAAGAGGCCAAGAAAGGGACAACGAGACACCTCTTTGGGTACCTACCCACCAGTCTGATGGGTCCCAGCACAGCCCTTCCTAGCAGATGCTCTCAGGAACCCACTTCCTTCCCATTTCCACCCTTGCCAAGTGCTACAACTCAAGAACTTTTTAACCACTTCATCCTGTTTTCCACCACATTTATCATCTCATTAACAGTAAATGCCTTTATTAAGTTAAACATGAAATGCAGCACTAAGCTGTTCAAATGGGGGTTTAGGGGCAGAGACAGGTTTCCTTCTTCCCTCCTCCAATCTTGTAGCATCCATATTAAAATCATTCTCATATATATTCATGTAATTGGCTGGTCTCAATCTTTAATTAACTGTATTTGTATGGAATCTCAATTTGCTCATAAGAAAGTAATATTTAATGTAGTTTAATGTTCACCTGCCTTTCATATGAAGGAGATGAATGAAACAGCGCCTGATTAATTTTATCCATTAGTTCTCTCTTGATTTGAATCATGAAGAGGGGAGAGAGAGGAAATTATTTAAGTGCCCAATCCCTTCTCACATGGGTTTCCAGAAAGTGGGCCAAGAACATAAATATTTTCTTTTTTTGTGATCTCTGACCTGGACCCTGCTGGCCTGCCCTGACCCTTGCCAGCAAAGCTTGCCTTGCAGTAAGAGACCAAAGAGCTTCTGTTTATTTGATTTCACCAAGGGAAGGTTAAGAGGTCACTAAAGTATCCACATGATTTTCTATTAAGAAAAAGTTCTTTAAGCTAGCAGACAGGGGCAGGATAAGACCCAATGGCTGAAAGCTGAAACTGGATCAATCCAAGCTAAGTATGGGGAGTAATTTTCTAAATTATTTTTTTTTTGCAAACCAAAGAGAGTAATTAACCATGGGAACATCTTCCATTAGTGCCTGATAGATTTTCTATCACAGGAAGTATTTGAATTAAAGACTGGGGACATATCCAGCTCAATCACGCAGGCGCAGGCAGAAGGAAGAAGGTGAATTTTATTCCCCACTGTGCCACTGGCGAGACAACCCCAGGATATTGGTTCAACTGTGGTGCCAATGGCTTTTTTAAAAAGCATATTAAAAACCCGAAGTGGCTGAAAGAGAAGCACAAAATAATTTGAGATATAGAAAAGTAAGAATCCATGGGACGTTTTAAAGGTCAAATTTGGTTATCAAAAAAGTCAAAGCCAGTCAGCATGGGAAACAAATGTTTTCCTAGGGAAGAAATATTGGTGCTGGGTGGAGAAAGGCACAGTAAGAAACTATAGCTCTGATTTGGATGTAATCAAACCAGAAACAAAACAAGGAGAGATATTAGACTAATCCTGGTAGAGCTCCCACGTTTGTGATCAGTACCTCCAAAGCACAACGGACTGCATCGCTGGCACAGTCAAGGTCCCACTCTCCCCCAGAAGAACGGAGCCAGAGAACTGAGCCAAAGCTTCCCTTACCCCAGCAGGGACCGGCACACACTGGTGCCAGCCACAGCCCAGGAAACAAGAACAGCATTTACTGGGAGAGCAGCCCTGGTGTACCAACACCTGCATCGCTCTCCAGGGGTGCAGCCCTTCTCGGATGAATGGAGCCGAAGTCTGACCAGGGGTGGCAGAAACTGTCACTGGACAACGTGAGCTCATTTCCATTCTGGTTTGCAATCCTGTACGGCTGAGGCCCATATGCTTCATAAGGTGGAAAATGGAAAAGGAATTAAAAATTGAGGGGTTTTAGTCCTCCTAAAAAGACTTGAGTGGGTTATCTGCAAGACTTCTGTGTTCACGTTATCAGTCGTAGGGAACCCACAGAGGTGTTTCTGAGGAACTCTTAGCTCCAGCAGCCAAGCCTCTCCCGAACACTGCTGTGGTCCCTCTCCCACAGCTCTTTTCTATCCAGTGGCTGACATGGTCAGGTTACTGAAGTCCTGGAATTAAGGTATTACCATGTCCTCAACACATGCAAAATGGCACGCTGGCCATGCAAGGAAGGAGTCCCACAGCACAGTCCAGCCTTTATCATTATTGTGAATGCAGAGGAAATGAGAGGAACAGCTGCCGTTTAGAGTTCTCACTGCTGGCAAGTGATGCCAGAGGTTTTGCCGTTGTTGCTCAGGCAGTCCAGCAAAGGGAAATGATGAGAAAACCCAAGAAGAAACTGTTACTCTGCATCTGCGATGCACTTCAGGCAGGGCCAGTTGGATGAGAGACACCCTAAAGGGATGCAGCCGAGCCTGGGGAAGCAGCCTGCTGAGAGGGGTCTCAGTGCTGCTCTCAGCACGGGAGACGATACAGCCCAGCTGTTACAAGTCGATTTGAAACTAAGCAGAAGTGCTCTTGCAGTCTCTTGCGACGCCACTTGTACAAGCCCTGGAACACTGAAGAAAGGTTTCATCACCACCGGGTCTGATACACGTTCTCTGACTTTTTAAAATATTAAAAGCCCATCACAACCGATGAGAGGCAGCAAGTGGGTCATGCCCAGAGAGATGTGGAGCAGCCCCTCTTCAGAGGGACCAGGCACTGAGAAAGACAAGGGCTGTGGCAGCAGGGAATTGGAGAACATGTCGCTCACCTGTGTCCCTGTCCGCGCTAGCCATGCCAGCCCGCGGCTCGGCTATGCTCAGCCCCAGCAGGAGCACAGCGCCGAGCCTGGTGTTTGCTGCAGTGACCTGCTCATCACTAGGAAGCAAGAACCGCTTGCTGGTTTCCTGCCGTATTCTTAGAGACAACTGTGTGGAATGCAGTGGGCTTTGGGAAGAGAAAAGGATTCCTATTTGTATTAAAATAAAGGCTAGGAACCCCAACCAGGAAATCAGGTCCCACCCTCCTTTCCTCAGACGGAGGGGAATCCCGACTCTAAATGTTTAGTCAAAAATATATAGATGAAGAGAGAAAATAGGCAGAAGTCTGGTCCTACTACACTGGGTCTGCACGGCACTCAGTCTGGGGACATAGTCTCTTGTAAAGCTCCCTAAATATCCCAGGTGCATCCAGGTGGCTGGATGGCAGCGTGGAAGCATGTGATAGCAGAGCAGAGCTTGCTGCTCTCTGTTTCCCATGTGAATTCCCATGGAATGACACCATAAATGCTGTTTGTATCACCTGGAAAGTCAGAGGAGACAAAACCAATTCCTGCTAACGTTCTGCAGGTAGTAAAATGGAAAGAAAAGAGAAGGCACAGAAGAATTAGCTTTGATTCAGGCAGAATATGACCAGCTAATGGATCAGTAGGATGTTGGTATCAAGAAAAAAATTAAGGTACCATCGTTAAATAAATAGAGAGGACTCAACCATGCTAACAGATGCCACCAAACACCAAAGAGAGTCAGGAGACAGCTAAATAATGCATTGCAATATCAGATAGACACTGGTGACCTGATGCTGCAACATGAAATAGAAATGAATCAATACAAAGTAATGAGGGAGAATAATATGTGGATTAGTGAGAACAGAAGATGGGTCTCTGATCCAGGATTTTCCCCAAAAGACAGCTATGTGCTCTAAGAACTATAAATTTTTAATCAGTTCATCAAGTAGCTCACTTATTCCTGTGTGCATAGACTCGGGGCTGGACGAAGGTACCTCCTGCATCTGAAATTTAGGCATGGCAGTTTCTGGGGTTGAGTAAAGGTGCTTGGCTACTGGAGTGGATCCAGATCCTGGAGCGAAAGGCCTGGAAGAGGGGCCTTACACCGGGATTAGTAGCTGCCTTGGAAGTGGACCAGCCAAAGCTGAACCACCCAGATGATCCACCTGCAATCTTCTTAACCGGCAAAAGGGGCACAGGACTTACGTGCGTATAAGCTGCTTGCTAAGACACTCACAGAGGGAAAAGGACTTTGTTCCTGGTCCAAAAGCTTATATACTTGGTCAAACGGGTGTTGAATGGAAAATGCAAAGCAGTGGTGGGGTAGGGGCCAGAGCCCAGGTCTCCCTTTCACTGGATCCTGCTCCTTTCTGACAGTACTTTCTCTTTCTCTGCCACCAATGGGACCCAATTATTTTTATTTTTTTTCTTTCAGTAACCTAGCTCCAGACGATGGAGGAAAGCATTCCTACTCCAGAGCAGCCACTGGCTCAGTCACTCTCTTGGGAGAAGTGGGTTAGTGGGTTTAGACTCTCTGTAGAAGGGTGGAAAGGAATCCCTGATTTCCAATGCATGAGCACACATCGTAACTCACAGGTTGCTTTATAAAGAAGAGGTTTCACCCTCAGCACCTCTCCTTCCTCTGGTCACGTCTTAAAAAAAAAGCAGCAGCAATTACATTTCATAGCAAACTGTGCTGAGGCACAGTATCACCCTGGGGGCAAGCCGCAGGCTGAGCCCCTTGGAGGTGGCGGCCAGCTGGGTGCCATTCCTGCATCTTGGAGGGGTTCAGAGATGCTGCAGCAGGAAGAGAGCAGCTAGGTCTGTTAAAACTGTGGATTTTATTAGTCCACAAGTAGAAGTGACGAGAAGTAAAACTTTCTGATGGTCAGGGGAATTTAATGTAGGAAAACAACACAGGTCAATTTTGGTATCAGGTGGCAGCTTGGGTGAGGAGGAGGTACCGAAATATTTGGATCTCATTCTCTAGCTTGCTTTGACCCCACTAGTGCTTCAGATGAGGGTTTTGTGGAATAGCTTTCTGAAGAAGTCAGGAGATTTCTATTTTATTTCTAAATGGAACAGACTTTACTGAAGATGGCACAGATTTTACCAGGTCAATACAATTTATGAGTAAATAGGAGATGTATAAATCTAGTTCTACATAAATAGCTCCAACAGGAAACTACTGGAGCCTGCTAAAAAAAAAAAAAAAAAAAAAACAAAAAACCCCAGAGTAATAGATTTTTAATGCATCTCCCTCAGAAAATATAACATCAGCCAAGAAGATCTCAAATCCTTCCTGCAGAGGATAGAAAAGGGAACCCACTGCACACACCAGCACAGATATGGGCAGACTTGTTGGCTATACATTTTTTAAAAGCAGACATACCAGCCTTTCCTGAAGTGAGGTTTACGTTCAGCGCCAATATTATACACAGTTAAGGGACCACAGTTTGGAAAGCGATCTTCCCTACCACGAAGTGACTGGGCAAATCTGTCAAGGCAGGGGGTCAGGGCACCAATCTGCTCTGCTGTGACCGCGTCACAACGCGCTGGACCCAAAATGCAGACTGCTAGAGGAGAGAGACCAGATGCTATAGCAATTTGGGAAGTTTATACACATACTTTTATAGAAATAAAGGAAATCAGTTACTCTAACAAGCATTCGGTCAAAGCCCCATCGGGATTCCGCAGCAAGCGCCGTGCACTCTGCTCCATGGCAGATGGTCCATCGTTACCGAGCAGCTTTACGACTGTCCAAACCCCCTCAGATCTCTATCCCTTGAACTTGTGCCTCTTTCAAGAATGAAGCAGGGAAGAAACTAGCTTGAAAGCTGGCCTTTCCTACCTTGACCCAAGATTCATGATACTCACCTTTTAACAGCCTTTTCTTCCCCAGTTTTCAATTAACCGCTCTACAGCGAAGATTGCAGTCTATCAACTAATGCAAAGAGTAAATCCTTTCCTAGACCTTTTAAAACTATTCTCTCACACTCCCTGACTGCCAAGGGCTTTGAACAAACTGTTTCCAGTAAGGAAAAGAAAAATCAAGTGAATGGGCTGTTGCAGGCAGCAGTATTTCTCCCAGGCTACTGGCACTGCTGCTCTGCTCTGGGGAGAAGGAGCTCTCTCGTTGCAGCAGCCGCTTCCAGACTCACTCATCACTTTTGACCTCATATTTTTCGGTGGCTAGATGGAAATTTCTCGAGACTAAAAGCAGGAGATAGGTAGATGACTTTCTATTGTACACAGGCTGAGAGAGGTGAGACCTTACAGGAAGGTACTACAGAATTTTTCCGATTTGTTTCAGGGCAAAAAGATTGTGCAAGGGCAAAAGAGAACTGAAATACTTTTGTAAAATCAGATGCTTGTCATTTTTTAAGTGATGACCGAATGGAGGTGAGATTTGAAAAGGTTGCCTGCCTTTCCAGGAAATTTATTGAAAACTAGATGTTGCTGTACTCCAGTAATTAAGACCTCCAAACAGCTGGTGAGAAATACAGGGTTTAAAGAGAATCCACAATTCTACTGACGTGCAATAAGCTAAAGCAAATTAAAAACCTTTTAAAAATTGTAAAGTTGAAGAAACTGTTGGAAGTGCACTTAGGTCAACTGAATTATGCTAGCAATTTGCAAGACAGACCTGAAAGCTGGATATTGGGGAAGGATTTGGGTTTCGTTTTTTGGGTTTGGTGGTTTGGGGTGGGTTTTTTTGGTTTTTCATTTTGGGTTTGGTTTGGTTTTTTTTACTTCAAAAACTATATGCTTTATATATATATAAATTGCATGACCTTCCAGATGTGACATTCCAGATTAATTTTTAATTCTCTCAGAAAAGAGTAAATAATGGCTAAGGAAGCAGAACAAAGCACATCCAGGATCACTGTTGCCTCTGCAAAAAAATCCTGTATAGAATAAATTTCCAATCCAAAACCAAAAATTCAGGTTCACCATGGATCATAATACTTGTATCCTACACTCCAGCTTTCCATAATGAATTTCCCTTTAAAAACTCAGACTAATAGCACTCTCTTCTTGAATTTTGCAGTAACATCATACACAGAGCCCTAGAGGTTAGAAATACTGTCTTGGGGGCAGAATGCCATGAAATAAGATCACACTGCCAGACACGGCTTATAAACAAGAAAATCTGAATTCTCAGCAAAGTCTGACATTATTCAAAGCACCCACAGACACACAGGGAAATCTACATGCATTTGATGCTCTGCTCCTAGAAACTCTTTTGCTAGGAAAAAAGAAAATAAAAGCTGCAGCCATAGCACTACTCCCTGCATCCAGCCTTGCAGAGACACAACTCTGAAGACTGCTCAAAGGAAAATTGCAACATTAAAATCAAGTATTTTTTTCCTTTTCTATTACTGTTTGCTTCCAGATAAGGAAAGGTACTGCAGAGTCACTTTGGAAGTAGCCTTTAATGTATCTCCAAGATTTCTTGCAGTTTAACTGGTCATTTCTTCACTAAAAGATGCTGCTTACACTACCGTGTTGGGGCAAGGCAGTCTGAGCACCTCTCCTGTTGCAAATCAGCATTTGTTATTCCTTTCTCCATTGAAGGATACTTCAGAAATTTCTCTGAAAAAGAGGGAACAGAATAAGCAAGAGGAACTTATTGGCCCATCAGCACTAGCAGATGCCAAGAAGCAGGGACAGATATAGGTGTGTGCACATACACACCTACATACTTATATATATATATCTCCCCTCTTGGGGCGGGGGAGGGGGCGGGGGGGGATTGCAGTAAAACAGATATCTATGTGTCTCACTCTTCTACTGCAATTTGTCCCCTCCTCAGGATGTTTCCCTTTCCAACAGGAGGGGCAGAAGCTCTCCCATCTTCCTCACTCCTTCGGCACCACGGCTCTAACCTGCCAAAGCTGTTTTACATGACTCTGCTGGTCTGACTTCCCAACTGGTTAACAGCCCTCAACAGCAAATAAAGCCTCCAGCAGCAGATGAGCAAAGTGATTGAGAAAGCCATAAAAACTGAAAGGAGAAAGCAGTCTGTAGTTAAAACAAGCCTCAGCTCCTGCTCCCCAGCAAACTCCCCCAGTAAATACAGAGAACTAACAGGTTTATTGCCCTCCCTTTGATTGTATATCATTATTACAGCATTGTTTTCCCACATACCAATTCCTTCTTAGCTCCCACTTGCAATAAAACCTGGAGATTTGGGTTCTTTTTAAAGATTAATAGACACAGCTGCCCTCATACTCTAAACTTGTGAAGTGGCTGAATGTCACTCTTGAAATTCCAAGTTCAAGGCCCTGGCAGTTATCTGCTGGGGCTGGAAGTCAATTAAGTCATGGATTACAGTAGGGTTGCATGGAGGGAAAGGTTGGTGGTGGGCTAGTAGCACTGTGGAGAAGTGAGACCTGTTGAAGAACAATCCTTCACGAAGTCTTCAAAACTAGCAACCCTTTTTGATGGAAACATACAAACAACAAAAATGAAAACAATTTCCTTAGAAGTTTTCAAAAGAAAAAAATTAAATTTGGCACAGAATGCCTTGAGACTAAATTCATCTGCCCTGTGCTTTGAAGACAAGTAGGAAGCACTGCCCAAACTAAAGCACAAACACAACAGCTCATTCACATGGGAGCAAACCTTCCCTTGGGAAGTTCCCATGGAGTGGCTGGGACATGCAGGATGAGGGTGGGAAGCCTTGTGCCCAGTGCTGCGCACAGGTGGCATGGATCAGCACAGGAGGTGCAGGGATGGACCAGTTCCCAGCTAGAGGAGCCGAGGATGGGGGGAAAAAGGGCCTTTTGCCTGGAAAAAACAGAAACTTGGTTACTTTTTTTTTTTTCTCTCTCTTTTCATTTTGCTGGTGGGAAACAGTTTTCATGCAAGAGCTGATTTTGTTTGGCTGTCCCAGCCCCAGGGGGATTGGCGATTGCCCTTGTCCCTCAATGGACCCACCATCCCTGCACAACATTCATGCATAGGCTTACTATGGAGCTGTAAGGTCCACAGAGCCATCCCATGGTGCTCCCTCGGCTGTCAGGCTAGGCACAGGCTGACAATTTATAAAGAAAAATGACTCGCTATAGCAAGCCTTGCTGCTCACAAGGTTTAAGTTGGACAAGTGGGTAACCCTGTCAGCCCCAGGATAACACCAAGGGCTGGCAGGAAGGTCTGACAGGGCACGTAGGACAGTCTCATCTCCCCAGAGCTGGTGTCTACTTTCAGTGCTGGCCACATACCCAGCCAGTTCCCAGGACAGGGCAAGCTAGGACTCCTTGCTGGCACCCTTTTGAAGGGAGGAACATGGGACAGTAAGCCTAACGTGACCTTCGCTGCAAGCCAGCGTGGGCTGTCAGGACACAAAAGAAGAAACACACCCATGGACTAGCAGCAAGTCCACAGGCTCTAGGAGTTCTCTGGCCAACACAGAAATGCTTCATTTTAGCTCCAGTTATGATGTCTGCATTTAGTATTCATTGCCGTGTCACTGATCCTCATGAATTCCTTCCATGTGCATGTGCCTCTCTCATCCATTTCTATCAGCATCGCGCTGTAATTTATTATTAGTTAAGAATTAATAGACACTTGGAAGTATAATGTTACATTTTCCTCTTCTAGTTCTCAGAAGCATTTCATACAGCAGATCAAGCATTAAATCTGTCATGTAAACACATTATTTTGTCATGTAATGCATTATGATCGCACATTACCAGGAAAATGAAAAGCGCTTAATGGTTTGTGTTTGATGTGTACTGTCAACAAAACTCAGGAAGAATTTATAAGGTGTTGTAGTTTAATGAGTACCTGTTTAATAGGATTTGCCGTATCATTCAAAAATGTGGCTTTACAGGAGACATGTGATACAATTAATTTCTATGTGAATTATAAAGCCCAGTCTAGATCTCCAGGCTTCTACACAGCAAAGATAATAAGATCCAGGGAACTGTTTAGAAGCAATAAATCATGACCTTTTCTCGTTTTCTCTAGGAATATTCCTCTCTCCTTCATCAGGTTTTATGAAGCTGCAGGGATCATGTCTGAAAGTGCCATCCAGTATCTTGGTATTATAAAATTAATTTCTTCTGTAGAATAATTCAGCTGTAGACAGGAAATGAATGAACTAAAGAGGGAAGAACAAGCTGATAAAAATGAACCCTACCAAACGGCCAGCCACCGATGAGCCTGGCAAAGTTTAAAGGAAAAGAAACAGTTTGTTAATGGCTGGGGAAAGCTTCAGTAAGCGGCTATCTAGGGGGAATCTCAACCCAGCAGACTCCTAATGGAAACCCCACACACCTGGCCAGAGGTATCCCAGCAGCAGCACAAAAAAGGCCAAAACTCAAAAACAGATGAAAAGTCTTCTCCCTTTCCTCCCCAGGATATTGCTGGGAGCACCTTCCACAAACCCAGACAAGATGCAATGTGACGTGACAAAACCCAGAGGGAAGCATGAAGACAAATCCACCCTGTCATAGCCCACAGAAGAACCGGTCAAGCAGTGCTTATGCTGCGGAGAAGATGGCCTGTATCTTCCCACCATCTTGCTTCCAATATTAAAATTGGTTTCAACCATTCCGGTGAAACTGTTGTCACAGGACCTCCCCTGGGCTTCATAATCCATACATCCACATTGGGCATCTCCCCACAAGCTTAATAAACCTGCTCTGTTCCTGTCCAGCACTGGAGGGGTTTTGTTCCCCACAAGGTCTGTCTGAAGGAAGCAACCACAGCAGAGCAAAGCAGAGCTTTCCCAGGAGAAGCAGAGGCACTTAGTCATCACCTACATACACCCCCAAGGGCTCACTCTGCTGTGGTCCTCATGTTCCCCACCCGTGCAGTTATGGTACTAGTAAAGCCCTCAGGAAGGATGGACACGTTCTCCAGCTTTGTAAACTAAGCAACCTAGAGACAGAAGAAGGGATTGGGTTGGTCAGAAGCATCACTGAAATTCATGGCCATTGGGTTCTCATTCCAGTTTTATGGCCAATTTGTTTGTTTAATGGCCTTCTGCAAGTTCCACGTCCTCTGCAGGCTCCAGCTCTCTACCATCTCCTCTGCACTGTAATACAGCCACCACAGAGCCTGTAGAGATGCTCAGATCAATGATGCTGATGGTGTCCAGAGAATGACCATTAACACTGGTGTCCCAGCACGGAACAAGCTTGTCAGAAGCGCTGGTAGGCTGAGAAAACCGGCATAACTCAGCAGGCTGATGACACCATTGCCCACAGCTGATAAACAAGCTTTCCACAGAGACAACGTGACGCCCTTTACTAGAGCTCTTTACTTGGTAGCCTACCGCATACTCTCAACTGTTAAACACAACTGAGAAAAAATGACTTGTAAAAAGCTAGAATGACACAGCCTTCCTGTCCTAGAGAAGACAGAGGCCTGATCACACCCCAGAGACACTCTAACTTCAGAGACAGCCATGCTGCCCAGCACTGCTCCAGCTAGGATGGAGCCTGCAGGTCTGACAAGGCAGTGAGGTCTTATAGCACTGTTGGGGAAAATGTCGTGGGTGTATTGAACCTAATCATACTGTCAAAGCCACACAGCACACACAAACTCTTGTACTGCTAGTCCCTATGATATGGGACCAGGGTCGTGCACGTAGTTAGCAATGCTTAACTGAGTTCTGAAGTTCTGCCACAAAAAAAGCATCCCCCACCTTCCCTTGGGTGACCTTCTGGACTAGTCCCATCCTCCCTCCTTTGACTGTGGAGGGAGCCAACGGCAGTAACACACCAAGTGGATCCAAGTTAGAGCTCCCCTTGACCTCACGGTACACAGTTCACAGGACAAAGTCTTTAAAACCTCTCTTCAGAGGGCTTTGGTTAGAATTCATCCAGACCTGATGCAATTAAATGCTCTAAGTTATTAATATTAACAAGATTTACTGCTCCCCATTTACAAATGATTTGCATTTTTATGCATTCTTTTAGCATGGATCATCATGAATTTCTTTGGTATTCATGAGGTTGCAATTTGTGTATTTCCATAATTACCTCATCATATTCTCCATTAGGTAATGGACCAAGGGCATAAAACACCAAGCAGAATTCAAAAGCAGCATAGACTCACCACCCCATTGAGAGACTGATTTTCCCTTGTCCTTGAAGCAGAGCTTACAGGAAAGCCCTGGGAAAGAGCTCTGCCTCAGCATGGGCTGAGGTTAACAGGTTGAAATGAAAATAAAAATAAATTAAAAAAATCACTGCGTGATCGTACAGCCTATGGGAGTTCCCCTGTTCACCATGCTAGGTCCATTGATAAGTTCTCTGCGCAGCTCCCTTGGGCTTAGGAGGATCATACCACATGCGTTACAAGCTAAGAAATCACAGTCATTCCAGTTCCACAGTTTTTAAAGTAGGACACAGCTGAGAGCTGAAGGGCTCACGCATACACCTTCTGCACACCAGTTCCAAAAAGGGCTCCGACAGACAGTCCCTCACACCAGGATGCCGTCACTGCATCCCCTAAGGGAAAATTTTCACCCAAAACTAACCCAACCCAAACTTCATGGATAATTCACGAGTGCGCTGCAGGGAGAGGGAAGAAGGAGGAGAGATTTCATGTACATAAAATCCTTTTTGTGTACTTAGGAATGGATACGAACAGATTTAAAATTAACGGGCTTAGTTCACTGCTGGGCAAGTGATCTAAAACGTCTGATAAATAATTCATCCCAGCAACATACATCACTGTGCAGCCTGGTCTGCAATGCAGACCATGTCAGAGGGGGTCTCACTTGGTGAAAGAGAGAAACGAGAGACAACTTAATTCAGTGCAAAGTGAATAATCCAAAATCCCATAAATGATTCATCACTGGATTAAAAGCTATAGATTTCTCCATAAAATTCTCTGCCCTGCATTAAATATGCAGATGATTGTATGATGTTTATTAACTACTGGAAGGCTTAGTTAAGAATGACACCAGCTCTGGTGCCTGAGAGCAACTGTGAAGCCATGAATCTTCATTAGATGTACATTTAAGCATGAAAAGGGGTTACCTTCAAGGATTCAAGGCTCACTAACATCAGCAGAACTACAGAGCATACACCAGTACATGAGAGAGGAGAGCCAGGCTTTAGTATTTTTTGTTTTAGAAAACATAACTGTAGACAGAACTTATTCCCTGGTTTGGATTACCTACCCTATGGTTCTTTTCCCAGGTATTAAAAAAAACAACAAACCAAAACAAAAAAAACCTACACCCACAACCCTCTCCTATTTTCTAGAGATTACATTTTGAAGTAACAAGAGCACACACAGCTTCTTTCCTTTTTTTTTTAAAAAAAAAAAAAATACAAAACCAAAACCAAACCCAAACATTTTTGGAAGTGGTAGATTTCCCTTCCCCTTGGAGAAGGCTCCATGCTTGATAGACTAAAGAAAGTCAATGAGCTTATACCAAAGACCATTTCCCAACACGCTACTCCCCAATCCTTCCGACAGTTTTTGCACAGTCCAGTTTGCATCCATCTTCCCACTGTCCTTGTGGCCTCCTATCTCAGCTTCAAACCACTGGGAGCTCTCAAACCGAGGTTACCACGGGGTAAGGAGATGAGCCTTCCTACCAAAGGGCTCTCTGTAGGGACCCCCACTCAAATCTCTGCGTTTCTTTTAGTTCTGAGCACTCCCCAAAGCGAGCATTCGGAGGACTCCTTGTCAAGACCACCACATTTGCTCATGAGCTTGAGGGCAGGAGGGAGTGGATGCTGGGATGAGCTATGGGATGGTTAGAGGTCGATGCTTCCCTTACCACATCGCTGCTGCCATGGTGTGATCGCAGGAGGTACTCAGGTTTGGGGTTTATGTTTTAAATCAGGAAGTGAAACCAAAGCCCCACTGCATCCAGCCAGGGTTAGACATCAGTGGGAAGAGGAAACCAAGAAGTGCTTGGCCACCATGGCCTCAGAAGCACTAGAAAACCAGGGTGTTACTGAAATTTGCAGGGAACAGTGCTTCTAGGGGAGACAGAAGCTGGAGCCCAGGCCAAGCATGCCGAGAGTGTGCCTTGGAGCCAGGCATGAGCTGAGCTCCAGCCTGGACCTCCACCCCGACTGGAGGAGGCTACATTTATTCTGCTTGGTGGCAGCAAATCTGCATCGCCTTTACAGCCTCTTTAGTCTCTCCAGCTGTTTCTCTGCTCTGTCTCTGTAGCTCAATTTTGCCATCTGCTGTCACATCTGCAGCAACACGTCCCATTTCCGATTTCTACCAGGCTAAAATTTTCCACTTTTTCATGCATTCATCTCACACTGTGTGGTTATCTCTGTTCTTTCCCCAAGTCCCATGATGCTATTTATTCTTATTTCTAATTTCCTATGTACTCAGCCACGTTCTTCCTTTCTGCTTGCTCTTTCTTAAGCTCCAATTAGATTCCACCTTTGGAACCCAGAGATTTATTTACATTAACCTTAAAAAATGCCTAGAAAAGCACATTAAGGCTAAGAAACAAACCTGGAAACATAATGAAATGTGCTGCTGAGAGGGAAAGGGACCATCAGAGCAGTCAGCTCCAATAAAGTCTATTAAGAGAGGTCTCTTATTAATCTCAAAATTATATTTAATTCATTCCTCTGGTTTCTCTTTAAAGGATTTGTATTCCTAACTCAGCCCTTGCTTTTTTTTTTTTCCCCCCCCAGTATTTTCTCCTGTTTTCTCATTAGTCAACCCCATGTCTCAAAATATTCAGATCTCCCTTTTTAATTGCTTTTCTGCACCTCCTTCATACTAATCAGGTAGTTCAGTCATTATCTCTTCATGTCAGACCTCCTTTACCCAATTTAATCGGTCATTTTGATACAGACAATTGTCCAGAAAGTGCTGGGGTCCAGTGAAAAATTATTACTTGGACCAAAAAGCTAAATCCTTCATTAATTAACCACCTCGCTCCATGGAGCGGAGCCAGACTTCCCAGATATAACAGCATTTAGACTTGACATGGACTCTGAACAAATTAAAACCTGCTTTGCCCTAGCCACAGGCTCCCGGTGCAAGCCCATAAATGCCGCAATAACTCCAGCAGCTCAGAGCACTGGCGAGAGGCGTTAAACCTGGAGGATTTCAGGGTTTAGCACTTGGCAGTTTGAGAGGTGGGAGGCAAGATCAGGGGAGACCGGAGCTTTGGGGAAACACGCTGCAGTTTCATAACAAACAGCTTTGCTCGTTGGCAGCTCCCTGGGAGGTAGGGGAGGCCAGGGAGAAGGTGTGCATGGGCAGACCTTGCAGGGAGACCTGCTTCAGCCGGTTCCATGGGCAGCAACAAGTTGTAGCAAAGCAGCCCTCGAGGACACCCTCACCCCACAACGTAACAGCACGAGCCTCACAGCACTGCCAGGTCCAGGCTGCGTTCTGTCAATGATTTCCCAGTCTGAAGCACTGGCCCCTGTAGGGCTTTGCCGCTTACACCCTGCGTATCGTCTTAAGCTGCTTACCAGAGGGTTTTCTTGGCTGTAGTGCTTTATCTTCACTCAAGTGCACTTCTTTGCCTTCCAAGGAAAAAGTTTTAAAAATAAGGACTGATAATTCCAGGTGCCAATGACATACTGAGCATTAGAACAGGCTGCCCAGGGAGGTGGTGGAACTGCCATCCCTGGAGATGTTTAATAAGATGTGTAAATGCAGTGCTCAGGGACGTGGTTTAGTGTGGACTTGGCAGTGCTGGGTTAACAGTTCGACTTGATCTTAAAGGTCTTCTCCAACCTAAATGATTCTATAATTCTATGAATCTTTTCTTTCTAAAAACCTGCTGCATTCATCCTGTTTTTCTCCACTAGATCCAGAAACTGCATTCTGGGGCTTCTGTTGCTTTTGGAAAACAGCATTTCTTCCCTCCCCCCACCTCCCAGCCCCAGCTACATTTTAAAGCGCTCCCTTTAACATTTCACTGAACACGCTGACAGCCAGGGTCAGCTTTGCAGAAATTACTTCAGTGTATTTTCATTTATATATAGCCCTCCCAGATTCCTTGCTTCCAATTGCCACTCTAAACCCAAACCTCACCCTCAGTGATTGGGGTGAGCCAAAAGATAAATAAAAACGCTCAGCAGCATAGGTTACACTTAGAGCTTCCCTACAACATTCTTGGGCTGCATTTCCACACGGCTGATCAGATCAAACTCACTTTGTTGGTTCCCATTTCTTCTGCCCTTGTGCAGCTCCCCAAAGCAGAACCTTCAAGTCCAGCCAGTGCCACAGCAAATGTGCTAGAACCTTCTCCAGCAAGAGCCAGCCCTGCTCTAAAGAAGTCATTAGTGCAGAGCTAATTAATAAGAGCAAAAGGATTGGCCCAGCCCTGCTAATTGGAAGTTGCAATGAAGGTATTGCTGGCTTAATTAGCAGGTTTACTGGGGAGGGGGAAGTTTGTTGGTTTTTTTAAAGGAGTACATAAAAACTGTTTGGGGGGGTTTCCAGGGGGGAAGCTTTGTGGTTTTTTTTAAAGGAGTACATCAAAACTGTTTTGTTTTTTTTCCCTTTATTCCTTAAAGATTTGTGCTGATTCCATGTCTAGAAGCGTGTCAGGTGCCAGGCTCCTGGGCTCAGCACATGCTTGTCGGGGCAGTGGCAGCCACATTAACCAGCATGGGGCAGACACAGGTCTCAGCCAAGCCCCCCGGTGGGGAGCCTGCAAGCCACATCCGATGTCTGGGGGCTCTTCAGCCTCCCACAGCACAGCCAGACCAGGCTGCTGAACCCGGCTGAGACTGAGAAGGACCACAAAGAGGAACCTCCCCTGCCTCCCCCTAGCCCACGGCCTGTGGGAAGATGCTGTGCAATCAAAAAGTCTCACTGCAGCCCTGACCGTGACCAGCGGGGAAGCCCAGAGCTGCCACACAGAAATTTGATCAGATTTCTTCTGATCAAATGCCTTTCCCACAGCATGCTCTTCCTTCCAGTTGTCATTGCCCAGAGTTGCCATAGCAGGGACCGGTGACCCCAGGCAATGGAGATAACAAACAGCATCGTGGATTTGAACCTTTTCCCTTGCTATTCCCACAGAGGCTGCAGCAGAGCTGGCGAGGACCCCAATGAGCTGCACAAAAGCTCTGCAGGGTATCCCATAGATGATCCCCCAGCCTCTGTGTTCAGTCCCACTTCACCAATGCCCCCAGGCTGATCACCAGCTTAGTCTGGCTTTCAAAGCCTAAATCTCAATCCGGCTGAAAGACAAGCAAAAGGCCCCTCAGAAAGGGTGCAATTAGCGCGGTGAAATGATGGGCTTCACTCTGCCATGCATGGCCAGTCTGACCCGCAGCCACTCAAAGGTTCCAGTTTTCCCAGCTGAGTAGAACACAGAGTTAGCGCTGCAGAGCAATCATTATGGCAGCATTTACAGGGTTTGAGGATAACAGGGAAGATTTTGGACTTCCCTGGACTGCTCTGTGCTGCCAGAAGCCCTACCTCCTGTTCAGATACCCCAGCCCAAGCCAGGGGCCACAGCACGGAGCGGGGCTGCCCCCCTGTGCTAACCACACATGTGCCCGTGCAGCCCAGTGTCCAAACCATCCCCATCCTCAGCATCAGTTCTAAGCACAACACAGGATACATCTGAGCAGCTAAGCAGCCTGCTTGCCAGCTCTGTGACACTGACATCCTTGGAACAGGGATGGCAGGTCCTGCCACTGTCCCTGAGGGTGGGGTAGGAGTGTGGGGGCAGCTTGTTGCTGCAGAAAAGGATTTGGGACAAATCCTGTCCCCAGCAGCAGCAGTGTTCTCCCCTACAGCCCTTCTGTCCCACTAGAAGCAGCAGAAGGTGAATGACACACTCATCTCTCCTGCTTTGCTGTTTTTCTTGTTTCCAGAGCCTTTCCATGGAGATCACAGGATTTTTGCCTAGGCTGCTCAGGAACACTGAGGTAGCTTCACCCATCTCCCATGGGCACCTGAAGGGATGGGCAAGTTCCCAAGATGTGGCTGTGCTCAGCATTGTGCTTCTCACCTCCACCTTCTCTGCAAGGTAAATGGGCAGCACCGGTGGGACCAGGCACCCCAATGTCACCCATACAAAACCCAGCCAGGCAGCACTAGGCTAACCTGTGACCGGGTGCTGGGGCTGAGATGAAGCGCCCTGGGGCTGCATGGTGCCAGTCTGCATCGCCAAGCAGGCTCCGCCACCAGAGCTGCTGATCTTTGCAGGTCGTTGTCGTGAGGACCAACAGGCAACTCCAAAGGAACGATGGGGGATCCCCTACGCACGTTGATGGGGAGACGTGGTTTTACAAATGAGTGGGACGAGGGTTTGTAGGGTCAGGAAAGAAACATTTCCCTGCAGGCTGGACTTGCGGGCTTTTCCCCACGTCTGGAAGTGCTGCAGTACTTCTTTGGAGGGCTGAGACAGCACACCAGGCATTTCAATACCTGAGGAATAACTCCTGTTCAAATGCCTTAGGATGTGGCATAAAAAATGCAACTGCTAGCGATAAATTACAAAGTTTATTAACATGGTCTCCAAGGGTCATTCAAACACGCTGAATCACAGGCAGCATTGGTACCCCTTAAGTAGTCTACATTTTTGATTTATACTCATAGCATTTTCATAGTTTAATTTTTCTCTTGATTATATAAAAGCAGTAAGAACTGCATCTGCTGATTTTTTTTTTTCTTTTTCTTTAGCAATTTGAAGTTAGGCAGCATTCCATGTTATTTCTTCTCTCTTCTGTTCCTCACAGTATAACTCGTATTCAGGGAAAAGCATTAGTAAAAATGGAGAAAAACAAATTCAGTTCTGTAACGTAGTATTATTAGTAAGAAGGCAGATGCCAGAAACACCTATGAATAATGCGTAAAGGACCTTCTTAAAGTAGCTTCTTGATGCAGTGATTTTAAAGGTGACATGACAAAATTTGCACAAAGATTTAAAATTTTCACAGTTGAAGCTTTGGCCTTTGGTTTACATCCATTGATATTTTTAGGGCTCGTAAGCACCTCTCAATGCAGCACGAGACAGGCCCTTTTTATTTTCCGTGGCATCCACAGATGTAGGAGCTCTTCACAGGGAAAAAATGCTGTTTTCTCCTTCAGCGCCACTGAAAACTTTTTCAGGGTTTTCTGGTGGTCCAAAGCTGTAGTGAGAAGCATAGATCACTATGGATGGGGCAAAAGCACATTGCTGCTTCAGAGCAGCCTTTCTTATTTGTAACACCAGCAAATCCCCATCAAAATGGGGACCAGTAGCTACTGAGTCCACTAACTTCAATGGTGCAATGCCTACTTTTTACATCAGAGAAGTATTTACCTTACTTACATCCTTCTGATGGATAGGAAAGGGCTGTCCAGATCTTATAATGACAGCTGTAGGGTAACCACCAGGGGATTCAGAAAAAAGTCTCTCCTTGGGCCCCAGTCCTTATCTCCTAGGCATGGTATGCAGTGAGGGACCATCTACCACTGAAAAATTATTGATCTTTGGCAAAGAGATACTTCACTGAACTGCCCCGTGGTTTTGTCTAGAGAAATATTTTATTCAAGATAAGCCAGAACACATGAACATCACCCTCGTGCAGGGTGACTCACCATACTTCCATATTTCATATCTGCCTCAAAAGAATCACCTCAGTGATCGCCTCAGAGACTTCAGTGTGACCCAAGGAGTGTGTGCGAGGGTGCAGTGGCCCCGTGAGAGCTGCAAGATTGATCTGGTGGTGGAAAGCTTGGTCTGCCACACTGCTGCAGTGTACCCTTCAGGGGACCCATTCTTCATGCATTGGCATGAATTGCTACTCCTTGGGGGTCCATAAATCCCTGATCCATTTCTGAGCAATCATTTTGCTGGTTGATCATCATAATCATTTATCTCTTCATTTCTTTAAAATAATCCCATCATAGTTATGTCCTGGTTTTTGATCAAAGAATAAAGCAGATTAGGAACTTCCTTGAGCTGGGGTCACTACATATCAGTAAGCACCGGTTCCTCAAGTTCTCTGGTGCTCTGGATGTCTGTTGATTGCTACATAGAAGCAGTATCCAGGAACTGTTTGATTTTCTGGGGTGAAGTTATCTGAAGCTTTCTCATAATACAGTTTTGGTAGGCAGCACCACAAGCCAGTACTACACCCATTACAATCCATGGCCCATACCTTCCTGCCTCTAAGAAAAATTACATTGGAACTTTTAATAGGAAATTACAGAATGGATTACCTTTTTATTATAAACTTCTTGGTGTGTTTACCTAGAAACAAAATAATATTAATGTCACAGTGGCAAAAAGAAATCTATAATTCTAATGAATCTGTCAAATGAGTTCATAAGCAAAGACAGCAAGCTGCAAAATTTCAGTGGGCTAAGCAGGGAAGAAAGGATCCCATTCTGATTGAAGTTACACCAATGCCTGTCAGGAGCGATTCCAGGAGACTTTACTACGGGACCACTCTACTATAAAGCAAGAACCAACAAGATGAGCCAGACCTGCAACAAGGGAGTGAACCAGTTCTTTGCACAGGCTCCCCCCCCAGCTCATGCTCCCTAGTCCCCTCGGCATGATGCAGTCCTGGAGTAAGGACAGCAGCCCCCACAAAATCACGGAGTCACAGACTGGTCGGGGTGGGAAGGGACCTCTGGAGAGCACCTAGTCCAACCCCCCGCTAAAGCAGGGTCACCTCGAGCAGGTTGCACAGGGTCGTGTCCAGGGGGGGTTGGAATGTCCCCGCAGGAGGAGACTCCACAGCCTGTTCCCGTGCTGTGTCACCCTCAATGAACAGCGCTGTCACAGGGGCCGTGGCAGACACACCAGAAGATTAACCAGAGATACAGGAGCACCTCTGCACTAGGCCAGCATTAGAAACACTAAGAAATCATGTGCTCAGGGATACTTACGTTTCCAAAACAACAGTGAGGGCATCAATATGAAAAGAACGGACACCACTATGAGACAGGCAATGAGAACGCCATAGCTGACAAACTGGAAGGGAGAAGAGAAAAACTGAAGAGGCTTTAGAGGCATGTTTACTTCAGACCTACTCACACCAGAGTGGGTTGCCCTAATGGCTAAGAGCTCTGAAACATCTGGGCTGGAGTTTGCAATGCTTTTCTGAGCTTGTCTGTGCAAAGCATGGAAAAGACACATCAGGCTGATCGTGACAAACAACATGAATTACCTGTTAAGTATTTAATAAATCTTCTTCTAAAGCATTTGAGCCTAGATTCATCCCACTTAACATGAACTTCTTAATAAGGTGTCTAAAGGAGAAGCTTAGTCACCCTCATCCTTCTCTTAATCAGAGACAGGGCAGCGTAACAGCCCTCCTAAGCTGCCTTTTGCCTAGTCACACCCGGAGGATGCTTCCTCTGCCTCCTGCAGGGGTGTCAGGGCGATGAGGTTTTTCTGACATGTCCAAGCCAGATGGGATGCTCACAGGCTTCGGCTTTAACCACTGGAAAGATGAATAGATGGTTCCTGAGCTACTAAACAGAAGTTCAAGCTACTGTTTGCAAACACTGTCCCTTTAGTATGAATACATTGAAAATCACTAGCATGTCCTGCTGTCCTTCTGGCTTCTAGTTAAACACTTGAAACTTAAAGGAAGTTTTACCTTATCTCTGTTACCATCATGTTTTTCAGCCTTGCTATCTGAACTTCCTGAAATCCCTGAAAATAAAAGAGATTGCAATTATTACTGGCACAGTCACCTGAAGGAGTGATGGCCACTGTGGTTGTCACTGCTTTAGTCAAGGACTAATGAACTCTCAGGGAATGAGGAGAGCAAAATCTGGCCCTGAGCAGGAGAAATAAAGCACCTTGCAACCAAAAGGGAACAATATTTCAGCCACAAATGGTATATCAGGCAGTCATTGGGAAATGTCAGTCCTCATCAAGGGAAGAGGAGGCTTCCTGGGGACAGCCTATGAAGCCAGGCAATAGAAACTTGTCTGCTGTGAACAGATGTTGACTTCTGTGAGCATGGCCAGATGTTGTAGGCAGTAGCAGTAGTAAACAAGGTACAAGCCTAAGTGGAGGAGCTGCATCAGTTTAACTGTGGTCAGACTTCAGTGTGATTGCAGTTTTTGAAAGCTGCATTAGTACTAAAAACCACAGGAAACATTTTTACATTCAGCTAACTTACCATAGATTTAACAAAACTCTATGAAGATGATGATGAAGATTTTTCTTTTTTTTTTTTTTAATCTAGGGATATTAAGGATAATTCAGTTATAGTTTTCTAAGCTTTGGAAATAAGGATGAACTAAATGAATGCTGAAGAACTCTAGTAGCAAACTTTGCTGTTATTCTATGATTCTACTCTCATTTTTGCTAATGAATGTAAAGTCACAAGAAGTTAATCTAGACTGGGCTTTGTTTCATCATGACTTCATGCTACAAAGTACTGAGGTATTTAAGTATTTGGAGCACTTGATCTGTCACAGGAAGCACTGAATGTTTAGCAGCATCTTAAAAACAGAGGAGTCACTCAGCTTAGTGAACCAAAACCTCAGCTTACACCCTATGACAGGAAAGCTGCTATGCCTTAAGTCATGCCTTAATGTATAGAAAGGCTGTGATGAGTAGTGCTTTCAAAGGTTTGACAGGAGAACAACCAGAGTCTCCATCTGAGCAAAATGTACCAGGGACCAGATGAGTCATTTGTCGAGGCATGTATATGTAACACACTTGCAGCACCCAAGACCACAGCCAAAGGAAACCTTAATATGCCTGAGACACCCAGAATGTCACATGAGGATGATCAGATGGCCACAAATAATCCTGTTAGAAAAAAAAATTGGTTGTTTCCTTTTCTATATTTTTTAACTTTTCAGACTATCTTATTCAGTGAACAACCTAATCTCTCCCAATTTTTTCAAATCTGATCAGCTCTCTATGAGAGCTGAGTTGATTTGTCTCCATGTATCAAATAATTTTATCAAATTAAAAAAAAATGCATTTTTATCAAAGGCATGGACAAGGCACAGGAAGCTCATATGCATGCAACTGTGGCTAGAAATTTGCACTGGAGTAGAAAAGAGATTATGGCTAATAAGCACTACAGCTACATTCTAATAAGTGCTAAAAAAACCCCAAACCTCACTAATAAAGTGCTAGTTAGCAAGTGCTAAGAGTCTCAGGGATACATGAGCATTGCATTTTGCCATTTGCCTGTTTTATGACACCCCTCTTGCCCTCTCTCAGAGGGCAGCAGAACTACCCCCAGACACACAACAAGTGCATATTACACTCTGATGTGCCCCACGAGTCGAAATCAAACTTTCTGGCAGCACGCTGCAGCCAGACGGATGGGGGCAACTATTGCTCCTTAATTTCCATACCTGTAGATGCAAAGGTTCTCTTCGGGGTCTGAAGCATGGCTGGCACTGGTGGGGTTGTTGCTGGGACAAAGCAGGTGGAGACAGAATAGAAATTATATCAGAGCCTGGTCAGCAGGAACCAACCCCCCACAACAACCCAACCTATCTGGCTTGGAGGTGGAGGGTCTCAACCACAGGTTTATCTCCCAGCCGGTGTGCAAACATCAGTACAGAGTTCAGCAACAAATTAGCCTTCTCTTACATCATTAAGGCTGAAGTTCGTCCATTTAGTGCATTATTTCACAGAGTAAAAGGAGACTGAGTCAAGAGTTTAACTTGGCTTATGGCTCTTACTAGACAGCGCTCGATTATGTTGCAGCATTTTCACACATTTATGACAGTTTGGTTCTCAGAAACATCATGACACAGGTTTTTGCATGGGTGGGTGTGTACATGATTCACATAAGCACGGTACGTTTTCTGCTGTTATTGCTTTTGTGGTGGCTCTCTCTAGCCCACAGTCACAACTCAAGTTGTCCCCAGAATCCCAGAGGTAAGACCCTTTGCAAAACTTCCCATTTGCAATGGCAGAATATAGGCATTGTCCAGAACTGTATCGGACAGACGGCACCTGAGGCAGGGGTGAGAAACCCTCACAAATCCTCAAGAGACCAGTTTAGTCTCTTCTGTAAGCTCTCTCCAGGGGCATTAAGGAACTGTTTCCTAAACTCCATTTCTGCAGTAAGTCTCTACGTCTAGCAAAAGGAGATCCACAAAACCCTAACTACTGTGTTTTCAAGAATGAAGGGATTCTTGACACCAGTTGAAACTAAAAGGACTCTCTTAACAGCCACATATGACATGTCATCCTTGAATTTTAGCTTTCCTTTTTTTAAGTCCTCACTTGAGGGCACCTAGCAGACAGACTATCACACCTGAGTAACTTGTGTCATTCTACTTTTGTACTTGACTGAGAGATACAAAGTGCAAACTTCATGTAAGTTTGTTCATCCCTCAGATACGGTGTGGGTTTGTATACCCGTTCCTTTTCTCTTGAAGGGGTGACTGATGATTGTGGTAATTACCTGCTGCTTTCTGTCATGACCAAGGACACACGTTGAGCTCTGAGGAGCTGAGCCTGCGGCCACATCTGACTGAATACGTTCAATGGGGTTCAAAGCTCACAACACTCAGGGAGGATTTAAAATGGAAAGCTCAATGAACTCACAGTGATGACAAATTTCAGCTTGAATGGTGACAAAGATCAGTTCTTAACTTTTCTCAGACCTGAGATACCAGACAGTAGTGAGTGACTCAATATCTGCTTCCTTTGGATGCTTAAAAACATGTTTTTCTCAGCTGTTGTTACATCCTGATTTCAAACAAACAGTGTGGACTCCAGATACCTCTTACTTACAGATGCAATGAATCGGTACGTTTGATACACTTCAAAATAGTCAATACTTTTGTTTAAGACAACTTCTTCATTTCTCTTGAACATGCAACTTCTGACCTTGCAACGTTATCCTCCTCACCTGCACTTGGCACTTCTTCCACCATGAGAGAAGTGTGAGCACTTTTAGTTCCCTCTGCAGCTGAAAGTGTACTTGGGAATTCAGTGGTCACTAAAACAAAGTAAAAAAGTAACGTTTATAAAGATCGCTGATTAGGAGGGTCTTCATCTGGCATTCAAAATTGCTTACACAGTTCTGCATCTGCAACTAAGAGGTGAAAATCTGTACCTTGGTTTTCATGCCTGCAGCTCATCCTACCCAGACAAATTATGTACTTTAGTAACATGTCCAGCGTTTAGACGTTTTGAGAGTTCAGCTGTAGTTGTAGCTAATTGTTGCCAAGTTTAACTGGGGTGTGTTGTTATGGCTGGAAGATGAAAGATGATACAGAAAAGCTGTTCTCAGAGGTTCAGAAAGAACTTCAAGTGGTAGAAGACCCCAAAAACATAAAAACCCCAGCCTTGTGTGCAGACATCAATCTGTGGAAAAGAGGTCACTGATGTAGATAAAGTAGTGACCTAGGGATGGTTAGGATGAGAACAGGTCACTTTGATCAAGTAAGTATTAATATTAACAACAGCCTTCATTTGGGATGACAATGTAAGTACTCAATTTTAAGCATGTTTTGAATTCCCACTGACTTTATTGCTCAAGCACAACATGCTCTAAACTAACCTTTTCAGCAGACCATTTACAATTGTCTTTCCCAAATCAAGAAAAAAAAATAGTGCATATTTGAATGAATCTTTCTTACTGCATCCCAAGTGCAAGACTTTGCATTTATTTCTGTTGTACTTCATGAGGTTTCTGTCACATTATTTTTCCAGCCTGTTAAACCCCTGAATACGAGCCCGATCCTCTGCTGACCTGGCCGTTCACCCTAGTTTGACAGCATTTACAACATTTGACCTGTGTTTCTTTAAACCTACTGAGACATACCTATAGGCATCTTGGAGAAAACCTCCCAGATACAAATACAAGTATCTGGAGAGTCTCTATGATGGCAGGGTCAGGCTAACACAGACCATCTCTGCTACACAGAGACAAGAAAGAATTCGTGCTGGCTACCCTTTGTACCTCCAGGAAGAGGGACAGGCTCTGCTGAGCAGAACACGCTGTCATCTTCAATCCTCATATCAGCTTCTTGGAAATCAGTTGGAAAATCTGGGAGAGCACTGGTTGTCACTATACTTGCTAGAAAAGCATCATTTGCTGTTCCAGCAAATGTTGGGGGAGCAATGGTCTCCAGTGTAGTTACTGCTGGAGGCTTGGTGGCTGCAGTTGCTGCTTCAGGGACAGTGGTTGTCAGGAGGACAGCAGTCCCTGCTGTGGCTTGATGATCGGTGGCTGCAGTTGTTGGTCCAGGGACAGTGGTTGTCAGGAGAACAGCAGTCTCTGCTGTTGTTTGATGATCAGAGGTTGCTTGGGGAGCAGAAGCTGTTTTTCGAAAATGTTTGGGGGAAACGGGAGCCTTTCTTGTAGTGGTTGTCATCACTGGAGGGGCTGCACGGAAAAAACATAGTCAAAAGAAAAGGCAGATCAGAGCATTCTGATCCGAGCCCTGAGGAAAACCAACCAGAAATGATTGAAGGTTATCTAGCTGCTAAAATACTGAGAATAAGGTGGGAGAGTTGCTTATTAAAAAGGTTGTTCAGTTAGCAGAAAACATGCCCCAGCCTGATCAGTTGCCATATTTACAGATGTGCTTTTTTTTTCCCCCAGTAAGTTTCAGACACCCCCTCCTTAACCCCCTTACAGAAAAGGAAGGGCCAGAACCTTGCATGGTAGAACCAAAAATTTGCAAACTTTGTGATTTTGCTTCTCAACGTACTTGTAAAAATAAAATAAAATCACTCGATTTTCAGCTACAAGCTTCTTGCTAATCTTCTCAACCCATCCTTTCTTTTTTTTTTTTTTTTTGAGCTCTGTTGCCCTCAGACTCAGGGATGGACATGGGACTTCAGCATTTTTCCCCCATTCTCCTGTATATCACAAGCATACAAGAGTGTTGTGCACATCAGCACCACCTGCATGCCTGAACACCCCATAAAAGTCAGAAAAAGATTGTCTGTCTTCATTGTGGAGGGTGGGAACCATCATTTTTTTTCTGTGCTTCGCAATGCTTCTCAGCCTCTTCCCAACTTTGTAAGACTCTCACATTATCCTGCAGCTCAGCAAAATAATGGGAAGGGAAAAGTCCTTCAAGACTCTGAGACAAAATTTCTAAACACATGGGTCTCGTTATGACATGAACCAACTAAAGCCTTTTTTGTGTTGGGGTGAACCCCAAAGGCAAAACTGAATTTCATTCCAAGGGCTCTTCAAACGATAAATCCCTTTTATAATTCCATCATATTTTAAATATCAAATATAGCCACACAATGAGAAACTAAATATTTCATTTGAAAGGCAAAAAAAAAAAAAGGGTAAAAGTTACTATTTCCTCATCAAAACTGCTCATTGAATGTGGTTCAATCTAGCAACTGGTTGCAGACCTCACTTAGAAACTGTATTATTTAGGAAAAGTGGGGGGGTTTGCCAAAACAAACGAACAAACAAACAAAAAAAAAAACCCAAACACATAAACTCCAATTTTAAACTCCTACCCAGTGAGAGGTTTCTTCCTGACAGCTGTATCATGAAGGTCCCCAGACTCACCTCTGACCACCTCCAGCCGTATGTTCTGTTTGATGTCATTGAACCAGCCTGGGATCTCCACGCGGCAGCAGTATGTACCTGCATCTTCAGCCTTCACCTTCCCGATCGTGAGAGACACATCTCCATAGGAAATATAGCCCCGGAGATTGTACCTCTGAGATTTCCTGAACGTCACCCGATTTCCAGTGGTGTGCAAAATTTTGTTACTGCACTTCGAATTTGGGCACGGGCCTCTGCCCCAGCACATGTCGGAGATGTCCTGATGGCGTGCCACCCGGTAGAGGCAGGGCAGCTGAACAGGTTGCCCTACTACTCCTCTAACAACAGCCTCGGATGCTGCGTGCGCTGTCAAGGAAGGACAAGGAAAGATGAGAGCTGGCAGTCTCCGATGCATGACTATGCAATGCAATAAAGCAGGGAAAGAAACACTCCTGCCTGCAGGCAGGCCACAGTTCCTGATCCCCCGAGCCTTCTCCTGGAGCCTGTGGGCTCAGGACACCACAGGCTATGGCCAGGAGCTTGCTGACATGGGCTCACTGCTGGAGGGCTCCATGCTCTCACCACAGGCAGCTGCTGGAGGGCTGCTCCCAAAATACATCGCCCATACCAAACATGCGGTGAGCGAAGCTGAGGTCTGTCGCTGGCAGCCTAAGCACAGACTCGACGTGTGCAAATGGAATTTGGGAGCTCTGCTCCCATCCCATCTCCTCTCCTAAGAGACTGTTTGAAAGTTGTTCAGGAACCTGGTGTGAAATACACCTGGGTTTCTCAGTCCACCAACATCTTCAAAAAGGAAATGCTGTCACAGTCGCCTTTCACTGACAGTCTCAATGGCAGGGCCCAAAATAGCTATTCTTGTGTAAAATTAGGGCCTAATTAAGCTGGCAGAGCAGTGGGATCTGTATGGGAACCTGTTCTCAGAGAATGCGCTGTTTTTTCTGTTTCTGAGCAAGCCCTGCCAGCTATCCCACCTACCTTGCAGAGCACTGTGAGCATAGAGGCTTTAACTGCTGGTGTTAAATGTTAAATGTTAAAAAGAGCATATGCATGCTTCCCTCGTGCTCTTACTCTTAATGACCAGCTTTACTCAGTGTTTACAGCAATACCCACCTTAGCATCTGACCTGAATCTTCACCACATATTGTTCCCTCCTAACTGTCTATGCAATTCTTACGATTGCCCTAAAACAGATTTCTTCTTCATGAAAGGCGCTATACAAGAAAGGTTCCCATAAAGGAACAAATCTTTTCTGGTTTACATTCACCTAGCCTGTGTCGGTCCTCCTACCTTGTTGCCTTTTTCCCCCATGTTATCATTTACACATGGTGGAGCAGGAACTGTGGGACCTGGGGAGCATCCAGATCTGGTCCTCTGCTGCAGCAGGAGGATCATCCCACAGACCTGATGTCTCATGGCCAGCTCGCTTACCCCAAAGACGGCTTACAGCGGTTGCTGCTAGCATCACCAGCTTTGGCCCTGGTTTGCCAGACGTTTCTATTTTGCCAGCTGTTTGAATGCCTTTTCTTTTTGGCGTAACTCCCAGATAGCAAACAGATGCTTCCAACTGCGTCCATGTCTCTTTTGTTTTGTCTTTAATGGACTATTCCCCAGGTGAGGATTTAGTCTGTGGCAGGCTGCCTCACGACTTGTTATTGGGATGACATTTCAGCTTCGTTATTGCTTATCCTGTTGGCAAGATAAGCCAACTTGTTCAGGTTGCCACGGCTCCAAATGCTGAAAAAAGTATGCAATATGGTGTGAAGGGCAGAAGCTTTTGCAGGGAAATGAAGGGAGGGTGTGCAAAAAAAATGAATTCCTGAATACAGGATAAGGCTTTGCAAGATGGCTGCTTGTTCTAATCCTCGGAAAGGGAAGGTGCGTTTGCCTTGTTACAGCAAAACAAACAGAAAGCAGCCTTTTCCTGTGACAACAGAACAAAACAGTTCATCTGGTTGCCCTTGAAAGTATCCCTAGGGGAGTGGGGGGTTGGTCACTGCGTGGTTAATGTGTATTTTCCAGTCACCCCAACAAAGATGTGCGTAAAACTAAGACCAGTTTGAACTGTTGCTGGAGTCACTGCTGCCTGAGGAGAAACGGGCTCATCTTCTGTTCTTATTTCATCCCAGTCCTGCACAGCACAAAAGCAGCTTCATTAAGCCACCCTTTAACTAATGAATTTTTTCCTGCTTTTCTCTTTGAAAGAAGCAGAGCCCTGAACTTATAAATAAATAAATAAATAAATAAATAAGAAGAAGAGGGAAGACGTAAGGCACCAGAGTGTCTGCAGTGCAGTTTCCCACCAGTATTGGTGCTAGAAAGTTACAGGATTTGCAGTTTCAAATCCTGTTTTAATTTATGTGAAGCCAATGTTGCTAACATCTGCCTGCACTGCAGGTTGGTATGGAAAGCTTCAATATCACAACAGCCTTGATTCAATACTATGAACCTCTGCAAGGACTAAATTAATTCCTTCTCTGTTGCAGTCCCTTCCACAGGCACATTTTCCAAAAGAAGTGGTAAAGAGCACTGAATTAACATCTCTGAAATTAAGAGGTTCCTGAGGTCGTTATATTGTGACACTGTGGTCTTACTGCGAGAAGAATCCTACCCTTGTCCACAGCAGTGACCCTCCTAGGCATCCAGATCTGACCCAAGGCACCCTGAGCATCAGCTGTGCCTGGGTCATCCTACCGAAGCTGCTCTAAATCCTTCATCTAAGTGAGAGAGAAATGGACTCCAGATGTTTAATACATGTTCCAAAATAGAAAGAGGTGCTCATAATTGTTCAGATCACACTGATATACACATATTTATACATAGCGTCTCTTGAACTAACCCTCAGTGACAGCTGGTATTAAGCACTAACTCCAACAGCTGCTGTTGTAGTGGTCTTCTCTCCCACAGACTGGTCGTTGGATGGACAAAGACATACATCCTCCAGGCAAGACAGCTGGTTGAAAAAGCATTATTTTTTTTTTCTTCATCTATTTCTGGATTAATTTTCCCTCTTTGTAGAAGATACTTGGCATCTTTTCCCTATCAACCCTATTTTTTTGTATTTCTTCTTGAAGCTTCTGTACTGATGAAATTGCAGAGAAAATGACTGGTAAACAGAAAAGAAGCATCTAACTGCCCACTCTGCTGGTTTCCTGAGTCTCAAGATAACCCATTCTCAGCACTGAGCCAGGTTAAAGAGAAGGTAACAAGAACCCATCCTCATCCTTCAGTAGCTCTGCATCTAAGAAAGTTTTTGAAAATCAGACCGATAGGAGGCGAGTACCTCCAATGTATTTTAAGGCTGAAGATCTGGCAAGAAAAGAGCCCTCCTGCTTTTTTCTGCCAAAACTTACAAAAGACAGAAAATATTATATTCCCTGGGCTGCAGCAAAGTGCCAGCAAGGCTCCACAGGGGCAGCAGACTCTGTGGAGGTTGTATTACCTTGCCTCAAAGAGCTATGGATCAGTCACCTCTTGCCCCTCAGTGTAGCCCACCGCTGACCAAACCTTTCCACTGCTTTTCAGATCAATTTAAGAACATCACAGCTGGAAGAGATGTTACACATAATATTTCATCCTGGAAGAGGTCACGCAATTAATATTGAGTCATCTGAGACAGAATTTCCTGAAATGCCTGAGTGATTTAAAAGCACAACTCTCATCAGGAGCCCGTGCCCCAGTGAAAGGGGGTGAACCCACATTCCTGAGCCGCCTCAGGCAATCTGTAAACTGCCTTGCTGATGCTTAATTGTGCATGCAGAAACGTCGCCAGTACCAACCATGCCTGCAAGACCCTGTCTCCCGAGTTACTCTTCTTTGACTTCTATCTCTTTTAAAAGGGTTCAGATTTTAGGTAGGTGAAGTGCACATTTGGGAGTTTACTCCCAAACCTCCAGCCACGCTTTCCCCTACTCGGTTCACAGTGGCAGGCAGCCCTCAGCGTTTCAGAAAATCCTTTCTGTATCATTATACTCATTCATTACTCCATCACTATTTCAATTCCCCAGCTTGGGCTGTGTCAGCACTGTCACATGGTGGAGAGAGAGAGGAAAAAGCAAAGCCGGCAGTATGCATTTAACAGTAGTAAAGAAATTAGATAATTTGGGGGGATGGGGGAACTAACAAAGCCTATACACAGAGGAAACCACATACTTTTTAAAAAAAGTTTTTTAAATAAATCAATCCGTAATAACTCAGTAAGTTAATAAAACTTTTGAAGTTCTGTATATGATTATGACCTTTTCCACTGATTTGTTTTCACAAAACAAATGGCGCTGGTTTTAATTTTACAAAATATTTTGTTTTCTGAGCAAGCAATACAAAAAGCAGGTGAAGACTCACCTATAAAGATCTGTACCATAATCCAGTGAAACAGCACAAAATGGGACATTTTAGCTGACGGAAACTCCAGGGCAGTGAGTAGAAGGAGAGAAAACCAGAATGTATACTTCCCAGAGATGCTGAGTGAGCCCCACTGAAGTCTCATTTCTCCATTCCCAGATTTTATGTACCGCAACTACTTCTCTTCTACGTTTCCGGACAGTGCCGGTCAAACAAGGAGATTCTTCTGCTGAAATCAGCATCGGCACAGGCTCCCTCTGAGTCCTGGGTGCAGTTCTGGGCCCCACAACTTGAGAAGGACATGAAGGTACTTGAATGTGTCCAGAGGAGGGTAACAAAGCTGGTGAAGGGCTGGAAGGCACGGCCGATGAGGAGCGACGGAGCACTCTAGGTTTGTCTAGTTGGAGAAAAGGAGGCTGAGGGGTGACCTCATTGCTCTCCAGCTTCCTGAGGAGGGGATGTGGAGAGGGAGATGCTGAGTTCTTCTCCCTGGGATCCAGCGATATGACACATGAGAAAGGTTCAAAGCTGCACGAGGGGAGGTTTAGACTGGACATTAGGAAACATTTCTTTACTGTAAGGGTGGTCAAACACTGGAACAGGCTTCCTAAAGAGGTGATTGATGCCCCAAGCCTGTCAATGTTTAAAAGGTGTTTGGACAATGCCCTTAATAACATGCTTTTTTAACAGGCTTTTTGTCAGCCCAGTGGTCAGGCAGTTGGACTAGATGACTGTTGTAGGTCCCTTCCAACTGAACTATCCTATCCTATCCCATTCTATCTCCTTCCCTCTTCCTAGACACTCAGCATGGCACTAACCATCAGAGATTCCAATATACTATTTGTTTTGCTTTACTGGAATTCTTAAGGCCCGTTGCTGTTTTGTGGTACTGAGCAGCAAGAACAAGCTCTGTGCTTACAGTTTTACACATTTGGCTTACTCTCCACCTCTGGCTTTGTCTTCACTCACATTTTCTTCATCCCTCACTTCCCCTGATTCTACCTTCTGCTTGAAGACCCCTCTCTTTCTTTCCCCAGCTTTATATTTTCTATTTGAAGAGACAGCCTTGGAGGAACTCACACAGATGTTCTCTCGCCAAAACATCATCCTTCTCAAAGATCCGCAACACCATCTCCAAGAAATACTTTTTACTCTTTCTGACTTTTTTTTTTTTACTTTCTTACAAACCGATAAAGTTCTCTGGAGATTTTCCTCTGGAAAAGATGAGTAATAAAGCAAAAGTAATTCAGGGCATTAAGGTCAGGAATGAAGAATTGCTGATAGACAAAATTCTATGCAAATCAATGTAGCATGGTGCAAACGGGAGAGCAAATCCAAGTTCAAATGATAAAATGATGGGCTTTAACCAGACATTACCCCTCAGGAATGAGATTTTGGGCTTATCATGAATAGTCAAGCCCACAAAAATATCATGCCTCTAACTGGTAACATTTAAAAAAGCAAATAAAATTTTAACATTATTTTAGTAAATTTTTAACATTATATTAGTAAAGCTATAGAAAACAAAGCAGAAGACAGCGTTACAGCACTGTACAAATCTGCCTTGGATTCTATGCATTGCTCTAGTCCCCACAAAAGCATATCTTCAATCTAGAAAGGGTGCCAAGTAGGGGAAAAAAATGGTGGAAAGTGTGGAACTTCCACAGGAGGATTAGATGGGTAGTCTAAGATGAGTCAGCCTGGAAAAGAGACAATCTAAGGGGCACTACGAACAAGTCTTCAAAATCTTGAGTAGCTGAGGAAAAGTGGACAGGGATTAGTTGTTTGACATCCCCTCCAACACAGCATCAGAGAAGGACCCTTTTGCTTGCAGACCAGTTGGACTCGGTAGTACGCTGAGGTAGGAGGCAAGCCCCATGATGTCACAGTGGCAAGAAGCAGACCCCCAACAGACCAGGCTCCAGCAAAGCCAGGATGCCTGGTTTCCTTCACCAGCATCTAGCAAACTGATGCTGCTGTAGCCAGTTCAGTGGCAGATTCAAGCAGCGTGAAGCTCAGCAAACTATTCTGAGTTTATTCTGAATAAAATTGGTGCTGCAGCGCTGCTCTGTACCCTCACATGCTTTAGCGCAGCACAAACAGCAACCAGTGGGGACAGACACAAGAGTGTCCTATTGTCAGCATCACAAGGCAGGTTAACCAGCAATCGGTAAAATACCTAATTTGCTATATTCTACCAGGTACAGCTCGTGCAATGCCAAATACACACAGCCTGAGCTGCTCTGTGAACAGAACTAATGAAACTTGATGGATCCAATATCTTGGAGACCTTTTCCCTACAATGATCCCAGTCCTGCCTTTGTTGCGTATCACTCGTATCACAAGCAGCAGCTGCGAGTCAATGCTCTGCAGATGCCAGTGCAGGGAGCAGCTGAATCCCACCTGGGGCACAAATTTGAATCTTTATCCAGCTACCAATTTCCATGAAGCTTTTCCAAACAGAATTGGTCCTTATGTTGCAGGTGACTAGGGAAGGAAGAGGATGAACACAGCATCATACCAGCTTTGTTTCTGTAGCAAGACTTGGTTAAATGCAGCAGAGTGCATTGAAAAAGGCCACCCCAAATCCAAGTGTGCTGGGAAGAACCAAAAAAATGTGGTTTGCTTTCTGCTATCTAGCAGCTTCTTGCAGGCAGAAAAGGCAGGGCAGAGCACGGTCTCAAAAAAAAAAAACCAGTTTGCAGCTCGTTAGCTATCCCACACTCAGTGTGCTGCCGGTTTGTGTGCAGCTGGATAATCCCGTAATGGGTGAACCGGCTCCAAGTGCCACCTGCTCATCTCTGGGCCTTATTTTGAAATGCCTGTTCCAAGATCCACTGACATGAGGGGAAGTAAGGAAAAAACAGAGGGACCTTCTGCCTGCATGTATTTATATGTATTACACACATAGCCAAGGCAAAGTTCTTGCTCCACACAACCTTTGCAAAGCCTGTTTACCAAGTCACTGCACAGCAGAAAGGAAACTTTAATCAATATTTTGGTTATCAGATATTCTAGAATGTTATTTCACATGGAAAATTCACTGATAAAAGAACTAGCCTGTAATATTAAGAAAAAAAATCCTTGTTGGCAAGCAGTTTTGATGATTAGCAGTCTTAAGGGTGGTCCTCAAACTCCTTAAAAGCACGAGCGGTGAGAATAGTAAGTGTGGAAACTTCACACTTGTCTGATCCCAGTAGAGATGGATTTGGTAAAATTGCAGAAAACAGAAATTGCTGAAGATGTTTTCTGAGATCTAGTTCAGAGACGAGATCAGACCTCCTCCAGCTCCAGTCATGGGCTAGAGCCCACAGCAGCAACATGCTCAGCCAGGCAGGAGGAAAACATCTGCAGTAGTGTCAGTATTTAATAATGTTTACTAATAGTCGAATACAAAAATACTGCCTAACAGCAGCAGGTCTTTTCTAGTTTTGGTACCTTCTTACAGAACACAACAACACATGAGATGATGGCAGAGCTTGTCTCCTCCAGCACCTTTCCTGGCCCAGGGATTGGTAATCACCCAACATCTGTGCTCCCACACTGACATCTTCAGTCAACCATGAATTCATCTCATTTTTAACCTTTGTGCCTGCTGCAACAGACAGCCCCAAGAGAATGCACAGCACAAGTGAAAAGGCAAAGCACACCATGCTTTCCATTTCTTCCTTTCTCAACAGGATGAAGAGCCTTCCCCTCCTCCATGAGTCTTTGCAAACACACTCACCTGCAATATCACACCTTAGCCAGGCTCTCCAGGACTCCTGGGGGATAACACTGCCCTCCCCAGCCAGCTCAAGCCCTCCCATCTCTACCACCTGGAGGAAAGGGAGGTAACTGCTCCACCGACCCCAGCTCCCCTTAAAACACACCCAGACCATGGCCTCAAGGGTGCCAGCTGCTAACACAAACGCCTACTGATTTTATTGTTGCTCCTTTATGTCTCATTGTATAATACAGCCTTGTTCTTTGCATGACTCCATCAAAAGTGATGAACTCAAGGATCAAAATTATGTGGTAAGTCTGCAAGTCATCCCCATGGCAGCAACGTCTGCATCTGGCGTGCCACATCGCTGCTCGGGCTCAGCTTCAGGGCAAGACTGATGCTGACCAATATTTGGTAAGAGTTTCAGAAGTCCCCAGCTTCTGTTTAAAAATGTGTTCTTAAAAACAAGCGGGGAAAATTTTTCTTCCACTTAAAGCTGGTTTGGGTGCTGTGTTTATTGCTCAGCAGTGCGGAAAGTGTTGATTCCTACTCATGGGGCTGCCTCAGTTTATTTAATTAAACCAAAGTTTAGTGTTGCAGAGAATAAAAGCAGATTCAGGTCTAATTGAGGAAAGGCACTAGGCTACCGATACTCCCCATTTATGAGCTAAAAGCAGACAAACAAATCCAGTGTAAGACATCGGCGCTGTTTGGTATCTAAAGGGGTGTAAAAGCTGGGGAAACTTGCAGCCAGTATTTTGTGCAAGGTCCACGACTTCTCCACAAGCTAGGAACAGTAAGAATGTATTTAACTTTACAAAGCAGCTAATTTTTGTTCAGTTGTTTTAGAGGCCTGGAAGTGAGACTTTCCACACTGAGGACTTCTCAGGGCATAGGCGGGTCAGAGAAAACCACAGAAAAAGTGATGTATTTTGCAAAGGAAAACACACTTAGTCATAGGTCTCTGAAAACAAGCTGTGAACACCCTGCACGTTGTACTGAACCTGTAAGCTCCAAGGACAGCCCATGAGGGGGTGAGCATCAATAGCTCCTCCAGATTTAACTGTGGGTGGACAGGAATTTTTAGTACATTGCATTACCGAGCTGCTACCAGGACTGGGTTTACCCGACTCCAATGAAAATTCACCTAAATGCATATTGAAATACCAATATTGCCAAGTTTTCCCATGCGTCATTTCCCGCATGGCAGCAATGACATTGCTTCTGCACTCGGGGGGCAGTTGGCAGATACAACACACAGCAAAGACAAACTTTTAAAAAAATATGTGTGTTTTTTTCCTTTTATAACTTTTATGACTGAGTAGCCATTCTAGCACTTCCTCTTTTTTTCCATAAAGGAAGAGAGAATGTGAAGCAGATAATAAATATAATGGTAACTTTATTTAGGGTTTGATAAGTGGATTCTGGAAATTTCCATACAAACCAGTAGGGTTTCTGTTTCCGGAACAGGCTGATAAAGTTTTTAGTTAGAAGTCTAGCTTTTATTTGTTTAATTAGAATGTGAATAATGCTTCAGTAGCCTGGTCACATTTAGCTGCTGAGCAGGGAGAGCAGCTAGACATTAAATACTTTGCAAAATGTTCGGTGATGACAAAGGCAAGCATGCATGTGGTCCTTAGTGTATTATATAAATGTTTTCCTCTGCATGGGCCTCCTCTTCCAGGGCACTATGGTTCCCTGCACCTTCTGGCCTCCAAAATGCAACGAAGCTGTACAAAAGAGTAAAAACCATGCTGTTAAATGAAAACCAGACAACAGAAACACAGAAGAGCAGACAGCTAAACTCAACCAGCTCACTGGAAAAATGTAAAATATGCAAAAACACTTATTTAAACACAACTGATAATGAATCATTTTTCCACTTATGAGACAACACATAAACTTCATGTGCTCCTTAATGCAGTGAACTGACAGTTATAATTAGTTATAAGTGAAAACGAGAAGTAGCGGGATTTATTGATTTGTTTTTGCAGTGTTTCCTATTAATTCAAGATTTAAAAAGTCAAAGTACACAGCGGAGTGGTCAGCATACCGACAACATTTTCTTTCTGCAACCTAGTTTGCCCTATTAGCTAAAGCAAAAACAGGATACTTACCTTGCAAAGTCACCCGTCTTCTTTGTATTGTATAAATATTCTAGTGATCATCCAGAATGAAAATAAAGAATAAAAGAAAGGGAAAAAAAATTCTTTAAACCATCAGAAGTAGTGGGCTGAAAAAACCAAACTCAAGTGTAAGAAACTAAATAAGGGAACTTTAAGCAAATGTTTTCAGTATATAGGAAATACCCATTATTTCCATGAGGTGTAATTCATATAGCCTGGTCTGACCAAGAGCCTCTATGCAGAAAGTCTGGCACTTTAGAAATAGAATATTTAGAAAAATACTGGGTATAGTTATATGAAACCAGAACAACATGGCAACTGAGGAATGGGCAGGAGAGGTGGGCTTGTGTCAAGGGTCTCCTCACCAGACCCCAGGTCGAGTGGTTGCTAAGGAGTCCGAGACATAAAATGATGAGACCATAATTAGCACCTTGCCCTTCTGTGCCCCAGGGGCTAAGGGGGAGCTGAGCAAGCAACCGCGGCACAGGGCAGGGAGTGAAGCCATCCAGAGCCCTTAGCTCACTTCCCTGAAGCAGAAGACACATGGCACCTGCCACAGTTGTGGTTTGATTTACGGGGCCAATCCTTGAATAACCACCTCTGGAAAGTACTTACGTCTAGTGAGGAACAGAGCCAAAATAAGGATTGCTAGAAGTACCGCACACAAACCAACCCCAATGTATAGACCATTTTCTGAATACTGCTGTCTGGGTAGTGATACGGACATGTTCTGTCAAACACAAAACAGATGAGCATTAATGGCACTGACAGCAAAGAGCCCATACAGTACCCAAAGGCCATTTGTGCGGTCTGCAACCGTGCAGTAAAAGTACACTTGAAAGCAAGACCCTAATTTCAGATACAGGACTAGTTTCAAGCAGTATCACTGCAACAATTGTGCGAGCCATGCTGTTAAACACATTCCTTTTTGAGATTGTCAAAGAACCTGAAGTTATGACAAATCCTACTTGTTCAGGTTTAATACTATTTGGTGAATATTTTATTTTTTGTTATTAAAATATCTCCTGATTTTACACGCCCCCACCTTTTTTCAGCTTATTCATCAATTATTCAAGGCTTTATAGGGATAAGTAAATATGCTTTCTCTTTGCATCCATCTTTATTTGGGCTAAACTTCTTTATGAAGCCAGCTAACCTGGCTTCATTACCTCTCATTAGGATAACTAACCTCTCATTAAGAACTCAGGCCTGGAGAGATGCTGAAGCGCAGTATGGTCCCTGACTTACATTCTGCACATGAAGCGGTACGAATGCCCACAGCATATGCTGCCTTGTGGTCTGCCAAAGCAGACCTTCCCAAAGGCTAGCCTGGCTGCCTTGCCTTCCTGATAAAATCTGGGTGACGTTACCACCTGTCACCCTGTATATGTGCTGGAGGACTCGGCAGACAGACACAGAGCTGCCTGTCCAAACCCCGCTGCACCAGGAACACAGGGCATCCCTGTGCTGTCAAGTGGTCCAGTTTCCACTCTTCCCCAGATCCGGCCATACCTGCAGGTTTGCAGTTACATCCAAGCAGTCTGAGGTGCTTGAGCAGGGACCAAAGGCCTGAAAGGCAATATAGACATGGCTAAAGCTCTTCCTCCAGCAGTAGGAAGTACTTTATGCATGCAAAGCAGGTTTGGGGATTTTTCCTCTTTAATAATGAACACATAAGCATTCTTTCATAAGCACTAAATGCGCAGAGTATAAAAAAAAAATATTATGCAATCAAACTGAAGCAGTACAAATGAACTGTAGGGACGACCCAACAACCTCCCATGTCACTCCACTTTGTCTAGGTATGTTACAGCACGGAGATGCTTACAGTCTGAGGAGCCTCCGAAGCAGAAACCAACGGCCACGTTCTCGTGGTGGTGACGGATGATTCACTGCTGCTCCCACGAGCTAAGCAAAGGCAAGACAAACACATCACTTGCACAGAGAACCGTTCTGCCTCGACAGAGAGGAATTCCTACTGCCGACACGGGACCACCAAACTTAGGTATCTATCAGGAGTCTCGGCTCTGCACATCATAAAGAGGTTGGTGCCTTCAGAGGGCAGCACAAAACTCCAAATATTGGAGCCTCTGCTGTCCCTTTCAGAGCTTTTCATTCATTCCAAGAAGCACTTAGTTCATGCTGTTATCTCAACACAGGACCCAACCAAGGTAGGAATCTCTTTTTGGAGCCAAGAAAAAGAAGTGGATGCCTACAGCAAACTTAGGATATCTGATGAAAACTGATGAAGGTTGTTAGCTCTGGGCTTTGAAAGAGCAAGTGGTGCAGAGTTAGAGAAAGTGATACTTTTAAAGTCCCAGACAGCTGTACAATAAATAGACTGACCAAAGTGTGATATGTTTGCATAAGGACCTGCAGTATATTTTGAGGTAATTTCCCAGAGCAAAGCTGTTTGCAATATTTAAAACTCAGAGCTACAAACTTATGTCTTCCGTATCAGTCTCAGTTTCTCCACGTGTTGTCAGATGATATATAACACTCTTGAAAAAAAGATCTCCTGTTCACATTATGATAACCCAGCTGGTTCCTTTGATGTTTTAAATTGTTACCCTTATCCTAGAAACTTTATTTTGAAAAGGACAGCAGCAACTGCTTTGCTGTTCTCTTCTATTGGAGATTCTGGAATATCCCTACATCAGCGGCACACGATCACCTGCCTTTTCCAGTCTCTCTCTGTGTGAACATGCACATAATTCACTTGTGCTCTAAGAACAAAAGATTGTCCCAGCAGCAGCTAAGGAAGATGTCACAGGATTCAGAAAATCCACAAGTGCTAAGATTGGAAGCCATGCTATTTGCAAGTAGAACAGAAACAGTCTGAGAAAAAGTTTTCACTTCTTCTTCCAAAAAGGAAATGCAACTGTGGTAACATTTTAGAGTTGCTTAGCTGGAAACATCTGAGATGGAGGGAGAAATACAAATGGCATCCGTGACTTTTCTTTCAAAATCCAGAGAATAAGCTATTACTAAGCTGCGAGTTCTCTCTTATCTATTGGAAATTAAAGTTGTCTTTTTTGAAAAAGATGCAGCTGAGTCTGTATACCACAGAAGTCTATAAACTTGACTGGAGTGGAGAAACTGAGTGAAGAATAGTTGTTCACTGTCTCTTTTACTGCAACAAGGGGCCTCACATCATTAAACATGCATAGGCTACAGAGGACACGGGCAGCCTCCGAGACACACATTGTACCACGAAGAATACTTCGGTGCTGTATCACCAAATTACTGCACAGTATCTATGATCCTCCTTAATCATCTGCTGTCAGCTGCTACTGGCAACAGGATCCCGAATTAGATGCAATTCTGAGCTAGCCCAATAAAACAGTTCTATGTCATAGACCAACAAATAAATTTAGTCAATAGTGGGTAAACCCAACTCCTCAAAATTTGTGGTTTACTGTTCATGGGATGCGTTTCCAGAAGACAAGGTGAGATTTTACACCACAAAGAAAACAACATACCAAAACGACAGCCATAAGAAAAAAAATGCTTGCAGGACCAATAAAACATCTACTTAAGTGTAACACCTGAAAGCAAGCTTCCTCCTGCATATACTTGTCCCTTCTGTTGGACTCTCTATATAACATCAGGCAGAATCTAAATCTAAGTTTTGATCTCTGGTTCTATCGTAATGTTTAGTAAATTTTAGCCAAGATACTTATATCATCTGTCATTTTGTTCCCTTCCTAAGATCCCCATTTGCAATATAGATTACATATGTTATTGAGATGAATACTTGGATAAAAGTTACCTGAGGTCTGTTCAGAGGTGTAAGTGTGAGGACTTGCAGTAGAGATCCTAGCTGATGTTAAAAAATAAAACTAAACCAACACATTATAATTAACTTTAGCGTGCGCCTATGTAGTGAAAGCGTTTCTATAATCAAAATTTGCTAGCATCAGCTACTTGTTCCATATATTATGATGCTTTTTATAAAAAAAAAAGAGAAAAACAAACAAAACAAAAACATCAAAGGAAGAGTCAATAAATTGTCCATACTAATTGTGTGTCCCTGGGCTTTACTCTAGGATCAAGCAGGGAAAATGAAGCACTGTCTTTATGAAAAGGGCACAAGTAAAAAGCTTTGGATGAATTAAGTACCCAATGCTGCCCTTTCTGTTAAATTCTTCAAATAGTGTTTCTAAGCAAGCAGTGCTGTGCACCATGAAACAGAGCATCATGTCCTTTTTTTAATTGCAGTGACTGCACTGGGATTACCCCAATGCCAAAGGCAGTTTAAACAGCACTAACAGTAGATCTGCAAAATCCTAAAGATCAGTCCTATGAGCGATTATGGAAATAATTTTCACCACAAGCTTTGAAATCCAAACCCAACCACAGATTTACCACAATGGTATTCACACAACAGCACACCTCTGCACTCACCTTTCTCTATCACAACCTTGTGATTACTTGTCTGATCATTGAACCACCCCGAGATCTCCACGCGGCAGCAGTATATGCCACTGTCCGCTTCCTCGGCGTTCACGATTGTGAGGGACACGTCTCCTGCTGGCAGGTTCCCTTTCAACATATACCTGCTGCTGTGCTGCTCTGTAACCTTCCATCCATTCGTCCAGATAATGGTCTGATAACATTTTGAAATAGGGCAGCTGGCACGACCCCAGCACATTGATGTGACGTCTTGTCCCCTTTTAACACTGTAAAAGCACGGCACGGTGACATTCTGACCAACCTCTCCTTTCACAAGTGATTCCAGTACTGCGGGGCCTGTGGACAAAAAGACAAACGTAGCTGTTGAGCTCAGTGCACGCCAAATGGAAGCTTCTCACGTATCTTGCGTGACCCGATACCTCCCAGCCTGCAAACACCACCAGGCACTGCTGAATCAGGTTTTCCATAAATAGATGTGAATCCCAGCAGGAGTGACGCAGCGAGAGAGAATGATTGGGCCAGTGATTTGTTCAGAATGCGCCTCTAGAGAAAGAAGAAATACACTTTCTGCAGCCTCTGCAGGTAGGCAAAGAGGTGAAGAGAGAACAGAGTTTGGATCTGTACAACTCTATGGCTTCTCTTTAGCCACATCCAGTCTGTTAGCTCTATTATTTTTTTTCCTTATTTTGGATTTAATGCAAGCCACACATGGGGGAACAGTAAGACATTTCATTAAAACCATTGTGGGAAACACTTCCTCTCTTTCAGTGAAAGGACACTAAACAGTAGGTTTCATCAGAGCAGTCACTGCTTAATGCATTTCCTTTTCTCTTGCCTAATGACAGATTTTGCCCATTCCTATCAGACAAGATTTTTCAAAGCTTTCCTGAGAAAGGTATTTTCACTACCTTATTTTCTTCCCTCAGTCTTAATGCAGTTTCTAACTTGTTTAGCCCCCATTAAAGGTAATTTTTCATGTTTCTAGAAGGCTGTGTCCCACTATTCAAGTCAAAACAGTGAGACCTAGCTGCCAGTAGTCCATTCATCCCGGTGAGATAGTTTATTTGGCTCTATTCAGAGCACTCCAGCCAATATTCCCTTTAGGAGGGTTTTATTAAGAGCTGTGTTAAGTGCCAGCCAAAATAATTTCTGCTCTGGCAGTCCAGTCGTAGCCACCCCGTAACCACTTCCTTCTGACAGGTTACGCAGTGGTGCTCCTGAGGTGCATGCTGTCTGTTTATACTTCAAAACAACATCAACAAAAAAGCAACAACTATTTGCCATGTACTTACTACTACACATTTCTTATCAAATTCAGTAACATGGGATCACGTTTCTAAGTATTTTGATCTATCCATATTAATGTTTCAGGGATAGAATTCTCTGCAGCAAGTACAGGCAACAAATCATCTCTATTAAAAATCTAGCCTAGCCTATAATTAGGAAGGGAGCTCCCCAAGGCAGATCCACCAACATGCACCAGCGGATCTCATGCACTGTATGACTTGATTGCAATTGCCCTTTTTGCCCAGCTCAGCTCAGTCATTTTCCTTAACTTATGCTATTATACTTAAAAATAAATCTGCACGCAGAGATTTTGCCACAATAGCTTACTGGAAAACAATCACTGAAACTACTATATTTTATTTAATATAAAAAAGCAAGCTCAAAATGAATCTCATCATGAAAGGCTTTCTAAAGAACTACAAGAAACAGTATCTGTAGTTTCTTTTTTCTTTCTACCAAACATATTCTACCACCAAATTTTTAATGCCTATCTGTCTATTCTAGTACCACTCTGCAACCTGTTGCCTTTACACAGTATTTTCCTAGGACAACTGCTTTCTCAGAACAAAAAGGGGGAAATTATTATTAGTTTGTCCCAATAAAATTTCATATTGGTTACAAAACACCAAAGGCCACAGACGACCTTTTATCATTCCTCCCAAACATTCACAAACCCTGTTGAAGTAAAATAGCCTTGTTTTACAACTTTTCTAAAATGATGTAAAGTTCTCTATTCATCTCTGATGATCATTATTCAAAAAACCCAAACGATCGCTTACTAATAAGACTAGCAGACAGCTGAGGAAGGAGCATCTTTAAAACCATCATACCCTCAACATGATTTTGTTTTAAAAAGGAGATAAGGCCATCAGAAGACTATCGAGCCACTGTGATTGAAGTTCTATTCATAACACAAAACTGCAGTTTCTGTGCCACGCAGCCACTCTTCCTGTTGTAACACAAAGTATCTCTTTGCAGCCCTCAGAAACACTGATGCATGTTACCTCCATCCACCCCTACCCTATTGGCTTAGGCTCACTTAATTACCTGTAAACAGGATCAGAAGAATCCAGATCACGCAGAAATAAGACGACATCTTGACTGAAGATGAGGAACGCTCCTGCTCACCCTTCAGGCACTACATTCAAGAAAACTTATCTTCTTCATAAATTTCTGGTTTTACTTCTCATTACACCATCTTCAGACACAGCTGAGAACGCTCTTTAGTCTAACCCGGACTGCCTTTCCTGTGGTGAGACCCTAGCAGCACAGCCAGGCACTGAACTCTGGCTGACAGCGGTTTGATTAAAACGCTAAAATACTTCGCAGTACTTCACAAATCTACTTCTCATTTTTTCCAGATCTGCTGGATTACAGCATACGAAACTACCATCAGCACCACTGAGCTGACAACACTACCAGTAATCCACTGCCCCATACCGCATCCCACAACCGGTTTTCCCACAGTAAACAGAATTAGCATAAAAGCTTACATAGGATATGTAACAGACTATGGTAAATGAAAAGGACTTGGCAAAGTAAGATTCCTAGAACGAACTACTCAAACACTTAATTGTAAGTTTCTGGTTCTAATACTTCGAAGCAACTCAAGAGCATCTTTAGACAAATGCTGTTTTCTTTGTAGGCTGTAGTTTGGTAGTATTGGAAAGCTGTCCTACTGTTACACATCTGCAGCCTAGTAGAGTTGCAGTCTTTTTTCATCAAACTCTTAAAAATTCTGTACGCATCTGGGCTTTTGCAATATAAAGTAAAACATACGGAACACAGAGCTCACTTAAAAAGTAGTGTGGAAATCATGTCATCTCAGGCACAAGGCTCACTTTTACAAAATATTAGTGAAATACAGCTTTGAGAAATGGTGTTCCCTGGCCACTCTACCCATCCCTGGATTTCCTAACTCTTCCCGAGGACATCTGGTCTTTTTATATTGTTTGGACTACAACTGCAGCTGCGATCAAGTGTATTTCATCTACGGCCAACAAGTGTTCTTCGCTGAAGCAACTAATCTAGCTGAGACTGTTCAATTCAGGAAAAATTAAGTACTAAGGATTTGCTTTTTAATCAATAACTGAAACAGCAGAAATGCTTCCAAAAACATACATTAGGCTAGAATCAGAACCAACGGAACTGTCTCACACTGACTACCTTACGTGACAGCAATCACCAAAGTGACAGTTTCTTTAAACGAAAAGGAGAAAAAGCAAGGAGTTAAAGTAGCCAAGAGACAAACACTAGCAACATACTTACTTGTAGGAGAGAACAGAGAAAAAGGAATAAAGGGGGATCTTTTGCATGCAGTGGTTGGGAGCAGGACACTCAATAAATTGCTTCTCTTTGCTCCTGCTTCTGGGGAAACAGGAAACTGCAGACAGCTGCTACAGAAACAATTCTAATCCTAACAGCAGGATCCTGAAACTGCCCTGCAGAACTGGAAAAGGCAGGGCAGCCTGGCTCTGGCAGAAGGCAGGTGACCCCACACGCCACAGCCATGCCATGATGAACTCGACGGTTCCATGTGCAACAAACATCCACCTGCAGACCAGGACATGTCCCTTCTGCCAGTTACCTGCAACAACATGCAGTGTGCATGGGTCCACATGGGTTCCTCCTCTGCACGGGCCATGTCTGAGCTCTGGAATAAATTAGTAGGATAAGAAAATATGGAAACTGTTACCCCAGAGCTCTGCCTGAGCCCATTCTACTTGCTTCACCCAGGTTGTTTTGTTCATACAATAGTCTACAGTAGTTTGCATACTGTCCGTATCCCCAGGAAAGCTGTTCTGGTCACACAGCAAAAGAAGGTGAGATACAGGGCAACAGTTAACCCATTTGCTTTAGATGTCATCTCAAACACAGACCATATGGAATACACGTTGACATAATTCCCGTGTTTATGCATGCTTGCTTTCCAAGTTCCTACTTTGTTTCTGCAACAAACAAGCACCATTACTGTAGAAAGGTTGCCAACATCTTTTTCATGCAGCCTTAAAGTAGCTGCACATTTTTCCTTGACTCAGAGCATATAGTCAGATTGTACTTTGTGAAAATAAAGCCAAACCAAAACATTAAATATCAAAGTTTAAAGCATTGTTGGAATCATCTCTTCATTACACTATTTTAAAGCCGTATGATTAAATGGCTTTTTCTCCTTTTCCCCCTAGATGAACAGAACTGCTAACTTTCCCCTTTTGTCTACTGGTGATACACTTGGCTACTCTGTATCGAGAGACTTCTGAAAAGTTTCATTTCAAGAAAATATACTTCCGTTGTCCCTGTGACTGTTCAGATAGTGTAACAGAAGGGCTGAGCTTTTGTCTTCTACTTTTTTAATTAAGAAAACATTAAACAAAACACTGCCTAACACCCGATGTTAATTTTATCTCACAAGTTTCATAAGGCATATACAACCAAACACATAGTGTATACATTAACATTTCAGGCATAGAATACTTCAAATGTTATCACATCCAAAAATAAAATCAGGATTTGCTGAGGTAAGGAAAGACCTCATCATCAGGAGCATGTTAATTAACACACAAGTCAACATTACAGTCAAATTTGCTATCAGTGAGTCACATCATCCTACAATACCTGAAATGCCCATTTCCCTGGACTAACAGGCCTGTATCATGCACTGCCTTCACTGCAGCTACAGTCCACTGTTTTCCCAAAGTTCTAACAGAAAAAGGGAAAACGATCTTTGCTTTCACGTGACAACAGATGGAAACACCAGTATTTTCGGCTGAAAAAAGCCCAGGAAGCCCCTCACAACTTTCTAAAGATTTGCCTTAAACATAGAAAAAAGTAATTAGTGCATGACCTCTTTTATCTGGGAGACACTAAACATTTCTTGGTATCTTCCACATGAAAGAACATTTGCAAAGTAGGTACTAAATTAATCCTGCTCACTTGCAACTGTTTCAGTTACTGACAAGCTATACAATTTAGGTCTAGTCCAGGGAGAAGGACAGAAACAGTAGTTGAATAAAGGACAAGTGTTAACTTTGTAAATTTATAAATGTATAAAAAGCCAAAAAAATTTCTACTTCTTGTTACTTACGTCATGTGCACTTAAAATAGCAGATGATGTTCTCCAATGAGTCATAAACCTGTTTCAGTTCATTGCACCCTTATCTGCACTGAGCTCGATCCCCAGCACCCAACAGCTAAGTACTTTTGCCTGCCCATTTAAGTAACATTTCTGAAAACAACAGAATTACCAAATGAGACATAGCTTGTTAAAATAGACAGTTAAAACCAGAGTTTGTACCAGTCCCCTCACCCATAAATTTACCTGGTTTTCAGTTGCTGTATATACTTTGGAAAAAATGTGTACTATGGGGCCTCCAGGGCTACATGGCAAAAAGATGGAAGTAGGATTCCCCTGACAGGAAGGGTAGGGTAAAGAAGCGACTTCTTCACTATCAGATCACTCTCTTTCTCTTGCTATGAGGGACAGATTCAACTTAAATGTTCTTTAAATGTGGTTAATACAGCTTCTACGTGATGGAATACAAACAGTTTCTTTCAAACTTAGTTCTCTATTAGTATAAATACTAATTATCCAATCAGACTCTCCCTCCTGAGAAAACACACTCAGCTGGGCACAGAGCCCACCTAAAATGCAAATACAAAGCATGTGCACTGCAAAATGATTAATTTCATGCATGTATATTAATTATGCTGGAAATATGTTAGTCTAAGCATATATGTGGGGGGGGGGAAATGTAGGCATTTTTGTAAACTCAAGACTGGTTACAAGTTACATCTGAGGAAGTTAAAATCCAATTAATTTTAATTCATTTAGTTGTTGGGACTCCTGACTGTGTCTTTATAATGCAAATTACACCACATTACATCTGTAAAAAAAGGAATTCTTAGGTTTTCTTCAGTACAGTTATATTACTACAAAAATAGAAAGGAATGGATTTTGCAGACTTCACACTGATTTTATTTTTAATGTTGAATTACACATTCCTGAAAGGACCCACTGAAATTGTGAACAACTAGCACTTGTTTGAAACGAACTGTCAAGTGCAATTCTTGTCAGATCCCTCGCTTGCTTCCACACTATAAAGCAATTAAAAAAACCAAAACAGCACACCCAAAAAACTAGAAAGTGACAAATTAAATACAATAGAAGAAGCTAACTTTGAATGTATCATGTGAAGTGGTAGCCACAGATTAACAAAAAGTGTATTTTTGTTTCTACCAATAAACACAAAGCTCACAGAATATTAAAAATTTTCACCCGTCTAGTCACTCACAAACTCAACAGGTGTACAATAAATGCCTTTTCTGCTTGTACAACAAAATACAGTGTATACCCTTAGAATCTGTTCTGCCTTTCACTATGGCAAGCTAGCAAAAACAAATGTTTTCTTCATGTCATTTCATCAATAATGCTACACATCGCTGCATCTTTGTCTAAAACCTGATCTCTCTTGCCACCAGAACGATCTCTCTGCTTTTCACTCTGTCCCATACAGCTGCTGCCAACATCAGTATCCATTGGTTCCGTTTTCACTCTCAGTCCTCCCTCTGAATGAGGCAGATCATCAGGCAAGGAAGCCAGGCAGTTCTGAATCATCTCTACAACTCGCTCTAAGTGCTTCTGAAATCGCTCTGCCGTTTCCAAGCGCTGACGCTTCTGCACCTCCATCATGACTCTCAGTGTCTCCCTAGCTTGGTGAGGGCGATACTCGTTTATAAGATGATGGACATGAACAAAAAGCAGTTTCAAGTCTTCCAGTTTCTCCTCTCGCTTTATACTCCCTGGACTCCTTATCAAGATATCCAAGAGGTCCAAAAAGTTGACCAGGATAGACATATTAAGTTTTCTTAATTCCTTCTTGTGATCAAACTGCATAGGATGCAACCGTTCAATACCCTGGCTCTCTAAGGGTCGAATAATCAGATCATCACATTGAAACTGATTACCAAACATCATATAACTGTCTTTCACAGGGGGAGGTGGCTTTGGAGCCAGGCCTTTACGGATATTTTCATCAGTATATTCTTTTATATATTGCATTGGAGGCGGAGGAAGGGCGCTCACTTGCTGAGGTTCACCCATTTTTCCCAGACGAAAATACCTAGGGAATGTCCCAAGAAATAGATGTTAAACACTTTGCATGACAGCCTTACCATATAAATAGAAATAAAGGCACTATAAGAGAGCTGGCTGCAAGAAAATGAGCCAGAAACCATCTTAATGTGTAGAATAGAGGAAACTCCCGAATAAAACCACGTTAGCTTTTCACTACGGTATACTTTTAGCAGGATTAACTTCACCGGAGGCACATAAAGCGTTCATTTCCCGAACTGTGACCAGCCTGAAAACAGGGCAGCCACAGGAGTTCCGTCCCCCAGCGGAGGCCTGGCCCACTCACACCACGCCCCGCGACGGAGGAAACCGCACGGCCCGGCGGCGGGCAAGCACGGCCCGCAGCGGGGGATGCGGCCTGGCGCCCTGGGCCCACCGCCGCCGCCCTGCCCTGCTCCGGGAAGGCCCAAACCCCGCCGCGGGTTTCGCCAGGCCACTGCTGAAGAGACAGGAGCCGGGGGCGCGCTACGGCAAGACCCCATCGGCGACTGACCACGTACCCAGCGGAGAAAACGACTCCACTCGGCACCCGCAAGCAGCCACCCGCCCTCACCTGCCCGCCGAGCTCCCCTCAGCCCGATCGCCGGCGCCTCACTTCCGGCCGGCAGCCGCGTCCCTTCCCCTCCATTGGCTCTCCGACCTCGGCCGGCACACTCTGATTGGTCCTTCCGGACACCGGTCAGAAGTTTGCTCCACTCAGCGCAGGGACTCCCGCGGGGGGCGGTGCCAAGCACGGCGGGGCGGGCGGTCCCTGAGCGAGGAGGGGTGGGGGGGGCGTCATGGCGGCGGCAGCGCCTGAGCTCTGAGGGGGCCGCTTGGTGCCCGGGCGGGGGGGGGGCACATTCCAGCTGATGCTGTGGCCCCCCCAGGGGCGCGGGGCTCCCTCACCAGCAGCCGCTCCTGAGGCGGCAGGTCCAGAGGCCTGCGGGGGCGGCAGCGACCGGCCTGGCCTTTTGTGTTGCTTTCCTTCCATTTTGTTTTAGAAGGAGTGGAAGAATAAATTATGGATTTTTCACCATGTGGAGCACGGGTTGCTGGGCTTGCTGGCATCACCTCTGTAGGAATTTCTCCCTGAAATGGCCAGCAGGAAAGGATTGTTTGACACTTCGCCGTTTGTGGCCCGTTTTCTCTCTTCCTCAGCAGATGGCAGCAATGGCCTTTGTCTGACGGGGACCCGTTGTGCACAGGCAGTATCATTCATTCGCTTTTCAGGATTGATTATTTCACCAATAAAAAGTTTTGATTGAATGGAAATTACTTTGTATCCTGTTAATTATTTTTAAAACCATGCAAAGAAGATCCAGAATAGATAGGTTTATTTGACTAGAAAACCTGAAAAAAAAATTAAAGCTCCTGTTTTACTGTATATCTGAATATTTAAGTATTCCAAACCAAACAGCACTCTACAATTGACAAGGAGCGCAGCCCTGACTGCAAAATAGGCTGATCTGGTTTCATTTGTAAGCGAAGTATATTTTAAGGAGGAAGTGACCCCTTTGGAGATGTTTGTTCTCAGGTGATGTAGCAAGTGTTTGTCACATAGGAAGGAACCTCAGTGCACTTGCTGAAGAAGTCTCTCCCCTTACGGAGTTTGATGCCCTTGTTCTCTGGCAGTGATCACTTAATCCGAGTTAAAGGTTTTCCCTTTTCTCTGTATTCACACAGGTTGATGTCATCAGTGTGCTTATAGTTTAGTATTTATCCACATACGTGTATATACACATATGGCCCATGTTACGTTTTGAAATCTAGGCCCAAAGACTTTTTTAAAGTACCTAGGTCTCGATTTATGCATGTTGTTCAAAGGAGAGTATTCTTGCCATTTGGTAGTGACTTACAGCTTTAGGGAAAACTGACAGTAAATTGATTTGGGCTCAATCTATATTTCTCAATAGTTTCTAGACTGCCAGATCTGATGCCATCTAATATCGGAAGTGATGTCTTCGCTTTTTCTGCCCTTGATGCCATTACTTCTACTTAAAAAGTGAGACAAAAGTTCTTACGTTAAGGATTTTGTGGTGCCCCAAGATGTGAATTAATCTAGTGTTCTTTTCAGAAACATATCCATACGCACTAAAATGTCACGTGTGTGAATAGATTGCTCAGACCCAGGAGGCTGGGTACAGAAAGCTCTTATTCTTTGTGCATAAATATCCCAATGAGCAGCCACAGTGGGCAACACAATGCAGAAACATAACAGAATAAGGTGGTTTGCCCATGTTTCCAGTTTTCAGCATTTCAGCACTGGACCTGGGCTAACCATCCCTTTGAAATGCAGGAGTTGGGCTAGTACACAATCTGTTAGTAGAAGCCACCTATAAGAAAACTCAAAACCACAAAAAGTCATTGGATTCCAAAACAACTATTACACACTTTAATTTTTCTGACAATCAAGATTTTAAAAACGAAAGAGGTTAAAGGATGGTGATGTTTAAAAAGCTGCCATCTGTCACCACTTTCCTACCATGGCTATGGAACTTAGGTTCTCTACAGGGTGAAGGAGTGCTCTGGGCACTGAACTGGGACCCTGATAGTCTCCCATGCCACAGGCTTGCTGTTTGGCATGAACCAGTCATTCAAACTTTCCATATCAATCCACAACAGCAAGAAGATCTAAGAGACCTTTAATCTACACCCATAAAATCAAAATACTTTACCACATTGTTTGTTTCATCAGTTGGTGATCTTGTCAGTTGAGAATCTAAACAGTTTGAACAGAAAATATGTACTATCAGCCAGCGGCATCTGAGATGGCTTATCTTTTCTTTTTTTTTTAATGTAGTGTTTGTTTCTAAGTACTACTTCAATGCATACAAATAGTCATTTTGAAGATGGGAAAATACTCCAGGATGGAGATGGAGATCTTATCAAGGCACATAAACATGGAACTGAGAGCATGCTTTTCAAATAGAGGCAAGGGTGCAGTTCCATGCTGCAACTAAAAAGTTTTCTGCTCTGAAAAGGGAGGTCTCATTCCTTCACCCTCCTCTCCTACTCTTTCCTTCTGATCCTGCTCTCCTTTCTTCCTTCGCTGCTCCTCCAGCCCCCCACTTCTGGCTGTGCAGTCCTTTCTTCTCACTGCTTTGTACCATCACGGTCAGGCATCGGATTGGAAAGTAAATTGATGCAACTCCAAACCCAACAGAAAACATTACTGTAATTTTTCTGGATTAAATTGTTGGCTCTTCTAGTAAATCAAGTGAATTCACTGTGCTATCAGTGAACATCAGGGCGAGCTTTTAAAAGAGGAGAGTGCATAGGCAGAAGGAAGGGAGGAGGTCTGGGAGATGGTGAGGGCAGCGGTTCTCCATGTTTCTGTGGTAGCAAGCTCTCAGCTTGTCTCGAATTGTCTTCTTACATCATACCCTGAAAGGCAGGCAAGGAGTAAAAGGCTCTGCCTCCAGAGGTGCATGAGAGAAGCCATATAGTAGAAGGTATTTTGGTTTTATTGGACTCTCCAGACTTCAGTTTCACATTCTTTTAACAGGAACAGATTGATTCTCTAGTGCCTCGCACTCAGCGAACTGTGCAAGGATGTAAAATGCTGTGACTTCAACCAGTAAAAGGCTGTGGCAAGCCAATCACTTGGTTTTCATGTGATCTCTGTGATTTTCTTGAGTCATTTTCCCAGTCTGTATGTAGTGGCCAAGACAGAGGGGATATAACGTCAAACTAAAGCAGAAAAAAAGAGTTTCAGTCTAGTTCTTAGTAGCATGGCTGATTCTCAGAAGACCTACTGATGACCCTTTCCAGCCTACAGGGAGCTGCTAACATATGTCTTTACATTGGTTCCGAATGAGAAATTAAGAACAATGGTGTCATGCATAGCACTCTGCAATTTGCTTTCTGCTACATTTCAGCTCTTCTCTGAAATAAGGACACGATCCAGTACAAGCCTACCACTGTTAATACAGCCCCATTCCTACAGCCTCTCCAAATTGTGGGAATGAACCTGGACAGCCCTTCAGCAGATGGTGAATCAGTACAATGATATTCTTCGCCTCAAAGACACGTCATCTTAATTTACTGCTTTAGTTAAATTTGGCTTGGTTTTCTTCATAACTAATTTTAGGCAAATTGGCACGTTTCATTATCGGGCATTCCGGTTCTGTTAATTCAGCAGCAGTGTGTACAGTGTGTGCCATTGCAGTATGCTAAATTATTTTAGCACAATTTGAATCCAAGCATTATACAAGCACAGCAAATACAAACCCCATTTTCAAGCATGGTCATAGAACAGCACTGCTCTCTTCTGTGCTAAAACACATTTCTTCCATTTTTGATTGCTATTGCACTCTAAATAATGTGTGGTGTGGTTTTCCCATGTTGTCTGAAAAACAACCCCAAAATGAAATTCAGTTCCAGTCTCTTGTTGGGCTTAGGTTGAGTGTTACATCTTACAGCCTAGTTAAGCAATGAGCTCAGAATTTTCCTTTTTTGGTGATTGTTATAGGCTTTATTGCAGGATATAACAGGGAGGGGGGGAAAAGAAAAGGCGTCTGTTGGGGGTGAAGGGGACTTAAGCAAGCTTTATGTCTCCATCTGCTGTGGTTAATTCCCATCTCCCTGTCTCCTGCTGTGGCTTTGGGAATTAATGAATTTGCAGTGCAGTGCTGTGCTGCCTTTTCAGCTACAGCCTATTGGCACACTTAATAATGTAGGAAAGAAGTTTAATGTTCCTGTCATGTAAAAATTGGGGCACACCAATCTTCCATGCACGTGACAGTTTAACGGTTCCTTGCTATATACCCTATTACCAGATTCAAATCTCAGTACAGAGCCTGCATGGTTATTTAGCAATGAAACAGGTATCTCACTGCTGGGTAATAAATTGACACGGCTCAAAATCCAGGCACGTTTTGATAGAATCAGCCAGCACTCTTTCCTATGCTCAGAGACTTAATCTTCTTTCTGGAAGCAATCCCCCTACCTGATTTTTAAGTCAGACATTAATACTGGGACTTTACTTCATCACACACCTGTGTTGCCTGCCTATTCTAACTTGTAGATGCATATGCCTCAAAAAATGTTCTGCATGGCGTGAAGAAGTAGTCCCTATCCAGCCATCAGCAAGCTGGGTCGCTGCAAACATGTCATGTTGCCAGAATAAACTGCGGGATTTGCAGCACTGCAATTTGCCAGTAGTGTAAGTCACGCCTTTGTCTTCAGAAGGAAACGGTCACAGAAAGAAACCACAATAGGCAGGCAATAATAAAAGGAGCTGGAACAAATTCCCAGTTTGGGTATGACCTGATGAAACTAGGGTTTTCTATCTGCATTTTCGCCTAAGGGAGAACAACTGAGCAAAGGATTATTTGTACCTTCATCACGGAAGAGTGAGTCCTAACCCTGTGCAAGTTCACCAGTATAAAACATGTTCTCTATGTTACTGCCAGCATCAGTAAGCCTGGGAGTGATTCACTTCAGGCATTCAAATCATGGATAATTCACTACACCCGCCGAGCAGATGCTCAGAACAAGGCATCTACTTTCCCAGGGCTCCCGAACAGTTCACAGGGACAATCTTGCTCTGGTTCTCCAAGAGCAACTCCCTTGGTCACTGGGAGCAGTGTGAGCGGACTCAAAGGTGCAACTGTAAGACCTAGAGGAAAGCTGGATGCATCTGGCTCATAAAGACCAGGCTAATTCTTCCCTTTTTCTGCAGCTTTCTGTCTTGTTCTTTGGGTCTACTGGAGACATGTTTATTGGGGTGATAATGAACTGCCAAAGAAGCAAGACAGCTGAGTAAGCTAAATAGAGTTTCTCACACTCTAAAATAGCTAAGTAGCAAAATGGGTTGAATTCTGGAAGCTTGGAAGTTGAATGATAATCATCATATTGAACAGCTGGTGAAAAGGAAGAGCTGGCACCCAGGCAGTAAAACTGGCCCAAATATTACACATGATAGAAGTATACAGATCATTTGGTGAGAGTGCAGATATAGCAGCAGCCTTCCAGTCTGTTTTTTTACAAAACAAAAAACTATCTATATTTAACTTTATAAATTTCTCTGCCGCCTTCAGGACATAAGCATTGGTATCAGAGCAGGATGTGCGGGTGGGGAGATTTCCAGTTTGCAATAATAAAGGTGTGAACTGCATAATCTGGTAAATCCCCTAAGAAAAAATCCAATCCCAAAAATAACATTTTTCAGAGCAGAAACAGACCAGTTGGCAGGACGTGGCAAGGGAAGAACAAAGGTGATTAAAACTAAAAAAAGGAACCCAATGAAGCCAGCGTTGGTAAGAATAACTTTATCTGTAACCTAAACTTGCCCAGCACAGAGGAGTATTTAGTGCACACAGCACCTCAAACTTAAATCTGAAACATTTACAATATTTCAGATTTTCCTGCATAGGGATAGAGAAGTGTCAGAAGATACATGGTAGCAAGCTTTATAAAAGCACTTAAGCTGAGAAGATGTAGGATACCTAAAAAATTCATCAGACTTTTTCTCCTCATCTTAAGGGATAGACCTGCAGTGGTTTTAAGATACTTAAGACAGTTATATTTAATTTCTTTCTGTTAAGGATACAGAAGTTCTGTACCATACAATGCAGAGCGGTGCCAAAAGCCTTGAACAAAAGGAGTGTGCTCATCCATGCTGCCCATCATACAAGGTCAGGTTCCAGAAATGAGATACCTGTGTTAGTGGGAGACTCCAGCTCACCTGAGGAGCCCTTTCAGGAAGGCAGTGTAGGTTGTGTGTAGAGCTCTACAGGCTTGTACGCACATCTGCCAGCTCTGCAGCTAACTTGCTTCTAGACAAGTGGTATATTTCTACCTGAATATATAGGTACGTGTGTGTGTGTATATAGAGATATATATATATATTTCCTGCCCTACTGTGGAAGGGTCCTGAAGCCCTTAAATGCCTGAGGCTTTGTTTAAAAGGGTTATAACCTGTTAGTCACCCAGCTGGATGATAACATACGATTTACATCTACAGTTCATGTCATGAAAGCAACAAAGATTTTTTTTTAAAAAAATGATTATGAGAAATCACGATCTTCAAAATTAAAATTCAAATACACATAAGCAGGTTACTCTCTCATAAATGTTTCATTAAATATAAATACAATTCTTAGACCATATGTTTTTGTATATAGCTGGCTATATATTCATTAGACTTACAGAGCATTCATATTCTGGTTTTGGCTTGCTACACTCACATGTTTGCTAAACATGGGGTTTGGGATTAATGTGAAAAAGGAAGATGAAGGGTAGATCTGTGGCAAGAGTGGATACAAAAATATGCCAGTCCCTACCTTCCTCCCCAGTCTGACAGTGAAGAGTTACCTGTTGATAAAGATACTGCAAAACAGAAATAGTAGCTCTCACTGAAATCAGCTCCTGTGCTATATCAATGGCACCCAAATCTGGCTGTGTTGATTTGTTTCCTTCCTTACAGTCATTCGTATTCTTTTCCCTGTCTAATATGGCAGCTGGCCCATCAGCAGTTTGAACTCACCATGGAAAACTCAGAATGGCTGACCTCACCTGCTAAGTCCTGCTAGTTCTGACATAACTACCAGATTCTCTACCATTCCAGGCCAAAATCTGTGATTATTTTCTTACAACTATGTGTGTCTTTCTACATATGTTGTATCAACACTGTGCCTTCTCTTCCGCAGCAGCTCAGCTTGTCCAGTTCTCCCACATGCCGAGCCAAATCCCGTTTGTTCCTTCTTCCTCTCTCTCCTTGACCCTCAGAGCATCTTCCCGTCAGACCTCCTACAACACGTGGCATCATACCATGTTTACAGCAAACAAAGTGCAGTTACCAAGCCTCCTATCTGAATATTTGATCAAATCACTCCCCTCTTCACGTCCCTCAGCTAACTCATCTATTATCTCATGAAGAAATCAAGCTGCCAGTCACTACATTCGAAGAATCTCTTAGCTTTCGCCCCACTACCTACCCTTGCTGAATCTCTTCTCCCCCCACATCCTCCCATCCCCAGCAGCATTGCTCCCCTCAGAGGTCTTTGTGTCGGCATCTCATCTCTTCGGTGTCCTCATAGCTTTTCTGTAAGGCTATGAAGTCACACCCTTCCATTTCTATTTATATTCAGTTTTCTGAGAAGACAGAATGCACGTCTCTGCCAGCACACTGCAACCCCCCCTTGGCCCAAGCTACAGATATTTTTCAGAAAGTCCTTAACTCACTACAAATAGTGCAAAGAAGAGACTAGAAAGAATAACATAGTCCTAAATAAGTGTTCATAGCTAAAAATGCAATGACAGTACAAACTGTGGTTATAAATTCATCTGTACTGACACAAATCAAGTGAAATGCTATTAAGATCAACAGGGGATTCACTGTTCTGGCAGGGTGAAGTCTATACAATTTGTCAGGACACCCTACTGTCCATGTTTTGGTTTATTAATTGCAAGAAAGGATCTTTGAGCACAATTTAAATCAGCAAATTCTCAAGAGGGAGGAAAGCTACGTGCATGCTAAAGTGGTCCTATATTTTAGAGGTGCAAGCACCTAAACAAGGTCTGGAATTATCCAAATAGCTGCTGTTTACACAAGACACAATTTCAGAAAACTCACAGCAGACTCATCGTTTTTTATATAAGTGCACTGCATGAAGCAAACGGTTTTCTAGAAGAATCAGAAAATTTGGCCTGAGTATTGATTGTGGTCTACAAATAGATATGGAATCCCCCGTGGCAGCAGTGGCAATTTTTCAGGAGATCACAGACTTGTGTCATCCTTCTTGTTCAACCACAAAAGTTCCTTCGAACTCACTCTGCCAAGAAATGAAACGTAGCTTTGCTAGACTTGCAGGTGACAAATGTTTCAGTATATACTGCACCTCGTCTTTGGCAAGACCACCAGAGAGAAAGAGAGATGTAAGGATCAGCTGCACAACAGCTTCTGTTTGTCCTTGTTTCTGTTCCATGATGCTGCATTGGGTTTAGCAAATTCTCTTACAGATTTGTATGTCAAGTGCTATCTTTAAATTGTATTTTTATGGCAAATGCAGGTTCTCTGTTAGCGTTGAACAAAATCAGAAAGGAACGTTTAATGATCCCCCAAACATGCTGCCTAAACAATGTAACATAAAACAGCTAGAAAGGGATATGCCACTTCTTTTTTGGGGAGGGATAACCACCACATTCTATTGAGAAATATAGTACCCAAGTCCATCTATGAACTTCCCTACAAACTTTATGAAAATCTAAGCTTTCATTTAAAGTTTGCAATACTGGTATTTGTTCAGATTTATTTTTTTCCTCATGAACTGAATTGAAAATAATAAAGTATCTTCTTTGGAGCTTTCAAACAACTCTAAAAATACATCAGCAATAGAGAGTTGCCTCCTTATATCTTAATGCTACGTTAAACTAAAGCCAAAAGTCAGCACTGATAAATGATTTACACTGGAACAATTTTCAGAAATACCAAATTAATGAAAATACTTACCTTGCAGATGCCCCATATTCCGCCAGACTCCATCTCTCCAATCCTCAATAGCATCAGCAACACAATTATACATCACTAATAAAAAAACCCCACACAATAAAAACAAAAGAGCAGAGAAAAATGAATTGCATTTCTTTTAAAATACAACAGTGCTGTCATACTGACTGCATTAGGTATTTTTTTATAATTCTATATTTAGCCTGGTGCAAACTGCTCCAAATGGTGCCCTAAAGTCCTCTTGGATGATGTTTGTGCTTGCTTCGCTGCTGATTATGCTGGTCTTGATTGCATCTGCAGAGGGCATGTTGTGCCTGTGCCTCCAGGAACATCCAGCCACAGCCTAATTAGAGCGCACCTGAAGCAGTCAGTAATCAGTAAGTAGTAACCAATGATAATTAATCAGTTATCAGCTATTGTAACCATTTGTTTTCAGTTTAAATATCTAACGACTGCAAATATTTATCATTCTTTATATAAATATATCCTGGCTATAATGGTCTTTGCTTACATAGCACAAACTTTCATGTTATGTGGGAAACTTCCTCAACAGAAGTTGTATGAAATCTCTGAGACTCACAGTCACTGTTAAATACTCTAGATGGGAAGACACCATTCCTTAAAAAAAAAAATATGGATGCATAACCTACTTCTAAGAGGACAGAAGAGACACTCATCCTATACATCCATGTTCAGTGCATGTATTTATAACTGCATTTACTAGATAGGCAGATAGGAGACAGATGCTTAATTATGCCACACCCCTTTAATTAATCCTTAATCATTGACTCACATCTACTGAATGTCCCCCAAGTGTTATTTTTTCCACAACATTTACCTTAGCGTATATTTCAACATGTACTGTTCATTTTCTGACTTCAGAGAGGATGTGGTTATGGTTTGACAGAAAGGAAGCTTTGCTGTAGATGGGAAGATAAAGCTCAAAGCACCTACGCTGCCTTGTGAACACTTTTTTTTTTTTTTTTGATTAACTGCCTTCCTTCTTCTGTTTCTTTCTTGGATGGGCACTCAGCGCGTAGGACAGGCATCCCATGTCCTGGGAGGCAACCGTTCTTGGCTCAGCCATGAATAACTGTGTACTCCTGGAGGAACTGCTGATCAAAAAATCCCAGCAGAAGAGAAGAACTTCACCCTCCAACTTTAAAGTGCGCTTCTTTGTCTTAACCAAATCCAAGCTGGCTTACTATGAACATCGCCATGGGGTACGTCAGCCATTTTCTTTCTCATAATAGAGTAGTGGAGGGAAGGATGCTAATGGAAGGAAGGATGATCTTGGTTGAATTTTATTAACTTGACTTTTCCGGTCCTTGCTACAGCACCATTCATTGATAATTGCAAAGTGGTCAAATGGGTCATTGAGAGCTTCTGATCAGTGGGCTTCTGGTGCGCATGGAGGAATAAGACTCCTTTGCAATTTATTGAAAGGGTCTAGTTTTGTTGTAGGAATGTAGCTGCTATAACCGGTGTGTGTAACAGTTGTGTGAGCCTGTGCCCGGTGGTTCACACGGGTACGGGGGTGACCTGGAGTGGCGTATTGCAAAGATCACGAGTGTAACCTAATGACATCTGTGAAAAAAATCATCCACAGATCTCACCCTCTCATTCTTTTCTTCTGGGCAGCAGCCTGATGGCTGGTAGGAGACCAGTCCTGCATTTTAAAATAAATTCATCTGCCATGTGTAACATGTCTAGTCTTTGGAGTTAGCTTCAGAAGGGATGCGATGATGAGATCCATGCTCAGACTAGACATTGTTTCCCCAAGCTTGCATTTCCCTGATTTGCTAAATATGAAGAAAATTAGAAGACAATCTGTGCGCCCCATTGTGCTGAGTGTTCTAGTGAAGTGAGAATTATTTCCTTCTTCTACTTAGCTGGATGTTTGCTGAGCCTCATTACAGTTGTAAATAATATTGCTTGTTTTCCAACAGTCACTGAACATGCTGCTAATCCATTACGTTTAGGCACTGTTACTGTGGCAGAGCAGAGCTGGGGATCGTGCTGCTTTGCTCTCCAGCACCAGCAACTTCAGACCATCTGATCTTGCTCAGTTGCAGAAAATTAAGTTAAAATTGAACCCAACAAAAAAAGCAAAGTATGATGTGCCCTTGTATTTTATCATAACCTGCTTGAGGTTGGATACCAGCTTTAAGGGTTAATATTCATTTTTACTTGCAAGTTATTTCTCTGAAATACGGCCAAATAAATGTTTTTCTTGCTTTTATTTTATAGTCCATGTTTCTCTTACTGCCATGTTTAAATAGGATAGTATTTATTGCTACATACTATGTCCATATTTGGTTTGAGACTATTTGTCTGCTCTCCAAACTACCTTCTAAATGCCATTATTTTAAGATTTTAAATTCCATTATAACTATTCCACTTAATTATACTGGGTTAAATTTTCAAAAGCACCTAGGTGATTCTGCTGTATATATTTAGAAAAATCTTCATAACTAATTTTCTTTGGTGCTTCCCGAGTCTTGGTGAACTTGAGATGAATTCAACATACACTTTGTCCAGAGACTTTTGCGGAATTGCAGTAGGTGTCTGTCAGCATCTTTAGACACTGAAATAGTTTGGAAAATCTGACTTGGTGACTTTCAGTGGGGCATAGATTTCATACACTATGTGAATGTCTCTGGAAACTTTCTTCTCTAGTCTTCCTAAAGGTCAATTACACAAGATGAGGGTTTGGTATATTATCTACTTCATGTTCTATATTATGTGTTCTAAACATTGCACATATTATATATGTGTAGACATGTACATGTAAACACGCATGTAGCTTTAGGCCCTTATACACATTTGAGGGATGGTGGGTATATCCATAATTACAGGGCTGATTTTCCATGAAACTCTGATTATTTTCTGACACAAACTGTCAAAATCAGGTGGTTACATGAGCAGAACTTGGCACAAAATTGAGAGAAAAGAGTTTGTCCTGTGAAATACTCCCAGAACTGATCCTCCGGCTCTTCAGTAATCTTCCCCAAGATGAGTCCATCCTGGTGAGACCTTCACGTGCTCAGGTCGTTGCTGTCCTGGAGAGGAAAGCTTTGGGCAACCCATGTAGGCACCATCTTCTTTTGTGCTGGGAATGGAGTGAACCCCTGGCAATTGAGTTCACAGCTAATGAAGGGAAAATTACAGTATGGGTCCAAGACATGGGCTATGCCCATCCCCATGAGTGAACCAGGAGCAGGGAGCATACACAGGCGTCGAAACCGATGGTCTGCAGTGCTCATTCTGTAGCACAGCCCTGGCACAGGTTTGCCTCTGCTCCACAGGGACCCTCTTAGATCATCCGTGGGGGGCTGGCAGGGGTTAGCACCGGCTGTCACCACTGCCAGCAGGCAGTTTGCAGATTGTCCCCCTGCTCTGGAGGTTTAGAGCAGAGTGGTAGGGACATCACTGCTCTCTGCCAGCTGGCTGCAGTCATGGGGAGCATCCTCAGGCATGCGTGTGGCACCATATAGGTGGGGCCATCAACTGTCTGGGCTTTTAACGTATGTATTTGTCAAGGGAGATCTCTATGGATGTTTGCTACAAGTTTTCAATGAGTTTCTTTAAGAACCCCTCACCAGTCTGCCCAGTGGCTTTCTGTACGCAGAGTTCAACACCATACAGCACCCACCTCCCCGCTCCCCAGTCAGTCACAACAACAGTCAGTAACAACAGCCTGAGCACAAAGTCAGGCAAAACAACTAGCAAACTGCTTAACAGTTTGAGAAACCCCCGTTTTCAGTTGGGTGGCTTAAAGTAAAGCATACGCTTACCTGTTAAGCCCGGGTTTACATGTTTTGCCTGTATTTGACAGGGTTTAGCACCCAGTCCCTTTCTCTGCATTTTGAGATCATGAATATAAAAAGATGTTGAAGAGTTTATTGTAGCAGTCCAAAATAAGGAAATAACCAGGTCAAAGGGGCACAGGGATAATTCTGTAAATGTCACTAAAAACTGTCAAGACAACCAACACCATAAAGGGAAATTTTTGCAATAACCGTAATGGCATTTTCATCATGACAGCCATAGCTAGAGAGAAAGCACTGTTCTTCTCAGGAGCCAACCACACAATCGCCGTTAATGTTAATGGACGATATTTACATATCTCATTAGGAGAATGAGCCCCCAATAACTGAGAACAATAAGAAGCTGTGTTTTCTGGAATTCATTATGTAGTGCACAATGCAGGGCTGTCTTGACATAAAGCAAAGCCCTGATACCAGGCACATGTATTCAGCCCCCGTCTCTACTAAAGTACATCAGAAATGCATTTATTATAACATGCAAATCAATACCATGGGCAAAAATTCTTCACTTCCAGGGGCTGATTTTGTAGCTACTGTACATGGGAGTAAACAAGCACATGGGAGTGATCATTTTAACTATTTCAATGCGTTTGATCCTCACGAGAATAACCAATAATGCAGGCACCATGTGTTACTTTCAGAGTCCCCGTACACTTGCAGTACTGTGAAAGAAGCAGGCAAGTGAACCCCTTTGGAGAGGTGTCTAGGACAGAGTTTCAAATGTCTTAGCAAAAACACTTAAACTGGTGACTTCATCCCATTCACCTGTTCACATCATCCTTCACCTATATCCCATTCACCTAACGGCTTATGGTGTTCGGCAAATGCTTCAGGTTAGCAGGCAGCAGAGGGAAGAGAGGTAATATTTCGGACACTAAGTAGATGTTCTTGCATAGTCTTCATTATGTCACATTCCTACCTGGGCAGGGACAGCCAGAAACTAGCATCTCTCCCCGTATTTCAATTAGCTGTAGTCTAAAAGTGTCACAGATGTCTAAGGCTGATGCCATGCTTAGTGAATAGGCCACTGTCTTCTGGGCTGGTACCACACTAATTACATGATCTCTGCATCAGAGCTGCTCGTCTTGGCATAGCTCAGACCTGCAGGGACTTCTTGAGTCTGTCTGTGTCAACTACAAAGTGCTCCATGTCCCTACACTACCGTTTTCCCTCTTCAAAAATAGGCATCTTGTCCTATACAGGCATTCTGAGAAGTGTTTCAGGATGGCGAGATGTGCACCTAACACCTGGGAAGTTCAGGCACATGAATATTTTTAAATTTTGTATCTTCATGCACTCATGGGCTATTACTAATCCAGCTTTTAAAGGCAGCAGTGAAAGGCGCACACAGAAAGGGCCTGGGTTCCCTTTTCATTGACATCAGCGCTGTTCTTCCTACACTGGTCAGATGCTTAGGAGGTCACATAGCATGAGGCAGCCTTGTCTTGGGCTCTTTCATTCAGATCTTTGCTATTCAGATATAAAGATGGCACTTTAGCATGTGTTGAAATTTGCTTTCAGTCTCTTGTTCCAGGAGGACAAAGGAAGAAGTAAGTTGGCTGAAAAGCCTTTTATCAGCATCCTAAAAATGCTTCAGCTGCTTCTGTTGCATTATTTGCACACCGAGTTACTTGCATCGGTCCAGCTACCCACAGTAACAAAAGCAGCGTTTTGCTCCCCCGAGCCGGCAGTCCATTTTACCTTGATTATTCTACACAGAATCCAACTTGTCCATCCTGCCCTGCAAGGACTTCCCCCCAACTCCAACCCCCACCCACCCCCCACCACCCACCCAGGACTCTAATGTAAACAGACTAAAACTTTTCTTCTAAAAATCTCCATTTTGATGTTCCTATTAATTAGAGTGACTATTCATACCATTTCTCGTTGCTTTGGGTATTCTGAAGACCTTAACAGTCATGAAGCTATAATCCTCATCTAAAGTGAATTTAATTATGGTTTTAAAGACTGCCTTCCAAATGCATATCTGAGTAGATACATCATTCTTCATGACTTGTCGTGTATTTATTAACAAGTTCTGTTTGCTTGCCAGAATTTGCAATACCATCTGTCTTCTGATGCATATCTCCAACTAATTTATTAATAATACTCATATCACCCACAAAGAAGTCAGGCTTGACATCTGTCTACATCGCAGCTGTTTCAATGAATTTTTATATAATGAAATAAATACAACCTTAAATAAGGTGGAGACAATGTACAAGCCTGTGCCTAATGAATCCTTTAGGACACCTCTGTGAATTTAAAATGGATATTTTTAATACTCTGAATTGTATTATTTGAGTTGAGAGAGGATTAAGTTCATGTTGTTTGCCACAATGAGCCTCATTTCTATTGGGAAATCTCATAATCATGGTAATACTTGGTTGGGTGGCACTTCTAAATTCAGTTTAGTCGGGCTTCGTGCACGGGGCCAGCATTAGGTCAACGCTTGGAGCAGGACTATCGCCAACACTAGAACAAGTCAGCGGTAGCATTGACTCGCCACTGCTTGAAATCCAAGGACAGAGATTTCACATCTTTGGGCAACCCGTTCCGCTGCATCTTATCAAATGTTTTTGTGGATATTTACAAAGTTCCCGTCTCTTGCAATTCCCATTCACGACCTGCGGCATGATTCAGGGTGGTGATATTGCCTAGGCAAGATTGCTTGAAGCAAAATGTTGGCAGTTCTGTGTCTGGTGTCTGTGGCCTTTCTAACTCTACAAATGTGTGGCAGAGTCTGGTAATAAAAGTAGCTTCTTTTTGTTGGAATAACAAACTTTATCTTCCAGGATTTGATTATAATTATTTAATTTTTGCACTTTCTGTGCATACCCAGTTCTACTCCTACTTTTTGCCTGTTTATTGTTCTTTAATCTTTCAAGAATGTTTTACAATTACTTTGAGCAATGTCTTCCCAACAAATGTCAGATAATTCCATTTTCTCTAAGTTACAAAGCACAAATCTTTCTTCTGTCAGAGAACACTAAGGACGCGGCAGAATCTTCAACCCGTGTTTTCATTTATATCTTTAAGAAGGAAGGAATTTCTCTGAACGTGAATATACTGCAATAAAATCAAGATTCCCTAACGGTTAGCTTTTATTAGACTTTTCTACTCTGGCCATCTTTGTTTCCAGTGACTGCCTTTGCTTTATATTGCAATCAACATTGCCACTGATGTTGTTGCAATGCCTGCAGGAGCTCTTGGCTAAGTGTGCAATGTCTGAGGTCGGGCTCATCTAACACAATTCAATGCACTCTGCATCAAGGGGGTGCCCACCTCTGAAACACCTTCGTGAAAATAGCTGTAAAACAAATTTATTAATTTTCTTAATTGAAGCAGGAGGACAAAATAGTCATGATAGGCATGTAAGCCAAGCAGCCACATTTAAAGATTTAAATATCAGATATAACAAGGTATTTAGAGGTATTAAAATATAACATAACAGTCAGAGTACTACAGAAAATCCTAATATTATCAATTATCACCTCTTTCCAATTTTCCTTGAGAGCACTTAGTATTGGTAGGAAATGCAAAATCCTTTACAACTTTCCTTTAAGAGTCAAATTGCTCAGTTCAGGTTTTTAATTTAATTTTTCGAAATTTTAGATTGTTTTATGTCTCATAAAACCTCAAACTATCAGTGTTCCCAATGAGAAAACTCCCCAAATACTGGATGATGCTAGTATTCAGGCAAAGTTTCTGTGAATCCAGCAATCAACAGTTCTTAATATCCTAACTATTAATAATAAAAACAGCACATACCACAGTGTATAGATAAGGGATATGATAAGAGATAGAAAGTAATTGTATCAACGCAGTGTTCAAGGAGGTTCAAGTTCAAGCTCAAGTCTTTTGGTCAGTGGAAAAATACTTTAGCAGGAGAATTACCACGAAAAATAAGCCCAGTGATACCTCATAAGCTCCTAGTTACTATTTTCTGTGGTGTTCTTCATTGCCATCTCAGCACCAACACATGGCTATGAGAGACCCATACTCAGTAGCAAATAAACTGGAGATTCTGCAACACCGTAGGCATAAGCAGAATTTGGGCAGCTCAGCAGATCAAGAAATTCCTTTTCTGATTACTTCAGAAGCTCAGCAAGCCCTGAAGAAAATCATACCTGAAAGGCAGCAACATGTCACCGATTGAAAAAGATGAAGTTCAAGCCAGTTGAACTCTCTGCCGCTGGCAGGTGTTACACCTTGCACAACGGTTTTGCTTCATGGTGGCATTGATCTGTCTGCAGAGGGTCCGGCAGGTCCGTTGGAGTGCTCTGCTCATGGACCCACTTATTTCCTACCAGTGGTTAGACCTGTCATTACGTCTCTTGCCTTGAAGCCGTGTTGTCCATAAAATGATGGTTTAATAGCTCGAGCAGAGACACTGTATGGTGATGGTAAATATTTTCTAATGGAGTTACGTGGAGAGAAATCAGAGCAAGCAATGGACATATATACCTTCATTGTTCCTAGAGCTTAATTTAAGCACATGAGAGTATAAAGGTGTGCTCGTAGATCACGTCAGCAGTCCATGAGCCAAGTGGCCTGTCTCCAGGAGTGGTCAGTACATGCTGTTTAGAGTAAAACTACAAAAATAACCTCAAATGTTCTCCTGAAAGCTGATAGGGAATATCTTGGAGGATGTGACCATACAAACTTAGACCTTATTTAGACTTCTGAAGCTCAGAGGCAGCTCTGTGAGAGACTCTTCAGCTTTAAATAACTTTTTCAATCACTATGAAATCAGCCTAAACTATCGTGAAGACAGCATTTTTACGATGGGATTTGTTGGGGTTTTATCATCTTACGCCAGCCTGAGCTCATTGCTCTCAGGTGCTACCAGAGAACGTGCGCTGAGCCGGGAGCAGCCCATGCCGATTCCCAGCTGTCACCATGTCCCTTTGCTGTTCAGAGCTGGGAGAATATTTAAAATTGGTTACTGTGCTCTTAATAGCAGCATCATAAAATTGTCACTTTGTTACTTAAGACATCCCCCTGTGGGCATTCAGCTACAGCTGCGGGCTCTGGGAACACAAGAGCCCTCTCTGTTTTCACTTCTGTTCACTCTTAGCCCTAATCAGCTGAGTGGAAAGGATTTCTGCATTTATTTTTGTATTTTTTTCCCCCCCTGTCCTGTTGCTGCCTGTGTATCAACACTGCAGGTGTTCCTGGTCCTAAAAGCAGTGGGGTTGCAGAGGCACGGCTGACGGTACAGCTTAGACTCCATAGTCTTCGTGACAGGTGATAACATAAATGAAAGGGGAAAAAAGTGTGAAGATCCCAGGTTGAATTTACAGCACTTCAGTAAATTCAGTAAATACAGCAAAGTTCAGTAAATCCACTTTCCTATATGGAAGTGCAGCCAAAGGACATCAACACAGATGGAAGCCAAGGACTGTATTACCATATTTTAGAATAGGAATTGATTTTCACAAAAAAAAAAGCCACAGAAAAGGCACACGTGAAGTTCTACCTGCATTCAAGCACTGCCCCAGGGCAGCTGCATTGCCTCTGCTCCATGAAACCAGCTCATGCCCCCTCCTGAGCCTGTTTTGACCTCTCGATCTCACCATGGTGCACGTGTCCCACGGTTTAGAAACCAGCAGGAAAAAGCTACAGATGGGAGTAATGAGATGGTTAAGTCATATTGTTGTTAATGCTAAGTTGTTGTTACTGTGTGCAGTCACTGAGTCATTAGCAAGAGTTGTGGACGGGGCCTGGAGAGCATTCACCGTGCTAGTATAAGCCCTCTGCAGAGCCACGTTAGTCCTCTTAAGGCCAGTACCTGCAGCAGATGTTGAAGGCACTGCTCCCACCAGCACAGCAGTCTCTCACTGCCTCTCCAAAAATACTTCAATGTGCATTCAAGCCTCTTTTCACAATTACATGCACTTTATCCTAGCGGCGTGCACAAGTCAAAGCTTTTGCTTTTTTTGCATTTTTTTCCCCCTGCCTGTTCCTGAGGGACTGTATATAGCATTGGGGAAAAAAAACCCAACAAAACCCTGGCTTGGTTTCACCACCTGAAGCCCACAGAGTAAGAAACACCAAAATCAGCTTCTGCCTCTGTCCAGGCTGCACACTGAGCCCAGCCGGAGCAGAGGGACAGGGAGCAAGTGGCACAGGACAAGCAGGTCATGCCAGGGGCTGAGGCTAAGTCCCCTCATTTACTTTACCACCAGTTAAGGATGGTTCCTTCTAGTCAAGACAATAAGTGAAAACAGGGAACGAAGTTTGGCTCAGGTTCTTACAAAAAACTGATGCTACAGAGAAGATCATTAAATGCTTTTGTTGACAGAAATGTTTTTGTCAGTGAGCTCAGAGAGGACTGGAATTTCCTACCTTACTCCACCACAGCTATAAATTCAGGTCAGGGAAAACGTCCAGCTGCAACTGAGGTGCAGCGGGCAAACACGGGCTCATGGGCAGATCTCATGGCAGGAGGAAGGACCCCATATCCAAGGGGGCACACAGCAGGGATACAGAGGGGACCATACTCCATCCTGCTGCGAGGCGCCTAGCTGGGCTGGGAGGAGTAGCCAGCATCGCAAAGGATGCAAACACCCAGTGACAAGGGGCAAAGCAAGCCCGGCTGCAGCCTGGAGAGCCCTTGGTGGTGATCGCTACCGAGGAGTTTGGAACCACGTGAGTCTTAATTGCTTGGTTTTCCCCTCACCAGCACAAAAGAAACAAGGTACAAGTCCTTACACAACTTCTGGACAAAGCTGCTTTATGAGACGTGGCATGTTGCCTTTCTGCCTGCCAGAAAATGCTGCCTGCTCTCTCCTCCCATGCTCCTTGAGATAATGCTCTGCCCACCCCTGCCTTACCTCTCCCTGGCTTTTGGCCTCCCTCCCTTCCCTCCGCTTCCAGCACTGGTGGCTGTTTTTTTGCTGGGGCCCTTTGGTAAATACAGTGGGGTTCAGCAAAACCTTTAAGCATCCACCAAGGGAGCTTCAGCCTAAACGTTTGCTGCAGCGCATTTGATGAATGGGCTTCGCAAATAGCAACAGCAAAGTGTTAGCCAGAAAGTGGCACATTTCTCAGACTGCACAGCCCCGTATCTTGCAAGATCTTACGACATTCGTGAAGCCGGAGGGTACAGAGTCGTGGTCGGGAAGCGTGCTCACGGCGCAGGTCTGTGTCACCTGCAGCGGCCGCTGCCAGCTCGCTGCTCTCTGGCCGTGGGCTCCACATCCCCGCTCCTTCCCCTGGTACAGACCGTGCGCTGGGCAATAGCGATTCGTTTTGGTGGGTGGCCAAGCTGTCACGGTGTGGCTGAGTAGCAGTGTTGGTGGTGAGTCTTAGCACCCGACAGATGCCAGGTGGCTCGTTCCCCAAGCAAGCACAGGGAGATACCTTCTTGTGTTGCAGAGCAGGGCTATGTCAATTGTCCCATAGCCAGCTGTCCTAGTATCTAAGGCAAATAGGGACCACTGGGGTCATCGAGTTTATGCAGTAGATACAAACTAAAGGATTAATCAGTGAAAGAGCTGCTGGAGCTGTCTGGCAAGAGGATGTGAAATACCAAAGATGAAGGCGTTCAGAGCTGTTAGCTCTCCTTCCCAGAATTGCCATATTGCAAGTAACGGACCAAAAGGAATCGAGCAGGACAGACAATCTGCAGCACACTGTACTTCTCGTGAGGCGGCGGTGTGCCTCGGTTATCTTTCTACACACATTTCACAGTAAGACCACTGCTGTTTTTTCTGACCGACCAGCTAAAACATCTACTTAATTATACTCCAGGCAGACTGAAAACAAATGAAGATCTGTCAGCAAGTTTTGTCTCGCCCTTTTAGGAACAAGTCTCCGAGGTTTTTTGGAGACCATTTTTAAGAGGCTTTTCCTCTCCACTCCCTTCCAAATGGCCCAGTTGCTTTTGTTGGATTAAAGTGCAGTCAAGCATCACAAAAGCAGGGATATGTTTAGTTTCCAGCCCAGTTTCTGGGTAATGCCGGGTTTGTGAGTGGTAATTCCAGTTGTTTGTGCTGCTAGAGGACTGTAATTGTTTTCTATCAACCAAGTCCCATCTGCTGAGGATCTGCGGCACTGCAATGGCTGTGAGATGCACCCTGACATTGCACTGCAACATGAGATTATGAGGAGGTTCCGTTGCCAAATTGTGTGATTAAAAAGAGCACAGTAGGTGATGAGAGCTGAAAGGTGACTGCAGAAAGCTCCTTGGGGAGGCTGGACCCTGTCTTTCAGTAGAATCCAGAAAGGTATCAACTAAAACTAGTCTGCAGTGAAAAAGCATAGCGTGACTGGCACAGCATCGCTTCCTAAAGCCTCAGAGGAGAAGTACATGTGGTTAAGCCCTGGGACTTCAAAGGAGTAAGATGAAGGAGGGTTCAATTCTAGCAAAATTGAAGGGTTTTATAGGAAATAAATGGCTTTACGTCTCATCAAAAGGGTAGAAGTCCCAGGGGCAGAACAAATGATAGAGGATGTTGTGGAGAAGAGACAAAGCTGGAAGAAGAAGTGAATTGACAGGAATGAAAGAAAATAGATGGTGAAAATAGGGTGCAGTAAGGCTTTTAACGCTTGGGAATACTCTTGATAGTTAATTGGTATTTACATTTCGGGGTGCTTTATGGCCTTGGGTTTACTGATATGAAAAATCCCACTCCACCCCATAGAGCTACATAGGAGATGTTGTCGACAGGAGACATTCCTGGGAGCAAACCCAGAGGCACTGGTTAAACTGCAAGCAAATGCAAATACAAAAACCCAATACAACAGCAAAGTCCAGCAAAAGCAATGTGAGACCACACAGTAGTCATTTCCCTCTTTGTCCTCAAGTCCAAGTATACAAAGGCAAAATACCCAGCCCGTTTGTGCAAGAATGAGGTCTGAGGAGCCCTGGGGTCTCTCAGTTTTGGGGCTGCTTGACAGTACACTGTGGCAAACTTCACCCCATCTCCAGTGGCATCAGCTGCTTCCCTGTTTTAGGCTATATTTAGTAATGAAAGGAGCAAGGGAGCAGCAGGGAGAGTTGGCACAGCAGTGGGGACAACCACTGCCAGCAGGGCAGAGCTGCAGGGTCATGGTGACATAGGGAGCAAGGGGCAAGAGGATCTGGAGGGTGAAGGACTCAAAGGGTTGCGCTGGGGGTCCAAGGGAGGGCGAGTGTTGCTGAAGTCTTACTGTATCTCTGATAACCTGTGGCAAGTACAGCTCGGTCACCAAAGTTCACGCTCTCTCCCCTTGACAGTTGCCTGTGTTTGAAAAACAGAAGCTTTTGCAGTGTTGTTGGAGTTCTTAAATCTCACCCATTTCCGCCACCTTGTCACAAAGCTGGGCTGGGAGACAGCTAGTGTTTAATTCCTACTGAAAATGAATCAAAACAGGAAACCAGTTTGCCTCCGAAGAGCAAATGCATTTGTAGTGAATCTCTCCGAAGCCTGCACCAGATACCAAGCCTCAGCTCAGCTCCCATCCGCCACGTGCCCGCATCCCTCTCATCCTGCTCCTGCAGAAGCTCAGTGCCACTTGCCAAGGAGCTATGGGGCAAAGATTCAGGGGGAAATCGAGTATGCCGAGGTAGCTAGGATGCTTGAATATCTGTTCTTTTCTTACCCTTTCCTAACTGCCCGTACTGTTATCTAGTGGCGTGGTTTAACCCCAGCCATCAACTGAGTACCACGCAGCTGCTTGCTCACTCCCCCTGCCTCCCAAAGGGATGGGGAAGAGTTTTGGGAAAAAGGTAGAACTCATCAGTTGAGATAAGAAGAATTTAATAATTAAAATATTACATTATGATAATCAATAATAATCATTGTAATCGGAGGGAGAAGAGGTATAAAATCCAAAAGTGAAAAAAGCCAAGTGATGCACAACACAGTGGGGCACTACCTGCTGAGCGATGCCCAGCCAGACCCCCCAGTTCCTATACTCAGCATCATGTTCTCTGGTGTGGAATATCCCTTGGGCCAGTTCGGGTCACCTGTCCTGGCTGTGTCCCCTCCCAGTCTCCTGTGCCACTCCATCCCTCTGGCTGGCAGAAAGAAAAGAAGAAATTGAAAAGTCCTTGACTTAGTATAAACATTACCCAGCAACAACTAAAAAGATCAGTGTGTTATCAATATTATTTTCATGCTAAATTCAAAACACAGCATTGTACCAGCTACTGAGGAGAAAAGCCAAAACAAGGACATCTAGGTATCTGGTATATGATGAATAATAACACAGAAGAGGCTGCCAGAAACCAAAAACTGGTCAGGATATTTTTGAAGGTATTATTTATTTCAAAATTTCCTGTTATTTTTTTCTTAGCTAAAACCCCAGACAGAACAAAAACAGAGAAGTGTTTTGTTTCTTGGAAAATAGACGCAGTAAAAAAGTTACATTTTAGATAAAATGGATAGTTCTGAAATTCTCAGTAATTGAATAAAATATTTATTCTTTTATAGCTTTTCAGTGTGAAACTGGGGTGTTAGTAAATTGAACGTTTGATGAAAAGAGTTCTTTTTGGTTAAAAGAACATTCTATTATTCATAAAAGAACATGGAAGAAAAAAGTAAAACCTGAATTTCAACCAGAGGTTTTGACTGGTTCGCTAAGAATCCATGTGCTGAGTTGAAATATATGTACGTGCATATATGTGTGTGTTTGTGCAACCCATATAGCAGTGCCAGATATGAGAATGATTCTTTATCATTTTAAATGTCTCACATTATCAGTTAATTTGCTTCTACTCCATTCAAATTAAATCTCCCTTGGACACAACAGTCTTGTCTAATTATTCACTTAATCCACAGTCATTAGCATTAACCAAGTGCTTTTCTCTTTTAGAAAAAAAGGACTTTGAAGGGTTCTGTGGAACTTTCCAGGATTAAATGTGTGGAAATCGTGAAAAGTGACATCATCATTCCCTGTCAGTATAAATATCCTTTCCAGGTGAGTCTGTCTGCAGGCCATACTGATAGAGATATCACTTAATTTCCCATTTCAATAAAATTCTCCCTCACAGTGCGGTCATCATTGTACACAACATCAAGGCAAATAACAACAAAGGAAGAAAAAAGAGAGCCAGGTTTGCAATGAACTGGGGAGTCAGAGACTGAGTGTTACTACAAGATCCATAAACTCTTCCACTCATTGGTTTTAAATTGGAAAGGATCATTAGATCTTCTAATCCCATCCCTTGTTTAACAGAATATTCAGCTGTCCCACTAACTCATGGTTCAGGGAATGCCCGTCTTTCGCTGGGGGAATCCACCCAGGGTTTTAGCCAATTTACCTTTTTACAAATGTACACAATTTTCTGCGTGGTGCTGAAACTGAGCCCGTCCAGCGGCCCTTGCACCAGGAGCTGGTGAGTGTGATGCACCAGGGGCCCCGCTGCAGGCCAGGGGAGGGGGGGGCTTCTAGGGATGAGATTGCTTAACCACCAAGAGGCGGACAGTGCTAGCTCTAGGACGAGGAACACATTGTCTAGTGTCAATTACTGATACATATGGGACACATTTACATTGGCATGTAAACATAAATGCCACAGAATATTTGCTCAGTTATTGCAACACAAATTTCCCGTTTATTATGTTATTCTCTATGCTGCCATTTATCAGAATTTTATCATATTGCTGACAGTATTTCTCCTACTAATTATGGTGTATGGACTTCAGCAAATACAGGGCCATCTCTGTTCACAGATGGCTTTAATTATGAATTATCTGGGCTCAGATTTGCAGATAAACATTAATGATTGTGACCACATACACAAAATTGTTTAAAAAGATAGATGACTTCATAAAAAGAAAAAAGACAACCATAAAGCAAGATTTCTTTCTTTTTCTTCCCACCCTCCCATTCTTGTTATCTCAAAACCAGTACCAGGCTTGGCTTGGTACTGTCATTCTGATAAATCATGAAGTAGCTTGTAGATTTTTCTCTAAATCTTCATTGGAACAGTAAAAGCACATATCCACCATGCTGCAGTCTGAGCCCTGGAACGTGTTGCCTTGCAGAGATATACGAAGGGAGAGGAAATAATTTCCCAAACTAGGTTGGGTCAGGAAATGCTCCCTCCAGCTTGGGGTGGTCCCCAGCCAGGATCATAAAAATTGTCCTGGAATAATACGAACTGTTGCTGTGTCGGTGCGTGATGAGCACTTGAGAAACCAGATGATCAGAGCGTTGCAGCCGTGTTTATGGGCATCTGGGAGCAGCAGCAGATGCTGTCGTACATTGCCAAGGGCTCTCGATGAGCAGCCCAACAGGAAAGCTCTTAACTGGGGCTGGGTAGGAGCTGCCTGGCTGGGGGGAAGCTGGACAGGGGAATCTCAACTGCTCTTAACGTGAGTAAATATGAGCTAGAGAAGGAACAAATGCTCAGATCTGTTTGGCTCCTGTCAGAATTTTCAGATATCTCCATATCTCCAATGCTTGTAGCAATAGCAAAATAAAGTGAAGGTAGTGGCCAGTACTGGTGGGATGGTAACAGTGGACAGTCATGATGGACAGTGCTCCGCTGAGCTCGGGGTAATTGATCCTGCTTGTAGCACATTTGAATTTTATCCCATAGTCAGTTTTGTGGTATTTTGTAAAATTACATTGTCTGGGGGTGGGGGGTGGGGTTGAAATATCTTGGCTGCACCCAGCTTAAATCTGGGGAACCACCAGTGGCTCTTTGTTTTTGTGTGGCTTATCTGGCAAGTGAGCCCTTTGCAGAGAGGCATGAAATGAGTGATTTTGTGCAGTTGTGCAGGCTCATGGCTGTGTCTTTTGGAGATCTGCTTAATGCATATTTCAAAATCTGCCTCAGTTTGTCCAAACATTATAGACACATAACAATAATACCAGTAAGAGTGGCTTTAAATAAGCGGGAATCATTCCTCCCCTATTTCTATTTTCTGTAAAAGAGGTTATAATTTATCTCTCCATAGCATGCAAAGCAACTGAGTCACACGGCTGTCTGCGTGTGCCTGCAAGGGCTTCAGGCCAAGAGATAGCAAATGTTTCCTGTTCTTTAAACAATAATCAACGTTGCCTCATCTGCACCCCTGGAGAAACTGTAAAAACCAGCTGCTCTCCTATAGAAACCTCTGTCTAAAGCCAGCGGTCAAAGTTTTTCAAAGCATCTGCACATCAAAGAGACCAGGTCCCATTTGGAAGTAAATTGTTGAGATAAATATTGGAAAAGAAATACAGATTATATGTTACATCACATTTTAGGCCCAAATGTACTCATGCGCTTCGATTTCTGAGTCATTACAGTTCTCATGATGATTTTACTCTCTAGTCTGAAACTTCAGAAATGTTCTGTATTTCTCTTCCTTCATTTGGTCATCCTTAGAGCCAAGCTGATGAAAACAGCATCTTGATTGCTCATTGTTCATCTGCTCCAGTTTCTTATTTCCCCTTTATAATCCTACTGAAAGCTATTAAAAACTTTGAAGAATACTAGTAATCCAAATAATCTCCAGGGAGTTGCTTGAGATTTATACTTACACGAGAAAAGTTAAATTTGGCTCTTAGATCTGAAGTGAAGGTATCTTACAAGAAACTGCTGAGAAACAGATGCCATTTCCCCAGAGATGCTTTAGAAGGACAAACTGTAGGCAGCAAGTAATGGGCTGAATCCTCTGCAGACCAAAACTGCTACGTCTCCATTGATTTCACAGGTATTTCTAAACACCATAAAATTGATCTAAAACACTGCTTGACTGGAATCCTTTCTTGATCAGGATTTCTGCTCCATTTTAAATAACCAAAAGGCAATGAGGTTAAGTGATGCTTCTGTTACTCCGCTTCCCCACGTCATTGTTTTGATGTAATTGTTGGTGTGAGGGCTGCCGCCTCTTTCCTTCAGTGACTCCGTTGTGCCCAGCATATCTGGGATTGCTTCTAATGGCTGGATCCCTTCTTTACCCTCCTCTGCAGATCGTCCACGATAACTACATACTCTACGTGTTTGCACCCAACCGTGAGAGCCGGCAGAGATGGGTCTTTACGCTGAAGGAAGGTAATAAAACCCCTATGCCCACCTAATTGTTGAAGTTACTTATCCCAGACCAGCGTTCTCACAAACTATAATGCAGAGAAAACCTGCAAGAGGGGTCAATGTCCTATATCGGAGCATATGCAAAGTGCTAAGGGGGAATGAGGTTATAAAATCAAAATGCTTGTAAATTTGGTGGGTGTGTTTTCAGCAGCAGTGGAAAATTTGGACATGGAATACTTTATCTGCCTCTTTCTAGGATAAACTGTTAATATGTTACTGTAATTTGAGGTTTCTTATTCAGGAAGAGATGAGGATTTTTCTGTGGCTAATTTTTTTTAAAGAAATCAGTCTTTTCTGCATAGAAGGTTTTCCAGTCCTTATTAATAGATTTTTTTTTCTTTACATAACAACCTTAGAGACTCATGATTATTAAGAAACATTTTTGTGGGTAGCTTTCATTTCCTGTTCACAACCTGAATTGTGCTGTGGTTCGCAGCAATGGTTCTGAAGTGAAGGCACAATAACTAACCACCGCAGGCAGAAACAAAGCATAATGCTTGACTAAGGAAGGTGTTACTTAGTTACATGAAAATTCTGTCATAACTTCCTGGTTTATAACACAAGCTACTGTATTTTTCACTCCGAAAATGTTGTGCCTGGTGGAGATATGATCAAGTTCATGCACTTACTCTTGCAACCAGTTATTAAACTTCTGGAGTGCACCTGCTCCCAGCTTCTCCTTTATCACCTTTTCTCATTCAACATTTTCAGACTGTCCCCTGTCTTGGACAATTTGAATAGTTTTGAAAACAAAATTTGAAAATTTTGAAACAGGCCAGCAGACAATTTTTATTCTTTTTAGGAAAATTATTATCACAGATAGAGTCTGAGCTTCAGAGACAAGGACCTTTAATCACTCGTGCAGACATTCAAGACTGGGATTTACATGTGCAAAAAATATTTAGCGCTGGTGAATGCCAGCTTGTACAGCTCCTTCTGAACACCAAGCCAAAACAGCACGTGTCCATGTCCTACACATATTTATTTATTTATTTATTTATTTATTTATTCATTCATTCATTCATTCATTCATTTATTTATTTATTTATTTATTTATTTATTTATTTATGGAGAGTATATGGCCTGCCAGGTTTTATTTCTTTTTTTGAGACCTTTCTTCTGTGGTTTTGGTGTTTATCAGTTTAAAGAGAAGGTCACCTTGGCAGGATTCTCTTCTCCCACAGTAAAGGTAGGGGCTCCATCACCAGCAGGAAGGCTATTCCTCCACATCGATCTCCACATCGATGGTGGCATTCACTCCTTTCAGGAGAAAGGAAAACATTAATGGAGGAGGCTGATAATATTCACCAAAGCTTGGTTTGACAAGATTAAGAAGCTTCTTTAAAGTGCAGATTATTTCCATTCAGTTCCAGACAACTTTCAGAGCTGATGTGAATGCAAATAAATTCGTTTTCCCCCTTCTTTTTCTTCCCCTAATATTTTCCAGAAATCAGAAGCAACAACAATTTGGTTTCAAAGTGCCACCCAGACTTTTGGATAGATGGCAAGTGGAGATGCTGTGCTCAGACAGAGAAGATGGCAGCTGGCTGTGTGGAGTATGACCCCACCAAAAATGGTATGGGATTTGTTAAGACCATCCTAATCTTTAAAATATTTATTCCTCACAGAAGTAAAAGATTGAATCTGTCATGTACAGAACGTCAAAGAATATTGTGTTGCTTTTCCATTTCTGTCAGGAGATATGCTGCTGTCTTCTTGGGATATTCTGGCTTATCTTTTATTGCATATGGCATTCTTTGTTTTGAATTAACATCTTCCTCTGTGTGATGTTTAGAGGTGTCTTTGGAATGAGATGGAGAACTAAGAACTTGATCAGCTGCGGTCAGTCAATAAGCCATAATAACAGCTTTATTAAGATATATGCATTCAACCCTGTGTGTCCTATTTTTTCCTAATTGTATTTCCTCTGTGGTTTCAATGGCCAAGCATAATCTTTACTTTGCCTCCTGCAAAAGCATGTTAGTCAATCATTCTTCACCCGAGACACTTTTACCTTGTATCGGGGTGATTCCTGAAGTAATCTGTACCCATTTCAAACCCATGCTGCGTGGTGGAGTCGCTGCGTAGGTGCAGGCTCTTGGCACGCCTTGCTCTAACAGACCAAGGTTTGCTGTTCACTGCGTTTGTATCACTTTTATCAGTTCATTACCTGGATAGTTTCTCCCCTGGTTTTGTCCAGATCTACTTGAAATTATTTTTCTTGATCTCATTTTAGCCTCGAAGAAGCCTCTTCCTCCCACTCCTGAAGATAACTGGGTGAGTGCCGTGGGGCACGCTAAGCCAGCCTTAGTGCCCTGTCCTCTGTGTTTAACGAGCAGTGGGTGGTGAATAGATCCTCATTGAGGTTCACCGTGGTGCAGTCATGTAGAATATCACCTCTGATAACATTCCCTGGGTTTTTCTCTTAAATTTTCCATAATTTATTATAAGCTATAAACTAGCAGTACCCCATTAGAGTTAGGTTCAGTCCTGCACAGGGAGCTTGGTTTCACAAATAGCTTTCCAATGGTGAGTGAAGCTTCAACTACATTTTTTTTAATCTATAGAAAGGGTAAGTGGGGAAGTAGGAGTGATATGAGAAATACTGCTGTGAAGAGGAACAGGGAAGTGATTTTCCCCAAACCACTTGTGGATGGAATAAAATGTCATTGGCTTATTTAATAAGAAGGGAGAAGCAGGGTGGCTGTTAGGGCTGGGTGCCTTACCGGAGGCAAGTGCCTCTCAGGCAGCCATGGAGATTTTATCACTGGAGGCTTTTAAGAGGACTTTAGGAAGCATCTGTGAAGAACGGATCAGACAGAGGTAATCCTGCCCTAAGAAGGAGTAGATAACTGTTTTCTGTGCAACTGAAATTTTTGTATGAAATTGTCTGAAAGTGCTAAAAATTCTCATGTTGCCACCATACCCCACTAGATGCTCTGACGTGCTTCCCTAGCTTTGAGGCTTTTGAACCCAGAGAACACCGCTGCTACCAGGGAAATACCATTTTAGAGAGCATGCCATTGTTTTTTGTGAATGTGAATGCGAATGTGAACGTGAACATGAATATGATGAGTCTTTTGCCTAATTTGTGCAGAAATTGTTGCTAGACCCAAAGGAAGCCTTAGTCATAGCCATATATGACTATGAAGCCCAGAATCCACAGGAGCTGACGTTACAATATAACGAGGAATATTATGTGATTGACAGCTCTGAGGAACATTGGTGGCTAATTCAAGATAAGAATGGGTAAGTCTCTCTCCAACAGCCAATTTACAAATCCTTTCTAAATCCAGTTTGTTCTTCCATGAACATATATGCTGGCCTCTTGCACAACTTTTGTTAAGCATCCTCTGATATACAGGAAAAAAGTGATGGAAGGTTATTCACAGTAGCTTTCTTCCTTTTGGTGTTGCTTGTATTCAGGCAGATGAAGAAAAGGATCTGAAAGTGTATTTAGAAAAAATAAACAGTCCTTAGCTTAGGCTGATATTTGCTGTCATACACACGCGGGGAAAAAATTGTGAAAATTGTGAAACTCTCCAAGCTTCGAGGTGCAATCGGTTGTTTCCTTCTCCAGTAACCCTACTAAATACATAACAACCAGCATTTCTAGCATGCAAAGAGCAGGCAAATCTTTCAGGGCTGACTCCCACAGATGCAGAGAAAATCCTGTCTGTCTAGTGCACTCATGCTGTGTCGCATTTTCACAGGCATGAAGGCTATGTGCCAAGTAGCTACCTGGTGGAAAAATCACCCGAGAATCTGCAAATATATGAGTAAGTTCTGCCTATGTTTTTCTTGTACCCTTAATTGCCCTGTGTTTGTTTTAGAAGCTAAAAGCCTCAAATGTCCCTATCCCACATAACATGCTGCCGCTAGCGCTGGGGTCACTCGATTCGGAAGCTTTTCAGCAGAAATTTTACTAGCCTAGAAATGCTGACTTGGACTCTTTTGATGTTTTCAGATGGTACAATAAGAACATCAGCAGAAGCAAAGCAGAAACACTCCTCAAGGATGAGGTAAACTAGTGCGGGGTCGATGGGCAATCATAATTAATTATTAATTAATGCAAATGAGGAGAAGGCGGCGAGGGCTGCTTTGTGTAGAAGAGAGCTGAACCCGGGGTTCCCGCTGTGAGGCTGTCCTTGGCTGTTCTTGGTGTGCGATGCAAAAGAAAGGACCACTAGCAACCCCCCCTTACCTCCGCAGCAGCTGAGCGTGGGCAGGGGGCTGTGCCATCCTTCTTTGGTCAAACACAGCCAGGAACTGGGGCTAATGAAAACCCTGTTTCAGAACCCTGTGTCGACCGAAAACCACGATTTTAGCTCATCTTTTCTGTCTCTGCAGGAGGCCTGCGGATGCCAGTAGTTCTCTGAAAATCTAACCAATCTCCTGCTCAAACATTTTGGGTGAAAGCCAAAAGTATGGGTTTGGGGGTTTTTTTTAGTTTTGTATGTGTGTGTGCATGTGAGCATGCATCTTTAATTTTTCAGTTGAGCCAGAGTTTTCCAGTGAAGACTGCAGTGAAAATAAAAAGAATAAACTTGTTGTTCATATTTTCCACACAAATACAACCGTAGTTTTTAAACCAGGCCTTACACTAGCAGGAGACCTGAATAAAGTGTTCTTTCTTGGAATTATAGTATTTTATAGAAATAAAAGCTTTTGTGTGTGGTTTGAAAAATTATTTTAGTTCCTATAAACTCCTACAGGATGTGGCCACACATGGTTTAGTTATTGCATTTTTCCTCTTGGTCCTACCAACGCAACTTCTCTGTGGCAACTACACCCGTGTGGCTGCAGAGAATTTTGGTTCACACGGTTCCTCCTGGAGATGTGGCCAAGCTCATGAGTGATCTTCGGCCAGGCTTGCTGTCAAGTGAGATGGAAGGGCAAGGACGGAGCTCAAAGTGGCTCAGTCAGGATGCTGTCTCTGATACTTGCCTACCTGTGCAAGCAAGTCCACGCTGCTAGAGGGGAGTTGTAAAGCCCTCACAGCGCATTATACAGGTGCTTCTGTACCTGGAGACCATTTTTAGAGCTCCCCTGTGCTAGATACTGATAGTGCAGATATGGTAGGTGCTGAGCAGACAGGCGTTGAAGAGACAACCCAGGAAAGTGTATAGCTCGGCGGCCTGATGCCATCTGGGCAGAGCTGCACACTGGAAGTCGGCAGTTCCTCAGCAGAGGATGCAGTGGTGGTCTCAGCCTGTGCTCACCTGGAACTGAACCAGTCTGCTGAGGAGGTGGGAAGGAAACCAAGGCAGGGTGTGCTTGGTGGATCAGGTTTGCATCAAGTGTTGGTGGGTGGATAGAGGTCATACAAAATGGAGAAAATCTACCATGTAAAGCAAAGGAGGGAATGAAATAATCTGGCATTTGGGATGCCAGATGAAAAGCATCTTTATCTGCAAACAGAAGAAAAATGTATTGTTTATTAGTAATGTATAAGTCAGCACAGTACATTACATCCAAACTGTGATGTTAAATCTTCTCTTCTGCCTTCTGATCCATTAGTATCTGCAGGATCATGACCTATGATACATTTTAGCATTCAGATGCGTAGAAAACAATTACAGTGAAAAATTAGAAAGGAAAATTGTTCTGTGAGTGCCAGAGTGGAGGAAGCCTGCTTTCCTACACATTTAGGTTTAGATGCTGGATGGCTGGGGCACTTATGAAAGGGCAAGTTCTTGTCCAAGCTTTTCCCATTTGTGATACCTTGGTAAATTATCTTTCATACACTTCCATATGGTTGTTGTGTATAGTGTTGAATAGATTGTACTCTCATTCTGTAGCTGCTCTCTCAATGGAGGGCACTCAAACGGGTTTAACTTTCTACTTAGCCGCACATTTCGTTAAACTTGCATGAAATTAATATCACCGGCGTTGTGTCAGATACGGTTGAAGGCAATCAATGGGTTCGAAATTTTCTAGAGGAAAGGCTTGGAGGGACAGAAAGGCACATGCTCGTGTACCCACACCCACACGTACTCAGAACAAGCGCATAAGTCTCATTTCCTCAGGAAACTGAGCTAAAAATACATAGCACCCAAGAGAGACCAGCTGGGTGTACCTGCAGGCACTGGGCAGCCATCAGAGCTGTGCATGGAACAGCCCAAGCTTTGCCAGCTGGCTGGTGGCTCTGGTTTTTCCCTGCATGTTTAGCGCATCCTCGTGACTGAGCAGACAGAGTTGAAAGGAGCAGAGCTTTGCCCCCAGCCCACTTCATTAATTTTTTTCCATTATACTTCTAACCAGTTTTCTCTCCTTTGCTCCCCTTACAGGGCAGGGAAGGTGCCTTCATGGTGAGAGATTCGAGGCAGCCTGGCATGTACACAGTCTCTGTTTTCACCAAAGCATTAAGGTACAGCTGAGCTCAGCAGCTTTTCGTATCAATTGCATCAATGAAATGGCTTCTGTGAGAGCGTAATCACCGTAGTTGTTTTGGCATGATGAAGAGGGAGCAGAAGGCTCATGAAAATGATAGAGGAAAACACTTCCAAAAAAGGCAGAAGAGTTAGCTGCCATTCGCAAAGTGAACCGAAGGCTCCGCTTCCCCCTGCATCGAAAGATGTGCCTATGACTAGTGACTTAGGCATCACCGGGGTTGTCGTTTTGATGCAATGGTCTTCCCAGCTGAAGTGTCAGTAGGATCAACGTGAACTTTGGGCTGGATTCATGATAGATGGGTGATATAAGTGAAAGGGTTTCAGTGATGGGGCAGAAAGTTTTGTTTCAGAACGAAGAGGCAGAGAAACTTAGCACTCAGCCTACACTTAGAGGGAAACCTCAGCCTTTCTAGAGATGAGACCATCTATGAGTGAGAGGAAGAACATACATGTACACACACACCTTTCCTTAGCAACTGCTGCTCACCCCTTGCTCCTCCCCCATTTGTTCTGTGTAGGGAAGATTTTCCCCTTTGCTTGCTTGCTCCTCCTCCATTTATACCCCAGATTCCTGTCTTTTTGCTGCAACCTGCTTTTCCTCAAAGAAAACCGCCTCTTTTTCAGCACGGATAACAACCCCGTTATAAAGCATTATCACATCAATGAGACAACTGACTTTCCCAAGCGCTATTACTTGGCAGAAAAGCACGTGTTTGACTGCATCCCCGAACTCATCAACTACCACCAGCACAATGCGGGAGGTGAGTGAAGGCTGATGCTGCCCAGGGAAGCTGCTCTTTTACCATGCAGCCAGGTGACTGTTTTAAATGAAGGAAAGTTCCCAAGGCCTCTGTCCTTCTAATGAAATGTTAAATGGCATCACCTTTTCTTCCACTTATCCTGGCACTTGGACGGCAGGAAAACGGCCACCTTCCAGCATTACATCTTCATTCTGCTCATCCTTCCAAAGCTAACTATGACCAGCACAGATGGCAATGACATACTATAGAGAGCCCTTTCATTCCTGGGAGCCCATGGGGGTATGTCACCACTGCCAGACCAAGCTGCCTGTTTGAATTACGCTGCAGGGCCTTCTTCCCAAGAGGTGATATATCCCTGTGCCTTGATTTGACACGAAGTTAGGAACATAGCCAAGATCCATAGCCAGACGTGGCAGTGACCAAAGACTCCCATCCCTATAGTCCAGGAGTACCAAGGGAAACCCTGGACTTCACAATGACCCTAAATACAAATAAAAGGTGCCATTTGGAATTTCATCAGAGTTAACAGACTCATAGCTCACATTTGCTGGCAGAGTACAAATGGAAAATAAGCTGAAACTGCTCAGAATTTGCTTCCTTCTGGCAGGCAGGAAATCTCAGTCTGGGTAGAGGTTCAGCTGCCCTCAAGTGGAGCTGAGAACTCAGTACAATACATCTGCTTCCAGCACCCAGCCTGCCTCCTGGGGCAATGACAGCCACACTCCCCATGACTGTGACAATAACTAGAACTCACCTTGTCCTTTGTTGTCCAGGTCTTGTCACCCGTTTGAGGTATGCGGTCTCTTCTTGGAGAAAAAAGGCCCCGATCACTGCCGGGCTGAGCTATGGTATGGCACTCTCATGACTATATGGGAATCACACTCCTCACTGGTTAGCTGGGTGATCCTGAATATCCCTGTGGATACTGATGAATATTCATGTGGCTATCACCATAACAAATAGCCTTCTTCAGATCTTTACACTGCACTATTCACTAGATTAATATCTTTGTCATTACCACTGGTAACTGAATGAACTGATCCTGTGGTGCCTTGAGGGAGGTGATGAGAACCCCAGGGTCTCAATGAAGTCAACATTAAATACTAAAATGAATGCTGAACAAAGGTGATGGGAGTAAGAGCATAGCAAAACTTGATGAAAGTTGAGTCCCTCCTGAAAGATGCCTTCATTTGCGTATTGTCGTCTAAAGGATTTTGCTGGTATCATCTTTATTATAACTCTTGGAGACATCAAAGAAACTCAAAACCATGTGGTGCTCGGTAGTGCACATATGCGAGGTAGAAACAATCCTCCTTGAAGAACTGGATAGGCAAGACAAATGGAGAAAAAAAGGGATGTTGTTGTCCCTACTGCTGAACATGACCTGCAGCACAGATTAGGCAAAGGAGCTGCCAAAGGTCAGACAGACAATTTGAAGGGGAGCCAGAAAGTCTCACTTTGAGTCCTGTCCCAGCGTTTAACCCACAAAAGCTTTTTGTTTGACATTTTACTGCTAGAGCCTTACCCTTTCTCCCTTACAATCAACAGGAAAATTGGTCATTAACCCCTCCGAACTCACCTGTGTACAGGAAATTGGCAGTGGTCAGTTTGGGGTGGTCTACCTTGGCTACCTGCTGGAGAAGACAAAAGTAGCCATAAAGACCATTCGTGAAGGAGCAATGTCTGAAGAGGATTTCATCGAGGAAGCTAAAGTCTTGATGTAAGTAGTAGCTTCACCAAGAAAATCAGTCCCTGTAGTATTCATACGACTGAGCCAGGGTGTTGTGATCATGTTCAGGAATATGATTGGGGAATTTAAACCTGGATTATCTACTATGTATCTAAATAGTATAGAAAGAGACTGGTGAGCTCTGGTGGTTACAAAGGAAGGCAATTCAAAGTGTAGGTGAATTACTGGGCTTCTAAGTCTGTGGTCTTCCAGATCTCTGCTGTTCTGGAAGGCAGGGTTAATTGATGGTGTGTTTTGGAGAGCAAGGTTGTCTTTTGTCAAAAATAATTAGATGGAGAAATCTCTTAAAACTTGAGGGAAATTTTATTGGAAAACCTTACCTGCAATTTTTTTTTTCTTTCCACAACTGAAAATACTTCTCTTTGGGATTTTTTACTTTGTTTGTATTTTTTACATTTCCCTCCCTTCAAAATAGAGAGAAATTGATTTTATTTTTGTTTGATTGGATGATTTCCCATGCAGGAAAGTTTTTTGGTGACCATTACCGTCAAAATGGGATGATTCTTACTGCTAGTTGATGTTAGACTTGGTCTACACATTTTCTTCTTTCTGCTTTCATAGCTGGCCTGTGCAGAGAGAGGGGTGCAGCAGAGTGACATAGGCGGCCATATATAACACACCTGCTGTAAGGATAGAAGGCACTGAGCCTATTTCAGCCTCTTTTCCTCCTTCTCTCCCTATCCTACAGGAAGCTGTCTCATCCCAAGCTAGTCCAACTTTATGGCGTGTGCTTTGAGAACGCTCCCATAAGCCTGGTGTTTGAGTTCATGGAGAACGGCTGCTTGTCCGACTACCTCAGGAGCCAGCGGGGTAGTTTTTCAAAGGAAACCCTGCTGGGGATGTGCCAAGATGTGTGTGAAGGAATGGCTTATCTGGAACAAAACTCTGTCATCCACAGAGACCTGGTACATTGGTCCCACATAGACTTTTCTCTGCTCCAGCTGAGCTTTTCCCTGTGCTTTTTCCCTTCGTTAACTTCAGCTTTCACACTCCTCCTGCCTATCTGTTGACAGGGGATCCAGTTTCTGCCTGTATTGCAGAGGCACCATCAATACTTTAGGAAGAAGGAAAAAAAAAATATCCCCTGGAGCACTGGTTAATCTATTTCCCTTAATTGTGTTTGGGAGAGAAGAAATGAGGACATAAAGTTTGTCTCTTTTTGTGAGTGGACTCTTTTGCTCCCCGAGAGCCTCAGCTCCCACAGTTCCTGGGTACTGACCACTCTTCATCTCTAAAATCAGCAAAGATGCCTAAAAGACCTGTTCTAACATACACGTAAATATGCATTGCCGATAAGATACTTTTAATTACATGGTGTTCCATCAAGCTGCATCAGTCACTGCTGCTGTTTTGTTAGGGGAGCAAGGACTGTGAGTAGCTGTGGATATTTTAGGGTCTTTCTCTGCTTTTTCTGGGCAACAAGAACCTGCAAGTCAGACTGATGGTTGAACAGCTTTTGTGGTGACAGAAACATGCTGGCTGTAAAATGTACAGAAAGCATAAGAACCTCAGGTTTTCTCCCTCTCTGTACGGTACGATGTCACTTTGATGCTCTGTTTTTTTAAGCACTATCTGCTCTGCCAGGATAAAAGCAGCTCAGTGGCTGTGATAGTCTTTCAGCTCTGACCTTTGCACCTTCCTTTCTTGCAGGCCGCTCGGAACTGTCTGGTGGGAGAATCCCACGTGGTCAAAGTGTCCGACTTTGGGATGTCAAGGTAACGCTGACGGGGCTGCACATGCTCTTTGTGGGGCTGTCATGGGATGGTGGGGTTACTCAGCACGCTCCCTTCTTTTCTTTTTCCAGGATTGTCCTTGATGATCAGTATACCAGCTCCACAGGTACCAAGTTTCCAGTCAAGTGGTCTGCTCCAGAGGTTTTCTCCTACTGCAACTATAGCACCAAATCTGACGTTTGGTCATTTGGTAAGAAACTCTTGTCAGAATGGAAAAAAATCAACAAACGCCAGGTCAGAAAACCTGGGGGCTCAAGTAAATCCTCCTAACACAACATCCTCTGGGCTCCAAGGATGTTTTGCCTGAATAATGGCTTAGAAAAGCAAGCCTGAATCATTTAAGTGAAAGAAAGAATAGTAAACTACCTAGATACTTTGTAACACTGCAAATACTGCCCATTTAATGTATTATACCTGTGCAATGCTCTATAATACCAAATAATGAACTCTACTTCACGCTGACATAGCATGCGTGTCCAAGTAAAGGTTGGAGAGTCACTGACAAGATTATACAAGGAAAGGAAAGGAAAGACATTTAGGCACTCCATCTCTCTGCACGTCAGTCCTGGGCACTGGTGGAAGCACCAAACTCTCTGCCTTTCCAAGTTTGCTCTGCTGATTCCATTTGCTTTATGCCGTTCTGAAAATATTATTTCACTGCTCACATTTTCTCACCTCGTTTCCTGCTCCCCAATGCATCGTTTTATGACTTGCATCTGTTCTTTGGTCTCTCTTCTGGACCTCCATAGATAAGAAAAGACATTGTATATTTTTTCCCCCAAAGTCATCGGCGCTGGAGATAACAAAGGCTATCCGCTGCCCTGTTGATCTGGCACGCTGATGTATCTGGCCCATCTCCAGCTAGCATGCAAATTGCGGTGCTGCAGAATGAATCGGTGCAGTGTGCTGTGCACAGCACACAGTCAATGGGGTGCCACTCAGCTCCGGGCCTAGCAGTAAATAATGCAGGATTATAACCTTTGCTAGTCCGTGCCTGTGAGTTCTGTGCTTCGCTCACCCTTTACTGCCTTCTGCTGTGGCTGAAGTTGTGCGTTCCTGTGGCGGTTTATATACCAGCAGCACAGTGGGATCTGGGTGCTCAGACCCACGCAACTGCCTTCACAAACCCAACCCGGAGATGCTTCAGAGAGCACCATTCCTCCTTCCGTGTCCCCTGGCATGTGGGGGAGGCTGTCAGCACTCACTACGTAATTACAGAGGACAACGTGTGCCAGTGGAGCTCTGTGACAGCTCACAGCAAAGTGGCGGTGACACGGGCAGAGATGCTCCTTTGGTAAGGATGTTCTTCTGCTTCACAAATCAGAAACTGGCCTGTACACTGAGAGCCAGATGCTTCCAAAAGGGTGCTCGGTTTGATTTACAGTCATGCCAAGCCTGGGGAAATTGTCTCGCTCCAGTTTCAGGGCTGAGTAAAATGCCAGTGAGATTTGTTTGCATTGGTCAGTCCTTTGTGAAATGTGCAGACAGCAGTGTTGTACATCTGTCAGACTTGTTATCTCCCCATCCAGTGGGGTTTGCATAAGAGGATTCCTCTGTCATGTCATGGTCCCATGACTGTGAGAAGCTTTCTGCTCCGCTTCTCTGCAGCCCATTCATCTCTTCCACCAGGCCTGAAATCCTGCTGTGCCCAGGAGAACAAAATGAGTGTGAGAAATTCCCAGAGCAGGAATCCGCAGGCTGGGGGAGTACACCTGCTTTGCTTATTCCTCAGTAGAGCCGATACCATTGGTGAGGAGCTGCAGTATCTATGCGTCTTCCTATGTGAAGAATTCAAAGCTGGAAAGCAGACGTTATTTAGCCAAGTTGACTGTGGAGTTACACAACTCATATTTCAGATCAGCCTTCTCTGTCTGTCTCCCTGTTCTAATACAATGTGAACACATATCAAGTCAGTCACATTAGGTGACCAAAGAATTAAACCTAATAATAACACAGATGCCTTGTATTCACTCCATTTGCAGAGCCTCTCTGGTCCAGTAGCCAACCGTAATGTATTCCACAGGCTGTTTGTCTTTGCCTGTCTCTCTTCCACCATGCTAGGGAAGCACAATTTCTGCTTCTGAAGAGTAACCGTAGGAAAACATTTGCCTGTTCAGGAAAAGAGGAAAAAGGCGCTGCAATCCTTTGAAATTCCACTGTCATTGCATGTGAATTCACCCCAGTAAATACACCACCTGGGATGTTTTACAGGCAAGGAGTTCCCAGTACTGAGGCTAAGCTGACTAACAGGAACGGAGCAGTTCATGTTGCTTTCTTGCTCCTGAGTCTCACTAAAATACAAGCAGATTCTGGTGTAGGACACACTGCAGGCAGGAACATCAGTGGCATGTCTTTTGTATGTGACTAACTGGAATTAAAAATAGATACACTGAATCAGTGACAAAAAGCAGGTTCCTTCCCAGATTACACATCTGGATGGAGTACATGCACAAGCGTTCTCTCTTCCTCACAATTTGTGAGAAGACATATGACACTGCTCTGCTTTCTGACACGTAACACGCTTAGGCTTCCTCTGACTCACGGGGAAAGACATCCATGTCATGCCAGGCTATCATGAAGCGAGATGCAGAGAGGTCAAACTTGCAGTGACCAGACTGGTACTCCCACACAGCCCAGTGCCCAGCAGAGATCCTAGCTGGCATCCTCCAACTGTACAGCTGTGTTAGGGCCTGGTTTTTCAGATGTGGACTGAGAATCCGAGTAAAAATGCTTTTCCAAGTAACAGACATCAGTGTTGAGCTGCAGAGAAGAGCAGGTGGAAGGTGGTCGTGGGCCTGCCAAGGATTTGTTCGCTTCTTTGTAATTTTCCTGATTTGTTTGCTTTAGGAGTGCTGATGTGGGAGGTCTTCAGTGAAGGTAAAATCCCCTATGAGAATCGCACCAATGCAGAAGTGGTGGAAGAAATCAATGCAGGATTTCGGCTCTACAAACCCAGGCTGGCCTCCAAGGCGATTTATGAGGTCATGAGCCACTGCTGGAAGATGGTTAGTATTGTAATGGGAGAGCCCCAGTTCCCAAAGACTTCCCAGTTCCCTTGGCTTCTAGGAGGAGAGGGAGGTATACACTTCACATGCCAACACAACATAAAATCCTGGGGGTGAAGCACTCTGCAGCTTTCATCTGCACTAGCAAGCAAACCTTAGGCTCTTTGCCTTTTATTTAAGCTGCTGTTTCTATAGTGAGTTGACTGAGAAGTCTATGTAAAGCACCTAACTAGGTTAATTCAACAGTTTGCTTCCTGACAAAGCTGCGGATCTGCGGGGCTGAGTTTGAACAGTGATGGTAGAAATGACAGCCAATCCATCACAAGGTACTTGGCATCCACTAGGCAAAATTCACTGCTAGCAGAAAAGAAACCTTGCCGAGAAGGAAGCTCATTCTTCTGTTGGCACTTTCTCTACAACAATAGATTGTATTTTTGTGGAGAATCAGTTTCTTCACAAGTTTTTCCTTCTTAACCTTGCCATTCCTCTCAAGCTGACATTCATGTCCTCCCTCTCTCTTCTCTCTCCTGCTCAGAGGAAAGATGACCGGCCATCCTTTTCTGTTCTGCTGTATCAGCTGAGTGAAATCTCTGAGTTTGACCTGTAATTATGGCACCAGCCACTAAGCGAAGCTAAGAGAGTCCTGAGAGGGCAGATGGCTGGATTTTCCCCACGCAAAGCATTAACAGGAATCCTCTCACCATAGACTCTTGCCATATGCCTGGGGAGAAGGAGAGGGCAGAGGCTGGTACTTCCAGACAGACAAGATATCCCCAGATCTTCCAGAGCCTAGACAGACACAGGCTCTGGTTTGGCCAAGAATATGGTTTGCATCTTGCAAGCAAAAGCAGCAATTGAGCACAGAGTCCTGAGCCATACAATCCAGCAAGTGTATTTTTCCTGAAGAGACAGCCTCAAAACTAAGAGACCTGACATTGCTATTCCAGTTCTGTGAACTCCCAAATGGAGATCTTCCCTGGGGAAAAAAAAAAACAACCTGTCTTTAACTGAGGAGGAACATTCAGACATTTTCATGGCACTCTAATTCAGAGTGGGCTGGACCTGAAAGCTCTGAACAGGAATACGCCTGGGACGCATGGGAACAGGCTGGATTTAGTGACTGCATTTCCGATGCTTTTCTGATTTCAAGGTGGTTTTGTTCTCCCCTTGCATGATTTTGTCTGAAGCTGTGGCATAACAGGAACAGGATTCTGGTACCCAGTAAACTGAAGACGTGTCTGCATGTGCAAGCAAGTCTGTAAGGAAGGAAAGGAAAAAGCAACGTGTTGAAGAGTCTTGAAATTCTCTCAAACTGCATTGTGTAGTGAGTGGGGAAATACGGTTCTGATGAAAATGGAGACATTCTTGGAGGGGGAAAGTCACAGCTGAAAGTCTGTATTTTTTTTTCTTCAGTCTTTCTGCATCAGAAGATAAATACATGATCTCCATCCAATTTGTTTGTATGGAGGACTGAGCAGTTTCCAGTCCAGGACAAGACAGGATCCCAGGATCTGTTTATCTGTGAAAGGTACAGGAACCTACTCCTGAACTGGTGTGTTTGGAAGGAAGGAGCCGGAGGGCTCAGAAGGGTAGCCACAAGGAGAAAACATGCAGAATATGTGCTCAGTGCACCAGTGATAATGAGAAGAGTTTTCTTGTACTTCAAAGAGTGATTGAATCATCACAAGTAAAGACTTTTCCATCTCTTCTGTGAACAGAGGGGCTGAACAAAGAAAAAGTCCTATGCGAATAGACTGCCTGGGAACTCCGTGAGGAGTTCCACATTGTGTGGTGACAGCAGAAAAAGGTATAAACAATATTGATCTCCTGGTATTTCAGTTAAAATCTGCATTTTCACCACAAGGCAGAGACACTGTTTTGACGTAACTGACCTGAAAACTGAAAGTGTGGGTGTTGGTCTCCTGCAGAGTTTGTAAATAAAATCAGGACTTTCTGCTAAGCATTAACAATAATTAGAGAAGTCAAGAGGACTCACAGACGATATGTGCATATATGCAGTATGTACTTTTGATGCTTCTCTGTCTGGGCAGGTGAGAGTATGGGTAAACCTTACATAACAGCAGTTACAAAAACTGTGAGGTGCAAACTTCCAGCAGCAATCTCTCATCATCATTACAGAAGCCAGGTTCAAATATGTTTGCCAACAAAAATGGAACAAGGAAATAATGTAATCCCATGATGTCACATATCCTGTGTCAAACTATTTCTTCCTAGAAGGAGGCTTATTTTTTTATATTTTTCAGACCCGTGGTTCTAGGGTAGCTTTTAGGAGCCAGAATGTCTTTTCAGGTGTATGGATATGGGCAACGCATTAGTTCCTGCCTTATACATCTTCCCACCTTGCTTTGATTCCACATTATTTTCGTTGGTTTACTCCTACAAACGCCATGCAGAATGACTCTTCCAGGCAAGGAGAATCCTAACATTCAGACTCGAGGTTGTCAATCCTAAATGCAGGATCAGAGTGCTACCTTCAAATCAGGATTGCTGTCATAATCTCTTGGTAGTCTGAACCAACATATGGACTATTAGCATCTATAAACAGATTTTGAATTTTTGTCTACAGTGAATTTAAACTACATTTCTCTTTGTCCCTCTCATCCTTTAGCCTGAGTTAGCCTGTTGTCCTATTCCAGCAATGCTAAATTAGGCATTTAGCCAGTGAAGTTTTCAGTAGCCCTACACATGTTAAACTGCACATCTGCAGCTAAATTTGAGGACAGCTGGCCATAATCCTATTTTCTGCCCCACTCCACTGCACTTAGACAATCCGTACAACCAGAAGATACTCTGAAACAATTCTCCCCTGAGCACAGACACCCTGTGGCAGGGGTATCTGTAGGCTCACAAAGTTAAGCTTCTGGCTTGCTACCCCCTCCATCCTTGGAGGAACCAGGAGTCTGTCAAGCTTGAGAAGGTTGCTATTAAGTAGCAGCAATATTGCTCCACTAGGTAACATTTCTGAGATTATATTTATATTTGGATAAGTGTAATATTTATTAGCTGGAGAGTGTCGCACAAAATAATATTTTAATGTTTTATGTTTAGTTTTCTTTTGCAGTATTTCTATGTACCTGATATGTAATTTTACAAACAATAAAATTGCTGAGTCCCAGCTGTGGCTTTCACCGTATGTTAGCAAAAACGCAAAAACCATCCTCATGTACTTACAATCATACAGCTTGCTCTTTCGCCAAATCCTCCCCCCCAAGAAGCAAACAGGCTTCTTCTGGCTTTCTGAAATACCTCTGTTCCCCAGAACTATGGCTATGTTCAGGGGTTAGGTTATGTGCTGGGTTTATGGGGGTAGGAAGTATTCAGAATCTCTGCAAATTGGGTAATTTACTATGCGGACACAGATTTTTAAGTCTAAACATCCATTGTGGTGGCTTGAAATTGTCTGAATCTTCGTAAAATGGGGTGAGTAATATTTCAGTGCTCCCAAAGGGTGCTTCCCTGTGATTATTTACACAGGACTTCATGAATCTCCAAAGGCCAGTGTGCTGTGCTGTGATAATGCATGACACTAACACGGTCTTCTCCCACCCCAGCAACTTCTATGGCAAGTTTCCCCTGTGTCCTTCACATGGCTTAACTAGACACGTTCACCACAAAGCAGAGCTGAGAATATCACCCTCCTGCTGCAAAGCGAATAACCCCTTCCCCGTCTCCTTGGAAAGCCTTTGCCACATGCTGAATGTTTATGCCATTCCCCCTCTGCCAGTTCAACCCTCTCTGGCTGTAGTTCAGAAAGGTGGGAGGTTGTGTTTGTCCCTACCTTTGCCCGCTGGTTATCAGAGGCAGTAGGTGCAATGGCTGCGGTGCACGTTTGGCCAGAGCCGAGGCCCAGGGCATTGTCCCAGTGCATCCCTGACCTGCTGCTGTGCTGGCCGGGCACTGGCCCATCCAGGCTGGCATTCCAGCTAGGAAAAGGCAACCAAGCACTAACCTCATCTAGAAGGAGCAGCTGGTGCTTCTCAGTGGACACCAGGGGCTGGAGGGCAGCACCAATAGCCATGAAAAGCTCCTTCCTGGGCTTGTGTTGGTCACCCCGGGGATGTGGGGGTTGGTGGCTCTTGTTCCAGTGGGCAATTACCATAAAATCAGGCCTGAAAATATCTAGAATTTCCTGAAACATTTTTTTAATGAACATGTTGCTGTGAGATGTTTGGCTTTGTCCTCTCTGAAAGCTGAGCTCATCAGCACAGCAGGACTCAGGTGAACGGCTCTGCTAAATGTCACTTGGCAGCCACTTCAAATTTGTGTGTAATCTGTTCAGCTCACCCCACCATCACGTTATCTCCCCCTTCCGCACACAACCAGGTGATGCACACACTCCTGTGTCTGCAGCTGTATGGGGCCTGCCCCTCACCATTCTTCCCAGCCTGCTGGGAGGTCTGCGGGACAAATGCAGAGAAGCTCGTTCTATTATTCTATCATTAACAACAGAGTAGAAGCAACACAGAGTAGAAAATTAAAATAATATCATAACATTCATGGAATTCCCATCACACTGAGCCTGGCTGATAATGGGAGCAGATTAAACTGTGCCAAAAAAAAAAAAAAATCCACAACAGTTTCTACTGCCACAGTTTTCTTGAAGTGACCTTGTTTCACCCATGGCCTCAGAGCAATGTTAGCTATTAAATCTTTTGGATCTGCAGTAACAATGGTCACTTCCTGAATTCTTCTGACAAGTAATAAGTGGTAAAAAGAAGAATGATGGCTACAAAATGTTCCAGTCAAAGGTGAGATGGAAGAAATGCTATGCAGGGAAAGGAGAAGAGTCTACTCCGGAGATGCTATTCAAAGATTTTTTCAGGTGTGGTCTTGTCTATTAAAACAAAGATAGTTCCTAAGGCCATCTTGCTGCTTTTGTAGTTTGCAGCCCCCGGTGCCCTCAGCCCATGGCACCCATCCCCCTTACAGGGGCTGAGCTATGGTGCAAAGCTGGCATCCAAGCTTCCCTGTGGAGCCATGGGCAGCAAGCTCAGCCCCACACTAGCACGACAGAGCAGCAGTCTCTAAGGGCTCAGGGGTGGTCCCTCCAACTCAGGAGGGGCCAGACGGCAGTCCCTTAGCACAGGCTGATGGTCACGGAGGGGACGCTGCCAGGGCCACCAAGGGAATATACCTAGACCTGTATCTAAGCTTTCAACAGTCCTTGGGTACCCACCAATGTCTGTCAATTAATAAAGAGATGCTGAGAGGGCTGCAGGCACATGAGTGAATGAAGGCCCCATACAGGGCTTCTATCAGTCCCGGTGAGGCCACGTTCCCCTGGAAGCCGTGAGAGGTCCGGCTGGGATTTCACAGTAGACCTGAAGAGCTGTATTGGAGGTTTCAAAACAGGCATGAGCAGAAGGGCTGGAAACTTGTCCCTGCAGAAGTGGCAGATGCCAAAAATGCCAAAAGGAAGATCTTTTGGCTGCAGTGTTGACTCGGAGGAGGCCTGGAGCTCTAAGCAAAGGCACTGACTCCTGGTTTCGGTCCCCACCGTGCCCAGTGCCCCGAGGCTCTCCACGCACTCCCTAAGGAGGGCTGCCCTAACGCCTGACCGCGGTGCGGTGCTCCAGGGGGTGCGGGGCTGAGCACCCGAGACCCAGCTCCGCAGCAGGCAGGGGGGCAGCCCCGGCCGGCCCCCGCCTCTCCGGGGACCTAAAGGCGCTGACCCAGCGCCCGGCCTCCGGGGGACCTCGGCAGCTGCCCCCGGCCCGGTTCCCCCGCTCTCCGGGGCGGGGGCTGGCGGCCTCCCCCCCCCCCCCCGCCCCGGCAGCGCAGCACCGCTGCCAGCGCAGCCGCCCCCGCCGCGGGGGGCCACGGCCCCCGGCCCCGCCGCGCATCCCCCGCGCTGCCCGGGGGAGGAGCCGCCCGCGCGGCTCCAGCCCCTTCCCGCGGCGGGGGCCGGGGCTCCCCCCGCCGCCGTGCGGAGGGGCCGGCGGAGAGCCGCGGAAGTGCACTTGCTGCAGCCATTTCCTGCTCTTTGTGCGGGCGGCGCGGAGCATCCCGCGGTGCGGAGCATCGCGCCCCGCCGAGCGCCAGGTGAGCGGAGCGGGGGTGGGCGCGGGGGGCTGCGCGGCCTCCACCTGCCTCCCCTCCCCCCCCTCCTCCCCCGGGCTGCGCGGAGTTGCGCCCCCGCCGCGCCCTCCCGGGGTGTGCGGGGGTACCGGGCGCGGCGGCGGGGGCGGCGGCGGGAGCAGCGGCGGGGCAGGTGCGGCCGGCGCGGGGCGGAGGGAGGGCGGGAGGCCCGGGCGGGCCGGGATGTGCGGGATGTATCCCATAATGCTTAGAGCTACCTGCAGCATTCGGCCTCCCGCAGCCGCTGCGAGGCGCCGGGGGGAGGGGGGAAATAGCGCAAATCCCCCCCTACCCCCCCGCCGCATCCCCGCACCCTGGCTCCGCGCCCCCGGGCCGGGGGAAGGGCCGAGCCCCGGGCGCGGCGGGCGCTGCAGGCCCCGCGGCGGCGCCCAGGCGAGCCGAGGTCGCGGCGATGCTTGGCGCAGGGCGGGGGGGGCGGAGGAGCGGCGGCGCCGGGCAGGGGGCTGAGGGCGGCCCTGGGGGGGGGCTCCCGGGCAGCCGCGGCGTGAAAACACGGTGTCGGGGGGCGGCGGGGGGAAGGAGGGAGCGGCGGGGGCTGCGCCGGGGTCGGGAGCGATGGGCTGGAGCTGCGCCCGCAGGTCGATGCTCTGGCGTGGGCTGGGAGCCGGGGGCAGCGATCCCTGCCCAGCCGCCGGGTCTCCGGCAGCGCGCTGCGCCCCGGGGAGCGTGTCTTTGTATCGGAACTTGCCACCCGAGGAGGCCGGACACGCGTGGCGCCGGCCGCATCCCACCTGCGGAGGAACGGCTGGATTCTGCCGGCAGTTCCCGCGGGCTGGCGGCACGGCACGGCACGGCACGGCACGGCCCCCCGCGGGGCTGCGGGGCACGGGGCCGGCTGAGCCCGGGCCGGAGCGCGCCCCCTGCGCCATCTGCCGCCGCCCGGGGCCCCGGCGGGGTCGGACCGCGGGGATCAGCAGACCTGGGCGGGGGGGCTGAAGCCCCCGCACCCCCTGCCCGCACCCGGGCCGAAGGGAAATGCACCCTCGTGTTGTGCGTGGTGACAGCTGCCGGGGTCAGTCACTGAGGTGGGTGATGCGCCCGGCGCCTTGGTGGCTGCCCAGCCGTGTACTTCCCTGCAAAAGAGAATTCTTTCCTCCTTTTCCCTGTACAGTTAATTGTTATTAATAAAGCCGGAGGAATATGGAAAAAATCTTCCATTTTCTTACCAGGGTCTCTTGAGCAAACAGCAGACTGTGCGGATTTCATGGTAATAATTTTATTAACGAACAATTATCATCTTTGCCTGAAAAATAGGAAGATTGGTTTTGGAAGATCAGTAATTGGCCGACTATTAACAATGCTGTCCTGTATGATTTAATTTCCCAAGAAGCGTTTTAACTGTCAGCAGTGGGCTTGCTTGTAAACTTGCTCTAAATTTCTCAACTATATTGGAAATGTAGCTTTGTATACCAGCCTCCTGCCCTCATCCTCTTTCTTTGGCACCTGAAACACAATGATGAAGTTATTATAGAAGAAATAAATTCCAAAATAATTGTGTTGCTGAGAGACAAGGACAGCGTAAATGCCTGGAACTCAGCCCTAATGGAATGGCAGAAAACGTAGAGTGGAGGTACAGAAAAACAGCTTCAGGAGTTGTGCAGTTTGGCATCCTTTTTTAATCGGAACGGTAATTTCATGGTTAACATCTGTGTCTGTGGAGGGCAGGAGCCTAGCCCTGCCAGCTGAACTTATCCTGGCTTTTTTTTTTTATTTGCTCCTGCAAAGAACCCCCTGACTCTGGTGGTGGTTGCAATTACAAGTAATTCTTAAAGTGTGAGAGAAGGGCTTGATGACGTGCATCCTAAAACACTTAATCCCATGAATTTTAGGCAAGGGTCAAACTAAACTTTTACAGCCTGAAGTTACTGTTGTTGACTAAAACTACATTGATGGCCAGGAGCATTTATCCTCCTCTTGCTGTGAGGCAGTTGGTACTGAAAACGCTCCGCTTTTACGCACCTGAGATATCAGTCTGCTGGGGTACTTGGGCCAGGATGGCTCCTGACCACTGCTTAGATGCTGGTTTTGAGTAGGAGGGAGAAGCATTATCACAGGAGAAAAAATAAATAAGTGACTTTCCCAGGTTACCCAGGGTCTGGGCATCAGAGCTGGAGAACTGCAGATCCTTAGGAAGTGACCAGAAGTATGTCCACCTTCTCTACATTGCCATCTCCCCAGCAAAATTCATTTTGCTGCCTGTCTCACCCCAGGCTTGCCGGGCTTGGACCCCTGTCTTACTGCCAGTCTCCTGGGCAATTCCCATTTTTTCTTGCCCCTTTTCCTGCTCTTGGTAGCTATTGCAGCTCCAGCGTGAACATCTGCTGTAGGAGGAGGTGAGCTGAAAAACTAAAACAAGCCTGTGCCACTTCCCCAGAGCTCTCAGCTGTGCAGCTTCGAAGCCGAGTGCACATGCATGCAACATTCGTTATGGCCCTGCTTTTAAAAGTCTTTCTTTGTTCCACCAAGCTGCTCTAACAATAAAGTCATCTTTGTTCCTCTCGCTGCGAAGAGGGTGATACTGCACTGGTACTTCTGGGCAAGCGTTTTGGTGAGGAAGGTAGGACCTGCTCTGCAAGTTCAGACATCTGGGATGTCCATCCCCGCTCCTTCTCAAAGCCTTCCTGCGCCGGCTGTTAAATCTGGCCCCCAGGCTGCCGCCACAACAGTCACCACGTCGGGAACTCTTTGCTTCCATTTCGGGGTGGTGGGGCCATGCCCTGTGCAGGGACCCGCCTGGCTGGCTCCCTGTGGTGTCTAGAAGCCTTGGTGCCTCTGTGATCGTTTGGCTTTAGAAGGTGTAAGAGGTGGCCCAAGGGGTTGTGGCTGAGATGCGGGATGGGGAGAGGAAGGTTCTGCAGCCCATGGGCAGAAAGTGTGGGCAGCACTGCGCTCATTAGCCCTGACACTCATTAGCAGAAGAGGTAACCAGCCCTGTGGCTGCGTCTCTCTCCAGGGTTTCACTGGGGTGGGTTCACTGGGGTTCGGGCTCACGTTGTTTTGCTAAAACATGTAGGACAAGAGGGACTTGGGCCTTTCTGACCAGCAGTGGGACGTGGAGAAGACCGTAGCTTTGCGAGACGCCTCCCAGCAGCCGGTGTGGCCGTTTGAGTCCACGCAGGCAGGATGCAGGCAGGATGCAGGCAGGATGCGCTTCCTGCAGCGAGAGCTCGCCCCGCTGCACATGTGTTTGGGCAGCAAAAAAGCCCCGTTCCTGGGCAGGCTGCTGCCCTGCTCCCCTCGTGGTATGGCCCCCAGCCCACGCCACATGTGCCACAGCGCCATTGGCAACCCACCAAACATGGGCTGACTGCTCTTCCCGGCGCCGCAGCCCCTGCCCTGAGGCCCAGGTGGTGGATGGTGGTTAGGGCTTAATGAGGACTTCTTGATGAGTGTCCCCAGGGATCCCCATCTGGCCTGAGCTGGAGCCCCTTGGTCGCTGCCATGTTACCTGACAGCTGCCCCCCTCATCGCTGGACCGAGGGCATGAAGCTGGATTTTCCAGGGCGGCCCCAGCACATTTATGTTAGAAACCTTTTTGCAGGAAGGTGAGGGAGGGCTGCATGGGTCTGTGGCGGTGGAGCTTCCCCTTTCGGCTCTCCCAGGCAGCCCCTGTGCGGGGAGACACCGTGGTGTGCCACATGGACTGAGCCAAGCAATTGCTAATGCCTTCAGAGCCTTCCCCAGCCTCTGTACCGGTGCACGACCCCTGGACCTGCTGGGTGCATACAGCTGGCAGGGGAGCCCACCCAGGAGGAGGGAGCCAGCCCTACAGCCACCCCAAGGGGCAGGCGAGGGGCCGTGGCACAGGCAGATGGGGATCGCTTGAGGCTGCTCTTCTGTGGATGATCTGGGGTGATGATCCATGTCTGCTGGCCCTGGACCAGTAGTCCCTCTGTCACATGCTCCAGCCACAAGATTGCTGTCTGCTGCAGTGCTACAGGCATGAGACCCAGGGGAAGTCCTGGCAGACCTTGCATTTCCCTGTAGCCTTTGTTGTTTTGCTGTTGGGCTTAAGAAAGTGTAGGATGGAAACTGGGAGTCCCTGCAAAGACTCATCTATTAAACCCTCAAAGTCTGTGTAGTTTTTCCACCTGCATCCAGATTCTTGCATTCTGCTCAGCCATGGCAAAGCACGGGGCGGGCAGATGGCACTGCTTGCTCACTGTGGCTTGACGCTTCCTTTTCTGTTGGTGTATTTCTACATGCTGCCTCTCTTCCTCTATTTGAGTGCAAGATCTTTAGGGGAGGGACTAGCCTAGTCTCACAGGTTTGTGTGCTGCCTGGCACAGCAGGATCGTGATGCTGTATTTGGGGCTGTATCTCCTGGTATGGCCCAAAGAGCAGCAGTAATTTTGTCCCTTGAACTGCTGAGCTCTTTGGGTGTCACAGGGTTATCAAGGAATCATCTTTTATTACAGCAAACTGCCAACACCTTGCGCAAATGGCCTTAGAAAAAGGAGAAATGAGCCCAAATAATCAGCCACAGCCCTCAAAGCTATAAAATGGAAGCGTTTTGTCTTCCCAGAGCCAAAGCATGTAATGAAGCATGTGTGGGTACCAGGGATGCTCTGGGAACCCAGAGGTGAGTCTTTAGGTGCTGGAGGACGGTGGTGGCGAGTGGGCAGCTGAGGGGGCCCATGGGGCTGGGCGAGCTGAGCCAGCCGCCCGGTGCTGAGCAGCACGCTGGTGCTTGCAGGCAGGGAGGAAGCCGCTCCTGCCTGCGGCGTGCCAGGACGTAATGTCTGGTTTTGACAGTTGCTACAATTTGTAACAGGAAACCATTTTAGCAAAGAAGGGTGAAGAAGGAAACAGAAATTTGAGCATGTAGGGAAAGGGCTGCTTGAGATTATTTTTTTTTCCCCCAGGCACTTCATGGTGCTTTAGCTGCAGGTATAACTGAGCCTGCTTCTCAGCTGCCTGGTACCTTGGGAAGGCATTTGTGGAGGCGGAATGGGTTTTACCAGGCACATACATCTTCTTTCAGCCAACGTGTGCAGGCAGCAGCGATGGCAAGAGGCACAGCAGCAGACTTGTGCCTCTCGTCACCCAACATGAAGCTGCCCCAGGACTGCACGCAGCATGCATCCCCCTTCGCTGTGGTCCTTGCCGGGTGCATGTGTCTGGATGTCCCCAGTGCTGGAAATGAAAAGCCAAGTTACATTCTTGGAAACAGTGACTCAATTGGGACCAGAACCTAAGGGATTTGTAGCAGATCATCAGCTGAATATGACTGCCTATAGAGATGCTGTTGTGACCAGAGGAGCTGCTGTGGTTGTATGCAAGGAGGGAGGTTACGTTGCTGTTGTATCTGGCACTTGTGCAGACACCACTGGAACCTTGTGTCCTGCTATGGTGTCTGTGCTTCGGCAAAAAAAGTTGCAAAATTGGATCAAGCTTAATGAAAAGCCAAAGAGGTGATTAAAGGATTGGAAAATACGCTCTGTAGCAAGACTGACAAAGAGCTCAGTCTACTTGCTTGAGCCAAAGCAAAGCTTGCAGGGTGTTTTATTGAAATGTGTGAGTATCTTGATGAGAACTTTTATAATAAAGAGCTGTACTGTCTCGCAGATTAGAGTGATAAAACTCACATGGCTCACATCTGAAACTAGACAGGCTCTGAGTGGAGGAAAAAAGCACTGGGGGGTGATTTGCTGATTGAACGACATGTCAGTATTTAAAATTGGTTCTCTCTCTGCAAATGCTTAAATTCAGTCGGGTGTTTTTCTAGGAGACATGCTGTAGGTTGGCCACAGCTATTGCACATGGATTAGGTATTAACTGAGGAAGCCCAGTAGCTGTGATTATACAAGCGCTTAGCCTGGGTGACAGCAGCCATCCCTCCATGCTTGTGCGCTTACAGCAAAGGTGAGCGGCAGAGGAGATAAGGGACATAGAGGTTTGTCCTGTGGTTCCCATGAGGTAGCCTGCCTGGGGTAAGTGCCAGTGAGCTTTCAGAAACGTTTCCCTTTGCTCTTTATTTCCTATGCAACTGGCACCACTGGCAGCTTCACAGCAGGCTGGGACTGGGAAGGGGACTCCGCGTGTGTGGTAAAAGCAGTGAAATTCTTTTTAACAGCACCTTGCAGTGCCACAGCCTGCCTGCGCAGCACTCGATCCATTCCGGTGCACCTTTGAGAAGGCAGTTTGTTGTTTACAGTTTCCAGTACCATTCATGTGTGTGAGAAGGAGAGCATGTGAGTGTCAGCATCAGTCATACTTTTCTAATCATGCTCTTTCAAGAGATATTTTTGATAGCACCGCTTTGAATTTCAGAGCACAGGCTTTCACTCGGGGCTGCTAAAGCTGCAGTGCAGCACCCAGCTGTTCTCTGTCTTCAACAGTTTTGCATAGAGTTAAGCAGAGAAGGGCATGAGTGGGTAGTTGTGTTCCTCTTATTCTGCATTCCTGCTCTGCTATTGAATCATGGAAGGAGAAATGACAGAGAGATGACATAAATACATAAGAAAAGGAAAATGAGATAAGCCAGGATCATGTCTCCTGCAGTGCCAGCCAGTCATGGTTCTGATTTTGTCCTTTGGCACTTTCCCACTCAGTCTTCTGGCTGGTGTCTGTCTGTCTATCACCCTCTCTTTTCCTTTGGATTTAGTGTGGAAACGGAACATCCAGAACCATGACCACTCACGTCACGCTAGAGGATGCCTTGTCCAATGTGGACTTACTGGAGGAGCTGCCTCTGCCGGACCAGCAGCCATGCATCGAACCGCCTCCCTCCTCCATCATGTACCAGGTACCTTCAGCTCCCAGAGCTGGCGGGGCGGGGAGGGTGATTCCAGTAGCTCATGCAAAGTACAGGGGCACATGGTGCTGTGAGAACTAGCCAAAAACATCCTGGGTTCAGCATGCTTAAGGAAATGTCCAGAACAGATCTAGCCACAAATCTGTTCACAGAGTCTTTAAAAGGAAAGCGCTGGGTGAAAGGGATCTTGAAGGCTGAGCAAGACTTAGGGAAGTTAAAAATGAGGACCAGAGTGCATGACTGGCTAGGAAGCAGGAGATAATTGTATTATCAGAGAAAGTTGTCAGTGATGTTTCATTGTTCGCATATTTCTGTGCTTCCTTTTTATGGTACTACATGCATCTAAGCAGGTCAAAATCAAAGTTCTGCATGACTTTGGCTGGCCTGTGCGGCTAGCACAGCTGGAGCCACTGGGCTGGGGAGCTGATGGCATGCAAGGGAGGGCAGTTGCTAGAATCACTTCTCTGCTTTGGACAACCACAGATTTGACTGCAGCTGCACTTACCAAGCCAAGCTTGGCATGAGCCCAGGGCAAGGCTCAGCCTCCTGCTTCTGGATCCGCAGCAGGATGCCCTGGCTGCTTGGCCACCACACCCTGCCCTATAGCACACACCCAGGGTTAAATATAATATGGGGTTACTTTCTCCATCCTGCCACTCCTGAATTCATGACTTACCCATGACAGTGTATAAATACACCCGCACAGTGATTGCTGTGCCATGCACGCAGGGGTCTGAAATTACAGTATCTCTTTCAGCAGGTCAGACCGCGGGCTCGTTCAGTAACGTTAGCATCTCTACGGGTTATCGGACCCAAAGGCAGTTCTGGGCTGCTCAAATTTCAGCTCTTCCTGGGAAGTCTTGTTAGCATTTTTTGCTTATCTCTTCTTTCAATAAATTCCTAGTCTTTGCTGGCTTGTGTCCTGTGAGGGGCACAGGGTTCAGCCTTATGGCACAGCCTCCTTTCAGGGCCACGAGTGTGTGCACACAGCTAAAGACCTCCTCTAAACTGGATCTAAAGGTGTTGGCCAAGCCTCTTTCCTCATCATGCTCAGTTTGTACGTAGCTCTCTCCCTTTCTGGCTAGAAATGCATATGCAGCCTCAGCTTTTGTTGTCACATTAGTCACATTTGATGTCCTGGAGGTGCTAAGAGGAGTAGCCCTGTGGCCACGGGCCGGTGCTCCCAGCTTTTCTGCTCAGGAAATCAGTTACTGAGGTGAGCGTGGTCACTGCAGTGCTAATGTCATTGCAAGGAGCAGCTCTGGGTGCTTGGGACTTGCGTGTGCTCTGTGCTTCAGCAGATACCATCAGCCAGCCTTTGCAGAGGAAGTTCCCCGAGCACAGAGCGTGTGAACGGGCGCTTGGCACAGAGAGGCTGAGGAGCTGCTTTCTCATCCCCCGCCTCGCTCTGCACTTCCGTGCTCCCCTGTCCCGACCCAAAGCAGTAGCTCAGCTTCCAAAACAACTGTTTGTCCCAGAGCATCTGCTTGCAAGAGCAACACTAGCACTGGTAACAGCACCTGGATGAGTGCTGACTTTCATATTTATGTTTTCCAGCCATCTCATTCCCTGCCCTTTCTGTGTGTTTATTCTTCGCAGTTCCTGCTGACAGGATGTGGTCTTCCCCCAGCAGCCAGGGCACAAATAGAAATTAATGAGGCTGCATCTGTCTTTGCGTTACCAAGTTAAAATCCTTAAAATAATTGCTGTAGGTTTGCTCTCTGGTGTGGCTGCAGTTTCCTGTAGCAGATCTGCGCCAAGTTTGGCTTGATTTTACAGGGGTTTGTCAGCCTTGGTTGCCATATTTTCACATATATAATAAGCAGGATTTCCTCTAATGAACACATGTGATTGAGAAGCATCTCAGGCTGCATATATGAATCCACTTCAAGCCTAGAGGTGCAACAGCTCAAATTGTTTGTAAGCTGCTCCCACACCCCAGGAACCCTACTGATTCTGCTTTTTGCCAACACATCCCATGCTGGAACGTATCAGGTGAGCAAGCAACTAGCTCTGTTTTAATCCCTATCTCTCCATTTTGCCCATAGGCTAATTTTGACACAAACTTTGAAGACAGAAATGCCTTTGTGACCGGCATTGCCAGGTACATCGAGCAGGCAACAGTGCACTCCAGTATGGTGAGTCCCCTAGGTACTGCCCCAGCGATGCCGAGTCTTCAGTGTATGCCTTGCCCCAGCAACGCCTCTCTCTTTCAGAATGAAATGCTGGAAGAAGGCCATGAGTACGCCGTGATGCTTTACACATGGAGGAGCTGCTCACGAGCCATCCCCCAGGTATTCAAGCCCTTCCCAGGCAGAGATGTTACCAGAGCACCTAGCTGGTATTGTCCTCAGCGCGGATTAGTTTGGGCTGGAGACAGAAGAACAAAAAACCAGAGAAGACTGAAGTAGATAGAGGGGTTGAAAAGAGACACCACTGGCTCTTCAGATTGTCTTCTCCCCACCAAAGTCTCAACCACTGATGTCAGCAGCTGGTGGCCATTTCAGAAGCAGATCTATACTGCTGCCATCACAAAAGGCATCTGCCCTACACACTCACATATATGAAAGCTCCATCCCTGACAGCTCCTAGCAGCACCTCCCAACTCAGCCACACTCACCCCCCCAAGCCAACGGCCTTATATAAATTTCCTGGTTTCACAAACCCCTCCCCTGCTCCCCGAAGCAGTCGCACCTGAAGTTATTTTGCCCCCGCAGGACCATCTTGTTTGTCTTACAGCTGCTAACAGGACTCAGCTGAGCACAGTACTTGGGATAGTGCTGTGTTTTGTACTTGGGTCTTTGTCCGCTTCTCTGTCTCGAGAATGGGTAGCCTTTGCTTTAGTTAAAGCAGTGTCGTTATTTCCTTCCTGGTGCACCACTTCAGTGTTTCTCCCTGTCGTGTTCTGGGGAGATGGAGTTTGCTTCAGGCAAAGGCAGTTAGTTTTTGGAAGGTAAGAATAGAATCATCGGATCTGGTTTATGTCATACTTTCCTGATGCCATTGTGTGGTGTCATACCACTACATGTATCAGGAACTTCAGCTTCAGTTAAAAATTGCCCCAGTGCTGAGTGGACTCTTGCGTTGTGCAAGGAAGGGAGCCCAGGTGGCTTGGGATGAAAACGGTGGGTCCCCTTGAGATGTGGCAGACTCAGGCTCTCCCTGACTTGCACAGAGCAGACTAGGCAGCTGGGGCAGGTTTCAGCATCCCAGACTGATGCCCAGGCTCCAGGGTGCTCGCTCTCCTCCTGTGGGAGCCCCAGAATTGTAGGATTTTTGTGAGGATGCATGAGGGAGCACTTTGATGTGTCAGAAATGTTTCTCCAAATGCCCTTCTTTGCTGGTGATATACCTGAGGATCTTGATCAACCCCCCCAGGTTTAATCGTTCTCCTCTGCTGCTAGTTCTGCTTCAACTGTTTTCTAGCCCTCCTCTCTCCAACCTGAATTTTGGTGGTTTCGTCCTGCAAACACCTACAGACATGAGTAAGGTTGCCTGTGTGGCCCACTAACCATGATTCAGACTCCAGCTCAGAGCTTGTCTTCTGCAATGTGAACACGCGCTGGATCCCTGCAAAAACACTGACTGGCGACACGCTGGGGCGGGTGCAGTGCACTTCCATTAACCCTACAGATAAAAGGGTTTGCAGCCAGGGTTTGTGGAGCCAGGAAAAAATATTTCCACATGGCTGGAAGTGCCCATGTTTGTCATTCCCTGGGAAAGGTCAAACTTCAGTTCCCCGCAGGTTATACTCTGCTGATGGTCTCGTGAGACCCAGCCACGGGGAGGTTTCTGCTGCTGATTGGATATGTGCTTATCTCCAATTTATATTTGATGCTGTGCTGCTGTTGCCTCTCCTGACTGCGCTAACAGAAGGCAGGCTGTGGCTGAGCTGGTGGCAAGACAGCACTACAGATAATCTGTTCTGGTGTTTGAGTGTCCTCCCATCCCGGTCACCCCTGCAATGATGGTGCTTCTCTGAGCACAGCTTGTGGGGTCCCTGCTCTCTGCCCCGTCCTCCGGCAGGGCTGCAGGCAGTGCCACATGTGACAGAGGAGCAGCCAGCAGACACCACCACGGCAGAGGGTTCATTTGCAGATTCACCAGATTTGGTCTTGCAGTGACCACTGTGCTTTGCCATGGGGCACGTGGCTGTGGCCAGGGTGTCCTGTCCTCAGCCCCCCAGCCTGGCTGCTTCGTCACCTACACCTCCTTGTGCTACGTCAGAGACCGTGGTTTCACGGGTGAAGAACAGAGCCTACACCTGGATGTGCACCACTCCTCCCTGCCGCGAGCTACATCCTCGTGGCCACCAGCATTGCCTGACTGCAGTGTGAAACACCAGGGCGGGGACATTGGATCCCCCGCTACAGAAAGCAAAGTTACTTTTGTAACTTCCCACATGTAAAGCTGGCTGATTTGTCCCCTCGTGCCCTGTGCATCAGCTGCTGTGCTACTAAATTTGCATGAGAGCTGTCGGCCCTGTCACAGACTTGTGTCAGCAACAGCTGGAAACAAAACCGGAGGACAGCAGGATGCATTGCCCTGGGCGGTTGGGGCATAGAAGTTTGGTAATGACTTCAAGTAACTGGAAATGAGATGGGTAACAGCTGACCAAGTGCTTACATTTAGCTTCCTGGGATTCCAGTGTAGGTGACTCACTTTGTTGCTGCTAGGCGCATATAAGCCCAGTGATTTTGAACAGGTCAGCAACAGAACCAAAATCATCCCAGCGAGGCTGTAGCAGAACCGTAGCCTGGTGCCTTGCGTGTTCATGGGACTTTGCCGGACAAAGTCTTGGATAACTTTACAATACAACATTCCCACATTGTGTAGCAAGTCCAGACCCCACGTTGCAGGTGTTCTACCCCACCCAAATGCATTAGAAGACGTAGATTTCTCAGTGCCGTGTTTATAATGCATGGAGGGAATTTCCCATCTGAGAAACAGCCCCCTCTGCTCTCAGCTGTTGCCTTGAGAGCAAGCTCCCTCTGATCCCCCCATTGTCCTCCGATGGGGACAGGATTCGCTGTGCAACGAGCAGAAGATGGTGGCTGTTGCAGTCCACAGCTGCGTTAGAAACTGATGCTGACAAGTGTGATTTGTCTTTGCAACGCAGGTGAAATGTAACGAGCAGCCAAACCGAGTGGAGATCTATGAGAAGACGGTGGAAGTCCTGGAGCCAGAAGTCACCAAGCTTATGAAGTTCATGTATTTTCAGGTAAGTGGTCAAAGAGAGAGGGAAAAATGATTTATTACTTGGATGTTAACTTAGCCTAACAAGGCTGTGCTATCCTTGCCTGCCAGGCCTGCTCGGAGGGGCCCCGAGCCCCCCATAGCTCCCTCCCTTGAAGCCGCCAGCAGATACCTGGGACCTGTCTGAAGGGGAATCTGTGCCCCTTGCTGAGCCCTGAAATCTTGTGTACGAGTTGGGAGTGAGCACACCTCAGCCCTTGAAGTCACGGAGGACCAGAGCCCCCGCTGTGTGGAGCTCGTGGGTGGCGCGGGCTCCTGTTTGTCTGGGGTGTTGGCTGGTGGATGTGAAAAGCTGTTTCTCCACCGGCGCCAGCACAGCTTGCTCTTCTGCTCTTCCCTCTGAAGCAAAGCCAGGAAGAGCTGAGGGCTGGTGGTACAGCTGGTGCCTGGGGTGGGATGCAGCCGTGCAGCTGGACACCCTCCTGCTGTGCCAGCAGGAACAGGCATGAGCTCACAGCCCCCTGAACACAGGGGTCAGCTGGCAAAGAGCACCAAAGCTTAAATTTAGCCGTTGCTACACTTGAGGTACTTTGCAAAATAATATGCTTAGATCCCAACAGAGCCATGACCACGTGGCAAGTGCAGAGCTGCTGCGGGCTCTGGGGACCTCGCCACATCACCGCCTGCGTTTATAACTGGCTGCAGCTGGGTTTCACCATCATTTTTAGGTTTTATGTCCTTGAGGTCTTTGTGCCCCGCCTGAAAAACTGAAGCCTGATTTCACGGAACACGCTGCGCTCAGGGCAGGTGCAAACGGAGGGTTTGAGCCCCCTTCACCTCTCCAGTGTTGGGGATGTTTGTCTGCAGCACATTGTAATGCTGCTGTTTCGTGGTGGCAGTGGACAGGGACTCTGGAGCCTCCATCTCCAGCAGAATGCTTTTGTAAAAGGAAGGGGGTGGTGGGTGGGTGGAGGGGGATCCCAGTGGTGGTGCAGTGATCATGCATGAGCTGCTGCTGGGATGACCCTGTCCTCCTGCCTTCCAGCGCAAGGCTATTGAGCGGTTCTGCAGCGAGGTGAAGCGCCTGTGCCATGCTGAGCGGAGGAAGGACTTCGTCTCTGAGGCCTATCTCCTCACCCTGGGCAAGTTCATTAACATGTTCGCTGTCCTGGATGAGCTGAAGAACATGAAGTGCAGCGTCAAAAATGACCATTCTGCTTACAAAAGGTGAGAGGGGGTGATGTGGTGGTGGTGGGAACAGAACCGTGCCTGGTCTTCAGGGGAGCACCTGGTGTGCCCAGCAGTGAGGTCCGATGGACATCAGGAGGCTGGAGGTTGGGTTTCTGCGCTGTCGTAGGCTCTCTTTACGGGTTTAGGCAAATCTGAGCCCTGTTGTGTTTCAGTTCCCTCTTGGTAGAACGAGGAAAGAGCAGAGTTGCGCTGCAGGGGGCTCTGAGGCTGCTGCACTGCAGCTGCAGGTCAAACAGGGAAGATGGGTGGTCAGAGTCTCACATTGGGTGAGCGATCCTGCATGATGTTGGATTTCTCCCTTCCAGAGCTGCCCAGTTTCTGCGGAAGATGGCAGACCCCCAGTCCATCCAGGAGTCCCAGAACCTCTCCATGTTCCTGGCAAACCACAACCGCATCACACAGGCAGGTCCCTTTTCTCTGAACCACCTAACTTCTCCGTGAGTAGAGACAATGATCTCACCAAGGATGACAGCACTTCAGACCAGACTGTGGCAATAGCTGTTGGGTCGTTGCCACTGACCCTGATAGTCTTTTGGTCAGGCTGTGTAATTCTAGCAATATCTCCTTCTCGTGGGTCATCCTGGCTGGCTTTGAAGGTCTCTACATCAAGACAAAGATGAAGGTCAAAAAGATGCAAGAAGAGCCCTTGAAGGGGAGGTTGTTCCAGAAGCTCTTCTCCTGTTTTCCCCAGGAAATCCATCCAGTCCATCTGTGTGACAGCACAGGGACTGCAGTTCAGACCCCATGACCCTCCACACTCCACAGGCTCTGTAGCTTCTGCTAATGAGATAAAATACTGCGCAGAGACAGGAGAGAGTCAGAAAGCCTGCTTCTGAGGCATCTTTCTTTACATCTCGCTGTCTGATATTTGGCTGTTGTAATCAGTCTGAAGGGGAGAGCTGTCCTGCAGAAGGGAGATTGTTCCTTACAGGTAGTAGCATGAGGTCAATCTTCTGCTGGTAGCTTAAGAAAAGCACACAGACAAGGTTTGCAGAAACCTCATCATTCTACTCTTAATCCTTCAAATATGTTTCTCTCCTGGTTTCTGCTGTTCCTCTGTCCATGTGGATAATGTCCCTGTTGATGTTTCAGTGTCTGCACCAACAACTAGAAGTTATCCCTGGCTATGAAGAACTGCTGGCTGATATTGTCAACATCTGTGTGGATTACTATGAAAACAAGATGTACCTCACTCCCAGCGAGAAGCACATGCTCTTAAAGGTGAGGTTTGGCCATGCTCATGGGGCTGGGTGCTTGTGTAGTTTCATTTTTGTTTTAGTAAAATGAAATTCCCTCCCAGGACAATGTTTCTCTTAATTTTCTTTATTTTTTGCTCCTTTGGGTTTACATGCATCCCTTCTCTGCAAAGCCAGCGTCCTCTGGACACACAAGTTGCTATGAGATCGGAAGGCTCTCTGCATGCAGCAGCAATGCTGCCTTCCTCATTTTCCTGTTTCCCTTCTGATTCCTGTTAATTTGTGTCTTCTGCTGCAATACCTCAGTCTACCCATTTTCCCCTCTTCTTGTGTTGCTGAACAGGCTGGAAGTGGCTGTGAGCTGCCTCTGTTTCTGCTGTAACTTGGACCTTCTGCCATCATTTCTCTGCTGTCCTTTCTGCCATTCTCTCATATTCCTATAGAAAAATCTTTCTTCCTCTCTCCCTTTCCTCTGCTCTTCCCCATCTCCATCTCTATCCTTTCCCCCAATCCTTCCCAAGGTTGCCAGCAGCTCTGCTTGCCTAGGACTAAGCACATACGTGGAGGTGGTGGTCCTCTGCTGACGGATGAGAGCACTGGTGGGTGCCCTGTACTCTCCAGAGCTGGAAGGGTTTTTTTCTGTTGTGCATTGACGTGCAGGATTGTGGGCTTGACCTGGGTAACTGTATAGGACATGCCAAAATCACCACTAACTTTGCAACACTGAAATTTGTTCTTGATGCCCACTCCCAGCAATAATTCCCTGCAGAAGGCAGATCCTTCCAGGTTTGGTTTCCTGACTCGATGAAGCGCCCTCAAGCTGAGTGTGCCAGATATCTGCTCGTTTTGTCTGTTTGTCCTTGCTGTCAGTCAGTTATTACAGTGATTGCAGTCACTGTTACCATAAGAAGTTCATTACCACGGTACGAGTCAACTATGGTTCTTTGAAGGATAATATGGGTAGTTTGAATGTCTGTAGTGATTTGTACTGAATTAAAGGGGAAAAGTCAATGCAGGAGAATATTTTAAATGTTTTCAATTCTTCTCTGGGAGTAACTGTTTGCCTTTGGGTGGACAAGACTTTTGGGTTGAGTGACAGGTAGTACAGGAGCCTGGAATGGTCTTTCCTGATGGTAAATGGTGGAGAACTGTCCTTGTCTTGTGCTGCTGCCTTCACGCTAATGAAACCTAGCCTTTCCGTCTTCTCCAGGTGATGGGGTTTGGCCTGTATCTTATGGATGGGAATGTCAGCAACATTTACAAGTTGGATGCCAAGAAGAGAATCAACCTTAGCAAAATAGACAAATTCTTCAAGGTCAGTGGCCCGTCTGGGTGAGGCTGGGGTTTATTGCAGATCAGTGAATTAGCAACCTGTACCACTGCACATGCTGCCAGCAAAAAACAAACTGCAGGAATAATTTACAAGTCCAAAAAATCCAAAAGGTCGAGCGATTATGAAGGCTAAAGGATGAGGAATGGGATTGCTGTGAATGTGCATGGGCACAGAGCTGCAGCGTGGCTGATAGAAGCGATGCCAGCCCTCAGTGCCACCAGCCAGGCTGAGGATGGGTGAGCAGTGCCTGGGGCTGGCTCTGCTCCCGTGGTGCTGGAGCCAGGGAGGTGGTGGGAGCTGAGGACCCTGCAGCCCTCGCTGGGGCCACGAGGCTCCGCTTGCTTCCTGCCGCGGGGGCTGTCTGTTTTGTGGATGAGGGAAGGACGTGCCAGACTGACGTTGCTTCTGCCTCTTCGCACATTTCTGAGGCAGCTTTGCAGTCTCCTGAGGAGCACCGTGATTTCAGGGCACAGGCAAACCTGGCTGGTTTGCTGAGGGCTGTGTGGGTGATGGTTGCAGTCCCTTTTCCCTCAGCAAGCTGAGGAGCTGAGGGACAGAGGACACAGCTGGCCAGCCAACATGTGACCTGGCAGTCTCATTTTGTGTGTGAACTGCTCCCTGTAAGACAGAAAAGGCTTCTTGGGGAGCTTGTGTCAGCTGGGACTTGGAGGGGCTCAGCAAGTTCCTCAAAGGGCTCACCCAGTGGTTTGATGAACCATTTTTGTCTTATCTGAGATCTGGGGGCTGGGGAAAGGCCTGTGAGAGGTCGATGCTCCCAGTGACAGGGTGGGAAGCAGCGGTGCAACCTCCCTCTGCCCATGCACACGTGCAGCTGAGTCCAGCCCTGGGCTGGTCCACAGCTGGAGGCCAGGCTGCATTGCCCTGGGGCAACTCAGCACAAGAAACGTTTGGGATAATCCTGTGGCTCCCCCAAACTCTGGTGTGCGTGAGGCACCAGTCACCAGTGGCAGATGGAGAAGGGGGGGCTGAGACCCCGCATAGCACCACCGGTGGCATTTCTATTGCATCTGCGCACAGGCTGGGTCCAGGAGTCATTTCAGGTTTGCGGCAGGGCAGCTCTAGGAGGCAGGGGGGTTTGGCAAGGGGCTAATGTATTGGCAGCAAGGGCTAACAGTATGGCAGGAGGATAGCAGAATAACTTCCCAGGTGGAGCAATTAGTTTTCTTTTAGACCTAATGAGCTTGAGCAGTCCTTCCAGAGTCCTTTTGCCTCCATTGCATTAATCTTTCTCCTGAGAGGAAAAAATTAGGTTTTGTTACCAACATTTGCTCCACATCAGGGAAAATGAGAAGATGATGATTTCTGGGGGGGCACAGAATGCTTCTTCCCCATCACTCTTTCAGCAGAGTGGATTCTCTCTGCCCCTTTACCCAGAGAGCTGCTGAGGACCCTGAAAGAAGAGGTTGGTTGTGGTGACGGGGTACGGGATGCCTCCCTGCTTATTGTCCCGGCTTGCAGTTTATAGATGGTGGGCTGGGTCAGGGCAAAGGGAGGGAACGGGAGAGCCCAGACAGCTGGTTTCGTGAAACGTTGGTGTACCAGCTGCTGCCTCCTCACCCTGATCAGTCGAGGACCTATTTACCCCAATTTGGATCATCTCCGGGAGACAGCTCTGAGAGCAGAGCTGAAATGCCCACATAGGGGACTACGGACAGACGCCATAACCTCATGGACGGGGCAGTAATGAGGTGATTGAGTACCATCCGGTCACTGGGGAGACTGCTGAGGACCAGCTCTGCAAAGGTGACTTATCATGCCATCCCTTGAGTCTTCCAGGTTTCCCCTGGTTCAGCTTTGCTAATTCAGCTGAACCTCGGTTTCAATCAAGCCCTCGGTCTAGTCTGTAGAGTTCAGTCATCTTGGTGCATTCAGACAGATTTACTGTTCATTGCAAAGTGCTGTGGGCCGTCAGAGAATCAGGTAAAATATCTTCCATTGCATGGAATAACTTTCTCCTTTCCAGCTTTTTTTTCCATTTGCTCTTCTCCAACATATGCTGTGGTCTCACCTAATCAGTTAAGTACCACTCCAGACTATCAGTTCTCAATAAGAAAAGGCCAACTGCTCCTTTTACTACATCTGCTCATTGCCTTCTGATTAAATTTCTAGTGGATTGACCAGGAATTTGAGTAGTGAAAATGAACTACCCCTTCATTTAAGCCTTTTGTGAAAGTGAATCCCTGATGACAGCATTTCACATCCTCCGCACAAGTCTGCCTGAGAAGGGAAGCATGTGATAACAGGACAGGGAATTTGGCACTTTTCCTGAATTTTGGGACAAGGCTTTTGTAGTTGCTTGAATTTGAAGTTTCATGTTTTATTGAAGAAATGTCGGGAGCTCTTGGTTGAATTTTGTTTGCAGCTGAAAGCTTAGTGAATCAGGGACCTGTCTGAGCTTGAGGTACGTTCTGTGCACTTTGACTTTGATTTCCCGTGCAAATCCTCCTGAGACGTAAAGGGTGAGCAAAGCCACGTTCTATTGCCTCTGTCTTTCTCTTTGTGGAGAAGTTTTAAGACATATTCACAAGCAGCCACAGTGCCAAAGTACAGTCTGAGTCCCTGGGGAAAGATGCCACATCGCTTGGAGTCCAGGCAGCAAAGCAGCCTACAGCTCCGGAGTGGCAGCAGCTTGCTGCCGAAGTACCAACGTGCTGGCTTTTCATCCCTCTGTTCTCTTGGAGGATTATGGTGGGAAGCAGTAAGCCCTGCTCAGGAATACGCTGCTTTGTTTTTGTTGTAACAAGAGCCTTTCCTCTGGCCGGTTACAGCACTGAACCATTCTGGCCATAACCAGCCCGCTATTGGCGAGGCCAGGGCTCCAGAGCACTTGCAGGGGGTGATTTTCCTCGCACAAAAAGCCTTATGATCATTTTTGGTCACTTCCTAGGTGTGAAATGACCCTGGGTCCAGGTTTGCGCCTTGCTTTAAACAGCCTGACACTTCCCATAGCTTCAGAGACACAGGACGCTGTTTCATAGTCCCTTGTGTTGCACTGGGGCCACAGGTTCTCTCTCCGCTGTGTTTCAACCATCTTTTATTTTCTTTTCCAGCAGCTGCAGGTGGTTCCTTTATTCGGCGATATGCAGATAGAACTGGCCAGATACATTAAGACCAGTGCTCACTATGAGGAGAACAAATCCAAGTGAGTGCCTGCCGTAATGTCTCTTGGCTTCTGTGTGTGTCCCGAAAGCCGTGGGAGCTGCATCTCTCCGGCGTGCGTGAGGTCTGTGCACGGGTACCCGTGTGTGTCCCTGTGAGGTGTGAGTCCTGGCGTGCCGGCTCCGTGTGCACGTGCATACCTCCCTGTCCCTGCATGGGAAGATGTCCTCACCGGCCCCTGAGCACGTGCGTGTGCAGGCAGCTCTGAACCTGTGTGTCACCATACCCCTGTGTGCAGGCAGGGGAGTGGGTGAGGGCTGGGGGGGTGCTCGGTGGCCGGAGGCGAGGCAGGGGGATGGAGAGGCGGCTGGCGTGCAGGTCGGGGCAGCCACGGAGTGCTTGCGAGGTGTGTGAGTGTGAGCAGCGTGTCCCTGCTCTGGAGGGATTTTAATCCACATTTTTCATCTCGGGGACAAAATCCTCCAGAGCGTGAACACAGCGGCGGACCTCTTTTGCAGTAGCCAGGGTGTCTCCTCTAGCTCAGGCACGTTTGGTGGAGAAGGGCAGCAGGACTGAGGGTTGAGCCAGATGCGCTGGAAGTGAATGAATATTGTGGGAGAAGGGCAGAAACTGAGTCTTTACCGGAGAGCTCAGGAGTGGCGTGGTGGTTGTAAAGCACAGCTTCCCAGCCGAGGTTCACAGGCTTTTTGCTGCTCCCACCCGATGAATTTGCAGACGTTGTTTCAGATCACACCAGGCGTGTGCGGAGCCCCCCTTGTCTGCATCGCTTGGCATCGCGCTCAGACGTTGCTAGAAAAAGCGGTGTTAGGTTTGGATGTCCTTGGAATGGCGTTTGCGACCCCACGTAAGCAAAGCCCAACTGAGCTGTGTCTGGCTGTAGTGGCCGATGGCAGCCTGGCTGTCACCGGCGAGTGGCCTTTCGCCATGGGACCGCATCGCGTGGAAGTCAGATTTCTCCAGTGTCTGCAAGAAGCAGCCTGGCCGAGCTGTCTCTTCAGCAGGACAGGATCTAACCTGCAGCTCTCCGCTTCTGTTTGCTCGTCCCCTTCCATCCCGGAGGGTCCGGCTTTTTGCCCACCCTGTGGCTCACCCAGGAGCAGCCCTCCCCTGCCCGCCCAAAGGCTGGTTGAAAAGTGCCAATTAATTGTTGATGAGAAACTTGAAAACAACGTGGCAAAAATTCATGAGCAAAAGGGTTTTAATGAAAATTGGGGGGGGGGGGGGGGGGGGGAGGGGAGAAAAAAATTAAAATTCTACAAACTATAAATCTAAAGAGTATTTTTGAAAACTCAATTTTAAAGGGAAAAATGGTCTAAAAAATGGCACCTTTTTATCCCAAATCATTCAGAAAGCACATTTCAACGAAACATATGCATTCATTTTCTCATCTCAAACCCAAGGTGGCTCGCGGGCTGTTTATCTGTGCACAATTTTAATGTTTGTCTTGAAATCTGTCTTACCAGGTCTGTGTGCCGTGCCTTACTAACCGATGTTTCTTCCCCACTCACTTGCTTTCCCAGCAAATTGCATGGGACTCCCAGCACTAACTCTGCCGAGGTGGTTCCATATAATCCCCATTTCTTACTAATGTTTTTGTCACTTTCTTTCCCTCCCTGTCTCCATGAAAGTGGAATTAATCGGTGTTTTTCCTGCATGGCGCTTTGTTTCTGCACTGTGGACTAGGTTGTGTGTGGCAGGGAGGGCTGGTGCAGCCCTGACCATTCCTGCTAACCTGCCGATTGTCCGGTGGGGAGCACAGCACATTGAAACGGGTAAGAGTCGAGCGATGGGGCTGTGGGAGGATGGATTTCACAAGGGATGATGTGGCCCAGAAGTTCCAGGACCTTCTGCCACCACATATATTGGCAACAAGTGCCTCGCAGTTAACCGTAGGAATATGTCTTCATGTCTATGTCCATATCGGAGGCAGATTTCTCACTTCCCTTTTCTACAGTCAATCTACATTGGAGAAGATGACTGTTGTCGTAAGATGGACAATTATTTAGGGGGGAAAAAAGCAAGAGCTGAATATTGTGATGACAGAGTAAGACATAAGGGTCTCCCTGACAGACTTGTGCTTGCACCAAGCATTTTGGTGGAGCCGTTTGGTTCTACGTCTCATACAGAATGGGGGAAAATGAGATGCTTAATTAAACACACCTGATTCATACCGTTTCTGCATATGGCTGTGCCTTTGGGAGGGGAGCGCTGCCTTCTTGTAGGATGTCATTACACTGTTACATGGTACATGTGGCTCAAAGCAAATGAAAATCTAGTTCATTTAATCACAATCTGCTCGTCATTTATACTCAGGGTTGTTCACTGAGCTGGTGCCGTGAGCCAAAGCCAAAAACAGAGTGGGAGGGCTATTCCCTTCCTGGCCCCTTGTGGAGTCTTTCCTTGCAGGAGAAGGCAGCATGACCCAGCTGTTTCAGACGTGGAGGGATGACCTCTAAGGGGATGATTACCCTGTGGTTTAGCAATAAGGGTGCAAACAATGCTGGGTCTTTGCAGTTCATCCTTCCCTGAAAGCTTGTCCGACGGTGGCCTGGGAAATAGCTGTCTCTGCCCATGGGGGTAGGTGAGCCCGACATGGAGAGCAGCCTTCGGGGTGGATGGAACAGAGATATTCAGGCTGAAAGGTGAGGCAGGTGTACCCATCATGCTGTGTGAGACCACCTCTGGAAGACCCCACACACCAGGGGACATGAGAGAGATGGCAGAGGCTGACATTTGCCCTGAAGATGGCATGTCTTGAGCATTCTGGAGTGAAGAGAGCAGATGAGTGCAAGGCTTTGTCCCTGGGGGTGTCAGAGTGGAGCCCCGTGTCCTGTCCTTGAAACCTTTGCTTTTTTGCCCAGGTGGACATGCACTCAGAGCAGCATAAGTCCCCAGTACAACATCTGTGAGCAGATGGTCCAGATCCGAGACGACCACATCCGCTTCATCTCAGAGCTTGCTCGCTACAGCAACAGTGAGGTAAGCTCAGCGGGTGGTCACGCGGGCTCGTTGGGTGGATGAGGCTGGGAGAGGATGAGTGTGGTCTGCCAAGGGCATACAGTGAGGGGGGAAGAAGAACACAGGTGGAACAAACCACTTCCTGATTCAGCAATAAAAAAGCAGGCTATGAAAGGCTCCTGCAGGTGCAAAGTGATGTGCACCAGCAGATCTACGGCAACGGTTTCTGCTCTTTGGCTGCAGCTTTGTTAAAGTAAGAAGCAGAAAAAAATTTGCAATTAAATGTTTATTATCAGCGAGGTGACAGAACGCCCATGACTTGCAAATGGGTCTTTTCTGTTACACAGAGCTATTGGTCAGGGCTTTGAGGAAAGTTCACAGGGGCATCTCTGTTCTCTTCATTACTGCATAGCAGCACCCTCTCTGATGGCATTGGGACTGTTTCTTGCAAATCTGTGATCTTCATTCATCACTGTTAGTTTAATGAATTGTTAACATTTTCAGCCCTTTCTGGCATTTGTAAATCAGTAAATCAGTAAAGGACTCTCAAGGATTTCAGTAGTATTAGGCTGTCGAAAAGGAATGGGGAAATGGAATGAAAACAGTTATTTGCTCTGAGGTGACGGGTCAGACATTTTTCTGTCGGAAATAAATTCACTGTAAAAAGAGCCTCACCAAGTTGTACCCCGTTTCCAGAGGGACGGGATAAACACTGTTCAATTTTAGTTTGATCGTAAGGTCACAGGGAATTCGTTTCAGCTGGGATTTGAGAAAGAGATCTGTGGCTGATGTTTGGCTCAGTGAAGCCTCCGCAGCAAGTTGCTGGGTCTAGCCCTGATGCCATGTGATGTGATGGATGTGATGTTCTCCAGGTGGTCACTGGCTCAGGACTGGACAGCCAGAAATCAGATGAAGAGTACAGAGAGCTCTTTGATCTGGCTTTGCGGGGACTGCAGCTGCTGTCCAAGTGGAGTGCCCACGTCATGGAAGTGGTGAGTGCACCCATGGAAGTGGTGAGTGTGTGTTGTCCTCCTCTTCCCAGGTGAGCGTGAATGTTTTGACATGGCATGTAAAAAAGACTGTGGAAAGGTGAGCTTCCTTTCATGTTGCCTAGCTTCAAGCCATTAACAGACGTGCTATGGTCAGGCAGCTAATGACCCTGAGCTCTGTACCAAACGGAGAAAGAGAGCTTTGATCATCTCACCCTGGACCTTCACCGCCCTTTGCAGGTGCTAGGAGGTCCTCACTGATGTTAGGAGGGGACTGTTCTCCTAACCTGGACCACCTTGGTTAAAACCGGGCTGTTTTGGATGAGTCTGGGTCTCTCTAAAACTGTAATTCAAATGATGATGGAAATTCTTAATTTGGAAAATTTCAACCACAACTCAATAAAAGTCCACATATGTCAAAAGCCCAATATGACTGGCAACCTCCCAAATAAACAAAACCAATATTCAGTACAGTGATAATAAAGCCAGGAGGAAGCACAAATGCTGCTCCCAGAAGTACGCCAAACAACTGCAGTAATGTCTAGGGAGTGTTTTCCTGGCACAGGTCCCTCCTCAGTCTTTCCAGCCTGGCTTCTCACTTATTGCAATGTTGACAGAGTCTCTTTCCATCTTCTAGTACTCTTGGAAGCTGGTTCATCCCACAGATAAATTCTGTAACAAGGATTGCCCAGGAACAGCAGAAGAGTATGAGAGAGCCACCCGGTACAATTACACCAGTGAAGAGAAGTTTGCCTTTGTGGAGGTAGGTACCAACTGCACAAGAACCAGCCAGGGGTGGTTGCCTGTCCATGTTCCTCAGGCCAAGGAAAGAAGGGAAGGGCATCTTGCCATACTCAGCCAGTTCCTCATCCCTGTGGCCCACGTTAAGGGATTAAGGGTTCTCACATCCCTGTGGCCCTTAATTTGTCCAGAACTAAGGGGCAAATTAAGTTCTTAGGAGCTCCTGCTGGGATAGAAACACAGCAGCAGCGCATGGCGAGCAATTCTCTCTGTGCCTGATCGTGCTCTTCTTACGCTGTGTTTGCATGCTGGAGAAAGACAGAGTGAATCCCTGTGTTTTCTTAATATTGCTGTATTAAGCCTCTCCTGACTGAAAAGAGGTTTCAGGGCTCCTGAAAAAAAAAAAGGGTGTAGGTGTGATGGGTTGACCCTGGCTGGATGCCACCTAATTACCCGACCCAAGTTACTTGAGCAGAATTAATTTAGTCCCAAATTCTGTTAATGTTGGATTTATGGACCTCTTGATACAATGGAAAAATAGCTAATACACCTAGGTTTAATTTCTGCTTCAGGTAATTGCCATGATCAAAGGTCTGCAAGTGCTGATGGGCCGGATGGAGAGTGTCTTTAACCAAGCCATCCGCAACACCATCTACGCAGCCCTGCAGGACTTTGCCCAGGTGACCCTGCGAGAGCCGCTCAGGCAGGCGGTCAGGAAGAAGAAGAATGTTCTGATCAGGTCAGTCTGTCCTTCCTGAATGTCATGCAAAGCCCGGGTGTTTATCCGTGTAACACATTCGTACTGTATAAGCGCATGGCCCTGTATACACCTCAGGGAATACAACCAGCCAACATACCTTGGCCAGCAGCTCTTCCCAAGGTGACTTTTGGCCATGTCTCCCCCAGTAAGGACAGTGTATGTCCCCACCTCAGATACTTTTCCTCCATATGTGCACAGCAGTGAATATTTTCATCTTGAAGTAGAATCAAGCTTAAGCACTACTTTCCCTCTCCCATCCACTCCAGTGTCCTTCAGGCAATTCGGAAGACAATCTGTGACTGGGAGGGAGGTCGAGAGCCTCCAAATGATCCTTGCTTGAGAGGTGAGAAGGATCCTAAAGGTGGATTTGATATTAAAGTCCCACGACGCGCAGTAGGACCATCGAGTACGCAGGTATGTAAATGTCCGTCTCCTGTGTGGGGAATTAATGGTCTTACAGCCGTGTAGGAATCTCCTAGCTGTGGATTAGCAGCTGTTTCTGTGGTCTGTTCCACAAAGTCTTCACACTGTTGTGTGTTAAGTGTTGATTTGATGCCTTGTTTGTTGTATAGTTCCCAAAGCGTCCTTTTTTTAGGGATGTGATTGTCTATAGCTCAGAAAGATGGTGGCTTATGGGTGCAAAGAGTACTAGCCACCTGGGAGAGTGTTATTTTTTGTTGCAGAGCACCATGACTGTGTGTGGTGGTGTCTCCCTGGAGAGTTGTAACTGCATGTCAACTTTCTTCCAAAGCTTTACATGGTGCGGACCATGCTGGAGTCCCTCATAGCAGACAAGAGTGGCTCAAAGAAGACTCTGAGGAGCAGCTTGGATGGGCCAATAGTCCTGGCCATTGAGGAGTTCCACAAGCAGTCCTTCTTCTTCACCCACCTTCTCAACATCAGCGGTGAGGTTACAGCAGGGGGAGGCTTGAATCCAACTCTTGCATGCTCAGAAAAGCAAAGATAGATCAGGTTTGCTCCTCATTGACCTGTGCAGAAGATTTTCCTTGATTTTTTCCCAAACGTTCTACTTCTGCCTGATTCAGGCATGTTTCTAGGTATTAATCATTATGCAAACAGGAGTGAGGGAGCAATAACAAACAGACACGGGGGATAGTTTATGTTCTAGGGCTGGAGTTTTCTTTCTGTCCCAAACAAACTTCTGAGCCACTGGGCACAGAAGAAATCTTCCGGAATGACTCTGAGCCATAGAAATATTCTCCTTGGAGCTCTGGAGCAAGAGGAATGATCTCTTCTTTCTTCTTCCATTACAAAGTGCTCAGACCCAGCATGGACATGGTCTGGGTTTAAAAACAGACATCCTAGAAATATGTTCATACCCAAAACCAGTCCACTGTGAGGCTGCAGCTGTGTCCTGTGCGCTTCCCTCGCTGCCACCTCCTTGGGGGTAACGTGGGTGCCCTCCTGCCGGGGCATCTCCTCTGTGTTTCAGAAGCGCTGCAGCAGTGCTGTGACCTGTCCCAGCTCTGGTTCCGGGAATTCTTCCTGGAGCTGACCATGGGCCGCCGCATCCAGTTCCCCATTGAAATGTCCATGCCCTGGATCCTCACGGACCATATCCTGGAAACCAAAGAACCTTCCATGATGGAGTAAGAGCCAATGGGCTGTGTTGGGACTGTGCATGCAGTGGGGCTTGGGATTTTTCTGGGAGAAGGGTAGGCTGCTGATGAACGGTCTTTTTGATGTGGGAGGGAAAATAGATGTTTTTTGACTTGCGGTTACATGAATCTGTGCTGTATGAATACCTCGTTAGCAGTCGCACACGGGTGGGTTCCTGGCGCTGGCACTTACTTACGTGTCATAAACCAGCAGCTGGCAACTGCTCTGTTCTGATGTGGGCACTGCTTGGTGGTACCATCATCTGCATGCAGCAGTCAGACAGCATGGGCAACCAAAGGGCCCTGGCTAAGGCACCTAAACACATTGGGGGTTTTATATATATATATATATATATGATAAATAATGAAGAATTGCTGTTATGCAAATCTAATAATGTTCTTAATATCTTCCTCATTAGGAAAACATTGTTTTCCATTTTATGGCCATTGTCAGAGCACTCTGTGAAGTGGGACAGGATGGAAGCTTTTTTAAGGGCAGAGAAGGAGCAAGTGTTGATTGAACAAGTTGCAGTTCAAATCCAGCTTTATTGTAGTGCTTCCAGCAGGGCACAAAGAAGGAGTATTTGAGGGCTGGAGGGAGTGGAAGTGACAGGAGTGCAATCAGAGAAAAGCCTCTTTTAGCACCAAGCAAGGCACATACACTGGCTTGTTTATGCTGATATGCCCCAAAGTTAATTTAAGACATGATCTGTCTTCTTGCCCTCAGGTATGTACTGTACCCCTTGGACCTCTATAATGACAGCGCATATTATGCCTTGACCAAGTTCAAAAAGCAGTTCCTGTATGATGAAATTGAAGCTGAAGTAAGTTCTCTTCATCTTTATTGTACAGAAAGAGCTCAGCTCACTGGGGTCACATTGACCTGTTTGACAGCCCCATCTAGCAGTTCAGTGCATCTCCTGAAAGAAATACCCCATCACGCTGAAAAGTTTTCAGAAGGTCAGATTTTCCAGAGAACTTACAGACCTGTTGATCCAGGGTTTGATCTTAGTGGTACCCATGGGGAACTGTGGAAGCCAAGGGCTGTCAGACACTGGGGGCATGGAGGAGTCTGTCTGATGGTCAGAGGGTTGTGAGACATCAGAGGAAAATGAGAAACCGGAGATACCTGAGAGAGAAGGATGACTGAGGATGGGGGACCAGGACCTGTAAGAACATGCAGAAATTGTAAGAGAGAAATGTAACTGCAATTTTCTGCTTACCTTGAGCGTGTGAGAACTGCAGGACTGGTTTTAGATAGTGTATCATACATGTACATATTAAATTAGAGCTCTGAGTTGAATTACATTGATCTTGCATGTGTAGGAAGGAGCTGTTCTGTGCTGGTGACACCCTCACAAAGTCCTGTTTTTTTCTCCCCTAGGTGAATTTGTGCTTTGATCAATTTGTGTACAAGTTGGCGGATCAGATCTTTGCCTATTACAAAGCAATGGCTGGCAGGTAGGAGAACCTGGCTGATGATGATGATTGATGATATCGCTGCATCCAAATTGCTGTTAACTGAAAGGTTTTCCTTCAGGGAGTAGCCGCTTCAAGTAGACATAACAAAATAGATCATCCTTGTCCCACAGAGCTGGCTGACCATGTCAGACCAATGTAGATGGGGAAAATGAATTAATGGTGGCAAGGGAGATATGGTAAAAAGTGAAAAAATAATAGTTGGCATCCTAATAAGCCGTCTGAGTACAGTTTGTGAGAGCAGCAGCAAAGCAAACCGAGCCTATCGAAGACACATCCTTGCTTGACTTTGTGTACCAGGCAGGTAAGTGGAAGCCTGCCATCTCTACAAAAATAGGAATACCTACTTGTCCTCACCCTAGTAAAGCAGCAGGACTTGTAAAAGCTAGAAGGGTACTCAGTATCTTAGGTCACACATCGGAGCAACTGCCTGCAGGACTTCTGCAGAGTCGCTTGCTTCCTTGTGGGGAGCTAGACCTTTGTGACATTTCCTTCTTACCCCTTTAAAGAATGTGGATGAACTCTAGTGAGAGTTCTCCTCATGTCCCCAAAGGTGAACCAAGTCTTTGGTGTAAGTCTGCAAGGAGTTTTGTCTCTAGATCACATTTGGCCTTGCAGAAGGAGAGCAATCAACCAGATGTTCCCACAGCACATCTTTAAGGAGGGAGCGTGCCTGTGGGACCACCCCAGTACCTGACACTAGTGATATCTTTCAGCAGAGTCTTTTATCTTTTTGAATGGTTTATCCATAAAAACCAAGAATGATGGACAACAGCATGGCAGTCCCCAGTTAACAAGTGCTGCTCTGTGATTTAGTGGTGTGAGCAGAGTTATTAGTGTGTGGGAATTTCTCAGCATTCAAAGCAAGATGAAAAGAAGGATGAAAACAACCCTGGAAAAGATCCAGAGAGAAGCTGACAGTGTATGTTTCTTTTTTTCTGACACTGATTCCTTTTTTCAGTGTTTTATTGGACAAACGTTTCCGGGCTGAATGTAAGAATTATGGAGTGATTATTCCATACCCACCATCCAACCGCTACGAAACACTGCTCAAGCAGAGGCACGTTCAGGTATGCTGCAAGCAGTACACTCCAGTACTCGTAGCTCTTGGTCTGTTATCATTTTGTTGGTGGTTGGATCCTAGTGCTGGGCTCAGAGTCGGTGCTGCAATGAGAAGGGTTGAACCTTTTCTGACACACCGCTCTGAGGGCATGGGGCCCGAGGGAAAAATGAGTTGTGCTCCGCATTTCCCTCTTTCCCTTTTAAGTAATTGTAAACTCAATGAAGGCATTTGCATCACCACTTTCACATTTAAGCAGACTTGGATGTTTGGTTTTAATTTGCGTCTGTTAAAAAAAAAAATTAAATACCTTTTCCCCATCTGTATATAGCGTGCAAATATCATCTCTTCTTTTTGCAGTTGCTGGGTAGATCAATCGACCTGAACAGGCTCATTACCCAGCGCATCTCAGCAGCAATGTACAAATCGTTAGACCAGGCCATTAGCCGCTTTGAGAGCGAGGACCTGACATCCATAGTGGTAAGAACTGTTATTGACTGTGAGTATGAACAGAGACAACAATGTGCTGCTATGGATATACAGCCAACTGTCTTCTGCTTCCGGTCCCACCTACAGCAGGTTTCAGCCAGCCGTGTTTCATTCTTTATGCTGCTGAGTCTCTACTATTTATGCAGCTTTTATTGCATTATTGGACCATTAAGTATCTGCATAAATCACAAGGTGACAGTCAGCAGTTAGATTTTGCAGAGTTCATATAAGAGAGTCCTGTAACCTGGGAGAAGGAAATCTTGACTTTCCCCTGTTGAGGGTGGCTGAGACATCGTTTAGGTGTGCGCAGGATTTGCTGTCTTTGATACCTTACAGGAGCATCAGAGTCAAGTAGTGTAAAATTACTGGTTTCCACCTTTGGAGGACTCTGTTGTGAAAGCCAGCCAGTGCTCAGCAGGGAACAAATTAATTTTGCTTCCTGCAGATTTACGAGACACTGGACCAGGACCCCCCTGAGTGGAGGTGCAATTGGCCTTGGCCACTGAGTTAAATTGATGTCTTTAGCATTTTCTGCATCCTCACCTGGAAAGTTCTGTGTAGGTGCGCATACAAAATCATTCCCCTGGCAATTAAATCAGCTGTTTCTGTTGTCAGCTTGGTAATAGGTTGCATTTGCTGCTGCTTTATGTGCTGCAGGAGCTGGAGTGGCTCTTGGAAATAAATCGCCTGACTCACAGGTTGCTGTGCAAGCACATGACTTTGGACAGCTTTGATGCCATGTTCCGGGAGGCCAACCACAATGTCTCCGCACCCTATGGGCGCATCACCCTCCACGTCTTCTGGGAACTCAACTTTGACTTTCTACCCAATTACTGCTACAATGGATCCACCAACAGGTGAGGAGGAAGACCAACGCAGGGGGCATCTGGAGACCCTGCTTTTCTCTCCAAAATGTCAAACCTGCCACGTAACACTCACATGCATTGCGGTGAGGTTTGCATTCCTTATGGGATGCAATAGTTACACTGTAAATGAAGTTAAAGCCCACCAGCTCCCCTTGGAAATGTTAGTAACAAATGCAAGCAGCAGTTAGTGATTGAACTAGCTTGGTCTAGAGAGTTGGTTTACTAAGCAGCAGAACTGTGGCAGCTGCTCATATATGGGTTTCTTGGCTGCCCCAAAGGAGAAAAAAACTCACCTTTGGTAGGTTAAACTGATCTTTTACACCACCAATAGTTTGGGGCAGGAGTTTGCATTCCAGTTTGTGTAGCTCAGGTGATGAACTGGTAATTAGTCTGCAACTGCAGTTCACCCAGACCATGCTGTATCCGCACTCAACACAGTTACCTGGGCTCTGACAGCTTTCCCTCCCGTCTCCCGTGCGTGCCACAGGTTTGTGAGGACAGCAATCCCATTCACGCAGGAACCCCAGCGGGACAAGCCAGCCAATGTTCAGCCGTATTACCTCTATGGATCCAAGGTCAGTAAATGAGCCACAGCAGCCAGAAGGGATGGATGTTGGAAGTATTTATTTAGGAAGAAAGAAATGCAAGAACTGGTTCATTAACAGAATGGTGGGTGCAAATGTGCAGGGTTGTGTTGCTGTGTGAAACCAAAAAGCCATGCAAGAAGCAGATTCAGTGTGCTTTTGCTATTACTTTCCTGTATTCCTCTCCGTAACATGCCCAGTTTAAGGGATGCTGACACTGCTCTGTGCTTAGCGTTTACGCTGAGACCAAGTCGCATCCACTTAAATGTGCAGAGAGGAGACCAAGTTGGAGCTCCAAAGCAGTGCTCCTCCCCAAGTTAGGTACCGCTTCAGGAATCCCATTTGTAGTTCAAAATGGGAATTACTAAAATACTTTGTGCAAATGTAGACTACTTAATACTGACAAAAAGCTCTTTTTGTCAGGCTGTGATGACTGTTTATACAGGCATTATGAGGGCTTGGAGTGTGATGCTGGTGGAGCATCACTCAAGTGTGAAAGTACTTGAGTGGAGTTTATTTCTTTTGCATGTTGATTGATGACTCTGAAGTGAATCTACAGCACTGATGAAGATTAGCTAATGACATTACAGTCAGCCAAGCCTGGCCCTTCCCAGAGAGCTGAATCGGTTTCTTTTAAAAAAACCCTCAGCAAATGAGAATATTTTTGTCGCTTGACAAAAATCTTTCTCCCTGCAGCCAATGCCCCCACCTCATGTTCTACCCTGGGACAGACAGCCCCCGTGGACACACAGACAGTCCTGTTGGCAGGAGCTGGGAAAGAGCAGCGCGAACCAAACAGGGTTCTCTAAGCAGGGTCTGTCTTGATATTGCTCTCATTGAAGGCCGTGCTGCGGCAAGATGGCCCTTTTATCATCGCTGTTTTTATAGGAAAAAAAGCAGTGAGGGGATCTGTAGGGACTCTCCCTCATGAAACTGGAGCTCCGCATTAGCACTGTGGTCATGGGGACTTCCAGAAGCTCCTCTCTCAGTCCGTCATTCAGTGGCCCCTCCAGCGAGCTGCTCCCTTCACCGGCTTCGTCAGGGCTGTCATCGGGGTGCTTCAGCCTCGCAGCCCGGTGGCATCGTGCCGACCAGAACTGCAGGCAGCCGTAGGCCAGGAGAGCAATGAAGCAGAGGAGCAGCAGGCTGCTCACCATCCACATGGAGGTGGTAGACTCATGCTTAGAGCCACCAAAAACCAGAGGGGTTTTGTCCAGAGTGTGGAAGGTGGTGCAGTGGTTGCTGGAGGGGTAAGAGTTCTTGCACGTGATGCAGAGGACGTAGATGGTGGATGGGGTGAGTCGGTGGAGGACAAGGGAGCTGAGGGGGTGAGGAACTCGCTCCTCGCGGTGGAAGTTTTGGCGTAAGTAGCCAGCGAAGACGCTGTTCCAGTTGGGGCGGTACATGACGTGGTAGTAGTTCTCTGGACAGGGGTTGTTCATGGCCCAGGAGACGGTGGCGCTGGTGTAAGTGATGTTCTGCACTTCGATGTTCATTGTGCCCCTGAAACCATATGCAGGGAGAGGCTGAGTTGCCTGGTTTGTGTACAGGCTCAGAGGCCACTGACATCAGTGGGGTCTTCCCACCAGCTTTACTGGCCCTTAGATTGGACTCAGGACTATGCCTGGCTCTTAGATTGGGTTTAGATTAGATGCTAGATCTTAGATGGCTAAAATTACAAAAGATGAATCCTGCTGGTTCCCAGAGTACTGTATCACCCTACTTCATAACCAAAAATACCCAACGGGGACATAGGACATGCTTTATGCTCTAGTTAGATTTTTTTTAAAATCTCTTCTTTATGACTAGTTGTCTGTATAGGAAGCTTTTTTAGCTCTTTCGTTTACCATGGAATAGAAAGGGTACTGCAAGTGTGATTAACATAAACTAATCATTAAACTAGCGCCAGCTTGCCTTGTGAAGCTGCCAATAGAGATTTTGATTTTACACCTAAATGCCATTTAAAAAGCTGCATAATGATTAATTCACTGGTTTGCTTGCTGCGTTTTCTGTACCTTACTTGTTGCTTAATAGAGCATAAACTCTTCCTGTTCCTGCAGCATCTCACTGTAATATCACAATCTTAAATGTGAAATCTAAAGGTTGGTGAAATGTAAAATCAACACCTTTAGGGAAATACAAATATATGAATAATAAGTACAAAGCTCTCCCCCAGATAAAAGATGCTGATCACTAACAAATTACTGTTTAGAAACAGCCACAAATTAATACATCACTCCTTTAGATCCCCAGAGTGTTCTTTGAGCCTCATTGCAGGGTTTTCTCTCCCAACCAGCCAAGAGCTCCATGCAATAGAACCGGTTTGGTTTTGTCCTTCTTCCTCTCTCATTTAGTATAGCTAACTTTCCTTTCATTCACTCAAAAATCAGCTCCTCTTAACTGTTTTAACCCTTCTTACATGAAAAGCAGAACAGCACGCACACCCATCGCTGAGCCCTGTAGCAGCCGCTTACCTCTCTGGGCAGGTCCGCAGTGGCCGGCGGTGCTGGTGAGGTGCTGGTGAGGTGCTGGTGAGCAGCGTGGCCCCAGGCAGCACCTTCCCCTCTTCCCACCGCTCGTCTCCCTCCTCTGCTACATCCCTTCCCCTCGCACTGCCTCATATTATACCCGTCTGGGGCTCCGTCATCTCTCACCATAGCAACCAGTAAGAAAGGATGGGCAGGCATCTTCAAGTGATTTGGGAATGTTATCCCTAAAAGCTCTTGCCTGAGAGAAATAGGTGTCTCTGAGTGGAAAAAACAAGCCAGGTAATTTTGTTTGCTGGCGTGTTTGGGTTGGTTGGGGTTTTCTTTTTTTCCCCACTATCCACAGTCCCCCAGCAAGACCATCACTGCCCCCCAGGCAGGGTCTTAGAGACATGTTGGCACATGATGTTAAATCTGGGATCCTGGCCTGCAATACACATTGATAATTTAGCATTCAGGGGCTTTATCTATCATTCTATGATTTCTTGCAGATTTAAACTACTGATTTAAGCCAAAGCCAGTGAGCAGTGGATTTTTATCCCTAATTGCTGCAGCAGTGTCCATTAGCTTTTTAATATTTTCTAAACTGTGTGATGGGAATAGGAACTGGGTTTGCAAAGACCTTGAGCTCCTGCTGAACTCCTGTGGGATTAAGACAGGCTCTTCTTTGAATGCCCCTGCCTTGTAGACAGCTCAGGGATTTGCCTGTTAGTCTGGCAAGAGGGCAGGAGGGAGAGGCAAAGCCAGTGCCAGCGGTGTTTCAGGGGAGCAGCTCGAGTCTGTGGCCAGGAGGGGACAGACGTGGCACTGGGTCTGGTAAGGAGAGGCTCTGAACAAGTGACTCGCTGCTCCCTGAAGCCAAAATGTATTCAAGAGAGGAACTTTCCCAGAAGAAATGTTGGGTCTGGGTCTGGAGTTACCCATTCCATGTTGTTCCTGGAAAAGTGCTTGCAACATTTCAAAGATCTTCTAAATATCAACAGTGATAAGCTGATGCAAGCTGCATCAGAAGAGGTTATTACAAGCCTGGGGAGTACATGCAACCCTTGCTTTTGATTTATGTTTTGCAGTTCTGGATGTTTTGGTTTTGTCTTCCAAGATCTGTATTCCCTTCTGTCTCTGTGTGTGAGCTGTGGCTGCCAGCGAGCTGAAAACTGGGAGCAGAGATGAAAATAATTATGGGCAGGGATGGAAGTGAAAGTGCTCCCAGGTGGCTTCCTGCCTCTTAAATGGCTTGGTCCTGCTTACAAGAGCAGGTGGATAGAGAGCTCTTAGCTGGTCCCATGCTGTGAGTAAAGTACATCCTTCCCTGCAGGGAGAGAGCTGAGCATATAAATCCGTGCTTCAGAAAGGTGGATTACATGAGGTGGTAAAGTTTTCATGAGAGAACTGCTTTCTTACGGCATTTGGGTTGTTGAATTTATCAGTGTTCATAGCCGCTTCAAAATTTTCACAAATAAGATGTGTTAGCAGGAAAGGAGGAAACAGGAAAACAGGAATAGCTGGATTAGGCCAGCAAAGGGTCCTGCTGACCTTTCTGCGTGCCTAGCTCAAAGGAAAACCCAGCAATATTTTCAGTGGTGTTGGTATTATCTGCTCTCAAAATCAAGCTTGCACCAGTTTACACTGGTGAGGTGCTGGAAATTCTCATTTCCCAGGATGAGAAGATGCTAAAACCATGCCAGTGTCAGGACTGCTCCAGCACTGTCTGCAGGTGGACTCAGCTGTGGCCCTGCCTGGGACCCTTCACTCCTCATCGGAGGATGCAACCGCGGTTGTGCTCCGGTGGCCGGCAGAAAATGAGCCGTTTTCTGTCATTCAGCCACTTACAAAACAGCAGGTTGCCAAGCCTCTAACAAAAAAGCTGCAAAATTACTAGCAACCCACTACTTACTGCTCATTGACCACTTCTTAGCGCTGTAAATGCTTTAGATTGGGCTTCACTTACGTACTTTCACAAGTGCTTCTCTTTTTCTTGGCACTGCCAGACCCAGGGTCACATCAGACTTTCTGGAAATCCCAGCTTCCATTTCCCTGGTTGAATTTCCCCCCCCATTTTTTAGCAAGCACGCAGGCAGATGTAACCTGAAGGACAGTGCATGCTGCCGGCGCTTGTAAAAATAGTTACGGCGTGTGAATGGGATGGAGCAATGCTATTTTCTGCTTCCATGTCTGCAGCAACAGCACAAAGGCGTTACAGAGCTGCGGTTGCTGCAGGAGGTGTTGGCAGCGGGGGCTGCTGATCCCCCTCCGACCGACCGCGTGGGCTGTGCTACCTGGCCTGCCGTGGCCACCAGCTTGGGAAATCATAGCAGTGTATACAGTCCCTGAAAATCAGTAGTTGGTATAGCACAGCGTTACGCTAAGACACAGAATATACCCAGACACAGCCTCAGTACAGTATATAAACATGCCTGCTGCATTGTGTATGTCCTGTCCATCCCAGTTAGGGAAAATAATATTTTTTGGCATCAAGGTCTCGACTGATGCAGCTGAATATGGTAAAAGCTTTCTAGGGAGAGTGAAGGTTCCTTGTGGCAGGGGAAGGAACCAGGCCATATTCAGGCTGCTTGGCTGAGAGACCCTCCTCTGACAATTCTGGTCAGAATTGTTTTTCACTTTCTAAGACACCATCTCAGCTGTCGCGCTGAGGTTAGGTTGGCTGGGAGCCTGGACTAGTTATGTGCAAGTCCTTTTTTGTCTCTTAAGTATATTCCTCTTTCATAAGTTCTGCTTTTTTCCAAGGGGGTTCTGGCACAGGCACATCTTTTGTTTCTTTCTCTGATCTATTTTATTGGATAAAACTGTCCCTGCTTTCCCTCAGGTGAGCTCAGACAGGTCTGGGTGACGGCCAACAAACAAATTCAAAGACACGGGTATGACAACTGGGTTTTGTTCTGCTTCATTTGCTGCTGAATCAGCTCTGGAGCATCCCTAGTAACCTCCTGAGCTCCCAAAGCAACGTGGGGGCCTTCTCCACGTGCCCCCAAGTACAGACAGCTGTCCCTGTTGGCCGGCCCTGAGCCCTGGGCACAGGGTGGGACATCTGGGCTCTGCGGGATGCCGGGAGCTCTGCGCTGCACTGCAGATCCCAGCGTGCCTGTGCTCCCGGCCTCCCAGCCCCAAAACCTGCCCGTTTGGCCCCAAACCAGAGGTGGGGCAGACCTCCACAGTGTCTTCAGCAGCTGCTGCTCCCAGGGGGCAGCAAGACTGGGGGTTTTGCTCTGGCTCTCCGAGGGGGTGGCCGCAGGCAGCCCAGCACGGGGGAGCTAGCTAGCCGTGCCATGCAGCCAGCTTGTACCTTCAGCTGTTTTGTCTTAAAATACCCACTGGTGTCATTTTTTACATCCTACAGTCTTTACCCCAGGCTGTGTATCTCACCCTTAAATGGAGTTACATTTTTAATTGGTGGCAGAGTATTATTATTAGACGCAAGCCTGCTGCTGATGCGCTGTGTGGCTCTGCGGAGAGAGAGCTCGATGAACCTACCTCATCTTGCAGACAGGCAGGGATGAATCATCTCGTGTGCCTGCAGCCAGGGCACATCCTAAAATGTGTCTTCTCCCAATCAGCTTATTGCTGAGACCCCCACCTGAGGGAAAAGCCTGCCTGAAAGCCACTCTCCAGCCCCATTATCCTGCTGAGAGGCAAGGCAGTGCTGCGGGGTGGGGGGCTGCGTGCTCACTGCCCCTACAGCAAAATGCCAGCCCTGCTATGGGGAAGGTCTGACCAGTTGCTCCACAAGTGGCAGTAGCTCATCTCAGCGGACCATGGCACGTGCCCAGATGGGAGACCCATCTCCTAGCCGTGGAATAGCAAAGAGGCTTCCAGAAATGAGTGTGGATTCATGAGCCCACTGAAATGGGGATGTTTAGTTCCCCCTCCCCAGTCCGGATGAGCCACTGGTGTGCTAACTGTGGGGAAGTAACGGGCCAAAGGATCCTATGGGGAGGCACTGGGGGCAGCCTGGCTCACCCCTGCAGCACAGCACCTCCTGGAGATGCCTGGGGCTGGAGCGATGCATGGCAAAAGCCACAGCAACAAAATCCTGTGGGAGTGTTGCTGGGCTGGGGCCCTGGCAGGTTACAGGCTTCCCTCTGGGATAATCCCAGATATTCGGCAAATATTCCAGGCTGGGCATTACCTGGTGTCTAAACAGACACACTTTTCAAAATATCCACTATTGCTTGTTTTCCTAGGTATCAGTGTGCATATCTAGTGGCTTTGGATCAGCCTACCAAATAGATTTTTAAAGACTTGGTTATCTGAGGATGCAGATGGAAGCCTAAGCAGGATGCTCAAATGCCCTTCTCTTAACAGCAGCTGGCATCCAAGGAGCTTTGAAAGTACGCTTCTGCCTGCCTAAATAATTTTTAACCTGTGGCCTGTACTTACTCAGTGCCTTTTTGTTTATTTTTGATGGGAGAGGAAGTTCATGCTCATTGTGAATGAATATGCTCCAGACCCTCCAAGGTAGCCTTTCTGCAGATTATTATAGTGTTAAAGGGTTTTTTTCAACGACCAGGACCAGGAGGTGGAACTGTGTACAAAAAGTAGGGAACTTTCTAACTGTGTCTTCTTTCTGCTAGCTTTTTCAAGGAGCACTTAGGAATTACAGTAGACAATAAGCTGCTGGACCAGAGCAGCGGGACAGTAACAAGATGACAATTAATTGAGTAAAGCAACTGACAAGTCTATGAAAGCGCAATCAGTACATCAGTCTGCTGAAATTCCATATCTGAGAGGAAAAGAAAATATTGTTTTGATTTTTAGCAAATCACTTTGTAACTCATTAGTAACTCAAATGAAGTGTTGAAGTAAATTTCGAGGAAGTGAGTCAGAACTGGAGGACAACTGAAGAGCGGCTGCATTGCAATTGCTGGGAGCAGCGGTGCTGGAGGATAGGCAGCATTCCATCCCGTTCTGCTGCTTCAGCACTTGCTCCCTTTCACCCTAAGCTCTTCAGTGCCCTGGTCCCTCCACTCCCTTGGCTCCGTTACTGGCAGGGAAGGGGATCCCTATGGAGTGGGGTCTGCAGCAGCCGCAGGGAAGCCAGCTCCCTGCTGCAGGAGGATGCGCTGTGCCTCTGGCGTGCAGCGTTCACACAAGAAGCAGTCAGCCTTGCACCGCACGGTTGGGATACAGTTTAATTTGTTTTCTTTTGCTTGTTTAAGAAAGATCTTTTGGTGAACGTGAGCCAGGGGTTTCACTGTGTTGCTGGAAGGGGCACTGCATGCCAGAATCTTTTCAAGAACATGCTTCTTTGCTGCTTACCGAGGCTGCAGTTATAGGTGTCGTCGGGGGAGACTGCTGGGCGGAATCGTGACGCCACCATTTCTATTGCAGAGCCTGAGCCGAGCATGTGGTATCTCAGCTAAATCTGATTTTCAGTATATTTTTTGCAGATCACACAAGTGAATTAATTCCCCCTACTTCTGTTTCCCTCACACCAAATGGATCCTATAAATGCTTCCAGTGATAAAGCATTGCAGCAATTTCCCCATTTCCAAGATTACACTGATAAGAATGCATTCCTGGAAATCACTTTCTGTTTTCTGCTGCTGAAAGTTTTTGGGGTCAGAGTCCTCTAGACTTTTTGGGGTTTTGGGGTACTCTTCTCTCTAGACCAGGGTTAGATTCTTGCCCTTTTCACAGTCCCATGGGGATGACTGTTAAGTACAGAGGCTGATGTGGAGCTCTGCAGGATGCAAAAAGGATCTTTTCTCTGTCTCTTCCAGCTGCCCTTAAGCGCAGATGCAGCTGTTCCTACTTTTCTTAATAAGCCTCGTTTAAAGCAAATGCCCATGGTTACCTGTATATAAAGCTTTTTGTTTTAGCAGAGAAGAACTTAGTTTGAAGAGTCAAAGGCCCAGTGAACTGAAATCCTTGGAATGTGTGGGAGAGTACCTTGGGAATGAAAGTGCTGTTGCTACATAGCATGGTAATAAACCTTGTGATGTGACAGCGTATTGAGATTAGAATGTATCTGACTATGTAGGAAGAAAAGCAATCTCCTCTGCCACAAGAAGCAGAAGAAATGGGAATTGTTGTGGGTATTTATTATTTCTCCTTCTCTTTCTTAAAAATTATTTGGAGTGATGGAACATAATACTGTGCCTAGAGAACTACTTACAGGTCTGGTAAATGCCCCTGTCTAACTGTCATTGTGCTTCTAATTTCTCAGCCTCTCAACATTGCCTACAGTCACATCTATAGCTCCTACCGCAATTTTGTGGGGCCACCTCATTTCAAGACGATCTGCAGGCTTCTTGGCTATCAAGGCATCGCAGTGGTCATGGAAGAGCTGTTGAAGATCGTCAAGAGCCTGGTAATTCTGAGCCTAACCCTGGCAATGGAGAGACCTAGATGCCTTGAGAAGCCCAGGCGGGACAGTCAGCCTGGGCTTTGGGTTCAGGGTGTTCGCATCTGGGTACCTTCAAGTCCCTTGATCCACACTGAAACACTTGTATTAACGGTCTGATTTTCACTGTTGCTGAGGAATCCCACTGAATTCCTGCGGGATGATGCAGCGTTTCCACCACCCTGAAGTGTTAACTGTGATCAGCCACCTACCCCTGGGGGTGGTGCTGCTGGTGTGCTGCTTTGCTGAAAGCCCCTGGGAAGTGATCAGGCAGGATGCGACCCTCACGGTCCCTCAGCACCGCCTGTGCTGCCCGGGAGACCTTCCAGGCAGGTGCCCAGGCTCAGCAATAGCACAGGAGCATTCTGCCTCACTGCCCCGTGATACCCGTGAAGGGTTGCAGGAAGGTAGAGGGCAGGCACCAAAACTTTTGAGTCGGCAATTTTTTGAGTCCCTATTCAAGCCGTAATGTCCATTTCCATCGGTATTCTGAAGCCAGGCTGCCAATAGTCCTATCTGCTTTCTAGCGCTCTCTTTTTCAGAAGAGAAATGTGATGTCCACAGGGAAATGATCTCATGTGCACCCTAAAGGCACTAACAGTACCGAGCATTAACAAGGAAGGAGGGAGTGTGCAAAAATGTATGATTTTTCAGGTCGTGCTTTTCTACTTAAACCCTTGCTTTACTGGAAAAACAATTTACGTTCATTATAAATATTTGAATTCTGTTTTGATTGCAAAGATGTCATTTTGAACTTGCCTAACAAAACAATGTAAAACTGAAAATCTCAAGCATATATCCATTTTCCCTACTGTAAAGGACCATAGTTACTGAAGATGTAATTTGTGTCGCTTATTTCAAAACACTGTAGCTGCTGTTCAAGATTCAGCACAAAGATTTTATGTTCAGCTAAATAGTGTTTAGTGCATAATCCCATACAGTGTATCTACAGGTTGCAGGCATATAACTCCAAACGACAGCAAGTGCTTTTAACTAAGAAATACACTTTGCTCTTGCCCGTATTAGTTCAGTACATCAGATCTGCAGAAACTGCTTCTACATACATGTAAATTCTTTTTTAAGCTCTATCTGGTGATCATTCCTCAGGTGGAAGGAGCATTTCCTGTGCTGGGGAATGACTCCTCTAGTAGCTCTGGTGAAATGCTTTTTGGCTTAGGAGCCCAAGTCCAGCTGGATCTAAGACTGAACCTTGTTTGGATTTCAGCCTCAAATAAAGCAAACGCAGCAAGCTGCATTTTGAAGCTGAAAATCCATGAAGTTCTGATTTATTATTTGGGAGGAAGCTGTAAAAGCACTAACTCCATACACTTGGGCTGGATTTTATAGTTGAGTGAATTCCAAATTAAACAAGTCCTTCTTGGACTCCGGCTGATGTTTCATCCTGTGCTGTCAGATCTGGACCCGTCCACAACCAGCCTCTTTCAAAACTAACACCAGGAGAAGCTATCATTCCAGCTTAACCTCCCTTTGTCTCCGACAGCTGCAAGGCACCATCCTGCAGTATGTGAAGACTCTGATCGAAGTAATGCCCAAGATATGCCGCTTGCCAAGACATGAATATGGCTCTCCAGGTGGGTGCTACAGATAGATGCTTGAGCAAGAGCTCACCCACGTGTTGGTACAGCATACACTCAGGCACGCCCTCGTAATTAAACAAGGTTTGGCACCTGACGTGCCAGTGCAACATGCAGCCAGGCTGGTGAGATGTGCTTTCAGCTGCTCTGCTGTTGTCACTGGAACATGCATAGGAAACTTTTCCAGGAAATTTCCAACAGGAACACACGGATGGCTGATAAGGAAATGTCTTCCGGTAGCTTCTGTTTTGTCTTCATGATTTCGTAAGCTTGTGGCTCTCACTGATATTTTTCAAAAGCTCTGCTTAGTTGATGGAAAGGTTTTTTGCAGCGTGACTGCAGTCTGCCGTTCAGCTGGATGGGGAAACGGGCTGGTATACATGAGCCAGCACCAAGACATCCATTACAGTCTTGCATCTCTTTTTTCCTCTGATGAGGAAATCCAAGGACTTCATAGTTATTACTCCCTGTTTCCCAAGGGTTCCTGGAAGCAGGATAAGACACTGTGTGCTAGTTCTGCCCAGTGCTGGTCTCCACCTATCTGTTTAGCAATTACAGCTTGCAATTTGTGATTAGGGAAGTATCAGGCACTGATTGTCCTTTTATCCAAGTTATTGGAGGGTGATTCTGCTCTTGCTTCTCTGACTGTCCTTCCTTGTCTTTTCAGGAATCCTGGAGTTTTTCCACCATCAGCTGAAGGACATCATTGAGTATGCAGAGCTGAAGACTGATGTGTTCCAGAGCCTCAGAGAAGTGGGCAATGCCATTCTCTTCTGCCTCCTTATCGAGCAGGCTTTGGTAAGGCAAAACCCCCTGCACCAACAGATCGTACTTGAAATTGCCAGCTTGAGAGTATAAGTGGAAGTGGGTTCTCCAGCAGAAGAGTTTGGGAAATGTTACTTTCCAGCTCCTCATGTGCTCAGGGTCTCTCTGGGGCTGTGTTATTGGGGTCTGTGGGCATGTCCATGGGGATGGTGTGCATTGGTGCTTGGTCACTGACATCTGGGATTGCTGAAGGAGAATCTGAATACTGGAAGATCTAGATTTAATTCTTGGACCCAAAGCTATCCTTCTCAAAAATGAAGCCAACTGGAGCTTATTTCTAGATTGTAAGCTCTCTGGGGCAGGGATCAATACTTCTTTATATACGTATTTGTACAGTGAGAAGTAGATCTGAGCCCTTTGCTCTTTTGGGGTGCCAGCATGATGAAAGAAACCTGGCTGATTCTAATGGTGATAAGGATAAAGCAATCCAACAGGAAGAAAATCTTGGAAGAGCTGATGATACATTTCCTATGACTTATCTTCACTGAAAACTTAGCCGGAGTGATGACGTGGTGTTTTCCCCTGCACAACTGTTTTCCACATATACAAGTCTCTCAGCTCATGTGATGCCCTTTCTGGTATGGGGCAGAGGCTGTGGCTGAGTGTCACACATCTTCTTAGCTTCTAGTTTTCCACACGATACGTTCACTTCCTAATGAATTTATCTCATAGTTTGGCCTAGAGCCAACCAAGGAGTGTTCAACAACACAATTTTACATTAAAAATGCGTATTTCATGTCAGAATGGTTTTGGCAGGGTTGTTTCAGTTTTTCCAGACATATTCCAGAAAGACTTCCCTAGCATAAGATAGGATTTTCAAGCAAAGCCAGAAAGTAGTTCAAAGATTCCGATTTTTATCCAAGCACAGGGAAAACTAAAAATCTCAGCATGTCCTCAAAATGAATATTTCTGCCCTTGCCTTTGCATTTTAACCCCAGATACAGAGATTTTTAGTTCCTGATATGGTGTATCAAACGCCTTCAGTGAGCAGTAGTTGTGTTAAGATTAAAACTAGTGATGTGTATCACCTAGCAGCTTGGCTTTATTTAATAGAATGACCAGAGTTGCCAACTGTATTCTGGCAGTTTCTGTTCCTTTTGTGGCTTCCTCACTGCTTTCTGCTGTTCTCAGTGTTGGATTTTATGCTGGATGTACTATTGCATTTGCCTTTTCCGTCCCGTCTTTAAATGGACACTTGAGGGACACATGGTGGTTTCTTTTAGAAATCCTTCATTTCGATGCAAAAATGTTCCTCCAGTCCCAGGAGCTGTACATCAGCAGTATACTGGCATTTTAGAATAGCAGAAATTCAAGAAAACAAGATGGTGAGAATTTGGGGGTCCCTTTAGGAAGGCTGCCCATCAAAGTCCATGCATGCCCACTTCCCATGCCAGCCAGAGCCTCTCCCCCTCTCTGATCCCTTGTTTTTCCACACAGAAAGAGATTCAGAATATAAAGCCATTTTGCACGCAGCAGGCACTCGCTTGCTGGAAGCTGTCAGATGTGTAGAGCCATCACGTAACAAGATTTTCCCTCTAATGGAGCTCTTATGCAGCAGGAGCAATTGCTTGTACGGTGCAGTTATCTTCATAGCTGTCAGAGTGATCCAAGGCTGGTGGTATTTGCTGGACTGCTCTAGTGAAGATGTGCAGTCTGCACCATTCTACCCTGTTTTCATTGTTTAAATTTGAGGAGTAAGGGGTTCCTTGGGACTAAATTCGTAAGCAGAATTCTTACTCTCAGGTAATGGGCCTTGGTGGAGGGCATCTATTAATAACATGACTAATTTGGGACAGATATCAGGTGAATGCAGGCTGCAAATGGTGCTAATACTCTCTATCAGAGGAAAACAGCAGTGAAAGAACATTCATCTAGGAACAAATAGTGTTTTGCAAGTAAAATGACCAAGGTGACAGGCACACTCTGTTTGCATCAGTATCTCTCTGCCCATGGAGGGACCCCGGACTGTTTCTGTTCCTCCAGCACTGTGTCACAAACTGCACTCCGACAAACTCGCTCTCATCCCAGCATCCATGTGCCAGTACAGCCTCCTGCAGCTCCATACTGTCCCCTCCCTCCTGGCTGGAAGGTGGGGTATCCACCTGTGCATCCCAAACAGACCCAGCCGAGTCATTCCATCTGGCGCCCAAATATCTTTTGCTGCGCTGTCATGACCTGCTTTCGAGTGTGTCTACATCTCTACAATAAGCTCAGAACTGAAAGCATGTCCTAGAACTAGACTTTTGTAGGAGCAAACTAATGCCTTGTTGTGATGCAATGCCTCTGTGTTAAACAGCTTTGGTTTCCTTGCTGCTGTTTCCCATTGCAGACTTGTATACAATGTATTGTCAGCCATCGCTCCTCAGTCTCCACCTGCCTATTTCTAGGTTTCTTCTCCTTGTGCATCTGTGTTTGGGATTATTTTTTCTCAAGTGCATCGGCATGCATTCTCTCAGGTGGCATCTCATGATGTTATTCCTCTCTGGACTTCTGTATTATTCTCCGTGGTGCCTACACCACTGGGATTCTGGTCTGGTGGCCCTGGCTGAGAACACCATATGAACAACCAAATAATTTCAGACCAATGTATTATGTACCTATTTGCAATAGAGCCATGCATCAGTGTATTTTACGTGCACACATCCTAAAATAATTAAGCCAGAGAGTAGTTTCCACCCGGGCATCTCCTCTGTACGAGCAAACAGCAGGAGGTCACCAGGGTAAGATGAAACAGAAAGGTCCGTGTTCTTTATCCCCTCTGACTTGCAGGGCTAGTAAGTGGGACAGGCAACAAATATAAAGCTCTGGCCTTCTACAGGCAGGAACTAAATTACTTGATTTAAAGAAACTTCCTGGCTTAAGCTGAGAGGTATTCCTTCCAGTTTTAGCTCACTTAGATTCAAACCATTGGAGTTGCTACCGAGCTGGGTTGGATTTGAATAGGTGCCGTAGACTTGAATTGTTGTAGCGTTGCCCAGGCCCCTGAACCATACACTCAACCCCTGTAGGTGTTTTTTAACTTACTTTATCTTTCTTTCTTCCTGCCTCAGTCCCAGGAAGAAGTTTGTGATTTGCTGCATGCTGCTCCCTTCCAAAATATTTTGCCCAGGGTCTACATCAAAGGTAAGAAGCTGAGAGGGAAGCAGTGGACAGACTCAGAGGTCTCTGTCCAGAAGCTGTTTCTCTCCCATTTCTGCTGAGGATTGGTTCTGGCCCTGCTTCCCCCTCGAAATAGATAAGTGGCTACAGCCGAAAGTCAGGTGGAAACAAACGCCAAGGGTTCATTTTCTGTAGCCTAGTTACAGACTGAAACCTTAGCCAGTTTGGGGGTTCCTTAAGGTTCTAAAGCCATTTCACAGCCTCTTTGGAGAATGACAGCATGAAATGTCCATCTCAACAGGAGTGATAAGTAACAGGGACACGCTTTTGGACATGTGTTATTAAGCTGCTGCTGAGGCTGCAATCACACATCCCTCCCTTCTCTGCATCACTGGTTCCCTCATTTGCTCTCGGTTTGGCTCACTGATCCAGAGGCTCGTTGGATGGTTGCTGGGGGGCAGCTCTGAGCAAACTCAGCGGAAATTGCGGGTCTCCACTTCCTCCTCTCATTTCACTGTTTGCTGCTCGCTTGACAGAAGGAGAACGCTTGGAGGTGCGCATGAAGCGTCTCGAAGCCAAGTATGCCCCACTTCACCTGGTTCCCTTAATAGAGAGGCTGGGCACTCCGCAGGTAAGGATTTCATTGAAAGGGATGGCTGTTGAAGTTTCGTAGCAGTCCCTAGATGGCCTGTTTGGCCTTGGGAAAGTGATCTATTTCACACACACACCCCTCCAAAATGCCAGTCGGAAGAAAATCAGAATCCTTGCCCTAGCAGACACTTGGAAGGGAAATTTGTGAGCGGGTCCAGAGGTGGTGTGTTGGTGCCTCCAGTCTGGAGAGCTGGTGGGGAGCTGCGAGGCAAGCGTGCTTGAAGCCAGCTCTGAATAAGAACAACTCTGAAAAACTCTCCTGCTCCGTTTTAAAAAGATGGAGAATTGCTGGGGTGGTTTGCGGGGTAACTTTGCAAGGCTGTCCCTGACTTCATCAATTGCCTTCACTTTTGGGAATCCCGTTTTAGGGCTGCAGTGTGGTCCATTTTTAAGCTCATCCCTGTCAAGGAATACATCTGAGAATGGTTTTCCTCCTAGTACATGCTTAGAGCTTCAGCACATGCTTAAAATTACGGCTCCATTTAAGTGTTTTCTTGAGGTGGGTCTCAGCTTGGAAAAGATCTCTTGTGCAGAAATTTAGTACTGTTAAAAATACCTCTGTGGATCGGTCAATGTAATAGGCAAAATTTGAGCTCGGTTGATATCAATAGCCAAACTGCCACTGCCTACTTAGTGGGGTTGACGGGATAAAAATCTTTCAAAGTATTAAATTAATCAACATTCTTTTTCTGTAATGTACTGCCGAGGGAATGGAAAAAACACTCAGTTGCATGAGGTGACAGATCTATGGCAGGCAGAAAGTTGTTGATTTTTTTTATTGTTTTTCTGATGAATCAAGGACATTTTCAGCTTTGCTTCATTGGAAATCATATGAAACAAAGAAATTGGCTGGATAACTGAGGGCTTTGCCTTACTTTGTAGACATTTCTCTCACTTCCCATTGACTTCCTTTTAAAGGAGACACTCGAGAAAAAGAATTCACCTCTGTGTTTTTGTGTCTTTGTGTTGGTCTTTCTATCTCTCCTTCTTTCCATGCAAAATCATCATTGAAATCTGCTACTAGAGTCCACTCGTTGCTTATCCCTGCCATAGTTATGATGGTGATGAAAACAAAAGGTATTTCATGTCCTGCTAAAAATTACTTTTTCCGTAAACTGTTCCCATATTCATCACGCAGGTACGGTAGAATACCAGATCTTTTTTGAGCTCAGGTGTAAATGAACACAAGAGTCACTTTCTATAGGTGCCTCCATAGCTTCCAAGCTTGTTCCTTATGCAGTTTTGGACATGCATTTTGGAAATGCAGTTTTGGACACAGGCCATACAGGATTTTTTTTCCTGCAGGATGCATAAGTGCCTTTCAGCAATTGTCCAGAATCTGAGCAGAAGTTGCCTGCTTGATTCCTCTCCCAAAAGGTGGCCCTATGCGTTTCCGGTAATTGCATGCTGTGAAGGGGCTGAGCCAGAGGCTGCTGTAGTCAGTGGGGATCCATCAGTCCTTGCAGGCTTTGGGTACGATTCTGGCAAGCTTGCCAGTTAACAAGCTGTAAAAGAGGAATGGCACAACTGGATTTGTGCAGTGGTAGGAAAACTGTCAGTGATTATTATAAGTAATTGTTTTGCCTTGAGAATCCAGCAGCAGCTGTTTGATAGATGATTCATAAAGAACCAAGGGGGTCAAAGTGGTTCGTTAAAAGAATCCTCTCCCTTTTAATGCTGATCATAGAAATATTTAGTGAGGGATTTTCAGAAGTGCTTGGTCAGTCTGACTTTTTTCATTACACTGCAAGTAATGGGAGCCTATCCTTTTGAAGACAGAGGGAATAGTTGAGCTGGCACAGTGGCATCCTTTGACAGTTTCTCTCGAGAGCACCCTTCCTCTCCGGATCTCAGAAATCGGTGGGACACCAGACTGTGAGGCAGATCTGGCCACAAGACTAACAGCTCTCCAGCTGCCTTCACCACGGTAGATACCTACCCCGATGGTAGTAGTCCTGTATCAAGGACTGATCTTACAATGATGAATTTTAGAACCAAATTCTGTCTGTAAATGTGCATAACTGAGTGGCACTACATCCTTTGAAAGCCAGATACATCCCTTTCTAGATCAAGTTTTCTTCAGAAACGGTATACTAAGATCGCACTGGACTAGTTTGTTCTTAAGAGTACCTGTTCTATCAGTATATCTTAGCAAAAGGTAATGCTAATACCTGATTTGCATTTGAAATGGCTTTACTTCTAATGTGTCCCCATTTTGCCATCATAGACTAGTGTGTGCAGATGCTAATCTGTACCCATAAGAGCTTGGAGCAGGTGAGTAGAGAGAAAGTATGCAGCCTTTAGCGATAAAAACAGGCTGGATAAAATAAATCTTTACTTGCTAAGCAAACATATGCAAGTGCGTGCCATGAAACCGGTGATATCATTCCTGCATTTAACAGATCCAGGGATCCCAGACCCAATCTGGCCTCTGCACAGCGATACAGCTTTCCCTTGATACGTGCTATTAGTTGAACATTAATTGATCTGAGGTTCTCAGAACATCCTTGAAATTGTGGCACAAGCAGGAATTGTAACACTTTGAATTTCAATAGCCACGAAACTAAAAATACTTCAGGTCACTGCCAGCATACTAATAGTCAGGAAAGGGGATGTGCAGGTGCATTCGTGTTTTTTCAGAGTGGAGTAACGATGACCCAAGTAAACCAAGCATAATTTGTGTTCTTCATATCTGGCCACAACACGTGCCTGCCCGTTGTACCAGATGCTCTGAGTCCCCATCACGATTCTGATCGGGGTGACGTTTTTACAGGCATTACAGGGACAGCTGGAAATGGAGCGGATGCTTAAAAACTACTCAGAGCTCCAGGAAGTCCTCTGGGATAGGCAGGGGGTCGGTAAATGTCACGCTTGCTCTGCACGCCCCTGCCGAAGTGGTGAGAGGGGAAAAGGCTCTGCCTGTGGGGCTGGGGCACCTGCTGGGGTGAGCGTGGCCGAGCCGGAGCCTCCCAGAGCCACGGGCACGACCATTCGTTCCCTGTGCTGTGTTGGGCAGTGCTGTAGAGACGTCAGTAACGCTGCTGGAAACGGCAGGGAATGGGACAGCTAAAGGCATATCAGGGCAGTGAGCAAACGCCATGCTTGCACCCCAGCCCCACTCAGTGGAGTCAGCGCTCCCATGCCGCGGGGGCCCTGCTTGCTTATTTAAAATCCCCCCATCCCCCCCTTTTTTTTCCTCTGGGGGAGCGATGAGCCTGAAATGAAATCAACTCTCTTTTAATTTTTCTCTAGTGTAAAATGAACTCCAGCCAGTGGAGCCATTCCAGATTTGTACATGTAAATCTCAGTGGGGATGTCGCAAAAATTCTCCACGTGTGTAAAGCTTTCACATCTGGAAAAAAATATTTTCCTTTCTTATAAACCACAGGTTTTCCAGTATTAAGGTTCCAGTGGCTTCTCATCTTCCTCAGAGCTTTTAATCCTAACTGCAAAAGAAATCAAGAAAACCATAGGCTGCCTACATTTTAAAGAGATGATGGCAATGTCCTGGGAAGCAAAATGTCCCTGTTCTCTCCTGTTTCATTTCCATAATCTGCAGAAATCATGAAATTAAACCCAGCAACACTGAGTAGCACTAATGTAATAGAACAGTGTGCTAGCAGAATTAAGGATCAGTATTTCTGATCAGAGCTTTCCCTTCAACTTTTGTTTTCTGACATACGTAATCATTTCAAAAGATACTTAGGTCGGTGAAATATAATTGAGCACAAGATTGAGTCTTCTTCTGTGTGAGGGATGAGTATTCTCTGGTGGGGAGTGCCATGGGAGCAGCCATCAGAGGTAAGGTTGGACCTTGCGTGGGATGTGTTGTTAACCCTGAAAGAGCCGGGGAGACCAGGAAGCGTTAAGTCCAGCAAGAGCATCCGTCTGTATTACATCGTCACTTGTGTTTCTTTGGTTGTCCTCCTCCTCAGCAAATAGCCATCGCCCGGGAGGGTGACTTGCTGACGAAGGAGCGGTTGTGCTGCGGGCTCTCCATGTTCGAGGTGATCCTGACACGGATTAGGAGCTACCTGCAGGACCCGATCTGGCGCGGGCCACCCCCGACAAACGGGGTCATGCACGTGGACGAGTGCGTGGAGTTTCACCGGCTCTGGAGTGCCATGCAGTTTGTGTACTGCATCCCTGTGGGCACCAACGAGTTCACTGCAGAGTGAGTGTCCATCTGGCAGCTCTGCCGTTAGCACTGCTCACGAGCTAGCAGGGCCGGCAACCCCCCAAGATACCCTCAGCTGCAGCCACAGCCTCGACCACTGTGGCTGTAGAGGGGGAACGTAGATCCTTGATGAAAGGACTCTGTTGTGCATGGGCATAAAGATGCTTTCCATCTGAACAGCTGGGGGAGAGAGCAAAGTAAAGGGGCCTGCACAAGGTAACGTGCAGAAGGAGGTGGGTACATGGGCAACAACCCAAGTCAGAGGCTAGGTCCTCACCTGTCTTACCCTGTGATGCACCCTGCACAGCCCGGCCCTGATGTAATCCTGCATATTTCCTTCTGAGTTCCTTTTCTCTAGGTGTATACCCACTTCCCAGGAGTGGGACTGAATCTGGTTTCCCTAAGAATTCACCAAGGAAAGTTCCTGGTGCCATGGTAGGACTTCTCTTACCTAACTGTATCCTGTCATCTCTCCGCTCCCCATCACCCTGTCTTCCTTCCAGGCAGTGCTTTGGAGATGGTCTGAACTGGGCAGGTTGCTCTATCATTGTTCTCCTTGGTCAGCAACGGCGCTTTGACCTCTTTGACTTCTGCTACCACCTGCTGAAGGTGCAGAGGCAGGACGGGAAGGATGAAATTATAAAAAACGTGGTAAGTTGAAGGGCAGGGTCTGAAGGACCTGAAGCAGCACACTTCTCTCTCTGTTTTCTGTCTTGCTTTGTCCAAACACATAAATTACAACTGTGCCCGGTGTTAACCTTTTTCAAACTGAACACACTCGCTGTGAGATTTCCATCTGCAGTCTCAGCAGAGAGGCCAAGGTTTTAATTGGCTTGGCAATCGAACCTTTTTTTCTCCCAAAGCTTTTCCCTTCTTCCTGAGGTTGGGAGGCTGGAGCTGAGAAGCTGGCATTTCCAGCAACCATCCTGTGATCTCAGTGGCTTTATCAATAAGCAGCTGGGCATCTAGACTTTAGAACGGTTAACTTGGGACCACTCACTGACCTTGTTAATGCTCTGTCTTGAGTCATCAGACCCTATAATGAAGTGAGTCACGGATCCCTGGGAAGTGCTAAGTGGAACTGTAGCGTGTTACAGCGGCTTTGCTTTATCAGAGGTTTCCAGCAGCAGCACAGAGGTACTGGTACTATCTAGCTGATCAGATGACGTAAGACTCTTCATCTACTGTTTTTTTTTTTTCCCTCACCGTCCCTCCAGCCCTTAAAGAAGATGGCCGACAGGATCAGGAAGTATCAGATCCTGAACAATGAGATTTTCGCCATCCTGAACAAGTACATGAAGTCGGTGGAGACAGACAGTTCCACGGTGGAGCACGTGCGCTGCTTCCAGCCCCCAATCCACCAGTCACTGGCCACCACCTGCTAGTGTGGACGCTGACCCCCCCGCGGGTTGGGACGGGAGAAGGGACTGAACCCAGGACAGCTGGGAAGGGTAGAAGGGTAGACTCGATGGCGTGAGACCTGGCAACAAAGTAAGACTGGGTATGCCTGCTACACACAAGGACGCATCTTCCCATCCAGCCCTCTGTGAGTGCATGTTCTTCTGTACCATCCCTGTGATCGGTTTTACTTGTAGCTTTCAGACTTGGGGGTGGGTGGGGGTGGGCGGGTGAAATGTGCTTTTCTTCCATGACGTGGTCCGGTTTTACCCTGTGATTCATCCAATCGAACACATCACTCTGAAGCCATATTGCAGCCCCAAACGTGGGGCTCCTGGTGGAAAAGCTCCATGCTTCTGCAGCACCGGGAGCCCACTCCCACCGCCGAAGCGATGGGGCAAATCAACACCCCCGTGACATGTGCCACCAGCTGTGGAGCAGGAGGGTCTGAAGACAAGCCCCTGATCCACTTGTTGTGGGGGAAGGATGGATGAAGGCAGGACCCTGAGGATCAAGTGATGGGTGCGGAGGAGCTGTGCCGGGCTGGGTGGCTGCACACCCCGGGCTGGGGCTGGTTCCTGCGCTCTGCCGCTCTGTTGGCCCTTCCAGCATCTGTTAACGGGAGCTTTGGCACGTGGGTTTCAGAGTAGCAACGATGTAGTCGCCAAATGACTCCTCAGCACTTCGGAGAGCTGGGGAGAGAGAAAACAGCCTGGCTTTTTCCCTGCTATGGATCATCCACTTACTTTAATGCAAAGGGTTCTCCCCAAAAAACACATCTTCCACGAACTAGACAAGATTTCTTACGGTCTGCGGAAGAGGCTGCACTCATGTGAATGTGCTCTTGATCATACTAATGTGGGTGGAAATAATCACTGGTCCTGACAGGAGGCAGGTGTAGTTACCTCGGACATACGTGATCTTTGATCTTCAGCAAGGATGAGAGCTGGGGTGTGTAACTGGAGTATGTTCTGGGATGCTATTTTCCCTTGTTTTAGACAAATTCCTAGTGGCACAGCAACCAGATCTCTTTTCTTCAGGGAATGGTGACTATCAGCAGGGCTTAGGAAACTTCCCATCACTCAGAAATCATGATTGTTTAGAAGATGTAAAATACAGGATAAGCATCAAAAGATACCCAGAATTTTCTAGGTTTAAAGGTGTTCAGAGGGAACACTGGAGTCTGTTTCCTTTTCCCTCTCAGCTAATCTAAGATCCCTGGATGTTGAGAACAGATTCAGTAGGAACTTCAAGGAGGATTTCATAATTCATGGTCTTCCCAGCTTCCCCTCAGTAGTGTCATTGAAGTGATGCAAAAGCTTGTGCTTGAAGTTAGAGGAGATCAAACCACATGCTCCAAGAGAAAACGATGCTAGTCTCACCACTGGCAATATTTTAATTTCCCACCTTTAGCCAGATCACAGCAGGTAATTGCTGTTACAGTATACAGATGTGATAATATATATTGCTTTCGTGCATTTCATCATGCCTTGTAAACTGCATGCTACTACAGATGTTAAAAAGGCAGAGCCTGGGCATTTATTCTGTCAGAGGGAACATATAATTAATAAGTAGAAATGTCCCAGCTGGAGTATTTTGTCTTAGGAAACAACAGCCAGCAAACTACTGTTAGCAAGAGGCGATCTTGCTGGGTGGGACGAATTTGTTCTCCCAGACACTTACCGCCTACTCCCTTGATAATCAATGAATAACTGACATGTGAAAAGTGCTGGACATTTTCACACCTTGAGTTTTCCTCTAATTACCGAGACAGACATTTAAACTGCAGGGAGGAAACTGTGCGGCACGGTGATCTAAAAGTAAAATGAAATCTCTGGAAGTCTGGCTGAAATCTTGGAGTGGCAGGGAAGGAGCCAGCCCAGCAGGGCCAGTTGTATCCTCCATGGCGTGAGGAAGAGCAGCAGAAGAGCGTCTGGGACTCGATGACACTGCAAGGCTCTTGCTCTCTATTTACTCTTCCACTAAGGATGTCAGTTCTTGTTTTCCATCATGTTCCAACACTTCTGCGCTACTGGAGTGAGGGTATCTACAGATATATATTTTTAAAAGGAAGAGGAGAATCAAGCACTTTATTTTTTGTGGAAAACAAGATATGAGGGAGATAGATCCAACCAAGTTCCTATTTTTCCTGACCTAAACAGTAAGTGCTTGTTATTTTGGTATGAAAGTGTTGCTGAAAAGGTGGCACAAGTCCCTGTCTGGCTCTCAGAGCCACTTCTGGGCACAGCACAAATGTAATGTTCTACTGCGTCTGACATGTTATGGGATGTTGGAGTCTTCCCAGAAACCAGCATGAGCAAGAACAAAAGGATGAACTGTACCCCACGGCCCAGTCTCGGCTACCTAGACAAAATAGGATACAGTAAGGTGAATTTAAATGCCCATTTTCATCTGTTTAGGTCTGGAGTGAGTCATGAGATATTTTACCTAAATATGACTATCACTTTGTATTCTTTTGCTGTAGTTTTGCCATAATAATTCTCTGAAACCCTGCAAAACACAGTTGTGTGTACTTGAAAGAAGAGGTAGATGAGATCTATTTGTTGCCCTCCAATTTGCTGGCAAAAATGTAAAATCCCTTCAGATTCTGAGGGATTAAATGTTTTGAGCAAAATGTCCAAAGTGCATGAACAAAATGTAAAGTGTTTTTGACTGTAGAGTGTATGCAGATATTTTTCCTTGTTGCTCAAGTAGTATGAGGTATCAGCTAGGAATAACCTTACAGTCTTCATTTCTGAGATTTGATGTTATTGCCCTTTTATTATCTAAAGGTTGCAAATAGTCTTTAGCTTCAGTTTTCTGACCCTCCTTGACTGTGTATGAGAAACAGGTGTCCAGGCTTAGGTCTTTAAAGTACTCCATGAAAATGGAATTTTTTTCCTCCTATCCTTTTTCTAATGTTGTAATTGTTAATGGAAATAGAGAGCAGATTTCTAACCGTAGGGCTAAGTAGTAACAGATTGCCACAGGGTCGGGCATATTCTCCACGCTTGCAGACTTTCTGCCAAGTTTGGGTGTCTTCCTTGCAGATATGCTCTAATCCTATAGTTTTCAGCCTTTTACAATCTGCAGACCCCTAGTTGTTTTTTTTTTCCTAGGGAAATGTGGACCCCTGTCCGGATACTTTTTAAGTCCACTGACTATGGGCTCACTTTTTTACTTCCATTTTCCTGCTTACTCTGAAGTAGTCTGCAAACTCCCCAGGATTTACCAGCCACCACTTGGAATGTCTACTTCGAAGGCAAGTTGTTGGCTCCCTACAGGAATTACAGGGGGGAGAAAGGATGGCCTGTGTCATGAATGAAGTCAGACTAGGTTATTTTAATGTTCCCTCGGGCTCTGACATTATAAGATGTGACTATGGGCAGTGCACATGCCTTTCTTGAATGATGCTACACTTGACTTTCAATGATACGGTAGAAAGGGGAAGCAAACTAATTAAAGCTCAGCACTTCAGTGATTTCCTTTTAAACTCTGACAGCACTTATTACCATTGAACAACATGTTAGTCCTTTTTCTCCTGCATTACTCCAGTCCAGTAGGTTCATGTGTGTTTGAGAACAAAAGAAAAAAAAGAAAATTGAAGGTGTAAAAACCCCAAGAAAATATTCTCAAAAACTTGTCAAATGTACCATATTTGTATGAAAAGCTGCTTGAGTTATTTTGTAAAATGAATTTTATTTATGGTGAGGTATATTTACGCTCGTGATCTGATAACGGTGTTAAATTTTTGATCCATATTTGCTATGCAGCTGAAGATGATATTGGTTTTGTATTATTTTTTGCTGTCGTTCTGAAATCCAGCTAACAGAAGCTTCCATTTCCATTAGAAATGCTTCTGCAAGAGTAAAGCATCTGGTACATGGTGATATGTCCCGTTACACAGCAACCAACAGTGTGTACAACAAATGTGGGATGACTTTGTGATGAAGAGAAATAAAAATTGGGCTCATTCATTAAATGGGCAGACTTTACCTTGTGGTGTCATCATCATTGCAATAACTATTATTTGGGGAGAGCCTCCAATTGCACCTGGCACAAAGAAAAAGCTAAGAGGAATAATGGCAGCATTTTGTTAATGAAAACATAGAGCTTTTGTCAAAACCAAAGAAAAAAAAATGAAGCTTTATGGCCAACACCAAAACACATTTGCCTATCAGAAAGTTAACAGTTTGTCAGAAAAACATCCTTCCACAACAAATTTTCATTTGAAATCTTGTTTTAGTTATTAGAGGGCTGGGGGAGGGAAAATTGTATTATTATTGTCAATGGAACTTGACAAGCCCTACTCAAAATGAAGCTGATCTAAGGAGCTAAGTTCCTGTCATTACCACAGCCTTGCAAACTCAACAGGGACCATTTTATTCCAGAAGACTCTCCTTGCTCTTTGTTTCCAGATTTCCACTTGAAACCATTCTTAAGTTTGTGTCAAAAGCATCCAAGGAGCAGCCACGGGTGTTGACTGCAGAAGGAACAGTGGGAACCAAGGGGAAAAGACCTGGGAGCTGAGGAATTGGGGTGAGCCATGGATCTATGGGAGCAGGAGCACCTGCTTCCCTTCTTCATCGGCAATAGATAAAATATTGCAGCTGAGCTTCCCTTTCATAGCTTCTTCCCAAGGATTCCTGGTGGGAACATCTTCCTAGCTTAAGAGGAATAAAAATGCAACGATTCTTCACATAAACGGGAAGCGAACTTTACTCCAGGACCAGGGCAGCTCTGTTGATCTTTCCAGTGTGCTTTAAGTCACGGGACACTGGATGTTCCCGCAGCTTTGGGCATAGCGTGCAGCTGCGGAGGGCTGTTTGCCTGGCGGTTGAAAGTTGCACAATGTTTACTGATTTCAACATGGTTCTGCAACAGGGAATGGCAGAGAGGAGAGCAAGACTTTCTTCCTCACTCAGTCACTGATACTAGGCAGGTTGTTTGGGTTTTAACCTTTCCTCCATTGAGATTTCTTTTTTTTTTTTTTTCCTTCCCTTTTTTTCCCCAACTAATTTTAGCTGGTCTCGTGGACACCCTATGCTAACGCCTAAGGAGTGCTGATAGCTCACAGGCAGGGGGTCTTACCTGGAGCCAGAAGCAATACTTTCTTTGAGTATCGAGGGCCAACACTGAATTTTGAACAAAACCCTAAGGGACCAGGACCAAAGATGCAGGCCCACATCTTTCTTCTTCCTAATGTTTCTAGATAGGTTTACATCTTCAGATTAAAAGCACTTCACCAATGCGAAGAACAGTTCGTTAATGATTGTTTTATTGTTAAAAGCAGAACAAAATGACCCTTTCTGTGACCCCTTCTGCAAACCAGGAGCGCCTTTCACATCTAGTTTTGCTTGATTTAGAGTTCTGTTGCAAGCCCCTGGCAGATAAGAGGTCTGCAAATAACCAACCTGCTGATCGTATCAGTTCTCGTGGCATGAAGTGCTGCTCTGATGCCCACTGAACATCCACCTCCCCTCTATCACCAGCCTACCACTCCTGTTCTGCTAACATACGTGGTTTATGGGGCTGGATAAAAAATTTAACAACCCTGGGAGGAACAAGTTGGGGTGTGTTTTATAGCCTAATGACCCCGGATCACCCAGCTGCTCCACAGCACAGACCCGCAGGTACGTGCACTGGCACAAGGAGGGCAGTACAGCAAGGGTGGGAACCCACCATGGGCATGATGAGCTTGGGAATTTTCCTTGGTGGAGGTGATGTCTAAACTTTTCTAGCACAAAATGAGAGCCTCTGCCACTGCAGACATGGTTACCTTGAGATAGGGTGAATTAAAAGTTGTCTGCTCAACAAAGCCCAGTCTTTCAAGCTTTGAGCATCCTTTCATGTAGTGCTGCAATCAACTGAATACCAGGCAATTCCCATAACCCCTACACAATCAGGCCATTGTCAGAAAGAGAAGGATTTACCCTCTCTTTGAAGCAGCAAATGGCTCCTCGGAGACCTCAAACTATATAAAGCCATAACAGAATATTGCAAGCTTGTTCTGAAAGTTTCCAAAGGAACTGTGCCTAGCAGACATCCGAGGGCAAAAGTCTCCATTACCTGTTAGCAGGATACTTCCACCATTATTTGTAACACAGGACAATTGATACCCAGTATTTTTCCATCATTTTTTCCAGACCAGAAATGTTGAGCAGAGAATATTGGGGAAAGAAAAACCTTTTGATGTTGCTAAAGAGGTTATTTGCATGCAAAGCTGTCTTGAGCCACCCCCTGGGTTCCAGTCAAGTTCCTTGGCCTGGAAACCAGTATTTCAGGAGGAACTGCATTGCTAGAAGATGAGCTGCTAAGGAAGACTCCCTGATTTGTGAGGAGTTATTTTTAAGGAAACATCTGATGCGAGTATCAACCAGTGAGGTCATAGCTTGGAGCTGAATTCCCTTAATTACAGGCTTCCCATTAAAATGAGGATATGAAGCAATAAAAGAGGCATTGATTGCATCCCAGCTTTATTGTTATCAGTCTCAGCTTGCCCTTGACTAAGCATAGTAGGCAACTCCATGCTAATCCTACCTGGATTTTAACTCCCATATCGCCATACACATTCTTGCTAAATCCATCAATGCAACTCTTGTGACTTAGTGATTTTATATACCACACCCCCGCAGCCCCTGAATCAGAGAAAAAGGAATACGTGACACACTTGTGTCCCATGGTTGATTGCAAGGTCTAACTGAAGCTTCTCCCACAGCGGTGACAGCTAGGCATGCTCTGGATCAGCTCGCACTGTGGCATCCCCTCCCCTCGGGACCTTTCCCCTGTCCTGTCTCCTCTCTTCCCAGAATTAAGAACAGCTTCTCTTGGAGATCTCACCCCTTGTCAAATCTGGCAAAAGTGGCCCATGGGCTCAGATGTCTTTGGAGATGAAGGGGGATACATAAACACAAGTGCATGTGGCCACATTAGCCTTTTCCTTTAGGAAATCAAGGTGACAGGGGAAGGTAAAGGTGTGGCCCAAAGTGCCTTTTGCTTTTGACTGCACCACCCCCTCTGCTGTGGCAGTAATTTATGAGGTTGCACCATGACCAAAAGGATTATTTTAACACTAGATCCCTTCCATAAATACTTGTTCCCTTCCTAACACCTCTTTGTGCACAGTGGGCAACTGCACTCTGCACAGATGTCAACAGCACTCACCCACAAACGCTTGGAAATTATTCTGGATGCAGTTTAACTACGGATAACCACATCACCATTAGGACTCCCCAGCTACAATCAAGACCTCAGGGTGTTGGAGAAGCCCCAGCAAAGGGGAGAGCCCCACAGTGCCCCTGAGCACCAGGGCCAGCAGGTAGAGCAGCCTGCGAGGGGATGGGGCCACGAACTCCCCCAGCCGCAGGCAGGCAGCGCTGCAAACAGCAAACACTTGTCCCACTCTGCCATCACCTCGCTCTCTGCAATCAGCCTCATATTCACACATTGCATGAATAGCTCTTAACCATCATCAGCAAGTAAATTTACTAAATAAAGGCTGAATCCTGCCATCGGTGTCTTGCCCAGGGTGTCTTCGGCCTGTGTAATATGTAACAGCAGCAGAAATTGCTCCCAGATCACTGGTAAATCAGTACTTTTAATTTCCTACATCAGAACCTGCTGCCACATGATTTGGATTGATCACCCAGTGCTCCTGTGCTAAAGGGGAGAACAGGACGTGGGATTTGGCTGGTAGAGTCTCTCCCAGCCAGTGACCTGCTGGTCTGTGACTGATGAAGAGACCCGATTAAAATCAAATGACTCACAAACCACTCTGACATTACATTTGCTGGAGAAAACAGTTGTACAGCGATAGGATCAGGTGCTGAGTGAGGGAGCCATGGGGTGCTAGCAATGCTGTGGCTTGACGGTCTAAGGGCAATTTCTGCAGTAACAAGTAATACATTTCAGGGGGGAAAAAAAGCGAAATTTCAGACACGTTCAGATCCTGTCTTACAACTTTATATCGCCTTATGACAGATACCGTTTTGAGCTATAAACGTGACCTTGCTGAAGAAAAGCTGTTGGTTTTCCTTATCTCTGCTGACCTACAGCGCAATCTGGCTAATGGCTCCTGCTGCTTTTGTATCGGCAGCAGGTTTCTGTGTACACACAGCCACTGTGCACACACACAGGAAGGGAGGATGTCAGCAGAGGAGGGCGGGGATGAAGGCAAAACCCACTGGCGTGCAACACCCTCCAAAACATTCACACACTAATATTGGCAAGAGAGGCTTCGGCGGCAGGGGGACAGAGCTGACGGGGGGACTTAAGCCCCTGCTCTATAGTGGGGGCTGAACCATGATCAGTGAGGCCTGCCAACTAAATAGTCACAAAATAAAAGGGTGTAAAACGAATTTAAGTGATGGAGGAGCCCATGGGCTGGAGCTGACTTTCTCAGGGCTGGGATTCAGCACGGAGGCAGCTGTGTCTTAAATCACAGCTGCTGCGGCTGCTGAAGTTGTGTCCTGGCTCTCTGATCTCGTTTTGCACAATGTTTTACAGCACAAGAGTGCCCTTGTCATTACACACTCACCTTCTTTGTTAAATTAATACTTCTTTTTCAAATGCACCTTTGCCTGAGCTTAGGAGCCTTTCCCACTACAACTCCGAAGTCAGGAAGGTCCATCAGGGAAATGTGGCCTGACCTCCAGCAGAGAACGTGCCTTTGCCCAGCAAGTACACAGGCAGGGAACCCCACACCCACCACAGAACTTCCATTGGGATATATCCATCTTCCCCAGACCTCTACCTGTTTCTCAGCCCCCCCAAACTTGTCCTTCAGTCCTACAACCTACTGCACACAGCCACAGTACCACGCAGAGAATAAACACCACCGCGTGAAGCAACAGGGCGCTTTCCGAAAAGTTTCCCTGCGATATTAAGTGCGGTTACAGGCTCTTTATGTAGGAGGAGGTATCTTCAGGAGTATTGCATTTAATTTCTCATTTACTTTGAATCTCTGTGCCACCACAGCCTGCACACCTGTGAAGTCCACAGCTCACGCCCCGCTAACCAGAAGCGCAGCCCCAGCCTCCTGCTTCCCCAGCGCCTCCTCCCACCCACTGCAAGGAGAAAAACACTCCGGTGGAGAAACCCCTGCCTGGGCTGAGGCTGGGGAGCTTCGTCCCACATCCCTGCAAAGGCCACCGTGGCCCCCTCCCCTGCGCCTCCAGCCGCCGGGGCTGCGCAGCCGGGGCGCACGGCTTGCGCGGGGCAGCGCGCAGGGGAGTGGGGGGGGGGGGAGGGGGAGGAGGGGGGGGAGGGGGAGGGGGAGGGGGAGGAGGAGGAGGGGAGGAGGAGGAGGAGGGGAGGAGGGGGAGGAGGAGGAGGGGAGGGGGAGGGGGAGGGGGAGGGGGAGGGGGAGGGGGAGGGGGAGGAGGGAGGGGGAGAGGGAGAGGGAGGGGGGAGAGCGAGGAGGAGAGGGAGGAGGAGGGGGGCGGGCAGGTGTGCTGGCAGCCCGGCCCTGCCCAGTCCCGCCAGCAGCGGCTCCTGCCCTGGGCGCCGGGATGCTCTGAGCCGTGCGCGGGGGGAGGCGATGGAGCCGCCGGCGGCGAACGGCAGCTGCAGCAACGGTGGGTGCAGGCGGGGGGGAGCGGGGGGGCCCGGGGAGCCGGGGTGGGGGGTGGGGAGCGGGGGGGAGCGGGGGGGCCCGGGGAGCGGGGCTCGAGGCTCGGCCCGCTGCCCCCCCCCGGCTGCGGGGCCGTTCCGTGCCACCGCTCGCTTGCCCTCTGGCTCTGGGGCTTCTTCTCCTGTTTTTTGAGGTGCCTCCAGGAACGGGAAAAACGCTTTATCCACAAGCCCCGCACAGCCTGTCGGCCTTACAGCGGACACAGAGGAGCTGGGTTTTTTACTTTTTTTTTTTTTCCTTTCAAGATTGCCTAATCCAGTCGGTAATCACCCCATCCCACTGCCTTGTGCTTGCACCCAGTACCACATTGTGGAGACTTTTACCCAGCCGAGGAGGCGAGATGCCCCCCTGTTCCCCAGGAAATACTTCCACAGCCAAGGATGTTTTTCCATTAGAAAAGAAGCCCATTAAAGGACCTTTGGAAACTCATCTAGAAAGTCACTGGAATTTTTTCCATTAGAAAAAGCTGGGATCTAGTTTGCATGCAAACCCTCAGCTACAGGTGCTGGGGGGGGTGTGTGCGGAACATCCAAGCCAAACTCTTGGCTCAGGAAAAATGTAGGATCCACACTCCGGCTGCTGCCAGAACTGTGACCAGTTTCACCATCGCATACCCCCTCCTGCAGAGACGCAAAGGCTCGCTCTGTGATTCCTACCTGAGTTCAGGCAGAAAATTAAAGTCTTGTAGTACAAAGGGACACTCCAGCTGGCGGTTCTGTTCCCCACGGACACAGTCACACTGTCCTTACTACACTCAGACGGAAGATTGCGATAGAAAGATGTGCTGGGTGTGGTAGGAGCAGGAGGGTAGGAAGAAATTCCGTGCTTTTCCCACCCACTCAGAGCAACACGCTTTGGCTGGAGGCACAGGGGGTCTGCACTTTCGGTGTTAGCAGCTGCAAAGCGTGCCTGCTTTCACCCCTTCCACCTTGCCCTTTCCACACGTGAGGAAAGAAGTGTCCCGAGTGTTTGAGAGCTGGTGGGTACTTGCTTTTAGGGTGAAAGCATGGGTGACTGTTCAGGGGGACATCTGAATGCGTCCAAAGGCCAACAGAGGCACTGTGGATAGTCTTACCAGTAATTCGCTGTTTTATCTCCACGGTGGTCTCACAGGGTCTCTGGTCACCCTTTCATGCCTTTCCCACCGGGTCGTGTGCCGAGTGATCAGCGATGCTGACCCAGCCGACTCCGGCCATGACAATGGGACTTTGGATAACTTCTGGGTAACTCGGCTGGAAAGCAGTTATGGATTCTACATTGGCCTGGGCTTGGCTGTCTTCTCCAGCTTCCTCATCGGAAGCAGTGTCATCCTCAAGAAGAAGGGACTGCTACGGCTGGTGGAGAAGGGAGGCACCAGGGCAGGTAAGGCTTTTGTGGGGGGCAGGAGGGAGGAGGTCTACCTGTTCCCAGAACCACATGTATCATCCAAACTCCAGCACTGATAAGGCAAGGGAACACCTCTGGGTACACATGTCAGCCTGCCATCAGCAAGGTAAATAAAACCTTTTGTGGATGCATTTTTGCCTGCAAGACCCAGAGAGCAGTGCTGTGCTGGAGCTGAGGAGCTAATTTACAGAGCTCTGCACTGGAAGGGCTCAGCTAAAAGCAGCATTCCCCTGTCCTGCACCACAACTAGCAAGTCACATGCCCTGTGTGATCAGATGTGCACCCACCACAAGAACAACACATGCCCATCACAGCTCTTACATGGGAAAGTGTGAGGCCAGGAGGAAGCAGATTGTTTAAAGCTCTTTGAAACAGGCCCCTTTGCACAAAGGTGCAAGTCATCACCATGCTGCAGACCGGAGCAGAACAGCACAGCTCCATGACCCCACTCTGACTCTTACTGATGCACTAGGCATCGAGTCATTGAGACAAGGATGTGGCCCCGTGCACTTTAATTGCATTAGCAAAAGCCATTTATTAATGCAGGACTGCACACCTGTGATCTGTGTGAACTCTGCTTGTGGTTTTCAGAAAGGATACTGCTCAAGTCTGTTGCTCAACAACGTGCAGATAACTTTTCCCTAGCACCAAGCTCTTAGGGCGAGGTGTGTGTTTATGTGCACGTATATATTATGGATGGGGAAATGGTGGAGGAGCACAGCCTCCCATTGGATTGGACGCATCCCATCAGCAAACATGTGCTCTAGCAGCAGCCAAAGTCCTACCTGGCAGGTGACCTACTTGCATAACTACAAAACAAAATAATGCTAATTAAAATACTACTGCTTCCCCGCTCTGGTCTAGGAATGTTTCTTAAATCGTTTTACAAAGGAAGTAAATATCACTGTCCTCGTTTTACTGTGTCCCCCATATGGGGAGACAGAGGCATAGAATGATGAAGCAGAGTCCACCGGCAAAGTTACCAACAGCACCCGAGCTGCAGGCCAGTCTCAAGTCTGACCCCATCCTCTGCCATTAGGCTGCCCACATGCAAGTGCTGAGCTGCATGAGTTTGGGTTTTGGCATGATATTTGCACAATGCAATATCAGTATCATTTCAGCTGTAGAAGAGGTCTCTCTTCTCCTTTAAGCCCTCCCACAGAGCCAAGTGAGTAAAACAAGAGCAAACCCCTCCCTATTTTTCAGGATGTTTAATTAGGAATTAGAGATTATTGACAGAAAACTGCAGCAGACAAAAAGAGTTCTTGAGAAAACAAACTAACCAAGCTAAAAAAAAAAAAAAAACCCAAACCAAAACCAAATAAACCAGCAATTTCTAGGGAATTCCAAAGCATAACATTTGAACTTCAGCATTTGTGAATTTGTTGAGGAACCAGAAGAGGCTGAATTCTAGCAAAATATTTTTCCGCATGTCCTAACCTCTTCCTGTCTGCCTCTTTGATCCCCTTTTTTCTCTCTCACCCTTAAATCTTTCAGTCCCAGCGTTTCACCCCTGCTATCTGAGCACATCCCTTTTCTCCCAGGCAGGTCAAACGCTGCTGTTACTGACAGGTCCGGTCAGGTCAGGCTTCTCAAAACCATGGGCTCGCTCCGACCCAGCAAAATCAGGGTTCACAATGTCAGCAGGCTCAGGCTCCTTACATCTAACAGCTTGTGGGTTGAGACCAGAGATGCATTAGTTCCCAACGCAGTACATCCATGCTTCCTCATTTATGTGCAAGTTTTCTTTCATTCAGTTGTTCCAAAGCCAGGAATCATTTTTCATCAGAAATCCTTCGTCACATAGTGACTGTTTCACATAAAATTAACATCAGGATTTACGGCAGTTCAGGCTGAGGCCCCGCACTACAACTATGATACAAAGCAGCGTACAAGAGGAGCAGATAATTTCGGGAACAGGATGCAGGGGGCCTTCACCGTGGCTGCACAGCAACACAAACTGTGGCACCATGTGCCTGCACGGAGCAACCAACCAGTTTTTCCCTCTTCATCCTTCATAGCTATAACCCCCGCTTGAGCTGGGTTTGGAAAAGCTCACTGCCTTACCTTAGTGCCTGTGCGCGAGGCTCCACAGCGACCTGGTGTGATGTGAGGTGCAGCTCGAGCTCCCCGCAGGCAGGGTGGTGGCTGACAGCATCCCCCGGAGCAGCCTTTGGGTGGGGGGTACCCAGAACAGAGCACCTCCTGCCATCCGTGGTCCCTCTGCTCCAGGAGCACCACACAGGGAACATGCAGGACAAGGCATGACCGGTCTGTGGTTGCTCAGCTGGGGTGTTTACTACTGAGTTTAGGGGCCGGTGCCCCCTGAATCATGAGGATGACCACAGCCGCCAGGGCCGAAGGGCATGCCCAGGCTCCCTGCTGCAGTGGGGCAGGCTGCACCCCGGGCCAATAACCTCTATGGCTTTGGGGCAATGGGTGCCATTCCCATTGCCACCCTGGGGTTAAACCACGGCTTTTACTGTCCTTGCATTGCCCACCCCTCAGTGCCAGCTCCCGCTAATCCCTTGACTTAGCTTCCACGTAGGATGGCATGTCTGCATATTCTGTCCTTTGTATTCTGTCCTTCCAGACCTTTTTCTTTGTCACACTCTTCCCCTTGCAATTTATCCCTCTCCAAAGGGATGTTTCCCATCCCTTGCTCTGCGGAACACAGTTGTTGACTCCTGCATACCTGTGTGCTTTACTTCCCCAGGAGATGGAGGCCATGGCTACCTAAAGGACTGGCTCTGGTGGGCTGGCTTATTAACCAGTAAGTAGAAGCTGTTTCTCTGGGTTTTCAGCATTTCCAGGGTCTGTCCCTGTGAATGAGGTGAGGAATGAGCCCAGCATCTTGCGGCTTAAAGCCTTTTTTCTGGTGAGTTCCCCATCCTCAGCAGAGGTACCTCCAGGAGAACAGCAGCAGCAGCGAGCTGAGCCGCACGGGATCTCCCTTACCATCCTCCTGCAGGGCTGGTAGGACTCGCTAGCTCAGTTTTACCGGATCAAAAGCATGGAAAGCCAGGTTTTAATAAAGCAGCTGGCTGCCCTGCCTGCGTACCAGGCACAGGGCAAACAGCCTCCCGTGTGTGCCTGGGGGCCCCGAGAAAGGTTACAGCGCAGGGGAGATAACAAGGAGGTGTTGGTAGCAGCTCCTCTCTTGAGCAAAACTTGCTTTCCTTTAGAGCAAGCCTTAAAACATGCAACACTGGTATCTTCTCAAATTGGACTCGTAGCTGTGCAGAGAGCAGCAGATTTCACGGGGGGGGGGGTGGGGGGGTGCGAGAGCAGCGTTTTCTGGTTCCCACTGCTGCAGCAGCTCAAGGTGCCCCCACCTCGCACCACCCTTGCCGCTCCTGCACAACCCACGAACAAGCACACAGTACTCCCTGCGAGGGACAAGGACACCACAGCCCCAGGGGGGACACTCCTGGTAGTAGGTGAGGAGCAGCCTCCTTGTGCTGGGACTCCCACAGCTGCCCACCCCCTCCCTGGTTAATCACCCGGACGCACTGCAGCTGCCTGGCTGGGCTCTGGGGGCTTAATGAGTTAATATGGGTCAACTGTGACATGGCCAAGCCCTGGCACCCCCAGCCCTCCTCTGTGTGGGTGCAGGGCTCCAGGGATGCCTCTCTCCTTGCATTAATCTGTAATGGAGAAATTCCCACCCACTACCTGGCCCTGCTCAGCAGCAGCATGAAACCCCCGTAATAAAACCCACTCTTAACTGACATCTTACTAGTTTACAAGCCCACAAGAGAAAATGCAAAAAGTGTACTGTATCTCACTGGTATTTATTTTTCTTGTGTTTGTTTAGTGGGTGGAGGGGAAGCTGCCAACTTTGCTGCCTATGCCTTTGCTCCTGCAACTATCGTCACACCTCTGGGGGCTCTGAGCGTGCTCATAAGGTGATTTATGTGTCTCTAGTTTGCAATTTGCTTTTTTTGTTTGCCCGTTTGTCTTGTAAGATAGAAAGACTTGAAGTGATGCTATTATGATTATTCTGCCTAAAGGAAAAAATGTCTCTGTGTTTTCCAAAAAGGTGCTCTAATATTTGTTGTCCCTTTGGGGGATCATTTGGAAACTACTGAATTAAGTAGCGTGCCCTTCTGGAAATGCTGCTTGTGGATAGCAGATATGTACACTTCAGGTTCAATTATTGCAAATATCAGTGTTACTGCCTTCCTTATTCCAGCTTTTTAGCCAGTTCAAGGTTGCTTTTTTTGTTTTGTTTTGTGCTTCTAGTGATCAATACTAAAAATCTCAAAGGGTCAAAAATACCAGGGTTGTTTTTTTAAACTGTTTTTCCTTTGCCTTTTATTTTCTAGGCTTTTAGGGTGGTCTGATGTTGTGCTTTTGTACTTCTGCCTATTGCCAAAAGGGCTGAAATGTTATTTCTTTATTTTTAAAAAGGTGATTCATATCAAAAGTCGAGGTACCGAAGGTGTTATATAGGGACTGTTACTGTGAAATGCATAAGCCTGCTGAGAGTAAGGACTGCTTTGGTGTCTTGCCTCAAATTTTTATGCATGACAAATAGATATTTTGCAGATATAACTGTAGCCCCAGTACCTTCAGGGTTTCTCTGGGGTTTGATAGTTCTGATGATTTAGTTAAAATTAATGTAACTCTTTTGTTGTTGTCTCTGTTACACTGGTCCTTGAAATAATTTTCTTGGGCGCTAAAGACTTCATAATGCCCAACAGCTCATGAGAGAATCTGTTGACCCTGAAAATACTTCTGAGGATGTGCTAACACATTCAGCACTTTTTTATCTTGCTGATACATGAGCTGTGATCTATAGATCACACCTGCATCTGTGTGGGTTCAGCGGTCAGTAGATGTGTTGTGCTTGTGTATTAACACACTGGAATCTAACAAATTTACTCCAGATTTGTGTCCTGGTATCACATGAAGGCATTCTTTACCTTATTTTAGCTGCTGTTCCTTCTTTAAAGGACTTTAAATCCCCAGCTGTTTTTTTTCTGTCCCGTGCAGTGCCATCCTGTCTTCATATTTGCTTGGAGAACGGCTCAACCTGCTGGGAAAGCTGGGCTGCATGCTGAGCCTCGTGGGCAGCACCGTGATGGTGATACATGCGCCAGAGGATGAGGAGGTCACCACTCTGGATGAGATGTCTTCCAAGCTGAAAGAGCCAGGTACACAGCAGGTTGTGTTTTCTCTCTCAGGGCTGGGCGGCACGTGCTGCCCACCGCTCAGTTTTGAGTTACTCTGCTCCCTCTTCCAGGTTTCCTCGCTTATGCTGCAATCCTCTTGGCTCTTTGCTTACTCCTGATCTTCTACCTCGCACCCCGTTATGGCCAGAAAAACATCCTCATCTACCTCACCATCTGCTCCGTTATTGGTGCCTTCTCCGTGTCCTCAGTCAAGGGCCTGGGTATTGCCATCAAGGGCTTCTTCGCTGGCCGGCCGGTGCTGCAGCACCCATTGACGTGGATCCTAGTCATAACGCTGGTGGCATCCATCACTACACAAATTAACTACCTCAATAAGTCCCTAGACATTTTCAACACCTCTTTGGTGTTTCCCATCTACTATGTGCTGTTCACCACCATCGTCATCGCAACTTCCATCATCCTGTTTAAGGAGTGGGTCACCATGACCGTCGTTGACATCATTGGGACAGTTTGTGGCTTCCTCACCATCATTTTGGGGGTGTTTTTACTCCATGCCTTCAAAGACATAGATGTCAGTTTAGGGAATCTGCCACAAGTCCTCCAGAGTGGACAGCAAGCACCGGTCACCCGAGATGACAAGAACATCCTGATAGAGGTGGACAACTCCAGCATCGGCCCAGAGGATAAACCCAAAGTATTCATGATCTACACTTAGCTTGTTATACGCGAGGGTCTGGAGGTGGGGTGAATGGGTTGATGTCTAGATCCCAGGTGCTAGTGGGCAACTTAAAAAAGGAAAAGCAGAAAATAAAACCAGCAGTGTCTTATCCAGAGCTTGGTAGAGTCAAGCCAAGTCTTTCTCTGGGCTTTGGGACTGGATGTTTGTCATGGTGTGGCAGCAAGTGGTATGTTTAATCCTCACTGGGCTTTAATACATGCAGCCACTGAAAATGAAAGTCCTCTTGAAATAGATACTCCTGGGACAGAGCTCCTCTCTGAGGCCCCTTCCCGTCTCTTATTCTTGGCAGGGCTAAAGTTTACTCTTGCACTCCTTCTCGCGGGTGGCCATTGATGTGTTTAGTTCCAGACCCCGGTTGAGTCATTGATCAGTGTTTTTTGTCTTTTTTTTTTTTTTTTTTTCTTCTTCTTCTTTCTAGACCATCGCATGAACTCTCAAATACACACCAGTATCTCAAACGGAGGTGAGAGACAAGGACTGAATGGTACACGCCTGCTATTCAGACTCTGCTCATCCATGTTTAATTACTTGCTCTGCAAATATGAGACAAGAATATAGGTGGACGTGGGCGGAACATGGTGAATTTTGGAGTAGGCGCTCATTTAGACTCAGTGGCAGGACCCAAGCCATGAAGTGTTCTTACAGGACTGTGGCAGAGAAACCTTTTTCAGCTTTTGGGTTTTGTGAGGTGCAGGAGTTTCTCTGCAGCACAGTGTTAATTGGTTTGATGTGGGGTTTCTGTTTCTTTGGGTTTTTTTCCTTAGCAGCTGTGGTGCCCAGGCCATGTTGATGTGGTTGGTGAAGCTGTTGGACCTGATCCAGACCTCATCCTAGCAAGGGGCAGCCCCTGCTCAGGCTGGGGTGCTCTGGCAGGGTAAACCCCATGTCAGGAGAAACACTGCCATCTTCAAAGGCTTTTTGTGGTCTGTGGAAATACAGCTACTTGGTCTTCCAAGCTGAACGTAAATTCTAAGTATTTTTTTCTTTGGAAATGTCTTGACCTCTCTGAGCCCTGTGACCTGTTCTGCTGTCATTTAAGCCCGAAAGGTTTTTTGTGGTTGTTGTTCAGAGGAAGTTATGAACTACATACTAAAAGCCAAACAGGCGTGAGTGGGTGATGCTCTGCAGAGCTGTAGGGATGCAGCTTATCCCAGAGCATTCCTGTTCATCCATCTTAATGTAGTGTGGATGTTACCTGGATTCTTGCTCACAGCTCACCTTCAAAACCCCCTTGGATTTGTATCGGCGGTGAGGATGAAGGGATGGGAGAACTAACATTTTGAGCTGGAAGGTGAAAAAGGAAGGTATTACCACTGTTAAAAGTTTCTCCCATCTTGCTGCTGGGTCTTGCAGCACAGGGAGCCTGGAGCTCATTTGCTCACGGCAAACCCCAAACAGGGAGTGGTGAAGCCTGAGCTGGCTTTGCCAAGCTGCCTCGGTCAGCCCTGGACCACAGCACGTACTGATGCTGTCTGAGATGCTGACCTGGTTATACCTGGGGCTGAGCATCACTGAGCAAATGCAGCCTGGGGTTGCAGGGGGGGGGAAGGAATATGCACTCTTATTTTAATAACGTTTCAGTACTTTCTTTTGGAATGTGGAAAGCGAAATAAAGGCTTTTTTCTAAAAAAAAAAATAATCCAAATGCTTGCAGGTGGATCTGAAAGTTTTTAGCGATTTTGTAGCCCTTGAAAGGTAAGGGCTGAAGGAGAGCAGAGCAGGGCAAGCATCTGGGGCAGAGAGTAAACCAGCAGTGCCCTCCTTTGGTAGCAGAAAATAATCCAATTAACTCCCTCGAGCTTCGGTTTTGGCATCCTAATTGCTGTAATGCTTTATGCATTTTATTTTAGGAAAAGCTTGTAACCGGGACTCATCTTTCCTTACTGCATTTCATAAAAGCCGTTCCTCCAGCTGTCCTGCCATCTCCGGACAAACGCTACATATAAAGTGAAGATTTGAACCGAGGTAATGAAGTAGCACACAGTGACAGAATATTTGTTAATGACAACTGACAAATTTATTAAAACTAGGCAAAAGGCACAATGAATTGCATTCTTCAAGTATTTGCATAGATGCATAGAGAGCATTATTGTAAACCATTAATTTGTGGACACAGGAGAAAGTGAGATGTATTTTGGTATACATTCTCCCAAGTAACATTATCTTTCAAAAAGTCAGGTTTTACCATCTTTTACTCCTCCTGCAGTTCCCCTATTCTCATTCACTCAACTTGTACACTTGAAAATTTAAAACTGCTTACTTAAAACTACCTTTTGGAGGTTTTATGATATTTCAGCAATAAAGTTTTCCATGAGAGTTTGGGCATGTCTGGTTGTTCCGAGCTTTGTGTGTCCAGGGGCATTTTTTTAAAAGCTTGACACCATGCTCACATAAAATGCAGTGAAACTATTTTTACTGATATTTTGGTGGCCATTTGATAAAGATCGGGGGCTGTAGCAGAAGTATGCTGCTGGCTCAGATATAAGATCAAGTTTTTGCGGTTGAATCTATCCTACCACAGTGTACGTAGAGACTGTACCCAGCTTACTGCTCCACCTGTGAACAGTAGCACATGCTATTCCATAGCCACATTAGCTCCATCCCAAGAGACAACAAATTTGGGGGCTGTTTAAATACATGTTGTTTAAATGTAATACCCCCCCCAGCTATAGAAAAAGACACGTAAAGATTAGAAAGCTGATGTCTTTCACTTGCCATCCCTTATTTCAGAGAGAAGTGTTGCAGGTTGGCTTGTTTTCGAGGCATATAGAAGGTAAGAAAAGGTCCAAAATGATCAGGATAAGAAATAACCAAGCAGAAATTCAAGACAGACCCTGTGTACTGTTTCCTTGCGGAGAAAGAGGTAGTAAAGTTGCGAAAACTAATGTGGTTTAAGTCATCCTATAGATACACTGCTACATATAACTAGAAATTTAATGAGTCCTTAGGGCTTATCTGCTTTTTTTTTTCAATTAGTAGAGCTTAGGGAAAGAGAACCATCAGAAAAAACTTTTTTATGCCAATAATAGTTTCTCACATGTGCAGCAGCAATCATGCTGCTTGAGGATTTGTCCATAATAAATCAGGCACAACAGAACTGTTGTAACCATAGTTCCAGAATTCTCTGTGATCTCCTAGGAAATCATTTCAAGAAGGGAAACAAAAAAAAAAAAAAAAGAAAATATTTGGCATAACAAGGACTTAATGTAAAATCCTGAGAAAAAACATAAAAACCCCCAAACTATTAGGAGAAAAAAACCCAAATTCATAAGGGAGGGTCCTCAAGGTCAGAACCATCAGCTGCTTAAAGTGCACACAGGTAACTCTCTCCATCCGTGTCCTGGAGGAAAAACCTGGAGTAAATGAGCTGCCCTACAAAAGCACCATGTGTTGCATTAATATTTCTGCTGTTTTACCACCTGGGCAATTTTAAGGTAGGTTTCTCACTGGTATGGGGAACAAGCAGCCCATGCTGAATTACCGCTCAGCACAGACCAAAGCCTGAGAAGATGTGCAAAAGTGTCTACTGATCCATGGTACCGTGTGCCAGAGAGGAGGTTTCAGCACTGGCTTTTGCTGAACTTCCTTCTGGCCGTTTGTTCTGTATCTTGGCCAGGGAGTTTCCCTGTCGTACCTTAACTGTGTCCCAGTGACACAGATCAGAGCGGATGGGCCATGCTGGGGATGCTATTGGGTCTTGCAGCACTGAAGCAAGACAAGCAAGTGCTGGAATGCTCTTGCTGAAGATGCCTAATATGGGGAAAAGAATTAATCTACTACACCAAAGCTAATCAAAATCCATAGTGACCCACAAATTATTTTAACCAGAATATTTCCCTGGTTTGCTCCCTGTTGTGGCCCCACTTGCCACCCACTGTAAACTGAGAATAAACTGAAGAAAGTTATCGATGGCTGCCTCCTGCGCTCTCAAGAGGCAGTGGTTTCTGTATAGCACCAACGTATGCTCCTGCGGCTGCATGGATGGGCTGAGGAAGCCAACAGGTCTTACATGAAAGCCCATCAGGGCCAGCACCTGCACTTACAGCTTGTTCTGCCTGGTAACACTTAAATAATTGATTAAAACCACGTGAAACCCCCATCACCCTGTTCCTGCATTGGATATTGCACAATAATATTTAAATACCATATAAACAAGTCGTCCCTATATGAAAAAGGCTATCAGCAGAGAGGGCTGAGTTCAGCTTGGCAGGTACCAGCACAGTTCCTGGGGACACTCCTGCCAAGCCTGACTGCAGCTTGAGTCACAGAGGAAAGAGGTGATGCTAGAGGAGAGGAACTGAGACACTCTCTGCGGTCATAAATGTTTTTCTGGGTGATGAAGGTGATCCAGTCCCCTGTGAAGGTGAGAGCCAGCCAGGAGCAGACTGCTTCATGAGTGCCCACCGGAGTCCGGCTGTCCCATTTTCAAGATGTTTGCTGCTCAGGCTCTCCTGACACCGGTATTCTGGGTGAGATGGAAAATGGGGAAAAGAGAGAAGAGTGAGCACTGATGAAAGAGCAGATGCTGCCCTCTTCCCTCTCCTGGAGCTGATGTTCCAGCCAGCCAGGGGAAGCCTGTCTGTTCACATGCCTCCACATCTTAAAGCATGGCATAGGAAGCTCTCCCACCAGGGGCACGGTGAAGCAGCTTTCTCTATTTTTCCCAGCTAGCCTCAAGGATATTGCAGGCTGGAGACAACGCCTGTGGTGTGTGTTAAGGGGTCCAGTTTGCACGGAGCTGAACTCAGTAACTAGGAGCCCCTCATTAGCTGTCCTTATTCAGGACAATTTTGGGGAACACTCCCTGCAGAGAAAGCACCTCCTTAGCCATGGCTAGAGAGAATTTCTGTTCCTTACTGGGGTCTTCAAGTCTTGTGTGGACCTTCCTGTTTTGCGGCTCTTCACTGACCATTCTGGGTCACACACACCTTGACCGCCCATTGCTCAGCCCCGCTCACACAAACTGCTCATCTGAGGAAGAGCTCAGGGACATGGAGGGTTGAATTAACTGTTTTGCTTAACCCAAACACTTAACAAGGAACAGGTGAAAACAGAGACCCCTGCAATAAAGGCACCCAGCCCAGCAGCTTCTCCATTTCCACCCACCAGGGCTGTGCGTGCAGATGTTTTGCAGGATGATCTCAAGGTTGCTCCCTCCAGAGCACCTTTACTCCCCAGTGTTGAGGGGACACTGCTGTGCTTCCCATCACCGCGCTCAGCGCCTACCTCCGCCGTCGGCTGGAGTCGTCCTGGGGTCCTGGTGTGTGCAGGAGGCAGCGAGATGGTGGGGCTGTTCCCCAGCCAGGCTCTGGTTCTGCCTGGGACAGGATTCGCTGGCAAAGCTCTTTGGGGTGGCCGGGGCCTAGAAATATCCTAGGCAAGAAAGAAAGAGTTTTGAATTCTCAGCCTGGACATACACCCAGCCTGAAAACAGAGATCACATTTGCATTCACTTTACACGGCCAGAACTTCTTCTGGTATGGACACAGGTCCTTTGGACCTCTCTTGGGTTTGGTTTTGGGTTTTTTTGTAGGTCTGAGGCAGCAGACTAGGTATGGAGCTGTCCACATTGAGGTCTCTGATTTGGAGTTAACCCCAGGGATTATTACAATCTAATGGCTGCATGACGAAGAACAGGAGAACCCTTACAGATAGGGCAGGAGTCTCCATCACAACTCAGCCTGTAGCATCCCTGCCTGAGACAAAGGGCTGAAGGAATGGGGGTAAAATCATGCTTGCAGAGACCCCTCTCTGAAGCCACTAGGGCTTATTGTCTTACGCAGGTGATTAGCCGTTTTCAACATGCACGAGTTTTCCCCTATCAAGTGTCATGAAGATCAGATGGTCTGAGGCTGCTCGGCAGCTGGTTTCCAACGGAGGACAGCCAAACAGGGTGACAGGATTACCTTGCTCAGTCCCCTAAATGAAGCTGCAGGCTGAAAGCATGTCATACCCTGGCTGCTAGAGGATCCAGAAGTTTCAAGCCTTGACTTTTGCAAGTAATAGGGAAACTATGTTCCAGAGCCTTTTAATTAGCCACATTATCGATGCACCTAAGGTTGGAAGCAAGTTTCACATGCATACACTCGCTATACGACTGCCCATACAATGCCTGTAAACCCTCTACACGTGTATATACGTGTGCCCATACACACACACGCAGCCCTGCACCCACCTACAATCAGTTATTGCTTTGTTTGTGCGCACAGCTGTCCCTCATAGGATACTCGGAGCATTATATTTTCCATTCATATAATGAGTATCAGTGTAAAGCATGCCCACGGGGAGAAATCACCCACATAAGACCTAACTGCCTGTTGTTGCTTAGCCTCTGTGCTGTCGCTGGCTTACAGGTGTTGATTTAATAAACACAGCTGCACTTACAACTTGGAGGGCACCCAAAAACCCTGCAGTCTCCTGGGACTGTGCATAAATGTGATGCTCGATGGCTGCACCAGCCAATGCTTGGGGATCTATTGCTCTCCAAGGACCTTGCCCTGTGACTCCAGGAAGGACAACACAGGCTAAATCCCACCGACCACTGGGTCCAAAAAGCTCCTATAGGAACAGCAAGAGAGCAAATCTAGCAGATACTGCAAACGTCTAGGAAGGACACTGACACTAGCAAATAGCAAAATCAATTATTTTCTCTGTACCTTCTACATTTGTGGCTCTCCTGCAACAGAGATGGCAAGGTTTCTTTTGGAAATCCTAGGAAAAGTGTTCCATCTAGTAGGTCTGACTGAGATAAAAAGGGACTGGACGCATTGGGGAGGGAACACAATGGAGATTGTGGGGAACTTGTCAACAACCAGCTGGGAAGGATACCTATTCCTTACTGACTACAGTCAGCTTCCTGCTTTTGTTTTAGTTTTCTTTCCTGCTGAAGTGCTGGCTGTTCACAGGAACAATGGAGCTAGAAACAAACCCCATTCACTAAAATATTTTGGGTTTGTTTTCCTCTATATCCTTCAAGGAGAGACTGCCAGGGATCCAGTCTCCTGCTATCTCCTGTAACTGAGCCCTTTGCTTCTCTTCTGGCCCTAACCCAATAAAGTAGTATGGAAATATTTTGGTTAAATGGTTTTAAGTCAGTCTGAGTGATTTGCCATCTTTCCCGTAAGAATGTGGGGTCTGTAGTAAGCTTAAAACAAAATTGCCAACAAAAGAAGTATATCAATGCCCTTTCCTTATAACCCCCAAAATATCCTCACTGCTAGGATGCTCACAGAAGACGGGGTCAGTCTGGGTTAAGTCTAATGTTTCCTATGCAACATGCTTAAAGGTCCCATTTCTGCTCCACATGAAAGTTTGTCTGAGGCTCCCAAGGCGTTAGTGCAGGAATAGCCAAATGCAAGATACCTGGGAGATCATCCCAAGGAATGTACTCAGTACTGAACCTCAGATTTATCACTGATTGATAATCTCAGAAGGGCTTGTTTCCAGGAGATAAAACACATGCAAATGGTAAGAACAGCTATGCTAGGCTTGATTAGGGAAAAATCTGTCCAGTCCTTTTGTTCCTGGCAGATTATCTATTTGATTTGCAGCTAAAAAAATGTTTAGAGGACCTTGGTAAAGTGAATGCTGCTTTGTGATCCAAGCTACCTGACCTCAGCTCCACATCAGAGGTATCGAGAGACCTGAATTAACAGGAATTAAGTGTGCTAGCATCCAGCACGGTCAGTGTTAGCCACACGACAAAGCACGGAGGGCCACCAGTAACTGTCCTGCGGTGAGCTGGAGCACGTTCTAGCGAGCACGGTACCTCCTACAACCCCCCCAGGGTTAGAGAGGCTGCACCAGCCTTCGCTCAGAACAAACCTCCCATCAAACTGCATCTTGACCCTGTACCTGAGAGACGGGGGGTTTGGGAGCAGGAGGAGCTGGCCTGCTCGGGGGTATCCGCCGGGAAACGTCCTTCGGAAACGCCGGCTGTGCCTGCCCAGCGGGCTGCCCCACGCCGCAGCCAGTGGAGAAGGTGGATGGCTGCTGCGTGTGGAGTCGGAGCCCTGGCCCTTGCTGGGGAGAAGGTTTTGATGGGATTTCAGGGAAGCCAATCACCTGTGCAGAAGACCCACAGATCCCCAGAGTTAGGTATTTCCACTTCAAATCACCTTTTTACTCTCTGCTATGCTTTTGAGGATCTACATGAGGTCTATGAGCCACACAGTAGAAAATACGGCCTGCGTCACAGGTATGTGTTGTATCAGTCTAGGAGGCATTAATTAGATAGACTGGGACAATTTGGGATCACGAGGCAGGAATGGGAATCAAGAGAACAGAGTAACTCAGGCATTAGCGTTATAAGCAATACCTGCAAATAAACCCAGGGTTTGCAATTTCTGCAGTTTTGAGAGGGGGATGTGACAGAAGAGGATCTATCAGGAGAGACAAGCAGCCACACAGGCTTGGTCAAATCTCAGCTCCTGCCTTTAAGGAAATTACTAGAAACTTTCAGCCATGGGTGATGTCTGTCTATTTTTTTCCCATCCTTTGATAAAACAGTTCCCTAACTGTCACATCAGAGGAACCACATCCCACAATTTTGGGCATTTGGATCTCTGCCCAGTGAGGTGGAAGGTGACTTTGCCCATACCTTCCTCTGCTCCTGGGGGGTTTTCAGCTTGAAGGCAGGGTTTGCGTGCCCGCTTCCAGAGGTGTCGCTGACAATGAGAGAAAGGAAAAGATAAGTGTTATTTCTTTGATAAGTTCTTTTCCTTCTTCTTCACGGTATTTTCCATTATATTTGAACTGAAGTAAAAAAAAAAAAAAAAAAAAAGAGAAGCGAATACTGACTATACCAACAAACCCATTTAGTCACAGTCTTTATAATTGCTTTTCTGTCCTGACACTGAAAAGGGCTGGATGCAAGCGGACAAAGCACAGCACTGACCATTTACCTGAACTGCGGGGTCTTCTTTAGAGAACAGATGGCAAATTTATTCCAGCATTTCAGATAATAGAATAAAAACATCATTCCAATGAGAAGGAGAACAGGAGCCAGGATTGCAAGAGTTATCACAACTGCTGAAGGGCCTGGAGGGCAAGAAAGTAGAGTTAGGTAAATGGAAAACTCCCTGCTCCCAATCTAACTCCAGTCCTTCTGAAGTGCCACCATAGCAAAGCTGGTCCCACTCACCTTCGGGCAGGGGGGGACCACTGTCCAAGCTTCCTCCCCTTCCCTGCTTGTTGCAAAATGGGGGGGCCCACCCCTGGTTGCAGTGGCAGTTCTTGTTGTTATTGCAGACCTGAAGCGGGAAGACCCAGAGACTTCAGTGCCAGCTACTACAGAATTTGCAAGCTAAAAATAATTAAGCCCTTGCTGGATAAGACACTACGGAAGAAACTCTCATTGGCATAAACAGGGAGTTAAGTGCCTGGAAACGTTTTCTTTTCAGGGAGTGAAAGTGCCTTTTATTTCCTTAGAAATTCTCCCTTTCTCCAAAAGACAAGGGTTCTTCTGCTGAAGTGCCACTAATCTGAATGTAGGAAAAAAGCAGCATTTAGAAATGCCTTTCCCTTGTTCTTATCTCTAATCTGAAGGAGCTAGTCCTCCATTCAGTGAAAATTTCTTACTGTTTAGGTTTATTGCTTGGCCCATTGCTATTTGTTTTATCAACTAAGCAGCTGCTGGAGGGGAGGCTGATCTCTCTGATTAGGGATGTCCTGTGCTAACTGTAGCATTTCATTTAATACTGTGGAATAGCTGACGCTTCCCACAACTTCATGGATTGTAAGAAACGAAGCAGACTGGGAAGGAAAAAGCAGGGCGAGTCCCTCTCCTTGTCAGGCACATCACGGGGCCTCCCAGGCTGCTCAAGAAGGCAGGCACTGCTGCACGCTGCTGTATTTGTTGCTCCTCCCCATTGCTTAAATGGGCTGTGGGGATGGAGAGATGCTGATGTTTTTTGCCGGAAACATCAGCAAAAGCGTAAAAAATTCTCAACAGCCTTTTCTTTCCATTTCTGGGGCACAGCAGAAGACAGTTTGGGATAAACTGTTCTAAACATGACTTTTTCCTACGTTTTTCCCTCTGATTTTTTTTTATTCAGTCTAAACTGGGCCCGAAAGATTTTTCTATCAGATTACCCCTTCTTGGTTTTCATTCATTGCAATTCATATCCCTCCTGTAGACCTCTTTAAATCCTATGTCAAAGGGACGCTCACAGACCAGAAAATGCAAACACGAAAGGAATGTGCAAATTAACGAAGAAGCTGAAGTGCGGAGCGAACCTAAGCGTGGTACCAGAACTGAGCTGAACAACCATCTACAGATGAATGGCAGCCCATCCTGCTTCAGTCTGAAATGAGATGAAAAGGAAGGCACCTACTCCATGCCCGTGGCACTTCTTGCTGCAGCTTTCAGAATCAAAGATGATGGATGTGTTCTGGCAGCGCCCCTCAAAGCAAACCTGCAGAAAAAGGATCCAGAAACTCAGCATTAGCTCTTTGGGTTATGCACCACATTACTGCCTCGTGTCATTTTGTGACTTGAGGGGTCCCAGACACCTTGGCAATACAAGTGATACCCTGGGCAGAGCAACAGACCATAAGGACAACCTGGCTCCCAAGGAAACATTCCATCACTACCCCAAATCCCAGCTAACGCGCATCAGAGAGAGGAGTGGGAGCTCAGAAGTTGATGACTTTGCCATGCCCATGTGGCAGGTCTCTGAAGGAGCTCTCAGGTGTCTTAATTTCTAATTGAAGCAAGACAACCTCAATCAACTAGTGAGTCCCAGGCTTAGCACTGGCCCTGGACTTCATCTAGCAAAGGCTTAAAGTATCACCTGTGGTATGTATTCTTCCATTGCTTCTCAGAAACCTCTAAGAAATTATTTTTCTATCAAACACTAAAATCTCCTAGAAAGGCATTAGTCATAAGAAATTAATAGCTTGATAACAACAAAGCACTTTCTGGATGGAAAAGCAATACCCTGAACCTCCCCCAAGCCATTACAGGCAGGACTATACCTACATGATGGCTCCCACATTTTGTTCCCGTCAACACCAAGCCAGGATCCAACATCTCCTTTTCTTCATTCTCAGATCTGTACACATGGGTCCCTCGGCACCTCAGCTCCGTCCTCTGCATGCGGATAGTTGTGTCTATGGCCACCGCATTGGACTGCAGGGGTTTGGAAGCAGAGCTCTGGCACTGGATCTTCCCACATTTAGCATCTCTGATTTCAAAGGAAAGGCTAAAGTGATTATTTCTGGCTTGCTGAACATTTTGCAGGCATCAGCTCTACATGTAAATTAAAACAGCAGTGTTGAATCATTGTTCGATGGCAAAAGAGCAAGCACCTCCCAAGCGCCAGCCCAAGCAACAGCATCTGATGGGCACTGATGGCACCGTGTCACGGTCCCCAGGGGTAGGTCAGCCTCAACAACACAGATTAGATTAAGGAGGTTTTGTCTCAGTTAAAAAGCTACATTTAATTTACAGATCTGAAAATCCCCTCTTCTGTTGCTTTGAAAAAATATCAACAAGATGTTTTAAAATGCAAAAGGCAGGGAAAACTGTAAACTTAAAGCTTCAGTCGTAAGGGCTCTAAGTCTGACAAGGATGCAGCTGGTTTCCCAGGAGGTAGAGGCGGGGAGGGGACCCAAAGCATGGATCAGTTCTATCTACTGGCCCGCAGTTTTCTAATATATAAAAACATCTTCTCCAGTGAGCAACTCTTGGCTGCCACGCTGCTTTCTACCTCATCTCACACTTCCTGTAGTTGCCGTAGATGTCCTTCCCACAGTTCCCGTAGATGTCTCCAGCTGCGTTAACCTTCTCGAAGCAGGCATCTGGTGCTGGCCTGGCTCCTGCGTGGAAGAGACTCACATGGCCGATTCCTGTGGAGCCTGGCAGCCCATCTCACCTCACACCAACCGCTCAGTTGTTCTTTTTCTGGGATGGTTTGAGGATGGGAAAATTTACCATTTTTGCTCAAGCGAGCAAGGCAGGAGAAAAGGCTCCTCAGACTTCACCACTGATAACAGTGTCGCAACTGGGTAATTTAAGTTGCATCCTGCATCCTTCACAAATGGGTATGAAAGGTACTACTGCCTTACACAGGGTGAATAATAGTAGGATGCCGCATAATATTGCCTGTCCAAAGGACAATGTATTTCATTGCAAGCAGTGTCCTTACCAGGACCCCACAGCTGCAAGCACTGCTCTTTGTATGTGAGACACATGCCGCTGTAGCAATAAGCCTTTCCTCCATCGCAGGAAGACCCATCAATTTGGTAAGAGTTGGGGGGGCAAAACGGTGACTCGCCAGTGCAGTATTCTGGGAGGTCACAGAGTCCTGACCCTTCCCTGCAGAGAGTTCCCGGAGACATCAGCTAAAAAGATAAAAAGGGGGGAAAAAATGAATTATTGCTTGGCTCCTTTGTGGTTCCATGTCTGCACAATGTCTCCCTGTAGATAAGAAAAAGACCTTGCATGTGTCTCTTCATCTACCTTGTCTCCGTTTTTTTGAGGTCAGCAGTGATCCAAATGACTCTGTAACTTCATTAACTGGGTGAGTATAGAATCAGTTTAATGACTAGATCCCTTCCCTAGGTAGCGATGAGATCATGCACAGAAAATACGGCTGCGAGATCTCAAGGGGACACTGATCCATCTCCCTCTGCCCTAGGATAGGATCTGATTTACCTAAACCATTTCTAACAGATGTTTGTGTAATCTGTTCTCAAACCCCTCCCTGTCCGGGACATCTGTTTCAGTGTTTGCCTGTCAATTCTGCTGAAGTCATTTTGCTAATGGGTAGCTTACGTCTCCCTTGCTTATGAGTTTATCCAGTTCATTCTCATCTTTGTCCACCATGGACATGAAGAATGGAAGGGCATACACAGTTACATCTAGGAGGTGTTTTGAAGTCTCTTGTGAAAGGAGTGAGTCTAGGTAGATTCCTGGAAGATTATTTCCCACGTGCTCAGGATCAGTCAGTAGGAGCACATAGTCAATGCACAAACAGGAAAATGAGCTTAAGGGAAAGGTTTGCCTATGTTCATTTCTGAGTTAATTTGTTGTCAAAGCTTGAGATCTTTAGCACCACAGTTAGAAACATATTTTAACCAGCTTCTATAAGGAAAGCTGAGATTTAAAATGATAGTGGTCACACATTTACAGTCCTCTTTGCTAGCATTCCTTCAGCAAGTACCTGGGCTAAAGGAATTCAACTGCATCCCAGAAAAGAGGGTTCAGAGCAAAGTTAGAATCCAGCCTAATCAATCCCCAGAGAAAACGTTTGCTCTAAGAGCTCTGTCTAGATTTCTTCTAGAGCCAAAGGAGGGAAAGATTTATTCTGATTCACCCCATCCCTAAGTGTTTAAGAGAGGCAGCGTGACTTCATTCCAGCAGCATTCACAGCTCGTCTTAAGTTACCACAGGAGTCAATTAAATCAGCTAGAAGCAAGGACCCCACTGGTTTGATTGCACTCGTAGCTGTTGTACCTACAAATCAGACCATGTTTCTTGCAGGTGAGGAGCTGAACTCCCATGTGTGGCTGCGCTTGCTCCCCTTTCCCCTCCATTTTTCAGCCTCACACTTCTGCCACCGTTATTCCCTCCCCTCTCTTAGGAAAATCCAGAGATCCCACCTTGCACTGATGACAGCATCTGCCATGGGCACATTCGGCACCCAGCTTCAGGGAGCAGGTGCTGGCGTCGCAGCAGGGGTTATTGCATTCCTGGAAGACGGTGAGATGCAGAAGAGCTTACAACACAGACGTTCAAGACAAGAACATGCCAGAGCATCAAAGTGTGAGGCTGACGCGAATCTGTTCTCGTACAGGACAAATTACATACAAAGTCACAGCCTTCCTTCCACAGTATGTTCGTGATCCCCAGCACGTGCTGAAGCACCGTACTGCATAACTGTATCCTCTGTTGAACTGACTGGATACTATAGGTTGTGCTCATTACATCTGGTGAGTCTGGGCTGCTGGTTCCAGCTCCCTTTTGTCTTACCAGTGAAAATGGATTTGAGAAGTGAGGTGCAGTGCTAAGAGAAGCCACATCCTTACCAGGAATGGAGCCGTAGATAAAGTGAACTTATATATGAAACTGCAACACCTAAGATCGATTTTTCTTTTTTAAATGAAATTTTCTTCACCTCTGTTCAGCCATGGATTACAGCATCCCTGAGTTCTGGGATGCATTGTACTACAGGCTGTGAATTTAGTTAGACGTGACACTTTACAACCTTGATTTACATTGCATATACAGTACGCACAGGGCAGGTATGCGTATCTCCTGCACAAACAAAAGCTGTTTACATATCACATAACTGTATTTGCAAAATACATAATAAAATCACTGTGTCCCACTAAACCCCAAACAGTTGAATCTGAACAATCATTACCTCCACCTCTCCACAGTCACACTCCTCCCCTTCTTCCAAGTAGCCATTTCCACATTTCTTCCCACCATACATTTTTTTGGTATCTGGCATATTGGAGAGACACATCCCTCCGCCAGACTGCAGATACTTCTCCAGCTCTTTTCTATTGCACTGGTTGAACACCTTGGGGAATGGATGCCTGCATATAGACAGTGTAGAAAAACATCAAGACAGATCTGGGCAATGGTTTAGAGCACCCAAAATGCGCGCATGCAAATCCTGACAAGTGGCAAAGGACTCGGGTCTCTCTCTGAAATCTATGAAACTGTGGTAATGATTTTCTGTGCCTGTTCAAAATCAGATCCATCTGGATTACAGTTGAAGAGAAGGTGTGATTGCACTGCAAGACTGTCTGGTAATATAATGGCCTTAAAAAATAAACTTTATTGAAACAAAACATGTTGAGTTTGATTTGGCTTTGATAGCGGACAAGTACGGCTGTCCTTACCTGCTCAGTACTGAAGCTGTGGTTTATTCCTAATTGGTCGAACAAACCCGAGAATCCAGCACTCAGACTGTAAAAAACTGCTTGTGAATCTAACTGCTAAAAATAATATTTCCTTTTTCCTATCTACTGCCTCATTGCAAAAGATAGGAATATTTTCTGTTAAATTGATTATTAATTTCTGTTGCTGCAGTGCCAGGACCTATGCACTCTAGATATGACTGCGTATGTGTGCATTTGTGTTGCATGCTCTACTTGCATGCCACTACGTCTTCACTCCTCACCTAAGTGTTTTTCCTTATTTGGAAGAAATCATGCACATAAAAGATGATATCTATGGAAAAAGTTTTGTTAAAACCTGCTAAACCCCAAGAAGGAATGCTTGAGGAAATAGGGAATGTGGCTTTAAGTGAATAGGCTCATCTGACATTTTTACGTGACTGAAACATAGAAGCTGTTGTGGTTCCTCACCCAAAAGGAGCTCTGGAATCCCTGTGGGTTTCCAGAGTCACTCTTGCTTCCCTTTCTCTCACAGACAGCTATTTCTTCCCTTTTAAACACAGATTTTCTGTGGCTCGCTGAAACCAAGCAGTATTCTTAAGACAACATACATTCAACCTGTTTTCACATCTCCTGACATAGAAATACAGCCCTATTGCTGTGCCTTTTAATAAAAATCAGTTCTTTCCTGAAACAATCCTTTTTCCTGTTGTTACCATACTATAACGCCCATTACTTTTGCACAAGATGCTTTAGAAACCCTATCAACTATCTACCTATGCATCTCATGTGCTACACAGGCGTGAAACCCATGTAAACCTCTGCACACCGAGGTCACATATGTTCTGGTCACCCCTCGTTTCTCTGTACCTGCTGGCAACAGGCAGTCCAGAAGGATGTGTGCATTTATGCATTGAACTTGCTTTGGGGTGATAGATTGTTTGGTGGTACACAGTGGGAAGCACAAACTCAGAGATGAGGGGTTAGAGGGGTCCTGAGACAGTCTCTCAAGACAGCAGTTAGGAACATTTTCCTTTTTACCAGACAGTTTAGAGTTCCACTTCTAAATGCTGCCAGGTCCCTACGTTACCTAAAGCCAGTCTCAAGCAGGAATACGCTCGATGGGAATTTAGCAAATTGCTACGGATACACGAGCCAGGGTTTGGCCAGCAGCGTTTTCTCTATAAACACACTGGCTCCAGCAGGCAGCAACAGACCCACCTTCAGTCTGCATTTCTAGCTGTTCCGCCGCCAAGGGTCTTGTAACGAAGCCCTTTGCATTTCCACAAGACCCTGTAGGACAAACTCACCCAGTTGCAGAAGCCATGATGCAGCCTCCATCTTCTGCAGGGGTGGTACAGCAGCCAGCTGAATCATGATTCATGCCAAAATTGTGTCCCATCTCATGGGCAATGGTAGCAGCCACACCAATGGCGTTATCAGAGTGATCCTGTGCGAGATCAAAGAGGCACGTCAGCATTTCACCTGTGCCTGTCCTGTGCACCTCTGAGTCAATGGGGTAAGCAGTACTTCTCATTACTACATGTAGAAAACATCTACTGAAGGTATTCCTGTCTATAATCAGGTAAGTTAGAGGCCTTCACAGGAAATACTTTCTTCCAAGGCTTTAGGAGGCATCTATCCCACGAATTCACTGCGGGAAAGATACCTCATATTAGGTATTAGAAATTACTTACCATGTTTACTCCTCCTGACTGGAATTCAGAGCACATGGCCATCACAGGAGCCAAGCCTACTGTGGTACCTTGGAAAGGCACACCCCTAAAATCAACCCAGAAAGACCGTGAAATGGCACTGAGGCACCGGAGAAGGCAAGGCAGAGAAGCGCGCCCTGCAGTCCACAGCTTTATACGTATACACAGCGTCAGGTGAATACATTTTCTTTAGTAGTATCTCCAAGTACAGCACATTATAGCAGAGCTACAAAGCCTTAAGACCTATTTTTCTTGCACTACTATGTTGTTTTAGGGGCCAACCAGCCAATCCTAGTTTTTTTATGAGTCTGGTTCCAAGAAGTACTCCTGCTGAGCTTTGTAACAAGCACAAAAAAGACTATTTCTGGATCCTTAACTGGGTACTGTTTGTGAAGACTTCATTCACCCTAAATCTGATATTTGCCAGCTTGGGATTCAGGGACTTGACAGAGTACTAGATAACACCTTTGAGATGCAGGCATGCTCAGCTCCTGCCTGGCGAGTCAGAATTCTGCCCGGTCTCTGCCAGCAGGTACAGAGAGCCCTGGAGATTGTGCTCAGAAGATGACCAGATGAAGATGAAATACAGTAATGTTAAAGGGGGAAAAAAACCAACCAAACAAACAAAACAGGGGAAAAGGCATTGTATCTCTACACTTCAGTCCTCTGACTCACCCCTGTTTACTGGCAGATGAATTACCGTGGAGGAGGTAAGGAGGTCTAAGAGCTGCTGCAGATTTTTCTTCTAATGACATCTGCATTTGCTGGCCATAGCTACTGGCCCTAACGAGATCAGCAGGATGAGTCACAGACCATCAGCTAGCCTCCAGCACCGTGTCCCCTGTGCCTCAGCGGGATGAGTTGGGAATGAACGCCTTCCGCAAAGAGCTTAGTTCCCCTTTACGGGTTTGGCTTATGGTTCGGATTTTCTTGAAGTTTTACACGTAGCTGTGACAGATCATGTGCAGTTGCTTGTGATAGGGACACACAATAAGGCTGATGCATTTTGGTGCGTGTGTAGCGAGAGGGCTGCATAGCCGCCACCTCCACTTTTCCCAGTGATGGGTGCCAGAGCTCAGTGCTGGCTGAGTGGCTTCTACGTCAACCTGCCACTCTGAATCTTAGAACAATATAATCTTGCACACTGCTCTCCCACCCACCCACCCCACCTCTCAGAGTCAGGTTATTTCAGAAGTAAACTTACGTGATTAGTTGGGCATTATCGTGTTTTCTGTGCACCCGCTCCTTGCTACTCCAGGCCAGAAAGGACTTCAGGGTGGAGTAAGGATTCTCAGTTACATCACATTTATTCCAATTGCTCCAGATCTCCAGCCCCACCAAGGCAATCCGGATATTCAGGGATCTGTAAAACTAAGATACAAGAATGAAAAGAGATGAAAAAATGAGCACCATTAATTTATTTTACTGTGTTTAAAATCCTGACTATAAAACTCTGCTAAATGCTACTACAGATACACCTGTCCAGAGAAAATGGTCCCTCTGGAAGTGCACTGCAACTTGGTGCTACAGCTCTGCAGAGTAATGTGCACCACCCACAAACCTAAACTCAGCCGAACTAGAGACACTGAACTTTCATTTTGAAATCAATAACAGAGATAATCTAGAGAAACAATGACTGGAGACTGACACCATGTCTATCTTTAGATATATCAAAATTCCTGAAAGGAGGAAGGAAATAATCTGCTGCCCACGTCAAGTACAAACAGAACAAGTCTGGCAGTGGGGTCAGGGGAGTGGTGGAAGGAGTTTAAGGGGAGAAGGGGAGTATGAAGGGAGAACTGAAAAGTAGTGAGGTTTACTTCAGCAGCGTTGCGTACCACTGCGAGGATGACCTCTGAAGGCTCCTTCCAGCCCTGCCTGCCAAGATTTCCACAATTTGAAGTGAATAACTTAGTCCCTTGTCCAAAAACGTTATTTAGGTGACACAGTTAATACAGATATGTATTAAAACACAGAGATGCTCATGCTAGCTCCAAGGTAAGGAACGAAGATTCTCCCACCCCATCCCTGATGTCCAACAACAGAATTGTTTGGCAGATGCTCTCCACTCCCCGAGTCACTGGGGAGCACTGCTGAAACATCATTTTCTCCCCCAAGACGACATTCCTCCTCTGTTGCAATTAATTCCCGTAATTCATGATTCGACCTTTGCTTTCCTCATTTCACACACACCTGATCTCACCTTATCTACGTAATTAGCAGCCTCCACTAATTTAAGTCTTGTTGCTTCGATGCTGAAGTGATTCTTCTGAAACTGAACAAAATGAACATGTCAGGCAGCACAGAGGCAGCTAGGAAGAGCTGAAATGAGTTAAAACAAGTCACACTACTCTGGGAATAAGAAGGTAACTATGAAGTGAAAAAACTAGGAAGCCCGAAAGCCTTCCTTCACTGTACATCTGAGTATAAGCTGACCCATACCTGTATATTCAGAATTCTTCCCTGGCATCCCACTGTAGCGGTGTTACTCAAGTGGTATTAGTAACACAGTGGAGCAACCCAAACTTACCAGACTCCCCCAGAGCCAGAGGTGACAAAGAACTAACAAATGTGCCAGGTAAAATAAATGGTAACATGACTTCATGTCTGAGGTCAAGGCTACTGTAGTGCTCATCCCATCTCACTCACCCAACAAATTTGCCTATTTGAAACCACCTGGCAATTAATGAGTTAATTTTCACAAACCATTTGATTCAAGGAATTGGAGTTGCAAAGCATTTCGATTTTTGTTTAACAGATGACAAAACCTGGGACATTTCTTCTAGCGAGGAAGACAGTAAGGGCAATTAACGACACTGTGAGGGCATCTACCCCAGCTTGTCTAATCAAACGGCGAACAACATATGGCAGTTCCTGGGTATAATGTGTTTTCTCATCGCTTCCCTGGTATCCTGCTGCCTAACAGAGACACCAAAATAGGTTCTGCCTCTTTAGTTTTGTTCAGAATGTTGTAAATTATGAATAGGACCAGCCTGACTCCTGTCTGTGCTGGAGATTAAATGATCAGCAAAACACTGCGCGGTTTCCACTGTCAGTAAGTACGTCTGGCATGCTGTCCAGGCTGGGGATGGGGGAGGGATTGCTGACTTCACTTCCAACCCTATTCCTATGATCTGGAGCCTTAAAAATGTGTATTTATGTATGTGCTACCAGCTCAGAGCAGAGGCTATCACAGTTATCTTCTCTAGAGATTAAGTGTACTGCAGAGTCAGATGGATGTTGTTCCTGGAGACCCACGAGTCACCCTAGGCTGAAGGCAGTCTCTCCCACCAAGAGATAGGGCCGACCACTGGTGCTTAGGAGGCCAGAGCTGACCTCCAACCCTAGTCCTTCATGCAGATCACAACCTGCATCTCTCCCCTGGCCAACGGTGGCTGACAGTGGTGGCAGGGGGGGTCACGGCTGCTAGGACAAAAATGACCAAGACACAGCTCTCCCTGGTGGGGGTAAGACCATTGGGATGGCAAGAGGAAAGCTGCTGAGTTCCAGCTGCCCCCAGGAGACGCTGCAGGTGGGAACCTCACTCTGGGCCCAGGGCTCAGTTGGTATAAACATAAGCTCATTTCTTACCTCTGCATAATCTGCCACGAGCAGAAGCTCCACGTACTTTGTAGCCTGCAGAGCCTCCCGTTTCACCTGTAGCGGCAGCAACACAGATTTACTTTCCCAAGATCCCCCAAGAAAGTCCTTGCAAAATATATGTACAGCTCACCCAGTTCGTTTTCCACTGGCCATTCACCCCACCCCATCACACACAGGGACCTCCAGATGTGACTGACTCAGCTACAGCGGGTGCCCACGCGCCTGTCCTCAGCCCACCCACTCGTTCACGTATCAGGTGCACAGACCTGTGCAGGAGCAGCTACAGCCCAGATTCCTCGTGCTGCACAGTGGTTCCCAACACTCATTTATTTCCCTGCTGGAGCCACTATTTGGCAACCAGCTTGCTACAAAACCTCTTAAATATTGTCCTTCATTTAACTTTCTGAGCTATGCTCCTGGAGAACAGCAGGCTCTTCAGGGTTGGAACAGGTGGGAAATTTGGAGCATCATGCATGGACCCCATTTGAGCCCTGCTCACCCTCTGGCGGGGTGGTTTCATCCCAGCTGTGAAGTCCCTGAGCCAGTCTTCAGCTGCAGCCCCAGTGCCCTGGTAGGCACAGGCTCCTCTCTGCAACCTCAGATCATCCAACCTGTAAATCAAGTGCTGGTTTGGGCTGTCGGGAGCCGGCTCTAAGATATAGCTGGAATTGCTGCTCAGTACAATAAGTCCTCTGTTGAAATGGGAAATAATAAGAAGGAAAGTTAATTACTATCACAGCTACCAGAGACAAATCCTCCTGCTGCTGCTGAGTTCCCGCCTGACCCTGGCAAGGCACTTATCCTTACCAGGCCATTTAGTTCATTAATAAAAAGGATGGGAGTATTTTGAGTTCAGAGGGGGGAATCCCTGAGCTTGCATATATTAAAATCTATTCAGAGGGCCTCAGACATTCAATTAAGGGGCTATCGGAGCATGTGCTGCAACAGTGCTAACCTGAGAAGTCTGTTAAAGTACAGCTTTCTCTTTAGGGGCAGTGGAAGCTTTTCAACCTGTTAAAGACAAATTTATTCAACTGAACTGACCTAGAAAACACGAAGACTTTGTTTCTCAAGAGAAAAATACAAAACGGAGTGCTCTTTAAAACTTGCACATAGCCGTATGGTTCTGGTTTTCTCAATGCATGTGTTACAGCCAGGTTCTGGTTTTCTCAATGAACATGTTACAGCCAGGAGAGCTGGAAATCTGTGTTTGATGCCCACTGGAAGATGTGTGGCTCGATGGGCAGCACATCTCCCTGTGAAGGCTCAGAGTGAAAACACCCACACGTGCTCAGCTCCCATGCAATAAGAAAATTAAATCGAGGACTTGCCAGCACATGCTGACAGCTCAGGGGTGCAGGAACCCTACTGCATGTGCATACCAAGACACCTTGGTCTCCTCTGAAGCTGGAAGGCAGAGCCTAGGGAAACGCAGGCTGGCAGAGCAAGGCACACCACCTTTAACTACTTTTGCTTTTGGATTATTTCCTGCAAGCCACAGGTGGCTGCACCGTCTTGTTTATCTCACTAGGCTCTTTGGCCGGTGCTATATTCACTTAAGATGTCTCAGGTTTGCTTTGGCATGGGCTGTTTCCTGGCTGGAGCTGGTCCCATCAGCACAGCTTCCAATCAGTGCTCTGGAGCAGATGACCACTAACATCAATAAAGGCCATGTGGTGTTTTGGACCACAAACTCTGAGCTGGTGTAAATGAATGCAGCAACTTGGGTCACCACGATCCATTTCATTTACTCCTGCTGAGGATACAGACCGTCTTTTCCTGCCAAAGGCTCCATTACTACCAAAGCGAAGGTTTGAAATGCAGAACACACACAAGCGCCGCACCACCCAGAAAGCAGAAAGTGGGGCTGACAACCCAGGAGGAAGTTCAGACTTGAAGACTTTGCCCCAAAATGCACACAGAAACTTGCTAGTTGCGAGTGACTGGGAGAAGGAGCTGGGTCCTGCATTAGAGTATTGGGCTGGGCTGTGGCCAGTGTCCCTGTCTCTGTAACAGATGCAGCCCTGCGTCACTGACACGAGAGCCTTTTGCTCCAGTGGACTCCTGAATTAAATTCCCTTATTGCACAAGTCCACATTGCCAGCACAAAGGGGGAAGGGGGCTAGGGGCTGGCTAGAAGGCCACGGTTACTAATGACACCCAAATGTCTGCATTTCCCCTGCCACGCTCCCTTTTACACCCAGCTCTCTCAGCCGGCTGGCATTTAAGATCAGGTCTGTCTGAGCAGAAAAAATACAGCAACCAGGCTGCTGGGGAGCAGGGCTGGCGTGGCAGCACACTGCAGAGCTGAGCAGAGCATCCTGCAGCCCCGGCACCACCAGGCACTTACCGCAGCCCTCGGCACGTGCTGAGCATGACACTGGAGCGCTCCCAGCCCCTCACCACCCCGTGGTAAAAGCAGTGGTCCTGGAAGGCAGAAGGGAGCAGGGTTGGCAATGCCATTTCAGGATGGCCACGCGCTATATTTAGGCATTACTGAGTCCCTTGTGAGTACTGCCGATACTCCAGTAATTGTTCTCTTTCCACTGCATTTGGTAGTTGATGATTGTAACTGAATCTCTTAAGTCTGCATCGAAATTTAGCCTTTGAGCTGCCACGCGTGGTCCCTGCAAGCGCATCAAACGGCTCCTTGTTGCCAGTAAAGACTGAGAGCTTGGAATCCCCAAGGAAGCAACTCGGATGGCTGCAGCATTAGGGCCGATGCAAAGCTTTCTGCCTGTAACAGAAGCTGCCCACCGATGGCAGCTGGCCCTGGGTCGGGCCCCAAAGGACGTGCCTTCAGCCCTAGAGAGGGTGACACCATGGGCAGTGGGCAAGTCCCTCTTCTGGGGGCTCCTGGCAAGACAAAGGCAGCCTCTGGCAGGGACAAGGAGGCTTTGGGGCAGAAACGCCAACGTATTCATCACATCGCTTCCCCTCACCCTGGGGCAGCATTAGTAAAGATGATCTCATGGGATTTTTATCTTTTATTTTTGCATTGCAACCAATGCACATCTTTGTGCTGGTGCAGCGGAGAGTCAGCCAAGGACTGCGTGAGATTGGTAATTTATGGGATTTTTACTGAACAGGAGCCAGCTTACACGGGCTGGTTCTCCCGAAAGCTGGGAACGTCCCCAGCACGGAGCACCCAGTGGCAAACAAAAAGTAAGAGGATGAGCAGCAGGAGGAATAAACAATTCCCCAGCACCCAGAGAGAGGGAATCAATGCTGGCAGCTGACCTTGGCTCTCATAATGGAGCTCAGGTGAAACAGTGAGATGTTTTTACCATTTTGGGGGGATGGAGACACCTCCTCACTGGAACATCCCAGGTCAGAAAGCTGGACTGACCTCAAAGAAAGGCTCTGGAGAAAGAAACTCACCTGCTTCTCTGGACCCCCTGCCTGGTCTCCCCTGCATGCTGCAGGAGGGAAAGCGGTCTGCACTCACCGTGTGGGTCAGAGAGATGCTCTGGGTTTGTCCAGTCTGGCTGTAATGAGTCTCAGTGTAGCTTGGCGCAAACAGGTTTCTGTAGACATGGCAGAAAGGGTGGGAAAAAAAAAGAAAAAAAAATACTTTCTTTAAACCTGGGTTTCTGCTTCTTAGGTGTGCTAGAAAATCATCTAGATTTTCAGCTCTTTCTGAAGTCACTATAAACATCCCTGTTGCTGTGAACCACCACTGTGGACCTGGGGCAGTCGCTATTTGCTGCCTGTAGTGCAAACCCAACTGCAACACACTGAGAGGGCAGGTGGGAGGCAGGTACGTGGGACACCGGCTGTGCCGTGCCGCTGCACCGTGTTGCGGCAGGACGGGCACTGCAGGCTGTGGGTGCTCCCTGCGCAGAGCACGCTGTAATGGCAGTGGGTCAGAAGGTGGAAGGATAGCTGACCTTCCCACAGCCATCTATCTGCTGCCCTGGCAGGAGGCGAGCGCTTCTCATGGAGCACATGCACTTCTGAAAGGGTGCAGCCAGCCATCTTCCTAAGTGCTCTTCCAAGCACTTTTAATTTAATTTCAAGCACTGTAAAATTGAAACAATAAAGGAGAGCCTGTCCCTGACTTCAATTAGGCGCCAAGATCCAGTTCCAACAGCTGCAAGTGAACAACTCAATTTTTATGTGAGGACTTTAAAAAAACAAAACAAAACAGAAACCCAACATCGTCATTGTCCCTTTAATGGGTACAAGTTTGTGTGCAGTTTCCTTTACCACTGCCAAGTTATGCCCCAGATATACTGGGATGAGATTCAAAGCAGCAAGCCCAGCGTAGCAAGCACACCACAGGCCAGTTCAGGACACATCTGGGCACTGGTGTGAGTTCTCAGCTCAGACCCAGACTCTCTCCAATGCCCAAATCTGAGTACAATTATAAACCAATCTGCATCTGCACTGCAACTTCTGCCCAGAAGCCAATTCACATCTTTGTCCTAGGAAAATGCTGATTCCTCAGTTTGCATTTGTTCATGTCATATGCTTAAGTGTCATGTCTCACTTAAATAGACAATATTGTCCCTGTCTTCAGCCCAGGATCAGACCAAAAGTCTATAAAAGGAGCTCCTATGCACTAAATAGTAAGCATTTTGAATTTGTTCCAGAGGAAACAGCCTTCCCCTTCTTTTTAAACATCTGTATTCACTAAACAGTGATGTAAAAAAGTACAGCAAGTCAAAATGTGGGCCAAACCAAGAAGGTCATATCCTGTGTCCAACTCAGCAGCCATAAAATGTAGGTTTAAAACAGTTCTTTTAAGTAGCAGTTTCACTTCTGAAAATTTGCAGAAGGCTCACAGAACATGCCCCATCTAGGAAACACCCTTCTGCAGCAACCCTGCGGTGCAGTCAGGCCACCGAAGTGCCACGAGGATGCCATGTGCATCCTGGGCAGAGCGATGCCTGCGACACTACAGCTGCGGTTCAGTCCTCCCGCATCCCTGTTCAATGCATTTCACGCACCAGATTTTTGAACTATGACCTTCAAGAAAGCAAGAAAGAAAAGGTTTTCTTCTTTTCTTTGCTTCAGTTCTTTGGGCTGGATGAAGAAAGCTGTATTGAAAGCAAAACCAGATATTTTTCCATCTGTCTTGGTTTTTGCTATGTGGCAGGCAGGTCTAATCTACCTTGAAAGCTTCTCTGTTTAAACAAGAGATTGGGTGCTTGTGACATCTAATTAAATTAGGCCAGAAGAACAGGAAACACAACCTTTTATCAGAGTATTTGCAAGGTGTTCCCCCATCCAGCATCTAAAGGCTCAGACACTCATCAAAGTACCGATGGCTTTGTGTCAGACAAAACTGTGCGCCACTGTTTTATTTCATAGCATTTGATGTCGGCAATACAACACCCTTTATCTCTACTTTCAAAGTTCACTGTAGTTCAGGAAAGCTCATTTTGTTTCTTTCTGATGTGTTAATTCTCATCTCTAGATCCTGTCAGCGATCAGAAGGCGAGATTGCTGTGTTCAGCTATCTCCAATCTGTAAACTTAAGATAAGCACAGAAGCACCATCCCACAGAAAATAATTCTGTTCATCTCCCTGACTGCAGTAGCTTGCTCAGCATGAGGCTGCGAGAAACAAATGTTTAATCAACAGATTGCATTAACTCACAGGAAATTGCCTTGAGCAATGTGCTCTGGCAGGTATCTGCTCTGTGTAAGACTCATCTCGAGAGCAGACAGCAAACCAGTGTACATCTGCCCAGCGCTACTAAAGCCAGAATCAGACACCGGCCTGTGGATTTCCAGTAGCTGAGGCTTGCACAGCCTGTTTGTTTCACTCCCAAACAAGCACGCTTATGTTTTCTTCTTGCTCCTTTATTCTTGGAAAGCATTCACTATGAATAGCTGTTTTATCTCTCTTCCAGCATTCACCATGAAACTCCTCAGTGCTTTGACTCCTGCCCACCCCAGTGCCGAGCCAGGCCACGCTGAGCACCACAGCCCAGCACACCAGGTTTCAGGGCACAGGATGATGCCACACAACACACAGTGCATGCACATCTCTTCCTGCCTGCAGACTCAGGCTCTAGCCCCTTCTACAGCGGATTAAGGAGCTGAGAGGTCTGCTTGACTTTTTAGGGATGCTTAAGCAGCTGCATGCATCACCCGGCTGAGCAGTGCCATATAACAATTTCCAAGCCTCTCTCCACCAGCTGACTCCTATCCTACATCGCAAGCTCCCTATGAAAAATCCAGCTTCTTATTCTGATCTCAGAAGAGTTCTGTTTTGAAGACCCTTCCCTGCCTTAACAAGGGGAGCCCTGGGGCTCTTGCAGCACTGCTGAGGGCAGTCACAGTGCATTGCACAGTGCGCGGTGGGGAGGGCAGTGAGGAAAGAGGAAAAAACAACAGGACATCTTGCAACACCCCTGGGGTGCTATCTCACTTTGGGCCTGTGAACATTTGTTCCCAGCCCAACTCACTTCCTCAGCTAGCATCGAGCTTTCCACCAAACTGTAACTAAATAGGAAAGAAAGCTTCTTTCCATCTCAGGATGCACCAAAGTTACCAGCCAGCCCTGTCCCTCTTCTCCACATGTACCTGTTATTGGATAAACAGGAGAGATTAATGAGACACACATACCCCAAAACCTTATCTGCCATCATTTCAGGACAGCATCACTGCCAGGCCAAGGAGCTGATTCCAGGGGAGTCAGTCCTGCAAAGCACTGATGGACATGCTTCATCGTTTCCAGAAGAGCACAGAGCTTACCTCCTTGCTGGAGAAGGAAAGCCTGGGAAAAACAGCCTAATTTGACCCTTTCTTCTCTGTTACATTCTATGTCTCGGTGACTAACTCTCCAGCAGCTCAAGATGAAGCTGCAAAAGCTTGGATGCAAAATAACATCATTTAAAGGCTTCTGAGATCCAGTCAGGCAGCTGGCAGATTGCTAGCACACATCATCTTCCTAAAAGGCAGCATGGAGTCCCTCATTAGAGTAGTTATCAGCATGAAGAATTGATGAAGTCAGAGGAAAAGCTGGTTTTGGATGGAAGCACTCCCCTTTGCTAAACCTCGATCACAGCTGCAGCCACGTGGGGCTGTCTGAGGCCAGGGCATGCTCCGCAAGAGACTCAGGATGTTCTAGAGAAGCCCTCACACCTTTCCAACAGCGACCAGCTTTCGGCAACATCAGTTGCTCCCCAAGATCTGGCTCGGCATCCAGCTGAGGGTGGAATAGCCTGCTCTTGGCAGGGTTTGTTCCCCAGCAAGCCTTGGGAGCCAGGTTAAATAGAAGCGAGGAAGCCTAACAAAGAGTGGCTCGGTGCCATAATGTACAGATGGCTTGAGGCTGTTTCTGCTGATGACCGACGCGGAGTGATCTTGGTCCCGCTCCAGCCTGTCAATGATATCGTTGTCTGAAACAAACCCCGCTCCACACGCCGCCGTGCCGCTCGCGGGGCATCCCTCTGCTCGCCGCACAGAGACGCCGTGCCAGGGAGGTCACCTACTGCGCATGCCAGCCGATGGCATTCGGCAGGAGAGGCAGGATGAGGGTGTGGGGCCAAACACAGCTTTCTCAGCCGGCAGCTGCCCCTGCGGCACTTGGAGATGATGCAAAGCACAGCCTCCAGCTCACCCGGCTGCTGCAGAGGGGCAGAGAAGCAGCAGGGGGCTGGGGGGCTCCCCCCATGCACACCCAAACACTCCCAAACACAGAAGGAAAACTGGGGCCTTTCTCACACGACCATGTTCACTCAAGGGAGTGCACATTTCCCAGCCACTCTGGGGAACCTCGCGCCTCTTTTCCTGATAAACAGGAGCAGCTTTCTCTTGCCTGTGAAACACCATTTGTTAGCACAAGCCCAAGGGGGGCTCAGAGCCTCCCACCCCAAGGGACCACCGTGATCATGCTCAGTGCCACCAGCTGGAGGGAGGTCACCCACAGGCACCAAGAGGGCCCCGGCAGCACACTGGTGCTCTTGCTAATTGGAGCAAGAGGGAATTTTTTTTATAATTTGGTCCCATTAGCAACTTTGTTTGGGTTCATTTTACAGAGGGGCTAAGTCCACATGGACAGCTGCCAATTTAAAAACACCCATGAGTAGCTAGGAGACAGACACATTTTTTATTTCCTCCCAAAAAAACTAACGCCAGACGGTCCATGAAGCTCTCGTGAGAAACATGAACTCCTAATTTTTCAGTCAAGGGACCAACAAAAGTGAAGCCTGCAATCTTTTACATCTCTTTCCCTGTCCCTTTCCTCAAATCATAATAAATCTGTCCAGCCAGGCTGCCAGCATCTGGGGGTGGAGGGAATTGATTCTCCCAAGAAAGTTTAGACATAAGATTTCCATCTACAGTCTGTGGTCCCACTCAATTGCCTCTCAACAGGATCCAAGTAGGGTAAGAAGGGGAATTTGGCCCCTTACCTCCCAGTCACTTAAATGTTCCCTAAAGTCAGAATTTATTATCAAAGCCTGATGCGACCCCATCTTGACCACCACCAGCACATGACCCATGACAACACAAGCGGCCATGCCTGCTTTCTGTATCCACCACTAGTGGGAAATTGGAGATTTCACCTCTCTGGAATCCTCCAGCCAAAACCTGGCACTTCATAAAATTAAAGAAATCCAAACATATTTTTTTTTTTTCTTGGTGAGTTTCATCCAGACAAAGCCTGGAGCTCTTCAGCTCCCTTCCTCAAGAGCCTTTGCTGATGTATCTGAGAACATGTTTGTTGTGTGAAAAGCAGCAGTCTGGAAGGGAAAAGCAGCTTCCCAGCTATTGAGGTGGAACTAAGCTAGCTATTTGTAAGGCCTGGGAAAACACCACAGCCGAAAGGTTCTCCATCCCCTTCTGCCATCCACATCATCTGCAACATTCACTGCGTAAATCACGTTAGAGGACCCAAGTCAAATTTGTCACATAGCCCGTTGGCTTACCAATGGGACCCATAAAACTTGCCTGGAGAGGAAAAAGGAAATAAAATAAATGGAAAACTGGTTGATAAGAGTCAGTGTGCAAAAGATGTCAAGGGCTCCATTTCCTTGTCTCTTCCTCTTTGCCCTGCACAGAGATGTCCCTGAGTATCCCAAGGGAATCAGGAGGCTGAAAAGCAACTATGGCTTTCCAGGTCCCAACCTTGTTTTTCTGATAACTCCAAGAGACAGCAGAGCAGGATAAACTCAGTTTCCCTCCTTTACTTAACCCTTAACCCCCTCCCCATGCAGGAAGCCCATTAGACACCGATGATATGAAGCCCATCGGTGGAATAATCTCATATATCCTTCCTGCTCAGAGGCGGGCAGCAACCTCCCCTCTTCCTCGCTCATTTGATAGAAAAGGCCCTGGAAAAGAGCAAAAGCAGGAAACAATGAAATACAAGTGACATCCAGCTCTCTTATCGCACTGCTGAGAGCAGCGAGCCGGGCGGGAGTGCTTGTCGCCTTCCCAGGTGGGGTCAGAAGAGACTGGAAACGATACCGCGCCCCATCAGATCTGCCTGCCTATAAATAGCTGTCTGGGTTGCTCCCGAGGTCAGGCCAGGTGAGCTTTGGATTTCCTTTGCAGTGTCCTCGGTTGTTGCACATCTTCCCTGGGGCTCTGCCATCAAGTGCCCTGCGCCATCACAGCGGCTGCGGGCAGGCAGCAGCCAAAACACACAGCAAAAACGTGCAGCTGTGCCCCACGCTGCCCATGGGATTCACCCACAGGCAGGGACATCCCCTGGAGAAGCCTCCACTACCCCTTGCAGCTGAGGGGTCCTCTCCCCATGACGGATACAAAGAGGAAAAGAAGAGGGAGGAAAGTCTTGATACTCCTCCTGCACTCAGGTGAGAAGACAAATTCCACACAGGTTTTTGCTGTGCAAATATGAGCTGTCCTCTTCACCAGAAAGAACAGGCTCACACCAGGCAGCACTGCCACACACAGTCAGAGCATCTCAGCATCCCCTCCCCGCTTGGCTGAAAGCTGCTTTTTATTAACAAATGCAAATGCCTTTTAAAAAAAGTCACTTTTCATCCAAGGTTTGCAACTCAGATTCTTCCGTTCCTAAGCCCCAGCCAAATTTAAAGCTGCTTTATAGGCATCTCTCCATATATTTGTTGTTTGTGCAGCTTTGAGCTTTCCAATCCTGCAGCTGCAGGACATGGTTTTGAGTCATTTAAAACAAGCCCCAGTTGTTTGGGGGATATACTTTTGTCATTATTCAGAAACGTTAACCAGTGTTGTGACCTCTGCTTGGAATTACAGTGGGGTTCTGCCTTCTTATCAAACTCCTGAGCAGTAAATAATGCAATATTACGTTGACTGCTAATGCAATAATTGTATTCGTAGATATATGAAGCCCAAACTCAGATGCGTGGCAACCTTATTACAAAATACAGAGTTACACAGCTCTGAGGAAAGATACGCAATCATTTCTGTGTTTCACCTCTGGGGATGAACACAATGTCCTGCTCATATAGAATATGAAATCACAGGCTTGGCATGAACATTTCCTCCACGTACTGAAAACGGCACATTTCTTCCAGAGCTAGTGCATCCGTACCAAAGCTGTACACATTATGCCTCTTTCACCACCCCCACCTCTTTCAAAGCAAGCTCATACTCTCATCAGTTTTTCCTCTCCATAAGGAGAGCGGTGAACATGTTAACAAGGCTGCCTAATCCACCGAGAACATCACAACCATTTCACTAGCTTGGTATACCTACTTTCTAGTTTTGGGAACCACAGAGTAAACCATATCCCAACCAGACCTGGATTGTACCAATCATTCCATGCTTTCTTTGAGCGGTGCGAGTCTGGGATGTGGATATGAGAATAAAACAGGAGCTAGGCAGATGCCTTCACACGCCTGTGCTGAGCCTGGGGACATGGGGAGCAAAGCACCAACCTCAGCAGCAAAGCTGGTTTCCAGAGTCTCCTCTAAGCTGGATCTGTTAAATGACCCAGAACTCCAGGGCTTATTTTAATTCAAAAAGCCCCAAGTACCTTCCCTAAAGTTGCAGTTCTGTTCTACCCACTTGCATGTGAACATGAAACCAGAAGCATCCAGGTGTCAAACAGCTTTGAAGGGACACTTCCCACTTAAGGATTTCACCTCTCCCTTGTCTGGGTGCCCAACAAACCCTTCAGAGGAGTCACTGATGCTGCAACTACTCAGCACCCAAACCTCAGGCTCCCCGATAAGATAAGCGGTAGCAGTGGTGAGCTCCTGGGTGCTGTGGAGCAACACCAGGCTGGGAGCCTGAGGAGCCAGGCTGGACACTGCCTCGCTGCATGCTTTGACAAGTTGAAGCAATTTGCCTCCACTTCGAAGTGCTCTATGGATGCTGGTAATTACAACATCCACAGGGCTCCCAGGGACTTTGTGTTTTTGTTTGCTTCATCGTTTCTCTTTTGAGTGTCTCTAATTCTGCACCTTCACAAGTGTGTGAGAAGTGGTGGCTCTCCAGAACCACTCATCTAATTAAGTTCAGAGTTGCATTTTGGGATTATACCATCACCGTTTCCGAACAAGGACTTGAGGCCTGGCAAAACTCCCATGGGAAGCACTGCTATCTATGAATCACTTGCATTTTCCACAGAAAATAAAACTAAAAAACTTCAAGCCCCTTGCTGTATTTCATCAGTCCCAGTGAGGCAATTCATCCTGCAGTGGAAGTGTGTGCCCACACACTTCAGCCTGTGTATATACATCTCAACAAATGAAAATGCATTTCAGGAAATAAACACAATAGAAACCTTCTATTATTACAATTCTGTTTACTAACACCAGCAATGAGTTTGTCTGCACTGGAAGTAGCACGGCACCGCTCCCGCGAGGCACCTGGAGGTTACATCACCATGCTCAGAGCACAAGTGGATTAATTCAGCAAGAATCCTTGCTCTTGCCAGCTTCTATTGTGCCAGAAATAAATTCACCTTTGCATAGCGACTGCAGAATATGCAAGACCTGACAGTCCTTCCACCAGGAAGGAGACCCCCCCCAGCAGCATTAGCAGCAATGCTGCTTCCAGGTTCAGCTCAGACTGGCACCGCTGACCGCTCTCACCAGCAACAGCTGTTTTTCCTGCATTAGACAGGACTGAGTTAGCAGTGCTTATTGTGCCTGGCCTCTTCTACCACTTCTCTATTTTCCCAGATGCCAAACCACACAGAATTTATAGCTGTTCTATACAGGTGCATGCCTGCCTGAGAAACGTGTCCAGCTTTTGCAGCACTGGAACTCCAGCAGCGTATGTGGCCCATAATAGAAAACACCTCGTAGGCTGCACTCGCCTTTCGTCAGCCATCAGATTTCTCTCTTTACAGCAGACAATGCCAAGAAAAGTCTGGTTTTCCTCCAAAACACCCTGAATATCATTTAGGTTTATGTACTGACATCAGAACTAATAAGATCTTCTGACATTTCACTCTTTAGGAAGGAAAGCTGAGCCCCCAAGCTCCGTGGTTGGGATATCCATACAATAAATTTAAAAATATAACCAGGGGTTTTATTCCAAGGTTATTATCCCTACTGATTCTAGTAGACAAATATTTGGTTGTGTTTCCATAGATAAATCTTCAGACCCATTTAAAAATAAAACAGCAACAGTGCAATTGGACTGCTTAGCTTCTTGCAGCCAGATTTCCAGCTGTTGTTCCACCACTGGAAACTAATGTTTCACAGGGCAGAAAGCCTCTGCAGCAGCCTCCAGACCAGAATCCTTCTACCTACCTCAATCTCCTGCAGCTTCAGCTGAATTCAATATACATCATACGCTATGATACCACACAGCATTGCTGTATCATGCCTGAGAGGAGGTTGCATTTCAGTTAATGCAAAAGCATTTTTTCAGTCTGCTTTAGCATGAAGGGCACTAATGGAATTGAAACTGTCAGATCATTTCTCCTTGGAAACGGAGCAGGACCTCTTCGGATCACAGCAAATGAAGGCCTCATTAGAGTCAGTATGACTCTTAGAGCATCAAGCCATTCAGTAAATAGTGCACTTCATATCAGCAACATTTTCTAGTTAATGTAATAAGAATTACGATGCAAAAATAAGTTTACACACTGAGGGCCAGGTCACCATCTGCTTTTTGCTGACAAAGCTCTGTTGCAGTCAGCACTGCTTGGCTGATTAACATCAGTGGGGACTCAGACCTGGAATAACCTTGAAATCCAGAAAAGGACTTCCTCATCCTGTCTTTATCAAAACCCTGAAGTCAGTGGAGGCTTTCCTGTTGACTTCACTCTAATCCTTATTCATTTTTTCAGTGAGACCCAATGCAAGACACAAGCACGCTTACCCATTTTTCTCCAGTTCCAAGATGAGCTCCTGGCCTTCTGCCTTTACCTTAACTTCAGCTCTGTATGGATACTGCATGCAAAAGAGAGAGCGCCTGTTACTTGTACATCAGAATTATGGACACACTCAGCAACAAAAATTGTTCCCCTGGAAATTGCAGATGACGTTAAAACCACTCCTCACCTTCTTCCTATCTTCAGACCTGAATTTCTGGGGGAAGGGATGGGTCCCAGCTCCAGGCAGGCTGCTGCATCCCCACAGCACAGCCACGCAGAGCTGGGAAGCAGCCAGGGACGCTGGTCGGATCCCATACCTGAGCTCATGACCCTGGTGTATCGGGAGGAATAGTGGGCTCAGATGAGGCAACAAGTCCTAGTGCTGGGGGGCTTGGTGGTGCAGCTGAGTAGGAGGGGTGTGCTGCACCCTCTTCTCCTGTACACTGTGTTCAGGACCACATGACACAACATCCCGACTTGCCCCAGAGGTTTACAAGTCAAATATATGAGTTAACCAAAGCTTCCTTTGTCATCACAGCAGAAAGACATTTTTAGGAGCCTGTTTCAGGACAAGAGGAATCATGCCTCTTCAAGAGATGTTCACGTAGCTCCGTTACTTGCACGAAATGCCAATAAAAGGCATGCAGCAGGGTCCCTTAGACGTCTTTAGGCTCTAGCCTTTGTTCAGACAGTATTTCACAGCTGCTTTTGTATTAGTCCCAGGCTGCCAAGGGACTGGAAACCATGACAGCAGCTTTCTAGCATGTTCAAGCACACAGGCACAGCCCTGGTTTGCAACGTGCCTACAGCTCCGAATGAGGACCCAGGACAGCCGGCTCCCCAAGACCCACTGGTGTTAACAGAAAGGACCCTCATTTCTTAGTGCAACAGCAAACACATACACTGAAACAGACACTGAAAAAATAATAATAAATCAAGAGGCCGAAAGTATAGAATATGCTTTCTAGAGGACCAAATAGAAGGGCCTCTGAAGGTCTCCAGTTTCAGTCCCCTCAAAGCAGAACCACTAGCTAAGCCATGGATTTCTGAGTCTGAGCACTTTCTCATAAAGCAAATGAATGAATGAACTCCCCAGAAGAGAAATAACCCATTTGATAAAAGCAGACTTCTCTATTCAGCTGAAAGAAAAAAAAAAATCATAAGAACTTGTGAGATTATTAACCCACTGTAATTCCTAATTCAGCGTTGGAGGGGATTTTGCAGAACAGATAATTGAAAGCAAAATAAAGCAAGGCTGACTGCATGGGATGTTCTGATGAAAGACCTCAGCCCATAGATACGCTCACTCGCCACTTCATCAATTCCAAGCTCAGTTACAAACTTCTCCTTTCATCAGCTCCCTGCTCATATTCTGGGTTTTGTTCATCTTCCCTTCAGTTTCCAGGACATTGTGTACCAGGCCCATGCAGATGATGCAAAACAAGTTGATACATTGACTATATACAACAGCTGATTCCAAGGGGCTGAGTTCAGCTTACCGAGTCACAGGTGCTCAGTACGTCTCAGTATAGGTCTGCTGTTTTGCTAACTGATACGTAAGCAACAGAGGTTGTCTTGTCCCTAACTGGGGGGCTCTGACAGTCTCCATCATCATAAACTCTTCACAAAGTTTGTGCAAACATCATTATTACTAGTAATGTACTCCCTTCTCGTTCAATAATCCCACTGCTTCAGAGCCCGCCAGTTGCTGTGTAGCTGAGATATCCCCAGCTGTACACAAGCTTTGTTAACACAGGTTTTAGAGCCAACAGGAACTTGCCTGAAACAAACTAAGTACGACCCGTGAGACCCAGCAAATTTGTGCAAGGGAAAATGCTGTCCAGATGTATTTGGGTCACTATCAATAACAGAGAGAATGAAAACTTCCAACCAGCACTGCAAGAACATTTTAAAAAGAGAATTAAGATCAGGAGAGAGTCATAGTAGTGCTTTTTTTTTTTTAACATGGCACAATTAAAGGCTATATCAAGTCTCATCATAAGGAGAAGACATAAACCCCAAAATAACACCACTTATGGGGAGACGCCATGATTTTTCTCTAGTATAGTATAACGCTGCAGCTTCCTTTTTCTGGTTCACAACGTAAATAACACCATCTGGATTTTCCTCTTTCATTTGACTAGGCAACTGATAACTTCTTGATTGTGGCAATGCAGAGGCTGGGAAGTTGAGCTGCGGTTTGTGGTTGAGGCTGAAGCCCAGCACCTCGGCGGGCCTCAGCATGGCTGCAGGGTGCCACACCGCTCCAGCCCCCACTTTACGGGAAGCAGGGGCGCGATCTGTCTCCACGCGTGTGGCATCTAAGCCACAGTGAGACCTGAGGTGCTGGGTGGCTTTCCTCAGTCAAGCACCCTCACAGCTGTGACTCACCTTCTCCTAAAGCGGATGCCTCTACCTGGCTGCTCCCCAAGCACCACTGAGAGCATCGTCTGCCCCCCCCCCCCCCCCCTTTCGTTGGCACAGGGCGCAGGTGGTCCCGATGTAGGTTTTAAGGCATGGCAGAGGGCCAGCGCTTCCCAGCCGCTGGAACGATGGGGGCCAGGCACCGGAGCACCCCCCAGGCCAGATCAGCCCCCCGGGCTCGCCCCCGTGCTGCAGGTGGGCTCTCTGGCTCTTGGCACAGGGCTCAGCGCAAGCAGCAATCGCAGCCCCCCGGGAGGGTCGCGCAAACAGCACACACAGCGCTGGGCGCCACCTACCTTCTCGCTGCTGGGGGTCCCCAGGGCTGCCCAGCGCGGCACCACCACCTCGGGCTGCGGCTCCGCGCCGGCCCCGGCACCTGCGGGGACACAAGAGGGGCTGCTCAGGAACCCGACCCCATCCGCACCCCGAGGGGTTAAACACCCCAAAGCCAGGGCGGGAGGGGAGAGCTCCGCGCGGCTTGTAGAAGAAGCAGGAGGGTGGTCGTCCCCCCAAACCACCACCCCCCCCGGGGAGCTCATGCCGCCGGATCCCCGCACTCACGGGGCGGCGGCGGCAGCAGCAGCAGCAGCTGCGAGAGGGCGATGCCGCAGAGCAGCCCCCGGCCCCGCATGGCTCCGGGCAGGAGACGGCGCGCCGCCGCCGCCGCCCCGCGTATAAAACCTCCGGCGCGGCTTTCCCCTCCCACCACCGGCCCGCAATCCGCCCCTGCAGCCCCCTGCCCGGGGGGGGGGGATAGGGGGGTGTCTCCTCTTCTTCCTTCTCTTCTTCCTCCACGCCCCCCCCCCCCCCCACACACACCCCACAGCACCGCGGGGATGCGCCCCGGATGCGACAGCGGCTGTGCCCGGCGGGGCGGGGTGCGGGGCTGCGCTGTGCCCGGGGCAGGGGGCAGCCCGGGCACACCCCGGGGCTCCCGCTGCAGTGTCTTTCCCCTTCCCAGCTCTTTTCCCAGCACAGAAATCCATTGTGCTTCCCTCCAAAGCTGGCAAAGAGGGGAAACGTGGTGGCAGGAAGCTGCTACATCATTGCCAAGCGGCTCCTGTAGGAGCTGTGCCATCGCTTTAGTTGCTTATTT